>NC_135072.1:16875808-19275808 GCF_051401765.1 Calliopsis andreniformis
TATATGATGGAAAAACTGTTGTATTTTTATTGCATTTTATGCTTCGGGCAATGACTTCTAAGGCCCTAACTATTCAATCTGTAGGAGCAACGCCCTAGGGTGTAGCCTAGGTATCCCGTAAAGTAGAAATGACCATAGCTTTCATACTGGTTGCAATTATTCGTTTTATATGATGGAAAAACTGTTGTATTTATATTGTATTTTATGCTCCTGGCGTTCACTTCTAAGGCCCTAACTATTCGATCTGGTGGAACAACGCCCAATGGTGAATCCTAGGTTGACCGGAACGTAGAAATGACCATAACTTTCACACCGGTAGCAATTATTCGTTTTACACGATGGAAAAACTGTTCTATTTATTTTGTATTTTATGCATCGGGCGTTGACTTCTAAGGCCCTAACTGTTTGATCTGGTGGAGCAACGCCCTAGAGTGAAGCCTAGGTTGCCCGGAACGTAGAAATGACCATAACTTTCACACTGGATGCTATTATTCGTTCTATTCGATGGAAAAACTGTTATATTTATATTGTATCTTATGCTTCTGGCGTTGACTTCTTAGGCCCTAACAATTCGATCTGTAGGAGCAACGCCCTAGGGTGTAGCCTAGGTATCCCGTAAAGTAGAAATGACCATAGCTTTCATACTGGTTGCAATTATTCGATTTATATGATGGAAAAACTGTTGTATTTATATTGTATTTTATGCTCCTGGCGTTCACTTCTAAGGCCCTAACTATTCGATCTGGTGGAACAACGCACAATGGTGAATCCTAGGTTGACCGGAACGTAGAAATGACCATAACTTTCACACCGGTAGCAATTATTCGTTTTACACGATGGAAAAACTGTTCTATTTATTTTGTATTTTATGCTTCGGGCGTTGACTTCTAAGGCCCTAGCTATTCGATCTGGTGGAGTAACGCCCTAGAGTGAAACGTAGGTTACCCGGAACGTAGAAATGACCAGTACTTTCACACTGTTTGCAGTTATTCCTGTTGTACGATGGAAAAACTGTTGCATCTTTATTGTTTTTTATGCTTCTGGCGTTGACTTCTGAGGCCCTAACTATTCGATCTGGTGGAGCAACGCCCTAGAGTGTAGCCTAGGTTGCTCGGAACGTAGAAACGACCATTACTTTCACAATGCCTGCAATTATTCGTTTTCTACGATGGAAAAGCTGTTGTATTTGTATCGTATTTTATACCTCTGGCGTTGACTTCTTAGGCCCTAACTATTCCATCTGCAGGAACAACGCCCTAGAGTGACGCCTCGGTTGACCGGAACGTAGAAATGACCATTACTCTCACACTGTTTGCAATTATTTCTTTTATACGATGGAAAAGCTGTTGTATTTATATCGTATTTTATGCTTCTGGCGTTGACTTCTAATGACCTAACTATTCGATCTGGTGGAGCAACGTCCTAGAGTGAAGCCTAGGTTGCTCGGAATGTAGAAATGACCATAACTTTCACACTGGTTGCAATTATTCGTTTTATACGATGGAAAAACTGTTGCATCTTTATCGTATTTTATGCTTCTGGCGTTGACTTGTTAGGCCGTAACTATTCGATCTGGTGGAGCAACGCCCTAGGGTGAAGCCTAGGTTGCTCGGAACGTAGAAACGACCATTACTTTCACAATGCCTGCAATTATTCGTTTTCTACGATGGAAAAGCTGTTGTATTTGTATCGTATTTTATACCTCTGGCGTTGACTTCTTAGGCCCTAACTATTCCATCTGGTGGAACAACGCCCTAGAGTGACGCCTCGGTTGACCGGAACGTAGAAATGACCATTACTTTCACACTGTTTGCAATTATTCCTTTTATACGATGGAAAAGCTGTTGTATTTATATCGTATTTTATGCTTCTGGCGTTGACTTCTAATGACCTAACTATTCGATCTGGTGGAGCAACGCCCTAGAGTGAAGCCTAGGTTGCTCGGAATGTAGAAATGACCATAACTTTCACACTGGTTGCAATTATTCGTTTTATACGATGGAAAAACTGTTGCATCTTTATCGTATTTTATGCTTCTGGCGTTGACTTGTTAGGCCGTAACTATTCGATCTGGTGGAGCAACGCCCTAGGGTGAAGCCTAGGTTGCCCGGAAAGTAGAAATGACGTTAACTTTCACACCGGTAGCAATTATTCGGTTTACACGACGGAAAAACTGTTATATTTATATTGTATCTTAAGCTTCTGGCGTTGACTTCTTAGGCCCTAACAATTCGATCTGGTGGCACAACGACCTAGAGTGAGGCCTAGGTTGTCCGGAACGTAGAACTGACCATAACTTTCACGCTGGTAGCAATTATTCGTTTTATGCAATGGAAAAACTGTTGTATTTATATTGTATTTTATGCTTCTGGCGTTCACTTCTTAGGCCCTAACTATTCGATCTGGTGGAACATCGCCCTAGGGAGGAGCCTAGGTTGCCCGGAACGTAGAAATGACCATCACTTTAAAACTGGTTGCAATTAATCCTTTTATACGATGGAAAAACTGTTGTATTTTTATTGCATTTTATGCTTCCGGCGTTGACTTCTAAGGCGCTAACTACTCAATCTGTTGGAGCAACGCCCTCGGGTGAAGCCTAGGTTGCCCGGAAAGTAGAAATGACGTTAACTTCCATACTGGTTGCAATTATTCGTTTTATACTCTGGAAAAACTGTTGTATTTATATTGTATTTTATGCTTCTGGCGTTGACTTCTAAGGCACTAACTATTCGATCTAGTGGAGCAACGCCCTAGAGTGAAGCCTAAGTTGCCCGGAATCTAGAAATGACCATCACTTTCAAACTGGTTGCAATTATTCCTGTTATATGATGGAAAAACTGTTGTATTTTTATCGCATTTTATGCTTCGGGCATTGACTTCTAAGGCACTAACTATTCGATCTAGTGGAGCAACGCCCTAGAGTGAAGCCTAAGTTGCCCGGAACGTAGAAATTACCATCACTTTCAAACTGGTTGCAAATATTCCTGTTATATGATGGAAAAACTGTTGTATTTTTATTGCATTTTATGCTTCGGGCAATGACTTCTAAGGCCCTAACTATTCAATCTGTAGGAGCAACGCCCTAGGGTGTAGCCTAGGTATCCCGTAAAGTAGAAATGACCATAGCTTTCATACTGGTTGCAATTATTCGTTTTATATGATGGAAAGACTGTTGTATTTATATTGTATTTTATGCTCCTGGCGTTCACTTCTAAGGCCCTAACTATTCGATCTGGTGGAACAACGCCCAATGGTGAATCCTAGGTTGACCGGAACGTAGAAATGACCATAACTTTCACACCGGTAGCAATTATTCGTTTTACACGATGGAAAAACTGTTCTATTTATTTTGTATTTTATGCATCGGGCGTTGACTTCTAAGGCCCTAACTGTTTGATCTGGTGGAGCAACGCCCTAGAGTGAAGCCTAGGTTGCCCGGAACGTAGAAATGACCATAACTTTCACACTGGATGCTATTATTCGTTCTATTCGATGGAAAAACTGTTATATTTATATTGTATCTTATGCTTCTGGCGTTGACTTCTTAGGCCCTAACAATTCGATCTGTAGGAGCAACGCCCTAGGGTGTAGCCTAGGTATCCCGTAAAGTAGAAATGACCATAGCTTTCATACTGGTTGCAATTATTCGATTTATATGATGGAAAAACTGTTGTATTTATATTGTATTTTATGCTCCTGGCGTTCACTTCTAAGGCCCTAACTATTCGATCTGGTGGAACAACGCACAATGGTGAATCCTAGGTTGACCGGAACGTAGAAATGACCATAACTTTCACACCGGTAGCAATTATTCGTTTTACACGATGGAAAAACTGTTCTATTTATTTTGTATTTTATGCTTCGGGCGTTGACTTCTAAGGCCCTAGCTATTCGATCTGGTGGAGTAACGCCCTAGAGTGAAACGTAGGTTACCCGGAACGTAGAAATGACCAGTACTTTCACACTGTTTGCAGTTATTCCTGTTGTACGATGGAAAAACTGTTGCATCTTTATTGTTTTTTATGCTTCTGGCGTTGACTTCTGAGGCCCTAACTATTCGATCTGGTGGAGCAACGCCCTAGAGTGTAGCCTAGGTTGCTCGGAACGTAGACACGACCATTACTTTCACAATGCCTGCAATTATTCGTTTTCTACGATGGAAAAGCTGTTGTATTTGTATCGTATTTTATACCTCTGGCGTTGACTTCTTAGGCCCTAACTATTCCATCTGCAGGAACAACGCCCTAGAGTGACGCCTCGGTTGACCGGAACATAGAAATGACCATTACTCTCACACTGTTTGCAATTATTTCTTTTATACGATGGAAAAGCTGTTGTATTTATATCGTATTTTATGCTTCTGGCGTTGACTTCTAATGACCTAACTATTCGATCTGGTGGAGCAACGCCCTAGAGTGAAGCCTAGGTTGCTCGGAATGTAGAAATGACCATTACTTTCACACTGTTTGCAATTATTCCTTTTATACGATGGAAAAGCTGTTGTATTTATATCGTATTTTATGCTTCTGGCGTTGACTTCTAATGACCTAACTATTCGATCTGGTGGAGCAACGCCCTAGAGTGAAGCCTAGGTTGCTCGGAATGTAGAAATGACCATAACTTTCACACTGGTTGCAATTATTCGTTTTATACGATGGAAAAACTGTTGCATCTTTATCGTATTTTATGCTTCTGGCGTTGACTTGTTAGGCCGTAACTATTCGATCTGGTGAAGCAACGCCCTAGGGTGAAGCCTAGGTTGCCCGGAAAGTAGAAATGACGTTAACTTTCACACCGGTAGCAATTATTCGGTTTACACGACGGAAAAACTGTTATATTTATATTGTATCTTAAGCTTCTGGCGTTGACTTCTTAGGCCCTAACAATTCGATCTGGTGGAACAACGACCTAGAGTGAGGCCTAGGTTGTCCGGAACGTAGAACTGACCATAACTTTCACGCTGGTAGCAATTATTCGTTTTATGCAATGGAAAAACTGTTGTATTTATATTGTATTTTATGCTTCTGGCGTTCACTTCTTAGGCCCTAACTATTCGATCTGGTGGAACATCGCCCTAGGGAGGAGCCTAGGTTGCCCGGAACGTAGAAATGACCATCACTTTAAAACTGGTTGCAATTAATCCTTTTATACGATGGAAAAACTGTTGTATTTTTATTGCATTTTATGCTTCCGGCGTTGACTTCTAAGGCGCTAACTACTCAATCTGTTGGAGCAACGCCCTCGGGTGAAGCCTAGGTTGCCCGGAAAGTAGAAATGACGTTAACTTCCATACTGGTTGCAATTATTCGTTTTATACTCTGGAAAAACTGTTGTATTTATATTGTATTTTATGCTTCTGGCGTTGACTTCTAAGGCACTAACTATTCGATCTAGTGGAGCAACGCCCTAGAGTGAAGCCTAAGTTGCCCGGAATCTAGAAATGACCATCACTTTCAAACTGGTTGCAATTATTCCTGTTATATGATGGAAAAACTGTTGTATTTTTATCGCATTTTATGCTTCGGGCATTGACTTCTAAGGCACTAACTATTCGATCTAGTGGAGCAACGCCCTAGAGTGAAGCCTAAGTTGCCCGGAACGTAGAAATTACCATCACTTTCAAACTGGTTGCAAATATTCCTGTTATATGATGGAAAAACTGTTGTATTTTTATTGCATTTTATGCTTCGGGCAATGACTTCTAAGGCCCTAACTATTCAATCTGTAGGAGCAACGCCCTAGGGTGTAGCCTAGGTATCCCGTAAAGTAGAAATGACCATAGCTTTCATACTGGTTGCAATTATTCGTTTTATATGATGGAAAAACTGTTGTATTTATATTGTATTTTATGCTCCTGGCGTTCACTTCTAAGGCCCTAACTATTCGATCTGGTGGAACAACGCCCAATGGTGAATCCTAGGTTGACCGGAACGTAGAAATGACCATAACTTTCACACCGGTAGCAATTATTCGTTTTACACGATGGAAAAACTGTTCTATTTATTTTGTATTTTATGCATCGGGCGTTGACTTCTAAGGCCCTAACTGTTTGATCTGGTGGAGCAACGCCCTAGAGTGAAGCCTAGGTTGCCCGGAACGTAGAAATGACCATAACTTTCACACTGGATGCTATTATTCGTTCTATTCGATGGAAAAACTGTTATATTTATATTGTATCTTATGCTTCTGGCGTTGACTTCTTAGGCCCTAACAATTCGATCTGTAGGAGCAACGCCCTAGGGTGTAGCCTAGGTATCCCGTAAAGTAGAAATGACCATAGCTTTCATACTGGTTGCAATTATTCGATTTATATGATGGAAAAACTGTTGTATTTATATTGTATTTTATGCTCCTGGCGTTCACTTCTAAGGCCCTAACTATTCGATCTGGAGGAACAACGCACAATGGTGAATCCTAGGTTGACCGGAACGTAGAAATGACCATAACTTTCACACCGGTAGCAATTATTCGTTTTACACGATGGAAAAACTGTTCTATTTATTTTGTATTTTATGCTTCGGGCGTTGACTTCTAAGGCCCTAGCTATTCGATCTGGTGGAGTAACGCCCTAGAGTGAAACGTAGGTTACCCGGAACGTAGAAATGACCAGTACTTTCACACTGTTTGCAGTTATTCCTGTTGTACGATGGAAAAACTGTTGCATCTTTATTGTTTTTTATGCTTCTGGCGTTGACTTCTGAGGCCCTAACTATTCGATCTGGTGGAGCAACGCCCTAGAGTGTAGCCTAGGTTGCTCGGAACGTAGAAACGACCATTACTTTCACAATGCCTGCAATTATTCGTTTTCTACGATGGAAAAGCTGTTGTATTTGTATCGTATTTTATACCTCTGGCGTTGACTTCTTAGGCCCTAACTGATCCATCTGGTGGAACAACGCACTAGGGTGAAGCCTAGGTTGCACGGAACGTAGAAATATCCATAACTTTCACTCTGGTAGCAATTATTCGTTTTATACAATGGAAAAACTTTTCTATTTATTTTGCATTTTACGCTTCGGGCGTTGACTTCTAAGGCCCTAACTATTCCATCTGGTGGAGCAACACGCTAGAGTGAAACCTAGGTTGCCCGGAACGTAGAAATGACCATTACTTTCACACTGTTTGCAATTATTCATTTTATACGATGGAAAGGCTGTTGTATTTATATTGTATTTTATGCTCCTGGCGTTGACTTCTAAGGCCGTAGCTATTCCATATGGTGGAGCAACGTCCCAGAGTGAAGCCTAGGTTGCGCGGAACGTAGAAATGACCATAGCTTTCACACTGGTTACCATTATTCGTTTTATACGATGGAAAAGCTGTTTTATTTACATCGTATTTTAAGCTTCTGGCGTTGACAACTTAGGCCCTAACTGATCCATCTGGTGGAACAACTAACTAGGGTGAAGCCTAGGTTGCACGGAACGTAGAAATGTCCATAACTTTCACTCTGGTAGCAATTATTCGTTTTATACAATGGAAAAACTGTTCTATTTATTTTGCATTTTACGCTTCGGGCGTTGACTTCTAAGGCCCTAACTATTCGATCTGGTGGAGCAACGCCCTAGAGTGATGCCTAGGTTGCCCGGAACGTAGAACATACCATTACATTCACACTGGTTGCAATTATTCCTGTTATACGATGGAAAAACTGTTGCACCTTTATTGTATTTTATGCTTCTGGCGTTGACTTCATACGCCCTAGCTATTCGATCTGGTGGAGCAACGCACTAGAGTGAAGCCTAGATTACGCGGAACGTAGAAATGACCAGTACTTTCACACTGGTTGCAGTTATTCGTTTTATACAGTGGAAAAGCTGTTATATTTATATTGAATTTTATGCTTCTGGCATTGAATTCTAAGTCCCTAGCAATCTCATCTGGTGGAGCAACACCCTAGAGTGAAGCCTAGGTTGCCCCGAACGTAGAAGTGACCATTACTTCCACACTGTTTGCAAATATACATTATATACGATGCAAAATCTGTTGTACTTATATTGTAATTTATGCTACCGGCGTTGTCTTCTTAGGCCCTAACTATTTGATCTGATGGAGCACTGCCCTAGAGTGAAGCCTAGGTTGCCCGGAACGTAGAACATACCATTACCTTCACACTGGTTGCAATTATTCCTGTTATACGATGGAAAAGCTGTTGCACCTTTATTGTATTTTATGCTTCTGGCGTTGAGTTCATAGGCCCTAACTATTCGATCTGGAGGAGCAACGTCCTAGAGTGAAAGATAGGTTGCTCGGAACGTAGAAATGACCATAACTTTCACACTGGTTACAGTTACTCGTTTTATACAAAGGAAAAACTGTTCTATTTATTTTGCATTTTATGCTTCGGGCGTTGACTTCTGACGCGCTAACTATTCGATCTGGTGGAGCAACGCCCTAGAGTGAAACCTAGGTTACCCGGAACATAGAAATGACCAGTACTTTCACACTGTTTGCAGTTATTCCTGTTGTACGATGGAAAAACTGTTGCATCTTTATTGTATTTTATGCTTCTGGGGTTGACTTCTAAGGCCCTAACTATTCGATCTAGTGGAACAACGCCCTAGGGTGAAGCCTAGGTTGCCCGGAACGTAGAAATGACCAGTACTTTCACACTGGTTGCAGTTACTCCTGTTGTACGACGGAAAAGCTGTTGCACCTTTATTGTATTTTATGCATCTGGCGTTGACATCTAAGGCCCTAACATTCAATTCTGGTGGAGCAAGGCCCTAGAGTGAAGCCTAGGTTGCCCGGAACGTAGGAATGACCAGTACTTTCACACTGGTTGCAGTTATTCGTTTTATACAATGAAAAACTGTTGTATTTATTTTGCATTTTATGCTTCGGGCGCTGACTTCTAAGGCCCTAACTATTCGATCTGGTGCAGCAACGCCCTAGAGTGAAGCCTAGGTTGCCCGGGAAGTAGAAATGACCATAACTTTCACACTGGTTGCAATTATTCCTGTTACACGATGGAAAAACTGTTGCACCTTTATTGTGTTTTATGCTTCTGGCGTTGACTTCATAGGCCCTAACTACTCGATCTGGTGGAGCAAGGCCCTAGAGTGAAGCCTAGGTTGCTCGGAACGTAGAAATGACCATAACTTTCACACTGGTTGCCATTATTCGTTTTCTACGATGGAAAAGCTGTTGTATTTGTATCGTATTTTATGCTTCTGGCGTTGACTTCTTAGGCCCTAACTATTCCATCTGGTGGAACAACGCCCTAGGGTCAAGCCTAGGTTGCCCGGAACGTAGAAGTGACCATAACGTTCACACTGGTAGCAATTATTCGTTTTACACATGGAAAATCTGTTCTATTTTTTTGTATTTTATGCTTCGGGCGTTGACTTCTAAGGCCCTAGCTATTCCATCTGGTGGAGCAACACCCTAGAGTGAAGCCTAGGTTGCCCGGAACGTAGAAATGACCATTACTTTCACACTGTTTGCAATTATTCATTTTATACGATGGAAAGGCTGTTGTATTTATATTGTATTTTATGCTCCTGGCGTTGACTTCTAAGGCCGTAGCTATTCCATCTGGTGGAGCAACGTCCCAGAGTGAAGCCTAGGTTGCGCGGCACGTAGAAATGACCATAGCTTTCACACTGGCTACCATTATTCGTTTTATACGATGGAAAAGCTGTTTTATTTACATCTTATTTTATGCTTCTGGCGTTGACAACTTAGGCCCTAACTGATCCATCTGGTGGAACAACGCACTAGGGTGAAGCCTAGGTTGCACGGAACGTAGAAATGTCCATAGCTTTCACTCTGGTAGCAATTATTCGTTTTATACAATGGAAAAACTGTTCTATTTATTTTGCATTTTACGCTTCGGGCGTTGACTTCTAAGGCCCTAACTATTCGATCTGGTGGAGCAACGCCCTAGAGTGATGCCTAGGTTGCCCGGAACGTAGAACATACCATTACCTTCACACTGGTTGCAATTATTCCTGTTATACGATGGAAAAACTGTTGCACCTTTATTGTATTTTATGCTTCTGGCGTTGACTTCATAGGCCCTAACTATTTGATCTGGTCGAGGAACGCCCTAGAGTGAAACCTAGGTTACCCGGAACGTAGAAATTACCATTACTTTCACACTGTTTGCAATTATTCGTTTTATACGATGGGAAAACTGTTGCACCTTTATTGTATTTCATGCATCTGGCGTTGACATCTAAGGCCCTAACTTTCAATTCTGGTGGAGCAAGGCCCTAGAGTGAAGCCTAGGTTGCCCGGAACGTAGGAATGACCAGTACTTTCACACTGGTTGCAGTTATTCGTTTTATACAATGAAAAACTGTTGTATTTATTTTGCATTTTATGCTTCGGGCGCTGACTTCTAAGGCCCTAACTATTCGATCTGGTGCAGCAACGCCCTAGAGTGAAGCCTAGGTTGCCCGGGAAGTAGAAATGACCATAACTTTCACACTGGTTGCAATTATTCCTGTTACACGATGGAAAAACTGTTGCACCTTTATTGTGTTTTATGCTTCTGGCGTTGACTTCATAGGCCCTAACTATTCGATCTGGTGGAGCAAGGCCCTAGAGTGAAGCCTAGGTTGCTCGGAACGTAGAAACGACCATTACTTTCACAATGCCTGCAATTATTCGTTTTCTACGATGGAAAAGCTGTTGTATCTGTATCGTATTTTATACCTCTGGCGTTGACTTCTTAGGCCCTAACTATTCCATCTGGTGGAACAACGCCCTAGAGTGACGCCTCGGTTGACCGGAACGTAGAAATGACCATTACTTTCACAATGTCTGCAATTATTCATTTTATACGATGGAAAAACTGTTGTACTTATATTGTATTGTATCCTTCTGGCGTTGAATTCTAAGTCCCTAGCTATTCGATCCGGTGGTGCAACGCCCCAGAGGGAAACCTAGGTTACCCGGAACCTAGAAATGACCAGTACTTTCACACTGGTTGCAGTTATTCGTTTTATACAGTGGAAAAACTGTTCTATTTATTTTGCATTTTATGCTTCGGGCGTTGACTTCTAAGGCCCTAACTATTCGATCTGGTGGATCAACGCCCTAGAGTGAAGCCTAGGTTGCTCGGAACGTAGAAATGACCATTACCTTCACACTGATTGCAATTATTCATTTTATACGATGGCAAAGCTGTTGTATTTATATTGTAGTTTATGCTTCTGGCGTTGACTTCTTAGGCCCTAACTATTCGATCTGGTGGAACAACGCCGTAGAGTGAAGCCTAGGTTGCCCGGAACGTAGAAATGACCATTACTTTCACACTGTTTGCATTTATTCCTTTTATACGATGGAAAAGCTGTTGTATTTATATCGTATTTTATGCTTCTGGCGTTGACTTCTTAGGCCCTAACTATTCGATCTGGTGGAACAACGCCCTAGAATGAAGCCTAGGTTGCCTGGAACGTAGAAATGACCATCACTTTCACACGGGTTGCAATTATTCCTGTTATACGATGGAAAAGCTGTTGCACCTTTATTGTATTTTATGCTTCTGGCGTTGAGTTCATAGGCCCTAACTATTTGATCTGGAGGAGCAACGTCCTAGAGTGAAAGATAGGTTGCTCGGAACGTAGAAATGACCATAACTTTCACACTGGTTGCCATTATTCGTTCTCTACGATGGAAAAGCTGTTGCATTTGTATCGTATTTTATGCTTCTGGCGTTGACTTCTTAGGCCCTCACTATTCCATCTGGTGGAACAACGCCCTAGGGTCAAGCCTAGGTTGCCCGGAACGTAGAAATGACCATAACGTTCACACTGGTAGCAATTATTCGTTTTACACAAGGAAAAACTGTTCTATTTTTTTGTATTTTATGCTTCGGGCGTTGACTTCTAAGGCCCTAGCTATTCGATCTGGTGGAGTAACGCCCTAGAGTGAAACGTAGGTTACCCGGAACGTAGAAATGACCAGTACTTTCACACTGTTTGCAGTTATTCCTGTTGTACGATGGAAAAACTGTTGCATCTTTATTGTATTTTATGCTTCTGGCGTTGACTTCTGAGGCCCTAACTATTCGATCTGGTGGAGCAACGCCCTAGAGTGTAGCCTAGGTTGCTCGGAACGTAGAAACGACCATTACTTTCACAATGCCTGCAATTATTCGTTTTCTACGATGGAAAAGCTGTTGTATTTGTATCGTATTTTATACCTCTGGCGTTGACTTCTTAGGCCCTAACTAATCCATCTGGTGGAACAACGCCCTAGAGTGACGCCTCGGTTGACCGGAACGTAGAAATGACCATTACTTTCACAATGTCTGCAATTATTCATTTTATACGATAGAAAAACTGTTGTACTTATATTGTATTGTATCCTTCTGGCGTTGAATTCTAAGTCCCTAGCTATTCGATCCTGTGGTGCAACGCCCCAGAGGGAAACCTAGGTTACCCGGAACCTAGAAATGACCAGTACTTTCAGACTGGTTGCCGTTATTCGTTTTATACAATGGAAAAACTGCTCTACTTATTGTGCATTTTATGCTTCGGGCGTTGACTTCTAAGGCCCTAACTATTCGATCTGGTGGAGCAACGCACTAGGTTGAAGCCTAGGTTGCCCGGAACGTAGAAATGACCATAACGTTCACACTGGTAGCAATTATTCGTTTTACACAAGGAAAAACTGTTCTATTTTTTTGTATTTTATGCTTCGGGCGTTGACTTCTAAGGCCTTAGCTATCCGATCTGGTGGAGCAACGCCCTAGAGTGAAACCTAGGTTACCCGGAACGTAGAAATGACCAGTACTTTCACACTGTTTGCAGTTATTCCTGTTGTACGATGGAAAAACTGTTGCATCTTTATTGTATTTTATGCTTCTGGCGTTGACTTCTTAGGCCGTAACTATTCCATCTGGTGGAACAACGCCCTAGTGTGAAGCGTAGGTTGCCCGGAAAGTAGAAATGACCATAACTTTCACACTGGTAGCAATTATTCGTTTTATACGATGGAAAAACTGTTCTATTTATTATGTATTTTATGCTTCAGGCGTTGACTTCTAAGGCCCTAACTATTCGACCTGGTGGAGCAACGACCTAGAGTGAAGCCTAGGTTGCCCGGAACGTAGAAATGTCCATCACTTTCAAACTGGTTGCAATTAATCCTGTTATACGATGGAAAAACTGTTGTATTTTTATTGCCTTTAATGCTTCGGGCGTTGACTTCTATGGCCCTAACTATTCAATCTGTTGGAGCAACGCCCTAGGGTGAAGCCCAGTTTGCCCGGAAAGTAGAAATGACGTTAACTTTCATATTGGTTGCAATTATTCGTTTTATACGATGGAAAAACTGTTGTATTTATATTGTATTTTATGCATCTGGCGTTGACTTCTAAGGCACTAACTATTCCGTCTAGTGGATCAACGCCCTAGGGTGAAGCCTACGTTGCCCGGAATCTAGAAATGACCATCACTTTCAAACTGGTTGCAATTATTCCTGTTATATGATGGAAAAACTGTTGTATTTTTATCGCATTTTATGCTTCGCGCATTGACTTCTAAGGCACTAACTATTCGATCTAGTGGAGCAACGCCCTAGAGTGAAGCCTAAGTTGCCCGGAACGTAGAAATTACCATCACTTTCAAACTGGTTGCAAATATTCCTGTTATATGATGGAAAAACTGTTGTATTTTTATTGCATTTTATGCTTCGGGCAATGACTTCTAAGGCCCTAACTATTCAATCTGTAGGAGCAACGCCCTAGGGTGTAGCCTAGGTATCCCGTAAAGTAGAAATGACCATAGCTTTCATACTGGTTGCAATTATTCGTTTTATATGATGGATAAACTGTTGTATTTATATTGTATTTTATGCTCCTGGCGTTCACTTCTAAGGCCCTAACTATTCGATCTGGTGGAACAACGCCCAATGGTGAATCCTAGGTTGACCGGAACGTAGAAATGACCATAACTTTCACACCGGTAGCAATTATTCGTTTTACACGATGGAAAAACTGTTCTATTTATTTTGTATTTTATGCATCGGGCGTTGACTTCTAAGGCCCTAACTATTTGATCTGGTGGAGCAACGCCCTAGAGTGAAGCCTAGGTTGCCCGGAACGTAGAAATGACCATAACTTTCACACTGGATGCTATTATTCGTTCTATTCGATGGAAAAACTGTTATATTTATATTGTATCCTATGCTTCTGGCGTTGACTTCTTAGGCCCTAACAATTCGATCTGGTGGAACAACGCCCTAGAGTGAAGCCTAGGTTGACCGGAACGTAGAAATGACCATAACTTTCACACCGGTAGCAATTATTCGTTTTACACGATGGAAAAACTGTTCTATTTATTTTGTATTTTATGCTTCGGGCGTTGACTTCTAAGGCCCTAGCTATTCGATCTGGTGGAGTAACGCCCTAGAGTGAAACGTAGGTTACCCGGAACGTAGAAATGACCAGTACTTTCACACTGTTTGCAGTTATTCCTGTTGTACGATGGA
This sequence comes from Calliopsis andreniformis, assembly GCF_051401765.1. Taxonomy (NCBI): domain Eukaryota; kingdom Metazoa; phylum Arthropoda; class Insecta; order Hymenoptera; family Andrenidae; genus Calliopsis; species Calliopsis andreniformis. Next base: position 16,890,254 of record NC_135072.1, read on the forward strand.
AAAACTGTTGCATCTTTATTGTTTTTTATGCTTCTGGCGTTGACTTCTGAGGCCCTAACTATTCGATCTAGTGGAGCAACGCCCTTGAGTGAAGCCTAAGTTGCCCGGAACGTAGAAATTACCATCACTTTCAAACTGGTTGCAAATATTCCTGTTATATGATGGAAAAACTGTTGTATTTTTATTGCATTTTATGCTTCGGGCAATGACTTCTAAGGCCCTAACTATTCAATCTGTAGGAGCAACGCCCTAGGGTGTAGCCTAGGTATCCCGTAAAGTAGAAATGACCATAGCTTTCATACTGGTTGCAATTATTCGTTTTATATGATGGAAAAACTGTTGTATTTATATTGTATTTTATGCTCCTGGCGTTCACTTCTAAGGCCCTAACTATTCGATCTGGTGGAACAACGCCCAATGGTGAATCCTAGGTTGACCGGAACGTAGAAATGACCATAACTTTCACACCGGTAGCAATTATTCGTTTTACACGATGGAAAAACTGTTCTATTTATTTTGTATTTTATGCTTCGGGCGTTGACTTCTAAGGCCCTAGCTATTCGATCTGGTGGAGTAACGCCCTAGAGTGAAACGTAGGTTACCCGGAACGTAGAAATGACCAGTACTTTCACACTGTTTGCAGTTATTCCTGTTGTACGATGGAAAAACTGTTGCATCTTTATTGTTTTTTATGCTTCTGGCGTTGACTTCTGAGGCCCTAACTATTCGATCTGGTGGAGCAACGCCCTAGAGTGTAGCCCAGGTTGCTCGGAACGTAGAAACGACCATTACTTTCACAATGCCTGCAATTATTCGTTTTCTACGATGGAAAAGCTGTTGTATTTGTATCGTATTTTATACCTCTGGCGTTGACTTCTTAGGCCCTAACTATTCCATCTGGTGGAACAACGCCCTAGAGTGACGCCTCGGTTGACCGGAACGTAGAAATGACCATTACTCTCACACTGTTTGCAATTATTTCTTTTATACGATGGAAAAGCTGTTGTATTTATATCGTATTTTATGCTTCTGGCGTTGACTTCTAATGACCTAACTATTCGATCTGGTGGAGCAACGCCCTAGAGTGAAGCCTAGGTTGCTCGGAATGTAGAAATGACCATAACTTTCACACTGGTTGCAATTATTCGTTTTATACGATGGAAAAACTGTTGCATCTTTATCGTATTTTATGCTTCTGGCGTTGACTTGTTAGGCCGTAACTATTCGATCTGGTGGAGCAACGCCCTAGGGTGAAGCCTAGGTTGCCCGGAAAGTAGAAATGACGTTAACTTTCACACCGGTAGCAATTATTCGGTTTACACGACGGAAAAACTGTTATATTTATATTGTATCTTAAGCTTCTGGCGTTGACTTCTTAGGCCCTAACAATTCGATCTGGTGGAACAACGACCTAGAGTGAGGCCTAGGTTGTCCGGAACGTAGAACTGACCATAACTTTCACGCTGGTAGCAATTATTCGTTTTATGCAATGGAAAAACTGTTGTATTTATATTGTATTTTATGCTTCTGGCGTTCACTTCTTAGGCCCTAACTATTCGATCTGGTGGAACATCGCCCTACGGAGGAGCCTAGGTTGCCCGGAACGTAGAAATGACCATCACTTTAAAACTGGTTGCAATTAATCCTTTTATACGATGGAAAAACTGTTGTATTTTTATTGCATTTTATGCTTCCGGCGTTGACTTCTAAGGCCCTAACTACTCAATCTGTTGGAGCAACGCCCTCGGGTGAAGCCTAGGTTGCCCGGAAAGTAGAAATGACGTTAACTTCCATACTGGTTGCAATTATTCGTTTTATACTATGGAAAAACTGTTGTATTTATATTGTATTTTATGCTTCTGGCGTTGACTTCTAAGGCACTAACTATTCGATCTAGTGGAGCAACGCCCTAGAGTGAAGCCTAAGTTCCCCGGAACGTAGAAATTACCATCACTTTCAAACTGGTTGCAAATATTCCTGTTATATGATGGAAAAACTGTTGTATTTTTATTGCATTTTATGCTTCGGGCAATGACTTCTAAGGCCCTAACTATTCAATCTGTAGGAGCAACGCCCTAGGGTGTAGCCTAGGTATCCCGTAAAGTATAAATGACCATAGTTTTCATACTGGTTGCAATTATTCGTTGTATATGATGGAAAAACTGTTGTATTTATATTGTATTTTATGCTCCTGGCGTTCACTTCTAAGGCCCTAACTATTCGATCTGGTGGAACAACGCCCAATGGTGAATCCTAGGTTGACCGGAACGTAGAAATGACCATAACTTTCTCACCGGTAGCAATTATTCGTTTTACACGATGGAAAAACTGTTCTATTTATTTTGTATTTTATGCATCGGGCGTTGACTTCTAAGGCCCTAACTGTTTGATCTGGTGGAGCAACGCCCTAGAGTGAAGCCTAGGTTTCCCGGAACGTAGAAATGACCATAACTTTCACACTGGATGCTATTATTCGTTCTATTCGATGGAAAAACTGTTATATTTATATTGTATCTTATGCTTCTGGCGTTGACTTCTTAGGCCCTAACAATTCGATCTGGTGGAACAACGCCCTAGAGTGAAGCCTAGGTTGCCCGGAACGTAGAAATGACCATCACTTTAAAACTGGTTGCAATTAATCCTTTTATACGATGGAAAAACTGTTGTATTTTTATTGCATTTTATGCTTCCGGCGTTGACTTCTAAGGCCCTAACTACTCAATCTGTTGGAGCAACGCCCTCGGGTGAAGCCTAGGTTGCCCGGAAAGTAGAAATGACGTTAACTTCCATACTGGTTGCAATTATTCGTTTTATACTATGGAAAAACTGTTGTATTTATATTGTATTTTATGCTTCTGGCGTTGATTTCTAAGGCACTAACTATTCGATCTAGTGGAGCAACGCCCTAGAGTGAAGCCTAAGTTGCCCGGAACGTAGAAATTACCATCACTTTCAAACTGGTTGCAAATATTCCTGTTATATGATGGAAAAACTGTTGTATTTTTATTGCATTTTATGCTTCGGGCAATGACTTCTAAGGCCCTAACTATTCAATCTGTAGGAGCAACGCCCTAGGGTGTAGCCTAGGTATCCCGTAAAGTAGAAATGACCATAACTTTCATACTGGTTGCAATTATTCGTTTTATATGATGGAAAAACTGTTGTATTTATATTGTATTTTATGCTCCTGGCGTTCACTTCTAAGGCCCTAACTATTCGATCTGGTGGAACAACGCCCAATGGTGAATCCTAGGTTGACCGGAACGTAGAAATGACCATAACTTTCACACCGGTAGCAATTATTCGTTTTACACGATGGAAAAACTGTTCTATTTATTTTGTATTTTATGCTTCGGGCGTTGACTTCTAAGGCCCTAGCTATTCGATCTGGTGGAGTAACGCCCTAGAGTGAAACGTAGGTTACCCGGAACGTAGAAATGACCAGTACTTTCACACTGTTTGCAGTTATTCCTGTTGTACGATGGAAAAACTGTTGCATCTTTATTGTTTTTTATGCTTCTGGCGTTGACTTCTGAGGCCCTAACTATTCGATCTGGTGGAGCAACGCCCTAGAGTGTAGCCCAGGTTGCTCGGAACGGAGAAACGACCATTACTTTCACAATGCCTGCAATTATTCGTTTTCTACGATGGAAAAGCTGTTGTATTTGTATCGTATTTTATACCTCTGGCGTTGACTTCTTAGGCCCTAACTATTCCATCTGGTGGAACAACGCCCCAGAGTGACGCCTCGGTTGACCGGAACGTAGAAATGACCATTACTCTCACACTGTTTGCAATTATTTCTTTTATACGATGGAAAAGCTGTTGTATTCATATCGTATTTTATGCTTCTGGCGTTGACTTCTAATGACCTAACTATTCGATCTGGTGGAGCAACGCCCTAGAGTGAAGCCTAGGTTGCTCGGAATGTAGAAATGACCATAACTTTCACACTGGTTGCAATTATTCGTTTTATACGATGGAAAAACTGTTGCATCTTTATCGTATTTTATGCTTCTGGCGTTGACTTGTTAGGCCGTAACTATTCGATCTGGTGGAGCAACGCCCTAGAGTGAAGCCTAGGTTGCTCGGAATGTAGAAATGACCATAACTTTCACACTGGTTGCAATTATTCGTTTTATACGATGGAAAAACTGTTGCATCTTTATCGTATTTTATGCTTCTGGCGTTGACTTGTTAGGCCGTAACTATTCGATCTGGTGGAGCAACGCCCTAGGGTGAAGCCTAGGTTGCCCGGAAAGTAGAAATGACGTTAACTTTCACACCGGTAGCAATTATTCGGTTTACACGACGGAAAAACTGTTATATTTATATTGTATCTTAAGCTTCTGGCGTTGACTTCTTAGGCCCTAACAATTCGATCTGGTGGAACAACGACCTAGAGTGAGGCCTAGGTTGTCCGGAACGTAGAACTGACCATAACTTTCACGCTGGTAGCAATTATTCGTTTTATGCAATGGAAAAACTGTTGTATTTATATTGTATTTTATGCTTCTGGCGTTCACTTCTTAGGCCCTAACTATTCGATCTGGTGGAACATCGCCCTACGGAGGAGCCTAGGTTGCCCGGAACGTAGAAATGACCATCACTTTAAAACTGGTTGCAATTAATCCTTTTATACGATGGAAAAACTGTTGTATTTTTATTGCATTTTATGCTTCCGGCGTTGACTTCTAAGGCCCTAACTACTCAATCTGTTGGAGCAACGCCCTCGGGTGAAGCCTAGGTTGCCCGGAAAGTAGAAATGACGTTAACTTCCATACTGGTTGCAATTATTCGTTTTATACTATGGAAAAACTGTTGTATTTATATTGTATTTTATGCTTCTGGCGTTGACTTCTAAGGCACTAACTATTCGATCTAGTGGAGCAACGCCCTAGAGTGAAGCCTAAGTTGCCCGGAACGTAGAAATTACCATCACTTTCAAACTGGTTGCAAATATTCCTGTTATATGATGGAAAAACTGTTGTATTTTTATTGCATTTTATGCTTCGGGCAATGACTTCTAAGGCCCTAACTATTCAATCTGTAGGAGCAACGCCCTAGGGTGTAGCCTAGGTATCCCGTAAAGTAGAAATGACCATAGCTTTCATACTGGTTGCAATTATTCGTTTTATATGATGGAAAAACTGTTGTATTTATATTGTATTTTATGCTCCTGGCGTTCACTTCTAAGGCCCTAACTATTCGATCTGGTGGAACAACGCCCAATGGTGAATCCTAGGTTGACCGGAACGTAGAAATGACCATAACTTTCACACCGGTAGCAATTATTCGTTTTACACGAAGGAAAAACTGTTCTATTTATTTTGTATTTTATGCTTCGGGCGTTGACTTCTAAGGCCCTAGCTATTCGATCTGGTGGAGTAACGCCCTAGAGTGAAACGTAGGTTACCCGGAACGTAGAAATGACCAGTACTTTCACACTGTTTGCAGTTATTCCTGTTGTACGATGGAAAAACTGTTGCATCTTTATTGTTTTTTATGCTTCTGGCGTTGACTTCTGAGGCCCTAACTATTCGATCTGGTGGAGCAACGCCCTAGAGTGTAGCCCAGGTTGCTCGGAACGGAGAAACGACCATTACTTTCACAATGCCTGCAATTATTCGTTTTCTACGATGGAAAAGCTGTTGTATTTGTATCGTATTTTATACCTCTGGCGTTGACTTCTTAGGCCCTAACTATTCCATCTGGTGGAACAACGCCCCAGAGTGACGCCTCGGTTGACCGGAACGTAGAAATGACCATTACTCTCACACTGTTTCCAATTATTTCTTTTATACGATGGAAAAGCTGTTGTATTTATATCGTATTTTATGCTTCTGGCGTTGACTTCTAATGACCTAACTATTCGATCTGGTGGAGCAACGCCCTAGAGTGAAGCCTAGGTTGCTCGGAATGTAGAAATGACCATAACTTTCACACTGGTTGCAATTATTCGTTTTATACGATGGAAAAACTGTTGCATCTTTATCGTATTTTATGCTTCTGGCGTTGACTTGTTAGGCCGTAACTATTCGATCTGGTGGAGCAACGCCCTAGGGTGAAGCCTAGGTTGCCCGGAAAGTAGAAATGACGTTAACTTTCACACCGGTAGCAATTATTCGGTTTACACGACGGAAAAACTGTTATATTTATATTGTATCTTAAGCTTCTGGCGTTGACTTCTTAGGCCCTAACAATTCGATCTGGTGGAACAACGACCTAGAGTGAGGCCTAGGTTGTCCGGAACGTAGAACTGACCATAACTTTCACGCTGGTAGCAATTATTCGTTTTATGCAATGGAAAAACTGTTGTATTTATATTGTATTTTATGCTTCTGGCGTTCACTTCTTAGGCCCTAACTATTCGATCTGGTGGAACATCGCCCTACGGAGGAGCCTAGGTTGCCCGGAACGTAGAAATGACCATCACTTTAAAACTGGTTGCAATTAATCCTTTTATACGATGGAAAAACTGTTGTATTTTTATTGCATTTTATGCTTCCGGCGTTGACTTCTAAGGCCCTAACTACTCAATCTGTTGGAGCAACGCCCTCGGGTGAAGCCTAGGTTGCCCGGAAAGTAGAAATGACGTTAACTTCCATACTGGTTGCAATTATTCGTTTTATACTATGGAAAAACTGTTGTATTTATATTGTATTTTATGCTTCTGGCGTTGACTTCTAAGGCACTAACTATTCGATCTAGTGGAGCAACGCCCTAGAGTGAAGCCTAAGTTCCCCGGAACGTAGAAATTACCATCACTTTCAAACTGGTTGCAAATATTCCTGTTATATGATGGAAAAGCTGTTGTATTTTTATTGCATTTTATGCTTCGGGCAATGACTTCTAAGGCCCTAACTATTCAATCTGTAGGAGCAACGCCCTAGGGTGTAGCCTAGGTATCCCGTAAAGTAGAAATGACCATAGTTTTCATACTGGTTGCAATTATTCGTTGTATATGATGGAAAAACTGTTGTATTTATATTGTATTTTATGCTCCTGGCGTTCACTTCTAAGGCCCTAACTATTCGATCTGGTGGAACAACGCCCAATGGTGAATCCTAGGTTGACCGGAACGTAGAAATGACCATAACTTTCTCACCGGTAGCAATTATTCGTTTTACACGATGGAAAAACTGTTCTATTTATTTTGTATTTTATGCATCGGGCGTTGACTTCTAAGGCCCTAACTGTTTGATCTGGTGGAGCAACGCCCTAGAGTGAAGCCTAGGTTTCCCGGAACGTAGAAATGACCATAACTTTCACACTGGATGCTATTATTCGTTCTATTCGATGGAAAAACTGTTATATTTATATTGTATCTTATGCTTCTGGCGTTGACTTCTTAGGCCCTAACAATTCGATCTGGTGGAACAACGCCCTAGAGTGAAGCCTAGGTTGCCCGGAACGTAGAAATGACCATCACTTTAAAACTGGTTGCAATTAATCCTTTTATACGATGGAAAAACTGTTGTATTTTTATTGCATTTTATGCTTCCGGCGTTGACTTCTAAGGCCCTAACTACTCAATCTGTTGGAGCAACGCCCTCGGGTGAAGCCTAGGTTGCCCGGAAAGTAGAAATGACGTTAACTTCCATACTGGTTGCAATTATTCGTTTTATACTATGGAAAAACTGTTGTATTTATATTGTATTTTATGCTTCTGGCGTTGATTTCTAAGGCACTAACTATTCGATCTAGTGGAGCAACGCCCTAGAGTGAAGCCTAAGTTGCCCGGAACGTAGAAATTACCATCACTTTCAAACTGGTTGCAAATATTCCTGTTATATGATGGAAAAACTGTTGTATTTTTATTGCATTTTATGCTTCGGGCAATGACTTCTAAGGCCCTAACTATTCAATCTGTAGGAGCAACGCCCTAGGGTGTAGCCTAGGTATCCCGTAAAGTAGAAATGACCATAGCTTTCATACTGGTTGCAATTATTCGTTTTATATGATGGAAAAACTGTTGTATTTATATTGTATTTTATGCTCCTGGCGTTCACTTCTAAGGCCCTAACTATTCGATCTGGTGGAACAACGCCCAATGGTGAATCCTAGGTTGACCGGAACGTAGAAATGACCATAACTTTCACACCGGTAGCAATTATTCGTTTTACACGATGGAAAAACTGTTCTATTTATTTTGTATTTTATGCTTCGGGCGTTGACTTCTAAGGCCCTAGCTATTCGATCTGGTGGAGTAACGCCCTAGAGTGAAACGTAGGTTACCCGGAACGTAGAAATGACCAGTACTTTCACACTGTTTGCAGTTATTCCTGTTGTACGATGGAAAAACTGTTGCATCTTTATTGTTTTTTATGCTTCTGGCGTTGACTTCTGAGGCCCTAACTATTCGATCTGGTGGAGCAACGCCCTAGAGTGTAGCCCAGGTTGCTCGGAACGGAGAAACGACCATTACTTTCACAATGCCTGCAATTATTCGTTTTCTACGATGGAAAAGCTGTTGTATTTGTATCGTATTTTATACCTCTGGCGTTGACTTCTTAGGCCCTAACTATTCCATCTGGTGGAACAACGCCCCAGAGTGACGCCTCGGTTGACCGGAACGTAGAAATGACCATTACTCTCACACTGTTTGCAATTATTTCTTTTATACGATGGAAAAGCTGTTGTATTTATATCGTATTTTATGCTTCTGGCGTTGACTTCTAATGACCTAACTATTCGATCTGGTGGAGCAACGCCCTAGAGTGAAGCCTAGGTTGCTCGGAATGTAGAAATGACCATAACTTTCACACTGGTTGCAATTATTCGTTTTATACGATGGAAAAACTGTTGCATCTTTATCGTATTTTATGCTTCTGGCGTTGACTTGTTAGGCCGTAACTATTCGATCTGGTGGAGCAACGCCCTAGAGTGAAGCCTAGGTTGCTCGGAATGTAGAAATGACCATAACTTTCACACTGGTTGCAATTATTCGTTTTATACGATGGAAAAACTGTTGCATCTTTATCGTATTTTATGCTTCTGGCGTTGACTTGTTAGGCCGTAACTATTCGATCTGGTGGAGCAACGCCCTAGGGTGAAGCCTAGGTTGCCCGGAAAGTAGAAATGACGTTAACTTTCACACCGGTAGCAATTATTCGGTTTACACGACGGAAAAACTGTTATATTTATATTGTATCTTAAGCTTCTGGCGTTGACTTCTTAGGCCCTAACAATTCGATCTGGTGGAACAACGACCTAGAGTGAGGCCTAGGTTGTCCGGAACGTAGAACTGACCATAACTTTCACGCTGGTAGCAATTATTCGTTTTATGCAATGGAAAAACTGTTGTATTTATATTGTATTTTATGCTTCTGGCGTTCACTTCTTAGGCCCTAACTATTCGATCTGGTGGAACATCGCCCTACGGAGGAGCCTAGGTTGCCCGGAACGTAGAAATGACCATCACTTTAAAACTGGTTGCAATTAATCCTTTTATACGATGGAAAAACTGTTGTATTTTTATTGCATTTTATGCTTCCGGCGTTGACTTCTAAGGCCCTAACTACTCAATCTGTTGGAGCAACGCCCTCGGGTGAAGCCTAGGTTGCCCGGAAAGTAGAAATGACGTTAACTTCCATACTGGTTGCAATTATTCGTTTTATACTATGGAAAAACTGTTGTATTTATATTGTATTTTATGCTTCTGGCGTTGACTTCTAAGGCACTAACTATTCGATCTAGTGGAGCAACGCCCTAGAGTGAAGCCTAAGTTGCCCGGAACGTAGAAATTACCATCACTTTCAAACTGGTTGCAAATATTCCTGTTATATGATGGAAAAACTGTTGTATTTTTATTGCATTTTATGCTTCGGGCAATGACTTCTAAGGCCCTAACTATTCAATCTGTAGGAGCAACGCCCTAGGGTGTAGCCTAGGTATCCCGTAAAGTAGAAATGACCATAGTTTTCATACTGGTTGCAATTATTCGTTGTATATGATGGAAAAACTGTTGTATTTATATTGTATTTTATGCTCCTGGCGTTCACTTCTAAGGCCCTAACTATTCGATCTGGTGGAACAACGCCCAATGGTGAATCCTAGGTTGACCGGAACGTAGAAATGACCATAACTTTCTCACCGGTAGCAATTATTCGTTTTACACGATGGAAAAACTGTTCTATTTATTTTGTATTTTATGCATCGGGCGTTGACTTCTAAGGCCCTAACTGTTTGATCTGGTGGAGCAACGCCCTAGAGTGAAGCCTAGGTTTCCCGGAACGTAGAAATGACCATAACTTTCACACTGGATGCTATTATTCGTTCTATTCGATGGAAAAACTGTTATATTTATATTGTATCTTATGCTTCTGGCGTTGACTTCTTAGGCCCTAACAATTCGATCTGGTGGAACAACGCCCTAGAGTGAAGCCTAGGTTGCCCGGAACGTAGAAATGACCATCACTTTAAAACTGGTTGCAATTAATCCTTTTATACGATGGAAAAACTGTTGTATTTTTATTGCATTTTATGCTTCCGGCGTTGACTTCTAAGGCCCTAACTACTCAATCTGTTGGAGCAACGCCCTCGGGTGAAGCCTAGGTTGCCCGGAAAGTAGAAATGACGTTAACTTCCATACTGGTTGCAATTATTCGTTTTATACTATGGAAAAACTGTTGTATTTATATTGTATTTTATGCTTCTGGCGTTGATTTCTAAGGCACTAACTATTCGATCTAGTGGAGCAACGCCCTAGAGTGAAGCCTAAGTTGCCCGGAACGTAGAAATTACCATCACTTTCAAACTGGTTGCAAATATTCCTGTTATATGATGGAAAAACTGTTGTATTTTTATTGCATTTTATGCTTCGGGCAATGACTTCTAAGGCCCTAACTATTCAATCTGTAGGAGCAACGCCCTAGGGTGTAGCCTAGGTATCCCGTAAAGTAGAAATGACCATAGCTTTCATACTGGTTGCAATTATTCGTTTTATATGATGGAAAAACTGTTGTATTTATATTGTATTTTATGCTCCTGGCGTTCACTTCTAAGGCCCTAACTATTCGATCTGGTGGAACAACGCCCAATGGTGAATCCTAGGTTGACCGGAACGTAGAAATGACCATAACTTTCACACCGGTAGCAATTATTCGTTTTACACGATGGAAAAACTGTTCTATTTATTTTGTATTTTATGCATCGGGCGTTGACTTCTAAGGCCCTAACTGTTTGATCTGGTGGAGCAACGCCCTAGAGTGAAGCCTAGGTTGCCCGGAACGTAGAAATGACCATAACTTTCACACTGGATGCTATTATTCGTTCTTTTCGATGGAAAGACTGTTATATTTATATTGTATCTTATGCTTCTGGCGTTGACTTCTAAGGCCCTAACTACTCAATCTGTTGGAGCAACGCCCTCGGGTGAAGCCTAGGTTGCCCGGAAAGTAGAAATGACGTTAACTTCCATACTGGTTGCAATTATTCGTTTTATACTATGGAAAAACTGTTGTATTTATATTGTATTTTATGCTTCTGGCGTTGACTTCTAAGGCACTAACTATTCGATCTAGTGGAGCAACGCCCTAGAGTGAAGCCTAAGTTGCCCGGAACGTAGAAATTACCATCACTTTCAAACTGGTTGCAAATATTCCTGTTATATGATGGAAAAACTGTTGTATTTTTATTGCATTTTATGCTTCGGGCAATGACTTCTAAGGCCCTAACTATTCAATCTGTAGGAGCAACGCCCTAGGGTGTAGCCTAGGTATCCCGTAAAGTAGAAATGACCATAGCTTTCATACTGGTTGCAATTATTCGTTTTATATGATGGAAAAACTGTTGTATTTATATTGTATTTTATGCTCCTGGCGTTCACTTCTAAGGCCCTAACTATTCGATCTGGTGGAACAACGCCCAATGGTGAATCCTAGGTTGACCGGAACGTAGAAATGACCATAACTTTCACACCGGTAGCAATTATTCGTTTTACACGAAGGAAAAACTGTTCTATTTATTTTGTATTTTATGCTTCGGGCGTTGACTTCTAAGGCCCTAGCTATTCGATCTGGTGGAGTAACGCCCTAGAGTGAAACGTAGGTTACCCGGAACGTAGAAATGACCAGTACTTTCACACTGTTTGCAGTTATTCCTGTTGTACGATGGAAAAACTGTTGCATCTTTATTGTTTTTTATGCTTCTGGCGTTGACTTCTGAGGCCCTAACTATTCGATCTGGTGGAGCAACGCCCTAGAGTGTAGCCCAGGTTGCTCGGAACGGAGAAACGACCATTACTTTCACAATGCCTGCAATTATTCGTTTTCTACGATGGAAAAGCTGTTGTATTTGTATCGTATTTTATACCTCTGGCGTTGACTTCTTAGGCCCTAACTATTCCATCTGGTGGAACAACGCCCCAGAGTGACGCCTCGGTTGACCGGAACGTAGAAATGACCATTACTCTCACACTGTTTCCAATTATTTCTTTTATACGATGGAAAAGCTGTTGTATTTATATCGTATTTTATGCTTCTGGCGTTGACTTCTAATGACCTAACTATTCGATCTGGTGGAGCAACGCCCTAGAGTGAAGCCTAGGTTGCTCGGAATGTAGAAATGACCATAACTTTCACACTGGTTGCAATTATTCGTTTTATACGATGGAAAAACTGTTGCATCTTTATCGTATTTTATGCTTCTGGCGTTGACTTGTTAGGCCGTAACTATTCGATCTGGTGGAGCAACGCCCTAGGGTGAAGCCTAGGTTGCCCGGAAAGTAGAAATGACGTTAACTTTCACACCGGTAGCAATTATTCGGTTTACACGACGGAAAAACTGTTATATTTATATTGTATCTTAAGCTTCTGGCGTTGACTTCTTAGGCCCTAACAATTCGATCTGGTGGAACAACGACCTAGAGTGAGGCCTAGGTTGTCCGGAACGTAGAACTGACCATAACTTTCACGCTGGTAGCAATTATTCGTTTTATGCAATGGAAAAACTGTTGTATTTATATTGTATTTTATGCTTCTGGCGTTCACTTCTTAGGCCCTAACTATTCGATCTGGTGGAACATCGCCCTAGGGAGGAGCCTAGGTTGCCCGGAACGTAGAAATGACCATCACTTTAAAACTGGTTGCAATTAATCCTTTTATACGATGGAAAAACTGTTGTATTTTTATTGCATTTTATGCTTCCGGCGTTGACTTCTAAGGCCCTAACTACTCAATCTGTTGGAGCAACGCCCTCGGGTGAAGCCTAGGTTGCCCGGAAAGTAGAAATGACGTTAACTTCCATACTGGTTGCAATTATTCGTTTTATACTATGGAAAAACTGTTGTATTTATATTGTATTTTATGCTTCTGGCGTTGACTTCTAAGGCACTAACTATTCGATCTAGTGGAGCAACGCCCTAGAGTGAAGCCTAAGTTGCCCGGAACGTAGAAATTACCATCACTTTCAAACTGGTTGCAAATATTCCTGTTATATGATGGAAAAACTGTTGTATTTTTATTGCATTTTATGCTTCGGGCAATGACTTCTAAGGCCCTAACTATTCAATCTGTAGGAGCAACGCCCTAGGGTGTAGCCTAGGTATCCCGTAAAGTAGAAATGACCATAGTTTTCATACTGGTTGCAATTATTCGTTGTATATGATGGAAAAACTGTTGTATTTATATTGTATTTTATGCTCCTGGCGTTCACTTCTAAGGCCCTAACTATTCGATCTGGTGGAACAACGCCCAATGGTGAATCCTAGGTTGACCGGAACGTAGAAATGACCATAACTTTCTCACCGGTAGCAATTATTCGTTTTACACGATGGAAAAACTGTTCTATTTATTTTGTATTTTATGCATCGGGCGTTGACTTCTAAGGCCCTAACTGTTTGATCTGGTGGAGCAACGCCCTAGAGTGAAGCCTAGGTTTCCCGGAACGTAGAAATGACCATAACTTTCACACTGGATGCTATTATTCGTTCTATTCGATGGAAAAACTGTTATATTTATATTGTATCTTATGCTTCTGGCGTTGACTTCTTAGGCCCTAACAATTCGATCTGGTGGAACAACGCCCTAGAGTGAAGCCTAGGTTGCCCGGAACGTAGAAATGACCATCACTTTAAAACTGGTTGCAATTAATCCTTTTATACGATGGAAAAACTGTTGTATTTTTATTGCATTTTATGCTTCCGGCGTTGACTTCTAAGGCCCTAACTACTCAATCTGTTGGAGCAACGCCCTCGGGTGAAGCCTAGGTTGCCCGGAAAGTAGAAATGACGTTAACTTCCATACTGGTTGCAATTATTCGTTTTATACTATGGAAAAACTGTTGTATTTATATTGTATTTTATGCTTCTGGCGTTGATTTCTAAGGCACTAACTATTCGATCTAGTGGAGCAACGCCCTAGAGTGAAGCCTAAGTTGCCCGGAACGTAGAAATTACCATCACTTTCAAACTGGTTGCAAATATTCCTGTTATATGATGGAAAAACTGTTGTATTTTTATTGCATTTTATGCTTCGGGCAATGACTTCTAAGGCCCTAACTATTCAATCTGTAGGAGCAACGCCCTAGGGTGTAGCCTAGGTATCCCGTAAAGTAGAAATGACCATAGCTTTCATACTGGTTGCAATTATTCGTTTTATATGATGGAAAAACTGTTGTATTTATATTGTATTTTATGCTCCTGGCGTTCACTTCTAAGGCCCTAACTATTCGATCTGGTGGAACAACGCCCAATGGTGAATCCTAGGTTGACCGGAACGTAGAAATGACCATAACTTTCACACCGGTAGCAATTATTCGTTTTACACGATGGAAAAACTGTTCTATTTATTTTGTATTTTATGCATCGGGCGTTGACTTCTAAGGCCCTAACTGTTTGATCTGGTGGAGCAACGCCCTAGAGTGAAGCCTAGGTTGCCCGGAACGTAGAAATGACCATAACTTTCACACTGGATGCTATTATTCGTTCTATTCGATGGAAAAACTGTTATATTTATATTGTATCTTATGCTTCTGGCGTTGACTTCTAAGGCCCTAACTACTCAATCTGTTGGAGCAACGCCCTCGGGTGAAGCCTAGGTTGCCCGGAAAGTAGAAATGACGTTAACTTCCATACTGGTTGCAATTATTCGTTTTATACTATGGAAAAACTGTTGTATTTATATTGTATTTTATGCTTCTGGCGTTGACTTCTAAGGCACTAACTATTCGATCTAGTGGAGCAACGCCCTAGAGTGAAGCCTAAGTTGCCCGGAACGTAGAAATTACCATCACTTTCAAACTGGTTGCAAATATTCCTGTTATATGATGGAAAAACTGTTGTATTTTTATTGCATTTTATGCTTCGGGCAATGACTTCTAAGGCCCTAACTATTCAATCTGTAGGAGCAACGCCCTAGGGTGTAGCCTAGGTATCCCGTAAAGTAGAAATGACCATAGCTTTCATACTGGTTGCAATTATTCGATTTATATGATGGAAAAACTGTTGTATTTATATTGTATTTTATGCTCCTGGCGTTCACTTCTAAGGCCCTAACTATTCGATCTGGTGGAACAACGCCCAATGGTGAATCCTAGGTTGACCGCAACGTAGAAATGACCATAACTTTCACACCGGTAGCAATTATTCGTTTTACACGATGGAAAAACTGTTCTATTTATTTTGTATTTTATGCTTCGGGCGTTGACTTCTAAGGCCCTAGCTATTCGATCTGGTGGAGTAACGCCCTAGAGTGAAACGTAGGTTACACGGAACGTAGAAATGACCAGTACTTTCACACTGTTTGCAGTAATTCCTGTTGTACGATGGAAAAACTGTTGCATCTTTATTGTATTTTATGCTTCTGGCGTTGACTTCTGAGGCCCTAACTATTCGATCTGGTGGAGCAACGCCCTAGAGTGTAGCCTAGGTTGCTCGGAACGTAGAAACGACCATTACTTTCACAATGCCTGCAATTATTCGTTTTCTACGATGGAAAAGCTGTTGTATTTGTATCGTATTTTATACCTCTGGCGTTGACTTCTTAGGCCCTAACTATTCCATCTGGTGGAACAACGCCCTAGAGTGACGCCTCGGTTGACCGGAACGTAGAAATGACCATTACTTTCACACTGTTTGCTATTATTCCTTTTATACGATGGAAAAGCTGTTGTATTTATATCGTATTTTATGCTTCTGGCGTTGACTTCTAATGACCTAACTATTCGATCTGGTGGAGCAACGCCCTAGAGTGAAGCCTAGGTTGCTCGGAATGTAGAAATGACCATAACTTTCACACTGGTTGCAATTATTCGTTTTATACGATGGAAAAACTGTTGCATCTTTATCGTATTTTATGCTTCTGGCGTTGACTTGTTAGGCCGTAACTATTCGATCTGGTGGAGCAACGCCCTAGGGTGAAGCCTAGGTTGCCCGGAAAGTAGAAATGACGTTAACTTTCACACCGGTAGCAATTATTCGGTTTACACGACGGAAAAACTGTTATATTTATGTTGTATCTTAAGCTTCTGGCGTTGACTTCTTAGGCCCTAACAATTCGATCTGGTGGAACAACGACCTAGAGTGAGGCCTAGGTTGTCCGGAACGTAGAACTGACCATAACTTTCACGCTGGTAGCAATTATTCGTTTTATGCAATGGAAAAACTATTGTATTTATATTGTATTTTATGCTTCTGGCGTTCACTTCTTAGGCCCTAACTATTCGATCTGGTGGAACATCGCCCTAGGGAGGAGCCTAGGTAGCCCGGAACGTAGAAATGACCATCACTTTAAAACTGGTTGCAATTAAACCTTTTATACGATGGAAAAACTGTTGTATTTTTATTGCATTTTATGCTTCCGGCGTTGACTTCTAAGGCCCTAACTACTCAATCTGTTGGAGCAACGCCCTCGGGTGAAGCCTAGGTTGCCCGGAAAGTAGAAATGACGTTAACTTCCATACTGGTTGCAATTATTCGTTTTATACTATGGAAAAACTGTTGTATTTATATTGTATTTTATGCTTCTGGCGTTGACTTCTAAGGCACTAACTATTCGATCTAGTGGAGCAACGCCCTAGAGTGAAGCCTAAGTTGCCCGGAATCTAGAAATGACCATCACTTTCAAACTGGTTGCAATTATTCCTGTTATATGATGGAAAAACTGTTGTATTTTTATTGTATTTTATACTTCAGGCGTTGACTTCTGAGGCCGTAGCTATTAGACGTGCTGGAAGAACGCCATACAGTGAAGCCTAGGTTGCCCGGAACGTAGAAATGACCATAACTTTTACACTGGTAGCAATTATACGTTTTATACAATGGAAAAACTGTTCTATTTATTTTGTATTTAATGCTTCGGGTGTTGACGTCAAAGGCCCTAACTGTTTGATCTGGTGGAGCAACGCCCTAGAGTGAAGCCTAGGTTGCCCGGAACGTAGAATAGACCATAACTTTCACACTGGTAGCTATTATTCGTTTTATACGATGGAAAAAATGTTATATTTATATTGTATTTTATGCTTCTGGCGTTGACTTCTTAGGCCCTAACTATTCAACCTGTTGGAGCAACGCCCTAGGGTGAAGCCCAGGTTGCTCGGAAAGTAGAAATGACCATAGCTTTCACACTGATTGCAATTATTCGTTTTATACGATGGAACAGCTGTTGTATTTATATCGTATTTTATGCTTGTGGCGTTGACTTCTAAGGACCTAACTATTCAATCTGGTGGAGCAATGCCCTAGAGTGAAGCCTAGGTTGCTCGGAACGTAGAAATGACCATAACTTTCACACTGGTTGCCATTATTTGTTTTCTACGATGGAAAAGCTGTTGTATTTGTATCGTATTTTATGCTTCTGGCGTTGACTTCTTAGGCCCTAACTATTCCATCTGGTGGAACAACGGCCTAGGGTGTAGCCTAGGTTGCCCGGAACGTAGAAATGACCATAACTTTTACACTGGTAGCAATTATTCGTTTTATACGATGGAAAAAATGTTATATTTATATTGTATTTTATGCTTCTGGCGTTGACTTCTTAGGCCCTAACTATTCGATCTTGTGGAACAACGCCCTAGGGTAAAGCCCAGGTTGCGCGGAACGTAGAAATGACCATAACTTTCACACTGGTCGCAATTATTCGTTTTATACAATGGAAAAACTGTTCTATTTATTTTGTATTTAATGCTTCGGGCGTTGACTTCTAAGGCCCTAACTGTTTGATCTGGTGGAGCAACGCCCTAGAGTGAAGCCTAGGTTGCCCGGAACGTAGAAATGACCATAACTTCCACACTGGTTGCTATTCCTCGTTTTATACGATGCAAAAACTGTTATATTCATTTTGTATTTTATGCTTCTGGCGTTGACTTCTAAGGCCCTAGCTATTCGATCTGGTGGAGCAACGCCCTAGAGTGAAACCTAGGTTACCCGGAACGTAGAAATGACCAGTACCTTCACACTGGTTGCAGTTATTCGTTTTAAACAATGGAACAACTGTTCTATTTATTTTGCATTTTATGCTTCGGGCGTTGACTTCTAATGCCCTAACTATTCGATCTGGTGGAGCAACGCCCTAGAGTGAAGCCTAGGTTGCCCGGGAAGTAGAAATGACCATAACTTTCACACTGGTAGCAATTATTCGTTTTATACATGGAAAAACTGTTCTATTTATTTTGTATTTCATGCTTCTGGCGTTGACTTCTAAGGCCCTAACTATTCGAACTGGTGGAGGAACGCCCTAGAGTGCAGCCTAGGTTGCCCGGAACGTAGAAATGACCACAACTTTCACACTGGTTGCAATTATTCGTTTTATACAATGGAAAAACTGTTCTATTTATTTTGCATTTTATGCTTCTGGCGTTTACTTCTTAGGCCCTAACTATTCCATCTGGTGGAACAACGCCCTAGGGTCAAGCCTAGGTTGCCCGGAACGTAGAAATGACCAGCACTTTCTCACTGGTTGCAATTATTCGTTTTATACAATGGAAAAACTGTTGTATTTATTTTGCATTTTATGCTTCGGGCGCTGACTTCTAAGGCCCTAACTATTCGATCTGGTGGAGCAACGCCAAAGAGTGAAGCCTAGGTTGTTCGGGAAGTAGAAATGACCATAACTTTCACACTGGTTGCTATTATTCGTTTTGTACGATGGAAAAGCTGTTATATTTATATTGCATTTTATGCTTCTGGCATTGAATTCTAACTCCCAAGCTATTCCATCTGGTGGAGCAACGCCCTAGAGTGCAGCCTAGGTAGCGCGGAACGTAGAAATGACCATAACTTTCACACTGGTTGCTATTATTCGTTTCATACGATGGAAAAACTGTTATATTTATATTGTATTTTATGCTTCTGTCGTTGACTTCTTAGGCCCTAACTTTTCGATCTGGTGGTACAACGCCCTAGAGTGAAGCCTAGGTTGCCCGGAACGTAGAAATGACCATCACTTTCACACTGGTTGCAATTATCCCTGTTACACGGTGGAAAAACTCTTGTATATTTATTGTGTTTTATGCTTCTGGCGTTGACTTCTTAGGCCCAAACTATTCCATCTGGTGGAACAACGCCCTAGGGTGAAGCCTAGGTTGCCCAGAACGTAGAAATGACCATAACTTTCACACTGGTAGCAATTATTCGTTTTATACGATGGAAAAGCTGTAGTATTTATATCGTATTTTATGCTTCTGGCGTTGACTTCTTAGGCCCTAACTATTCCATCTGGTGGAACAACGCCCTGAGTGAAGCCTAGGTTGCCCGGAACGTAGAAATGACCATAAGTTTCACACTGGTAGCAATTATTCATTTTATACATGGAAAAACAGTTCTATTTATTTTGTATTTCATGCTTCTGGCGTTGACTTCTAAGGCCCTAACCATTCGATCTGGTGGAGTAACGCCCTAGAGTAACGCCTAGGTTACCCGGAACGTAGAAATGACCAGTACTTTCACACTGGTTGCAGTTATTCGTTTTATACAATGAAAACCTGTTCTATTTATTTTGCATTTTATGCTTCGGGCGCTGACTTCTAAGGCCCTAACTATTCGATCTGGTGGAGCAACGCCCTAGAGTGAAGCCTAGGTTGCCCGGGAAGTAGAAATGACAATAACTTTCACACTGGTTGCAATTATTCCTGTTACACGATGGAAAAACTGTTGCACCTTTATTGCGTTTTATGCTTCTGGCGTTGACTTCATAGGCCCTAACTATTCGATCTGGTGGAGCAACATCCTAGAGTGAAGCCTAGTTTGACCGGAACGTAGAAATGACCATAACTTTCACACTGGTTACCATTATTCGTTTTATACGATGGAAAAGCTGTTGTATTTATATCGTATTTTATGCTTCTGGCGTTGACTTCTTAGGCCCTAACATTTCGATCTGGTGGAGCAACGCCCGACGAGTGAAGCCAAGGTTGCCTGGAACGTAGAAATGACCATTACTTTCACACTGTTTGCAATTATTCCTTTTATACGATGGAACAGCTGTTGTATTTATATCGTATTTTATGCTTCTGGCGTTGACTTTTAAGGCCGTAGCTATTAGATGCGGTGGAGCAACGCCCTTGAGTGTCGCATAGGTTGCCCGGAACGTAGAAATGACCATTACTTTCACAATTTTTGCAAATATACATTTTATACAATGGAAAAACTGTTGTACTTATATAGTATTTTAGCCTTCTGGCGTTGAATTATAAGTCCCTAGCTATTCTATCTGGTGGAGCAACGCCCTAGAGTGAAACCTAGGTTACCCGGAACGTAGAAGTGACCAGTACTTTCACACTGGTTGCAGTTATTCCTGTTATACGATGGAAAAACTGTTGCACCTTTATTGTATTTTATGCATCTGGCGTTGACATCTAAGGCCCTAACTATTCCATCTGGTGGAACAACGGCCTAGGGTGTAGCCTAGGTTGCCCGGAACGTAGAAATGACCATAACTTTTACACTGGTAGCAATTATTCGTTTTATACTATGGAAAAACTGTTCTATTTATTTTGTATTTAATGCTTCGGGCGTTGACTTCAAAGGCCCTAACTGTTTGATCTGGAGGAGCAACGCCCTAGAGTGAAGCCTAGGTTGACCGGAACGTAGAAATGACCATTACTTTCACACTGTTTGCAATTATTCCTTTTATACGGTGGAACAGCTGTTGTATTTATGTCGTATTTTATGCTTCTGGCGTTGACTTCTAAGGACCTAACTATTCGATCTGGTGGAGCAACGCCCTAGAGTGAAGCCTAGGTTGCTCGGAATCTAGAAGTGACCATAACTTTCACACTGATTGCAATTATTCGTTTTATACGATGGAAAAACTGTTGCATCTTTATCGTATTTTATGCTTCTGGCGTTGACTTCTTAGGCCGTAACTATTCGATCTGGTGGAGCCACGACCTGGAGTGAAACCTGGGTTGCCCGGAACGTAGAAATGACCACTACTATCACACTGGTTGCAAATTATTCCTGCTATACGATGGAAAAACTGTTGTATTTTTATTGCATTTTATGCTTCTGGCGTTCACTTCTTAGGCCCTAACTATTCGATCTGGTGGAACAACGACATAGGTTGATGCCTAGGTTGCCCGGGACGTAGAAATGACCATAGCTTTTACACTCATAGCAATTATTCGTTTTATACGATGGAAAAACTTTTGTATTTATATTGTATTTTATGCTTCTGGCGTTGACTTCTAAGGCCCTAATTATTCGATCTGGTGGAGCAATGCCTCAGAGTTAAGTCTAGGATGCCCGAAACACCGAAATGATCATTACTTTCACGCTTGTTGCAATTATTCCTGTTATACGATGAAAATACTGTTGTATTTTTATTGTATTTTATGCTTCAGGCGTGGACTTCTGAGGCCGTAGCTATTCGATGTGGTGGAAGAACGCCATACAGTGAAGCCTAGGTTGCCCGGAACGTAGAAATGACCACTACTTTCACACTGTTTGCAATTATTCATTTAATACGATGTAAATGCTGTTGTATTTATATCGTATTTTATGCTTCGGGCGTTGACTTCTTAGGCCCTAACATTTCGATCTGGTGGAGCAACGCCCGACAGTGAAGCGTAGTTTGCCCGGAACGTAGATATGACCATAACCTTCACACAGGTTGCAATTATTCGTTTTATACCGTGTAAAGGCTGTTGTATTTATTTTGTGTTTTATTCTTCTGGTGTTGACTTCTTAGTCCCTAACTATTCGATCTGGTGGAACAACGCCGTAGGGTGAAGCCTAGGTTGCCCGGAACGTAGAAATGACCATAACTTTTACACTGGTAGCAATTATTCGTTTTATACAATGGAAAAACAGTTCTATTTATTTTGTATTTAATTCTTCGGGCGTTGACTTCAAAGGCCCTAACTGTTTGATCTGGTGGAGCAACGCCCTAGAGTGAAGCCTAGATTGCCCGGAACGTAGAAATGACCACAGCTTTTACACTCGTAGCAATTATTCCTTTTATACAATGGAAAAACCGTTCTATTTATTTTGTATTTTATGCTTCGGGTGTTGACTTCTACTGAACTACCTATTCGATCTGGTGGAGCAACACCATACACTAAAGCTTAGGTTGCCCGGTACGTAGATATGACCATAACCTTCACACAGGTTGCAAATACCCGTTTTGTACGATGGAAAGACTGTTGTATTTATTTTGTAGTTTATGCTTCTGGCGTTGACTACTAAGGCCATAGCTCCTCGATCTGGTGGAGCAACGCCACAGAGTTAAGCCTAGGATGCCCGTAACGTCGAAATGATCATTACTTTCGCACTGGTTGCAATAAGTCATGCTATACGATGGAAAAACTGTTGCATTCTTGTTGTATTTTATGCTTCTGGCGTTGACTTCTAAGGCCGTAGCTATTAGCTGTGGGGGAGCAACGCCCTAGAGTGACGCCCAGGTTGCTCGGACCGTAGAAATGACCATTACTTTCACACTGGTTACCATTATTCGTTTTATACCATGGAAAAGCTGTTCTATTTATATTGCATTTTATGCTTCTGGCATTGAATTCTAAGTCCCTAGCTATTCGATCTGGTGGAGCAACGCCCTAGAGTGAAGCCTAGGTTGCCCGGAACGTAGAAATGACCAAAACTTTCACACGGGTTGCAATTATTCCTGTTATAGAATGGAAACACTGAAGTATTTTTATTGTATTTTATACTTCAGGCGTTGACTTCTGAGGCCGTAGCTTTTCGATGTGGTGGAAGAACGCCATACAGTGAAGCCTAGGTTGCCCGGAACGTAGAAATGACCATAACTTTTACACTGGTAGCAATTATACGTTTTATACAATGGAAAAACTGTTCTATTTATTCTGTATTTAATGCTTCGGGTGTTGACGTCAAAGGCCCTAACTGTTTGATCTGGTGGAGCAACGCCCTAGAGTGAAGCCTAGGTTGCCCGGAACGTAGAATAGACCATAACTTTCACACTGGTAGCTATTATTCGTTTTATACGATGGAAAAAATGTTATATTTATATTGTATTTTATGCTTCTGGCGTTGACTTCTTAGGCCCTAACTATTCAACCTGTTGGAGCAACGCCCTAGGGTGAAGCCCAGGTTGCTCGGAAAGTAGAAATGACCATAGCTTTCACACTGATTGCAATTATTCGTTTTATACGATGGAACAGCTGTTGTATTTATATCGTATTTTATGCTTCTGGCGTTGACTTCTAAGGACCTAACTATTCGATCTGGTGGAGCAATGCCCTAGAGTGAAGCCTAGGTTGCTCGGAATGTAGAAATGACCATAAGTTGCATACTGGTTGCAATTATACGTTTTATACGATGGAAAAACTGTTGTATTTATATTGTATTTTATGCTTCTGGCGTTGACTTCTAAGGCCCTAAATATTCGATCTGGTGGAGCAATGCCTCAGAGTTAAGTCTAGGATGCCCGAAACGCCGAAATGATCATTACTTTCGCGCTTGTTGCAATTATTCCTGTTATACGATGAAAGGACTGTTGTATTTTTATTGTATTTTATGCTTCAGGCGTGGACTTCTGAGGCCGTAGCTATTCGATGTGGTGGAAGAACGCCATACAGTGAAGCCTAGGTTGCCCGGAACGTAGAAATGACCACTACTTTCACACGGTTTGCAATTATTCATTTAATACGGTGGAAATGCTGTTGTACTTATATCGTATTTTATGCTTCGGGCGTTGACTTTTTAGGCCCTAACATTTCGATCTGGTGGAGCAACGCCCGACTCTGAAGCCTAGGTTGCCTGGAACGTAGAAATGACCATCACTTTCACACTGGTTGCTATTATTCGTTTTATACGATGCAAAAACTGTTATATTCATATTGTATTTTATGCTTCTGGCGTTGACTTCTAAGGCCCTAACTATTCGATCTTGTGGAGCAACGCCCTAGAGTGAAGCCTAGGTTGCCTGGAACGTAGAAATGACCATTACTTTCACACTGTTTGCAATTATACCTTTTATACGATGGAACAGCTGTTGTATTCATATCGTATTTTATGCTTCTGGCGTTGACTTCTAAGGACCTAAATCTTCGATCTGGTGGAGCAACGCCCCAGAGTGAAGCCTAGGTTGCTCGGAATGTAGAAATGACCATAACTTTCACACTGATTGCTATTATTCGTTTTATACGATGGAAAAACTGTTGCATCTTTATCGTATTTTATGCTTCTGGCGTTGACTTCTTAGGCCGTAACTATTCGATCTGGTGGAGCAACGCCCTTGAGTGTCGCATAGGTTGCCCGGAACGTAGAAATGACCATTACTTTCACAATTTTTGCAAATATACATTTTATACGATGGAAAAACTGTTGTACTTATATAGTATTTTAGCCTTCTGGCGTTGAATTATAAGTCCCTAGCTATTCTATCTGGTGGAGCAACGCCCTGGAGTGAAACCTAGGTTACCCGGAACGTAGAAGTGACCAGTACATTCACACTGGTTGCAGTTATTCCTGTTATACAATGGAAAAACTGTTGCACCTTTATTGTATTTTATGCATCTGGCGTTGACATCTAAGGCCCTAACTATTCAATCTGGTGGAGCAATGCCCTAGAGTGAAGCCTAGGTTGCTCGGAACGTAGAAATGACCATAACTTTCACACTGGTTGCCATTATTTGTTTTCTACGATGGAAAAGCTGTTGTATTTGTATCGTATTTTATGCTTCTGGCGTTGACTTCTTAGGCCCTAACTATTCCATCTGGTGGAACAACGGCCTAGGGTGTAGCCTAGGTTGCCCGGAACGTAGAAATGACCATAACTTTTACACTGGTAGCAATTATTCGTTTTATACTATGGAAAAACTGTTCTATTTATTTTGTATTTAATGCTTCGGGCGTTGACTTCAAAGGCCCTAACTGTTTGATCTGGTGGAGCAACGCCCTAGAGTGAAGCCTAGGTTGCCCGGAACGTAGAATAGACCATAACTTTCACACTGGTTGCTATTATTCGTTTTATACGATGGAAAAACTTTTATATTTATATTGTATTTTATGCTTCTGGCGTTGACTTCTTAGGCCCTAACTATTCGATCTTGTGGAACAACGCCCTAGGGTAAAGCCTAGGTTGCCTCGAACTTAGAAATGACCATCACTTTCACACGGGTTGCAATTATTCCTGTTATAGAATGGAAACACTGTAGTATTTTTATTGTATTTTATACTTCAGGCGTTGACTTCTGAGGCCGTAGCTATTAGACGTGCTGGAAGAACGCCATACAGTGAAGCCTAGGTTGCCCGGAACGTAGAAATGACCATAACTTTTACACTGGTAGCAATTATACGTTTTATACAATGGAAAAACTGTTCTATTTATTTTGTATTTAATGCTTCGGGTGTTGACGTCAAAGGCCCTAACTGTTTGATCTGGTGGAGCAACGCCCTAGAGTGAAGCCTAGGTTGCCCGGAACGTAGAATAGACCATAACTTTCACACTGGTAGCTATTATTCGTTTTATACGATGGAAAAAATGTTATATTTATATTGTATTTTATGCTTCTGGCGTTGACTTCTTAGGCCCTAACTATTCAACCTGTTGGAGCAACGCCCTAGGGTGAAGCCCAGGTTGCTCGGAAAGTAGAAATGACCATAGCTTTCACACTGATTGCAATTATTCGTTTTATACGATGGAACAGCTGTTGTATTTATATCGTATTTTATGCTTGTGGCGTTGACTTCTAAGGACCTAACTATTCAATCTGGTGGAGCAATGCCCTAGAGTGAAGCCTAGGTTGCTCGGACGTAGAAATGACCATAACTTTCACACTGGTTGCCATTATTTGTTTTCTACGATGGAAAAGCTGTTGTATTTGTATCGTATTTTATGCTTCTGGCGTTGACTTCTTAGGCCCTAACTATTCCATCTGGTGGAACAACGGCCTAGGGTGTAGCCTAGGTTGCCCGGAACGTAGAAATGACCATAACTTTTACACTGGTAGCAATTATTCGTTTTATACGATGGAAAAAATGTTATATTTATATTGTATTTTATGCTTCTGGCGTTGACTTCTTAGGCCCTAACTATTCGATCTTGTGGAACAACGCCCTAGGGTAAAGCCCAGGTTGCGCGGAACGTAGAAATGACCATAACTTTCACACTGGTCGCAATTATTCGTTTTATACAATGGAAAAACTGTTCTATTTATTTTGTATTTAATGCTTCGGGCGTTGACTTCTAAGGCCCTAACTGTTTGATCTGGTGGAGCAACGCCCTAGAGTGAAGCCTAGGTTGCCCGGAACGTAGAAATGACCATAACTTCCACACTGGTTGCTATTCCTCGTTTTATACGATGCAAAAACTGTTATATTCATTTTGTATTTTATGCTTCTGGCGTTGACTTCTAAGGCCCTAGCTATTCGATCTGGTGGAGCAACGCCCTAGAGTGAAACCTAGGTTACCCGGAACGTAGAAATGACCAGTACCTTCACACTGGTTGCAGTTATTCGTTTTACACAATGGAACAACTGTTCTATTTATTTTGCATTTTATGCTTCGGGCGTTGACTTCTAATGCCCTAACTATTCGCTCTGGTGGAGCAACGCCCTAGAGTGAAGCCTAGGTTGCCCGGGAAGTAGAAATGACCATAACTTTCACACTGGTAGCAATTATTCGTTTTATACATGGAAAAACTGTTCTATTTATTTTGTATTTCATGCTTCTGGCGTTGACTTCTAAGGCCCTAACTATTCGAACTGGTGGAGGAACGCCCTAGAGTGCAGCCTAGGTTGCCCGGAACGTAGAAATGACCACAACTTTCACACTGGTTGCAATTATTCGTTTTATACAATGGAAAAACTGTTCTATTTATTTTGCATTTTATGCTTCTGGCGTTTACTTCTTAGGCCCTAACTATTCCATCTGGTGGAACAACGCCCTAGGGTCAGGCCTAGGTTGCCCGGAACGTAGAAATGACCAGCACTTTCTCACTGGTTGCAATTATTCGTTTTATACAATGGAAGAACTGTTGTATTTATTTTGCATTTTATGCTTCGGGCGCTGACTTCTAAGGCCCTAACTATTCGATCTGGTGGAGCAACGCCAAAGAGTGAAGCCTAGGTTGTTCGGGAAGTAGAAATGACCATAACTTTCACACTGGTTGCTATTATTCGTTTTGTACGATGGAAAAGCTGTTATATTTATATTGCATTTTATGCTTCTGGCATTGAATTCTAACTCCCAAGCTATTCCATCTGGTGGAGCAACGCCCTAGAGTGCAGCCTAGGTAGCGCGGAACGTAGAAATGACCATAACTTTCACACTGGTTGCTATTATTCGTTTCATACGATGGAAAAACTGTTATATTTATATTGTATTTTATGCTTCTGTCGTTGACTTCTTAGGCCCTAACTTTTCGATCTGGTGGTACAACGCCCTAGAGTGAAGCCTAGGTTGCCCGGAACGTAGAAATGACCATCACTTTCACACTGGTTGCAATTATCCCTGTTACACGGTGGAAAAACTCTTGTATATTTATTGTGTTTTATGCTTCTGGCGTTGACTTCTTAGGCCCAAACTATTCCATCTGGTGGAACAACGCCCTAGGGTGAAGCCTAGGTTGCCCAGAACGTAGAAATGACCATAACTTTCACACTGGTAGCAATTATTCGTTTTATACGATGGAAAAGCTGTAGTATTTATATCGTATTTTATGCTTCTGGCGTTGACTTCTTAGGCCCTAACTATTCCATCTGGTGGAACAACGCCCTGAGTGAAGCCTAGGTTGCCCGGAACGTAGAAATGACCATAAGTTTCACACTGGTAGCAATTATTCATTTTATACATGGAAAAACAGTTCTATTTATTTTGTATTTCATGCTTCTGGCGTTGACTTCTAAGGCCCTAACCATTCGATCTGGTGGAGTAACGCCCTAGAGTAACGCCTAGGTTACCCGGAACGTAGAAATGACCAGTACTTTCACACTGGTTGCAGTTATTCGTTTTATACAATGAAAACCTGTTCTATTTATTTTGCATTTTATGCTTCGGGCGCTGACTTCTAAGGCCCTAACTATTCGATCTGGTGGAGCAACGCCCTAGAGTGAAGCCTAGGTTGCCCGGGAAGTAGAAATGACAATAACTTTCACACTGGTTGCAATTATTCCTGTTACACGATGGAAAAACTGTTGCACCTTTATTGCGTTTTATGCTTCTGGCGTTGACTTCATAGGCCCTAACTATTCGATCTGGTGGAGCAACATCCTAGAGTGAAGCCTAGGTTGACCGGAACGTAGAAATGACCATAACTTTCACACTGGTTACCATTATTCGTTTTATACGATGGAAAAGCTGTTGTATTTATATCGTATTTTATGCTTCTGGCGTTGACTTCTTAGGCCCTAACATTTCGATCTGGTGGAGCAACGCCCGACGAGTGAAGCCAAGGTTGCCTGGAACGTAGAAATGACCATTACTTTCACACTGTTTGCAATTATTCCTTTTATACGATGGAACAGCTGTTGTATTTATATCGTATTTTATGCTTCTGGCGTTGACTTTTAAGGCCGTAGCTATTAGATGCGGTGGAGCAACGCCCTTGAGTGTCGCATAGGTTGCCCGGAACGTAGAAATGACCATTACTTTCACAATTTTTGCAAATATACATTTTATACAATGGAAAAACTGTTGTACTTATATAGTATTTTAGCCTTCTGGCGTTGAATTATAAGTCCCTAGCTATTCTATCTGGTGGAGCAACGCCCTAGAGTGAAACCTAGGTTACCCGGAACGTAGAAGTGACCAGTACTTTCACACTGGTTGCAGTTATTCCTGTTATACGATGGAAAAACTGTTGCACCTTTATTGTATTTTATGCATCTGGCGTTGACATCTAAGGCCCTAACTATTCCATCTGGTGGAACAACGGCCTAGGGTGTAGCCTAGGTTGCCCGGAACGTAGAAATGACCATAACTTTTACACTGGTAGCAATTATTCGTTTTATACTATGGAAAAACTGTTCTATTTATTTTGTATTTAATGCTTCGGGCGTTGACTTCAAAGGCCCTAACTGTTTGATCTGGAGGAGCAACGCCCTAGAGTGAAGCCTAGGTTGCCCGGAACGTAGAATAGACCATAACTTTCACACTGGTAGCTATTATTCGTTTTATACGATGGAAAAAATGTTATATTTATATTGTATTTTATGCTTCTGGCGTTGACTTCTTAGGCCCTAACTATTCGATCTTGTGGAACAACGCCCTAGGGTAAAGCCTAGGTTGCCTCGAACGTAGAAATGACCATCACTTTCACACGGGTTGCAATTATTCCTGTTATAGGATGGAAAGACTGTTGTATTTTTATTGTATTTTATTCTTCTGGTGTTGACTTCTTAGGCCCTAACTATTCGATCTGGTGGAACAACGCTGTAGAGTGAAGACTAGGATGCCCGGAACGTAGAAATGACCATTACTTTCACACTGTTTGCAATTATTCCTTTTATACGTTGGAACAGCTGTTGTATTTATATCGTATTTTATGCTTCTGGCGTTGACTTCTAAGGACCTAACTATTCGATCTGGTGGAGCAACGCCCTAGAGTGAAGCCTAGGTTGCTCGGAATGTAGAAATGACCATAACTTTCACACTGATTGCAATTATTCGTTTTATACGATGGAAAAACTGTTGCATCTTTATCGTATTTTATGCTTCTGGCGTTTACTTCTTAGGCCGTAACTATTCGATCTGGTGGAGCAACGCCCTGGAGTGAAGCCTGGGTTGCCCGGAACGTAGAAATGACCATAACTTTCACACTGGTTGCAATAATTCGTTTTATACAATGGAAAAACTGTTCTATTTATTTTGCATTTTATGCTCCTGTCGTTGACTTCTTAGGCCATAACTTTTCGATCTGGTGGTACAACGCCCTAGAGTGAAGCCTAGGTTGCCCGGAACGTAGAAATGACCATCACTTTCACACTGGTTGCAATTATTCCTGTTACACGGTGGAAAAGCTCTTGTATATTTATTGTGTTTTATGCTTCTGGCGTTGACTTGTTAGGCCCAAACTATTCTATCTGGTGGAACAACGCCCTAGGGTGAAGCCTTGGTTGCCCGGAACGTAGAAATGACCATAACTTTCACACTGGTTGCAATTATTCGTTTTATACGATGGAAAAGCTGTAGTATTTATATCGTATTTTATACTTCTGGCGTTGACTTCCTAGGCCCTAACTATTCCATCTGGTGGAACAACGCCCTGGAGTGAAGCCTAGGTTGCCCGGAACGTAGAAATGACCATAACTTTCACACTGGTAGCAATTGTTCGTTTTATACATGGAAAACCTGTTCTATTTATTTTGCATTTTATGCTTCGGGCGTTGACATCTAAGGCCCTAACTATTCGATCTGGTGGCGCAAGGCCCTAGAGTGAAGCCTAGGTTGCCCGGAACATAGAAATGACCGGTACTTTCACACTGGTTGCAGTTATTCGTTTTATACAATGAAAAACTGTTGTATTTATTTTGCATTTTATGCTTCGGGCGCTGACTTCTTAGGCCCTAACTAGTGGATCTGGTGGAGCAATGCCTCAGAGTTAAGTCTAGGATGCCCGAAACGCCGAAATGATCATTACCTTCACACTGGTTGCAATTATTCCTGTTATACGATGGAAAAGCTGTTGCACCATTATTGTATTTTATGCTTCTGGCGTTGACTTCATAGGCCCTAACTATTCGATCTGGAGGAGCAACGTCCTAGAGTGAAGCCTAGGTTGACTGGAACGTAGAAATGACCATAACTTTCACACTGGTTACCATTATTCGTTTTATACGATGGGAAAGCTGTTGTATTTATATCGTATTTTATGCTTCT
Source organism: Calliopsis andreniformis (assembly GCF_051401765.1). Taxonomy (NCBI): domain Eukaryota; kingdom Metazoa; phylum Arthropoda; class Insecta; order Hymenoptera; family Andrenidae; genus Calliopsis; species Calliopsis andreniformis. The sequence goes on from NC_135072.1 coordinate 16,921,489, forward strand.
GGCGTTGACTTTTAAGGCCGTAGCTATTAGATGTGGTGGAGCAACGCCCTTGAGTGTCGCATAGGTTGCCCGGAACGTAGAAATGACCGGTACTTTCACAATTTTTGCAAATATACATTTTATACGATGGAAAAACTGTTGTACTTATTTAGTATTTTAGCCTTCTGGCATTGAAATATAAGTCCCTAGCTATTCTATCTGGTGGAGCAACGCCCTAGAGTGAAACCTAGGTTACCCGGAACGTAGAAATGACCAGTACTTTCACACTGGTTGCAGTTATTCCTGTTATACGATGGAAAAACTGTTGCACCTTTATTGTATTTTATGCATCTGGCGTTGACATCTAAGGCCCTAACTAATCGATCTGGTGGAGCAATGCCCTAGAGTGAAGCCTAGGTTGCTCGGAACGTAGAAATGACCATAACTTTCACACTGGTTGCCATTATTTGTTTTCTACGATGGAAAAGCTGTTGTATTTGTTTCGTATTTTATGCTTCTGGCGTTGACTTCTTAGGCCCTAACTAGTGGATCTGGTGGAGCAATGCCTCAGAGTTAAGTCTAGGATGCCCGAAACTCCGAAATGATCATTACTTTCACACTGGTTGCGATTATCAATGCTATACAATGGAAAAACTGTTCTATTTATTTTCCAGTTTATGCTTCGGGTGTTGACTTCTAAGGCCCTAACTATTCGATCTGGCGGTGCAACGCCCTAGAGTGAAGACTAGGTTGCCGGGAACGTAGAAATGACCATAACATTCACACCGGTTGCAATTACTCGTTTTATACGATGGTAAAGCTGTTGTATTTATATTGCATTTTATGCTTCTGGCGTTGACTTCTTAGGCCCTAACTACTCGATCTGGTGGAGTAATGCCTCACAGTTAAGTCTAGGATGTCCGAAACGCCGAAATGATCATTACCTTCACACTGGTTGCAATTATTCATACTATACGATGGAAAAACTGTTGCATTCTTGTTGTATTTTCTGTTTCTGGCTTCGACTTCTAAGGTCCTAACTATTCGATCTGGTGGGGCAACGTCCAAGAGTGAAGCCTATGTTGCCCGTAACGCAGAAATGACCATAACTTTCACACTGGTTGCAATTACTCGATTTATACAATGGAAAAACTGTTGTATCTATATTGTATTTTATGCTTCTGGCGTTGACTTCTAAGGCCGTAGCTATTCGATCTGGTGGAGCAGCGCCCTAGGGCGAAGCCTAGGTTGCCCGGAACGTAGAAATGACCATAACTTTCACACCGGTAGCAATTATTCGTTTTATACGATGGAAAAACTGTTCTATTTATTTTGTATTGTATGCTTCGTGCGTTGACTTCTAAGGCCCTAACTATTCCATCTGGTGGAACAACGCCCTATGGTGAAGCCTAGGTTGCCCGGAACTTAGAAATGACCATATCTTTCACACTGGCTGCTATTATTCCTGCTATACGATGGAAAAAATGTTGTATTTCTATTGCATTTTATGCTTCGGGCGTTGACATCTAAGGCCCTAACTATTCTATCTGTTGGAGCAACGCCCTAGGGGGAAGCCTAGGTAGCCCGGAAAGTAGAAATGACCATAACTTTCACACTGGTAGCAATTATTCGTTTTATACGATGGAAAAACTGTTATATTTATATTGTATTTTATGCTTCTGGCGTTAACTTCTTAGGCCCTAACTTTTCGATCTGGTGGTACAACGCCCTAGAGTGAAGCCTAGGTTGCCCGGAACGAAGAAATGACCATCACTTTCACACTGGTTGCAGTTATTCCTGTTACACGGTGGAAGAACTCTTGTATATTTATTGTGTTTTATGCTTCTGGCGTTGACTTCTTAGGCCCTAACTTTTCGATCTGGTGGTACAACGCCCTAGAGTGAAGCCTAGGTTGCCCGGAACGTAGAAATGACCAGCACTTTCTCACTGGTTGCAATTATTCGTTTTATACAATGGAAAGACTGTTCTATTTATTTTGCATTTTATGCTTCGGGCGCTGACTTCTAAGGCCCTAACTATTCGATCTGGTGGAGCAACGCCAAAGAGTGAAGCCTAGGTTGTTCGGGAAGTAGAAATGACCATAACTTTCACACTGGTTGCTATTATTCGTTTTATACGATGGAAAAGCTGTTATATTTATATTGCATTTTATGCTTCTGGCATTGAATTCTAACACCCAAGCTATTCCATCTGGTGGAGCAACGCCCTAGAGTGCAGCCTAGGTAGCCCGGAACGTAGAAATGACCATAACTTTCACACTGGTTGCTATTATTCGTTTCATACGATGGAAAAACTGTTATATTTATATTGTATTTTATGCTTCTGTCGTTGACTTCTTAGGCCCTAACTTTTCGATCTGGTGGTACAACGCCCTAGAGTGAAGCCTAGGTTGCCCGGAACGTAGAAATGACCATCACTTTCACACTGGTTGCAATTATCCCTGTTACACGGTGGAAAAACTCTTGTATATTTATTGTGTTTTATGCTTCTGGCGTTGACTTCATAGGCCCAAACTATTCCATCTGGTGGAGCAACGCCCTAGGGTGAAGCCTAGGTTGCCCAGAACGTAGAAATGACCATAACTTTCACACTGGTAGCAATTATTCGTTTTATACGATGGAAAAGCTGTAGTATTTATATCGTATTTTATGCTTCTGGCGTTGACTTCTTAGGCCCTAACTATTCCATCTGGTGGAACAACGCCCTGGAGTGAAGCCAAGGTTGCCCGGAACGTAGAAATGACCGGTACTGTCACACTGGTTGCAGTTATTCGTTTTATACAATGAAAAACTGTTGTATTTATTTTGCATTTTATGCTTCGGGCGCTGACTTCTTAGGCCCTAACTAGTGGATCAGGTGGAGCAATGCCTCAGAGTTAAGTCTAGGATGCCCGAAACGCCGAAATGATCATTACCTTCACACTGGTTGCAATTATGCCTGTTATACGATGGAAAAGCTGTTGCACCATTATTGTATTTTATGCTTCTGGCGTTGACTTCATAGGCCCTAACTATTCGATCTGGAGGAGCAACGTCCTCGAGTGAAGCCTACGTTGACTGGAACGTGGAAGTGACCATAACTTTCACACTGGTTACCATTATTCGTTTTATACGATGCGAAAGCTGTTGTATTTATATCGTATTTTATGCTTCTGGCGTTGACTTTTATGGCCGTAGCTATTAGATGTGGTGGAGCAACGCCCTTGAGTGTCGCATAGGTTGCCCGGAACGTAGAAATGACCGGTACTTTCACAATTTTTGCAAATATACATTTTATACGATGGAAAAACTGTTGTTCTTATTTAGTATTATAGCCTTCGGGCATTGAATTATAAGTCCCTAGCTATTCTATCTGGTGGAGCAACGCCCTAGAGTGAAACCTAGGTTACCCGGAACGTAGAAATGACCAGTACTTTCACACTGGTTGCAGTTATTCCTGTTATACGATGGAAAAACTGTTGCACCTTTATTGTATTTTATGCATCTGGCGTTGACATCTAAGGCCCTAACTATTCGATCTGGTGGAGCAATGCCCTAGAGTGAAGCCTAGGTTGCTCGGAACGTAGAAATGACCATAACTTTCACACTGGTTGCCATTATTTGTTTTCTACGATGGAAAAGCTGTTGTATTTGTTCCGTATTTTATGCTTCTGGCGTTGACTTCTTAGGCCCTAACTAGTGGATCTGGTGGAGCAATGCCTCAGAGTTAAGTCTAGGATGCCCGAAACTCCGAAATGATCATTACTTTCACACTGGTTGCGATTATCCATGCTATACAATGGAAAAACTGTTCTATTTATTTTCCAGTTTATGCTTCGGGCGTTGACTTCTAAGGCCCTAACTATTCGATCTGGCGGTGCAACGCCCTAGAGTGAAGACTAGGTTGCCGGGAACGTAGAAATGACCATAACATTCACACCGGTTGCAATTACTCGTTTTATACGATGGAAATGCTGTTGTATTTATATCGTATTTTATGCTTCTGGCATTGACTCCTAAGGCCCTAACTTTTCGATCTGGTGGAGTAACGCCCTAGAGTGACGACTAGGTTGCCCGGAACGTAGAAATGACCATTACTTTCACACTGTTTGCAATTATTCGTTTTATACGACGGGAAAACAGTTGCACCTTTATTGTATTTTATGCATCTGGCGTTGACATCTAAGGCCCTAACTATTCGATCTGGTGGAGCAAGGCCCTAGAGTGACGACTAGGTTGCCCGGAACGTAGAAATGACCATTACTTTCACACTGTTTGCAATTATTCGTTTTATACGACGGGAAAACAGTTGCACCTTTATTGTATTTTATGCATCTGGCGTTGACATCTAAGGCCCTAACTATTCGATCTGGTGGAGCAAGGCCCTAGAGTGAAGCCTAGGTTGCCCGGAACATAGAAATGACCAGTACTTTCACACTGGTTGCAGTTATTCGTTTTATACAATGAAAGACTGTTCTATTTATTTTGCATTGTATGCTTCGGGCGCTGACTTCTAAGGCCCTAACTTTTCGATCTGGTGGTACAACGCCCTAGAATGAAGCCTAGGTTGACCGGAACGTAGAAATGACCATCACTTTCACACTGGTTGCAATTATTCCTGTTACACGGTGGAAAAACTCTTGCATATTTATTGTGTTTTATGCTTCTGGCGCTGACTTCTTAGGCCCAAACTATTCCATCTGGTGGAACAACGCCCTAGGCTGAAGCCCAGGTTGCCCGGAACGTAGAAATGACCTTAACTTTCACACTGGTAGCAATTATTCGTTTTATACGATGGAAAAGCTGTAGTATTTATATCGTATTTTATGCTTCTGGCGTTGACTTCTTAGGCCCTAACTGTTCCATCTGGTGGAACAACGCCCTAGAGTGAAGCCTAGGTTGCCCGGAACGTAGAAGTGACCATTACTTCCACACTGCTTGCAAATATACATTATATACGATGGAAGAGCTGTTGTACTTATATTGTAATTGATGCTACTGGCGTTGACTTCTTAGGCCCTAGCTATTTGATCTGGTGGAGCACCGCCCTAGAGTGAAGCCTAGGTTGCCCGGAACGTAGAACATACCATTACCTTCACAGTGGTTGCAATTATTCCTGTTATACGATGGACAAACTGTTGCACCTTTATTGTATTTTATGCTTCTGGCGTTGACTTCATAGGCCCTAACTATTCGATCTGGTGGAACAACGCCCTAGAGTGAAACCTAGGTTGCGCGGAACGTAGAAGTGACCATTACTTCCACACTGCTTGCAAATATACATTATATACGATGGAAAAGCTGTTGTACTTATATTGTAATTGATGCTACTGGCGTTGACTTCATAGGCCCTAACTATTCGATCTGGTGGAGCAACGTCCTAGAGTGAAGCCTAGGTTGACCGGAACGTAGAAATGACCATAACTTTCACACTGGTTTCCATTATTCGTTTTATACGATGGAAAAGCTGTTGTATTTATATCGTATTTTATGCTTCTGGCGTTGACTACTAAGGCCATAACTCCTCGATCTGGTGGAGCAACGCCTCAGAGTTAAGCCTAGGATGCCCGATACTTCGAAACGATCATTACTTTCGCACTGGTTGCAATTAGTCATGCTATACGATGGAAAAACTGTTGCATTCTTCTTGTATTTTACACTTCTGGCGTTGACTTCCGAGTGCGTAGCTATTAGCTGTGTGGGAGCAACGCCCTAGAGTGACGCCTAGGTTGCTCGGAACGTAGAAGTGACCATTTCTTCCACACTGTTTGCAAATATACATTATATACGATGGAAAAGCTGTTGTACTTATATTGTAATTGATGCTACTGGCGTTGACTTCTTATGCCCTAACTATTTGATCTGGTGGAGCACCGCCCTAGAGTGAAGCCCAGGTTGCCCGGAACGTAGAACATACCATTACCTTCACACTGGTTGCAATTATTCCTGTTATACGATGGAAAAGCTGTTGCACCTTTATTGTATTTTATGCTTCTGGCGTTGACCTCATAGGCCCAAACTATTCGATCTGGTGGAGCAACGTCCTAGAGTGAAGCCTAGGTTGACTGGAACGTACAAATGACCATAACTTTCATACTGGTTACCATTATTCGTTTTATACGATGGGAAAGCTGTTGTATTTATATCGTATTTTATGCTTCTGATGTTGACTTTTAAGGACGTAGCTATTAGATGTGGTGGAGCAACGCCCTTGAGTGCCGCATAGGTTGCCCGGAACGTAGAAATGACCATTACTTTCACAATTTTTGCAAATATACATTTTATACAATGGAAAAACTGTTGTAATTATATAGTATTTTAGCCTTCTGGCGTTGAATTATAAGTGCCTAGCTATTCTATCTGGTGGAGCAACGCCCTAGAGTGAAACCTAGGTTACCCGGATCGTAGAAATGACCAGTACTTTCACACTGGTTGCAGTTATTCCTGTTATACGATGGAAAAACTGTTGCACCTTTATTGCATTTTATGCTTCGGGCGTTGACTTCTAATGCCCTAACTATTCGATCTGGTGGAGCAACGCCCTAGAGTGAAGCCTAGGTTGCCCGGGAAGTAGAAATGACCATAACTTTCACACTGGTAGCAATTATTCGTTTTATACATGGAAAAACTGTTCTATTTATTTTGTATTTCATGCTTCTGGCATTGACTTCTAACGCCCTAACTATTCGAACTGGTGGAGGAACGCCCTAGAGTGCAGCCTAGGTAGCCCGGAACGTAGAAATGACCATAACTTTCACACTGGTTGCTATTATTCCTGTTACACGGTGGAAAAACTCTTGTATATTTATTTTGTATTTCATGCTTCTGGCGTTGACTTCTAAGGCCCTATCTATTCGATCTGGTGGTACAACGCCCTAGAGTGAAGCCTAGGTTGCCCGGAACGTAGAAATGACCATCACTTTCACACTGGTTGCAATTATTCCTGTTACACGGTGGAAAAACTCTTGTATATGTATTGTGTTTTATGCTTCTGGCGTTGACTTCTTAGGCCCAAACTATTCTATCTGGTGGAACAACTCCCTAGGGAGAATCCTAGGTTGCCCGGAACGTAGAAATGACCACAACTTTCACACTGGTTGCAATTATTCGTTTTATACAATGGAAAAACTGTTCTATTTATTTTGCATTTTATGCTTCTGGCGTTTACTTCTTAGGCCCTAACTATTCCATCTGGTGGAACAACGCCCTAGGGTCAAGCCTAGGTTGCCCGGAACGTAGAAATGACCAGCACTTTCTCACTGGTTGCAATTATTCGTTTTATACAATGGAAAAACTGTTGTATTTATTTTGCATTTTATGCTTCGGGCGCTGACTTCTAAGGCCCTAACTATTCGATCTGGTGGAGCAACGCCAAAGAGTGAAGCCTAGGTTGTTCGGGAAGTAGAAATGTCCATAACTTTCACACTGGTTGCTATTATTCGTTTTGTACGATGGAAAAGCTGTTATATTTATATTGCATTTTATGCTTCTGGCATTGAATTCTAACTCCCAAGCTATTCCATCTGGTGGAGCAACGCCCTAGAGTGCAGCCTAGGTAGCGCGGAACGTAGAAATGACCATAACTTTCACACTGGTTGCTATTATTCGTTTCATACGATGGAAAAACTGTTATATTTATATTGTATTTTATGCTTCTGTCGTTGACTTCTTAGGCCCTAACTTTTCGATCTGGTGGTACAACGCCCTAGAGTGAAGCCTAGGTTGCCCGGAACGTAGAAATGACCATCACTTTCACACTGGTTGCAATTATCCCTGTTACACGGTGGAAAAACTCTTGTATATTTATTGTGTTTTATGCTTCTGGCGTTGACTTCTTAGGCCCAAACTATTCCATCTGGTGGAACAACGCCCTAGGGTGAAGCCTAGGTTGCCCAGAACGTAGAAATGACCATAACTTTCACACTGGTAGCAATTATTCGTTTTATACGATGGAAAAGCTGTAGTATTTATATCGTATTTTATGCTTCTGGCGTTGACTTCTTAGGCCCTAACTATTCCATCTGGTGGAACAACGCCCTGAGTGAAGCCTAGGTTGCCCGGAACGTAGAAATGACCATAAGTTTCACACTGGTAGCAATTATTCATTTTATACATGGAAAAACAGTTCTATTTATTTTGTATTTCATGCTTCTGGCGTTGACTTCTAAGGCCCTAACCATTCGATCTGGTGGAGTAACGCCCTAGAGTGATGCTTAGGTTACCCGGAACGTAGAAATGACCATTACTTTCACACTGTTTGCAATTATTCGTTTTATACGACGGGAAAATAGTTGCACCTTTATTGTATTTTATGCATCTGGCGTTGACATCTAAGGCCCTAACTATTCGATCTGGTGGAGCACGGCCCTAGAGTGAAGCCTAGGTTGCCCGGAACATAGAAATGACCGATACTGTCACACTGGTTGCAGTTATTCGTTTTATACAATGAAAAACTGTTGTATTTATTTTGCATTTTATGCTTCGGGCGCTGACTTCTTAGGCCCTAACTAGTGGATCTGGTGGAGCAATGCCTCAGAGTTAAGTCTAGGATGCCCGAAACGCCGAAATGATCATTACCTTCACACTGGTTGCAATTATTCCTGTTATACGATGGAAAAGCTGTTGCACCATTATTGTATTTTATGCTTCTGGCGTTGACTTCATAGGCCCTAACTATTCGATCTGGAGGAGCAACGTCCTCGAGTGAAGCCTAGGTTGACTGGAACGTGGAAGTGACCATAACTTTCACACTGGTTACCATTATTCGTTTTATACGATGGGAAAGCTGTTGTCTTTATATCGTATTTTATGCTTCTGGCGCTGACTTTTAAGGCCGTAGGTATTAGATGTGGTGGAGCAGCGCCCTTGAGTGTCGCATAGGTTGCCCGGAACGTAGAAATGACCGGTACTTTCACAATTTTTGCAAATATACATTTTATACGATGGAAAAACTGTTGTACTTATTTAGTATTTTAGCCTTCTGGCATTGAATTATAAGTCCCTAGCTATTCTATCTGGTGGAGCAACGCCCTAGAGTGAAACCTAGGTTACCCGGAACGTAGAAATGACCAGTACTTTCACACTGGTTGCAGTTATTCCTGTTATACGATGGAAAAACTGTTGCACCTTTATTGTATTTTATGCATCTGGCGTTGACATCTAAGGCCCTAACTATTCGATCTGGTGGAGCAATGCCCTAGAGTGAAGCCTAGGTTGCTCGGAACGTAGAAATGACCATAACTTTCACACTGGTTGCCATTATTTGTTTTCTAGTATGGAAAAGCTGTTGTATTTGTTTCTTATTTTATGCTTCTGGCGTTGACTTCTTAGGCCCTAACTAGTGGATCTGGTGGAGCAATGCCTCAGAGTTAAGTCTAGGATGCCCGAAACTCCGAAATGATCATTACTTTCACACTGGTTGCGATTATCCATGCTATACAATGGAAAAACTGTTCAATTTATTTTCCAGTTTATGCTTCGGGCGTTGACTTCTAAGGCCCTAACTATTCGATCTGGCGGTGCAACGCCCTAGAGTGAAGACTAGGTTGCCGGGAACGTAGAAATGACCATCACTTTCACACTGGTTGCAATCATTCCTGTTACACGGTGGAAGAACTCTTGTATATTTATTGTGTTTTATGCTTCTGGCGTTGACATCTTAGGCCCAAACTATTCCATATGGTGGAACAACGCCCTAGGGTGAAGCCTAGGTTGCCCAGAACGTAGAAATGACCATAACTTTCACACTGGTAGCAATTATTCGTTTTATACGATGGAAAAGCTGTAGTATTTATATCGTATTTTATGCTTCTGGCGTTGACTTCTTAGGCCCTAACTATTCCATCTGGTGGAACAACGCCCTGAGTGAAGCCTAGGTTGCCCGGAACGTAGAAATGACCATAAGTTTCACACTGGCAGCAATTATTCGTTTTATACGATGGAAAAGCTGTAGTATTTATATCGTATTTTATGCTTCTGGCGTTGACTTCTTAGGCCCTAACTATTCCATCTGGTGGAACAACGCCCTGGAGTGAAGCCTAGGTTGCCCGGAACGTAGAAATGACCATAACTTTCACACAGGTAGCAATTATTCGTTTTATACATGGAAAAACTGTTCTATTTATTTTGTATTTCATGCTTCTGGCATTGACTCCTAAGGCCCTAACTTTTCGATCTGGTGGAGTAACGCCCTAGAGTGACGACTAGGTTGCCCGGAACGTAGAAATGACCATTACTTTCACACTGTTTGCAATTATTCGTTTTATACGACGGGAAAACAGTTGCACCTTTATTGTATTTTATGCATCTGGCGTTGACATCTAAGGCCCTAACTATTCGATCTGGTGGAGCAAGGCCCTAGAGTGAAGCCTAGGTTGCCCGGAACATAGAAATGACCAGTACTTTCACACTGGTTGCAGTTATTCCTGTTATACGATGGAAAAACTGTTGCACCTTTATTGCATTTTATGCTTCGTGCGTTGACTTCTAATGCCCTAACTATTCGATCTGGTGGAGCAACGCCCTAGAGTGAAGCCTAGGTTGCCCGGGAAGTAGAAATGACCATAACTTTCACACTGGTAGCAATTATTCGTTTTATACATGGAAAAACTGTTCTATTTATTTTGTATTTCATGCTTCTGGCATTGACTTCTAAGGCCCTAACTATTCGAACTGGTGGAGGAACGCCCTAGAGTGCAGCCTAGGTAGCCCGGAACGTAGAAATGACCATAACTTTCACACTGGTTGCTATTATTCGTTTCATACGATGGAAAAACTGTTATATTTATATTGTATTTTATGCTTCTGGCGTTGACTTCTTAGGCCCTAACTTTTCGATCTGGTGGAACAACGCCCTAGAGTGAAGCCTAGGTTGCCCGGAACGTAGAAATGACCATCACTTTCACACTGGTTGCAATTATTCCTGTTACACGGTGGAAAAACTCTTGTATATTTATTTTGTATTTCATGCTTCTGGCGTTGACTTCTAAGGCCCTATCTATTCGATCTGGTGGTACAACGCCCTAGAGTGAAGCCTAGGTTGCCCGGAACGTAGAAATGACCATAACTTTCACACTGGTTGCTATTATTCGTTTCATACGATGGAAAAACTGTTATATTTATATTGTATTTTATGCTTCTGTCGTTGACTTCTTAGGCCCTAACTTTTCTATCTGGTGGTACAGCGCCCTAGAGTGAAGCCTAGGTTGCCCGGAACGTAGAAATGACCATCACTTTCACACTGGTTGCAATTATCCCTGTTACACGGTGGAAAAACTCTTGTATATTTATTGTGTTTTATGCTTCTGGCGTTGACTTCTTAGGCCCAAACTATTCCATCTGGTGGAACAACGCCCTAGGGTGAAGCCTAGGTTGCCCAGAACGTAGAAATGACCATAACTTTCACACTGGTAGCAATTATTCGTTTTATACGATGGAAAAGCTGTAGTATTTATATCGTATTTTATGCTTCTGGCGTTGACTTCTTAGGCCCTAACTATTCCATCTGGTGGAGGAACGCCCTAGAGTGCAGCCTAGGTAGCCCGGAACGTAGAAATGACCATAACTTTCACACTGGTTGCTATTATTCCTGTTACACGGTGGAAAAACTCTTGTATATTTATTTTGTATTTCATGCTTCTGGCGTTGACTTCTAAGGCCCTATCTATTCGATCTGGTGGTACAACGCCCTAGAGTGAAGCCTAGGTTGCCCGGAACGTAGAAATGACCATCACTTTCACACTGGTTGCAATTATTCCTGTTACACGGTGGAAAAACTCTTGTATATGTATTGTGTTTTATGCTTCTGGCGTTGACTTCTTAGGCCCAAACTATTCTATCTGGTGGAACAACTCCCTAGGGTGAATCCTAGGTTGCCCGGAACGTAGAAATGACCACAACTTTCACACTGGTTGCAATTATTCGTTTTATACAATGGAAAAACTGTTCTATTTATTTTGCATTTTATGCTTCTGGCGTTTACTTCTTAGGCCCTAACTATTCCATCTGGTGGAACAACGCCCTAGGGTCAAGCCTAGGTTGCCCGGAACGTAGAAATGACCAGCACTTTCTCACTGGTTGCAATTATTCGTTTTATACAATGGAAAAACTGTTGTATTTATTTTGCATTTTATGCTTCGGGCGCTGACATCTAAGGCCCTAACTATTCGATCTGGTGGAGCAACGCCAAAGAGTGAAGCCTAGGTTGTTCGGGAAGTAGAAATGACCATAACTTTCACACTGGTTGCTATTATTCGTTTTGTACGATGGAAAAGCTGTTATATTTATATTGCATTTTATGCTTCTGGCATTGAATTCTAACTCCCAAGCTATTCCATCTGGTGGAGCAACGCCCTAGAGTGCAGCCTAGGTAGCGCGGAACGTAGAAATGACCATAACTTTCACACTGGTTGCTATTATTCGTTTCATACGATGGAAAAACTGTTATATTTATATTGTATTTTATGCTTCTGTCGTTGACTTCTTAGGCCCTAACTTTTCGATCTGGTGGTACAACGCCCTAGAGTGAAGCCTAGGTTGCCCGGAACGTAGAAATGACCATCACTTTCACACTGGTTGCAATTATCCCTGTTACACGGTGGAAAAACTCTTGTATATTTATTGTGTTTTATGCTTCTGGCGTTGACTTCTTAGGCCCAAACTATTCCATCTGGTGGAACAACGCCCTAGGGTCAAGCCTAGGTTACCCGGAACGTAGAAATGACCAGTACTTTCACACTGGTTGCAGTTATTCCTGTTATACGATGGAAAAACTGTTGCACCTTTATTGTATTTTATGCATCTGGCGTTGACATCTAAGGCCCTAACTATTCGATCTGGTGGAGCAATGCCCTAGAGTGAAGCCTAGGTTGCTCGGAACGTAGAAATGACCATAACTTTCACACTGGTTGCCATTATTTGTTTTCTAGTATGGAAAAGCTGTTGTATTTGTTTCTTATTTTATGCTTCTGGCGTTGACTTCTTAGGCCCTAACTAGTGGATCTGGTGGAGCAATGCCTCAGAGTTAAGTCTAGGATGCCCGAAACTCCGAAATGATCATTACTTTCACACTGGTTGCGATTATCCATGCTATACAATGGAAAAACTGTTCAATTTATTTTCCAGTTTATGCTTCGGGCGTTGACTTCTAAGGCCCTAACTATTCGATCTGGCGGTGCAACGCCCTAGAGTGAAGACTAGGTTGCCGGGAACGTAGAAATGACCATCACTTTCACACTGGTTGCAATCATTCCTGTTACACGGTGGAAGAACTCTTGTATATTTATTGTGTTTTATGCTTCTGGCGTTGACATCTTAGGCCCAAACTATTCCATATGGTGGAACAACGCCCTAGGGTGAAGCCTAGGTTGCCCAGAACGTAGAAATGACCATAACTTTCACACTGGTAGCAATTATTCGTTTTATACGATGGAAAAGCTGTAGTATTTATATCGTATTTTATGCTTCTGGCGTTGACTTCTTAGGCCCTAACTATTCCATCTGGTGGAACAACGCCCTGAGTGAAGCCTAGGTTGCCCGGAACGTAGAAATGACCATAAGTTTCACACTGGCAGCAATTATTCGTTTTATACGATGGAAAAGCTGTAGTATTTATATCGTATTTTATGCTTCTGGCGTTGACTTCTTAGGCCCTAACTATTCCATCTGGTGGAACAACGCCCTGGAGTGAAGCCTAGGTTGCCCGGAACGTAGAAATGACCATAACTTTCACACAGGTAGCAATTATTCGTTTTATACATGGAAAAACTGTTCTATTTATTTTGTATTTCATGCTTCTGGCATTGACTCCTAAGGCCCTAACTTTTCGATCTGGTGGAGTAACGCCCTAGAGTGACGACTAGGTTGCCCGGAACGTAGAAATGACCATTACTTTCACACTGTTTGCAATTATTCGTTTTATACGACGGGAAAACAGTTGCACCTTTATTGTATTTTATGCATCTGGCGTTGACATCTAAGGCCCTAACTATTCGATCTGGTGGAGCAAGGCCCTAGAGTGAAGCCTAGGTTGCCCGGAACATAGAAATGACCAGTACTTTCACACTGGTTGCAGTTATTCCTGTTATACGATGGAAAAACTGTTGCACCTTTATTGCATTTTATGCTTCGTGCGTTGACTTCTAATGCCCTAACTATTCGATCTGGTGGAGCAACGCCCTAGAGTGAAGCCTAGGTTGCCCGGGAAGTAGAAATGACCATAACTTTCACACTGGTAGCAATTATTCGTTTTATACATGGAAAAACTGTTCTATTTATTTTGTATTTCATGCTTCTGGCATTGACTTCTAAGGCCCTAACTATTCGAACTGGTGGAGGAACGCCCTAGAGTGCAGCCTAGGTAGCCCGGAACGTAGAAATGACCATAACTTTCACACTGGTTGCTATTATTCGTTTCATACGATGGAAAAACTGTTATATTTATATTGTATTTTATGCTTCTGGCGTTGACTTCTTAGGCCCTAACTTTTCGATCTGGTGGAACAACGCCCTAGAGTGAAGCCTAGGTTGCCCGGAACGTAGAAATGACCATCACTTTCACACTGGTTGCAATTATTCCTGTTACACGGTGGAAAAACTCTTGTATATTTATTTTGTATTTCATGCTTCTGGCGTTGACTTCTAAGGCCCTATCTATTCGATCTGGTGGTACAACGCCCTAGAGTGAAGCCTAGGTTGCCCGGAACGTAGAAATGACCATAACTTTCACACTGGTTGCTATTATTCGTTTCATACGATGGAAAAACTGTTATATTTATATTGTATTTTATGCTTCTGTCGTTGACTTCTTAGGCCCTAACTTTTCTATCTGGTGGTACAGCGCCCTAGAGTGAAGCCTAGGTTGCCCGGAACGTAGAAATGACCATCACTTTCACACTGGTTGCAATTATCCCTGTTACACGGTGGAAAAACTCTTGTATATTTATTGTGTTTTATGCTTCTGGCGTTGACTTCTTAGGCCCAAACTATTCCATCTGGTGGAACAACGCCCTAGGGTGAAGCCTAGGTTGCCCAGAACGTAGAAATGACCATAACTTTCACACTGGTAGCAATTATTCGTTTTATACGATGGAAAAGCTGTAGTATTTATATCGTATTTTATGCTTCTGGCGTTGACTTCTTAGGCCCTAACTATTCCATCTGGTGGAGGAACGCCCTAGAGTGCAGCCTAGGTAGCCCGGAACGTAGAAATGACCATAACTTTCACACTGGTTGCTATTATTCCTGTTACACGGTGGAAAAACTCTTGTATATTTATTTTGTATTTCATGCTTCTGGCGTTGACTTCTAAGGCCCTATCTATTCGATCTGGTGGTACAACGCCCTAGAGTGAAGCCTAGGTTGCCCGGAACGTAGAAATGACCATCACTTTCACACTGGTTGCAATTATTCCTGTTACACGGTGGAAAAACTCTTGTATATGTATTGTGTTTTATGCTTCTGGCGTTGACTTCTTAGGCCCAAACTATTCTATCTGGTGGAACAACTCCCTAGGGTGAATCCTAGGTTGCCCGGAACGTAGAAATGACCACAACTTTCACACTGGTTGCAATTATTCGTTTTATACAATGGAAAAACTGTTCTATTTATTTTGCATTTTATGCTTCTGGCGTTTACTTCTTAGGCCCTAACTATTCCATCTGGTGGAACAACGCCCTAGGGTCAAGCCTAGGTTGCCCGGAACGTAGAAATGACCAGCACTTTCTCACTGGTTGCAATTATTCGTTTTATACAATGGAAAAACTGTTGTATTTATTTTGCATTTTATGCTTCGGGCGCTGACATCTAAGGCCCTAACTATTCGATCTGGTGGAGCAACGCCAAAGAGTGAAGCCTAGGTTGTTCGGGAAGTAGAAATGACCATAACTTTCACACTGGTTGCTATTATTCGTTTTGTACGATGGAAAAGCTGTTATATTTATATTGCATTTTATGCTTCTGGCATTGAATTCTAACTCCCAAGCTATTCCATCTGGTGGAGCAACGCCCTAGAGTGCAGCCTAGGTAGCGCGGAACGTAGAAATGACCATAACTTTCACACTGGTTGCTATTATTCGTTTCATACGATGGAAAAACTGTTATATTTATATTGTATTTTATGCTTCTGTCGTTGACTTCTTAGGCCCTAACTTTTCGATCTGGTGGTACAACGCCCTAGAGTGAAGCCTAGGTTGCCCGGAACGTAGAAATGACCATCACTTTCACACTGGTTGCAATTATCCCTGTTACACGGTGGAAAAACTCTTGTATATTTATTGTGTTTTATGCTTCTGGCGTTGACTTCTTAGGCCCAAACTATTCCATCTGGTGGAACAACGCCCTAGGGTGAAGCCTAGGTTGCCCAGAACGTAGAAATGACCATTACTTTCACACTGTTTGCAATTATTCGTTTTATACGACGGGAAAATAGTTGCACCTTTATTGTATTTTATGCATCTGGCGTTGACATCTAAGGCCCTAACTATTCGATCTGGTGGAGCACGGCCCTAGAGTGAAGCCTAGGTTGCCCGGAACATAGAAATGACCGATACTGTCACACTGGTTGCAGTTATTCGTTTTATACAATGAAAAACTGTTGTATTTATTTTGCATTTTATGCTTCGGGCGCTGACTTCTTAGGCCCTAACTAGTGGATCTGGTGGAGCAATGCCTCAGAGTTAAGTCTAGGATGCCCGAAACGCCGAAATGATCATTACCTTCACACTGGTTGCAATTATTCCTGTTATACGATGGAAAAGCTGTTGCACCATTATTGTATTTTATGCTTCTGGCGTTGACTTCATAGGCCCTAACTATTCGATCTGGAGGAGCAACGTCCTCGAGTGAAGCCTAGGTTGACTGGAACGTGGAAGTGACCATAACTTTCACACTGGTTACCATTATTCGTTTTATACGATGGGAAAGCTGTTGTCTTTATATCGTATTTTATGCTTCTGGCGCTGACTTTTAAGGCCGTAGCTATTAGATGTGGTGGAGCAGCGCCCTTGAGTGTCGCATAGGTTGCCCGGAACGTAGAAATGACCGGTACTTTCACAATTTTTGCAAATATACATTTTATACGATGGAAAAACTGTTGTACTTATTTAGTATTTTAGCCTTCTGGCATTGAATTATAAGTCCCTAGCTATTCTATCTGGTGGAGCAACGCCCTAGAGTGAAACCTAGGTTACCCGGAACGTAGAAATGACCAGTACTTTCACACTGGTTGCAGTTATTCCTGTTATACGATGGAAAAACTGTTGCACCTTTATTGTATTTTATGCATCTGGCGTTGACATCTAAGGCCCTAACTATTCGATCTGGTGGAGCAATGCCCTAGAGTGAAGCCTAGGTTGCTCGGAACGTAGAAATGACCATAACTTTCACACTGGTTGCCATTATTTGTTTTCTAGTATGGAAAAGCTGTTGTATTTGTTTCTTATTTTATGCTTCTGGCGTTGACTTCTTAGGCCCTAACTAGTGGATCTGGTGGAGCAATGCCTCAGAGTTAAGTCTAGGATGCCCGAAACTCCGAAATGATCATTACTTTCACACTGGTTGCGATTATCCATGCTATACAATGGAAAAACTGTTCAATTTATTTTCCAGTTTATGCTTCGGGCGTTGACTTCTAAGGCCCTAACTATTCGATCTGGCGGTGCAACGCCCTAGAGTGAAGACTAGGTTGCCGGGAACGTAGAAATGACCATCACTTTCACACTGGTTGCAATCATTCCTGTTACACGGTGGAAGAACTCTTGTATATTTATTGTGTTTTATGCTTCTGGCGTTGACATCTTAGGCCCAAACTATTCCATATGGTGGAACAACGCCCTAGGGTGAAGCCTAGGTTGCCCGGAACGTAGAAATGACCATAACTTTCAGACTGGCAGCAATTATTCGTTTTATACGATGGAAAAGCTGTAGTATTTATATCGTATTTTATGCTTCTGGCGTTGACTTCTTAGGCCCTAACTATTCCATCTGGTGGAACAACGCCCTGGAGTGAAGCCTAGGTTGCCCGGAACGTAGAAATGACCATAACTTTCACACAGGTAGCAATTATTCGTTTTATACATGGAAAAACTGTTCTATTTATTTTGTATTTCATGCTTCTGGCATTGACTCCTAAGGCCCTAACTTTTCGATCTGGTGGAGTAACGCCCTAGAGTGACGACTAGGTTGCCCGGAACGTAGAAATGACCATTACTTTCACACTGTTTGCAATTATTCGTTTTATACGACGGGAAAACAGTTGCACCTTTATTGTATTTTATGCATCTGGCGTTGACATCTAAGGCCCTAACTATTCGATCTGGTGGAGCAAGGCCCTAGAGTGAAGCCTAGGTTGCCCGGAACATAGAAAAGACCAGTACTTTCACACTGGTTGCAGTTTTTCCTGTTATACGATGGAAAAACTGTTGCACCTTTATTGCATTTTATGCTTCGTGCGTTGACTTCTAATGCCCTAACTATTCGATCTGGTGGAGCAACGCCCTAGAGTGAAGCCTAGGTTGCCCGGGAAGTAGAAATGACCATAACTTTCACACTGGTAGCAATTATTCGTTTTATACATGGAAAAACTGTTCTATTTATTTTGTATTTCATGCTTCTGGCATTGACTTCTAAGGCCCTAACTATTCGAACTGGTGGAGGAACGCCCTAGAGTGCAGCCTAGGTAGCCCGGAACGTAGAAATGACCATAACTTTCACACTGGTTGCTATTATTCGTTTCATACGATGGAAAAACTGTTATATTTATATTGTATTTTATGCTTCTGGCGTTGACTTCTTAGGCCCTAACTTTTCGATCTGGTGGAACAACGCCCTAGAGTGAAGCCTAGGTTGCCCGGAACGTAGAAATGACCATCACTTTCACACTGGTTGCAATTATTCCTGTTACACGGTGGAAAAACTCTTGTATATTTATTTTGTATTTCATGCTTCTGGCGTTGACTTCTAAGGCCCTATCTATTCGATCTGGTGGTACAACGCCCTAGAGTGAAGCCTAGGTTGCCCGGAACGTAGAAATGACCATAACTTTCACACTGGTTGCTATTATTCGTTTCATACGATGGAAAAACTGTTATATTTATATTGTATTTTATGCTTCTGTCGTTGACTTCTTAGGCCCTAACTTTTCTATCTGGTGGTACAGCGCCCTAGAGTGAAGCCTAGGTTGCCCGGAACGTAGAAATGACCATCACTTTCACACTGGTTGCAATTATCCCTGTTACACGGTGGAAAAACTCTTGTATATTTATTGTGTTTTATGCTTCTGGCGTTGACTTCTTAGGCCCAAACTATTCCATCTGGTGGAACAACGCCCTAGGGTGAAGCCTAGGTTGCCCAGAACGTAGAAATGACCATAACTTTCACACTGGTAGCAATTATTCGTTTTATACGATGGAAAAGCTGTAGTATTTATATCGTATTTTATGCTTCTGGCGTTGACTTCTTAGGCCCTAACTATTCCATCTGGTGGAACAACGCCCTGGAGTGAAGCCTAGGTTGCCCGGAACGTAGAAATGACCATAAGTTTCACACTGGTAGCAATTATTCATTTTATACATGGAAAAACTGTTCTATTTATTTTGTATTTCATGCTTCTGGCGTTGACTTCTAAGGCCCTAACCATTCGATCTGGTGGAGTAACGCCCTAGAGTGATGCTTAGGTTACCCGGAACGTAGAAATGACCATTACTTTCACACTGTTTGCAATTATTCGTTTTATACGACGGGAAAATAGTTGCACCTTTATTGTATTTTATGCATCTGGCGTTGACATCTAAGGCCCTAACTATTCGATCTGGTGGAGCACGGCCCTAGAGTGAAGCCTAGGTTGCCCGGAACATAGAAATGACCGGTACTGTCACACTGGTTGCAGTTATTCGTTTTATACAATGAAAAACTGTTGTATTTATTTTGCATTTTATGCTTCGGGCGCTGACTTCTTAGGCCCTAACTAGTGGATCTGGTGGAGCAATGCCTCAGAGTTAAGTCTAGGATGCCCGAAACGCCGAAATGATCATTACCTTCACACTGGTTGCAATTATTCCTGTTATACGATGGAAAAGCTGTTGCACCATTATTGTATTTTATGCTTCTGGCGTTGACTTCATAGGCCCTAACTATTCGATCTGGAGGAGCAACGTCCTCGAGTGAAGCCTAGGTTGACTGGAACGTGGAAGTGACCATAACTTTCACACTGGTTACCATTATTCGTTTTATACGATGGGAAAGCTGTTGTATTTATATCGTATTTTATGCTTCTGGCGTTGACTTTTAAGGCCGTAGCTATTAGATGTGGTGGAGCAACGCCCTTGAGTGTCGCATAGGTTGCCCGGAACGTAGAAATGACCGGTACTTTCACAATTTTTGCAAATATACATTTTATACGATGGAAAAACTGTTGTACTTATTTAGTATTTTAGCCTTCTGGCATTGAATTATAAGTCCCTAGCTATTCTATCTGGTGGAGCAACGCCCTAGAGTGA
Source organism: Calliopsis andreniformis (assembly GCF_051401765.1). Classification (NCBI taxonomy): domain Eukaryota; kingdom Metazoa; phylum Arthropoda; class Insecta; order Hymenoptera; family Andrenidae; genus Calliopsis; species Calliopsis andreniformis. The sequence continues at coordinate 16,941,959 of NC_135072.1, forward strand.
AACCTAGGTTACCCGGAACGTAGAAATGACCAGTACTTTCACACTGGTTGCAGTTATTCCTGTTATACGATGGAAAAACTGTTGCACCTTTATTGTATTTTATGCATCTGGCGTTGACATCTAAGGCCCTAACTATTCGATCTGGTGGAGCAATGCCCTAGAGTGAAGCCTAGGTTGCTCGGAACGTAGAAATGACCATAACTTTCACACTGGTTGCCATTATTTGTTTTCTAGGATGGAAAAGCTGTTGTATTTGTTTCGTATTTTATGCTTCTGGCGTTGACTTCTTAGGCCCTAACTAGTGGATCTGGTGGAGCAATGCCTCAGAGTTAAGTCTAGGATGCCCGAAACTCCGAAATGATCATTACTTTCACACTGGTTGCGATTATCCATGCTATACAATGGAAAAACTGTTCTATTTATTTTCCAGTTTATGCTTCGGGCGTTGACTTCTAAGGCCCTAACTATTCGATCTGGCGGTGCAACGCCCTAGAGTGAAGACTAGGTTGCCGGGAACGTAGAAATGACCATAACATTCACACCGGTTGCAATTACTCGTTTTATACGATGGAAATGCTGTTGTATTTGTATCGTATTTTATGCTTCTGGCGTTGACTTCTTAGGCCCTAACTATTCCATCTGGTGGAACAACGCCTTAGGGTCAAGCCTAGGTTGCCCAGAACGTAGAAATGACCATAACGTTCACACTGGTAGCAATTATTCGTTTTGCACATGGAAAAACCGTTCTATTTTTTTGTATTTTATGCTTCGGGCGTTGACTTCTAAGGCCCTAGCTATTCGTTCTGATGGAGCAACGCCCTAGAGTGAAACCTAGGTGACCCGGAACGTAGAAATGACCAGTACTTTCACACTGGTTGCAGTTATTTGTTTTATACAATGGAACAGCTGTTCTATTTATTTTGCATTTTATGCTTCGGGCGTTGACTTCTAATGCCCTAACTATTCGATCTGGTGGAGGAACGCCCTAGAGTGCAGCCTAGGAAGCCCGGAACGTAGAAATGACCATAACTTTCACACTGGTTGCTATTATTCGTTTCATACGATGGAAAAACTGTTATATTTATATTGTATTTTATGCTTCTGGCGTTGACTTCTTAGGCCCTAACTTTTCGATCTGGTGGTACAACGCCCTAGAGTGAAGCCTAGGTTGCCCGGAACGTAGAAATGACCATCACTTTCACACTGGTTGCAATCATTCCTGTTACACGGTGGAAAAACTCTTGTATATTTATTGTGTTTTATGCTTCTGGCGTTGACTTCTTAGGCCCAAACTATTCCATCTGGTCGAACAGCGCCCTAGGGTGATGCCTAGGTTGACCGGAACGTAGAAATGACCATAACTTTCAGACTGGCAGCAATTATTCGTTTTATACATGGAAAAACTGTTCTATTTATTTTGTATTTCATGCTTCTGGCATTGACTCCTAAGGCCCTAACTTTTCGATCTGGTGGAGTAACGCCCTAGAGTGACGACTAGGTTGCCCGGAACGTAGAAATGACCATTACTTTCACACTGTTTGCAATTATTCGTTTTATACGACGGGAAAACAGTTGCACCTTTATTGTATTTTATGCATCTGGCGTTGACATCTAAGGCCCTAACTATTCGATCTGGTGGAGCAAGGCCCTAGAGTGAAGCCTAGGTTGCCCGGAACATAGAAATGACCAGTACTTTCACACTGGTTGCAGTTATTCGTTTTATACAATGAAAGACTGTTCTATTTATTTTGCATTGTATGCTTCGGGCGCTGACTTCTAAGGCCCTAACTTTTCGATCTGGTGGTACAACGCCCTAGAATGAAGCCTAGGTTGCCCGGAACGTAGAAATGACCATCACTTTCACACTGGTTGCAATTATTCCTGTTACACGGTGGAAAAACTCTTGCATATTTATTGTGTTTTATGCTTCTGGCGCTGACTTCTTAGGCCCAAACTATTCCATCTGGTGGAACAACGCCCTAGAGTGAAGCCTAGGTTGCCCGGAACGTAGAAATGACCTTAACTTTCACACTGCTTGCAAATATACATTATATACGATGGAAGAGCTGTTGTACTTATATTGTAATTGATGCTACTGGCGTTGACTTCTTAGGCCCTAGCTATTTGATCTGGTGGAGCACCGCCCTAGAGTGAAGCCTAGGTTGCCCGGAACGTAGAACATACCATTACCTTCACAGTGGTTGCAATTATTCCTGTTATACGATGGAAAAACTGTTGCACCTTTATTGTATTTTATGCTTCTGGCGTTGACTTCATAGGGCCTAACTATTCGATCTGGTGGAACAACGCCCTAGAGTGAAACCTAGGTTGCGCGGAACGTAGAAGTGACCATTACTTACACACTGCTTGCAAATATACATTATATACGATGGAAAAGCTGTTGTACTTATATTGTAATTGATGCTACTGGCGTTGACTTCATAGGCCCTAACTATTCGATCTGGTGGAGCAACGTCCTAGGGTGAAGCCTAGGTTGACCGGAACGTAGAAATGACCATAACTTTCACACTGGTTTCCATTATTCGTTTTATACGATGGAAAAGCTGTTGTATTTATATCGTATTTTATGCTTCTGGCGTTGACTACTAAGGCCATAACTCCTCGATCTGGTGGAGCAACGCCTCAGAGTTAAGCCTAGGATGCCCGATACTTCGAAATGATCATTACTTTCGCACTGGTTGCAATTAGTCATGCTATACGATGGAAAAACTGTTGCATTCTTCTTGTATTTTACACTTCTGGCGTTGACTTCTGAGTGCGTAGCTATTAGCTGTGTGGGAGCAACGCCCTAGAGTGACGCCTAGGTTGCTCGGAACGTAGAAGTGACCATTACTTCCACACTGTTTGCAAATATACATTATATACGATGGAAAAGCTGTTGTACTTATATTGTAATTGATGCTACTGGCGTTGACTTCTTATGCCCTAACTATTTGATCTGGTGGAGCACCGCCCTAGAGTGAAGCCCAGGTTGCCCGGAACGTAGAACATACCATTACCTTCACACTGGTTGCAATTATTCCTGTTATACGATGGAAAAGCTGTTGCACCTTTATTGTATTTTATGCTTCTGGCGTTGACCTCATAGGCCCAAACTATTCGATCTGGAGGAGCAACGTCCTAGAGTGAAGCCTAGGTTGACTGGAACGTACAAATGACCATAACTTTCATACTGGTTACCATTATTCGTTTTATACGATGGGAAAGCTGTTGTATTTATATCGTATTTTATGCTTCTGATGTTGACTTTTAAGGCCGTAGCTATTAGATGTGGTGGAGCAACGCCCTTGAGTGCCGCATAGGTTGCCCGGAACGTAGAAATGACCATTACTTTCACAATTTTTGCAAATATACATTTTATACAATGGAAAAACTGTTGTAACTATATAGTATTTTAGCCTTCTGGCGTTGAATTATAAGTGCCTAGCTATTCTATCTGGTGGAGCAACGCCCTAGAGTGAAACCTAGGTTACCCGGATCGTAGAAATGACCAGTACTTTCACACTGGTTGCAGTTATTCCTGTTATACGATGGAAAAACTGTTGCACCTTTATTGCATTTTATGCTTCGGGCGTTGACTTCTAATGCCCTAACTATTCGATCTGGTGGAGCAACGCCCTAGAGTGAAGCCTAGGTTGCCCGGGAAGTAGAAATGACCATAACTTTCACACTGGTAGCAATTATTCGTTTTATACATGGAAAAACTGTTCTATTTATTTTGTATTTCATGCTTCTGGCATTGACTTCTAAGGCCCTAACTATTCGAACTGGTGGAGGAACGCCCTAGAGTGTAGCCTAGGTAGCCCGGAACGTAGAAATGACCATAACTTTCACACTGGTTGCTATTATTCGTTTCATACGATGGAAAAACTGTTATATTTGTATTGTATTTTATGCTTCTGGCGTTGACTTCTTAGGCCCTAACTTTTCGATCTGGTGGAACAACGCCCTAGAGTGAAGCCTAGGTTGCCCGGAACGTAGAAATGACCATCACTATCACACTGGTTGCAATTATTCCTGTTACACGGTGGAAAAACTCTTGTATATTTATTTTGTATTTCATGCTTCTGGCGTTGACTTCTAAGGCCCTATCTATTCGATCTGGTGGAGTAACGCCCTAGAGTAACGCCTAGGTTACCCGGAACGTAGAAATGACCATTACCTTCACACTGTTCGCAATTATTCGTTTTATACGATGGAAAAACTGTTCTATTTACTTTGTATTGTATGTTTCGTGCGTTGACTTGTAAGGCCCTAGCTATTCCATCTGGTGGAACAACGCTCTAGGGTGAAGCCTAGGTTGCCCGGAACGTAGAAATGACCATAACTTTCACATCGGTAGCAATTATTCGTTTTATACGATGGAAAAACTGTTCTATTTATTTAGTATTTTATGCTTCGGGCGTTGGCTTCTAAGGCCCTAACTATTCAATCGGTTGCAGCAACGCCCTAGGGTGGATCCTAGGTTGCCCGGAAAGTAGAGATAACCATAACTTTCATACTGGTTGCAATTATTCGTTTTATACGACGGAAAAAGTGTTGTATTTATATTGTATTTTATGCTTCTGGCGCTGACTTCTAGGGCACTAACTATTCGATCTGGTGGAGCACCGCCCTAGAGTGAAGCCTAGGTTGGCCGGAACGTAGAAATGACCATCACTTTCACACTGGTTGCAATTATTCCTGTTGTACGGTGGAAAAACTCTTGTATATTTATTGTATTTTATGCTTCGGGCGTTGACATCTAAGGCCCTAACTATTCGATCTGGTGGAGCAATGCCCTATAGTGAAGCCTAGGGTGCTCGGAACGTAGAAATGACCTTAACTTTCACACTGGTTGCTATTATTTGTTTTCTACGATGGAAAAGCTGTTGTATTTGTATCGTATTTTATGCTTCTGGCGTTGACTTCTTAGGCCCTAACTATTCCATCTGGTGGAGCAAGGCCCTAGAGTGAAGCCTAGGTTGCCCGGAACATAGAAATGACCAATACTTTCACACTGGTTGCAGTTATTCGTTTTATACAATGAAAAACTGTTCTATTTATTTTGCATTGTATGCTTCGGGCGCTGACTTCTAAGGCCCTAACTTTTCGATCTGGTGGTACAACGCCCTAGAATGAAGCCTATGTTGCCCGGAACGTAGAAATGACCATCACTTTCACACTGGTTGCAATTATTCCTGTTACACGGTGGAAAAACTCTTGCATATTTATTGTGTTTTATGCTTCTGGCGCTGACTTCTTAGGCCCAAACTATTCCATCTGGAGGAACAACGCCCTAGGCTGAAGCCCAGGTTGCCCGGAACGTATAAATGACCTTAACTTTCACACTGATAGCAATTATTCGTTTTATACGATGGAAAAGCTGTAGTATTTATATCGTATTTTATGCTTCTGGCGTTGACTTCTTAGGCCCTAACTGTTCCATCTGGTGGAACAACGCCCTAGAGTGAAGCCTAGGTTGACCGGAACGTAGAAATGACCATAACTTTCACACTGGTTTCCATTATTCGTTTTATACGATGGAAAAGCTGTTGTATTTATATCGTATTTTATGCTTCTGGCGTTGACTACTAAGGCCATAACTCCTCGATCTGGTGGAGCAACGCCTCAGAGTTAAGCCTAGGATGCCCGATACTTCGAAATGATCATTACTTTCGCACTGGTTGCAATTAGTCATGCTATACGATTGAAAAACTGTTGCATTCTTCTTGTATTTTACACTTCTGGCGTTGACTTCTAAGTGCGTAGCTATTAGCTGTGTGGGAGCAACGCCCTAGAGTGACGCCTAGGTTGCTCGGAACGTAGAAGTGACCATTACTTCCACACTGTTTGCAAATATACATTATATACGATGGAAAAGCTGTTGTACTTATATTGTAATTGATGCTACTGGCGTTGACTTCTTATGCCCTAACTATTTGATCTGGTGGAGCACCGACCTAGAGTGAAGCCCAGGCTGCCCGGAACGTAGAACATACCATCACTTTCACACTGGTTGCAATTATTCCGTTTACACGGTGGAAAAACTCTTGCATATTTATTGTGTTTTATGCTTCTGGCGCTGACTTCTTAGGCCCAAACTATTCCATCTGGTGGAACAACGCCCTAGGCTGAAGCCCAGGTTGCCCGGAACGTAGAAATGACCTTAACTTTCACACTGGTAGCAATTATTCGTTTTATACGATGGAAAAGCTGTAGTATTTATATCGTATTTTATGCTTCTGGCGTTGACTTCTTAGGCCCTAACTGTTCCATCTGGTGGAACAACGCCCTAGAGTGAAGCCTAGGTTGCCCGTAACGTAGAAGTGACCATTACTTCCACACTGCTCGCAAATATACATTATATACGATGCAAAAGCTGTTGTACTTATATTGTAATTGATGCTACTGGCGTTGACTTCTTAGGCCGTAGCTATTTGATCTGGTGGAGCACCGCCCTAGAGTGAAGCCTAGGTTGCCCGGAACGTAGAACATACCATTACCTTCACAGTGGTTGCAATTATCCCTGTTATACGATGGAAAAACTGTTGCACCTTTATTGTATTTTATGCTTCTGGCGTTGACTTCATAGGCCCTAACTATTCGATCTGGTGGAGCAACGTCCTAGAGTGAAGCCTAGGTTGACAGGAACGTAGAAATGACCATAACTTTCACACTGGTTACCATTATTCGTTTTATACGATGGAAAAGCTGTTGTATTTATATCGTATTTTATGCTTCTGGCGTTGACTTTTAAGGCCGTAGCTATTAGATGTGGTGGAGCAACGCCCTTGAGTGTCGCATATGTTGCCCGGAACGTAGAAATGACCATTACTTTCACAATTTTTGCAAATATACATTTTATACGATGGAAAAACTGTTGTACTTATATAGTATTTTAGCCTTCTGGCGTTGAATTATAAGTCCCTAGCTATTCTATCTGGTGGAGCAGCGCCCTAGAGTGAAACCTAGGTTACCCGGAACGTAGAAATGACCAGTACTTTCACACTGGTTGCAGTTATTCCTGTTATACGATGGAAAAACTGTTGCTCCTTATTGTATTTTATGCATCTGGCGTTGACATCTAAGGCCCTAACTATTCGATCTGGTGGAGCAAGGCCCTAGAGTGAAGCCTAGGTTGCCCGGAACGTAGAAATGACCATCACTTTCACACTGGTTGCAATTATTCCTGTTATACGGTGGAAAAACTCTTGTATATTTATTGTATTTTATGCTTCGGGCGTTGACATCTAAGGCCCTAACTATTCGATCTGGTGGAGCAATGCCCTAGAGTGAAGCCTAGGTTGCTCGGAACGTAGAAATGACCTTAACTTTCACACTGGTTGCTATTATTTGTTTTCTACGATGGAAAAGCTGTTGTATTTGTATCGTATTTTATGCTTCTGGCGTTGACTTCTTAGGCCCTAACTATTCCATCTGGTGGAACAACGCCCTAGGGTCAAGCCTAGGTTGCCCGGAACGTAGAAATGACCATAACGTTCACACTGGTAGCAATTATTCGTTTTACACATGGAAAAACTGTTCTATTTTTTTGTATTTTTTGCTTCGGGCGTTGACTTCTAAGGCCCTAACTATTCGATCTGGTGGAGCTACGTCCTAGAGTGAAACCTAGGTTACCCGGAACGTAGAAATGACCAGTACTTTCACACTGGTTGCAGTTATTCGTTTGATACAATGGAACAACTGTTCTATTTATTTTGCATTTTACGCTTCGGGCGTTGACTTCTAATGCCCTAACTATTCGATCTGGTGGTGCAACGCCCTAGAGTGAAGCCTAGGTTGCCCGGGAAGTAGAAATGACCATAACTTTCACACTGGTATCAATTATTCGTTTTATACATGGAAAAACTGTTCTATTTATTTTGTATTTCATGCTTCTGGCGTTGACTTCTAAGGCCCTAACTATTCGATCTGGTGGAGTAACGCCCTAGAGTGACGCCTAGGTTACCCGGAACGTAGAAATGACCATTACTTTCACACTGTTTGCAATTATTCGTTTTATACGACGGAAAAAGTGTTGTATTTATATCGTATTTTATGCTTCTGGCGCTGACTTCTAGGGCACTAACTATTCGATCTGGTGGAGCACCGCCCTGGAGTGAAGCCTAGGTTGCCCGGAACATAGAAATGACCATCACTTTCACACTGGTTGCAATTATTCCTGTTATACGGTGGAAAAACTCTTGTATATTTATTGTATTTTATGCTTCGGGCGTTGACATCTAAGGCCCTAACTATTTGATCTGGTGGAGCAACGTCCTAGAGTGAAGCCTAGGTTGACTGGAACGTAGAAATGACTATAACTTTCACACTGGTTACCATTATTCGTTTTATACGATGGGAAAGCTGTTGTATTTCTATTGCATTTGATGCTTCGGGCGTTGACATCTAAGGCCCTAACTATTCTATCTGTTGGAGCAACGCCCTAGGGGGAAGCCTAGGTAGCCCGGAAAGTAGAAATGACCATAACTTTCATACTGGTTGCTATTATTCGTTTTATACGATGTAAAAACTGTTGTATCTATATTGTATTTTATGCTTCTGGCGTTGACTGCTTAGGACCTAACTTTTCGATTTGGTGGAACAACGCCCTAGAGTGAAGCCTAGGTTGCCCGGAACATAGAAATGACCATCACTTTCACACTGATTGCAATTATTCCTGTTATACGATGGAAAAGCTCTTGTATATTTAATGTATTTTATGCTTCGGGCGTTGACTTCTATGGCCCTACCTATTCGATCTGGTGGAGCACCGCCCTAGAGTGAAGCCTAGGTTGCCCGGAACGTAGAAATGACCATCACTTTCACACTGGTTGCAGTTATTCCTGTTATACGGTGGAGAAACTCTTGTATATTTATTGTATTTTATGCTTCGGGCGTTGACATCTATGGCCCTAACTATTCGATCTGGTGGAGCAATGCCCTAGAGTGAAGCCTAGGTTGCTCGGAACGTAGAAATGACCAGTACTTTCACACTGGTTGCAGTTATTCGTTTTATACAATGGAACAACTGTTCTATTTCTTTTGCATTTTATGCTGCGGGCGTTGACTTCTAATGCCCTAACTATTCGATCTGGTGGAGCAACGCCCTAGAGTGAAGCCTAGGTTGCCCGGGAAGTAGAAATGACCATAACTTTCACACTGGTAGCAATTATTCGTTTTATACGTGGAAAAACTGTTCTACTTATTTTGTATTTCATGCTTCCGCCGTTGACTTCTAAGGCCCTAACTATTCGAACTGGTGGAGGAACGCCCTAGAGTGCAGCCTAGGTAGCCCGGAACGTAGAAATGACCATAACTTTCACACTGGTTGCTATTATTCGTTTCATACGATGGAAAAACTGTCATATTTGTATTGTATTTTATGCTTCTGGCGTTGACTTCTTAGGCCCTAACTTTTCGATCTGGTGGAACAACGCCCTAGAGTGAAGCCTAGGTTGCCCGGAACGTAGAAATGACCATCACTATCACACTGGTTGCAATTATTCCTGTTACACGGTGGAAAAACTCTTGTATATTTATTTTGTATTTCATGCTTCTGGCGTTGACTTCTAAGGCCCTATCTATTCGATCTGGTGGAGTAACGCCCTAGAGTAACGCCTAGGTTACCCGGAACGTAGAAATGACCATTACCTTCACACTGTTCGCAATTATTCGTTTTATACGATGGACAAACTGTTCTATTTACTTTGTATTGTATGTTTCGTGCGTTGACTTGTAAGGCCCTAGCTATTCCATCTGGTGGAACAACGCTCTAGGGTGAAGCCTAGGTTGCCCGGAACGTAGAAATGACCATAACTTTCACATCGGTAGCAATTATTCGTTTTATACGATGGAAAAACTGTTCTATTTATTTAGTATTTTATGCTTCGGGCGTTGGCTTCTAAGGCCCTAACTATTCAATCGGTTGCAGCAACGCCCTAGGGTGGATCCTAGGTTGCCCGGAAAGTAGAGATAACCATAACTTTCATACTGGTTGCAATTATTCGTTTTATACGACGGAAAAAGTGTTGTATTTATATTGTATTTTATGCTTCTGGCGCTGACTTCTAGGGCACTAACTATTCGATCTGGTGGAGCACCGCCCTAGAGTGAAGCCTAGGTTGGCCGGAACGTAGAAATGACCATCACTTTCACACTGGTTGCAATTATTCCTGTTGTACGGTGGAAAAACTCTTGTATATTTATTGTATTTTATGCTTCGGGCGTTGACATCTAAGGCCCTAACTATTCGATCTGGTGGAGCAATGCCCTAGAGTGAAGCCTAGGTTGCTCGGAACGTAGAAATGACCTTAACTTTCACACTGGTTGCTACTATTTGTTTTCTACGATGGAAAAGCTGTTGTATTTGTATCGTATTTTATGCTTCTGGCGTTGACTTCTTAGGCCCTAACTAGTGGATCTGGTGGAGCAATGCCTCAGAGTTAAGTCTAGGATGCCCGAAACTCCGAAATGATCATTACTTTCACACTGGTTGCGATTATCCATGCTATACAATGGAAAAACTGTTGTATTTATTTTCCAGTTTATGCTTCGGGCGTTGACTTCTAAGGCCCTAACTATTCGATCTGGCGGTGCAACGCCCTAGAGTGAAGACTAGGTTGCCGGGAACGTAGAAATGACCATAACATTCACACCGGTTGCAATTACTCGTTTTATACGATGGAAATGCTGTTGTATTTGTATCGTATTTTATGCTTCTGGCGTTGACTTCTTAGGCCCTAACTATTCCATCTGGTGGAACAACGCCTTAGGGTCAAGCCTAGGTTGCCCAGAACGTAGAAATGACCATAACGTTCACACTGGTAGCAATTATTCGTTTTGCACATGGAAAAACCGTTCTATTTTTTTGTATTTTATGCTTCGGGCGTTGACTTCTAAGGCCCTAGCTATTCGTTCTGATGGAGCAACGCCCTAGAGTGAAACCTAGGTGACCCGGAACGTAGAAATGACCAGTACTTTCACACTGGTTGCAGTTATTTGTTTTATACAATGGAACAGCTGTTCTATTTATTTTGCATTTTATGCTTCGGGCGTTGACTTCTAATGCCCTAACTATTCGATCTGGTGGAGGAACGCCCTAGAGTGCAGCCTAGGAAGCCCGGAACGTAGAAATGACCATAACTTTCACACTGGTTGCTATTATTCGTTTCATACGATGGAAAAACTGTTATATTTATATTGTATTTTATGCTTCTGGCGTTGACTTCTTAGGCCCTAACTTTTCGATCTGGTGGTACAACGCCCTAGAGTGAAGCCTAGGTTGCCCGGAACGTAGAAATGACCATCACTTTCACACTGGTTGCAATCATTCCTGTTACACGGTGGAAAAACTCTTGTATATTTATTGTGTTTTATGCTTCTGGCGTTGACTTCTTAGGCCCAAACTATTCCATCTGGTCGAACAGCGCCCTAGGGTGAAGCCTAGGTTGCCCGGAACGTAGAAATGACCATAACTTTCAGACTGGCAGCAATTATTCGTTTTATACGATGGAAAAGCTGTAGTATTTATATCGTATTTTATGCTTCTGGCGTTGACTTCTTAAGCCCTAACTATTCCATCTGGTGGAACAACGCCCTGGAGTGAAGCCTAGGTTGCCCGGAACGTAGAAATGACCATAACTTTCACACAGGTAGCAATTATTCGTTTTATACATGGAAAAACTGTTCTATTTATTTTGTATTTCATGCTTCTGGCATTGACTCCTAAGGCCCTAACTTTTCGATCTGGTGGAGTAACGCCCTAGAGTGACGACTAGGTTGCCCGGAACGTAGAAATGACCATTACTTTCACACTGTTTGCAATTATTCGTTTTATACGACGGGAAAACAGTTGCACCTTTATTGTATTTTATGCATCTGGCGTTGACATCTAAGGCCCTAACTATTCGATCTGGTGGAGCAAGGCCCTAGAGTGAAGCCTAGGTTGCCCGGAACATAGAAATGACCAGTACTTTCACACTGGTTGCAGTTATTCGTTTTATACAATGAAAGACTGTTCTATTTATTTTGCATTGTATGCTTCGGGCGCTGACTTCTAAGGCCCTAACTTTTCGATCTGGTGGTACAACGCTCTAGAATGAAGCCTAGGTTGCCCGGAACGTAGAAATGACCATCACTTTCACACTGGTTGCAATTATTCCTGTTACACGGTGGAAAGACTCTTGCATATTTATTGTGTTTTATGCTTCTGGCGCTGACTTCTTAGGCCCAAACTATTCCATCTGGTGGAACAACGCCCTAGAGTGAAGCCTAGGTTGCCCGGAACGTAGAAATGACCTTAACTTTAACACTGCTTGCAAATATACATTATATACGATGGAAGAGCTGTTGTACTTATATTGTAATTGATGCTACTGGCGTTGACTTCTTAGGCCCTAGCTATTTGATCTGGTGGAGCACCGCCCTAGAGTGAAGCCTAGGTTGCCCGGAACGTAGAACATACCATTACCTTCACAGTGGTTGCTATTATTCCTGTTATACGATGGAAAAACTGTTGCACCTTTATTGTATTTTATGCTTCTGGCGTTGACTTCATAGGGCCTAACTATTCGATCTGGTGGAACAACGCCCTAGAGTGAAACCTAGGTTGCGCGGAACGTAGAAGTGACCATTACTTACACACTGCTTGCAAATATACATTATATACGATGGAAAAGCTGTTGTACTTATATTGTAATTGATGCTACTGGCGTTGACTTCATAGGCCCTAACTATTCGATCTGGTGGAGCAACGTCCTAGAGTGAAGCCTAGGTTGACCGGAACGTAGAAATGACCATAACTTTCACACTGGTTTCCATTATTCGTTTTATACGATGGAAAAGCTGTTGTATTTATATCGTATTTTATGCTTCTGGCGTTGACTACTAAGGCCATAACTCCTCGATCTGGTGGAGCAACGCCTCAGAGTTAAGCCTAGGATGCCCGATACTTCGAAATGATCATTACTTTCGCACTGGTTGCAATTAGTCATGCTATACGATGGAAAAACTGTTGCATTCTTCTTGTATTTTACACTTCTGGCGTTGACTTCTGAGTGCGTAGCTATTAGCTGTGTGGGAGCAACGCCCTAGAGTGACGCCTAGGTTGCTCGGAACGTAGAAGTGACCATTACTTCCACACTGTTTGCAAATATACATTATATACGATGGAAAAGCTGTTGTACTTATATTGTAATTGATGCTACTGGCGTTGACTTCTTATGCCCTAACTATTTGATCTGGTGGAGCACCGCCCTAGAGTGAAGCCCAGGTTGCCCGGAACGTAGAACATACCATTACCTTCACACTGGTTGCAATTATTCCTGTTATACGATGGAAAAGCTGTTGCACCTTTATTGTATTTTATGCTTCTGGCGTTGACCTCATAGGCCCAAACTATTCGATCTGGAGGAGCAACGTCCTAGAGTGAAGCCTAGGTTGACTGGAACGTACAAATGACCATAACTTTCATACTGGTTACCATTATTCGTTTTATACGATGGGAAAGCTGTTGTATTTATATCGTATTTTATGCTTCTGATGTTGACTTTTAAGGCCGTAGCTATTAGATGTGGTGGAGCAACGCCCTTGAGTGCCGCATAGGTTGCCCGGAACGTAGAAATGACCATTACTTTCACAATTTTTGCAAATATACATTTTATACAATGGAAAAACTGTTGTAATTATATAGTATTTTAGCCTTCTGGCGTTGAATTATAAGTGCCTAGCTATTCTATCTGGTGGAGCAACGCCCTAGAGTGAAACCTAGGTTACCCGGATCGTAGAAATGACCAGTACTTTCACACTGGTTGCAGTTATTCCTGTTATACGATGGAAAAACTGTTGCACCTTTATTGCATTTTATGCTTCGGGCGTTGACTTCTAATGCCCTAACTATTCGATCTGGTGGAGCAACGCCCTAGAGTGAAGACTAGGTTGCCCGGGAAGTAGAAATGACCATAACTTTCACACTGGTAGCAATTATTCGTTTTATACATGGAAAAACTGTTCTATTTATTTTGTATTTCATGCTTCTGGCATTGACTTCTAAGGCCCTAACTATTCGAACTGGTGGAGGAACGCCCTAGAGTGTAGCCTAGGTAGCCCGGAACGTAGAAATGACCATAACTTTCACACTGGTTGCTATTATTCGTTTCATACGATGGAAAAACTGTTATATTTGTATTGTATTTTATGCTTCTGGCGTTGACTTCTTAGGCCCTAACTTTTCGATCTGGTGGAACAACGCCCTAGAGTGAAGCCTAGGTTGCCCGGAACGTAGAAATGACCATCACTATCACACTGGTTGCAATTATTCCTGTTACACGGTGGAAAAACTCTTGTATATTTATTTTGTATTTCATGCTTCTGGCGTTGACTTCTAAGGCCCTATCTATTCGATCTGGTGGAGTAACGCCCTAGAGTAACGCCTAGGTTACCCGGAACGTAGAAATGACCATTACCTTCACACTGTTCGCAATTATTCGTTTTATACGATGGAAAAACTGTTCTATTTACTTTGTATTGTATGTTTCGTGCGTTGACTTGTAAGGCCCTAGCTATTCCATCTGGTGGAACAACGCTCTAGGGTGAAGCCTAGGTTGCCCGGAACGTAGAAATGACCATAACTTTCACATCGGTAGCAATTATTCGTTTTATACGATGGAAAAACTGTTCTATTTATTCAGTATTTTATGCTTCGGGCGTTGGCTTCTAAGGCCCTAACTATTCAATCGGTTGCAGCAACGCCCTAGGGTGGATCCTAGGTTGCCCGGAAAGTAGAGATAACCATAACTTTCATACTGGTTGCAATTATTCGTTTTATACGACGGAAAAAGTGTTGTATTTATATTGTATTTTATGCTTCTGGCGCTGACTTCTAGGGCACTAACTATTCGATCTGGTGGAGCACCGCCCTAGAGTGAAGCCTAGGTTGGCCGGAACGTAGAAATGACCATCACTTTCACACTGGTTGCAATTATTCCTGTTGTACGGTGGAAAAACTCTTGTATATTTATTGTATTTTATGCTTCGGGCGTTGACATCTAAGGCCCTAACTATTCGATCTGGTGGAGCAATGCCCTAGAGTGAAGCCTAGGTTGCTCGGAACGTAGAAATAACCTTAACTTTCACACTGGTTGCTATTATTTGTTTTCTACGATGGAAAAGCTGTTGTATTTGTATCGTATTTTATGCTTCTGGCGTTGACTTCTTAGGCCCTAACTATTCCATCTGGTGGAACAACGCCCTAGGGTCAAGCCTAGGTTGCCCGGAACGTAGAAATTACCATAACTTTCACACTCGTAGGAATTATTCGTTTTATACGATGGAACAACTGTTCTATTCATTTTGTATTTCATGCTTCTGGCGTTGACTGCTATGGCCCTAACTATTCAATCTGTTGGAACAACGCCCTAGGGTGAAGCCTAGGTTGCCCGGAAAGTAGAAATGACCATAACTTTCACACTGGTTGCTATTATTCGTTCTATACGATGGAAAAACTGTTATATTTATATTGTATCTTATGCTTCTGGCGTTGACTTCTTAGGCCCTAACAATTCGATCTGGTGGAACAACGCCCTAGGGTGAAGCCTAGGGTGCCCCGAACGTAGAAATGTCCATAGCTTTTACACTGGTAGCAATTATTCGTTTTATACAATTCAAAAACTGTTCTATTTATTTTGTATTTTATGCTTCGGGCGTTGACTTCTAAGGCCCTAACTGTTTGATCTGGTGGAGCAACGCCCTAGAGTGAAGCCTAGGTTGCCCGGAACGTAGAAATGACCATAACTTTTACACTGGTTGCTATTATTCGTTCTATACGATGGAAAAACTGTTATATTTATATTGTATCTTATGCTTCTGGCGTTGACTTCTTAGGCCCTAACAATTCGATCTGGTGGAACAACGCCCTAGAGTGAAACCTAGGTTGCCCGGAACGTAGAAATTACCATAACTTTCACACTCGTAGGAATTATTCGTTTTATACGATGGAACAACTGTTCTATTCATTTTGTATTTCATGCTTCATGCGTTGACTGCTATGGCCCTAACTATTCAATCTGTCGGAACAACGCCCTAGGGTGAAGCCTAGGTTGCCCGGAAAGTAGAAATGACCATAACTTTCACACTGGTTGCTATTATTCGTTCTATACGATGGAAAAACTGTTATATCTATATTGTATCTTTTGCTTCTGGCGTTGACTTCTTAGGCCCTAACTATTCGATCTGGTGGAACAACGCCCTAGAGTGAAACCTAGGTTGCCCGGAACGTAGAAATTACCATAACTTTCACACTCGTAGGAATTATTCGTTTTATACGATGGAACAGCTGTTCTATTCATTTTGTATTTCATGCTTCTGGCGTTGACTGCTATGGCCCTAACTATTCAATCTGTTGGAACAACGCCCTAGGGTGAAGCCTAGGTTGCCCGGAAAGTAGAAATGACCATAACTTTCACACTGGTTGCTATTATTCGTTCTATACGATGGAAAAACTGTTATATTTATATTGTATCTTATGCTTCTGGCGTTGACTTCTTAGGCCCTAACAATTCGATCTGGTGGAACAACGCCCTAGGGTGAAGCCTAGGGTGCCCCGAACGTAGAAATGTCCATAGCTTTTACACTGGTAGCAATTATTCGTTTTATACAATTCAAAAACTGTTCTATTTATTTTGTATTTTATGCTTCGGGCGTTGACTTCTAAGGCCCTAACTGTTTGATCTGGTGGAGCAACGCCCTAGAGTGAAGCCTAGGTTGCCCGGAACGTAGAAATGACCATAACTTTTACACTGGTTGCTATTATTCGTTCTATACGATGGAAAAACTGTTATATTTATATTCTATCTTATGCTTCTGGCGTTGACTTCTTAGGCCCTAACAATTCGATCTGGTGGAACAACGCCCTAGAGTGAAGCCTACGTTGCCTGGAACGTACAAATGACCATCACTTTCACACGGGTTGCAATTATTCCTGTTATAGGATGGAAAGACTGTTGTATTTTTATTGTATTTTATGCTTCAGGCGTTGACATCTGAGGCCGCAGCTATTCGATGTGGTGGAACAACGCCCTGGGGTGAAGCCTATGTTGCCCGGAACGTAGAAATCACCATAAATTTGACACTGGTTGCTATTATTCGTTTTATGCGATGGAAAAACTGTTATATTTATATTGTACTTTATGCTTCTGGCGTTGCCTTGTTAGGCCCTAACTGTTCGATCTGGTAGAACAACGCCCTAGAGTGAAGCCTCGGTTACCCGGAACGTAGAAATGACCAGTACTTTCACACTGATAGCAGTGACTCCTGTTATACGATGGAAAAACTGTTACATCTTTATTGAATTCTATGCTTCTGGCGTTGACTTCTAAGGCCCTATCTATGCTATCTGGTGGAACAACACCCTAGAGTGAGGCCTAGGTTGCCCGGAACGTAGAAATGACCATCACTTCCATACTGGTAGCAATCATTCGTTTTATACGATGGAAAAACTGTTGCATTTATTTTGTATTTTATGCTTCGGGCGTTGACTTCTATGGCCCTACCTATTCGATCTGTTGGAGCAACACCCTACAGTCAAGCCTAGGTTGCCCGGAACGTAGAAATGACCATTACTTTCACACTGTTTGCAATTATTCTTTTTATACGATGGAAAAGGTGTTGTATTTATATTGTATCTTATGCTTCTAGCGTTGACTTCTTAGGCCCTAACAATTCGATCTGGTGGAACAACGCCCTAGAGTGAAGCCTCCGTTGCCTGGTACGTACAAATGACCATCACTTTCACACGGGTTGCAATTATTCCTGTTATAGGATGGAAAGACTGTTGTATTTTTATTGTATTTTATGGTTCAGGCGTTGTCATCTGAGGCCGCAGCTATTCGATGTGGTGGAAGAACGCCATAGGGTGAAGCCTAGGTTGCCGGGAACGTAGAAATGACCATAACTTTCACACTGGTCGCTATTATTCGTTTTATACGATCGAGAAACTGTTATATTTATATTGTGTTTTATGCTTCTGGCGTTGCCTTCTTAGGCCCTAGCTGTTCGATCTGGTGGAACAACAACCTAGAGTGAAGCCTAGGTTGCCCGTAACGTAGAAATGACTATAACTTTCACTCTGATTTGCTATTATTCGTTCTATATGATGGAAGAGCTGTTATATTTATATTGCATTTTATGCTGCTGGCGTTCACTTCTTAGGCCCTAACTATTCGATCTGGTGGAACAACGCCCTGGGGTGAAGCCTAGGTTGCCCGGAACGTAGAAATGACCATAACTTTGACACTGGTTGCTATTATTCGTTTTATACGATGGAAAAACTGTTCTATTTATTTTGTATTTTATGCTTCGGGCGTTGACTTCTAAGGCCCTATCTGTTTGATCTGGTGGAGCAACGCTCTAGAGTGAAGCCTAGGTTGCCAGGAACGTAGAAGTGACCATAACTTTCACACTGGATGCTATTATTCGTTTTATACGATGGAAAGACTGTTATATTTATATTGTATCTTATGCTTCTGGCGTTAACTTCTTAGGCCCTAACAATTCGATCTGGTGGATCAACGCCCTAGAGTGAAGCCTAGGTTGCCTGGAACGTACAAATGACCATCACTTTCACACGGGTTGCAATTATTCCTGTTATAGGATGGAAAGACTGTTGTATTTTTATTGTATTTTATGCTTCAGGCGTTGACTTCTGAGGCCGTAGCTATACGATGTGGTGGAAGAACGCCATAGAGTGAAGCCTAGGTTGCCCGGAACGTTGAAATGACCATCCCTTTCAAACTGGTTGCAATTATTCCGGTTATATGATGGAAAAACTGTTGTATTTTTATTGCATTTTATGCTTCGGGCATTGACTTCTAAGGCTCTAACTATTCAATCTGTTGGAGCAACGCCCTAGGGTGTAGCCTAGGTTGCCCGGAAAGTAGAAATGACCACAACTTTCATACTGGTTGCAATTACTCGTTTTATATGATGGAAAAACTGTTGTATTTATATTGTATTTTATGCTTCTGGCGTTCACTTCTGAGGCCCTAACTATTCGATATGGTGGAACAACGCCCTAGGGTGAAGCCTAGGGTGCCCCGAACGTAGAAATGTCCATAGCTTTTACACTGGTAGCAATTATTCGTTTTATACAAATCAAAAACTGTTCTATTTATTTTGTATTTTATGCTTCGGGCGTTGACTTCTAAGGCCCTAACTGTTTGATCTGGTGGAGCAACGCCCTAGAGTGAAGCCTAGATTGCCCGGAACGTAGAAATGACCATAACTTTCACACTGGTTGCTATTATTCGTTCTACACGATGGAAAAACTGTTATATTTATATTGTATCTTATGCTTCTGGCGTTGACTTCTTAGGCCCTAACAATTCGATCTGGTGGAACAACGCCCTAGAGTGAAGCCTACGTTGCCTGGAACGTACAAATGACCATCACTTTCACACGGGTTGCAATTATTCCTGTTATAGGATGGAAAGACTGTTGTATTTTTATTGTATTTTATGCTTCAGGCGTTGACATCTGAGGCCGCAGCTATTCGATGTGGTGGAGAACGCCATAGAGTGAAGCGTAGGTTGCCCGGAACGTAGAAATGACCATAACTTTCATACTGGTTGCAATTATTCGTTTTATATGATGGCAGAACTGTTGTATTTATATTGTATTTTATGCTGCTGGCGTTCACTTCTTAGGCCCTAACTATTCGATCTGGTGGAACAACGCCCTGGGGTGAAGCCTATGTTGCCCGGAACGTAGAAATGACCATAACTTTGACACTGCTTGCTATTATTCGTTTTATACGATGGAAAAACTGTTGTATTTATATTGTATTTTATGCTTCGGTCGTTGACTTCTAAGGCCCTAACTATTCAATCTGTTGGGTCAACGCCCTAGAGTGAAGCCTAGGTTGCTCGGAATTTAGAAATGACTTTAACTTACACTGGTCCAAATTATTCGTTTTATACGATGG
The DNA here is from genome assembly GCF_051401765.1 of Calliopsis andreniformis. Lineage (NCBI taxonomy): Eukaryota > Metazoa > Arthropoda > Insecta > Hymenoptera > Andrenidae > Calliopsis > Calliopsis andreniformis. Next base: position 16,961,940 of record NC_135072.1, read on the forward strand.
AAAAGCTGTTGTATTTTGTATCGTATTTTATGCTTCTGGCGTTGACTTCTAAGGCCCTATCTATGCTATCTGGTGGAACAACACCCTAGAGTGAGGCCTAGGTTGCCCGGAACGTAGAAACGACCATCACTTCCGTACTGGTAGCAATCATTCGTTTTATACGATGGAAAAACTGTTGCATTTATTTTGTATTTTATGCTTCGGGCGTTGACTTCTATGGCCCTACCTATTCGATCTGTTGGAGCAACACCCTACAGTCAAGCCTAGGTTGCCCGGAACGTAGAAATGACCATTACTTTCACACTGTTTGCAATTATTCTTTTTATACGATGGAAAAGGTGTTGTATTTATATTGTATCTTATGCTTCTAGCGTTGACTTCTATGTCCATAGCTATGCGATCTGGTGGAGCAGCGCCCTAGAGTGAAACCTAGGTTGCCCGGAACGTAGAAATTACCATAACTTTCACACTCGTAGGAATTATTCGTTTTATACGATGGAACAACTGTTCTATTCATTTTGTATTTCATGCTTCTGGCGTTGACTGCTATGGCCCTAACTATTTAATCTGTTGGAACAACGCCCTAGGATGAAGCCTAGGTTGCCCGGAAAGTAGAAATGACCATAACTTTCACACTGGTTGCTATTATTCTTTCTATACGATGGAAAAACTGTTATATTTATATTGTATCTTATGCTTCAGGCGTTGACATCTGAGGCCGCAGCTATTCGATGTGGTGGAAGAACACCATAGGGTGAAGCCTAGGTTGCCGGGAACGTAGAAATGACCATAACTTTCACACTGGTCGCTATTATTCGTTTTATACGATGGAGAAACTGTTATATTTATATTGTGTTTTATGCTTCTGGCGTTGCCTTCTTAGGCCCTAGCTGTTCGATCTGGTGGAACAACGCCCTAGAGTGAAGCCTAGGTTGCCCGTTACGTAGAAATGACTATAACTTTCACTCTGGTTGCTATTATTCGTTCTATATGATGGAAGAACTGTTGTATTTATATTGCATTTTATGCTGGTGGCGTTCACTTCTTAGGCCCTAACTATTCGATCTGGTGGAACAACGCCCTGGGGTGAAGCCTAGGTTGCCCGGAACGTAGAAATGACCATAACTTTGACACTGATTGTTATTATTCGTTTTATACGATGGAAAAACTGTTCTATTTATTTTGTATTTTATGCTTCGGGCGTTGACTTCTATGGCCCTATCTGTTTGATCTGGTGGAGCAACGCTCTAGAGTGAAGCCTAGGTTGCCAGGAACGTAGAAGTGACCCTAACTTTCACACTGGATGCTATTATTCGTTTTATACGATGGAAAGACTGTTATATTTATATTGTATCTTATGCTTCTGGCGTTAACTTCTTAGGCCCTAACAATTCGATCTGGTGGATCAACGCCCTAGAGTGAAGCCTAGGTTGCCTGGAACGTACAAATGACCATCACTTTCACACGGGTTGCAATTATTCCTGTTATAGGATGGAAAGACTGTTGTATTTTTATTGTATTTTATGCTTCAGGCGTTGACTTCTGAGGCCGTAGCTATACGATGTGGTGGAAGAACGCCATAGAGTGAAGCCTAGGTTGCCCGGAACGTTGAAATGACCATCCCTTTCAAACTGGTTGCAATTATTCCGGTTATATGATGGAAAAACTGTTGTATTTTTATTGCATTTTATGCTTCGGGCATTGACTTCTAAGGCCCTAACTATTCAATCTGTTGGAGCAACGCCCTAGGGTGTAGCCTAGGTTGCCCGGAAAGTAGAAATGACCACAACTTTCATACTGGTTGCAATTACTCGTTTTATATGATGGAAAAACTGTTGTATTTGTATTGTATTTTATGCTTCTGGCGTTCACTTCTGAGGCCCTAACTATTCGATATGGTGGAACAACGCCCTAGGGTGAAGCCTAGGGTGCCCGGAACGTAGAAATGTCCATAGCTTTTACACTGGTAGCAATTATTCGTTTTATACAATTCAAAAACTGTTCTATTTATTTTGTATTTTATGCTTCGGGCGTTGACTTCTAAGGCCCTAACTGTTTGATCTGGTGGAGCAACGCCCTAGAGTGAAGCCTAGGTTGCCCGGAACGTAGAAATGACCATAACTTTCACACTGGTTGCTATTATTCGTTCTATACGATGGAAAAACTGTTATATTTATATTGTATCTTATGCTTCTGGCGTTGACTTCTTAGGCGCTAACAATTCGATCTAGTGGAACAACGCCCTAGAGTGAAGCCTACGTTGCCTGGAACGTACAAATGACCATCACTTTCACACGGGTTGCAATTATTCCTGTTGTAGGATGGAAAGACTGTTGTATTTTTATTGTATTTTAAGCTTCAGGCGTTGACTTCTGAGGCCTCAGCTATTCGATGTGGTGGAAGAACGCCATAGAGTGAAGCGTAGGTTGCCCGGAACGTAGAAATGACCATAACTTTCATACTTGTTGCAATTATTCGTTTTATATGATGGAAGAACTGTTGTATTTATATTGTATTTTGTGCTGCTGGCGTTTACTTCTTAAGCCCTAACTATTCGATCTGGTGGAACAACGCCCTGGGGTGAAGCCTATGTTGCCCGGAACGTAGAAATGACCATAACTTTCACACTGGTTGCTATTATTCGTTTTATGCGATGGAAAAACTGTTATATTTATATTGTACTTTATGCTTCTGGCGTTGCCTTGTTAGGCCCTAACTGTTCGATCTGGTAGAACAACGCCCTAGAGTGAAGCCTAGGTTACCCGGAACGTAGAAATGACCAGTACTTTCACACTGATAGCAGTGACTCCTGTTATACGATGGAAAAACTGTTGCATCTTTATTGAATTCTATGCTTCTGGCGTTGACTTCAAAGGCCCTATCTATGCTATCTGGTGGAACAACACCCTAGAGTGAGGCCTAGGTTGCCCGGAACGTAGAAATGACCATCACTTCCATACTGGTAGCAATCATTCGTTTTATACGATGAAAAAACTGTTGCATTTATTTTGTATTTTATGCTTCTGGCGTTGACTTCTATGGCCCTACCTATTCGATCTGTTGGAGCAACACCCTACAGTCAAGCCTAGGTTGCCCGGAACGTAGAAATGACCATAACTTTGACACTGCTTGCTATTATTCGTTTTATACGATGGAAAAACTGTTGTATTTATATTGTATTTTATGCTTCGGTCGTTGACTTCTATGGCCCTAACTATTCAATCTGTTGGGTCAACGCCCTAGAGTGAAGCCTAGGTTGCTCGGAATGTAGAAATGACTTTAACTTACACTGGTCCCAATTATTCGTTTTATACGATGGAAAAGCTGTTGTATTTTGTATCGTATTTTATGCTTCGGGCGTTTACTTCTAAGGCCCTCAGTATTCGATCTGGTGGAGCGACGCTCTAGACTCAAACCTAGGTTTCCCGGAACGTAGAAATAACCACAACTTTCATACCTGTTGCAATTATTCGTTTTATACGATGGAAAAACTGTCGTATTTATATTGTTTTTTATGCTTCTGGCGTTGACTTCTCAGGCCCTAACTATTCAATCTGTTGGAGCACCGCCCTAGAGTGAAGCCTAGGCCGCTCGGAACGTAGAAATGACCATAACTTTGACACTGATTGTTATTATTCGTTTTATACGATGGAAAAACTGTTCTATTTATTTTGTATTTTATGCTTCGGGCGTTGACTTCTATGGCCCTATCTGTTTGATCTGGTGGAGCAACGCTCTAGAGTGAAGCCTAGGTTGCCAGGAACGTAGAAGTGACCCTAACTTTCACACTGGATGCTATTATTCGTTTTATACGATGGAAAGACTGTTATATTTATATTGTATCTTATGCTTCTGGCGTTAACTTCTTAGGCCCTAACAATTCGATCTGGTGGATCAACGCCCTAGAGTGAAGCCTAGGTTGCCTGGAACGTACAAATGACCATCACTTTCACACGGGTTGCAATTATTCCTGTTATAGGATGGAAAGACTGTTGTATTTTTATTGTATTTTATGCTTCAGGCGTTGACTTCTGAGGCCGTAGCTATACGATGTGGTGGAAGAACGCCATAGAGTGAAGCCTAGGTTGCCCGGAACGTTGAAATGACCATCCCTTTCAAACTGGTTGCAATTATTCCGGTTATATGATGGAAAAACTGTTGTATTTTTATTGCATTTTATGCTTCGGGCATTGACTTCTAAGGCCCTAACTATTCAATCTGTTGGAGCAACGCCCTAGGGTGTAGCCTAGGTTGCCCGGAAAGTAGAAATGACCACAACTTTCATACTGGTTGCAATTACTCGTTTTATATGATGGAAAAACTGTTGTATTTGTATTGTATTTTATGCTTCTGGCGTTCACTTCTGAGGCCCTAACTATTCGATATGGTGGAACAACGCCCTAGGGTGAAGCCTAGGGTGCCCGGAACGTAGAAATGTCCATAGCTTTTACACTGGTAGCAATTATTCGTTTTATACAATTCAAAAACTGTTCTATTTATTTTGTATTTTATGCTTCGGGCGTTGACTTCTAAGGCCCTAACTGTTTGATCTGGTGGAGCAACGCCCTAGAGTGAAGCCTAGGTTGCCCGGAACGTAGAAATGACCATAACTTTCACACTGGTTGCTATTATTCGTTCTATACGATGGAAAAACTGTTATATTTATATTGTATCTTATGCTTCTGGCGTTGACTTCTTAGGCGCTAACAACTCGATCTAGTGGAACAACGCCCTAGAGTGAAGCCTACGTTGCCTGGAACGTACAAATGACCATCACTTTCACACGGGTTGCAATTATTCCTGTTGTAGGATGGAAAGACTGTTGTATTTTTATTGTATTTTAAGCTTCAGGCGTTGACTTCTGAGGCCTCAGCTATTCGATGTGGTGGAAGAACGCCATAGAGTGAAGCGTAGGTTGCCCGGAACGTAGAAATGACCATAACTTTCATACTTGTTGCAATTATTCGTTTTATATGATGGAAGAACTGTTGTATTTATATTGTATTTTGTGCTGCTGGCGTTTACTTCTTAAGCCCTAACTATTCGATCTGGTGGAACAACGCCCTGGGGTGAAGCCTATGTTGCCCGGAACGTAGAAATGACCATAACTTTCACACTGGTTGCTATTATTCGTTTTATGCGATGGAAAAACTGTTATATTTATATTGTACTTTATGCTTCTGGCGTTGCCTTGTTAGGCCCTAACTGTTCGATCTGGTAGAACAACGCCCTAGAGTGAAGCCTAGGTTACCCGGAACGTAGAAATGACCAGTACTTTCACACTGATAGCAGTGACTCCTGTTATACGATGGAAAAACTGTTGCATCTTTATTGAATTCTATGCTTCTGGCGTTGACTTCAAAGGCCCTATCTATGCTATCTGGTGGAACAACACCCTAGAGTGAGGCCTAGGTTGCCCGGAACGTAGAAATGACCATCACTTCCATACTGGTAGCAATCATTCGTTTTATACGGTGAAAAAACTGTTGCATTTATTTTGTATTTTATGCTTCTGGCGTTGACTTCTATGGCCCTACCTATTCGATCTGTTGGAGCAACACCCTACAGTCAAGCCTAGGTTGCCCGGAACGTAGAAATGACCATAACTTTGACACTGCTTGCTATTATTCGTTTTATACGATGGAAAAACTGTTGTAATTATATTGTATTTTATGCTTCGGTCGTTGACTTCTAAGGCCCTAACTATTCAATCTGTTGGGTCAACGCCCTAGAATGAAGCCTAGGTTGCTCGGAATGTAGAAATGACTTTAACTTACACTGGTCCCAATTATTCGTTTTATACGATGGAAAAGCTGTTGTATTTTGTATCGTATTTTATGCTACGGGCGTTTACTTCTAAGGCCCTCAGTATTCGATCTGGTGGAGCGACGCTCTAGACTCAAACCTAGGTTTCCCGGAACGTAGAAATAACCACAACTTTCATACCTGTTGCAATTATTCGTTTTATACGATGGAAAAACTGTTGTATTTATATTGTTTTTTATGCTTCTGGCGTTGACTTCTCAGGCCCTAACTATTCAATCTGTTGGAGCACCGCCCTAGAGTGAAGCCTAGGCCGCTCGGAACGTAGAAATGACCATAACTTTCACACTGGTTTCTATTATTCGTTCTATACGATGGAAAGACTGTTATATTTATATTGTATCTTATGCTTCTGGCGTTGACTTCTTAGGCCCTAACAATTCGATCTGGTGGAACAACGCCCTAGAGTGAAGCCTAGGTTGCCTGGAACGTACAAATGACCATCACTTTCACCCGGGTTGCAATTATTCCTGTTATAGGATGGAAAGACTGTTGTGTTTTTATTGTATTTTATGCTTCGGACATTGACTTCTAAGGCCCTAACTATTCAATCTGTTGGAGCAACGCCCTAGGGTGTAGCCTAGGTTGCCCGAAAAGTAGAAATGACCACAACTTTCATACTGGTTGCAATTACTCGTTTTATATGATGGAAAAACTGTTGTATTTATATTGTATTTTATGCTTCTGGCGTTCACTTCTTAGGCCCTAACTATTCGATCTGGTGGAACAACGCCCTAGGGTGAAGCCTAGGTTGCCCGGAACGTAGAAATGACCATAACTTTTACACTGGTAGCAATTATTCGTTTTATACAATGGAAAAACTGTTCTATTTATTTTGTATCTTATGCTTCTGGCGTTGACTTCTTAGGCCCTAACAATTCGATCTGGTGGAACAACGCCCTAGAGCGAAGCCTAGGTTGCCTGGAACGTACAAATGACCATCACTTTCACACGGGTTGCAATTATTCCTGTTGTAGGATGGAAAGACTGTTGTATTTTTATTGTATTTTAAGCTTCAGGCGTTGACTTCTGAGGCCTCAGCTATTCGATGTGGTGGAAGAACGCCATAGAGTGAAGCGTAGGTTGCCCGGAACGTAGAAATGACCATAACTTTCATACTTGTTGCAATTATTCGTTTTATATGATGGAAGAACTGTTGTATTTATATTGTATTTTGTGCTGCTGGCGTTTCCTTCTTAAGCCCTAACTATTCGATCTGGTGGAACAACGCCCTGGGGTGAAGCCTATGTTGCCCGGAACGTAGAAATGACCATAACTTTCACACTGGTTGCTATTATTCGTTTTATGCGATGGAAAAACTGTTATATTTATATTGTACTTTATGCTTCTGGCGTTGCCTTGTTAGGCCCTAACTGTTCGATCTGGTAGAACAACGCCCTAGAGTGAAGCCTAGGTTACCCGGAACGTAGAAATGACCAGTACTTTCACACTGATAGCAGTGACTCCTGTTATACGATGGAAAAACTGTTGCATCTTTATTGAATTCTATGCTTCTGGCGTTGACTTCTAAGGCCCTATCTATGCTATCTGGTGGAACAACACCCTAGAGTGAGGCCTAGGTTGCCCGGAACGTAGAAATGACCATCACTTCCATACTGGTAGCAATCATTCGTTTTATACGATGAAAAAACTGTTGCATTTATTTTGTATTTTATGCTTCTGGCGTTGACTTCTATGGCCCTACCTATTCGATCTGTTGGAGCAACACCCTACAGTCAAGCCTAGGTTGCCCGGAACGTAGAAATGACCATTACTTTCACACTGTTTGCAATTATTCTTTTTATACGATGGAAAAGGTGTTGTATTTATATTGTATCTTATGCTTCTAGCGTTGACTTCTATGTCCATAGCTATGCGATCTGGTGGAGCAGCGCCCTAGAGTGAAACCTAGGTTGCCCGGAACGTAGAAATTACCATAACTTTCACACTCGTAGGAATTATTCGTTTTATACGATGGAACAACTGTTCTATTCATTTTGTATTTCATGCTTCTGGCGTTGACTGCTATGGCCCTAACTATACAATCTGTTGGAACAACGCCCTAGGGTGAAGCCTAGGTTGCCCGGAAAGTAGAAATGACCATAACTTTCACACTGGTTGCTATTATTCGTTCTATACGATGGAAAAACTGTTATATTTATATTGTATCTTATGCTTCTGGCGCTGACTTCTTAGGCCCTAACAATTCGATCTGGTGGAACAACGCCCTAGAGTGAAACCTAGGTTGCCCGGAACGTAGAAATTACCATAACTTTCACACTCGTAGGAATTATTCGTTTTATACGATGGAACAACTGTTCTATTCATTTTGTATTTCATGCATCTGGCGTTGACTGCTATGGCCCTAACTATTCAATCTGTTGGAGCACCGCCCTAGAGTGAAGCCTAGGCCGCTCGGAACGTAGAAATGACCATAACTTTCACACTGGTTTCTATTATTCGTTCTATACGATCGAAAGACTGTTATGTTTATATTGTATCTTATGCTTCTGGCGTTGACTTCTTAGGCCCTAACAATTCGATCTGGTGGAACAACGCCCTAGAGTGAAGCCTAGGTTGCCTGGAACGTACAAATGACCTTCACTTTCACCCGGGTTGCAATTATTCCTGTTATAGGATGGAAAGACTGTTGTGGTTTTATTGTATTTTATGCTTCGGACATTGACTTCTAAGGCCCTAACTATTCAATCTGTTGGAGCAACGCCCTAGGGTGTAGCCTAGGTTGCCCGAAAAGTAGAAATGACCACAACTTTCATACTGGTTGCAATTACTCGTTTTATATGATGGAAAAACTGTTGTATTTATATTGTATTTTATGCTTCTGGCGTTCACTTCTTAGGCCCTAACTATTCGATCTGGTGGAACAACGCCCTAGGGTGATGCCTAGGTTGCCCGGAACGTAGAAATTACCATAACTTTCACACGGGTTGCAATTATTCCTGTTATAGGATGGAAAGACTGTTGTATTTTTATTGTATTTTATGCTTCAGGCGTTGACATCTGAGGCCGCAGCTATTCGATGTGGTGGAAGAACGCCATAGAGTGAAGCGTAGGTTGCCCGGAACGTAGAAATGACCATAACTTTCATACTGGTTGCAATTATTCGTTTTATATGATGGCAGAACTGTTGTATTTATATTGTATTTTATGCTGCTGGCGTTCACTTCTTAGGCCCTAACTATTCGATATGGTGGAACAACACCCTGGGGTGAAGCCTATGTTGCCCGGAACGTAGAAATGACCATAACTTTGACACTGCTTGCTATTATTCGTTTTATACGATGGAAAAACTGTTGTATTTATATTGTATTTTATGCTTCGGTCGTTGACTTCTAAGGCCCTAACTATTCAATCTGTTGGGTCAACGCCCTAGAGTGAAGCCTAGGTTGCTCGGAATGTAGAAATGACTTTAACTTACACTGGTCCCAATTATTCGTTTTATACGATGGAAAAGCTGTTGTATTTTGTATCGTATTTTATGCTTCTGGCGTTGACTTCTAAGGCCCTATCTATGCTATCTGGTGGAACAACACCCTAGAGTGAGGCCTAGGTTGCCCGGAACGTAGAAATGACCATCACTTCCATACTGGTAGCAATCATTCGTTTTATACGATGGAAAAACTGTTGCATTTATATTGTATCTTATGCTTCTAGCGTTGACTTCTATGTCCATAGCTATGCGATGTGGTGGAGCAGCGCCCTAGAGTGAAACCTAGGTTGCCCGGAACGTAGAAATTACCATAACTTTCACACTCGTAGGAATTATTCGTTTTATACGATGGAACAACTGTTCTATTCATTTTGTATTTCATGCTTCTGGCGTTGACTGCTATGGCCCTAACTATACAATCTGTTGGAACAACGCCCTAGGGTGAAGCCTAGGTTGCCCGGAAAGTAGAAATGACCATAACTTTCACACTGGTTGCTATTATTCGTTCTATACGATGGAAAAACTGTTATATTTATATTGTATCTTATGCTTCTGGCGCTGACTTCTTAGGCCCTAACAATTCGATCTGGTGGAACAACGCCCTAGAGTGAAACCTAGGTTGCCCGGAACGTAGAAATTACCATAACTTTCACACTCGTAGGAATTATTCGTTTTATACGATGGAACAACTGTTCTATTCATTTTGTATTTCATGCATCTGGCGTTGACTGCTATGGCCCTAACTATTCAATCTGTTGGAGCACCGCCCTAGAGTGAAGCCTAGGCCGCTCGGAACGTAGAAATGACCATAACTTTCACACTGGTTTCTATTATTCGTTCTATACGATCGAAAGACTGTTATATTTATATTGTATCTTATGCTTCTGGCGTTGACTTCTTAGGCCCTAACAATTCGATCTGGTGGAACAACGCCCTAGAGTGAAGCCTAGGTTGCCTGGAACGTAAAAATGACCATCACTTTCACCCGGGTTGCAATTATTCCTGTTATAGGATGGAAAGACTGTTGTGGTTTTATTGTATTTTATGCTTCGGACATTGACTTCTAAGGCCCTAACTATTCAATCTGTTGGAGCAACGCCCTAGGGTGTAGCCTAGGTTGCCCGAAAAGTAGAAATGACCACAACTTTCATACTGGTTGCAATTACTCGTTTTATATGATGGAAAAACTGTTGTATTTATATTGTATTTTATGCTTCTGGCGTTCACTTCTTAGGCCCTAACTATTCGATCTGGTGGAACAACGCCCTAGGGTGAATCCTAGGTTGCCCGGAACGTAGAAATGACCATAACTTTTACACTGGTAGCAATTATTCGTTTTATACAATGGAAAAACTGTTCTATTTATTTTGTATCTTATGCTTCTGGCGTTGACTTCTTAGGCCCTAACAATTCGATCTGGTGGAACAACGCCCTAGAGCGAAGCCTAGGTTGCCTGGAACGTACAAATGACCATCACTTTCACACGGGTTGCAATTATTCCTGTTGTAGGATAGAAAGACTGTTGTATTTTTATTGTATTTTAAGCTTCAGGCGTTGACTTCTGAGGCCTCAGCTATTCGATGTGGTGGAAGAACGCCATAGAGTGAAGCGTAGGTTGCCCGGAACGTAGAAATGACCATAACTTTCATACTTGTTGCAATTATTCGTTTTATATGATGGAAGAACTGTTGTATTTATATTGTATTTTGTGCTGCTGGCGTTTACTTCTTAAGCCCTAACTATTCGATCTGGTGGAACAACGCCCTGGGGTGAAGCCTATGTTGCCCGGAACGTAGAAATGACCATAACTTTCACACTGGTTGCTAGTATTCGTTTTATGCGATGGAAAAACTGTTATATTTATATTGTACTTTATGCTTCTGGCGTTGCCTTGTTAGGCCCTAACTGTTCGATCTGGTAGAACAACGCCCTAGAGTGAAGCCTAGGTTACCCGGAACGTAGAAATGACCAGTACTTTCACACTGATAGCAGTGACTCCTGTTACACGATGGAAAAACTGTTGCATCTTTATTGAATTCTATGCTTCTGGCGTTGACTTCTAAGGCCCTATCTATGCTATCTGGTGGAACAACACCCTAGAGTGAGGCCTAGGTTGCCCGGAACGTAGAAATGACCATCACTTCCATACTGGTAGCAATCATTCGTTTTATACGATGAAAAAACTGTTGCATTTATTTTGTATTTTATGCTTCTGGCGTTGACTTCTATGGCCCTACCTATTCGATCTGTTGGAGCAACACCCTACAGTCAAGCCTAGGTTGCCCGGATCGTAGAAATGACCATTACTTTCACACTGTTTGCAATTATTCTTTTTATACGATGGAAAAGGTGTTGTATTTATATTGTATCTTATGCTTCTAGCGTTGACTTCTATGTCCATAGCTATGCGATCTGGTGGAGCAGAGCCCTAGAGTGAAACCTAGGTTGCCCGGAACGTAGAAATGACCATAACTTTCACACTCGTAGGAATTATTCGTTTCATACGATGGAACAACTGTTCTATTCATTTTGTATTTCATGCTTCTGGCGTTGACTGCTATGGCCCTAACTATTCAATCTGTTGGAACAATGCCCTAGGGTGAAGCCTAGGTTGCCCGGAATGTAGAAATGACCATAACTTTCACACTGGTTGCTATTATTCGTTCTATACGATGGAAAAACTGTTATATTTATATTGTATCTTATGCTTCTGGCGTTGACTTCTTAGGCCCTAACAATTCGATCTGGTGGAACAACGCCCTAGAGTGAAACCTAGGTTGCCCGGAACGTAGGAAATTACCATAACTTTCACACTCGTAGGAATTATTCGTTTTATACGATGGAACAACTGTTCTATTCATTTTGTATTTCATGCTTCTGGCGTTGACTGCTATGGCCCTAACTATTCAATCTGTTGGAACAACGCCCTAGGGTGAAGCCTAGGTTGCCCGGAAAGTAGAAATGACCATAACTTTCACACTGGTTGCTATTATTCGTTCTATACGATGGAAAAACTGTTATATTTATATTGTATCTTATGCTTCTGGCGTTGACTTCTTAGGCCCTAACAATTCGATCTGGTGGAACAACGCCCTAGAGTGAAGCCTACGTTGCCTGGAACGTACAAATGACCATCACTTTCACACGGGTTGCAATTATTCCTGTTATAGGATGGAAAGACTGTTGTATTTTTATTGTATTTTATGCTTCAGGCGTTGACATCTGAGGCCGCAGCTATTCGTTGTGGTGGAAGAACGCCATAGAGTGAAGCGTATGTTGCCCGGAACGTAGAAATGACCATAACTTTCATACTGGTTGCAATTATTCGTTTTATATGATGTCAGAACTGTTGTATTTATATTGTATTTTATGCTGCTGGCGTTCACTTCTTAGGCCCTAACTATTCGATCTGGTGGAACAACGCCCTGGGGTGAAGCCTATGTTGCCCGGAACGTAGAAATGACCATAACTTTGACACTGGTTGCTATTATTCGTTCTATACGATGGAAAAACTGTTGTATTTATATTGTATTTTATGCTTCTGGCGTTGACTTCTAAGGCACTAACTATTCGATCTGGTGGAGCAACGCACTAGAGTGGAGCCGAGGTTGCCCGGAACGTAGAAATGACCATCACTTTCAAACTGGTTGCAATCATTCCTGTTATATGATGGAAAAACTGTTGTATTTTTATTGCATTTTGTGCTGCTGGCGTTCACTTCTTAGGCCCTAACTATTCGATCCGGTGGAACAACGCCCTGGGGTGAAGCCTAGGTTGCCGGGAGCGTAGAAATGACCATAACTTTCACACTGGTCGCTATTATTCGTTTTATACGATGGAGAAACTGTTATATTTATATTGTGTTTTATGCTTCTGGCGTTGCCTTCTTAGGCCCTAGCTGTTCGATCTGGTGGAACAACGCCCTAGAGTGAAGCCTAGGTTGCCCGTAACGTAGAAATGACTATAACTTTCACTCTGGTTGCTATTATTCGTTCTATATGATGGAAGAACTGTTGTATTTATATTGCATTTTATGCTGCTGGCGTTCACTTCTTAGGCCCTAACTATTCGATCTGGTGGAACAACGCCCTGGGGTGAAGCCTAGGTTGCCCGGAACGTAGAAATGACCATAACTTTGACACTGGTTGCTATTATTCGTTTTATACGATGGAAAAACTGTTCTATTTATTTTGTATTTTATGCTTCGGGCGTTGACTTCTAAGGCCCTATCTGTTTGATCTGGTGGAGCAACGCTCTAGAGTGAAGCCTAGGTTGCCAGGAACGTAGAAGTGACCATAACTTTCACACTGGATGCTATTATTCGTTTTATACGATGGAAAGACTGTTATATTTATATTGTATCTTATGCTTCTGGCGTTAACTTCTTAGGCCCTAACAATTCGATCTGGTGGATCAACGCCCTAGAGTGAAGCCTAGGTTGCCTGGAACGTACAAATGACCATCACTTTCACACGGGTTGCAATTATTCCTGTTATAGGATGGAAAGACTGTTGTACTTTTATTGCATTTTATGCTTCGGTCATTGACTTCTAAGGCCCTAACTATTCAATCTGTTGGAGCAACGCCCTAGGGTGAAGCCTAGGTTGCCCGGAAAGTAGAAATGACCACAACTTTCATACTGGTTGCAATTACTCGTTTTATATGATGGCAGAACTGTTGTATTTATATTGTATTTTATGCTGCTGGCGTTCACTTCTTAGGCCCTAACTATTCGATATGGTGGAACAACGCCCTGGGGTGAAGCCTATGTTGCCCGGAACGTAGAAATGACCATAACTTTGACACTGCTTGCTATTATTCGTTTTATACGATGGAAAAACTGTTGTATTTATATTGTATTTTATGCTTCGGTCGTTGACTTCTAAGGCCCTAACTATTCAATCTGTTGGGTCAACGCCCTAGAGTGAAGCCTAGGTTGCTCGGAATGTAGAATTGACTTTAACTTACACTGGTCCCAATTATTCGTTTTATACGATGGAAAAGCTGTTGTATTTTGTATCGTATTTTATGCTTCGGGCGTTTACTTCTAAGGCCCTCAGTATTCGATCTGGTGGAGCGACGCCCTAGACTGAAACCTAGGTTGCCCGGAACGTAGAAATAACCACAACTTTCATACCTGTTGCAATTATTCCTGTTATAGGATGGAAAGACTGTTGTATTTTTATTGTATTTTATGCTTCAGGCGTTGACTTCTGAGGCCGCAGCTATTCGATGTGGTGGAAGAACGCCATAGAGTGAAGCGTACGTTGCCCGGAACGTAGAAATGACCATAACTTTCATACTGGTTGCAATTATTCGTTTTATATGATGGAAGAACTGTTGTATTTATATTGTATTTTATGCTGCTGGCGTTCACTTCTTAGGCCCTAACTATTCGATCTGGTGGAAGAACGCCCTGGGGTGAAGCCTAGGTTGCCCGGAACGTAGAAATGACCATAACTTTGACACTGATTGCTATTATTCATTTTATACGTTGGAAAAACTGTTGTACTTATATTGTATTTTATGCTTCTGGCGTTGACCTCTCATGCCATAACTATTCCATCTGGTGGAACAACGCCCTAGGGCGAAGCCTAGGTTGCCCGGAACGTAGAAATGGAAATAACTTTCACACCGGTAGCAATTATTCGTTTTATTCGATGGAAAAACACTTCTATTTATTTTGTATTTTATGCTTCGGCCGTTGACTTCTAAGGCCCTAACTATTCGATCTGTTGGAGCAACGCCCTAGGGTGTTAGCCTAGGTTGCCGGAAAGTAGAAATGACCATAACTTTCATACTGGTTGCAATTATTCGTTTTATACGATGGAAAAACTGTTGTATTTATATTGTATTTTATGCTTCGGGCGTTGACTTCTAAGGCCCTAACTATTCAATCTGTTGGGTCAACGCCCTAGAGTGAAGCCTAGGTCTCTCGGAACGTAGAAATGTCTTTAACTTTCACACTGGTCCCAATTATTCGTTTTATACGATGGAAAAGCTGTTGTATTTTGTGTCGTATTTTATGCTTCGGGCGTTTACTTCTAAGTCCCTCAGTATTCGATCTGGTGGAGCAACGCCCTAGAGTGAAACCTAGGTTGCCCGGAACGAAGAAATAACCACAACTTTCATACTTGTTGCAATTATTCGTTTTATACGATGGAACAACTGTTCTATTCATTTTGTATTTCATGCTTCCGGCGTTGACTTCTATGGACCTAACTATTCAATCTGTTGGAACAACGACCTAGGGTGAAGCCTAGGTTGCCCGGAAAGTAGAAATGACCATAACTTTCACACTGGTTGCTATTATTCGTTCTATACGATGGAAAAACTGTTATATTTATATTGTATCTTATGCTTCTGGCGTTGACTTCTTAGGCCCTAACAATTCGATCTGGTGGAACAACGCCATAGAGTGAAGCCTAGGTTGCCCGGAACGTAGAAATGACCATCCCTTTCAAACTGGTTGCAATTATTCCGGTTATATGCTGGAAAAACTGTTGTATTTGTATTGTATTTTATGCTTCTGGCGTTCACTTCTTAGGCCCTAACTATTCGATATGGTGGAACAACGCCCTAGGGTGAAGCCTAGGCTGCCGGAACGTAGAAATGACCATAACTTTTACACTGGTAGCAATTATTCGTTTTATACGATGGAAAAACTGTTATATTTATATTGTATCTTATGCTTCTGGCGTTGACTTCTTAGGCCCTAACATTTCGATCTGGTGGAACAACGCCCTAGAGTGAAGCCTACGTTGCCTGGAACGTACAAATGACCATCACTTTCACACGGGTTGCAATTATTCCTGTTGTAGGATGGAAAGACTGTTGTATTTTTATTGTATTTTATGCTTCAGGCGTTGACTTCTGAGGCCGCAGCTATTCGATGTGGTGGAAGAACGCCATAGAGTGAAGCGTAGGTTGCCCGGAACGTAGAAATGACCATAACTTTCATACTTGTTGCAATTATTCGTTTTATATGATGGAAGAACTGTTGTGTTTATATTGTATTTTGTGCTGCTGGCGTTCACTTCTTAAGCCCTAACTATTCGATCTGGTGGAAGAACGCCCTGGGGTGAAGCCTAGGTTGCCCGGAACGTAGAAATGACCATAACTTTGACACTGATTGCTATTATTCATTTTATACGTTGGAAAAACTGTTGTACTTATATTGTATTTTATGCTTCTGGCGTTGACCTCTCATGCCATAACTATTCCATCTGGTGGAACAACGCCCTAGGGCGAAGCCTAGGTTGCCCGGAACGTAGAAATGGAAATAACTTTCACACCGGTAGCAATTATTCGTTTTATTCGATGGAAAAACACTTCTATTTATTTTGTATTTTATGCTTCGGCCGTTGACTTCTAAGGCCCTAACTATTCGATCTGTTGGAGCAACGCCCTAGGGTGTTAGCCTAGGTTGCCGGAAAGTAGAAATGACCATAACTTTCATACTGGTTGCAATTATTCGTTTTATACGATGGAAAAACTGTTGTATTTATATTGTATTTTATGCTTCGGGCGTTGACTTCTAAGGCCCTAACTATTCAATCTGTTGGGTCAACGCCCTAGAGTGAAGCCTAGGTCTCTCGGAACGTAGAAATGTCTTTAACTTTCACACTGGTCCCAATTATTCGTTTTATACGATGGAAAAGCTGTTGTATTTTGTGTCGTATTTTATGCTTCGGGCGTTTACTTCTAAGTCCCTCAGTATTCGATCTGGTGGAGCAACGCCCTAGAGTGAAACCTAGGTTGCCCGGAACGAAGAAATAACCACAACTTTCATACTTGTTGCAATTATTCGTTTTATACGATGGAACAACTGTTCTATTCATTTTGTATTTCATGCTTCCGGCGTTGACTTCTATGGACCTAACTATTCAATCTGTTGGAACAACGACCTAGGGTGAAGCCTAGGTTGCCCGGAAAGTAGAAATGACCATAACTTTCACACTGGTTGCTATTATTCGTTCTATACGATGGAAAAACTGTTATATTTATATTGTATCTTATGCTTCTGGCGTTGACTTCTTAGGCCCTAACAATTCGATCTGGTGGAACAACGCCATAGAGTGAAGCCTAGGTTGCCCGGAACGTAGAAATGACCATCCCTTTCAAACTGGTTGCAATTATTCCGGTTATATGCTGGAAAAACTGTTGTATTTGTATTGTATTTTATGCTTCTGGCGTTCACTTCTTAGGCCCTAACTATTCGATATGGTGGAACAACGCCCTAGGGTGAAGCCTAGGCTGCCGGAACGTAGAAATGACCATAACTTTTACACTGGTAGCAATTATTCGTTTTATACGATGGAAAAACTGTTATATTTATATTGTATCTTATGCTTCTGGCGTTGACTTCTTAGGCCCTAACATTTCGATCTGGTGGAACAACGCCCTAGAGTGAAGCCTACGTTGCCTGGAACGTACAAATGACCATCACTTTCACACGGGTTGCAATTATTCCTGTTGTAGGATGGAAAGACTGTTGTATTTTTATTGTATTTTATGCTTCAGGCGTTGACTTCTGAGGCCGCAGCTATTCGATGTGGTGGAAGAACGCCATAGAGTGAAGCGTAGGTTGCCCGGAACGTAGAAATGACCATAACTTTCATACTTGTTGCAATTATTCGTTTTATATGATGGAAGAACTGTTGTGTTTATATTGTATTTTGTGCTGCTGGCGTTCACTTCTTAAGCCCTAACTATTCGATCTGGTGGAACAACGCCCTGGGGTGAAGCCTATGTTGCCCGGAACGTAGAAATGACCGTAACTTTCACACTGGTTGCTATTATTCGTTTTATGCGATGGAAAAACTGTTATATTTATATTGTACTTTATGCTTCTGGCGTTGCCTTGTTAGGCCCTAACTGTTCGATCTGGTAGAACAACGCCCTAGAGTGAAGCCTAGGTTACCCGGAACGTAGAAATGACCAGTACTTTCACACTGATAGCAGTGACTCCTGTTATACGATGGAAAAACTGTTGCATCTTTATTGAATTCTATGCTTCTGGCGTTGACTTCTAAGGCACAAGCTATTCGATCTGGTCGAGCAATGCCCTAGAGTGAAGCCTATGTTGCCCGGAACGTAGAAATGACCATCACTTTCAAACTGGTTGCAATTATTCCTGTTATATGATGGAAAAACTGTTGCATTTTTATTGCATTTTATGCTTCGAGCATTGACTTCTAAGGTCCTAACTATTAAATCTGTTGGAGTAACGCCGTAGGGTGAAGCCTAGGTTGCCCGGAAAGTAGAAATGACAATAACTTTCACACTGGTTGCAATTATTCGTTTTATACGATGGAAAAGCTGTTGCATCTTTATTGTATTTTATGCTTCTGTCGTTGACGTCTAAGGCCGTAGCTATTAGATGTGGTGGAGCAACGCACTAGAGTGACGCCTAGGTTGCTCGGAACGTAGAAATGACCATTACTTTCGCAATGATTGCAATTATTCATTTTATACGATGGAAAAGGTGTTGTATTTATATTGTCTCTTATGCTTCTAGCGTTGACTTCTAAGGCCGTAGCTATTAGATGTGGTGGAGTAACGCCCTAGAGTGACGCCTAGGTTGCCTGGAACGTAGAAATGACCATTACTTTCACAATGTTTCCTATTATTCATTTTATACGATGGAAAAACTGTTGTACTTATATTGTATTTTATTCTTATGGCGTTGAATTCTATGTCCATAGCTATGCAATCTGGTGGAGCAACGCCCTAGAGTGAAACCTAGGTTGCCCGGAACGTAGAAATTACCATAACTTTCACACTCGTAGGAATTATTCGTTTTATACGATGGAACAACTGTTCTATTCATTTTGTATTTCATGCTTCGGGCGTTGACTGCTATGGCCCTAACTATTCAATCTGTTGGAACAACGCCCTAGGGTGAAGCCTAGGTTGCCCGGAAAGTAGAAATGACCATAACTTTCACACTGGTTTCTATTATTCGTTCTATACGATGGAAAGACTGTTATATTTATATTGTTTCTTATGCTTCTGGCGTTGACTTCTTAGGCCCTAACAATTCGATCGGGTGGAACAACGCCCTAGAGTGAAGCCTAGGTTGCCTGGAACGTACAAAGGACCATCACTTTCTCCCGGGTTGCAATTATTCCTGTTATAGGATGGAAAGACTGTTGTATTTTTATTGTATTTTATGCTTCAGGCGTTGACATCTGAGGCGGCAGCTATTCGATGTGGTGGAAGAACGCCATAGAGTGAAGCGTAGGTTGCCCGGAACGTAGAAATGACCATAACTTTCATACTGGTTGCAATTATTCGTTTTATATGATGGCAGAACTGTTGTATTTATATTGTATTTTATGCTGCTGGCGTTCACTTCTTAGGCCCTAACTATTCGATATGGTGGAACAACGCCCTGGGGTGAAGCCTAGGTTGCCCGGAACGTAGAAATGACCATAACTTTGACACTGGTTGCTATTATTCATTTTATACGTTGGAAAAACTGTTGTACTTATATTGTATTTTATGCTTCTGGCGTTGACCTCTCATGCCATAACTATTCCATCTGGTGGAACAACGCCCTAGGGCGAAGCCTAGGTTGCCCGGAACGTAGAAATGGAAATAACTTTCACACCGGTAGCAATTATTCGTTTTATTCGATGGAAAAACACTTCTATTTATTTTGTATTTTATGCTTCGGCCGTTGACTTCTAAGGCCCTAACTATTCGATCTGTTGGAGCAACGCCCTAGGGTGTTAGCCTAGGTTGCCGGAAAGTAGAAATGACCATAACTTTCATACTGGTTGCAATTATTCGTTTTATACGATGGAAAAACTGTTGTATTTATATTGTATTTTATGCTTCGGGCGTTGACTTCTAAGGCCCTAACTATTCAATCTGTTGGGTCAACGCCCTAGAGTGAAGCCTAGGTTGCTCGGAACGTAGAAATGTATTTAACTTTCACACTGGTCCCAATTATTCGTTTTATACGATGGAAAAGCTGTTGTATTTTGTATCGGATTTTATGCTTCGGGCGTTTACTTCTAAGTCCCTCAGTATTCGATCTGGTGGAGCAACGCCCTAGAGTGAAACCTAGGTTGCCCGGAACGTAGAAATAACCACAACTTTCATACTTGTTGCAATTATTCGTTTTATACGATGGAACAACTGTTCTATTCATTTTGTATTTCATGCTTCCGGCGTTGACTTCTATGGCCCTAACTATTCAATCTGTTGGAACAACGACCTAGGGTGAAGCCTAGGTTGCCCGGAAAGTAGAAATGACCATAACTTTCACACTGGTTGCTATTATTCGTTCTATACGATGGAAAAACTGTTATATTTATATTGTATCTTATGCTTCTGGCGTTGACTTCTTAGGCCCTAACAATTCGATCTGGTGGAACAACGCCATAGAGTGAAGCCTAGGTTGCCCGGAACGTAGAAATGACCATCCCTTTCAAACTGGTTGCAATTATTCCGTTTATATGCTGGAAAAACTGTTGTATTTTTATTGTATTTTATGCTTCGGGCATTGACTTCTAAGGCCCTAACTATTCAAACTGTTGGAGCAGCGCCCTAGGGTGTAGCCTAGGTTGCCCGGAAAGTAGAAGTGACCACAACTTTCATACTGGTTGCAATTACTCGTTTTATATGATGGAAAAACTGTTGTATTTGTATTGTATTTTATGCTTCTGGCGTTCACTTCTTAGGCCCTAACTATTCGATATGGTGGAACAACGCCCTAGGGTGAAGCCTAGGCTGCCGGAACGTAGAAATGACCATAACTTTTACACTGGTAGCAATTATTCGTTTTATACGATGGAAAAACTGTTATATTTATATTGTATCTTATGCTTCTGGCGTTGACTTCTTAGGCCCTAACATTTCGATCTGGTGGAACAACGCCCTAGAGTGAAGCCTACGTTGCCTGGAACGTACAAATGACCATCACTTTCACACGGGTTGCAATTATTCCTGTTGTAGGATGGAAAGACTGTTGTATTTTTATTGTATTTTATGCTTCAGGCGTTGAGTTCTGAGGCCGCAGCTATTCGATGTGGTGGAAGAACGCCATAGAGTGAAGCGTAGGTTGCCCGGAACGTAGAAATGACCACAACTTTCATACTGGTTGCAATTACTCGTTTTATATGATGGAAAAACTGTTGTATTTATATTGTATTTTATGCTTCTGGCGTTCACTTCTTAGGCCCTAACTATTCGATCTGGTGGAACAACGCCCTAGGGTGAAGCCTAGGTTGCCCGGAACGTAGAAATGACCATAACTTTTACACTGGTAGCAATTATTCGTTTTATACAATGGAAAAACTGTTCTATTTATTTTGTATTTTATGCTTCGGGCGTTGACTTCTAAGGCCCTAACTGTTTGGTCTGGTGGAGCAACGCCCTAGAGTAAAGCCTAGGTTGCCCGGAACGTAGAAATGACCATAACTTTCACACTGGTTGCTATTATTCGTTCTATACGATGGAAAAACTATTATATTTATATTGTATCTTATGCTTCTGGCGTTGACTTCTTAGGCCCTAACAATTCGATCTGGTGGAACAACGCCCTAGAGGGAAGCCTAGGTTGCTCGGAACGTAGAAATGTCTTTAACTTTCACACTGGTCCCAATTATTCGTTTTATACGATGGAAAAGCTGTTGTATTTTGTATCTTATTTTATGCTTCGGGCGTTCACTTCTAAGTCCCTCAGTATTCGATCTGGTGGAGCAACGCCCTAGAGTGAAACCTAGGTTGCCCGGATCGTAGAAATAACCACAACTTTCATACTTGTTGCAATTATTCGTTTTATACGATGGAACAACTGTTCTATTCATTTTGTATTTCATGCTTCCGGCGTTGACTTCTATGGCCCTAACTATTCAATCTGTTGGAACAACGACCTAGGGTGAAGCCTAGGTTGCCCGGAAAGTAGAAATGACCATAACTTTCACACTGGTTGCTATTATTCGTTCTATACGATGGAAAAACTGTTATATTTATATTGTATCTTATGCTTCTGGCGTTGACTTCTTAGGCCCTAACAATTCGATCTGGTGGAACAACGCCATAGAGTGAAGCCTAGGTTGCCCGGAACGTAGAAATGACCATCCCTTTCAAACTGGTTGCAATTATTCCGGTTATATGCTGGAAAAACTGTTGTATTTTTATTGCATTTTATGCTTCGGGCATTGACTTCTAAGGCACTAACTATTCAATCTGTTGGAGCAGCGCCCTAGGGTGTAGCCTAGGTTGCCCGGAAAGTAGAAATGACCACAACTTTCATACTGGTTGCAATTACTCGTTTTATATGATGGAAAAACTGTTGTATTTGTATTGTATTTTATGCTTCTGGCGTTCACTTCTTAGGCCCTAACTATTCGATATGGTGGAACAACGCCCTAGGGTGAAGCCTAGGCTGCCCGGAGCGTAGAAATGACCATAACTTTTACACTGGTAGCAATTATTCGTTTTATACGATGGAAAAACTGTTATATTTATATTGTATCTTATGCTTCTGGCGTTGACTTCTTAGGCCCTAACATTTCGATCTGGTGGAACAACGCCCTAGAGTGAAGCCTACGTTGCCTGGAACGTACAAATGACCGTCACTTTCACACGGGTTGCAATTATTCCTGTTGTAGGATGGAAAGACTGTTGTATTTTTATTGTATTTTATGCTTCTGGCGTTGACTTCTGAGGCCGCAGCTATTCGATGTGGTGGAAGAACGCCATAGAGTGAAGCGTAGGTTGCCCGGAACGTAGAAATGACCACAACTTTCATACTTGTTGCAATTATTCGTTTTATATGATGGAAGAACTGTTGTATTTATATTGTATTTTGTGCTGCTGGCGTTCACTTCTAAGGCCCTAACTATTCAATCTGTTGGAGCAACGCCCTAGGGCGAAGCCTAGGTTGCCCGGAACGTAGATATGACCATCACTTTCAAACTGGTTGCAATTATTGCTGTTATATGATGGAAAAGCTGTTGTATTTTTATTGCATTTTATGCTTCGGGCATTGACTTATAAGGCCCTAACTATTCCATCTGTTGTAGCAACGCCCTAGGGTGTAGCCTAGGTTGCCCATAAAGTAGAATTGGCCATCACTTTCAAACTGGTTGCAATTATTCCTGTTATATGATGGTAACACTGTTGTATTTTTTTTGCATTTTATGCTTCGGGCGTTGACTTCTAAGGCCCTAACTATTCAATCTGTTGGAGCAACGGCCTAGGGTGAAGCCTAGGTTGCTCGGAAAGTAGAAATGTCCATAAGTTTCATACTGGTTGCAATTATTCGTTTTATACAATGGAAAAACTGCTGTATTTGTATTGTATTTTATGCTTCTGGCGTTGACTTCTAAGGCCCTAGCTATTCGATCTGGTCGAGCAATGCCCTAGAGTGAAGCCTATGTTGCCCGGAACGTAGAAATGACCATCACTTTCAAACTGGTTGCAATTATTCCTGTTATATGATGGAAAAACTGTTGCATTTTTATTGCATTTTATGCTTCGAGCATTGACTTCTAAGGTCCTAACTATTCAATCTGTTGGAGCAACGCCGTAGGGTGAAGCCTAGGTTGCCCGGAAAGTAGAAATGACAATAACTTTCACACTGGTTGCAATTATTCGTTTTATACGATGGAAAAGCTGTTGCATCTTTATTGTATTTTATGCTTCTGTCGTTGACGTCTAAGGCCGTAGCTATTAGATGTGGTGGAGCAACGCACTAGAGTGACGCCTAGGTTGCTCGGAACGTAGAAATGACCATTACTTTCGCAATGATTGCAATTATTCATTTTATACGATGGAAAAGGTGTTGTATTTATATTGTATCTTATGCTTCTAGCGTTGACTTCTAAGGCCGTAGCTATTAGATGTGGTGGAGTAACGCCCTAGAGTGACGCCTAGGTTGCCTGGAACGTAGAAATGACCATTACTTTCACAATGTTTCCTATTATTCATTTTATACGATGGAAAAACTGTTGTACTTATATTGTATTTTATTCTTATGGCGTTGAATTCTATGTCCATAGCTATGCAATCTGGTGGAGCAACGCCCTAGAGTGAAACCTAGGTTGCCCGGAACGTAGAAATTACCATAACTTTCACACTCGTAGGAATTATTCGTTTTATACGATGGAACAACTGTTCTATTCATTTTGTATTTCATGCTTCGGGCGTTGACTGCTATGGCCCTAACTATTCAATCTGTTGGAACAACGCCCTAGGGTGAAGCCTAGGTTGCCCGGAAAGTAGAAACGACAATAGCTTTCACACTGGTTGCAATTATTCGTTTTATACGATGGAAAAGCTGTTATATTTATATTGTTTCTTATGCTTCTGGCGTTGACTTCTTAGGCCCTAACAATTCGATCGGGTGGAACAACGCCCTAGAGTGAAGCCTAGGTTGCTCGGAACGTAGAAATGACCATAACTTTCATACTGGTTGCAATTATTCGTTTTATATGATGGAAGAACTGTTGTATTTATATTGCATTTTATGCTGCTGGCGTTCACTTCTTAGGCCCTAACTATTCGATCTGGTGGAACAACGCCCTGGGGTGAAGCCTAGGTTGCCCGGAACGTAGAAATGGCCATAACTTTACCACTGGTTGCTATTATTCGTTTTATACGATGGAAAAACTGTTCTATTTAATTGGTATTTTATGCTTCTGGCGTTGACTTCTAAGGTCCTATCTGTTTGATCTGGTGGAGCAACGCCCTAGAGTGAAGCCTAGGTTGCCAGGAACGTAGAAGTGACCATAACTTTCACACTGGATGCTATTATTCGTTTTATACGATGGAAAGACTGTTATATTTATATTGTATCTTATGCTTCTGGCGTTAACTTCTTAGGCCCTAACAATTCGATCTGGTGGAACAACGCCCTAGAGTGAAGCCTAGGTTGCCTGGAACGTTCAAATGACCATCACTTTCACACGGGTTGCAATTATTCCTGTTATAGGATGGAAAGACTGTTGTATTTTTGTTGTATTTTATGCTTCAGGCGTTGACTTCTGAGGCCGTAGCTATTCGATGTGGTGGAAGAACGCCATAGAGTGAAGCCTAGGTTGCCCGGAACGTAGAAATGACCATCCCTTTCAAACTGGTTGCAATTATTCCGGTTATATGCTGGAAAAACTGTTGTATTTTTATTGCATTTTATGCTTCGGGCATTGACTTCTAAGGCATTATCTATTCAATCTGTTGGAGCAACGCCCTAGGGTGTAGCCTAGGTTGCCCGGAAAGTAGAAATAACCACAACTTTCATACTGGTTGCAATTACTCGTTTTATATGATGGAAAAACTGTTGTATTTGTATTGTATTTTATGCTTCTGGCGTTCACTTCTTAGGCCCTGACTATTCGATATGGTGGAGCAGCGCCCTAGGGTGAAGCCTAGGTTGCCCGGAACGTAGAAATGACCATAACTTTCACACCGGTGGCAATTATTCGTTTTATACGATGGAAAAACTGTTGTATTAATATTGCATTTTATGCTTCTGGCGTTGACTTCTTAGGTCCTAACTACTCGATCTGGTGGAGTAATGCCACACAGTTAAGTCTAGGATGCCCGAAACGTCGAAATTATCTTTACTTTCGCACTGGTTGCAATTAGTCATGCTATACATTGGAAAAACTGTTGTATTTATACTGTATTTTATGCTTCTGGCGTTGACTTCTAAGGCCGTAGCTATTCGATGTGGTGGAGCAACGTCCTAGTGTGAAGCCTAGGTTGCCCGTAACGTAGAAATGCCCATTACTTTCACACTGGTTGCAATTATTAGTTTTATACGGTGGAAAGACTGTTATATTTATTTTGTATTTTATGCTTCGGGCGTTGACTTCTAAGGCCCTAACTATTCAATCTGTTGGAGCAACGCCCTAGGGCGAAGCCTAGGTTGCCCGGAACGTAGATATGACCATCACTTTCAAACTGGTTGCAATTATTGCTGTTATATGATGGAAAAGCTGTTGTATTTTTATTGCATTTTATGCTTCGGGCATTGACTTATAAGGCCCTAACTATTCCATCTGTTGTAGCAACGCCCTAGGGTGTAGCCTAGGTTGCCCATAAAGTAGAATTGGCCATCACTTTCAAACTGGTTGCAATTATTCCTGTTATATGATGGTAACACTGTTGTATTTTTTTTGCATTTTATGCTTCGGGCGTTGACTTCTAAGGCCCTAACTATTCAATCTGTTCGAGCAACGGCCTAGGGTGAAGCCTAGGTTGCTCGGAAAGTAGAAATGTCCATAAGTTTCATACTGGTTGCAATTATTCGTTTTATACAATGGAAAAACTGCTGTATTTGTATTGTATTTTATGCTTCTGGCGTTGACTTCTAAGGCCCTAGCTATTCGATCTAGTGGAGCAACGCCATAGTGTGAAGCCTAGGTTGCCCGGAGAGGAGAAATGACCATAACTTTCACACTGGTTGCAATTATTCGTTTTATACGATGGAAAAGCTGTTGTATTAATATTCCATTTTATGCTTCTGGCGTTGACTTCTTAGGACCTAACTACTCGATCTGGTGGAGTAATGCCTCACAGATAAGTCTAGAATGCCCGAAACGCCGAAACGATCATTACTTTCACACTGGTAGCAATTATTCATGCTATACGATGGAAAAAATGTTGCATTCTTGTTGTATTTCCTGTTTCTGGCTTCGACTTCTAAGGTCCTTGCTATTCGATCTGGTGGGGCAACGTCCAAGAGTGAAGCCTAGGTTGCCCGAAACGTAGAAATGTCCAGAACTTTCATACTGGTTGCTATTATTCGTCTTATACGATGGAAAAACTGTTATATTTATATTGTATTTGATGCTTCTGGCGGTGCCTTCTTAGGCCCTAAGTGTTCGATCTGGTGGAGCAACGCCCTAGAGTGAAGCCTAGGTTGCCCGGAAAGTAGAAATGCCCATAAGTTTCATACTGGTTGCAATTATTCGTTTTATACAATGGCAAAACTGTTGTATTTATATTGTATTTTATGCTTCTGGCGTTGACTTCTAAGGCCCTAGCTATCCGATCTAGTGGAGCAACGCCATAGAGTGAAGCCTAGGTTGCCCGGAGAGGAGAAATGACCATCACTTTCAAACTAGTTGCAATTAATCCCTTTATACGATGGAAAAACTGTTGTATTTTTATTGCATTTTATGCTTCTGGCGTTCACTTCTTAGGCCCTAACTACTCGATCTGGTAGAACAACGGCCTAGGGTCAAGCCTAGGTTTCCCGGAACGTAGAAATGACCATAACTTTACACTGGTAGCAATTATTCGTTTCATACAGTGGGAAAACTGTTCCATTTATTTTGTATTTAATGCTTCGGGCGTTGGCTTCTAAGGCCCTAACTGTTTGATCTGGTGGAGCAACGCCCTAGAGTGAAGCCTAGGTTGCCCGGAACTTAGAAATGACCATAACTTTCACACTGGCTGCTATTATTCGTTTTATACGATGGAAAACCTGTTATATTTATATTGTATTTTATGCTTCTGGCGTTGACTTCTTAGCCCCTAACTATTCGATCTGGTGGAACAACGCCCTAGAGTGAAGCCTAGGTTGCCTATAACGTAGAAATGACCATCACTTTCACACGGGTTGCAATTACTCCTGTTATAGGATGGAAAGACTGTTGTATTTTTATTGTATTTTATACTTCAGGCGTTGTCTCCTGAGGCCGTAGCTATTCGATGTGGTGGAAGAACGCCATAGAGTGAAGCCTAGGTTGCCCGGAACGTAGAAATGACCATAACTTTAACACTGGTTGCTATTATTCGTTTTATACGATGGAAAAACTGTTATATTTATATTGTATTTTATGCTTCTGGCGTTGACTTCTTAGGCCCTAACTATTCGGTCTGGTGGAACAACGCCGTAGAGTGAAGCCTAGGTTGCCCGGAACGTAGAAATGACCATAACTTTCACACTGGTTGCTATTATTCGTTTTATACGATGGAAAAGCTGTTGTATTTATACCGTATTTTCTGCTTCTGGCGTTGACTTCTTATGCCCTAACTATTCCATCTGGTGGAACAACGCCCTATGGTGAAGCCTAGGTTGCCCGGAACGTAGAAATGACCATCACTATCAAACTGGTTGCAACTAATCCTTTTATACGATGGAAAAACTGTTGCATTTTTATTGCATTTTATGCTTCGGGCGTTGACTTCTAAGGCCCTAACTGTTCAATCTGTTGGAGCAACGCCCTAGGGTGAAGCCTAGATTGCCCGGAACTTAGAAATGACCATAACTTTCACACTGATTGCTATTATTCGTTTTATACGATGGAAAAACTGTTATATTTATATTGTATTTTATGCTTCTGGCGTTTACTTCTTATGCCGTAACTATTCCATCTGGTGGAACAACGCCCTAGAGTGAAGCCTACGTTGCCCGGAACGTAGAAATGACCATCACTTTCACACTGGTTGCAATTATTACTGATACAGAATGGAAAAACACTTGTATATTTATTGTATTTTATGCTTCGGGCGTAGACTTCTATGGCCCTACCTATTCGATCTGGTGGAGCAGCACCCTACAGTGAAGCCAAGGTTGCCCGGAACGTAGATATGACCATAACCTTCACACAGGTTGCAATTATTCGTTTTCTACGATGGAAAAACTGTTCTATTTATTTTGTATTTTATGCTTCGGGCGTTGGCTTCTAAGGCCCTAACTATTCAATCTGTTCGAGCAACGCCCTAGGGTGAAGCCTAGGTTGCCCGGAAAGTAGAAATGACGTTAACTTTCACACTGGTTGCAATTATTCGTTTAATACGATGTAAAATCTGTTGTATTTATATTGTATTTTATGCTTCTGGTATTGACTTCTAAAGCACTAACTATTCGATCTGGTGGAGCAACGCCCTAGAGTGAAGCCGAGGTTGCCCGGTACATAGAAATGACCATCACTTTCAAACTGGTTGCAATTATTCCTGTTATATGATGGTAAACTGTTGTATTTTTATTGCATTTTATGCTTCTGGCATTGACTTCTAAGGCCCTAACCATACAATCTGTTGGAACAACGTCATTGGGTGAAGCCTAGGTTGCCCGGAACGTAGAAATGACGTTTACTTTCATACTGGGTGAAATTATTCGTTTTATACGATGGAAAGACTGTTGTATTTATATTGTATTTTATGCTTCTGGCGTTGACTTCAAAGGCCCTAACTGTTTGATCTGGTGGAGCAACGCCCTAGAGTGAAGCCTAGGTTGCGCGGAACAATGATATGCCATTACTTTCACACTGGTTGCAATTATTCCTGATATCCGATGGAAAAACTGTTGCATCTTTAATGTATTTTATGCTTGTGGCGTTGACTTCTAAGGCCCTAACTATTCGGTCTGGTGGAGCAACGCCTTAGAGTGAAGCCTGGGTTGCCCGGAAAGTAGAAATGACCATAACTTTCAGACTGGTTGCAATTATTCGTTTTATACGATGGAAAAGCTGTTGTATTTATACCGTATTTTAGGCGTCTGGCGTTGACTTCTTATGCCCTAACTATTCCATCTGGTGGAACAACGCCCTAGGGTGATGCCTAGGTTGCCCGGAACGTAGAAATGTCCATAACTTTCACACCCGTAGCAATTATTCGTTTTATACGATGGAAAGACTGTTGTATTTATATTGTATTTCATGCTTCTGGCGTTGACTTCTAAGGCGCTAACTATTCGATCTGGTGGAGCAACGCCCTAGAGTGAAGCCGAGGTTGCCCGGAAAGTAGAAATGACCATAACTTTCACACTGGTTGCTATTATTCGTTTTATACGATCGAAAAACTGTTATATTTATATTGTACTTTATGCTTCTGGCGTTGACTTCTTAGGCCCTAACTATTCGATCTGGTGGAACAACGACGTAGAGTGAAGCCTAGGTTGCCCGGAACGTAGAAATGACCATAACTTTCACACTGGTTGCTATTATTCGTTTTATACGATGGAAAAGCTGTTGTATTTATACCGTATTTTCTGCTTCTGGCGTTGACTTCGTATGCCCTAACTATTCCATCTGGTGGAACAACGCCCTAGGGTGAAGCCTAGGTTGCCCGGACCGTAGAAATGACCATCACTATCAAACTGGTTGCAACTAATCCTTTTATACGATGGAAAAACTGTTGTATTTTTATTGCATTTTATGCTTCTGGCATTGACTTCTAAGGCCCTAACCATTCAATCTGTTGGAACAACGCCCTAGGGTGTAGCCTAGGTTGCCCGGAAAGTAGAAATGACCATAACTTTCATACTGGTTGCAATTACTCGTTTTATATGATGGAAAAACTGTTCTATTTATATTGTATTTTATGCTTCTGGCGCTGACTTCGAGGGCACTAACTATTCGATCTGGTGGAGCAGCGTCCTAGGGTGAAGCCTAGGTTGACCGGAACGTAGAAATGACCATAACTTTCACACCGGTAGCAATTATTCGTTTTATACGATGGAAAAACTGTTGTATTAATATTGCATTTTATGCTTCTGGCGTTGACTTCTTAGGTCCTAACTACTCGATCTGGTGGAGTAATGCCACACAGTTAAGTCTAGGATGCCCAAAACGTCGAAATTATCTTTACTTTCGCACTGGTTGCAATTAGTCATACTATACAATGGAAATACTGTTGTATATATACTGTATTTTATGCTTCTGGCGTTGACTTCTAAGGCCGTAGCTATTCGATGGGGTGGAGCAACGTCCTAGAGTGAAGCCTAGGTTGCCCGGAACGTACAAATGCCCATTACTTTCACACTGGTTGCAATTATTAGTTTTATACGGTGGAAAAACTGTTATATTTATTTTGTATTTTATGCTTCGGGCGTTGACTTCTAAGGCCCTAACTATTCAATCTGTTGTAGCAACGCCCTAGGGTGTAGCCTAGGTTGCCCGTAAAGTAGAAGTGACCATAACTTTCCTACTGGTTGCAATTATTCGTTTTATATGATGGAAAAACTGTTGTATTTATATTGTATTTTGTGCTTCTGGCGTTGACTTCTAAGGCCCTAACTGTTTGATCTGGTGGAGCAACGCCCTAGAGTGAAGCCTAGGTTGCCCGGAACTTAGAAATGACCATCACTTTCAAACTGGTTGCAATTATTCCTGTTATATGATGGAAAAACTGTTGTATTTTTGTTGCATTTTATGCTTCGGGCATTGACTTCTAAGGTCCTAACTATTCAATCTGTTGGAGCCACGCCCTAGGGTGAAGCCTAGGTTGCCCGGAAAGTAGAAATGACAATAACTTTCACACTGGTTGCAATTATTCGTTTTATACGTAGGAAAAGCTGTTGCATCTTTATTGTATTTTATGCTTCTGTCGTTGACGTCTAAGACCGTAGCTATTAGATGTGGTGGAGCAACGCACTAGAGTGACGCCTAGGTTGCCCGGAACATAGAAATGACCATATCTTTCACGACGGTAGCAATTATTCGTTTTATACGATGGAAAAACTGTTGTATTTATATTGTATTTCATGCTTCCGGCGTTGACTTCTAAGGGCCTAGCTATTCGATCTGGTGGAGCAACGCCCTAGAGTGAAGCCTAGGTTGCCCGGAACGTAGAAATGACCATAACTTTCACACCGGTGGCAATTATTCGTTTTATACGATGGAAAAACTGTTGTATTAATATTGCATTTTATGCTTCTGGCGTTGACTTCTTAGGTCCTAACTACTCGATCTGGTGGAGTAATGCCACACAGTTAAGTCTAGGATGCCCGAAACGTCGAAATTATCTTTACTTTCGCACTGGTTGCAATTAGTCATGCTATACATTGGAAAAACTGTTGTATTTATACTGTATTTTATGCTTCTGGCGTTGACTTCTAAGGCCGTAGCTATTCGATGTGGTGGAGCAACGTCCTAGTGTGAAGCCTAGGTTGCCCGGAACGTAGAAATGCCCATTACTTTCACACTGGTTGCAATTATTAGTTTTATACGATGGAAAGACTGTTATATTTATTTTGTATTTTATGCTTCGGGCGTTGACTTCTAAGGCCCTATCTATTCAATCTGTTGGAGCAACGCCCTAGGGCGAAGCCTAGGTTGCCCGGAACGTAGATATGACCATCACTTTCAAACTGGTTGCAATTATTGCTGTTATATGATGGAAAAGCTGTTGTATTTTTATTGCATTTTATGCTTCGGGCATTGACTTATAAGGCCCTAACTATTCCATCTGTTGTAGCAACGCCCTAGGGTGTAGCCTAGGTTGCCCATAAAGTAGAATTGGCCATCACTTTCAAACTGGTTGCAATTATTCCTGTTATATGATGGTAACACTGTTGTATTTTTTTTGCATTTTATGCTTCGGGCGTTGACTTCTAAGGCCCTAACTATTCAATCTGTTGGAGCAACGGCCTAGGGTGAAGCCTAGGTTGCTCGGAAAATAGAAATGTCCATAAGTTTCATACTGGTTGCAATTATTCGTTTTATACGATGGGAAAACTGTTGTATTAATATTGCATTTTATGCTTCTGGCGTTGACTTCTTAGGTCCTAACTACTCGATCTGGTGGAGTAATGCCACACAGTTAAGTCTAGGATGCCCAAAACGTCGAAATTATCTTTACTTTCGCACTGGTTGCAATTAGTCATACTATACAATGGAAAGACTGTTGTATATATACTGTATTTTATGCTTCTGGCGTTGACTTCTAAGGCCGTAGCTATTCGATGGGGTGGAGCAACGTCCTAGAGTGAAGCCTAGGTTGCCCGGAACGTACAAATGCCCATTACTTTCACACTGGTTGCAATTATTAGTTTTATACGGTGGAAAAACTGTTATACTTATTTTGTATTTTATGCTTCGGGCGTTGACTTCTATGGCCCTAACTATTCAATCTGTTGGAGCAACGCCCTAGGGCGAAGCCTAGGTTGCCCGGAACGTAGAAATGACCATCACTTTCAAACTGGTTGCAATTATTCCTGTTATATGATGGAAAAGCTGTTGTATTTTTGTTGCATTTTATGCTTCGGGCATTGACTTCTAAGGTCCTAACTACTCAATCTGTTGGAGCAACGCCCTAGGGTGAAGCCTAGGTTGCCCGGAAAGTAGAAATGACAATAACGTTCACCCTGGTTGCAATTATTCGTTCAATACGATGTAAAAACTGTTGTATTTATATTGTATTTTATGCTTCTGGCATTGACTTCTAAGGCACTAACTATTCGATCTGGTGGAGCAACGCCCTAGAGTGAAGCCGAGGTTGCACGGTACATAGAAATGACCATCACTTTCAAACTGGTTGCAATTATTCCTGTTATATGATGGTAAACTGTTGTATTTTTATTGCATTTTATGCTTGTGGCGTTCACTTCTTAGGCCCCAACTACTCGATCTGGTAGAACAACGGCCTAGGGTGAAGCCTAGGTTTCCCGGAACGTAGAAATGACCATAACTTTACACTGGTAGCAATTATTCGTTTTATACAGTGGAAAAACTGTTCCATTTATTTTGTATTTAATGCTTCGGGCGTTGGCTTCTAAGGCCCTAACTGTTCGATCTGGTGGAGCAACGCCCTAGAGTGAGGCCTAGGTTGCCCGCAACGTAGAAATGACCATAACTTTCACACTGGTTGCAATTATTCGTTTAATACGATGTAAAAACTGTTGTATTTATATTGTATTTTATGCTTCTGGCACTGACTTCTAAGGCACTAACTATTCGATCTGGTGGAGCAACGCCCTAGAGAGAAGCCGAGGTTGCCCGATACATAGAAATGACCATCACTTTCAAACTGGTTGCAATTATTCCTGTTATATGATGGTAAGCTGTTGTATTTTTATTGCATTTTATGCTTGTGGCATTGACTTCTAAGGCCCAAACCATTCAATCTGTTGGAACAACGCCCTAGGGTGTAGCCTAGGTTGCCCGGAAAGTAGAAATGACCATAACTTTCATACTGGTTGCAATTACTCGTTTTATATGATGGAAAAACTGTTCTATTTATATTGTATTTTATGCTTCTGGCGCTGACTTCGAGGGCACTAACTATTCGATCTGGTGGAGCAGCGCCCTAGGGTGAAGCCTAGGTTGACCGGAACGTAGAAATGACCATAACTTTCACACCGGTAGCAATTATTCGTTTTATACGATGGAAAAACTGTTGTATTAATATTGCATTTTATGCTTCTGGCGTTGACTTCTTAGGTCCTAACTACTCGATCTGGTGGAGTAATGCCACACAGTTAAGTCTAGGATGCCCAAAACGTCGAAATTATCTTTACTTTCGCACTGGTTGCAATTAGTCATACTATACAATGGAAAGACTGTTGTATATATACTGTATTTTATGCTTCTGGCGTTGACTTCTAAGGCCGTAGCTATTCAATGGGGTGGAGCAACGTCCTAGAGTGAAGCCTAGGTTGCCCGGAACGTACAAATGCCCATTACTTTCACACTGGTTGCAATTATTAGTTTTATACGGTGGAAAAACTGTTATATTTATTTTGTATTTTATGCTTCGGGCGTTGACTTCTAAGGCTCTAACTATTCAACCTGTTGGAGCAACGCCCTACGGTGAAGCCTATGTTGCCCGGAAAGTAGAAATGACCATAACTTTCATACTGGTTGCAATTATTCGTTTTATACGATGGTAAAACTGTTGTATTTATACCGTATTTTATGCTTCTGGCGTTGACTTCTTATGCCGTAACTATTCCATCTGGTCGAACAACGCCCTAGAGTGAAGCCTAGGTTGCCCGGAAGGTAGAAATGACCATCACTTTCAAACTGGTTCCAATTATTGCTGTTATATGATGGAAAAGCTGTTGTATTTTTATTGCATTTTATGCTTCGGGCATTGACTTATAAGGCCCTAACTATTCAATCTGTTGCAGCAACGCCCTAGGGTGTAGCCTAGGTTGCCCGTAAAGTAGAAATGACCATCACTTTCAAACTGGTTGCAATTAATCCTTTTATACGATGGAAAAACTGTTGCATTTTTATTGCATTTTATGCTTCGGGCGTTGACTTCTAAGGCCCTAACTATTGAATCTGTTGGAGCAACGCCCTAGGGTGAAGTCTAGGTTGCCCGGAACTTAGAAATGACCATAACTTTCACACTGATTGCTATTATTCGTTTTATACGATGGAAAAACTGCTATATTTATATTGTATTTTATGCTTCTGGCGGTGCCTTCTTAGGCCCTAAGTGTTCGATCTGGTGGAACAACGCCCTGGAGTGAATCCTACGTTGCCCGGAACGTAGAAATGACCATCACTTTCACACTGGTTGCAATTATTCCTGATATAGGATGGAAAAACTCTCGTATATTTATTGTATTTTATGCTTCGGGCGTAGACTTCTATGGCCCTACCTATTCGATCTGGTGGAGCAACACCCTACAGTGAAGCCAAGGTTGCCCGGTTGAACGTAGATATGACCATAACCTTCACACAGGTTGCAATTATTCGTTTTCTACGATGGAAAAGCTGTTGCATTTATATTGTATTTTATGCTTCCGGTGTTGACTTCTTAGACCCTAACTCTTCGATCTGGTGGAGCAACGCCTCAGAGGTAAGTCTAGGATCCCCGAAACGTCGAAATGATCGTTACTTTCGCACTGGTTGCAATTAGTCATGCTATACAATGGAAAAGCTGTTGTATTTATACTGTATTTTATGCTTCTGGCGTTGACTTCTAAGGCCGTAGCTATTCGATGTGGTGGAGCAACGCCCTAGAGTGAAGCCTAGGTTGCCCGGAACGTAGAAATGCCCATTACTTTCACACTGGTTGCAATTATTAGTTTTATACGGTGGAAAATCTGTTCTATTTATTTTGTATTTTATGCTTCGGGCGTTGACTTCTAAAGCCCTAACTATTCAATCTGTTGGAGCAACGCCCTAGGGTGAAGACTAGGTTGCCCGGAAAGTAGAAATAACCATACCTTTCATACTGGTTGCAATTATTCGTTTTATACGATTTAAAAGCTGTTGTATTTATACAGTATTTTATGCTTCTGGCGTTGACTTCTTATGCCCTAACTATTCCATCTGGTGGAACAACGTCCTAGGGTGAAGCCTAGGCTGCCCGGAACGTAGTAATGACCATAACCATCACACCGGTAGCAATTATTCGTTTTATACGATGGAAAAACTGTTCTATTTATTTTGTATTTTATGCTTCGGGCGTTGACTTCTATGGCCCTAACTATTCAATCTGTTGGAGCAACGCCCTTGGGTGAAGCCTAGGTTGCCCGGAAAGTAGAAATGACCATAACTTTCATACTGGTTGCAATTATTCGTTTTATACGATGCTAAAACTGTTGTATTTATACCGTATTTTATGCTTCTGGCGTTGACTTCTTATGCCGTAACTATTCCATCTGGTGCAACAACGCCCTAGAGTGAAGCCTAGGTTGCCCGGAACGTAGAAATGACCATCACTTTCAAACTGGTTGCAATTATTGCTGTTATATGATGGAAAAGCTGTTGTATTTTTATTGCATTTTATGCTTCGGGCATTGACTTATAAGGCCCTAACTATTCAATCTGTTGTAACAACGCCCTAGGGTTTAGCCTAGGTTGCCCGTAAAGTAGAAATGACCATAACTTTCATACTGGTTGCAATTATTCGTTTTATACGATGGAAAAGCTGTTGTATTTATACCGTATTTTAAGCGTCTGGCGTTGACTTCTTATGCCCTAACTATTCCATCTGGTGGTACAACGCCCTAGGGTGAAGCCTATGTTGCCCGGAACGTAGAAATGTCCATAACTTTCACACCGGTAGCAATTATTCGTTTTATACGATGCTAAAACTGTTCTATTTATACCGTATTTTATGCTTCTGGCGTTGACTTCTTATGCCGTAACTATTCCATCTGGTCGAACAACGCCCTAGAGTGAAGCCTAGGTTGCCCGGAACGTAGAAATGACCATCACTTTCAAACTGGTTGCAATTATTGCTGTTATATGATGGAAAAGCTGTTGTATTTTTATTGCATTTTATGCTTCGGGCATTGACTTATAAGGCCCTAACTATTCAATCTGTTGTAGCAACGCCCTAGGGTGTAGATTAGGTTGCCCGTAAAGTAGAAATGACCATAACTTTCATACTGGTTGCAATTATTCGTTTTATATGATGGAAAAACTGTTGTATTTATATTGTATTTTATGCTTCTGGCGTTCACTTCTTAGGCCCTAACTATTCGATCTGGTGGAACAACGCCATTGGGTGAAGCCTAGGTTGCCCGGAACGTAGAAATGACGTTTACTTTCATACTGCGTGCAATTAATCCTTTTATACGATGGAAAAACTGTTGCATTTTTATTGCATTTTATGCTTCGGGCGTTGACTTCTAAGGCCCTAACTATTCAATCTGTTGGAGCAACGCCCTAGGGTGAAGCCTAGGTTGCCCGGAACTTACAAATGACCATAACTTTCACACTGATTGCTATTATTCGTTTTATACGATGGAAAAACTGTAATATTTATATTGTATTTTATGCTTCTGGCGTTGACTTCTTATGCCGTAACTATTCCATCTGGTGGAACAACGCCCTAGAGTGAAGCCTGCGGTGCCCGGAACGTAGAAATGACCATCACTTTCACACTGATTGCAATTATTACTGATATAGTATGGAAAATCTCTTGTATATTTATTGTATTTTATGCTTCGGGCGTAGACTTCTATGGCCCTACCTATTCGATCTGGTGGAGCAACACCCTACAGTGAAGCCAAGGTTGCCCGGAACGTAGATATGACCATAACCTTCACACAGGTTGCAATTATTCGTTTTCTACGATGGAAAAACTGTTCTACTTATTTTGTATTTTATGCTTCGGGCGTTGACTTCTAAGGCCCTAACTCTTCAATCTGTTCGAGCAACGCCCTAGGGTGAAGCCTAGGTTGCCCGGAACGTAGAAGTGACCATAACTTTCACACTGGTTGCTATTATTCGTTTTATACGATGGAAAAGCTGTTGTATTTATACCGTATTTTCTGCTTCTGGCGTTGACTTCTTATGCCCTAACTATTCGATCTGGTGGAACAACGCCCTAGGGTGAAGCCTAGGTTGCCCGGAACGTAGAAATGACCATCACTTTCAAACTGGTTGCAATTAATCCTTTTATACGATGGAAAAACTGTTGCATTTTTATTGCATTTTATGCTTCGGGCGTTGAGTTCTAAGGCCCTAACTATTCAATCTGTTGGTGCAACGCCCTAGGGTGAAGCCTAGGTTGCCCGGAACTTAGAAATGACCATAACTTTCATACTGGTTGCAATTACTCGTTTTATATGATGGAAAAACTGTTCTATTTATATTGTATTTTATGCTTCTGGCGTTCACTTCTTAGGCCCTAACTATTCGATCTGGTGGAACAACGCCCTAGGGTGAAGCCTAGGTTGCCCGGAACGTAGAACTGACCATAACTTTTACACTGGTAGCAATTATTCGTTTTATACAATGGAAAAACAGATCTATTTATTTTGTATTTTATGCTTCGGGCGTTGACTTCCAAGGCCCTACCTGTTTGATCTGGTGGAGCAACGCCCTAGAGTGAAGCCTAGGTTGCCCGGAACGTAGAAATGTCCATAACTTTCACACCGGTAGCAATTATTCGTTTTATACGATGGAAAGACTGTTGTATTTATATTGTATTTCATGCTTCTGGCGTTGACTTCTAAGGCGCTGACTATTCGATCTGGTGGAGCAACGCCCTAGAGTGAAGCCGAGGTTGCCCGGAAAGTAGAAATGACCATAACTTTCATACTGGTTGCAATTACTCGTTTTATATGATGGAAAAACTGTTCTATTTATATTGTATTTTATGCTTCTGGCGTTCACTTCTTAGGCCCTAACTATGCGATCTGCTGGAACAACGGCCTAGGGTGAAGCCTAGGTTGCCCGGAACGTAGAACTGACCATAACTTTTACACAGGTAGCAATCATTCGTTTTATACAATGGAAAAACTGTTCTATTTATTTTGTATTTTATGCTTCGGTCGTTGACTTCCAAGGCCCTAGCTGTTTGATCTGGTAGAGCAACGCCCTAGAGTGAAGCCTAGGTTGCCCGGAACGTAGAAATGACCATAACTTTCACACTGGCTGCTATTATTCGTTTTATACGATGGAAAAACTGTTATATTTATATTGTACTATATGCTTCTGGCGTTGACTTCTTAGCCCCTAACTATTCGATCTGGTGGAACAACGCCGTGGAGTGAAGCCTAGGTTGCCCGGAACGTGGAAATGACCATAACTTTTACACTGGTAGCAATTATTCGTTTTATACAATGGAACAACTGTTCTATTTATTTTGTATTTTATGCTTCGGGCGTTGACTTCTAAGGTCCTACCTGTTTGATCTGGTGGAGCAACGCCCTAGAGTGAAGCCTAGGTTGCCCGGAACGTAGAAATGACCATAACTTTCACACTGGTTGCTATTATTCGTTTTATACGATTGAAAAACTGTTATATTTATATTGTATTTTATGCTTCTGGCGTTGACTTCTTAGGCCCTAACTATTCGATCTGGTGGAACAACGCCGTGGAGTGAAGCCTAGGTTGCCCGGAACGTAGAAATGACCATAACTTTCACACTGGTTGCTATTATTCGTTTTATAGGATGGAAAAGCTGTTGTATTTATACAGTATTTTCTGCTTCTGGCGTTGACTTCTTATGCCCTAACTATTCCATCTGGTGGAACAACGCCCTAGGGTGAAGCCTAGGTTGCCCGGAACGTAGAAATGACCATCACTTTCAAACTGGTTGCAATTAATCCTTTTATACGATGGAAAAACTGTTGCATTTTTATTGCATTTTATGCTTCGGGCGTTGACTTCTAAGGCCCTAACTATTCAATCTGTTGGAGCAACGCCCTAGGGTGAAGCCTAGGTTGCCCGGAACTTAGAAATGACCATAACTTTCACACTGATTGCTATTATTCGTTTTATACGATGGAAAAACTGTTATATTTATATTGTATTTTATGCTTCTGGCGTTGACTTCTTATGCCGTAACTATTCCATCTGGTGGAACAACGCCCTAGAGTGAAGCCTGCGGTGCCCGGAACGTAGAAATGACCATCACTTTCACACTGGTTGCAATTATTACTGATATAGTATGGAAAATCTCTTGTATATTTATTGTATTTTATGCTTCGGGCGTAGACTTCTATGGCCCTACCTATTCGATCTGGTGGAGCAACACCCTACAGTGAAGCCAAGGTTGCCCGGAACGTAGATATGACCATAACCTTCACACAGGTTGCAATTATTCGTTTTCTACGATGGAAAAACTGTTCTACTTATTTTGTATTTTATGCTTCGGGCGTTGACTTCTAAGGCCCTAACTATTCAATCTGTTCGAGCAACGCCCTAGGGTGAAGCCTAGGTTGCCCGGAACGTAGAAGTGACCATAACTTTCACACTGGTTGCTATTATTCGTTTTATACGATGGAAAAGCTGTTGTATTTATACCGTATTTTCTGCTTCTGGCGTTGACTTCTTATGCCCTAACTATTCGATCTGGTGGAACAACGCCCTAGGGTGAAGCCTAGGTTGCCCGGAACGTAGAACTGACCATAACTTTTCACTGGTAGCAATTATTCGTTTTATACAATGGAAAAACAGTTCTATTTATTTTGTATTTTATGCTTCGGGCGTTGACTTCCAAGGCCCTACCTGTTTGATCTGGTGGAGCAACGCCCTAGAGTGAAGCCTAGGTTGCCCGGAACGTAGAAATGACCATAACGTTCACACCGGTAGCAATTATTCGTTTTATACGATGGAAAAACTGTTGTATTAATATTGCATTTTAAGCTCCTGGCGTTGACTTCTTAGGTCCTAGCTACTCGATCTGGTGGAGTAATGCCGCAGTTAAGTCTAGGATGCCCGAAACGTCGAAATTATCTTTACTTTCGCACTGGTTGCAATTAGTCATGCTATACAATGGAAAAACTGTTGTATATATACTGTATTTTATGGTTCTGGCGTTGACTTCTAAGGCCGTAGCTATTCGATGTGGTGGAGCAACGTTCTAGAGTGAAGCCTAGGTTGCCCGGAACGTAGAAATGCCCATTACTTTCACACTGGTTACAATTATTAGTTTTATACGGTGGAAAAGCTGTTATATTTATTTTGTATTTTATGCTTCGGGCGTTGACTTCTAAGGCCCTAACTATTCAATCTGTTGGAGCAACGCCCTAGGGCGAAGCCTAGGTTGCCCGGAACGTAGAAATGACCATCACTTTCACACTGGTTGCTATTATTCGTTCTATACGATGGAAAAACTGTTATATTTATATTGTATCTTATGCTTCTGGAGTTGACTTCTTAGGCCCTAACAATTCGATCTGGTGGAACAACGCCCTAGAGTGAAGCCTAGGTTGCCTGGAACGTACAAATGACCATTACTTTCACACAGGTTGCAATTATTCCCGTTATACGATGGAAAAACTGTTGTATTTTTATTGCATTTTATGCTTCTGGCGTTCACTTCTTAGGCCCTAACTACTCGATCTGGTAGAACAACGGCCTAGGGTGAAGCCTAGGTTTCCCGGAACGTACAAATGACCATAACTTTACACTGGTTGCAATTATTCGTTTTATACAATAGAAAAACTGTTCCACTTATTTTGTATTTAATGCTTCGGGCGTTGGCTTCTAAGGCCCTAACTGTTTGATCCGGTGGAGCAACGCCCTAGAGTGAAGCCTAGGTTGCCCGGAACGTAGAAATGACCATAACTTTCACACTGGTTGCTATTATTCGTTTTATACGATGGAAAAACTGTTATATTTATATTGTATTTTATGCTTCTGGCGTTGACTTCTTAGGCCCTAACTATTCGATCAGGTGGAACAACGCCGTAGAGTGAAGCCTAGGTTGCCCGGAACGTAGAAATGACCATAACTTTCACACTGGTTGCTATTATTCGTTTTATACGATGGAAAAGCTGTTGTATTTATACCGTATTTTCTGCTTCTGGCGTTGACTTCTTATGCCCTAACTATTCCATCTGGTGGAACAACGCCCTAGGGTGAAGCCTAAGTTGCCCGGAACGTAGAAATGACCATCACTTTCAAACTGGTTGCAATTAATCCTTTAATACGATGGAAAAACTGTTGCATTTTTATTGCATTTTATGCTTCGGGCGTTGACTTCTAAGGCCCTAACTATTCAATCTGTTGGAGCAACGCCCTAGGGTGAAGCCTAGGTTGCCCGGAAGTTAGAAATGACCATAACTTTCACACTGATTGCTATTATTCGTTATATACGATAGAAAAACTGTTATATTTATATTGTATTTTATGATTCTGGCGTTGACTTCTTATGCCGGAACTATTCCATCTGGTGGAACAACGCCCTAGAGTGAAGCCTGCGTTGCCCGGAACGAAGAAATGACCATCACTTTCACACTGGTTGCAATTACTGCTGATATAGGATGGAAAAACTCTTGTATATTTATTGTATTTTATGCTTCGGGCGTAGACTTCTATGGCCCTACCCATTCGATCTGGTGGAGCAACACCCTACAGTGAAGCCAAGGTTGCCCGGAACGTAGATATGACCATAACCTTCACACAGGTTGCAATTATTCGTTTTCTACGATGGAAAAACTGTTCTATTTATTTTGTATTTTATGCTTCGGGCGTTGACTTCTAAGGCCCTAACTATTCAATCTGTTCGAGCAACGCCCTAGGGTGAAGCCTAGGTTGCCCGGAACGTAGAAATGACCATAACTTTCACACTGGTTGCTATTATTCGTTTTATACGATGGAAAAACTGTTATATTTATATTGTATTTTATGCTTCTGGCGTTGACTTCTTAGGCCCTAACTATTTAATCTGGTGGAACAACGCCGTAGAGTGAAGCCTAGGTTGCCGGAACGTAGAAATGACCATAACTTTCACACTGGTTGCTATTATTCGTTTTATACGATGGAAAAGTTGTTGAATTTATACCGTATTTTCTGCTTCTGGCGTTGACTTCTTATGCCCTAACTATTCCATCTGGTGGAACAACGCCCTAGGGTGAAGCCTAGGTTGCCCGGAACGTAGAAATGACCATCACTTTCAAACTGGTTGCAATTAATCCTTTTATACGATGGAAAAACTGTTGCATTTTTATTGCATTTTATGCTTCGGGCGTTGACTTCTAAGGCCCTAACTATTCAATCTGTTGGTGCAACGCCCTAGGGTGAAGCCTAGGTTGACCGGAACTTAGAAATGACCATAACTTTCATACTGGTTGCTATTATTCGTTTTATACGATGGAAAAGTTGTTGTATTTATACCGTATTTTCTGCTTCTGGCGTTGACTTCTTATGCCCTAACTTTTCCATCTGGTGGAACAACGCCCTAGGGTGAAGCCTAGGTTGCCCGGAACGTAGAAATGACCATCACTTTCAAACTGGTTGCAATTAATCCTTTTATACGATGGAAAAACTGTTGCATTTTTATTGCATTTTATGCTTCGGGCGTTGACTTCTAAGGCCCTAACTATTCAATCTGTTGGTGCAACGCCCTAGGGTGAAGCCTAGGTTGCCCGGAACTTAGAAATGACCATAACTTTCATACTGGTTGCAATTACTCGTTTTATATGATGGAAAAACTGTTTTATTTATATTGTATTTTATGCTTCTGGCGTTGACTTCTAAGGCACTAGCTATTCGATCTGGTGGAGGAACGCCCTAGAGTGAAGCCTTGGTTGCCCGGAACGTAGAAATGACCATAACTTTCACACCGGTAGCAATTATTCGTTTTATACGATGGAAAAACTGTTGTATTTATATTGTATTTTATGCTTCTGGCGTTGACTTCTACGGCACTAACTATTCGATGTGGTGGAGCAACGCCCTAGAGTGAAGCCTAGGTTGCTCGGAATGTAGAAATGACCATAACTTTCACACTGGTTGCAATTATTCGTTTTATACGATGGAAGAACTGTTGTATTTATATTGTATTTTATGCTTCTGGCGTTCACTTGTTAGGACCTAACTATTCGATCTGGTGGAACAACGCCCTAGGGTGAAGCCTAGGTTGCCCGGAACGAGGAAATGATCATAACTTTTACACTGGTAGCAATTATTCGTTTTATTCAATGGAAAATCTGTTGTATTTATATTGTATTTTATGCTTCTGGCGTTGACTTCTTAGGCCCTAGCTATTCGATCTGGTGGAGCAATGCCTCAGAGTTAAGTCTAGGATACCCGAAACGCCGAAATGATCATTACTTTCACGCTTGTTGCAATTATTCCTGTTATACGATGAAAAGACTGTTGTATTCTTATTGTATTTTATGCTTCAGGCGTAGGCTTCCATGGCCGTAGCTATTCGATATGGTGGAGTACCGCCCTAGAGTGAAGCCTAGGTTGCTCGGAATGTAGAAATGACCATAACTTTCACACTGGTTGCAATTATTCGTTTTATACGATGGAAAAGCTGTTGTATTTATATTGTATTTTATGCTTCTGGCGTTCACTTCTTAGGCCCTAACTATTCGAGCTGGTGGTACAACGCCCTAGGGTGAAGCCTAGGTTGCCCGGAACGTAGAAGTGACCATAACTTTTACACTGGTAGCAATTATTCGTTTTATACAATGGAAAAAATGTTCTATTTATTTTGTATTTTATGCTTCGGGCGTTGACTTCTAAGGCCCTAACTGTTTGATCTTGTGGAGCAACGACCTAGAGTGAAGCCTAGGTTGCCCGGAACGTAGAAATGACCATTACTTTAACACTGTTTGCAATTATTCCTTTTATACGAT
Organism: Calliopsis andreniformis; assembly: GCF_051401765.1. Classification (NCBI taxonomy): domain Eukaryota; kingdom Metazoa; phylum Arthropoda; class Insecta; order Hymenoptera; family Andrenidae; genus Calliopsis; species Calliopsis andreniformis. Next base: position 17,006,915 of record NC_135072.1, read on the forward strand.
GGAAAAACTGTTCTATTTATTTTGTATTTTATGCTTCGGGCGTTGACTTCTTTGGCCATAACAATTCGATCTGGTGGAGCAACGCCCTAGAGTGAAGCCTAGGTTGCCTGGAACGTACAAATGATCATCACTTTCACACGGATTGCAATTATTCCTGTTATAGGATGGAAAGACTGTTGTATTTTTATTGCATTTTATGCTTCTGGCGTTCACATCTTAGGCCCTAACCATTCGATCTGGTGGAACAACGCCCTAGGGTGAAGCCTAGGTTGCCCGGAACGTAGAAATGACCATAACTTTTACACTGGTGGCAATTATTCGTATTATACAATGGAAAAACTGTTCTATTTATTTTTTATATTTTATGCTTCGGGCGTTGACTTCTAAGGCCCTAACTACTCGATCTGGTGGAGCAACGCCCTAGAGTGCCGCATGGGTTGCCCGGAACGTAGAAATGACCATTACTTTCAAAATGTTTGCAAATATTCATCTTATACGATGGAAAAAATGTTGTACTTATATTGTATTTTATTCTTCTCGCGTTGAATTCTAAGTCCCCAGCTATGCGACCTGGTGGAGCAACGCCCTAGAGTGAAACCTAGGTTACCCGGATCGTAGAAATGACCAGTACTTTCACACTGGTTGCAGTTACTCGTTTTATACAATGGAAAAACGGTTCTATTTATTTTGCATTTTATGCTTCAGGCGTTGACTTCTAAGACCCCAGCTATTCCATCTGGTGGAGCAACACCCTAGCGTGAAGCCTAGGTTGCCCGGAACGTAGCACATACCATTACCTTCACACTGTTTGCAATTATTCCTGTTATACGATGGAAACACTGTTGCATTTTTATTGTATTTTATGCTTCTGGCGATGATTTCTAAGGCCCTAACTATTCGATCTGGTGGAGCAACGCCCTAGAGCGAAGACTAGGTTGCTCGGAACGTAGAAATGACCATTACCTTCACACTATTTGCAATTATTCATTTTATACGATGGCGAAGCTGTTGTATTTATATTGTATTTTGTGCTTCCGGCGTTGACTTCTAAGGCCCTAACTGTTTGATCTTGTGGAGCAACGACCTAGAGTGAAGCCTAGGTTGCCCGGAACGTAGAAATGACCATTACTTTAACACTGTTTGCAATTATTCCTTTTATACGATGGAAAAACTGTTCTATTTATTTTGTATTTTATGCTTCGGGCGTTGACTTCTTTGGCCATAACAATTCGATCTGGTGGAGCAACGCCCTAGAGTGAAGCCTAGGTTGCCTGGAACGTACAAATGATCATCACTTTCACACGGATTGCAATTATTCCTGTTATAGGATGGAAAGACTGTTGTATTTTTATTGCATTTTATGCTTCTGGCGTTCACATCTTAGGCCCTAACCATTCGATCTGGTGGAACAACGCCCTAGGGTGAAGCCTAGGTTGCCCGGAACGTAGAAATGACCATAACTTTTACACTGGTGGCAATTATTCGTATTATACAATGGAAAAACTGTTCTATTTATTTTTTATATTTTATGCTTCGGGCGTTGACTTCTAAGGCCCTAACTACTCGATCTGGTGGAGCAACGCCCTAGAGTGCCGCATGGGTTGCCCGGAACGTAGAAATGACCATTACTTTCAAAATGTTTGCAAATATTCATCTTATACGATGGAAAAAATGTTGTACTTATATTGTATTTTATTCTTCTCGCGTTGAATTCTAAGTCCCCAGCTATGCGACCTGGTGGAGCAACGCCCTAGAGTGAAACCTAGGTTACCCGGATCGTAGAAATGACCAGTACTTTCACACTGGTTGCAGTTACTCGTTTTATACAATGGAAAAACGGTTCTATTTATTTTGCATTTTATGCTTCAGGCGTTGACTTCTAAGACCCCAGCTATTCCATCTGGTGGAGCAACACCCTAGCGTGAAGCCTAGGTTGCCCGGAACGTAGCACATACCATTACCTTCACACTGTTTGCAATTATTCCTGTTATACGATGGAAACACTGTTGCATTTTTATTGTATTTTATGCTTCTGGCGATGATTTCTAAGGCCCTAACTATTCGATCTGGTGGAGCAACGCCCTAGAGCGAAGACTAGGTTGCTCGGAACGTAGAAATGACCATTACCTTCACACTATTTGCAATTATTCATTTTATACGATGGCGAAGCTGTTGTATTTATATTGTATTTTGTGCTTCCGGCGTTAACTTCTAAAGCCGTAGCAATCAGATGTGGAGCAGCAACGCCCTAGAGTGACGGGTAGGTTGCCAGGCACGCAGAAATGACCATTACTTTTACAATGTTCGCAATCATTCATTTTATACGATGGAAAAACTGTTGTACTTATATCGTATTTTACTCTTCTGGCGTTGACTTCTTAGGCCCTAACTATTCCATCTGGTGGAACAACGCCCTAGAGTAAAGCCCAGGTTGCGCGGAACGTAGAAATGACCATAACTTTCACACTGGTAGCAATTATTCGTTTTATACAATGGAAAAACTGTTCTATTTATTTTGTATTTAATGCTTCTGGCGTGGACTTCTAAGGCCCTAACTATTCGATCAGGTGGAGCAAAGTCCTAGAGTGAAGCCTAGGTTGCGCGAAATGTAGGAATGACCATAACTTTCACACTGGTTGCAATTATTCATTTTATACGATGAAAAAACTGTTGTACTTATATTGTATTTTATTCTTATGGCGTTGAATTCTAAGTCACTAGCTATTCGATCTGGTGGAGCACCGCCCTAGAGTGAAACCTAGGTTACCCGGAACGTAGAAATGACAAGTACCTTCATACTGTTTGCAGTTATTCCTGTTATACGATGGAAATACTTTTGCATCTTTATTGTATTTTATGCTTCTGGCGCTGACTTCTAAGGCCCTAGCTATTCGATTTGGTGGAGCACCGCCCTAGAGTGAAGCCTAGGTTGCCCGGAACGTAGAAATGACCATAACTTCCACACTGGTTGCAATTATTCGTTTTATACGATGGAAAAGCTGTTGTATTTATATCGTTTTTTATGCTCCTGGCGTTGACTTCTTAGGCCCTAACTATTCCATCTGGTGGGACAACGCCCTAGGGTAAAGCCCAGATTGCGCGGAACGTAGAAATGACCATAACTTTCACACTGGTAGCAATTTTTCGTTTTATACGATGGAAAAACTGTTCTATTTATTTTATATTTTATGCTTCGGGCGTTGACTTCTAAGGCCCTAGCTATTCGATCTGGTGGAGCAACGCCCTAGAGTGAAACCTAGGTTACCCGGAACGTAGAAATGACAAGTACTTTCACACTGTTTGCAATTATTCCTGTTATACGATGGAAAAACTGTTGCATCTTTATAGTATTTTATGCTTCTGGCGTTGACTTCTAAGGCCCTAACTATGCGATCTGGTGGAGCAACGCCCTAGAGCGAAGCCTAGGTTGCTCGGAACGTAGAAATGACCATTACCTTCACACTGTTTGCAATTATTCATTTTATACGATGGCGAAGCTGTTGTATTTATATTGTATTTTATGCTTACGGCCTTAACTTCTAAGGCCGTAGCTATCAGATGTGGAGCAGCAACGCCCTAGAGTGACGCGCAGGTTGCCAGGCACGCAGAAATGACCATTACTTTAACAATGTTCGCAATCATTCATTTTATACGATGGAAAAACTGTTGTACTTATATCGTATTTTATTCTTCTGGCGTTGACTTCTTAGGCCCTAACTATTTGATCTGGTGGAGCACCGCCCTAGAGTGAAGCCTAGGTTGCCCGGAACGTAGACCATACCATTACCTTCACACTGGTGGTAATTATTCCTGTTATGCGATGGAAAAACTCTTGCATCTTTATTGCATTTTATGCTTCGGGCGTTGACTTCTAAGGCCCTAACTATTCGATCTGGTGGAGCAACGCCCTAGAGTGAAGCCTAGATTGCCCGGTACGTAGAAATGACAATCACTATCAAACTGGTTGCAATTATTTGTTTTATACGATGGAAAAGCTGTTTTATTTATATCGTATTTTATGCTTCTGGCGTTGACTTCTTAGGCCCTAACTGTTCCATCTGGTGGAACAACGCCGTAGGGTAAAGCCAAGATTGCGCGGAACGTAGAAATGACCATAACTTTTACACGGGTAGCAATTATTCGTTTTATACAATGGAAAAACTGTTCTATTTCTTTTGTATTTAATGCTACGGGCGTCGACTTCTAAGGTCCTGACTGTTTGATCTGGTGGATCAACGCCCTAGAGTGAAGCCTAGATTGCCCGGTACGTAGAAATGACCATCACTATCAAACTGGTTGCAATTATTTGTTTTATACGATGGAAAAGCTGTTTTATTTATATCGTATTTTATGCTTCTGGCGTTGACTTCTTAGGCCCTAACTATTCCATCTGGTGGAACAACGCCGTAGGGTAAAGCCAAGATTGCGCGGAACGTAGAAATGACCATAACTTTCACACTGGTTGCTATCATTCGTTTTATATGATGGAAAAACTGTTCTATTTATATTCTATTTTATGCTTCTGTCGTTCACTTCTTATACCCTAACTATTCGATTTGGTGGAGCAAAGTCCTAGAGTGAAGCCTAGGTTGCTCGAAATGTAGAAATGACCATAACTTTCACACTGGTTGCAATTATTCATTTTATACGATGAAAAAACTGTTGTATTTATATTGTATTTTATTCTTATGGCGTTGAATTCTAAGTCCCAAGCTATTCGATCTGGTGGAGCACCGCCCTATTGTGAAGCCTAGGTTGCCCGGAACGTAGAAATGACCATAACTTCCACACTGGTTGCAATTATTCGTTTTATACGATGGAAAAGCTGTTGTATTTATATCGTTTTTTATGCTCCTGGCGTTGACTTCTTAGGCCCTAACTATTCCATCTGGTGGGACAACGCCCTAGGGTAAAGCCCAGATTGCGCGGAACGTAGAAATGACCATAACTTTCACACTGGTAGCAATTTTTCGTTTTATACGATGGAAAAACTGTTCTATTTATTTTATATTTTATGCTTCGGGCGTTGACTTCTAAGGCCCTAGCTATTCGATCTGGTGGAGCAACGCTCTACAGTGAAACCTAGTTTCCCGGAACGTAGAAATGACAAGTACTTTCACATTGTTTGCAATTATTCCTGTTATACGATGGAAAAACTGTTGCATCTTTATAGTATTTTATGCTTCTGGCGTTGACTTCTAAGGCCCTAACTATTCGATCTGGTGGAGCAACGCCCTAGAGCGAAGCCTAGGTTGCCCGGAACGTAGAAATGACCATTACCTTCACACTGTTTGCAATTATTCATTTTATACGATGGCGAAGCTGTTGTATTTATATTGTATTTTATGCTTACGTTGTTAACTTCTAAGGCCGTAGCTATCAGATGTGGAGCAGCAACGCCCTAGAGTGACGCGCAGGTTGCCAGGCACGCAGAAATGACCATTACTTTCACAATGTTCGCAATCATTCATTTTATACGATGGAAAAACTGTTGTACTTATATCGTATTTTATTCTTCTGGCGTTGACTTTTTAGGCCCTAACTATTTGATCTGGTGGAGCACCGCCCTAGAGTGAAGCCTAGGTTGCCCGGAACGTAGAAATGTCCATAACTTTCACACTGGTTGCTATTATTCGTTGTAAACGATGGAAAAGCTGTTGTATTTATATTGCATTTTATGCTCCTGGCATTGAATTCTAAGTCCCTAGCTATTCGATCTGGTGGAGCAACGCCCTAGAGTGAAGCCTAGGTTGCCCGGAACGTAGAAATGACCATTACTTGCACAGTGCTTGCAATTATTCATTTTATACGATGGAAAAGCTGTTGTATTAATATCGTATTTTATGCTTCTGGCGTTGACTTCTAAGGACCTAACTATTCGATCTGGTGGAGCAACGCCCTAGAGTGAAGCCTAGGTTGCTCGGAATGTAGAAATGACCATAGCTTTCACACTGGTTGCAATTATTCGTTTTATACGATGGAAAAACTGTTGTATTTATATTGCATTTTATGCTTCTGGCGTTAACTTCTTAGGCCCTAACTATTCGATCTGGTGGAACAACGCCCTAGTGTGAAGCCTAGGTTGCCCGTAACGTAGAAATGACCATAACTTTTACACTGGTAGCAATTATTCGTTTTATACAATGGAAAAACTGTTGTATTTATTTTGTATTTTATGCTTCGGGCGTTGACTTCTAAGGCCCTAACTGTTCGATCTGGTGGAGCAACGCCCTAGAGTGAAGCCTAGGTTGCCCGGAACGTAGAAATGACCATTACCTTCACACTGTTTGGAATTATTTTCTTTTATACGATGGAAAAGCTGTTGTATTTATATCGTATTTTATGCTTCTGGCGTTGACTTCTATGGCCCTAGCTATTCGATTTAGTGGAGCAACGCCCTAGAGTGAAGCCTAGGTTGCCCGGAACGTAGTAATGACCATCACTTTCAAACTGGTTGCAATTAATCCTGTTATACGATGGCAAAACTGTTGTATTTTTATTGCATTTTATGCTTCGGGCGTTGACTTCTAAGGCCCTAACTATTCAATCTGTTGGAGCAACGCCCTAGAGTGAAGCCTAGGCTGCTCGGAATGTAGAAATGACCATAACTTTCACACTGGTTGCAATTATTCGTTTTATACGATGGAAAGCTGTTGTATTTATATTGTATTTTATGCTTCTGGCGTTCACTTCTTAGGCCCTAACCATTCGATCTGGTGGAACGACGCCCTAGGGTGAAGCCTAGGTTGCCCGGAACGTAGAAATGACCATAACTTTTACAATGGTAGCAATTATTCGTTTTATACAATGGAAAAACTGTTCTATTTATTTTGTATTTTATTCTTCGGGCGTTGACTTCTAAGGCCCTAACTGTTTGATCTGGTGGAGCAGCGCCCTAGGGTGAAGCCTAGGTTGCCCGGAACGTAGAAATGACCATTACTTTCACACTGTTTGCAATTATTCCTTTTATACCATGGAAAAACTGTTCTATTTATTTTGTATTTTATGCTTCGGGCGTTGACTTCTTTGGCCCTAACAATTCGATCTGGAGGAGCAACGCCCTAGAGGGAAGCCTAGGTTGCCTGGAACGTAGAAATGACCATCACTTTCGCACGGGTTGCAATTATTCCTGTTATAGGATGGAAAGACTGTTGTATTTTTATTGCATTTTATGCTTCTGGCGTTCACTTCTTAGGCCCTAACTATTCGATCTGGAGGAACAACGCCCTAGGGTGAAGCCTAGGTTGCCCGGAACGTAGAAATGACCATAAGTTTCATAATGGTTGCAATTATTCGTTTTATACAATGGAAAAACTGTTGTATTTCTATTGTATTTTATGCTTCGGGCGTTGACTTCTTAGGCCCTAACACTTCGATCTGGTGGAGCAACGCCCTACAGTGAATCCTAGGTTGCCCGGAACGTAGATATGACCATAACCTTCACACATGTTGCAATTCTTCGTTTTATACGGTGTAAAGGCTGTTGTACTTATTTTGTATTTTATTCTTCTGGTGTTGACTTCTTAGGCCCTAACTGTTTGATCTGGTGGAGCAACGCCCTAGAGTGAAGCCTAGGTTGCCCGGAACGAAGAAATGACAATTACTGTCACACTGATTGCAATTATTCGTTTTTTACGATGGAAAAGCTGTTGTATTTATATTGTATTTTATGCCACTGGCGTTGACTTCTAAGGCCCTAGCTATTCGATCTAGTGGAGCAACGCCCTGGAGTGAGGCCTAGGTTGCCCGGAACGTAGAAATGACCATCACTTTCAAACTGGTTGCAATTACTCCTGTTATACGATGCAAAAACTGTTGTATTTTTATTGCATTTTATGCTTCGGGCGTTGACTTCTAAGGCCCTAACTATTCAATCTGTTGGAGCAACGACCTAGAGTGAAGCCTAGGTTGCTCAGAATGTAGAAATGACCATAACTTTCACACTGGTTGCGATTATTCGTTTTATACGATGGAAAAACTGTTGTATTTATATTGTATTTTGTGCTTCTGGCGTTCACTTCTTAGGCCCTAACTATTCGATCTGGTGGAACAACGCCCTAGGGTGAAGCCTAGGTTGCCCGGAACGTAGAACATACCATTACCTTCACACTGGTTACAATTGTTCCTGTTATACGATGGAAAAACTGTTGCACCTTTATTGTATTTTATCCTTCTGGCGTTAAATTCTAAGTCCCTAGCTATTCGATCTGGTGGTGCAACGCCCTAGAGTGAAACATAGGTTACCCGGGACGTAGAAATGACCAGTACTTTCACACTGGTTGCAGTTATTCGTTTTATCCAATGGAAAAACTGTTCTATTTATTTTGCATTTTATGCTTCGGGTGTTGACTTCTAAGGCCCTAGCTATTCCATCTGGTGGAGCAACACCCTAGTGTGATGCCTGGGTTGCCCGGAACGTAGAAATGACAATTACTTCCACACTGTATGCAAATATACATTATATACGATGGAAAAGCTGTTGTACTTATATTGTAATTTATGCTTCTTGCGTTGACTTCTTAGGCCGTAACTGTTTGATCTGGTGGAGCACCGCCCTAGAGTGAAGCCTAGGTTGCCCGGAACGTAGAACATACCATTACCTTCACATTGGTTACAATTATTCCTGTTATACGATGGAAAAACTGTTGCACATTTATTGTATTTTATGCTTCTGGCGTTGACTTCATAGGCCCTAACTATTCGATCTGGTGGAGCAACGTCCTAGAGTGAAGCCTAGGTTGACCGGAACGTAGAAATGACCATAACTTTCACACTGGTTACCATTATTCGTTTTATACGATGGAAAAGCTGTTGAATTTATATCGTATTTTATGCTTCTGGCGTTGACTTCTTAGGCCCTAACTATTCCATCTGGTGGAACAACGCCCTATGGTGAAGCCTAGGTTGCCCGGAACGTAGAAATGACTATTACTTTCACACTGTTTGCAATTATTCCTTTTATACGATGCAAAAGCTGTTGTATTTATATTGTATTTTATGCCTCTGGCGTTGACTTCTAAGGCACTAGCTATTCGATCTAGTGGAGCAACGCCCTAGAGTGAAGCCTAGGTTGCCCGGAACGTAGAAATGACCATCACTTTCAAACTGGTTGCAATTAATCCTGTTATACGATGGAAAAACTGTTGTATTTTTATTGCATTTTATGCTTCGGGCGTTGACTTCTAAGGACCTGACTATTCAATCTGTCGGAGCAACGCCCTAAAGTGAAGCCTAGGTTGCTCGGAATGTAGAAATGACCATAGCTTTCACACTGGTTGCAATTATTCGTTTTATACGATGGAAAAACTGTTGTATTTATATTGTATTTTATGCTTCTGGCGTTAACTTCTTAGGCCCTAACTATTCGATCTGGTGGAACAACGCCCTAGGGTGAAGCCTAGGTTGCCCGGAACGAAGAAATGACCATAACTTTTACACTGGTAGCAATTATTCGTTTTATACGATGGAAAAACTGTTGTATTTATATTGTATTTTATGCTTCTGGCGTTCACTTCTTAGGCCCTAACCATTCGATCTGGTGGAACAACGCCCTAGGGTGAAGCCTAGGTTGCCCGGAACGTAGAAATGACCATAACTTTTACACTGGTAGCAATTATTCGTTTATTACAATGGAAATACTGTTGTATTTATATTGTATTTTATGCTTCTGGCGTTGACTTCTTAGGCCCTAACTATTCGATCTGGTGGAGCAATGCCTCAGAGTTAAGTCTAGGATGCCCGAAACGCCTAAATGATCATTACTTTCACGCTTGTTGCAATTATTCCTGTTATACGATGAAAAGACCGTTGTATTTTTATTGTATTTTATGCTTCAGGCGTAGGCTTCTAAGGCCGTAGCTATTGGATATGGTGGAGCACCGCCCTAGAGTGAAGCCTAGGTTGCTCGGAATATAGAAATGACCATAACTTTCACTCTGGTTGCAATTATTCGTTTTCTACGATGGAAAAACTGTTGTATTTATATTGTATTTTATGCTTCTGGCGTTCACTTCTTATGGCCTAACTATTCGATCTGGTGGAACAATGCCCTAGGGTGAAGCCTAGGTTGCCCGGAACGTAGAAATGACCATAACGTTTACACTGGTAGCAATTATTCGTTTTATACAATGGAAAAGCTCTTGTATTTATATTGTTATTTATGCCTCTGGCGTTGACTTCTAAGGCCCTAGCTATTCGATCTAGTGGAGCAACGCCCTAGAGTGAAGCCTAGGTTGCCCGGAACGCAGAAATGACCATCACTTTCAAACTGGTTGCAATTAATCCTGTTATACGATGGAAAAACTGTTGTATTTTTATTATATTTTATGCTTCGGGCGTTGACTTCTAAGGCCCTGACTATTCAATCTGTTGGAGCAACGCCCTAGAGTGAAGCCTAGGTTGCTCGGAATGTAGAAATGACCATAGCTTTCACACTGGTTGCAATTATTCGGTTTATACGATGGAAAAACTGTTGTATTTATATTGTATTTTATTCTTCTGACGTTCACTTCTTAGGCCCTAACTATTCGATCTGGTGGAACAACGCCCTAGGGTGATGCCTAGGTTGCCCGGAACGTAGAAATGACCATATCTTTTACACTGGTAGCAATTATTCGTTTTATACAATGGAAAAACTGTTCTATTTATTTTGTATTTTATGCTTCGGGCGTTGACTTCTAAGGCCCTAACTGTTTGATCTGGTGGATCAGCGCCCTAGGGTGAAGCCTAGGTTGCCCGGAACGTAGAAATGACCATTACTTTCACACTGTTTGCAATTATTCCTGTTATAAGATGGAAAAACTTTTGCACCTTTATTGTATTTTATGCTTCTGGCGTTGACTTCATAGGCCCTAACTATTCGATCTGGTGGAGCAACGTCCTAGAGTGAAGCCTAGGTTGACCGGAACGTAGAAATGACCATAACTTTCACACTGGTTACCATTGTTCGTTTTATACGATGGAAAAGCTGTTAAATTTATATCGTATTTTATGCTTCTGGCGTTGACTTCTTAGGCCCTAACTATTCCATCTGGTGGAACAACGCCCTAGGGTGAAGCCTAGGTTGCCCGGAACGTAGAAATGACTATTACTTTCACACTGTTTGCAATTATTCCTTTTATACGATGCAAAAGCTGTTGTATTTATATTGTATTTTATGCCTCTGGCGTTGACTTCTAATGCGCTAGCTATTCGATCTAGTGGAGCAACGCCCTAGAGTGAAGCCTAGGTTGCCCGGAACGTAGAAATGACCATCACTTTCAAACTGGTTGCAATTAATCCTGTTATACGATGGAAAAACTGTTGTATTTTTATTGCATTTTATGCTTCGGGCGTTGACTTCTAAGGACCTGACTATTCAATCTGTCGGAGCAACGCCCTAAAGTGAAGCCTAGGTTGCTCGGAATGTAGAAATGACCATAGCTATCACACTGGTTGCAATTATTCGTTTTATACGATGGAAAAACTGTTGTATTTATATTGTATTTTATGCTTCTGGCGTTAACTTCTTAGGCCCTAACTATTCGATCTGGTGGAACAACGCCCTAGGGTGAAGCCTAGGTTGCCCGGAACGAAGAAATGACCATAACTTTTACACTGGTAGCAATTATTCGTTTTATACGATGGAAAAACTGTTGTATTTATATTGTATTTTATGCTTCTGGCGTTCACTTCTTAGGCCCTAACCATTCGATCTGGTGGAACAACGCCCTAGGGTGAAGCCTAGGTTGCCCGGAACGTAGAAATGACCATAACTTTTACACTGGTAGCAATTATTCGTTTATTACAATGGAAATACTGTTGCATTTATATTGTATTTTATGCTTCTGGCGTTGACTTCTTAGGCCCTAACTATTCGATCTGGTGGAGCAATGCCTCAGAGTTAAGTCTAGGATGCCCGAAACGCCTAAATGATCATTACTTTCACGCTTGTTGCAATTATTCCTGTTATACGATGAAAAGACCGTTGTATTTTTATTGTATTTTATGCTTCAGGCGTAGGCTTCTAAGGCCGTAGCTATTGGATATGGCGGAGCACCGCCCTAGAGTGAAGCCTAGGTTGCTCGGAATATAGAAATGACCATAACTTTCACTCTGGTTGCAATTATTCGTTTTCTACGATGGAAAAACTGTTGTATTTATATTGTATTTTATGCTTCTGGCGTTCACTTCTTATGGCCTAACTATTCGATCTGGTGGAACAATGCCCTAGGGTGAAGCCTAGGTTGCCCGGAACGTAGAAATGACCATAACGTTTACACTGGTAGCAATTATTCGTTTTATACAATGGAAAAGCTCTTGTATTTATATTGTTATTTATGCCTCTGGCGTTGACTTCTAAGGCCCTAGCTATTCGATCTAGTGGAGCAACGCCCTAGAGTGAAGCCTAGGTTGCCCGGAACGTAGAAATGACCATCACTTTCAAACTGGTTGCAACTAATCCTGTTATACGATGGAAAAACTGTTGTATTTTTATTATATTTTATGCTTCGGGCGTTGACTTCTAAGGCCCTGACTATTCAATCTGTTGGAGCAACGCCCTAGAGTGAAGCCTAGGTTGCTCGGAATGTAGAAATGACCATAGCTTTCACACTGGTTGCAATTTTTCGTTTTATACGATGGAAAAACTGTTGTATTTATATTGTATTTTATGCTTCTGACGTTCACTTCTTAGGCCCTAACTATTCGATCTGGTGGAACAACGCCCTAGGGTGATGCCTAGGTTGCCCGGAACGTAGAAATGACCATATCTTTTACACTGGTAGCAATTATTCGTTTTATACAATGGAAAAACTGTTCTATTTATTTTGTATTTTATGCTTCGGGCGTTGACTTCTAAGGCCCTAACTGTTTGATCTGGTGGATCAGCGCCCTAGGGTGAAGCCTAGGTTGCCCGGAACGTAGAAATGACCATTACTTTCACACTGTTTGCAATTATACCTGTTATAAGATGGAAAAACTGTTGCACCTTTATTGTATTTTATGCTTCTGGCGTTGACTTCATAGGCCCTAACTATTCGATCTGGTGGAGCAACGTCCTAGAGTGAAGCCTAGGTTGACCGGAACGTAGAAATGACCATAACTTTCACACTGGTTGCGATTATTCGTTTTATACGATGGAAAAACTGTTGTATTTATATTGTATTTTATGCTTCTGGCGTTCACTTCTTAGGCCCTAACTATTCGATCTGGTGGAACAACGCCCTAGGGTGAAGCCTAGGTTTCCCGGAACGTAGAAATGACCATAACTTTTACACTGGTAGCAATTATTCGTTTTATAGAATGGAAAAACTGTTGTATTTATATTGTATTTTATGCTTCTGGCGTTGACTTCTTAGGCCCTAACTATTTGATCTGGTGGAGCAACGCCCTAGAGTGAAGCCTAGGTTGCCTGGAACGTACAAATGACCATCACTTTCACACGGATTGAATTTATTCCTGTTATAGGATGGAAAGACTGTTGTATTTTTATTGCATTTTATGCTTCTGGCGTTCACTTCTTAGGCCCTAACTATTCGATCTAGTGGAACAACGCCCTAGGGTGAAGCCTAGGTTGCCCGGAACGTAGAAATGACCATTACCTTCACACTGTTTGCGATTATTTTCTTTTATACGATGGAAAAGCTGTTGTATTTATATCGTATTTTATGCTTCTGGCGTTCACTTCTATGGCCCTAGCTATTCCATCTAGTGGAGCAACGCCCTAGAGTGAAGCCTAGGTTGCCCGGAACGTAGTAATGACCATCACTTTCAAACTGGTTGCAATTTATCCTGTTATACGATGCAAAAACTGTTGTATTTTTATTGCATTTTATGCTTCGGGCGTTGACTTCTAAGGCCCTAACTATTCAATCTGTTGGAGCAACGACCTAGAGTGAATCCTAGGTTGCTCGGAATGTAGAAATGACCATAACTTTCACACTGGTTGCGATTATTCGTTTTATACGATGGAAAAACTGTTGTATTTATATTGTATTTTATGCTTCTGGCGTTCACTTCTTAGGCCCTAAATATTCGATCTGGTGGAACAACGCCCTAGGGTGAAGCCTAGGTTTCCCGGAACGTAGAAATGACCATAACTTTTACACTGGTAGCAATTATTCGTTTTATACAATGGAAAAACTGTTGTATTTATATTGTATTTTATGCTTCTGGCGTTGTCCTCCTAGGCCCTAACTATTCGATCTGGTGGAGCAACGCCCTAGAGTGAAGCCTAGGTTGCCTGGAACGTACAAATGACCATCACTTTCACACGGATTGCATTTATTCCTGTTATAGGATGGAAAGACTGTTGTATTTTTATTGCATTTTATGCTGCAGGCGTTGACTTCTGAGGCCGTAGCTATTCGATGTGGTGGAAGAACGCCATAGAGTGAAGCCTAGGTTGCCCGTAAAGTAGAAATGACCATAACTTTCATACTGGTTGCAATTATTCGTTTAATACGATGGAAAAGCTGTTGTATTTATATCGTATTTTATGCTTCGGGCGTTGACTTCTTAGGCCCTAACACTTCGATCTGGTGGAGCAACGCCCTACAGTGAAGCCTAGGTTGCCCGGAACGTAGATATGACCATAACCTTCACACAGGTTGCAATTATTCGTTTTATACGGTGTAAAGGCTGTTGTATTTATTTTGTATTTTACTCTTCTGGTGTTGACTTCTTAGGCCCTAACTATTCGATCTGGTGGAACAACGCCGTAGAGTGAAGCCTAGGTTGCCCGGAACGTAGAAATGACCATTGCTTTCACACTGTTTGCAATTATTCCTTTTATACCATGGAAAAGCTGTTGTAGTTATATCGTATTTTATGCTTCTGGCGTTGACTTCTAAGGTCCTAACTATTCGATCTGGTGGAGCAACGCCCTAGAGTGAAGCCTAGGTTGCTCGGAATATAGAAATGACCATAACTTTCACACTGATTGCAATTATTCGTTTTCTACGATGGAAAAACTGTTGTATTTATATTGTATTTTATGCTTCTGGCGTTGACTTCTTTGGCCCTAACAATTCGATCTGGTGGAGCAACGCCCTAGAGTGAAGCCTAGGTTCCCTGGAACGTACAAATGACCATCACTTTCACACGGGTTGCAATTATTCCTGTTATAAAATGGAAAGACTGTTGTATTTTTATTGCATTTTATGCTTCTGGCGTTGACTTCTAAGGTCCTAACTATTCGATCTGGTGGAGCAACGCCCTAGAGTGAAGCCTAGGTTGCTCGGAATATAGAAATGACCATAACTTTCACACTGGTTGCAATTATTCGTTTTCTACGATGGAAAAACTGTTGTATTTATATTGTATTTTATGCTTCTGGCGTTCACTTCTTAGGGCCTAACTATTCAATCTGATGGAACAATGCCCTAGGGTGAAGCCTAGGTTGCCCGGAACGTAGAAATGACCATAACTTTTACACTGGTAGCAATTATTCGTTTTATACAATGGAAAAGCTCTTGTATTTATATTGTAATTTATGCCTCTGGCGTTGACTTCTAAGGCCCTAGCTATTCGATCTAGTGGAGCAACGCCCTAGAGTGAAGCCTAGGTTGGCCGGAACGTAGAAATGACAATTACTTTCACACTGTTTGCAATTATTCCTTTTATACGATGCAAAAACTGTTGTATTTATATCGTATTTTATGCTTCTGGCGTTGACTTCTAAGGACCTAACTATTCGATCTGTTGGAGCAACGCCCTAGACTGAAGCCTAGGTTGCTCGGAATGTAGAAATGACCATAGCTTTCACACTGGTTGCAATTATTCGTTTTATACGATGGAAAAACTGTTGTATTTATATTGTATTTTATGCTTCTGGCGTTCACTTCTTAGACCCTTACTATTCGATCTGGTGGAACAACGCCCTAGGGTGAAGCCTAGGTTGCCCGGAACGTAGAAATGACCATAAGTTTCATAATGGCTGCAATTATTCGTTTTATACGATGGAAAAACTGTTGTATTTCTATTGTATTTTATGCTTCGGGCGTTGACTTCTTAGGCCCTAACTCCTCGATCTGGTGGAGCAACGCCCTACAGTGAATCGTAGGTTGCCCGGAACGTAGAAATGACCATAGCTTTCACACTGGTTGCAATTATTCGTTTTATACGATGGAAAAACTGTTGTATTTATATTGTATTTTATGCTTCTGGCGTTCACTTCTTAGACCCTTACTATTCGATCTGGTGGAACAACGCCCTAGGGTGAAGCCTAGGTTGCCCGGAACGTAGAAATGACCATTACTTTCACACTGTTTGCAATTATTCCTTTTATACGATGGGAAAGCTGTTGTATTTATACTGTATTTTATGCTTCTGGCGTTGGCTTCTTAGGCCCTAACTATTCGATCTGGTGGAGCAATGCCTCAGAGTTAAGTCTAGGATGCCCGAAACGCCGAAATGATCATTACTTTCATGCTTGTTGCAATTATTCCTGTTATACGATGAAAATACCGTTGTATTTTTGTTGTATTTTATGCTTCAGGCGTAGGCTTCTAAGGCCTTAGCGATTCGATATGGTGGAGCACCGCCCTAGAGTGAAGCCTAGGTTGCCCGGAACGTAGAAATGACCATAACTTTTACATTGGTAGCAATTATTCGTTATATACAATGGAAAAACTGTTCTATTTATTTTGTATTTTATGCTTCGGTCGTTGACTTCTAAGGCCCTAAATGTTTCATCTGGTGGAGCAACGCCCTAGAATGAAGCCTAGGTTGCCCGGAACGTAGAAGTGACCATTACTTTCACACTGTTTGCAATTATTCCTTTTATACGATGGAAAAACTGTTCTATTTATTTTGTATTTTATGCTTCGGGCGTTGACTTCTTTGCCCCTAACAACTCGATCTGGTGGAGCAACGCCCTAGAGGGAAGCCTAGGTTGCCTGGAATGTAGAAATGACCATCACTTTCGCACGGGTTGCAATTATTCCTGTTATAGGATGGAAAGACTGTTGTATTTTTATTGCATTTTATGCTTCTGGCGTTCACTTCTTAGGCCCTAACTATTCGATCTGGTGGAACAACGCCCTAGGGTGAAGCCTAGGTTGCCCGGAACGTAGAAATGATCATAAGTTTCATAATGGTTGCAATTATTCGTTTTATACTATGGAAAAACTGTTGTATTTCTATTGTATTTTATGCTTCGGGCGTTGACTTCTTAGGCCCTAACACTTCGATCTGGTGGAGCAACGCCCTACAGTGAAGCCTAGGTTGCCCGGAACGTATATATGACCATAACCTTCACACAGGTTGCAATTATTCGTTTTATACGGTGTAAAGGCTGTTGTATTTATTTTGTATTTTATTCTTCTGGTGTTGACTTCTTAGGCCCTAACTATTCGATCTGGTGGAGCAACGCCCTAGAGTGAAGCCTAGGTTGCCTGGAACGTACAAATGACCATCACTTTCACACTGGTTGCAATTATTCCTGTTATAGGATGGAAAGACTGTTGCATTTTTAATGTATTTCATGCTTCAGGCGTTGACTTCTGAGGCCGTAGCTATTCGATGTGGGGGAGGAACGCCATAGAGTGAAGCCTAGGTTGCTCGGAATATAGAAATGACCATAACTTTCACACTGGTTGCAATTATTCGTTTTCTACGATGGAAAAACTGTTGTATTTATATTGTATTTTATGCTTCTGGCGTTCACTTCTTAGACCCTTACTATTCGATCTGGTGGAACAACGCCCTAGGGTGAAGCCGAGGTTGCCCGGAACGTAGAAATGACCATAAGTTTCATAATGGTTGCAATTATTCGTTTTATACGATGGAAAAACTGTTGTATTTATATTGTATTTTATGCTTCTGGAGTTCACTTCTTAGGCCCTAACTATTCGACCTGGTGGAACAACGCCCTAGGGTGAAGCCTAGGTTGCCCCGAACGTGGAAATGACCATAACATTTACTCTGGTAGCAATTATTCGTTTTATACAATGAAAAAACTGTTCTTTTTATTTTGTATTTTATGCTTCGGGCGTTGACCTCTAAGGCCCTAACTGTTTGATCTGGTGGAGCAACGCCCTAGAGTGAAGCCTAGGTTGCCCGGAACGAAGAAATGACAATTACTTTCACACTCATTGCAATTATTCGTTTTTTACGATGGAAAAGCTGTTGTATTTATATTGTATTTTATGCCTCTGGCGTTGACTTCTAAGGCCCTAGCAATTCGATCTAGTGGAGCAACGCCCTAGAGAGAAGACTAGGTTGCCCGGAACGTAGAAATGACCATCACTTTCAAACGGGTTGCAATTAATCCTGTTATACGATGCAAAAACTGTTGTACTTTTATTGCATTTTATGCTTCGGGCGTTGACTTCTAAGGCCCTAACTATTCAATCTGTTGGAGCGACGCCCTAGAGGGAAGCCTAGGTGACTCGGAATGTAGAAATGACCATAACTTTCACACTGCTTGCAATTATTCGTTTTATACGATGGAAAAACTGTTGTATTTATATCGTATTTTATGCTTCTGGCGTTGACTTCTATGGCCCTAACTGTTTGATCTGGTGGAGCAACGCCCTAGGGCGAAGCCTAGGTTGCCCGGAACGTAGAAATGACCATTACTTTCACACTGTTTGCAATTATTCCTTTTATACGATGGAAAAGCTGTTGTATTTATATCGTATTTTATGCTTCGGGCGTTGTCTTCTAAGGCCTTAACTATTCAATCTGTTGGAGCAACGCCCTAGAGTGAAGCCTAGGTTGCTCGGAATGTAGAAATGACCATAACTTTCACACTGGTTGCAATTATTCGTTTTATACGATGGAAAAACTGTTGTATTTATATTATATTTTATGCTTCTGGCGTTCACTTCTTAGGCCCTAACTATTCAATCTGGTGGAACAACGCCCTAGGGTGTAGCCTATTCTGCGCGGAACGTAGAAATGACCATAACTTTTACACTGGTAGCAATTATTCGTTTTATACAATGGAAAAACTGTTGTATTTATATGGTATTTTATGCTTCTGGCGTCTGCTTCTTAGGCCCTAACTATTCGATCTGGTGGAGCAATGCCTCAGAGTTAAGTCTAGGATGCCCGAAACGCCGAAATGATCATTACTTTCACGCTTGTTGCAATTATTCCTGTTATACGATGAAAAGTCCGTTGTATTTTTATTGTATTTTATGCATCAGGCGTAGGCTTCTAAGGCCGTAGCTATTCGATATGGTGGAGCACCGCCCTAGAGTGAAGCCTAGGTTGCCCGGAACGTAGAAATGACCATAACTTTTGCACTGGTAGCAACTATTCGTTTTATACGATGGAAAAGCTGTTGTATTTATATTGTATTTTATGCTTCTGGCGTTCACTTCTTAGGCCCTAACAGTTTGATCTGGTGGAGCAACGCCCTAGAGTGAAGCCTAGGTTGCCCGGAACGTAGAAATGACCATTACTTTCACACTGTTTGCAATTATTCCTTTCATACGATGGAAAAACTGTTCTATTTATTTTGTATTTTATGCTTCGGGCGTTGACTTCTAAGGCCCTAACTATTCGATCTGCTGGAGCAACGCCCTAGAGTGAAGCCTAGTTTGCCCGGTACGTAGAAATGACCATCACTATCAAACTGGTTGCAATTATCTGTTTTATACGATGGAAAAGCTGTTGTATTTGTATCGTATTTTATGCTTCTGGCGTTCACTTCTTAGACCCTAATTATTCGATCTGGTGGTACAACGGCCTAGGGTGAAGCCCAGGTTGCTCGGAAAGTAGAAATGACCATAGCTTTCACACTGGCAGCAATTATTCGTTTTATACGATGGAAAAACTGTTGTATTTTTATTGCATTTTATGCTTCGGGCGTTGACTTCTAAGGCCCTAACTATTCAATCTTTTGGAGCAACACCCTAGAGTGAAGCCTAGGTTGCTCGGAATGTAGAAAAGATCATAACTTTCACACTGGCTGCAATTATTCGTTTTATACGATGGAAAAACTGTTGTATTCATATTGTATTTTATGCTTCTGGCGTTCACTTCTTAGGCCCTAACTATTCAATCTGGTGGAACAACGCCCTAGGGTGAAGCCTAGGTTGCCCGGAACGTAGAAATGAACATAACTTTTACACTGGTAGCAATTATTCGTTTTATACAATGGAAAAACTGTTGTATTTATTTGGTATTTTATGCTTCTGGCGTTGACTTCTTAGGCCCTAACTATTCGATCTGGTGGAGCAATGCCTCAGAGTTAAGTCTAGGATGCCCGAAACGCCGAAATGATCATTACTTTCACGCTTGTTGCAATTATTCCAGTTATACGATGAAAAGACAGTTGTATTTTTATTGAATTTTATGCTTCAGGCGTACGTTTCTAAGGCCGTAGCTATTCGATATGGTGGAGCACCGCCCTAGAGTGAAGCCTAGGTTGCCCGGAACGTAGAAATGACCATAACTTTTACACTGGTAGCAATTGTTCGTTTTATACGATGGAAAAGCTGTTGTATTTATATTGTATTTTATGCTTCCGGCGTTCACTTCTTAGGCCCTAAGTGTTTGATCTGGTGGAGCAACGCCCAAGAGTGAAGCCTAGGTTGCCCTGAACGTAGAAATGACCATTACCTTCACACTGTTTGCAATTATTCATTTTATACGATGGAAAAGCTGTTGTATTTATATTGTATTTTATGCTTCTGGCGTTCACTTCTTAGGCCCTAACCATTCGATCTGGTGGAACAACGCCCTAGGGTGAAGCCTAGGTTGCCCGGAACGTAGAAATGACCATCACTTTCAAACTGGTTGCAATTAATCCAGTTATACGATGGAAAAACTGTTGTATTTTTATTGCATTTTGTGCTTCGGCCGCTGACTTCTAAGGCCCTAACTATTCAATCTGTTGGAGCAACGCCCTAGAGTGAAGCCTAGGTTACCCGGAACGTAGAAATGACCATCACTTTCAAACTGGTTGCAATTATTCGTTTTATGCGATGGAAAAACTGTTGTATTTATATTGTATTTTATGCTTCTGGCGTTGACTTCTAAGGACCTAACTATTCGATCTGGTGGAGCAACGCCCTACAGTGATGCCTAGGTTGCCCGGAACGTAGATATGACCATAACCTTCACACTGGTTGCAAATTATTCCTGCTATACGATGGAAAATCTGTTGTATTTTTATTGCATTTTATGCTTCGGGCATTGACTTCTAAGGCCCTAACTATTCCATCTGGTGGAACAACGCCCTAGGGTGAAGTCTAGGTTGCCCGGAAAGTAGAAATGACCATAACTTTCACACTGGTAGCAATTATTCGTTTTATACGATGGAAAAACAGTTCTATTTATTTTATACTTTATGCTTCGGGCGTTGACTTCTAAGGTCCTAACTATTCGATCTGGTGGAGCAACGCCCTAGAGTGAAGCCTAGGTTGCACGGTACGTAGAAATGACCATCACTATCAAACTGGTTGCAATTATTTGTTTTATACGATGGAAAAGCTGTTGTATTTATATCGTATTTTATGCTTCTGGCGTTGACTTCTTAGGCCCTAACTATTCCATCTGGTGGAACAACGCCCTAGGGTGAAGCCTAGGTTGCCCGGAAAGCAGAAATGACCATAACTTTCATACTGGTTGCAATTATTCGTTTTATATGGTGGAAAAACTGTAGTATTTATATTGTATTTTATGCTTCGGGCGTTGACTTCTAAGGCGCTAACTATTCAATCTGTTGGAGCGACGTCCTAGAGGGAAGCCTAGGTGACTCGGAATGTAGAAATGACCATAACTTTCACACTGCTTGCAATTATTCGTTTTATACGATGGAAAAACTGTTGTATTTATATCGTATTTTATGCTTCTGGCGTTGACTTCTATGGCCCTAACTGATTGATCTGGTGGAGCAACGCCCTAGGGCGAAGCCTAGGTTGCCCGGAACGTAGAAATGACCATTACTTTCACACTGTTTGCAATTATTCCTTTTATACGATGGAAAAGCTGTTGTATTTATATCGTATTTTATGCTTCGGGCGTTGACTTCTAAGGCCCTAACTATTCAATCTGTTGGAGCAACGCCCTAGAGTGAAGCCTAGGTTGCTCGGAATGTAGAAATGACCATAACTTTCACACTGGTTGCAATTATTCGTTTTATACGATGGAAAAACTGTTGTATTTATATTATATTTTATGCTTCTGGCGTTCACTTCTTAGGCCCTAACTATTCAATCTGGTGGAACAACGCCCTAGGGTGTAGCCTATTCTGCCCGGAACGTAGAAATGACAATAACCTTTACACTGGTAGCAATTATTCGTTTTATACAATGGAAAAACTGTTGTATTTATATGGTATTTTATGCTTCTGGCGTCTGCTTCTTAGGCCCTAACTATTCGATCTGGTGGAGCAATGCCTCAGAGTTAAGTCTAGGATGCCCGAAACGCCGAAATGATCATTACTTTCACGCTTGTTGCAATTATTCCTGTTATACGATGAAAAGTCCGTTGTATTTTTATTGTATTTTATGCATCAGGCGTAGGCTTCTAAGGCCGTAGCTATTCGATATGGTGGAGCACCGCCCTAGAGTGAAGCCTAGGTTGCCCGGAACGTAGAAATGACCATAACTTTTGCACTGGCAGCAACTATTCGTTTTATACGATGGAAAAGCTGTTGTATTTATATTGTATTTTATGCTTCTGGCGTTCACTTCTTAGGCCCTAACAGTTTGATCTGGTGGAGCAACGCCCTAGAGTGAAGCCTAGGTTGCCCGGAACGTAGAAATGACCATTACTTTCACACTGTTTGCAATTATTCCTTTTATACGATGGAAAAACTGTTCTATTTATTTTGTATTTTATGCTTCGGGCGTTGACTTCTAAGGCCCTAACTATTCGATCTGCTGGAGCAACGCCCTAGAGTGAAGCCTAGTTTGCCCGGTACGTAGAAATGACCATCACTATCAAACTGGTTGCAATTATCTGTTTTATACGATGGAAAAGCTGTTGTATTTATATCGTATTTTATGCTTCTGGCGTTCACTTCTTAGGCCCTAACTCCTCGATCTGTTGGAGCAACGCCCTAGACTGAAGCCTAGGTTGCTCGGAATGTAGAAATGACCATAGCTTTCACACTGGTTGCAATTATTCGTTTTATACGATGGAAAAACTGTTGTATTTATATTGTATTTTATGCTTCTGGCGTTCACTTCTTAGACCCTTACTATTCGATCTGGTGGAACAACGCCCTAGGGTGAAGCCTAGGTTGCCCGGAACGTAGAAATGACCATAAGTTTCATAATGGCTGCAATTATTCGTTTTATACGATGGAAAAACTGTTGTATTTCTATTGTATTTTATGCTTCGGGCGTTGACTTCTTAGGCCCTAACTCCTCGATCTGGTGGAGCAACGCCCTACAGTGAATCGTAGGTTGCCCGGAACGTAGAAATGACCATAGCTTTCACACTGGTTGCAATTATTCGTTTTATACGATGGAAAAACTGTTGTATTTATATTGTATTTTATGCTTCTGGCGTTCACTTCTTAGACCCTTACTATTCGATCTGGTGGAACAACGCCCTAGGGTGAAGCCTAGGTTGCCCGGAACGTAGAAATGACCATTACTTTCACACTGTTTGCAATTATTCCTTTTATACGATGGGAAAGCTGTTGTATTTATACTGTATTTTATGCTTCTGGCGTTGGCTTCTTAGGCCCTAACTATTCGATCTGGTGGAGCAATGCCTCAGAGTTAAGTCTAGGATGCCCGAAACGCCGAAATGATCATTACTTTCATGCTTGTTGCAATTATTCCTGTTATACGATGAAAATACCGTTGTATTTTTGTTGTATTTTATGCTTCAGGCGTAGGCTTCTAAGGCCTTAGCGATTCGATATGGTGGAGCACCGCCCTAGAGTGAAGCCTAGGTTGCCCGGAACGTAGAAATGACCATAACTTTTACATTGGTAGCAATTATTCGTTATATACAATGGAAAAACTGTTCTATTTATTTTGTATTTTATGCTTCGGTCGTTGACTTCTAAGGCCCTAAATGTTTCATCTGGTGGAGCAACGCCCTAGAATGAAGCCTAGGTTGCCCGGAACGTAGAAGTGACCATTACTTTCACACTGTTTGCAATTATTCCTTTTATACGATGGAAAAACTGTTCTATTTATTTTGTATTTTATGCTTCGGGCGTTGACTTCTTTGCCCCTAACAACTCGATCTGGTGGAGCAACGCCCTAGAGGGAAGCCTAGGTTGCCTGGAATGTAGAAATGACCATCACTTTCGCACGGGTTGCAATTATTCCTGTTATAGGATGGAAAGACTGTTGTATTTTTATTGCATTTTATGCTTCTGGCGTTCACTTCTTAGGCCCTAACTATTCGATCTGGTGGAACAACGCCCTAGGGTGAAGCCTAGGTTGCCCGGAACGTAGAAATGATCATAAGTTTCATAATGGTTGCAATTATTCGTTTTATACTATGGAAAAACTGTTGTATTTCTATTGTATTTTATGCTTCGGGCGTTGACTTCTTAGGCCCTAACACTTCGATCTGGTGGAGCAACGCCCTACAGTGAAGCCTAGGTTGCCCGGAACGTATATATGACCATAACCTTCACACAGGTTGCAATTATTCGTTTTATACGGTGTAAAGGCTGTTGTATTTATTTTGTATTTTATTCTTCTGGTGTTGACTTCTTAGGCCCTAACTATTCGATCTGGTGGAGCAACGCCCTAGAGTGAAGCCTAGGTTGCCTGGAACGTACAAATGACCATCACTTTCACACTGGTTGCAATTATTCCTGTTATAGGATGGAAAGACTGTTGCATTTTTAATGTATTTCATGCTTCAGGCGTTGACTTCTGAGGCCGTAGCTATTCGATGTGGGGGAGGAACGCCATAGAGTGAAGCCTAGGTTGCTCGGAATATAGAAATGACCATAACTTTCACACTGGTTGCAATTATTCGTTTTCTACGATGGAAAAACTGTTGTATTTATATTGTATTTTATGCTTCTGGCGTTCACTTCTTAGACCCTTACTATTCGATCTGGTGGAACAACGCCCTAGGGTGAAGCCGAGGTTGCCCGGAACGTAGAAATGACCATAAGTTTCATAATGGTTGCAATTATTCGTTTTATACGATGGAAAAACTGTTGTATTTATATTGTATTTTATGCTTCTGGAGTTCACTTCTTAGGCCCTAACTATTCGACCTGGTGGAACAACGCCCTAGGGTGAAGCCTAGGTTGCCCCGAACGTGGAAATGACCATAACATTTACTCTGGTAGCAATTATTCGTTTTATACAATGAAAAAACTGTTCTTTTTATTTTGTATTTTATGCTTCGGGCGTTGACCTCTAAGGCCCTAACTGTTTGATCTGGTGGAGCAACGCCCTAGAGTGAAGCCTAGGTTGCCCGGAACGAAGAAATGACAATTACTTTCACACTCATTGCAATTATTCGTTTTTTACGATGGAAAAGCTGTTGTATTTATATTGTATTTTATGCCTCTGGCGTTGACTTCTAAGGCCCTAGCAATTCGATCTAGTGGAGCAACGCCCTAGAGAGAAGACTAGGTTGCCCGGAACGTAGAAATGACCATCACTTTCAAACGGGTTGCAATTAATCCTGTTATACGATGCAAAAACTGTTGTACTTTTATTGCATTTTATGCTTCGGGCGTTGACTTCTAAGGCCCTAACTATTCAATCTGTTGGAGCGACGCCCTAGAGGGAAGCCTAGGTGACTCGGAATGTAGAAATGACCATAACTTTCACACTGCTTGCAATTATTCGTTTTATACGATGGAAAAACTGTTGTATTTATATCGTATTTTATGCTTCTGGCGTTGACTTCTATGGCCCTAACTGTTTGATCTGGTGGAGCAACGCCCTAGGGCGAAGCCTAGGTTGCCCGGAACGTAGAAATGACCATTACTTTCACACTGTTTGCAATTATTCCTTTTATACGATGGAAAAGCTGTTGTATTTATATCGTATTTTATGCTTCGGGCGTTGTCTTCTAAGGCCTTAACTATTCAATCTGTTGGAGCAACGCCCTAGAGTGAAGCCTAGGTTGCTCGGAATGTAGAAATGACCATAACTTTCACACTGGTTGCAATTATTCGTTTTATACGATGGAAAAACTGTTGTATTTATATTATATTTTATGCTTCTGGCGTTCACTTCTTAGGCCCTAACTATTCAATCTGGTGGAACAACGCCCTAGGGTGTAGCCTATTCTGCGCGGAACGTAGAAATGACCATAACTTTTACACTGGTAGCAATTATTCGTTTTATACAATGGAAAAACTGTTGTATTTATATGGTATTTTATGCTTCTGGCGTCTGCTTCTTAGGCCCTAACTATTCGATCTGGTGGAGCAATGCCTCAGAGTTAAGTCTAGGATGCCCGAAACGCCGAAATGATCATTACTTTCACGCTTGTTGCAATTATTCCTGTTATACGATGAAAAGTCCGTTGTATTTTTATTGTATTTTATGCATCAGGCGTAGGCTTCTAAGGCCGTAGCTATTCGATATGGTGGAGCACCGCCCTAGAGTGAAGCCTAGGTTGCCCGGAACGTAGAAATGACCATAACTTTTGCACTGGTAGCAACTATTCGTTTTATACGATGGAAAAGCTGTTGTATTTATATTGTATTTTATGCTTCTGGCGTTCACTTCTTAGGCCCTAACAGTTTGATCTGGTGGAGCAACGCCCTAGAGTGAAGCCTAGGTTGCCCGGAACGTAGAAATGACCATTACTTTCACACTGTTTGCAATTATTCCTTTCATACGATGGAAAAACTGTTCTATTTATTTTGTATTTTATGCTTCGGGCGTTGACTTCTAAGGCCCTAACTATTCGATCTGCTGGAGCAACGCCCTAGAGTGAAGCCTAGTTTGCCCGGTACGTAGAAATGACCATCACTATCAAACTGGTTGCAATTATCTGTTTTATACGATGGAAAAGCTGTTGTATTTGTATCGTATTTTATGCTTCTGGCGTTCACTTCTTAGACCCTAATTATTCGATCTGGTGGTACAACGGCCTAGGGTGAAGCCCAGGTTGCTCGGAAAGTAGAAATGACCATAGCTTTCACACTGGCAGCAATTATTCGTTTTATACGATGGAAAAACTGTTGTATTTTTATTGCATTTTATGCTTCGGGCGTTGACTTCTAAGGCCCTAACTATTCAATCTTTTGGAGCAACACCCTAGAGTGAAGCCTAGGTTGCTCGGAATGTAGAAAAGATCATAACTTTCACACTGGCTGCAATTATTCGTTTTATACGATGGAAAAACTGTTGTATTCATATTGTATTTTATGCTTCTGGCGTTCACTTCTTAGGCCCTAACTATTCAATCTGGTGGAACAACGCCCTAGGGTGAAGCCTAGGTTGCCCGGAACGTAGAAATGAACATAACTTTTACACTGGTAGCAATTATTCGTTTTATACAATGGAAAAACTGTTGTATTTATTTGGTATTTTATGCTTCTGGCGTTGACTTCTTAGGCCCTAACTATTCGATCTGGTGGAGCAATGCCTCAGAGTTAAGTCTAGGATGCCCGAAACGCCGAAATGATCATTACTTTCACGCTTGTTGCAATTATTCCAGTTATACGATGAAAAGACAGTTGTATTTTTATTGAATTTTATGCTTCAGGCGTACGTTTCTAAGGCCGTAGCTATTCGATATGGTGGAGCACCGCCCTAGAGTGAAGCCTAGGTTGCCCGGAACGTAGAAATGACCATAACTTTTACACTGGTAGCAATTGTTCGTTTTATACGATGGAAAAGCTGTTGTATTTATATTGTATTTTATGCTTCCGGCGTTCACTTCTTAGGCCCTAAGTGTTTGATCTGGTGGAGCAACGCCCAAGAGTGAAGCCTAGGTTGCCCTGAACGTAGAAATGACCATTACCTTCACACTGTTTGCAATTATTCATTTTATACGATGGAAAAGCTGTTGTATTTATATTGTATTTTATGCTTCTGGCGTTCACTTCTTAGGCCCTAACCATTCGATCTGGTGGAACAACGCCCTAGGGTGAAGCCTAGGTTGCCCGGAACGTAGAAATGACCATCACTTTCAAACTGGTTGCAATTAATCCAGTTATACGATGGAAAAACTGTTGTATTTTTATTGCATTTTGTGCTTCGGCCGCTGACTTCTAAGGCCCTAACTATTCAATCTGTTGGAGCAACGCCCTAGAGTGAAGCCTAGGTTACCCGGAACGTAGAAATGACCATCACTTTCAAACTGGTTGCAATTATTCGTTTTATGCGATGGAAAAACTGTTGTATTTATATTGTATTTTATGCTTCTGGCGTTGACTTCTAAGGACCTAACTATTCGATCTGGT
The DNA here is from genome assembly GCF_051401765.1 of Calliopsis andreniformis. Taxonomy (NCBI): domain Eukaryota; kingdom Metazoa; phylum Arthropoda; class Insecta; order Hymenoptera; family Andrenidae; genus Calliopsis; species Calliopsis andreniformis. The sequence goes on from NC_135072.1 coordinate 17,035,215, forward strand.
GGAGCAACGCCCTACAGTGATGCCTAGGTTGCCCGGAACGTAGATATGACCATAACCTTCACACTGGTTGCAAATTATTCCTGCTATACGATGGAAAATCTGTTGTATTTTTATTGCATTTTATGCTTCGGGCATTGACTTCTAAGGCCCTAACTATTCCATCTGGTGGAACAACGCCCTAGGGTGAAGTCTAGGTTGCCCGGAAAGTAGAAATGACCATAACTTTCACACTGGTAGCAATTATTCGTTTTATACGATGGAAAAACAGTTCTATTTATTTTATACTTTATGCTTCGGGCGTTGACTTCTAAGGTCCTAACTATTCGATCTGGTGGAGCAACGCCCTAGAGTGAAGCCTAGGTTGCACGGTACGTAGAAATGACCATCACTATCAAACTGGTTGCAATTATTTGTTTTATACGATGGAAAAGCTGTTGTATTTATATCGTATTTTATGCTTCTGGCGTTGACTTCTTAGGCCCTAACTATTCCATCTGGTGGAACAACGCCCTAGGGTGAAGCCTAGGTTGCCCGGAAAGCAGAAATGACCATAACTTTCATACTGGTTGCAATTATTCGTTTTATATGGTGGAAAAACTGTAGTATTTATATTGTATTTTATGCTTCGGGCGTTGACTTCTAAGGCGCTAACTATTCAATCTGTTGGAGCGACGTCCTAGAGGGAAGCCTAGGTGACTCGGAATGTAGAAATGACCATAACTTTCACACTGCTTGCAATTATTCGTTTTATACGATGGAAAAACTGTTGTATTTATATCGTATTTTATGCTTCTGGCGTTGACTTCTATGGCCCTAACTGATTGATCTGGTGGAGCAACGCCCTAGGGCGAAGCCTAGGTTGCCCGGAACGTAGAAATGACCATTACTTTCACACTGTTTGCAATTATTCCTTTTATACGATGGAAAAGCTGTTGTATTTATATCGTATTTTATGCTTCGGGCGTTGACTTCTAAGGCCCTAACTATTCAATCTGTTGGAGCAACGCCCTAGAGTGAAGCCTAGGTTGCTCGGAATGTAGAAATGACCATAACTTTCACACTGGTTGCAATTATTCGTTTTATACGATGGAAAAACTGTTGTATTTATATTATATTTTATGCTTCTGGCGTTCACTTCTTAGGCCCTAACTATTCAATCTGGTGGAACAACGCCCTAGGGTGTAGCCTATTCTGCCCGGAACGTAGAAATGACAATAACCTTTACACTGGTAGCAATTATTCGTTTTATACAATGGAAAAACTGTTGTATTTATATGGTATTTTATGCTTCTGGCGTCTGCTTCTTAGGCCCTAACTATTCGATCTGGTGGAGCAATGCCTCAGAGTTAAGTCTAGGATGCCCGAAACGCCGAAATGATCATTACTTTCACGCTTGTTGCAATTATTCCTGTTATACGATGAAAAGTCCGTTGTATTTTTATTGTATTTTATGCATCAGGCGTAGGCTTCTAAGGCCGTAGCTATTCGATATGGTGGAGCACCGCCCTAGAGTGAAGCCTAGGTTGCCCGGAACGTAGAAATGACCATAACTTTTGCACTGGCAGCAACTATTCGTTTTATACGATGGAAAAGCTGTTGTATTTATATTGTATTTTATGCTTCTGGCGTTCACTTCTTAGGCCCTAACAGTTTGATCTGGTGGAGCAACGCCCTAGAGTGAAGCCTAGGTTGCCCGGAACGTAGAAATGACCATTACTTTCACACTGTTTGCAATTATTCCTTTTATACGATGGAAAAACTGTTCTATTTATTTTGTATTTTATGCTTCGGGCGTTGACTTCTAAGGCCCTAACTATTCGATCTGCTGGAGCAACGCCCTAGAGTGAAGCCTAGTTTGCCCGGTACGTAGAAATGACCATCACTATCAAACTGGTTGCAATTATCTGTTTTATACGATGGAAAAGCTGTTGTATTTATATCGTATTTTATGCTTCTGGCGTTCACTTCTTAGGCCCTAATTATTCGATCTGGTGGTACAACGGCCTAGGGTGAAGCCCAGGTTGCTCGGAAAGTAGAAATGACCATAGCTTTCACACTGGCAGCAATTATTCGTTTTATACGATGGAAAAACTGTTGTATTTTTATTGCATTTTATGCTTCGGGCGTTGACTTCTAAGGCCCTAACTATTCAATCTTTTGGAGCAACACCCTAGAGTGAAGCCTAGGTTGCTCGGAATGTAGAAAAGATCATAACTTTCACACTGGTTGCAATTATTCGTTTTATACGATGGAAAAACTGTTGTATTCATATTGTATTTTATGCTTCTGGCGTTCACTTCTTAGGCCCTAACTATTCAATCTGGTGGAACAACGCCCTAGGGTGAAGCCTAGGTTGCCCGGAACGTAGAAATGAACATAACTTTTACACTGGTAGCAATTATTCGTTTTATACAATGGAAAAACTGTTGTATTTATTTGGTATTTTATGCTTCTGGCGTTGACTTCTTAGGCCCTAACTACTCGATCTGGTGGAGCAATGCCTCAGAGTTAAGTCTAGGATGCCCGAAACGCCGAAATGATCATTACTTTCACGCTTGTTGCAATTATTCCAGTTATACGATGAAAAGACAGTTGTATTTTTATTGTATTTTATGCTTCAGGCGTACGCTTCTAAGGCCGTAGCTATTCGATATGGTGGAGCACCGCCCTAGAGTGAATCCTAGGTTGCCCGGAACGTAGAAATGACCATAACTTTTACACTGGTAGCAATTGTTCGTTTTATACGATGGAAAAGCTGTTGTATTTATATTGTATTTTATGCTTCTGGCGTTCACTTCTTAGGCCCTAAGTGTTTGATATGGTGGAGCAACGCCCAAGAGTGAAGCCTAGGTTGCCCTGAACGTAGAAATGACCATTACCTTCGCACTGTTTGCAATTATTCATTTTATACGATGGAAAAGCTGTTGTATTTATATTGTATTTTATGCTTCTGGCGTTCACTTCTTAGGCCCTAACCATTCGATCTGGTGGAACAACGCCCTAGAGTGAAGCCTAGGTTGCCCGGAACGTAGAAATGACCATCACTTTCAAACTGGTTGCAATTAATCCAGTTATACGATGGAAAAACTGTTGTATTTTTATTGCATTTTGTGCTTCGGCCGCTGACTTCTAAGGCCCTAACTATTCAATCTGTTGGAGCAACGCCCTAGAGTGAAGCCTAGGTTACCCGGAACGTAGAAATGACCATCACTTTCAAACTGGTTGCAATTATTCGTTTTATGCGATGGAAAAACTGTTGTATTTATATTGTATTTTATGCTTCTGGCGTTGACTTCTAAGGACCTAACTATTCGATCTGGTGGAGCAACGCCCTACAGTGATGCCTAGGTTGCCCGGAACGTAGATATGACCATAACCTTCACACTGGTTGCAAATTATTCCTGCTATACGATGGAAAATCTGTTGTATTTTTATTGCATTTTATGCTTCGGGCATTGACTTCTAAGGCCCTAACTATTCCATCTGGTGGAACAACGCCCTAGGGTGAAGTCTAGGTTGCCCGGAAAGTAGAAATGACCATAACTTTCACACTGGTAGCAATTATTCGTTTTATACGATGGAAAAACAGTTCTATTTATTTTATACTTTATGCTTCGGGCGTTGACTTCTAAGGTCCTAACTATTCCATCTGGTGGAGCAACGCCCTAGAGTGAAGCCTAGGTTGCACGGTACGTAGAAATGACCATCACTATCAGACTGGTTGCAATTATTTGTTTTATACGATGGAAAAGCTGTTGTATTTATATCGTATTTTATGCTTCTGGCGTTGACTTCTTAGGCCCTAACTATTCCATCTGGTGGAACAACGCCCTAGGGTGAAGCCTAGGTTGCCCGGAAAGCAGAAATGACCATAACTTTCATACTGGTTGCAATTATTCGTTTTATATGGTGGAAAAACTGTAGTATTTATATTGTATTTTATGCTTCGGGCGTTGACTTCTAAGGCGCTAACTATTCAATCTGTTGGAGCGACGTCCTAGAGGGAAGCCTAGGTGACTCGGAATGTAGAAATGACCATAACTTTCACACTGCTTGCAATTATTCGTTTTATACGATGGAAAAACTGTTGTATTTATATCGTATTTTATGCTTCTGGCGTTGACTTCTATGGCCCTAACTGATTGATCTGGTGGAGCAACGCCCTAGGGCGAAGCCTAGGTTGCCCGGAACGTAGAAATGACCATTACTTTCACACTGTTTGCAATTATTCCTTTTATACGATGGAAAAACTGTTGTATTTATTTGGTATTTTATGCTTCTGGCGTTGACTTCTTAGGCCCTAACTATTCGATCTGGTGGAGCAATGCCTCAGAGTTAAGTCTAGGATGCCCGAAACGCCGAAATGATCATTACTTTCACGCTTGTTGCAATTATTCCAGTTATACGATGAAAAGACAGTTGTATTTTTATTGTATTTTATGCTTCAGGCGTACGCTTCTAAGGCCGTAGCTATTCGATATGGTGGAGCACCGCCCTAGAGTGAAGCCTAGGTTGCCCGGAACGTAGAAATGACCATAACTTTTACACTGGTAGCAATTGTTCGTTTTATACGATGGAAAAGCTGTTGTATTTATATTGTATTTTATGCTTCTGGCGTTCACTTCTAAGGCCCTAACTATTCAATCTGTTGGAGCAACGCCCTAGAGTGAAGCCTAGGTTACCCGGAACGTAGAAATGACCATCACTTTCAAACTGGTTGCAATTATTCGTTTTATGCGATGGAAAAACTGTTGTATTTATATTGTATTTTATGCTTCTGGCGTTGACTTCTAAGGACCTAACTATTCGATCTGGTGGAGCAACGCCCTACAGTGATGCCTAGGTTGCCCGGAACGTAGATATGACCATAACCTTCACACTGGTTGCAAATTATTCCTGCTATACGATGGAAAATCTGTTGTATCTTTATTGCATTTTATGATTCGGGCATTGACTTCTAAGGCCCTAACTATTCCATCTGGTGGAACAACGCCCTAGGGTGAAGTCTAGGTTGCCCGGAAAGTAGAAATGACCATAACTTTCACACTGGTAGCAATTATTCGTTTTATACGATGGAAAAACTGTTCTATTTATTTTATACTTTATGCTTCGGGCGTTGACTTCTAAGGTCCTAACTATTCGATCTGGTGGAGCAACGCCCTAGAGTGAAGCCTAGGTTGCACGGTACGTAGAAATGACCATTACTTTCACACTGTTTGCAATTATTCCTTTTATACGATGGAAAAGCTGTTGTATTTATATCGTATTTTATGCTTCGGGCGTTGACTTCTAAGGCCCTAACTATTCAATCTGTTGGAGCAACGCCCTAGAGTGAAGCCTAGGTTGCTCGGAATGTAGAAATGACCATAACTTTCACACTGGTTGCAATTATTCGTTTTATACGATGGAAAAACTGTTGTATTTATATTATATTTTATGCTTCTGGCGTTCACTTCTTAGGCCCTAACTATTCAATCTGGTGGAACAACGCCCTAGGGTGTAGCCTATTCTGCGCGGAACGTAGAAATGACCATAACTTTTACACTGGTAGCAATTATTCGTTTTATACAATGGAAAAACTGTTGTATTTATATGGTATTTTATGCTTCTGGCGTCTGCTTCTTAGGCCCTAACTATTCGATCTGGTGGAGCAATGCCTCAGAGTTAAGTCTAGGATGCCCGAAACGCCGAAATGATCATTACTTTCACGCTTGTTGCAATTATTCCTGTTATACGATGAAAAGTCCGTTGTATTTTTATTGTATTTTATGCATCAGGCGTAGGCTTCTAAGGCCGTAGCTATTCGATATGGTGGAGCACCGCCCTAGAGTGAAGCCTAGGTTGCCCGGAACGTAGAAATGACCATAACTTTTGCACTGGTAGCAACTATTCGTTTTATACGATGGAAAAGCTGTTGTATTTATATTGTATTTTATGCTTCTGGCGTTCACTTCTTAGGCCCTAACAGTTTGATCTGGTGGAGCAACGCCCTAGAGTGAAGCCTAGGTTGCCCGGAACGTAGAAATGACCATTACTTTCACACTGTTTGCAATTATTCCTTTTATACGATGGAAAAACTGTTCTATTTATTTCGTATTTTATGCTTCGGGCGTTGACTTCTTAGGCCCTAACTATTCCATCTGGTGGAACAACGCCCTAGGGTGAAGCCTAGGTTGCCCGGAAAGCAGAAATGACCATAACTTTCATACTGGTTGCAATTATTCGTTTTATATGGTGGAAAAACTGTAGTATTTATATTGTATTTTATGCTTCGGGCGTTGACTTCTAAGGCGCAAACTGTTTGATCTGTTGGGGCTTCGCCGTAGAGTGAAGCCTAGGTTGCCCGGAACGTAGAAATGACCATAACTTTCACACTGGTTGCTATTATTCGTTTTATACGATGGAAAAACTGTTATATTTATATTGTATTTAAGCTTCTTGCGTTGACTTCTGAGGCCGTTGCTATTCGATGTGGTGGAAGAACGCCATAGAGTGAAGACTAGGTAGCCCGGATCGTAGAAATGTCCATATCTTTCACACTGTTTGCAATTTTTCGTTTTATACGATGGAAAAACTGTTTTATTTATTTTGTATTTTATGCTTCGGGCGTTGACTTCTAAGGCCCTAACTATTCGATCTGGTGGAGCAACGCCCTAGAGTGCAGCCTAGGTTGCCCGGAACGTAGAAATGACCGTAACTTTCACACTGGTTGCTATCATTCGTTTTATATGATGGAAAAACTGTTGTATTTATATTGTATTTTATGCTTCTGGCGTTCACTTCTTAGGCCCTAACTATTCGATCTGGTGGAACAACGGCCTAGAGTGAAGCCTAGGTTGCCCGGAAAGTAGAAATGACCATAACTTTCACACTGGTAGCAATTTTTTATTTTATACGATGGAAAAGCTGTTGTACTTATATTGTGTTTTATTCTTATGGCGTTGAGTTCTAAGTCCCTAGCTATTCGATCTGGTGGAGCAACGCCCTAGAGTGAAACCTAGGTTACCCGGAACGTAGAAATGACAAGTACTTTCATACTGTTTTCAGTTATTCCTGTTATACGATGAAAAAACTTTTGCATCTTTATTGTATTTTATGCTTCTGGCGTTGACTTCGAAGGCCCTAGCTATTCGAATTGGTGGAGCACAGCCCTAGAGTGAAGCCTAGGTGGCCCTGAACGTAGAAATGACCATAACTTCCACACTGGTTGCAATTATTCGTTTTATACGATGGAAAAGCTGTTGTATTTATATCGTTTTTTATGCTCCTGGCGTTGACTTCTTAGGCCCTAACTATTCCATCTGGTGGAACAACGCCATAGGGTAAAGCCCAGATAGCGCGGAACGTAGAAATGACCATAACTTTCACACTGGTAGCAATTTTTCGTTTTATACGATGGAAAAACTGTTCTATTTATTTTATATTTTATGCTTCGGGCGTTGACTTCTAAGGCCCTAACTATTCCATCTGGTGGAACAACGCCCTAGGGTGAAGCCTAGGTTGCCCGGAAAGCAGAAATGACCATAACTTTCATACTGGTTGCAATTATTCGTTTTATATGGTGGAAAAACTGTAGTATTGATATTGTATTTTATGCTTCGGGCGTTGACTTCTAAGGCGCAAACTGTTTGATCTGTTGGGGCTTCGCCGTAGAGTGAAGCCTAGGTTGCCCGGAACGTAGAGATGACCATAACTTTCACACTGGTTGCTATTATTCGTTTTATACGATGGAAAAACTGTTATATTTATATTGTATTTAAGCTTCTGGCGTTGACTTCTGAGGCCGTTGCTATTCGATGTGGTGGAAGAACGCCATAGAGTGAAGACTAGGTAGCCCGGATCGTAGAAATGTCCATATCTTTCACACTGTTTGCAATTTTTCGTTTTATACGATGGAAAAACTGTTTTATTTATTTTGTATTTTATGCTTCGGGCGTTGACTTCTAAGGCCCTAACTATTCGATCTGGTGGAGCAACGCCCTAGAGTGCAGCCTAGGTTGCCCGGAACGTAGAAATGACCGTAACTTTCACACTGGTTGCTATCATTCGTTTTATATGATGGAAAAACTGTTGTATTTATATTGTATTTTATGCTTCTGGCGTTCACTTCTTAGGCCCTAACTATTCGATCTGGTGGAACAACGGCCTAGAGTGAAGCCTAGGTTGCCCGGAAAGTAGAAATGACCATAACTTTCACACTGGTAGCAATTTTTTATTTTATACGATGGAAGAACTGTTGTACTTATATTGTGTTTTATTCTTATGGCGTTGAGTTCTAAGTCCCTAGCTATTCGATCTGGTGGAGCAACGCCCTAGAGTGAAACCTAGGTTACCCGGAACGTAGAAATGACAAGTACTTTCATACTGTTTTCAGTTATTCCTGTTATACGATGAAAAAACTTTTGCATCTTTATTGTATTTTATGCTTCTGGCGTTGACTTCTAAGGCCCTAGCTATTCGATATGGTGGAGCACAGCCATAGAGTGAAGCCTAGGTGGCCCGGAACGTAGAAATGACCATAACTTCCACACTGGTTGCAATTATTCGTTTTATACGATGGAAAAGCTGTTGTATTTATATCGTTTTTTATGCTCCTGGCGTTGACTTCTTAGGCCCTAACCATTCCATCTGGTGGAACAACGCCCTAGGGTAAAGCCCAGATAGCGCGGAACGTAGAAATGACCATAACTTTCACACTGGTAGCAATTTTTCGTTTTATACGATGGAAAAACTGTTCTATTTATTTTATATTTTATGCTTCGGGCGTTGACTTCTAAGGCCCTAACTACTCGATCTGGCGGAGCAACGCCCTAGAGTGAAGCCTAGGTTGCCCGGTACGTAGAAATGACCATTACCTTCACACTGTTTGCAATTATTCATTTTATACGATGGAAAAGCTGTTGTATTTATATTGTATTTTATGCTTCTGGCGTTCACTTCTTAGGCCCTAACCATTCGATCTCGTGGAACAACGCCCTAGGGTGAAGCCTAGGTTGCCCGGAACGTAGAAATGACCATCACTTTCAAACTGGTTGCAATTAATCCCGTTATACGATGGAAAAACTGTTGTATTTTTATTGCATTTTGTGCTTCGGGCGCTGACTTCTAAGGCCCTAACTATTCAATCTGTTGGAGCAACGCCCTAGAGTGAAGCCTAGGTTACCCGGAACGTAGAAATGACCATCACTTTCAAACTGGTTGCAATTATTCGTTTTATGCGATAGAAAAACTGTTGTATTTATATTGTATTTTATGCTTCTGGCGTTGACTTCTAAGGACCTAACTATTCGATCTGGTGGAGCAACGCCCTATAGTGACGCCTAGGTTGCCCGGAACGTAGATATGACCATAACCTTCACACTGGTTGCAAATTATTCCTGCTATACGATGGAAAAACTGTTGTATTTTTATTGCATTTTATGCTTCGGGCATTGACTTCTAAGGCCCTAGCTATGCAATCTGTTGGAGCAACGCCCTAGGGGGAAGCCTAGGTTGCCCGGAACGTAGAAATGACCATAACTTTCACACTGGTTGCAATTATTCGTTTTATACGATGGAAAAGCTGTTGTATTTATATCGTATTTTATGCTTCTGGCGTTGACTTCTTAGGCCCTAACTATTCCATCTGGTGGAACAACGCCCTAGGGTGAAGTCTAGGTTGCCCGGAAAGTAGAAATGACCATAACTTTCACACTGGTAGCAATTATTCGTTTTATACGATGGAAAAACTGTTCTATTTATTTTATACTTTATGCTTCGGGCGTTGACTTCTAAGGCCCTAACTATTCGATCTGGTGGAGCAACGCCCTAGAGTGAAGCCTAGGTTGCACGGTACGTAGAAATGACCATCACTATCAAACTGGTTGCAATTATTTGTTTTATACGATGGAAAAGCTGTTGTATTTATATCGTATTTTATGCTTCTGGCGTTGACTTCTTAGGCCCTAACTATTCCATCTGGTGGAACAACGCCCTAGGGTGAAGCCTAGGTTGCCCGGAAAGCAGAAATGACCATAACTTTCATACTGGTTGCAATTATTCGTTTTATATGGTGGAAAAACTGTAGCATTTATATTGTATTTTATGCTTCGGGCGTTGACTTCTAAGGCGCTAACTGTTTGATCTGTTGGGGCTTCGCCGTAGAGTGAAGCCTAGGTTGCCCGGAACGTAGAAATGACCATAACTTTCACACTGGTTGCTATTATTCGTTTTATACGATGGAAAAACTGTTATATTTATATTGTATTTAAGCTTCTGGCGTTGACTTCTGAGGCCGTTGCTATTCGATGTGGTGGAAGAACGCCATAGAGTGAAGACTAGGTAGCCCGGATCGTAGAAATGTCCATATCTTTCACACTGTTTGCAATTTTTCGTTTTATACGATGGAAAAACTGTTTTATTTATTTTGTATTTTATGCTTCGGGCGTTGACTTCTAAGGCCCTAACTATTCTATCTGGTGGAGCAACGCCCTAGAGTGAAGCCTAGGTTGCCCGGTACGTAGAAATGACCATCACTATCAAACTGGTTACAATTATTTGTTTTATACGATGGAAAAGCTGTTGCATTTATATCGTATTTTATGCTTCTGGCGTTGACTTCTTAGGCCCTAACTATTCCATCTGGTGGAACAACGCCCTAGGGTGAAGCCTAGGTTGCCCGGAAGGTAGAAATGACCATAGCTTTTACACTGGCAGCAATTATTCGTTTTATACAATGGAAAAACCGTTCTATTTATTTTGTATTTTATGCTTCGGGCGTTGACTTCTAAGGCCCTAACTGTTTCATCTGGTGGAGCAACGCCCTACAGTGAAGCCTAGGTTGCCCGGAACGTAGATATGACCATAACCTTCACACAGGTTGCAATGATTCGCTTTATACGGTGTAAAGGCTGTTGTATTTATTTTGTATTTTATTCCTCTGGTGTTGACTTCTTAGGCCCTAACTATTCGATCTGGTGGAACAACGCCGTAGAGTGAAGCCTAGGTTGCCCGGAACGTAGAAATGACCATTACTTTCACACTGTTTGCAATTATTCCTTTTATACGATGGAAAAGCTGCTGTATTTATATCGCATTTTATGCTTCTGGCGTTGACTTCTAAGGACCTAACAATTCGATCTGGTGGAGCAACGCCCTAGAGTGAAGCCTAGGTTGCTCGGAATGTAGAAATGACCATAACTTTCACACTGCTTGCAATTATTCGTTTTATACGATGGAAAAACTGTTGTATTTATATCGTATTTTATGCTTCTGGCGTTGACTTCTATGGCCCTAACTGTTTGATCTGGTGGAGCAACGCCCTAGGGCGAAGCCTAGGTTGCCCGGAACGTAGAAATGACCATTACTTTCACACTGTTTGCAATTATTCCTTTTATACGATGGAAAAGCTGTTGTATTTATATCGTATTTTATGCTTCGGGCGTTGACTTCTAAGGCCCTAACTATTCAATCTGTTGGAGCAACGCCCTAGAGTGAAGCCTAGGTTGCTCGGAATGTAGAAATGACCATAACTTTCACACTGGTTGCAATTATTCGTTTTATACGATGGAAAAACTGTTGTATTTATATTATATTTTATGCTTCTGGCGTTCACTTCTTAGGCCCTAACTATTCAATCTGGTGGAACAACGCCCTAGGGTTTAGCCTATTCTGCCCGGAACGTAGAAATGACCATAACTTTTACAGTGGTAGCAATTATTCGTTTTATACAATGGAAAAACTGTTGTATTTATATGGTATTTTATGCTTCTGGCGTCTGCTTCTTAGGCCCTAACTATTCGATCTGGTGGAGCAATGCCTCAGAGTTAAGTCTAGGATGCCCGAAACGCCGAAATGATCATTACTTTCACGCTTGTTGCAATTATTCCTGCTATACGATGAAAAGTCCGTTGTATTTTTATTGTATTTTATGCATCAGGCGTAGGCTTCTAAGGCCGTAGCTATTCGATATGGTGGAGCACCGCCCTAGAGTGAAGCCTAGGTTGCCCGGAACGTAGAAATGACCATAACTTTTGCACTGGTAGCAACTATTCGTTTTATACGATGGAAAAGCTGTTGTATTTATATTGTATTTTATGCTTCTGGCGTTCACTTCTTAGGCCCTAACTGTTTGATCTGGTGGAGCAACGCCCTAGAGTGATGCCTATGTTGCCCGGAACGTAGAAATGACCATTACTCTCACACTGTTTGCAATTATTCCTTTTATACGATGGAAAAACTGTTGTATTTATTTTGTATTTTATGCTTCGGGCGTTGACTTCTAAGGCCCTAACTATTCGATCTGCTGGAGCAACGCCCTAGAGTGAAGCCTAGGTTGCTCGGAATGTAGAAAAGATCATAACTTTCACACTGGTTGCAATTATTCGTTTTATACGATGGAAAAACTGTTGTATTCATATCGTATTTTATGCTTCTGCCGTTGACTTCTTAGGTCCTAACTATTCAATCTGGTGGAACAACGCCCTAGGGTGAAGCCTAGGTTGCCCTGAACGTAGAAATGACCATTACCTTCACACTGTTTGCAATTATTCATTTTATACGATGGAAAAGCTGTTGTATTTATATTGTATTTTATGCTTCTGGCGTTCACTTCTTAGGCCCTAACCATTCGATCTGGTGGAACAACGCCCTAGGGTGAAGCCAAGGTTGCCCGGAACGTAGAAATGACCATCACTTTCATACTGGTTGCTATTAATCCTGTTATACGATGGAAAAACTGTTGTATTTTTATTGCATTTTGTGCTTCGGGCGCTGACTTCTAAGGCCCTAACTATTCAATCTGTGGGAGCAACGCCCTAGAGTGAAGCCTAGGTTACCCGGAACGTAGAAATGACCATCACTTTCAAACTGGTTGTAATTATTCGTTTTATGCGATGGAAAAACTGTTGTATTTATATTGTATTTTATGCTTCTGGCGTTGACTTCTAAGGACCTAACTATTCGATCTGGTGGAGCAACGCCCTACAGTGATGCCTAGGTTGCCCGGAACGTAGATATGACCATAACCTTCACACTGGTTGCAAATTATTCCTGCTATACGATGGAAAAACTGTTGTATTTTTAATGCATTTTATGCTTCGGGCATTGACTTCTGAGGCCCTAACTATTCGATCTGGTAGAGCAACGGCCTAGAGTGAAGCCCAGGTTGCCCCGTACGTAGAAATGACCATAAGTTTCATACTGGTTGCAATTATTCGTTTTATACGATGGAAAAACTGTTGTATTTATATTGTATTTTATGCTTTTGGCGTTCACTTCTTAGGCCCTATCTATTCGATCTGGTGGTGCAACGCCCTAGGGTGAAGCCTAGGTTGGCCGGAAGGTAGAAATGACCATAGCTTTTACACTGGCAGCAATTATTCGTTTTATACGATGGAAAAGCCGTTGTATTTATATCGTATTTTATGCTTCTGGCGTTGACTTCTTAGGCCCTAACTATTCCATCTGGTGGAACAACGCCCTAGGGTGAAGTCTAGGTTGCCCGGAAAGTAGAAATGACCATAACTTTCACACTGGTAGCAATTATTCGTTTTATACGATGGAAAAACTGTTCTATTTATTTTATACTTTATGCTTCGGGCGTTGACTTCTAAGGCCCTAACTATTCGATCTGGTGGAGCAACGCCCTAGAGTGAAGCCTAGGTTGCACGGTACGTAGAAATGACCATCACTATCAAACTGGTTGCAATTATTTGTTTTATACGATGGAAAAGCTGTTGCATTTATATCGTATTTTATGCTTCTGGCGTTGACTTCTTAGGCCCTAACTATTCCATCTGGTGGAACAACGCCCTAGGGTGAAGCCTAGGTTGCCCGGAAAGCAGAAATGACCATAACTTTTACACTGGTTGCAATTATTCGTTTTATACAATGGAAAAACTGTTCTATTTATTTTGTATTTTATGCTTCGGGCGTTGACTTCTAAGGCCCTAACTATTCGATCTGGTGGAGCAACGCCCTAGAGTGCAGCCTAGGTTGCCCGGAACGTAGAAATGACCGTAACTTTCACACTGGTTGCTATCATTCGTTTTATATGATGGAAAAACTGTTGTATTTATATTGTATTTTATGCTTCTGGCGTTCACTTCTTAGGCCCTCACTGTTTGATCTGGTGGAGCAACGCCCTAGGGTGAAGCCTAGGTTGGCCGGAAGGTAGAAATGACCATAGCTTTTACACTGGCAGCAATTATTCGTTTTATACGATGGAAAAGCCGTTGTATTTATATCGTATTTTATGCTTCTGGCGTTGACTTCTTAGGCCCTAACTATTCCATCTGGTGGAACAACGCCCTAGGGTGAAGTCTAGGTTGCCCGGAAAGTAGAAATGACCATAACTTTCACACTGGTAGCAATTATTCGTTTTATACGATGGAAAAACTGTTCTATTTATTTTATACTTTATGCTTCGGGCGTTGACTTCTAAGGCCTTAACTATTCGATCTGGTGGAGCAACGCCCTAGAGTGAAGCCTAGGTTGCACGGTACGTAGAAATGACCATCACTATCAAACTGGTTGCAATTATTTGTTTTATACGATGGAAAAGCTGTTGCATTTATATCGTATTTTATGCTTCTGGCGTTGACTTCTTAGGCCCTAACTATTCCATCTGGTGGAACAACGCCCTAGGGTGAAGCCTAGGTTGCCCGGAAAGCAGAAATGACCATAACCTTCATACTGGTTGCAATTATTCGTTTTATATGGTGGAAAAACTGTAGTATTTATATTGTATTTTATGCTTCGGGCGTTGACTTCTAAGGCGCTAACTGTTTGATCTGTTGGGGCTTCGCCGTAGAGTGAAGCCTAGGTTGCCCGGAACGTAGAAATGACCATAACTTTCACACTGGTTGCTATTATTCGTTTTATACGATGGAAAAACTGTTATATTTATATTGTATTTAAGCTTCTGGCGTTGACTTCTAAGGCCCTAACTATTCGATCTGGTGGAGCAACGCCCTGGAGTGCAGCCTAGGTTGCCCGGAACGTAGAAATGACCGTAACTTTCACACTGGTTGCTATCATTCGTTTTATATGATGGAAAAACTGTTGTATTTATATTGTATTTTATGCTTCTGGCGTTCACTTCTTAGGCCCTAACTATTCGATCTGGTGGAACAACGGCCTAGGGTGAAGCCTAGGTTGCCCGGAAAGTAGAAATGACCATAACTTTCACACTGGTAGCAATTTTTTATTTTATACGATGGAAAAACTGTTGTACTTATATTGTGTTTTATTCTTATGGCGTTGAATTCTAAGTCCCTAGCTATTCGATCTGGTGGAGCAACGCCCTAGAGTGAAACCTAGGTTACCCGGAACGTAGAAATGACAAGTACTTTCATACTGTTTGCAGTTATTCCTGTTATACGATGAAAAAACTTTTGCATCTTTATTGTATTTTATGCTTCTGGCGTTGACTTCTAAGGCCCCAGCTATTCGATTTGGTGGAGCACAGCCCTAGAGTGAAGCCTAGGTGGCCCGGAACGTAGAAATGACCATCACTATCAAACTGGTTACAATTATTTGTTTTATACGATGGAAAAGCTGTTGCATTTATATCGTATTTTATGCTTCTGGCGTTGACTTCTTAGGCCCTAACTATTCCATCTGGTGGAACAACGCCCTAGGGTGAAGCCTAGGTTGTCCGGAAAGTAGAAATGACCATAACTTTTACACTGGTTGCAATTATTCGTTTTATACAATGGAAAAACTGTTCTATTTATTTTGTATTTTATGCTTCGGGCGTTGACTTCTAAGGCCCTAACTATTCGATCTGGTGGAGCAACGCCCTAGAGTGCAGCCTAGGTTGCCCGGAACGTAGAAATGACCGTAACTTTCACACTGGTTGCTATCATTCGTTTTATATGATGGAAAAACTGTTGTATTTATATTGTATTTTATGCTTCTGGCGTTCACTTCTTAGGCCCTCACTGTTTGATCTGGTGGAGCAACGCCCTAGAGTGAAGCCTAGGTTGCCCGGAACGTAGAAATGACCATTACTTTCACACTGTTTGCAATTATTCCTTTTATACGATGGAAAAACTGTTCTATTTATTTTGTATTTTATGCTTCGGGCGTTGACTTCTAAGGCCCTAACTATTCGATCTGCTGGAGCAACGCCCTAGAGTGAAGCCTAGTTTGCCCGGTACGTAGAAATGACCATCACTATCAAACTGGTTGCAATTATCTGTTTTATACGATGGAAAAGCTGTTGTATTTATATCGTATTTTATGCTTCTGGCGTTCACTTCTTAGGCCCTAATTATTCGATCTGGTGGTGCAACGGCCTAGGGTGAAGCCTAGGTTGCTCGGACAGTAGAAATGACCATAACTTTCACACTGGCAGCAATTACTCGTTTTATACGATGGAAAAACTGTTGTATTTTTATTGCATTTTATGCTTCGGGCGTTGACTTCTAAGGCCCTAACTATTCAATCTTTTGGAGAAACGCCCTAGAGTGAAGCCTAGGTTGCTCGGAATGTAGAAAAGATCATAACTTTCACACTGGTTGCAATTATTCGTTTTATACGATGGAAAAACTGTTGTATTCATATTGTATTTTATGCTTCTGGCGTTCACTTCGTAGGCCCTAACTATTCAATCTGGTGGAACAACGCCCTAGGGTGAAGCCTAGGTTGCCCGGAACGCAGAAATGAACATAACTTTTACACTGGTAGCAAATATTCGTTTTATACAATGGAAAAACTGTTGTATTTATTTGGTATTTTATGCTTGTGGCGTTGACTTCTTAGGCCCTAACTATTCGATCTGGTGGAGCAACGCCCAAGAGTGAAGCCTAGGTTGCCCTGAACGTAGAAATGACCATTACCTTCACACTGTTTGCAATTATTCATTTTATACGATGGAAAAGCTGTTGTATTTATATTGTATTTTATGCTTCTGTCGTTCACTTCATAGGCCCTAACCATTCGATCTGGTGGAACAACGCCCTAGGGTGAAGCCTAGGTTGCCCGGAACGTAGAAATGACCATCACTTTCAAACTGGTTGCAATTATTCGTCTTATGCGGTGGAAAAACTGTTGTATTTATATTGTATTTTATGCTTCTGGCGTTGACTTCTAAGGACCTAACTATTCGATCTGGTGGAGCAACGCCCTAGGGTGAAGTCTAGGTTGCCCGGAAAGTAGAAATGACCATAACTTTCACACTGGTAGCAATTATTCGTTTTATACGATGGAAAAACTGTTCTATTTATTTTATACTTTATGCTTCGGGCGTTGACTTCTAAGGCCCTAACTATTCGATCTGGTGGAGCAACGCCCTAGAGTGAAGCCTAGGTTGCACGGTACGTAGAAATGACCATCACTATCAAACTGGTTGCAATTATTTGTTTTATACGATGGAAAAGCTGTTGTATTTATAACGTATTTTATGCTTCTGGCGTTGACTTCTTAGGCCCTAACTATTCCATCTGGTGGAACAACGCCCTAGGGTGAAGCCTAGGTTGCCCGGAAAGCAGAAATGACCATAACTTTCATACTGGTTGCAATTATTCGTTTTATATGGTGGAAAAACTGTAGTATTTATATTGTATTTTATGCTTCGGGCGTTGACTTGTAAGGCGCTAACTGTTTGATCTGTTGGGGCTTCGCCGTAGGGTGAAGCCTAGGTTGCCCGGAACGTAGAAATGACCATAACTTTCACACTGGTTGCTATTATTCGTTTTATACGATGGAAAAACTGTTATATTTATATTGTATTTAAGATTCTGGCGTTGACTTCTGAGGCCGTTGCTATTCGATGTGGTGGAAGAACGCCATAGAGTGAAGACTAGGTAGCCCGGATCGTAGAAATGACCATAACTTTCACACTGGTTGCTATCATTCGTTTTATATGGTGGAAAAACTGTTGTATTTATATTGTATTTTATGCTTCTGGCGTTCACTTCTTAGGCCATAACTATTCGATCTGGTGGAACAATGGCCTAGGGTGAAGCCTAGGTTGCCCGAAACGTAGAAATGACCATAACTTTCACACTGGTAGCAATTATTCGTTTTATACAATGGAAAAACTGTTCTATTTATTTTGTATTTAATGCTTCGGGCGTTGACTTCTAAGGCCCTAACTGTTTGATCTGGTGGAGCAACGCCCTAGCGTGAAGCGTAGGTTGCCTGGAACGTAGAAATGACCATCACTTTCACACGGGTTGCAATTATTCCTGTTATAGTATGGAAAGACAGATGTATTTTTATTGTATTTTATACTTCAGACGTTGACTTCTGAGGCCGTAGCTATCCGATGTAGTGGAAGAACGCCATACAGTGAAGCCTAGGTTGCCCGGAACGTAGAAATGACCATAACTTTCACACTGGTTGCAATTATTTGTTTTATACGATGGAAAAGCTGTTGAATTTATATCGTATTTTATGCTTCTGGCGTTGACTTCTTAGGCCCTAACTATTCCATCTGGTGGAACAACGCCCTAGTGTAAAGCCCAGGTTGCGCGGAACGTAGAAATGACTATAACTTTCACACTGGTAGCAATTATTCGTTTTATACAATGGAAAAACTGTTCTATTTATTATGCATTTTATGCTTCGGGCGTTGTCTTCTAAGGCCCTAACTGATTGAACTGGTGGAGCAACGCCCTAGAGTGAAGCCTAGATTGCCCGGAACGTTGAAATAACCATAACTTTCACGCTGGTTGCTATTATTCGTTTTATACGATGTAAAAGCTGTTTTATTTATATCGTATTTTATGCTTCTGGCGTTGACTACTTAGGGCCTAATTATTCGACCTGGTGGAGCAACGCCCTAGAGTCAAACCTAGGTTGCCCGGAACGTAGAAATGACCATTACATACACACTGGTTGCAATTATTCCTGTTATACGATGGAAAAACTGTTGTATTTTTATTGTATTCTATGCTTATGGCGTTTAATTCTAAGTCGCTAGCTATTTGATCAGGTGGAGCAACGACCTAGAGTGAAGCCTAGGTTGCCCGGAACGTAGAAATGACTATTACTTTCACACTGTTTGCTATTATTCATTTTGTACGATGGAAAAGCTGTTGTATTTAATTGTATTTTATAATTCTGGCGTTGACTTCTTAGGCCCTAACTATTTAATCTGGTAGAGCACCGCCCTAGAGTGAAGCATAGGTTGCCCGGAACGTAGAAATGACCATTACATTCACACTGGTTGCAATTATTCCTGTTATACGATGGAAAAACTGATGTATTTTTATTGTATTCTGTGCTTCTGGCGTTTAATTCTAAGTCGCTAGCTATTTGATCTGGTGGAACAACGACATAGAGTGATGCCTAGGTTGCCCGGAACGTAGAAATGACAATTAATTTCACACTGTTTGGTATTATTCATTTTGAACGATGGAAAAGCTGTTGTATTTATATTGTAGTTTATGCCTCTGGCGTTGACTTCTAAGGCCGTAGCTATTAGATGCGGTGGAGCGACGCCCTAGAGTGACGCCTAGGTTGCCCGGAACGTAGAAATGACCATTACTTTCACACTGTTTGCAATTATTTGTTTTATACGATGGAAAAGCTGTTGTATTTATATCGTATTTTATGCTTCTGGCGTTGACATCTTAGGCCCTAACTATTCCATCTGGTGGAACAACGCCCTAGGGTGAAGCCTAGGTTGCCCGGAAAGTAGAAATGACCATAGCTTTCACACTGGTAGCAATTATTCGTTTTATACGATGGAAAAACTGTTCTATTTATTTTGTATTTTATGTTTCGGGCGTTGACTTCTAAGGCCCTAACTACTCGATCTGGTAGAGCAACGCCCTAGGGTGAAGCCTAGGTTGCCCAGAACCTAGAAATGACCATAGCTTTTACACTGGCAGCAATTTTTCGTTTTATACAATGGAAAAACCGTTCTATTTATTTTGTATATTATGCTTCGGGCGTTGACTTCTAAGGCCCTAACTGTTTGATCTGGTGGATCATCGCCGTAGAGTGAAGCCTAGGTTGCCCGGAACGTTGAAATGACCATAACTTTCACACTGGTTGCTATTATTCGTTTTATACGATGGAAAAACTGTTATATTAAATTGTATTTAATCTTCTGGCGTTGACTGCTGAGGCCGTTGCTATTCGATGTGGTGGAAGAACGCCATAGAGTGAAACCTAGGTAGCCCGGAAAGTAGAAATGACCATAACTTTCACACTGGTAGCAATTATTCGTTTTATACGATGGAAAAACTGTTCTATTTATTTTATACTTTATGCTTCGGGCGTTGACTTCTAAGGCCCTAACTATTCGATCTGGTGGAGCAACGCCCTAGAGTGAAGCCTAGGTTGCCCGGTACGTAGAAATGACCATCACTATCAAACTGGTAGCAATTATTCGTTTTATACGATGGAAAAACTGTTGTATTTATTTTGTATTTTATGCTTCGGGCGTTGACTTCTAAGGCCCTAACTATTCGATCTGGTAGAGCAACGCCCTAGGGTGAAGCCTAGGTTGCCCGGAACGTAGAAATGACCATAGCTTTTACACTGGCAGCAATTATTCGTTTTATACAATGTAAAAACCGTTCTATTTATTTTGTATATTATGCTTCGGGCGTTGACTTCTAAGGCCCTAACTGTTTAATCTGGTGGAGCATCGCCGTAAAGTGAAGCCTAGGTTGCCCGGAACTTTGAAATGACCATAACTTTCACACTTGTTGCTATTATTCGTTTTATACGATGGAAAAACTGTTATATTTATATTGTATTTAAGCTTCTGGCGTTGACTTCTGAGGCCGTTGCTATTCGATGTGGTGGAAGAACGCCATAGAGTGAAGCGTAGGTAGCCCGGATCGTAGAAATGTCCATATCTTTCACACTGTTTGCAATTTTTCGTTTTATACGATGGAAAAACTGTTTTATTTATTTTGCATTTTATGCTTCGGGCGTTGACTTCTAAGGCCCTAACTATTCGATCTAGTGGAGCAACGCCCTAGAGTGCAGCCTAGGTTGCCCGGAACGTAGAAATGACAATAACTTTCACACTGGTTGCTATCATTCGTTTTGTATGATGGAAAAACTGTTGTATTTATATTGTATTTTATGCTTCTGGCGTTCACTTCTTAGGCCATAACTATTCGATCTGGTGGATCAATGGCCTAGGGTGAAGCCTAGGTTGCCCGGAACGTAGAAATGACCATAACTTTCACACTGGTAGCAATTATTCGTTTTATACAATGGAAAAACTGTTCTATTTATTTTGTATTTAATGCTTCGGGCGTTGACTTCTAAGGCCCTAACTGTTTGATCTGGTGGAGCAACGCCCTAGCGTGAAGCGTAGGTTGCCTGGAACGTAGAAATGACCATCACTTTCACACGGGTTGCAATTATTCCTGTTATAGTATGGAAAGACAGATGTATTTTTATTGTATTTTATACTTCAGACGTTGTCTTCTGAGGCCGTAGCTATCCGATGTAGTGGAAGAACGCCATACAGTGAAGCCTAGGTTGCCCGGAACGTAGAAATGACCATAACTTTCACACTGGTTGCAATTATTTGTTTTATACGATGGAAAAGCTGTTGAATTTATATCGTATTTTATGCTTCTGGCGTTGACTTCTTAGGCCCTAACTATTCCATCTGGTGGAACAACTCCCTAGTGTAAAGCCCAGGTTGCGCGGAACGTAGAAATGACTATAACTTTCACACTGGTAGCAATTATTCGTTTTATACAATGGAAAAACTGTTCTATTTATTATGCATTTTATGCTTCGGGCGTTGACTTCTAAGGCCCTAACTGATTGAACTGGTGGAGCAACGCCCTAGAGTGAAGCCTAGATTGCCCGGAACGTTGAAATAACCATAACTTTCACGCTGGTTGCTATTATTCGTTTTATACGATGTAAAAGCTGTTTTATTTATATCGTATTTTATGCTTCTGGCGTTGACTACTTAGGGCCTAATTATTCGACCTGGTGGAGCAACGCCCTAGAGTCAAACCTAGGTGGCCCGGAACGTAGAAATGACCATTACATACACACTGGTTGAAATTATTCCTGTTATACGATGGAAAAACTGTTGTATTTTTATTGTATTCTATGCTTCTGGCGTTTAATTCTAAGTCGCTAGCTATTTGATCAGGTGGAGCAACGACCTAGAGTGAAGCCTAGGTTGCCCGGAACGTAGAAATGACTATTACTTTCACACTGTTTGCTATTATTCATTTTGTACGATGGAAAAGCTGTTGTATTTAATTGTATTTTATAATTCTGGCGTTGACTTCTTAGGCCCTAACTATTTAATCTGGTAGAGCACCGCCCTAGAGTGAAGCATAGGTTGCCCGGAACGTAGAAATGACCATTACATTCACACTGGTTGCAATTATTCCTGTTATACGATGGAAAAACTGATGTATTTTTATTGTATTCTGTGCTTCTGGCGTTTAATTCTAAGTCGCTAGCTATTTGATCTGGTGGAACAACGACATAGAGTGATGCCTAGGTTGCCCGGAACGTAGAAATGACAATTAATTTCACACTGTTTGGTATTATTCATTTTGAACGATGGAAAAGCTGTTGTATTTATATTGTATTTTATGCCTCTGGCGTTGACTTCTAAGGCCGTAGCTATTAGATGCGGTGGAGCGACGCCCTAGAGTGACGCCTAGGTTGCCCGGAACGTAGAAATGACCATTACTTTCACACTGTTTGCAATTATTTGTTTTATACGATGGAAAAGCTGTTGTATTTATATCGTATGTTATGTTTCGGGCGTTGACTTCTAAGGCCCTAACTTCTCGATCTGGTAGAGCAACGCCCTAGGGTGAAGCCTAGGTTGCCCAGAACCTAGAAATGACCATAGCTTTTACACTGGCAGCAATTTTTCGTTTTATACAATGGAAAAACCGTTCTATTTATTTTGTATAATATGCTTCGGGCGTTGACTTCTGAGGCCCTAACTGTTTGATCTGGTGGATCATCGCCGTAGAGTGAAGCCTAGGTTGCCCGGAACGTTGAAATGACCATAACTTTCACACTGGTTGCTATTATTCGTTTTATACGATGGAAAAACTGTTATATTAAATTGTATTTAATCTTCTGGCGTTGACTGCTGAGGCCGTTGCTATTCGATGTGGTGGAAGAACGCCATAGAGTGAAACCTAGGTAGCCCGGAAAGTAGAAATGACCATAACTTTCACACTGGTAGCAATTATTCGTTTTATACGATGGAAAAACTGTTCTATTTATTTTATACTTTATGCTTCGGGCGTTGACTTCTAAGGCCCTAACTATTCGATCTGGTGGAGCAACGCCCTAGAGTGAAGCCTAGGTTGCCCGGTACGTAGAAATGACCATCACTATCAAACTGGTTGCAATTATTTGTTTTATACGATGGAAAAGCTGGTGGATTTATATCGTATTTTATGCTTCTGGCGTTGACTTCTTAGGCCCTAACTATTCCATCTGGTGGAACAACGCCCTAGGGTGAAACCTAGGATGCCCGGAAAATAGAAATGACCATAACTTTCACACTGGTAGCAATTATTCGTTTTATACGATGGAAAAACTGTTGTATTTATTTTGTATTTTATGCTTCGGGCGTTGACTTCTAAGGCCCTAACTATTCGCTCTGGTAGAGCAACGCCCTAGGGTGAAGCCTAGGTTGCCCGGAACGTAGAAATGACCATAGCTTTTACACTGGCAGCAATTATTCGTTTTATACAATGTAAAAACCGTTCTATTTATTTTGTATATTATGCTTCGGGCCTTGACTTCTAAGGCCCTAACTGTTTAATCTGGTGGAGCATCGCCGTAAAGTGAAGCCTAGGTTGCCCGGAACTTTGAAATGACCATAACTTTCACACTTGTTGCTATTATTCGTTTTATACGATGGAAAAACTGTTATATTTATATTGTATTTAAGCTTCTGGCGTTGACTTCTGAGGCCGTTGCTATTCGATGTGGTGGAAGAACGCCACAGAGTGAAGCGTAGGTAGCCCGGATCGTAGAAATGTCCATATCTTTCACACTGTTTGCAATTTTTCGTTTTATACGATGGAAAAACTGTTTTATTTATTTTGCATTTTATGCTTCGGGCGTTGACTTCTAAGGCCCTAACTATCCGATCTGGTGGAGCAACGCCCTAGAGTGAAGCCTAGGTTGCCCGGTACGTAGAAATGACCATCCCTATCAAACTGGTTGCAATTATTTGTTTTATACGATGGAAAAGCTGTTGTATTTATATCGTATTTTATGCTTCTGGCGTTGACTTCTTAGGCCCTAACTATTCCATCTGGTGGAACAACGCCCTAGGGTGAAGCCTAGGTTGCCCGGAACATAGAAATGACCATAACTTTCACACCGGTAGCAACTATTCGTTTTATACGATGGAAAAACTGTTCTATTTATTTTGTATTTTATGCTTCGGGCGTTGACTTCTGAGGCCCTAACTATTCAACCTGTTGGTGCAACGCCATAGGGTGAACCCTAGGTTGCCCGGAACGTAGAAAAGACCATAACTTTCACACTGGTTGCTATAATTCGTTTTATACGATGGAAAAACTGTTATATTTGTATTGTATTTTATGCTTCTGGCGTTGACTTCTTAGGCCCTAACTATTCGATCTGTTGGAGCAGCGCCCTAGGGTGAAGCCTAGGTTGCGCGGAACGTAGAAATGACCATAACTTTCACACTGGTAGCATTTATTCGTTTTATACAATGGAAAACCTGTTCGATTTATTTTGTATTTTATGTTTCGGGCATTGACTTCTAAGGCCCTAACTGTTTGATCTGGTGGACCAACGCCCTAGAATGAAGCCTAGGTTGCCCGGAACGTAGAAATGACCATATCTTTCACACTGTTTGCAATTATTAATTTATTCGATGCCAAAGCTGTTGTATTTATATTGTATTTTATGCTTCTGGCATTGACTTCTTAGGCCCCAACTATTCGATCTGGAGGAGCAATGCCTCAGAGTTAAGTCTAGGATGCCCGAAACGCAGAAATGATCATTACTTTCACGCTTATTGGAATTATTCCTGTAATACGATGAAAAGACTGTTGTATTTTTATTGTATCTTATGCTCCTGGCGTTGACTTCTAAGGCCCTAAGTATTCGATCTGGTAGAGCAACACCCTTGAGTGAAGCCTAGGTTGCCCGGAACGTGGAAATGACCAGAACTCTCACACTGGTTGCAACTATTCGTTTTATACGATGTAAGAGCTGTTGTATTTATATCGTATTTTATGCTCCTGGCGTTGACTTCTTAGGCCCTAACTATTTGACCTGGTGGAGCAACGCCTTAGAGTGAAACCTAGGTTGCCCGGAACGTAGAAATGACCATAACTTTCACACTGGTAGCAATTATTCGTTTTATACGATGGAAAAACTGTTCTATTTATTTTGTATTTTATGCTTCGGGCGTTGACTTCTAAGGCCCTAACTATTCGATCTAGTGGAGCAACGCCCTAGTGTTCAGCCTAGGTTGCCCGGAACGTAGAAATGAGCATAACTTTCACACTGGTTGCTATCATTCGTTTTATATGATGGAAAAACTGTTGTATTTATATTGTATTTTATGCTTCTGGCGTTGACTTCTAAGGCCCTAACTATTCGATCTGGTGGAGCAACGCCCTAGAGTGAAGCCTAGGTTGCCCGGTACGTAGAAATGACCATCACTATCAAACTGGTTACAATTATTTGTTTTATACGATGGAAAAGCTGTTGCATTTATATCGTATTTTATGCTTCAGGCGTTGACTTCTTAGGCCCTAACTATTCCATCTGGTGGAACAACGCCCCAGGGTGAAGCCTAGGTTGTCCGGAAAGTAGAAATGACCATAACTTTTACACTGGTTGCAATTATTCGTTTTATACAATGGAAAAACTGTTCTATTTATTTTGTATTTTATGCTTCGGGCGTTGACTTCTAAGGCCCTAACTATTCGATCTGGTAGAGCAACGGCCTAGAGTGAAGCCCAGGTTGCCCCGTACGTAGAAATGACCATAAGTTTCATACTGGTTGCAATTATTCGTTTTATACGATGGAAAAACTGTTGTATTTATATTGTATTTTATGCTTCTGGCGTTCACTTCTTAGGCCCTAACTATTCGACCTGGTGGAGCAACGCCCTAGAGTGAAGCCTAGGTTGCCCGGTACGTAGAAATGACCATCACTATCAAACTGGTTACAATTATTTGTTTTATACGATGGAAAAACTGTTGTATTTATATTGTATTTTATGCTTCTGGCGTTCACTTCTTAGGCCATAACTATTCGATCTGGTGGAACAATGGCCTAGGGTGAAGCCTAGGTTGCCCGGAACGTAGAAATGACCATAACTTTCACACTGGTAGCAATTATTCGTTTTATGCAATGGAAAAACTGTTCTATTTATTTTGTATTTAATGCTTCGGGCGTTGACTTCTAAGGCCCTAACTGTTTGATCTGGTGGAGCAACGCCCTAGCGTGAAGCGTAGGTTGCCTGGAACGTAGAAATGACCATCACTTTCACACGGGTTGCAATTATTCCTGTTATAGTATGGAAAGACAGATGTATTTTTATTGTATTTTATACTTCAGACGTTGACTTCTGAGGCCGTAGCTATCCGATGTAGTGGAAGAACGCCATACAGTGAAGCCTAGGTTGCCCGGAACGTAGAAATGACCATAACTTTCACACTGGTTGCAATTATTTGTTTTATACGATGGAAAAGCTGTTGAATTTATATCGTATTTTATGCTTCTGGCGTTGACTTCTTAGGCCCTAACTATTCCATCTGGTGGAACAACGCCCTAGTGTAAAGCCCAGGTTGCGCGGAACGTAGAAATGACTATAACTTTCACACTGGTAGCAATTATTCGTTTTATACAATGGAAAAACTGTTCTATTTATTATGCATTTTATGCTTCGGGCGTTGACTTCTAAGGCCCTAA
This sequence comes from Calliopsis andreniformis, assembly GCF_051401765.1. NCBI lineage: Eukaryota > Metazoa > Arthropoda > Insecta > Hymenoptera > Andrenidae > Calliopsis > Calliopsis andreniformis. Next base: position 17,062,084 of record NC_135072.1, read on the forward strand.
CTGATTGAACTGGTGGAGCAACGCCCTAGAGTGAAGCCTAGATTGCCCGGAACGTTGAAATAACCATAACTTTCACGCTGGTTGCTATTATTCGTTTTATACGATGTAAAAGCTGTTTTATTTATATCGTATTTTATGCTTCTGGCGTTGACTACTTAGGGCCTAATTATTCGACCTGGTGGAGCAACGCCCTAGAGTCAAACCTAGGTTGCCCGGAACGTAGAAATGACCATTACATACACACTGGTTGCAATTATTCCTGTTATACGATGGAAAAACTGATGTATTTTTATTGTATTCTGTGCTTCTGGCGTTTAATTCTAAGTCGCTAGCTATTTGATCTGGTGGAACAACGACATAGAGTGATGCCTAGGTTGCCCGGAACGTAGAAATGACAATTAATTTCACACTGTTTGGTATTACTCATTTTGAACGATGGAAAAGCTGTTGTAATTATATTGTATTTTATGCCTCTGGCGTTGACTTCTAAGGCCGTAGCTATTAGATGCGGTGGAGCGACGCCCTAGGGTGAAGCCTAGGTTGCCCGGAACGTAGAAATGACCATAGCTTTTACACTGGCAGCAATTATTCGTTTTATACAATGTAAAAACCGTTCTATTTATTTTGTATATTATGCTTCGGGCGTTGACTTCTAAGGCCCTAACTGTTTAATCTGGTGGAGCATCGCCGTAAAGTGAAGCCTAGGTTGCCCGGAACTTTGAAATGACCATAACTTTCACACTTGTTGCTATTATTCGTTTTATACGATGGAAAAACTGTTATATTTATATTGTATTTAAGCTTCTGGCGTTGACTTCTGAGGCCGTTGCTATTCGATGTGGTGGAAGAACGCCACAGAGTGAAGCGTAGGTAGCCCGGATCGTAGAAATGTCCATACTTTCACACTGTTTGCAATTTTTCGTTTTATACGATGGAAAAACTGTTTTATTTATTTTGCATTTTATGCTTCGGGCGTTGACTTCTAAGGCCCTAACTATCCGATCTGGTGGAGCAACGCCCTAGAGTGAAGCCTAGGTTGCCCGGTACGTAGAAATGACCATCCCTATCAAACTGGTTGCAATTATTTGTTTTATACGATGGAAAAGCTGTTGTATTTATATCGTATTTTATGCTTCTGGCGTTGACTTCTTAGGCCCTAACTATTCCATCTGGTGGAACAACGCCCTAGGGTGAAGCCTAGGTTGCCCGGAACATAGAAATGACCATAACTTTCACACCGGTAGCAACTATTCGTTTTATACGATGGAAAAACTGTTCTATTTATTTTGTATTTTATGCTTCGGGCGTTGACTTCTGAGGCCCTAACTATTCAACCTGTTGGTGCAACGCCATAGGGTGAACCCTAGGTTGCCCGGAACGTAGAAAAGACCATAACTTTCACACTGGTTGCTATAATTCGTTTTATACGATGGAAAAACTGTTATATTTGTATTGTATTTTATGCTTCTGGCGTTGACTTCTTAGGCCCTAACTATTCGATCTGTTGGAGCAGCGCCCTAGGGTGAAGCCTAGGTTGCGCGGAACGTAGAAATGACCATAACTTTCACACTGGTAGCATTTATTCGTTTTATACAATGGAAAACCTGTTCGATTTATTTTGTATTTTATGTTTCGGGCGTTGACTTCTAAGGCCCTAACTGTTTGATCTGGTGGACCAACGCCCTAGAATGAAGCCTAGGTTGCCCGGAACGTAGAAATGACCATATCTTTCACACTGTTTGCAATTATTAATTTATTCGATGCCAAAGCTGTTGTATTTATATTGTATTTTATGCTTCTGGCATTGACTTCTTAGGCCCCAACTATTCGATCTGGAGGAGCAATGCCTCAGAGTTAAGTCTAGGATGCCCGAAACGCAGAAATGATCATTACTTTCACGCTTATTGGAATTATTCCTGTAATACGATGAAAAGACTGTTGTATTTTTATTGTATCTTATGCTCCTGGCGTTGACTTCTAAGGCCCTAAGTATTCGATCTGGTAGAGCAACACCCTTGAGTGAAGCCTAGGTTGCCCGGAACGTGGAAATGACCAGAACTCTCACACTGGTTGCAACTATTCGTTTTATACGATGTAAGAGCTGTTGTATTTATATCGTATTTTATGCTCCTGGCGTTGACTTCTTAGGCCCTAACTATTTGACCTGGTGGAGCAACGCCTTAGAGTGAAACCTAGGTTGCCCGGAACGTAGAAATGACCATAACTTTCACACTGGTAGCAATTATTCGTTTTATACGATGGAAAAACTGTTCTATTTATTTTGTATTTTATGCTTCGGGCGTTGACTTCTAAGGCCCTAACTATTCGATCTAGTGGAGCAACGCCCTAGTGTTCAGCCTAGGTTGCCCGGAACGTAGAAATGAGCATAACTTTCACACTGGTTGCTATCATTCGTTTTATATGATGGAAAAACTGTTGTATTTATATTGTATTTTATGCTTCTGGCGTTGACTTCTAAGGCCCTAACTATTCGATCTGGTGGAGCAACGCCCTAGAGTGAAGCCTAGGTTGCTCGGTACGTAGAAATGACCATCACTGTCAAACTGGTTACAATTATTTGTTTTATACGATGGAAAAGCTGTTGCATTTATATCGTATTTTATGCTTCAGGCGTTGACTTCTTAGGCCCTAACTATTCCATCTGGTGGAACAACGCCCCAGGGTGAAGCCTAGGTTGTCCGGAAAGTAGAAATGACCATAACTTTTACACTGGTTGCAATTATTCGTTTTATACAATGGAAAAACTGTTCTATTTATTTTGTATTTTATGCTTCGGGCGTTGACTTCGAAGGCCCTAACTATTCGATCTGGTAGAGCAACGGCCTAGAGTGAAGCCCAGGTTGCCCCGTACGTAGAAATGACCATAAGTTTCATACTGGTTGCAATTATTCGTTTTATACGATGGAAAAACTGTTGTATTTATATTGTATTTTATGCTTCTGGCGTTCACTTCTTAGGCCCTAACTATTCGACCTGGTGGAGCAACGCCCTAGAGTGAAGCCTAGGTTGCCCGGTACGTAGAAATGACCATCACTATCAAACTGGTTACAATTATTTGTTTTATACGATGGAAAAACTGTTGTATTTATATTGTATTTTATGCTTCTGGCGTTGACTTCTTAGGCCCTAACTATTCCATCTGGTGGAACAACGCCCTAGTGTAAAGCCCAGGTTGCGCGGAACGTAGAAATGACTATAACTTTCACACTGGTAGCAATTATTCGTTTTATACAATGGAAAAACTGTTCTATTTATTATGCATTTTATGCTTCGGGCGTTGACTTCTAAGGCCCTAACTGATTGAACTGGTGGAGCAACGCCCTAGAGTGAAGCCTAGATTGCCCGGAACGTTGAAATAACCATAACTTTCACGCTGGTTGCTATTATTCGTTTTATACGATGTAAAAGCTGTTTTATTTATATCGTATTTTATGCTTCTGGCGTTGACTACTTAGGGCCTAATTATTCGACCTGGTGGAGCAACGCCCTAGAGTCAAACCTAGGTTGCCCGGAACGTAGAAATGACCATTACATACACACTGGTTGCAATTATTCCTGTTATACGATGGAAAAACTGATGTATTTTTATTGTATTCTGTGCTTCTGGCGTTTAATTCTAAGTCGCTAGCTATTTGATCTGGTGGAACAACGACATAGAGTGATGCCTAGGTTGCCCGGAACGTAGAAATGACAATTAATTTCACACTGTTTGGTATTATTCATTTTGAACGATGGAAAAGCTGTTGTATTTATATTGTATTTTATGCCTCTGGCGTTGACTTCTAAGGCCGTAGCTATTAGATGCGGTGGAGCGACGCCCTAGAGTGACGCCTAGATTGCCCGGAACGTAGAAATGACCATTACTTTCACACTGTTTGCAATTATTTGTTTTATACGATGGAAAAGCTGTTGTATTTATATCGTATGTTATGTTTCGGGCGTTGACTTCTAAGGCCCTAACTTCTCGATCTGGTAGAGCAACGCCCTAGGGTGAAGCCTAGGTTGCCCAGAACCTAGAAATGACCATAGCTTTTACACTGGCAGCAATTTTTCGTTTTATACAATGGAAAAACCGTTCTATTTATTTTGTATAATATGCTTCGGGCGTTGACTTCTGAGGCCCTAACTGTTTGATCTGGTGGATCATCGCCGTAGAGTGAAGCCTAGGTTGCCCGGAACGTTGAAATGACCATAACTTTCACACTGGTTGCTATTATTCGTTTTATACGATGGAAAAACTGTTATATTAAATTGTATTTAATCTTCTGGCGTTGACTGCTGAGGCCGTTGCTATTCGATGTGGTGGAAGAACGCCATAGAGTGAAACCTAGGTAGCCCGGAAAGTAGAAATGACCATAACTTTCACACTGGTAGCAATTATTCGTTTTATACGATGGAAAAACTGTTCTATTTATTTTATACTTTATGCTTCGGGCGTTGACTTCTAAGGCCCTAACTATTCGATCTGGTGGAGCAACGCCCTAGAGTGAAGCCTAGGTTGCCCGGTACGTAGAAATGACCATCACTATCAAACTGGTTGCAATTATTTGTTTTATACGATGGAAAAGCTGGTGGATTTATATCGTATTTTATGCTTCTGGCGTTGACTTCTTAGGCCCTAACTATTCCATCTGGTGGAACAACGCCCTAGGGTGAAACCTAGGATGCCCGGAAAATAGAAATGACCATAACTTTCACACTGGTAGCAATTATTCGTTTTATACGATGGAAAAACTGTTGTATTTATTTTGTATTTTATGCTTCGGGCGTTGACTTCTAAGGCCCTAACTATTCGCTCTGGTAGAGCAACGCCCTAGGGTGAAGCCTAGGTTGCCCGGAACGTAGAAATGACCATAGCTTTTACACTGGCAGCAATTATTCGTTTTATACAATGTAAAAACCGTTCTATTTATTTTGTATATTATGCTTCGGGCCTTGACTTCTAAGGCCCTAACTGTTTAATCTGGTGGAGCATCGCCGTAAAGTGAAGCCTAGGTTGCCCGGAACTTTGAAATGACCATAACTTTCACACTTGTTGCTATTATTCGTTTTATACGATGGAAAAACTGTTATATTTATATTGTATTTAAGCTTCTGGCGTTGACTTCTGAGGCCGTTGCTATTCGATGTGGTGGAAGAACGCCACAGAGTGAAGCGTAGGTAGCCCGGATCGTAGAAATGTCCATATCTTTCACACTGTTTGCAATTTTTCGTTTTATACGATGGAAAAACTGTTTTATTTATTTTGCATTTTATGCTTCGGGCGTTGACTTCTAAGGCCCTAACTATCCGATCTGGTGGAGCAACGCCCTAGAGTGAAGCCTAGGTTGCCCGGTACGTAGAAATGACCATCCCTATCAAACTGGTTGCAATTATTTGTTTTATACGATGGAAAAGCTGTTGTATTTATATCGTATTTTATGCTTCTGGCGTTGACTTCTTAGGCCCTAACTATTCCATCTGGTGGAACAACGCCCTAGGGTGAAGCCTAGGTTGCCCGGAACATAGAAATGACCATAACTTTCACACCGGTAGCAACTATTCGTTTTATACGATGGAAAAACTGTTCTATTTATTTTGTATTTTATGCTTCGGGCGTTGACTTCTGAGGCCCTAACTATTCAACCTGTTGGTGCAACGCCATAGGGTGAACCCTAGGTTGCCCGGAACGTAGAAAAGACCATAACTTTCACACTGGTTGCTATAATTCGTTTTATACGATGGAAAAACTGTTATATTTGTATTGTATTTTATGCTTCTGGCGTTGACTTCTTAGGCCCTAACTATTCGATCTGTTGGAGCAGCGCCCTAGGGTGAAGCCTAGGTTGCGCGGAACGTAGAAATGACCATAACTTTCACACTGGTAGCATTTATTCGTTTTATACAATGGAAAACCTGTTCGATTTATTTTGTATTTTATGTTTCGGGCATTGACTTCTAAGGCCCTAACTGTTTGATCTGGTGGACCAACGCCCTAGAATGAAGCCTAGGTTGCCCGGAACGTAGAAATGACCATATCTTTCACACTGTTTGCAATTATTAATTTATTCGATGCCAAAGCTGTTGTATTTATATTGTATTTTATGCTTCTGGCATTGACTTCTTAGGCCCCAACTATTCGATCTGGAGGAGCAATGCCTCAGAGTTAAGTCTAGGATGCCCGAAACGCAGAAATGATCATTACTTTCACGCTTATTGGAATTATTCCTGTAATACGATGAAAAGACTGTTGTATTTTTATTGTATCTTATGCTCCTGGCGTTGACTTCTAAGGCCCTAAGTATTCGATCTGGTAGAGCAACACCCTTGAGTGAAGCCTAGGTTGCCCGGAACGTGGAAATGACCAGAACTCTCACACTGGTTGCAACTATTCGTTTTATACGATGTAAGAGCTGTTGTATTTATATCGTATTTTATGCTCCTGGCGTTGACTTCTTAGGCCCTAACTATTTGACCTGGTGGAGCAACGCCTTAGAGTGAAACCTAGGTTGCCCGGAACGTAGAAATGACCATAACTTTCACACTGGTAGCAATTATTCGTTTTATACGATGGAAAAACTGTTCTATTTATTTTGTATTTTATGCTTCGGGCGTTGACTTCTAAGGCCCTAACTATTCGATCTAGTGGAGCAACGCCCTAGTGTTCAGCCTAGGTTGCCCGGAACGTAGAAATGAGCATAACTTTCACACTGGTTGCTATCATTCGTTTTATATGATGGAAAAACTGTTGTATTTATATTGTATTTTATGCTTCTGGCGTTGACTTCTAAGGCCCTAACTATTCGATCTGGTGGAGCAACGCCCTAGAGTGAAGCCTAGGTTGCCCGGTACGTAGAAATGACCATCACTATCAAACTGGTTACAATTATTTGTTTTATACGATGGAAAAGCTGTTGCATTTATATCGTATTTTATGCTTCAGGCGTTGACTTCTTAGGCCCTAACTATTCCATCTGGTGGAACAACGCCCCAGGGTGAAGCCTAGGTTGTCCGGAAAGTAGAAATGACCATAACTTTTACACTGGTTGCAATTATTCGTTTTATACAATGGAAAAACTGTTCTATTTATTTTGTATTTTATGCTTCGGGCGTTGACTTCTAAGGCCCTAACTATTCGATCTGGTAGAGCAACGGCCTAGAGTGAAGCCCAGGTTGCCCCGTACGTAGAAATGACCATAAGTTTCATACTGGTTGCAATTATTCGTTTTATACGATGGAAAAACTGTTGTATTTATATTGTATTTTATGCTTCTGGCGTTCACTTCTTAGGCCCTAACTATTCGACCTGGTGGAGCAACGCCCTAGAGTGAAGCCTAGGTTGCCCGGTACGTAGAAATGACCATCACTATCAAACTGGTTACAATTATTTGTTTTATACGATGGAAAAACTGTTGTATTTATATTGTATTTTATGCTTCTGGCGTTCACTTCTTAGGCCATAACTATTCGATCTGGTGGAACAATGGCCTAGGGTGAAGCCTAGGTTGCCCGGAACGTAGAAATGACCATAACTTTCACACTGGTAGCAATTATTCGTTTTATGCAATGGAAAAACTGTTCTATTTATTTTGTATTTAATGCTTCGGGCGTTGACTTCTAAGGCCCTAACTGTTTGATCTGGTGGAGCAACGCCCTAGCGTGAAGCGTAGGTTGCCTGGAACGTAGAAATGACCATCACTTTCACACGGGTTGCAATTATTCCTGTTATAGTATGGAAAGACAGATGTATTTTTATTGTATTTTATACTTCAGACGTTGACTTCTGAGGCCGTAGCTATCCGATGTAGTGGAAGAACGCCATACAGTGAAGCCTAGGTTGCCCGGAACGTAGAAATGACCATAACTTTCACACTGGTTGCAATTATTTGTTTTATACGATGGAAAAGCTGTTGAATTTATATCGTATTTTATGCTTCTGGCGTTGACTTCTTAGGCCCTAACTATTCCATCTGGTGGAACAACGCCCTAGTGTAAAGCCCAGGTTGCGCGGAACGTAGAAATGACTATAACTTTCACACTGGTAGCAATTATTCGTTTTATACAATGGAAAAACTGTTCTATTTATTATGCATTTTATGCTTCGGGCGTTGACTTCTAAGGCCCTAACTGATTGAACTGGTGGAGCAACGCCCTAGAGTGAAGCCTAGATTGCCCGGAACGTTGAAATAACCATAACTTTCACGCTGGTTGCTATTATTCGTTTTATACGATGTAAAAGCTGTTTTATTTATATCGTATTTTATGCTTCTGGCGTTGACTACTTAGGGCCTAATTATTCGACCTGGTGGAGCAACGCCCTAGAGTCAAACCTAGGTTGCCCGGAACGTAGAAATGACCATTACATACACACTGGTTGCAATTATTCCTGTTATACGATGGAAAAACTGATGTATTTTTATTGTATTCTGTGCTTCTGGCGTTTAATTCTAAGTCGCTAGCTATTTGATCTGGTGGAACAACGACATAGAGTGATGCCTAGGTTGCCCGGAACGTAGAAATGACAATTAATTTCACACTGTTTGGTATTACTCATTTTGAACGATGGAAAAGCTGTTGTAATTATATTGTATTTTATGCCTCTGGCGTTGACTTCTAAGGCCGTAGCTATTAGATGCGGTGGAGCGACGCCCTAGGGTGAAGCCTAGGTTGCCCGGAACGTAGAAATGACCATAGCTTTTACACTGGCAGCAATTATTCGTTTTATACAATGTAAAAACCGTTCTATTTATTTTGTATATTATGCTTCGGGCGTTGACTTCTAAGGCCCTAACTGTTTAATCTGGTGGAGCATCGCCGTAAAGTGAAGCCTAGGTTGCCCGGAACTTTGAAATGACCATAACTTTCACACTTGTTGCTATTATTCGTTTTATACGATGGAAAAACTGTTATATTTATATTGTATTTAAGCTTCTGGCGTTGACTTCTGAGGCCGTTGCTATTCGATGTGGTGGAAGAACGCCACAGAGTGAAGCGTAGGTAGCCCGGATCGTAGAAATGTCCATATCTTTCACACTGTTTGCAATTTTTCGTTTTATACGATGGAAAAACTGTTTTATTTATTTTGCATTTTATGCTTCGGGCGTTGACTTCTAAGGCCCTAACTATCCGATCTGGTGGAGCAACGCCCTAGAGTGAAGCCTAGGTTGCCCGGTACGTAGAAATGACCATCCCTATCAAACTGGTTGCAATTATTTGTTTTATACGATGGAAAAGCTGTTGTATTTATATCGTATTTTATGCTTCTGGCGTTGACTTCTTAGGCCCTAACTATTCCATCTGGTGGAACAACGCCCTAGGGTGAAGCCTAGGTTGCCCGGAACATAGAAATGACCATAACTTTCACACCGGTAGCAACTATTCGTTTTATACGATGGAAAAACTGTTCTATTTATTTTGTATTTTATGCTTCGGGCGTTGACTTCTGAGGCCCTAACTATTCAACCTGTTGGTGCAACGCCATAGGGTGAACCCTAGGTTGCCCGGAACGTAGAAAAGACCATAACTTTCACACTGGTTGCTATAATTCGTTTTATACGATGGAAAAACTGTTATATTTGTATTGTATTTTATGCTTCTGGCGTTGACTTCTTAGGCCCTAACTATTCGATCTGTTGGAGCAGCGCCCTAGGGTGAAGCCTAGGTTGCGCGGAACGTAGAAATGACCATAACTTTCACACTGGTAGCATTTATTCGTTTTATACAATGGAAAACCTGTTCGATTTATTTTGTATTTTATGTTTCGGGCGTTGACTTCTAAGGCCCTAACTGTTTGATCTGGTGGACCAACGCCCTAGAATGAAGCCTAGGTTGCCCGGAACGTAGAAATGACCATATCTTTCACACTGTTTGCAATTATTAATTTATTCGATGCCAAAGCTGTTGTATTTATATTGTATTTTATGCTTCTGGCATTGACTTCTTAGGCCCCAACTATTCGATCTGGAGGAGCAATGCCTCAGAGTTAAGTCTAGGATGCCCGAAACGCAGAAATGATCATTACTTTCACGCTTATTGGAATTATTCCTGTAATACGATGAAAAGACTGTTGTATTTTTATTGTATCTTATGCTCCTGGCGTTGACTTCTAAGGCCCTAAGTATTCGATCTGGTAGAGCAACACCCTTGAGTGAAGCCTAGGTTGCCCGGAACGTGGAAATGACCAGAACTCTCACACTGGTTGCAACTATTCGTTTTATACGATGTAAGAGCTGTTGTATTTATATCGTATTTTATGCTCCTGGCGTTGACTTCTTAGGCCCTAACTATTTGACCTGGTGGAGCAACGCCTTAGAGTGAAACCTAGGTTGCCCGGAACGTAGAAATGACCATAACTTTCACACTGGTAGCAATTATTCGTTTTATACGATGGAAAAACTGTTCTATTTATTTTGTATTTTATGCTTCGGGCGTTGACTTCTAAGGCCCTAACTATTCGATCTAGTGGAGCAACGCCCTAGTGTTCAGCCTAGGTTGCCCGGAACGTAGAAATGAGCATAACTTTCACACTGGTTGCTATCATTCGTTTTATATGATGGAAAAACTGTTGTATTTATATTGTATTTTATGCTTCTGGCGTTGACTTCTAAGGCCCTAACTATTCGATCTGGTGGAGCAACGCCCTAGAGTGAAGCCTAGGTTGCTCGGTACGTAGAAATGACCATCACTGTCAAACTGGTTACAATTATTTGTTTTATACGATGGAAAAGCTGTTGCATTTATATCGTATTTTATGCTTCAGGCGTTGACTTCTTAGGCCCTAACTATTCCATCTGGTGGAACAACGCCCCAGGGTGAAGCCTAGGTTGTCCGGAAAGTAGAAATGACCATAACTTTTACACTGGTTGCAATTATTCGTTTTATACAATGGAAAAACTGTTCTATTTATTTTGTATTTTATGCTTCGGGCGTTGACTTCGAAGGCCCTAACTATTCGATCTGGTAGAGCAACGGCCTAGAGTGAAGCCCAGGTTGCCCCGTACGTAGAAATGACCATAAGTTTCATACTGGTTGCAATTATTCGTTTTATACGATGGAAAAACTGTTGTATTTATATTGTATTTTATGCTTCTGGCGTTCACTTCTTAGGCCCTAACTATTCGACCTGGTGGAGCAACGCCCTAGAGTGAAGCCTAGGTTGCCCGGTACGTAGAAATGACCATCACTATCAAACTGGTTACAATTATTTGTTTTATACGATGGAAAAACTGTTGTATTTATATTGTATTTTATGCTTCTGGCGTTCACTTCTTAGGCCATAACTATTCGATCTGGTGGAACAATGGCCTAGGGTGAAGCCTAGGTTGCCCGGAACGTAGAAATGACCATAACTTTCACACTGGTAGCAATTATTCGTTTTATACAATGGAAAAACTGTTCTATTTATTTTGTATTTAATGCTTCGGGCGTTGACTTCTAAGGCCCTAACTGTTTGATCTGGTGGAGCAACGCCCTAGCATGAAGCGTAGGTTGCCTGGAACGTAGAAATGACCATCACTTTCACACGGGTTGCAATTATTCCTGTTATAGTATGGAAAGACAGATGTATTTTTATTGTATTTTATACTTCAGACGTTGACTTCTGAGGCCGTAGCTATCCGATGTAGTGGAAGAACGCCATACAGTGAAGCCTAGGTTGCCCGGAACGTAGAAATGACCATAACTTTCACACTGGTTGCAATTATTTGTTTTATACGATGGAAAAGCTGTTGAATTTATATCGTATTTTATGCTTCTGGCGTTGACTTCTTAGGCCCTAACTATTCCATCTGGTGGAACAACGCCCTAGTGTAAAGCCCAGGTTGCGCGGAACGTAGAAATGACTATAACTTTCACACTGGTAGCAATTATTCGTTTTATACAATGGAAAAACTGTTCTATTTATTATGCATTTTATGCTTCGGGCGTTGACTTCTAAGGCCCTAACTGATTGAACTGGTGGAGCAACGCCCTAGAGTGAAGCCTAGATTGCCCGGAACGTTGAAATAACCATAACTTTCACGCTGGTTGCTATTATTCGTTTTATACGATGTAAAAGCTGTTTTATTTATATCGTATTTTATGCTTCTGGCGTTGACTACTTAGGGCCTAATTATTCGACCTGGTGGAGCAACGCCCTAGAGTCAAACCTAGGTTGCCCGGAACGTAGAAATGACCATTACATACACACTGGTTGCAATTATTCCTGTTATACGATGGAAAAACTGATGTATTTTTATTGTATTCTGTGCTTCTGGCGTTTAATTCTAAGTCGCTAGCTATTTGATCTGGTGGAACAACGACATAGAGTGATGCCTAGGTTGCCCGGAACGTAGAAATGACAATTAATTTCACACTGTTTGGTATTATTCATTTTGAACGATGGAAAAGCTGTTGTATTTATATTGTATTTTATGCCTCTGGCGTTGACTTCTAAGGCCGTAGCTATTAGATGCGGTGGAGCGACGCCCTAGAGTGACGCCTAGATTGCCCGGAACGTAGAAATGACCATTACTTTCACACTGTTTGCAATTATTTGTTTTATACGATGGAAAAGCTGTTGTATTTATATCGTATTTTATGCTTCTGGCGTTGACATCTTAGGCCCTAACTATTCCATCTGGTGGAACAACGCCCTAGGGTGAAGCCTACGTTGCCCGGAAAGTACAAATGACCATAACTTTCACACTGGTAGCAATTATTCGTTTTATACGATGGAAAAACTGTTCTATTTATTTTGTATTTTATGTTTCGGGCGTTGACTTCTAAGGCCCTAACTACTCGATCTGGTAGAGCAACGCCCTAGGGTGAAGCCTAGGTTGCCCAGAACCTAGAAATGACCATAGCTTTTACACTGGCAGCAATTTTTCGTTTTATACAATGGAAAAACCGTTCTATTTATTTTGTATATTATGCTTCGGGCGTTGACTTCTAAGGCCCTAACTGTTTGATCTGGTGGATCATCGCCGTAGAGTGAAGCCTAGGTTGCCCGGAACGTTGAAATGACCATAACTTTCACACTGGTTGCTATTATTCGTTTTATACGATGGAAAAACTGTTATATTAAATTGTATTTAATCTTCTGGCGTTGACTGCTGAGGCCGTTGCTATTCGATGTGGTGGAAGAACGCCATAGAGTGAAACCTAGGTAGCCCGGAAAGTAGAAATGACCATAACTTTCACACTGGTAGCAATTATTCGTTTTATACGATGGAAAAACTGTTCTATTTATTTTATACTTTATGCTTCGGGCGTTGACTTCTAAGGCCCTAACTATTCGATCTGGTGGAGCAACGCCCTAGAGTGAAGCCTAGGTTGCCCGGTACGTAGAAATGACCATCACTATCAAACTGGTTGCAATTATTTGTTTTATACGATGGAAATGCTGTTGTATTTATATCGTATTTTATGCTTCTGGCGTTGACTTCTTAGGCCGTATCTATTCGGTCTGGTGCAGCAACGCCCTGGAGTGAAACCTAGGTTGCCAGGAACGTAGAATTGGCCATCACTTTCAAACTGGTTGCAATTATTCCTGATATATGATGGAAACACTGTTGTATTTTTTTTGCATTTTATGGTTCGGGCGCTGACTACTAAGGCCCTAACTATTCAATCTGTTGGAGCAACGCCCTAGGGTGAAGCCTAGGTTGCTCGGAAAGTAGAAATGTCCATAAGTTTCATACTGGTTGCAATTATTCGTTTTATACGATGGAAAAACTGTTGTATTTATATTGTATTTTATGCTTCTGGCGTTGACTTCTAAGGCACTAGCTATTCGGTCTGGTGGACCAACGCCCTAGAGTGAAGCCTAGGTTGCCCGGAACGTAGAATTGGCCATCACTTTCAAACTGGTAGCAATTATTCCTGATACATGATGGAAACACTGTTGTATTTTTTTTGCATTTTATGGTTCGGGCGTTGACTTCTAAGGCCCTAACTATTCAATCTGTTGGAGCAACGCCCTAGGGTGAAGCCTAGGTTGCTCGAAAAGTAGAAATGTCCATAAGTTTCATACTGGTTGCAATTATTCGTTTTATACGATGGAAAAACTGTTGTATTTATATTGTATTTTATGCTTCTGGCGTTGACTTCTAAGGCACTAACTATTCGATCTGGTGGAGCAACGCAATAGAGCGAAGCCTAGGTTGCCGGAACGTAGAATTGGCCATCACTTTCAAACTGGTTGCAATTATTCCTGATATATGATGGATACACTGTTGTATTTTTATTGCATTTTGCGCTTCGGGCGTTGACTTCTAAGGCCCTAACTATTCAATCTGTTGGACCAACGCCCTAGGGTGAAGCCCAGGTTGCTCGGAAAGTAGAAATATCCATAAGTTTCATACTGGTTGCAATTATTCGTTTTATACGATGGAAAAACTGTTGTATTTATATTGTATTTTATGCTTCTGGCGTTGACTTCTAAGGCACTAACTATTCGATCTGGTGGAGCGACGCAATAGAGTGATGCCTAGGTTGCCCGGAACGTAGAATTGGCCATCACTTTCAAACTGGTTGCAATTATTCCTGTTATATGATGGATACACTGCTGTATTTTTATTGCATTTTATGCTTCGGGCGTTGACTTCTAAGGCCCTAACTATTCAATCTGTTGGACCAACGCCCTAGGGTGAAGACTAGCTTGCTCGGAAAGTAGAAATGACCATAAGTTTCATACTGGTTGCAATTATTCGTCTTATACGATGGAAAAGCTGTTGTATTTATATCGTATTTTATGCTTCTGGCGTTGACTTCTTAGGCCGTAACTATTCGGTCTGGTGGAGCACCGCCCTGGAGTGAAACCTAGGTTGCCCGGAACGTACAATTGGCCATCACTTTCCAACTGGTTGCAATTATTCCTGTTATATGATGGATACACTGTTGTATTTTTATTGCATTTTATGCTTCGGGCGTTGACTTCTAAGGCCCTAACTACTCAATCTGTTGGACCAACGCTCTAGGGTGAAGCCTAGCTTGCTCGGAAAGTAGAAATGACCATAAGTTTCATACTGGTTGCAATTATTCGTTTTATACGATGGAAATGCTGTTGTATTTATATCGTATTTTATGCTTCTGGCGTTGACTTCTTAGGCCGTATCTATTCGGTCTGGTGCAGCAACGCCCTGGAGTGAAACCTAGGTTGCCAGGAACGTAGAATTGGCCATCACTTTCAAACTGGTTGCAATTATTCCTGATATATGATGGAAACACTGTTGTATTTTTTTTGCATTTTATGGTTCGGGCGCTGACTACTAAGGCCCTAACTAATCAATCTGTTGGAGCAACGCCCTAGGGTGAAGCCTAGGTTGCTCGGAAAGTAGAAATGTCCATAAGTTTCATACTGGTTGCAATTATTCGTTTTATACGATGGAAAAACTGTTGTATTTATATTGTATTTTATGCTTCTGGCGTTGACTTCTAAGGCACTAGCTATTCGGTCTGGTGGACCAACGCCCTAGAGTGAAGCCTAGGTTGCCCGGAACGTAGAATTGGCCATCACTTTCAAACTGGTAGCAATTATTCCTGATACATGATGGAAACACTGTTGTATTTTTTTTGCATTTTATGGTTCGGGCGCTGACTACTAAGGCCCTAACTATTCAATCTGTTGGAGCAACGCCCTAGGGTGAAGCCTAGGTTGCTCGGAAAGTAGAAATGTCCATAAGTTTCATACTGGTTGCAATTATTCGTTTTATACGATGGAAAAACTGTTGTATTTATATTGTATTTTATGCTTCTGGCGTTGACTTCTAAGGCACTAGCTATTCGGTCTGGTGGACCAACGCCCTAGAGTGAAGCCTAGGTTGCCCGGAACGTAGAATTGGCCATCACTTTCAAACTGGTAGCAATTATTCCTGATACATGATGGAAACACTGTTGTATTTTTTTTGCATTTTATGGTTCGGGCATTGACTTCTAAGGCCCTAACTATTCAATCTGTTGGAGCAACGCCCTAGGGTGAAGCCTAGGTTGCTCGAAAAGTAGAAATGTCCATAAGTTTCATACTGGTTGCAATTATTCGTTTTATACGATGGAAAAACTGTTGTATTTATATTGTATTTTATGCTTCTGGCGTTGACTTCTAAGGCACTAACTATTCGATCTGGTGGAGCAACGCAATAGAGCGAAGCCTAGGTTGCCGGAACGTAGAATTGGCCATCACTTTCAAACTGGTTGCAATTATTCCTGATATATGATGGATACACTGTTGTATTTTTATTGCATTTTGCGCTTCGGGCGTTGACTTCTAAGGCCCTAACTATACAATCTGTTGGAGCAACGCCCTAGGGTGAAGCCTAGGTTGCTCGGAAAGTAGAAATATCCATAAGTTTCATACTGGTTGCAATTATTCGTTTTATACGATGGAAAAACTGTTGTATTTATATTGTATTTTATGCTTCTGGCGTTGACTTCTAAGGCACTAACTATTCGATCTGGTGGAGCGACGCAATAGAGTGATGCCTAGGTTGCCCGGAACGTAGAATTGGCCATCACGTTCAAACTGGTTGCAATTATTCCTGTTATATGATGGATGCACTGTTGTATTTTTATTGCATTTTATGCTTCGGGCGTTGACTTCTAAGGCCCTAACTATTCAATCTGTTGGACCAACGCCCTAGGGTGAAGGCTAGCTTGCTCGGAAAGTAGAAATGACCATAAGTTTCATACTGGTTGCAATTATTCGTTTTATACGATGGAAATGCTGTTGTATTTATATTGTATTTTATGCTTCTGGCGTTGACTTCTTAGGCCGTAACTATTCGGTCTGGTGCAGCAACGCCCTGGAGTGAAACCTAGGTTGCCAGGAACGTAGAATTGGCCATCACTTTCAAACTGGTTGCAATTATTCATGATATATGATGGAAACACTGTTGTATTTTTTTTGCATTTTATGGTTCGGGCGCTGACTACTAAGGCCCTAACTATTCAATCTGTTGGAGCAACGCCCTAGGGTGAAGCCTAGGTTGCTCGGAAAGTAGAAATGTCCATAAGTTTCATACTGGTTGCAATTATTCGTTTTATACGATGGAAAAGCTGTTGTATTTATATCGTATTTTATGCTTCTGGCGTTGACTTCTTAGGCCGTAACTATTCGGTCTGGTAGAGAAACGCCCTGGAGTGAAACCTAGGTTGCCCGGAACGTAGAATTGGCCATCACTCTCAAACTGGTTGCAATTATTCCTGATATATGATGGAAACACTGTTGTATTTTTTTTGCATTTTATAGTTCGGGCGTTGACTTCTAAGGCCCTAACTACTCAATCTGTTGGAGCAACGCCCTAGGGTGAAGCCTAGGTTCCTCGGAAAGTAGAAATGACCATAAGTTTCATACTGGTTGCAATTATTCGTTTTATACGATGGAAAAACTGTTGTATTTATATTGTATTTTATGCTTCTGGCGTTGACTTCTAAGGCACTAACTATTCGATCTGGTGGAGCAACGCCCTAGAGTGAAGCCTAGGTTGCCCGGAACGTAGAATTGGCCATCACTTTCAAACTGGTTGCAATTATACCTGTTATATGATGGAAACACTGCTGTATTTTTTTTTGCATTTTATGGATCGGGCGTTGACTTCTAAGGCCCTAACTATTCAATCCGTTGGAGCAACGCCCTAGGGTGAAGCCTAGGTTGCTCGGAAAGTAGAAATGTCCATAAGTTTCATACTGGTTGCAATTATTCGTTTTATACGATGGAAAAACTGTTGTATTTATATTGTATTTTATGCTTCTGGCGTTGACTTCTAAGGCACTAACTATTCGATCTGGTGGAGCAACGCAATAGAGTGATGCCCAGGTTGCCCGGAACGTAGAATGGGCCACCAATTTCAAACTGGTTGCAATTATACCTGTTATATGATGGAAACACTGCTGTATTTTTTTTGCATTTTATGGTTCGGGCGTTGACTTCTAAGGCCCTAACTATTCAATCTGTTGGACCAACGCCCTAGGGTGTAGTCTAGCTTGCTCGGAAAGTAGAAATGACCATAAATTTCATCCTGGTTGCAACTATTCGTTTTATACGATGGAAAAGCTGTTGTATTTATATCGTATTTTATGCTTCTGGCGTTGACTTCTTGGGCCGTAACTATTCGGTCTGGTGGAGCAACGCCCTGGAGTGAAACCTAGGTTGCCCGGAACGTAGAATGGGCCATCACTTTCAAACTGGTTGCAATTATTCCTGATATATGATGGAAACACTGTTGCATTTTTTTTGCATTTTATGGTTCAGGCGTTGACTTCTAAGGACCTAACTATTCAATCTGTTGGAACAACGCAATAGAGTGATGCCCAGGTTGCCCGGAACGTAGAATGGGCCACCAATTTCAAACTGGTTGCAATTATACCTGTTATATGATGGAAACACTGCTGTATTTTTTTTGCATTTTATGGTTCGGGCGCTGGCTTCTGAGGCCCTAACTATTCAATCCGTTGGAGCAACGCCCTAGGGTGAAGCCTAGGTTGCTCGGAAAGTAGAAATGACCATAGGTTTCATACTGGTTGCAATTATTCGTTTTATACGATGGAAAAACTGTTGTATTTATATTGTATTTTATGCTTCTGGCGTTGACTTCTAAGGAGCTAACTATTCGATCTGGTGGAGCAACGCAATAGAGTGATGCCTAGGTTGCCCGGAGCGTAGAATTGGCCATCAATTTCAAACTGGTTGCAATTATACCTGTTATATGATGGAAACACTGCTGTATTTTTTTTTGCATTGAATGGCTCGGGCGCTGACTTCTAAGGCCCTAACTATTCAATCCGTTGAAGCAACGCCCTAGGGTGAAGCCTGGGTTGCTCGGAAAGTAGAAACGACCATAAGTTTCATACTGGTTGCAATTATTCGCTTTATACGATGGAAAAACTGTTGTATTTATATTGTATTTTATGCTTCTGGCGTTGACTTCTAAGGCACTAACTATTCGATCTGGTGGAGCAACGACCTAGGGTGAAGCCTAGCTTGCTCGGAAAGTAGAAATGACTATAATTTTCATACTGGTTGCAATTATTCGTTTTATACGATGGAAAAGCTGTTGTATTTATATCGTATTTTATGCTTCTGGCGTTGACTTCTTAGGCCGTAACTATTCGGTCTGGTGGAGCAACGCCCTAGAGTGAAGCCTAGGTTGCCCGGAACGTAGAATTGGCCATCACTTTCAAACTGGTTGCAATTATTCCTGTTATATGATGGATACACTGTTGTATTTTTATTGCAATTTATGCTTCGGGCGTTGACTTCTAAGGCCCTAACTATTCAATCTGTTGGACCAAAGCCGTAGGGTGAAGGCTAGCTCGCTCGGAAAGTAGAAATGACCATAAGTTTCGTACTGGTTGCAATTATTCGTTTTATACGATGGAAAAGCTGTTGTATTTATATCGTATTTTATGCTTCTGGCGTTGACTTCTTGGGCCGTAACTATTCGGTCTGGTGGAGCAACGCCCTGGAGTGAAACCTAGGTTGCCCGGAACGTAGAATTGGCCATCACTTTCAAACTGGTTGCAATTATTCCTGATATATGATGGAAACACTGTTGTATTTTTTTTTGCATTTTATGGTTCGGGCCTTGACTTCTAAGGCCCTAACTATTCAATCTGATGGAGCAACGACCTAGGGTGAAGCCTAGGTTGCTCGGAAAGTAGAAATGACTATAAGTTTCATCCTGGTTGCAATTATTCGTTTTATACGATGGAAAAGCTGTTGTATTTATATCGTATTTTATGCTTCTGGCGTTGACTTCTTAGGCCGTAACTATTCGGTCTGGTGGAGCAACGCCCTAGAGTGAAGCCTAGGTTGCCCGGAACGTAGAATTGGCCATCACTTTCAAACTGGTTGCAATTATTCCTGTTATATGATGGATACACTGTTGTATTTTTATTGCATTTTATGCTTCGGGCGTTGACTTCTAAGGCCCTAACTATTCAATCTGTTGGGCCAAAGCCCTAGAGTGAAGGCTAGCTTGCTCGGAAAGTAGAAATGACCATAAGTTTCGTACTGGTTGCAATTATTCGTTTTATACGATGGAAAAGCTGTTGTATTTATATCGTATTTTATGCTTCTGGCGTTGACTTCTTATGCCGTAACTATTCGGTCTGGTGGAGCAACGCCCTGGAGTGAAACCTAGGTTGCCCGGAACGTAGAATTGGACATCACTTTCAAACTGGTTGCAATTATTCCTGATATATGATGGAAACGCTGTTGTATTTTTTTTGCATTTAACGGTTCGGGCGTGGACTTCTAAGGCCCTAGCTATTCAATCTGTTGGAGCAACGCCCTAGGGTGAAGCCTAGGTTGCTCGGAAGGTAGAAATATCCATAAGTTTCAAACTGGTTGCTATTATTCGTTTTATACGATGGAAAAACTGTTGTATTTATATTGTATTTTATGCTTCTGGCGTTGACTTCTAAGGCGCTAACTATTCGATCTGGTGGAGCAACGCAATAGAGTGATGCCTAGGTTGCCCGGAACGTAGAATTGGCCATCACTTTCAAACTGGTTGCAATTATTCCTGTTATATGATGGAAACACTGTTGTATTTTTTTTGCATTTTATGGTTCGGGCGTTGACTTCTAAGGCCCTAACTATTCAATCTGTTTGAGCAACGACCTAGGGTGAAGCCTAGGTTGCTCGGAAAGTAGAAATGTCCATAAGTTTC
The DNA here is from genome assembly GCF_051401765.1 of Calliopsis andreniformis. NCBI lineage: Eukaryota > Metazoa > Arthropoda > Insecta > Hymenoptera > Andrenidae > Calliopsis > Calliopsis andreniformis. The sequence continues at coordinate 17,082,732 of NC_135072.1, forward strand.
ATACTGGTTGCAATTATTCGTTTTATACAATGGAAAAACTGTTGTATTTATATTGTATTCTATGCTTCTGGCCTTGACTTCTTAGGCCGTAACTATTCGGTCTGGTGGAGCAACGCCCTAGAGTGAAGCCTAGGTTGCCCGGAACGTAGAATTGGCCATCACTTTCAAACTGGTTGCAATTATTCCTGTTATATGATGGATACACTGTTGTATTTTTATTGCATTTTATGCTTCGGGCGTTGACTTCTAAGGCCCTAACTATTCAATCTGTTGGACCAAAGCCCTAGGGTGAAGGCTAGCTTGCTCGGAAAGTAGAAATGACCATAAGTTTCGTACTGGTTGCAATTATTCGTTTTATACGATGGAAAAGCTGTTGTATTTATATCGTATTTTATGCTTCTGGCGTTGACTTTTTAGGCCGTAACTATTCGGTCTGGTGGAGCAACGCCATGGAGTGAAACCTAGGTTGCCCGGAACGTAGAATTGGCCATCACTTTCAAACTGGTTGCAATTATTCCTGATATATGATGGGAACGCTGTTGTATTTTTTTTGCATTTAATGGTTCGGGCGTTGACTTCTAAGGACCTAACTATTCAATCTGTTGGAGCAACGCCCTAGGGTGAAGCCTAGGTAGCTCGGAAGGTAGAAATATCCATAAGTTTCACACTGGTTGCAATTATTCGTTTTATACGATGGAAAAACTGTTGTATTTATATTGTATTTTATGCTTCTGTCGTTGACTTCTAAGGCACTAACTATTCGATCTGGTGGAGCAACGCAATAGAGTGAAGCCTAGGTTGCCCGGAACGTAGAATTGGCCATCACTTTCAAACTGGTCGCAATTATTCCTGTTGTATGATGGAAACACTGTTGTATTTTTTTTTGCATTTTATGGTTCGGGCCTTGACTTCTGAGGCCCTAACTATTCAATCTGATGGAGCAACGACCTAGGGTGAAGCCTAGGTTGCTCGGAAAGTAGAAATGACCATAAGTTTCATACTGGTTGCAATTATTCGTTTTATACGATGGAAAAACTGTTGTATTTATATTGTATTTTATGCTTCTGGCGTTGACTTCTAAGGCACTAACTATTTCATCTGATGGAGCAACGCAATAGAGTGAAGCCTAGGTAGCCCGGAACGTAGAATTGGCCAGCACTTTCAAACTGGTTGCAATTATTCCTGTTATATGATGGATACACTGTTGTATTTTTATTGCATTTTATGCTTCGGGCGTTGACTTCTAAGGCCCAAACTATTCAATCTGTTGGACCAACGCCCTAGGGTGAAGGCTAGCTTGCAAGGAAAGTAGAAATGAACATAAGTTTCATACTGGTTGCAATGATTCGTTTTATACGATGGAAAAGCTGTTGTATTTATATCGTATTTTATGCTTCTGGCGTTGACTTCTTAGGCCGTAACTATTCGGTCTGGTGGAGCAACGCCCTGGAGTGAAACCTAGGTTGCCCGGAACGTAGAATTGGCCATCACATTCAAACTGGTTGCAATTATTCCTGATATATGATGGAAACACTGTTGTATTTTTTTTGCATTTTATGGTTCGGGCGCTGGCTTCTAAGGCCCTAACTATTCAATCCGTTGGAGCAACGGCCTAGGGTGAAGCCTAGGTTGCTCGGAAAGTAGAAATGACCATAGGTTTCATACTGGTTGCAATTATTCGTTTTATACGATGGAAAAGCTGTTGTATTTATATCGTATTTTATGCTTCTGGCGTTGACTTCTTGGGCCGTAACTATTCGGTCTGGTGGAGCAACGCCCTGGAGTGAAACCTAGGTTGCCCGGAACGTAGAATTGGCCATCACTTTCAAACAGGTTGCAATTATTCCTGTTATATGATGGATACACTGTTGTATTTTTATTGCAGTTTATGCTTCGGGCGTTGACTTCTAAGGCCCTAACTATTCAATCTGTTGGGCCAAAGCCCTAGGGTGAAGGCTAGCTTGCTCGGAAAGTAGAAATGACCATAAGTTTCGTACTGGTTGCAATTATTCGTTTTATACGATGGAAAAGCTGTTTTATTTATATCGTATTTTATGCTTCTGGCGTTGACTTCTTATGCCGTAACTATTCGGTCTGGTGGAGCAACGCCCTGGAGTGAAACCTAGGTTGCCCGGAACGTAGAATTGGCCATCACTTTCAAACTGGTTGCAAATATTCCTGATATATGATGGAAACGCTGTTGTATTTTTTTTGCATTTAACGGTTCGGGCGTGGACTTCTAAGGCCCTAGCTATTCAATCTGTTGGAGCAACGCCCTAGGGTGAAGCCTAGGTTGCTCGGAAGGTAGAAATATCCATAAGTTTCAAACTGGTTGCTATTATTCGTTTTATACGATGGAAAAACTGTTGTATTTATATTGTATTTTATGCTTCTGGCGTTGACTTCTAAGGCGCTAACTATTCGATCTGGTGGAGCAACGCAATAGAGTGATGCCTAGGTTGCCCGGAACGTAGAATTGGCCATCACTTTCAAACTGGTTGCAATTATTCCTGTTATATGATGGAAACACTGTTGTATTTTTTTTGCATTTTATGGTTCGGGCGTTGACTTCTAAGGCCCTAACTATTCAATCTGTTTGAGCAACGACCTAGGGTGAAGCCTAGGTTGCTCGGAAAGTAGAAATGTCTATAAGTTTCATACTGGTTGCAATTATTCGTTTTATACAATGGAAAAACTGTTGTATTTATATTGTATTTTATGCTTCTGGCGTTGACTTCTAAGGCACTAACTATTCGATCTGGTGGAGCAACGCAATAGAGTGAAGCCTAGGTTGCCCGGAACGTAGAATTGGCCATCACTTTCAAACTGGTTGCAATTATTCCTGTTATATGATGGATACACTGTTGTATTTTTATTGCATTTTATGCTTCGGGCGTTGACTTCTAAGGCCCTAACTATTCAATCTGTTGGACCAAAGCCCTAGGGTGAAGGCTAGCTTGCTCGGAAAGTAGAAATGACCATAAGTTTCGTACTGGTTGCAATTATTCGTTTTATACGATGGAAAAGCTGTTGTATTTATATCGTATTTTATGCTTCTGGCGTTGACTTTTTAGGCCGTAACTATTCGGTCTGGTGGAGCAACGCCCTGGAGTGAAACCTAGGTTGCCCGGAACGTAGAATTGGCCATCACTTTCAAACTGGTTGCAATTATTCCTGATATATGATGGGAACGCTGTTGTATTTTTTTTGCATTTAATGGTTCGGGCGTTGACTTCTAAGGACCTAACTATTCAATCTGTTGGAGCAACGCCCTAGGGTGAAGCCTAGGTAGCTCGGAAGGTAGAAATATCCATAAGTTTCACACTGGTTGCAATTATTCGTTTTATACGATGGAAAAACTGTTGTATTTATATTGTATTTTATGCTTCTGTCGTTGACTTCTAAGGCACTAACTATTCGATCTGGTGGAGCAACGCAATAGAGTGAAGCCTAGGTTGCCCGGAACGTAGAATTGGCCATCACTTTCAAACTGGTCGCAATTATTCCTGTTGTATGATGGAAACACTGTTGTATTTTTTTTTGGATTTTATGGTTCGGGCCTTGACTTCTAAGGCCCTAACTATTCAATCTGATGGAGCAACGACCTAGGGTGAAGCCTAGGTTGCTCGGAAAGTAGAAATGACCATAAGTTTCATACTGGTTGCAATTATTCGTTTTATACGATGGAAAAACTGTTGTATTTATATTGTATTTTATGCTTCTGGCGTTGACTTCTAAGGCACTAACTATTTCATCTGATGGAGCAACGCAATAGAGTGAAGCCTAGGTAGCCCGGAACGTAGAATTGGCCAGCACTTTCAAACTGGTTGCAATTATTCCTGTTATATGATGGATACACTGTTGTATTTTTATTGCATTTTATGCTTCGGGCGTTGACTTCTAAGGCCCTAACTATTCAATCTGTTGGACCAACGCCCTAGGGTGAAGGCTAGCTTGCACGGAAAGTAGAAATGACCATAAGTTTCATACTGGTTGCAATGATTCGTTTTATACGATGGAAAAGCTGTTGTATTTATATCGTATTTTATGCTTCTGGCGTTGACTTCTTAGGCCGTAACTATTCGGTCTGGTGGAGCAACGCCCTGGAGTGAAACCTAGGTTGCCCGGAACGTAGAATTGGCCATCACATTCAAACTGGTTGCAATTATTCCTGATATATGATGGAAACACTGTTGTATTTTTTTTGCATTTTATGGTTCGGGCGCTGGCTTCTAAGGCCCTAACTATTCAATCCGTTGGAGCAACGGCCTAGGGTGAAGCCTAGGTTGCTCGGAAAGTAGAAATGACCATAGGTTTCATACTGGTTGCAATTATTCGTTTTATACGATGGAAAAGCTGTTGTATTTATATCGTATTTTATGCTTCTGGCGTTGACTTCTTGGGCCGTAACTATTCGGTCTGGTGGAGCAACGCCCTGGAGTGAAACCTAGGTTGCCCGGAACGTAGAATTGGCCATCACTTTCAAACTGGTTGCAATTATTCCTGTTATATGATGGATACACTGTTGTATTTTTATTGCATTTTATGCTTCGGGCGTTGACTTCTAAGGACCTAACTATTCAATCTGTTGGGCCAAAGCCCTAGGGTGAAGGCTAGCTTGCTCGGAAAGTAGAAATGACCATAAGTTTCGTACTGGTTGCAATTATTCGTTTTATACGATGGAAAAGCTGTTGTATTTATATCGTATTTTATGCTTCTGGCGTTGACTTCTTATGCCGTAACTATTCGGTCTGGTGGAGCAACGCCCTGGAGTGAAACCTAGGTTGCCCGGAACGTAGAATTGGCCATCACTTTCAAACTGGTTGCAAATATTCCTGATATATGATGGAAACGCTGTTGTATTTTTTTTGCATTTAACGGTTCGGGCGTGGACTTCTAAGGCCCTAGCTATTCAATCTGTTGGAGCAACGCCCTAGGGTGAAGCCTAGGTTGCTCGGAAGGTAGAAATATCCATAAGTTTCAAACTGGTTGCAATTATTCGTTTTATACGATGGAAAAGCTGTTGTATTTATATCGTATTTTATGCTTCTGGCGTTGACTTTTTAGGCCGTAACTATTCGGTCTGGTGGAGCAACGCCCTGGAGTGAAACCTAGGTTGCCCGGAACGTAGAATTGGCCATCACTTTCAAACTGGTTGCAATTATTCCTGATATATGATGGGAACGCTGTTGTATTTTTTTTGCATTTAATGGTTCGGGCGTTGACTTCTAAGGACCTAGCTATTCAATCTGTTGGAGCAACGCCCTAGGGTGAAGCCTAGGTAGCTCGGAAGGTAGAAATATCCATAAGTTTCACACTGGTTGCAATTATTCGTTTTATACGATGGAAAAACTGTCGTATTTATATTGTATTTTATGCTTCTGTCGTTGACTTCTAAGGCACTAACTATTCGATCTGGTGGAGCAACGCAATAGAGTGAAGCCTAGGTTGCCCGGAACGTAGAATTGGCAATCACTTTCAAACTGGTCGCAATTATTCCTGTTGTATGATGGAAACACTGTTGTATTTTTTTTTGCATTTTATGGTTCGGGCCTTGACTTCTAAGGCCCTAACCATTCAATCTGATGGAGCAACGACCTAGGGTGAAGCCTAGGTTGCTCGGAAAGTAGAAATGACCATAAGTTTCATACTGGTTGCAATTATTCGTTTTATACGATGGAAAAACTGTTGTATTTATATTGTATTTTATGCTTCTGGCGTTGACTTCTAAGGCACTAACTATTTCATCTGATGGAGCAACGCAATAGAGTGAAGCCTAGGTAGCCCGGAACGTAGAATTGGCCAGCACTTTCAAACTGGTTGCAATTATTCCTGTTATATGATGGATACACTGTTGTATTTTTATTGCATTTTATGCTTCGGGCGTTGACTTCTAAGGCCCTAACTATTCAATCTGTTGGGCCAAAGCCCTAGGGTGAAGGCTAGCTTGCTCGGAAAGTAGAAATGACCATAAGTTTCGTACTGGTTGCAATTATTCGTTTTATACGATGGAAAAGCTGTTGTATTTATATCGTATTTTATGCTTCTGGCGTTGACTTCTTATGCCGTAACTATTCGGTCTGGTGGAGCAACGCCCTGGAGTGAAACCTAGGTTGCCCGGAACGTAGAATTGGCCATCACTTTCAAACTGGTTGCAAATATTCCTGATATATGATGGAAACGCTGTTGTATTTTTTTTGCATTTAACGGTTCGGGCGTGGACTTCTAAGGCCCTAGCTATTCAATCTGTTGGAGCAACGCCCTAGGGTGAAGCCTAGGTTGCTCGGAAGGTAGAAATATCCATAAGTTTCAAACTGGTTGCAATTATTCGTTTTATACGATGGAAAAGCTGTTGTATTTATATCGTATTTTATGCTTCTGGCGTTGACTTTTTAGGCCGTAACTATTCGGTCTGGTGGAGCAACGCCCTGGAGTGAAACCTAGGTTGCCCGGAACGTAGAATTGGCCATCACTTTCAAACTGGTTGCAATTATTCCTGATATATGATGGGAACGCTGTTGTATTTTTTTTGCATTTAATGGTTCGGGCGTTGACTTCAAAGGACCTAGCTATTCAATCTGTTGGAGCAACGCCCTAGGGTGAAGCCTAGGTAGCTCGGAAGGTAGAAATATCCATAAGTTTCACACTGGTTGCAATTATTCGTTTTATACGATGGAAAAACTGTCGTATTTATATTGTATTTTATGCTTCTGTCGTTGACTTCTAAGGCACTAACTATTCGATCTGGTGGAGCAACGCAATAGAGTGAAGCCTAGGTTGCCCGGAACGTAGAATTGGCAATCACTTTCAAACTGGTCGCAATTATTCCTGTTGTATGATGGAAACACTGTTGTATTTTTTTTTGCATTTTATGGTTCGGGCCTTGACTTCTAAGGCCCTAACTATTCAATCTGATGGAGCAACGACCTAGGGTGAAGCCTAGGTTGCTCGGAAAGTAGAAATGACCATAAGTTTCATACTGGTTGCAATTATTCGTTTTATACGATGGAAAAACTGTTGTATTTATATTGTATTTTATGCTTCTGGCGTTGACTTCTAAGGCACTAACTATTTCATCTGATGGAGCAACGCAATAGAGTGAAGCCTAGGTAGCCCGGAACGTAGAATTGGCCAGCACTTTCAAACTGGTTGCAATTATTCCTGTTATATGATGGATACACTGTTGTATTTTTATTGCATTTTATGCTTCGGGCGTTGACTTCTAAGGCCCTAACTATTCAATCTGTTGGACCAACGCCCTAGGGTGAAGGCTAGCTTGCACGGAAAGTAGAAATGACCATAAGTTTCATACTGGTTGCAATGATTCGTTTTATACGATGGAAAAGCTGTTGTATTTATATCGTATTTTATGCTTCTGGCGTTGACTTCTTAGGCCGTAACTATTCGGTCTGGTGGAGCAACGCCCTGGAGTGGAACCTAGGTTGCCCGGAACGTAGAATTGGCCATCACATTCAAACTGGTTGCAATTATTCCTGATATATGATGGAAACGCTGTTGTATTTTTTTTGCATTTAATGGTTCGGGCGTTGACTTCTAAGGCCCTAACTATTCAACCTGTTGGAGCAACGCCCTAGGGTGAAGCCTAGGTTGCTCGGAAGGTAGAAATATCCATAAGTTTCATACTGGTTGCAATTATTCGTTTTATACGATGGAAAAACTGTTGTATTTATATCGTATTTTATGCTTCTGGCGTTGACTTCTTAGGCCGTAACTATTCGGTCTGGTGGAGCAACGCCCTAGAGTGAAGCCTCGGTTGCCCGGAACGTAGAATTGGCCATCACTTTCAAACTGGTTGCAATTATTCCTGTTATATGATGGATAGACTGTTGTATTTTTATTGCATTTTATGCTTCGGGCGTTGACTTCTAAGGCCCTAACTATTCAATCTGTTGGACCAACGCCCTAGGGTGAAGGCTAGCTTGCACGGAAAGTAGAAATGACCATAAGTTTCATACTGGTTGCAATGATTCGTTTTATACGATGGAAAAGCTGTTGCATTTATATCGTATTTTATGCTTCTGGCGTTGACTTCTTAGGCCGTAACTATTCCGTCTGGTGGAGCAACGCCCTGGAGTGAAACCTAGGTTGCCCGGAACGTAGAATTGGCCATCACATTCAAACTGGTTGCAATTATTCCTGATATATGATGGAAACGCTGTTGTATTTTTTTTGCATTTAATGGTTCGGGCGTTGACTTCTAAGGCCCTAACTATTCAACCTGTTGGAGCAACGCCCTAGGGTGAAGCCTAGGTTGCTCGGAAGGTAGAAATATCCATAAGTTTCATACTGGTTGCAATTATTCGTTTTATACGATGGAAAAACTGTTGTATTTATATCGTATTTTATGCTTCTGGCGTTGACTTCTTAGGCCGTAACTATTCGGTCTGGTGGAGCAACGCCCTAGAGTGAAGCCTCGGTTGCCCGGAACGTAGAATTGGCCATCACTTTCAAACTGGTTGCAATTATTCCTGTTATATGATGGATACACTGTTGTATTTTTATTGCATTTTATGCTTCGGGCGTTGACTTCTAAGGCCCTAACTATTCAATCTGTTGGAGCAATGCCCCAGGGTGAAGCCTAGGTTGCTCGGAAGGTAGAAATATCCATAAGTTTCATACTGGTTGCAATTATTCGTTTTATACGATGGAAAAGCTGTTGTATTTATATTGTATTTTATGCTTCTGTCGTTGACTTCTAATGCACTAACTATTCGATCTGGTGGAGCAACGCAATAGAGTGAAGCCTAGGTTGCCCGGAACGTAGAATTGGCCATCACTTTCAAACTGGTCGCAATTATTCCTGTTGTATGATGGAAACACTGTTGTATTTTTTTTTGCATTTTATGGTTCGGGCCTTGACTTCTAAGGCCCTAACTATTCAATCTGATGGAGCAGCGACCTAGGGTGAAGCCTAGGTTGCTCGGAAAGTAGAAATGACCATAAGTTTCGTACTGGTTGCAATTATTCGTTTTATACGATGGAAAAACTGTTGTATTTATATTGTATTTTATGCTTCTGGCGTTGACTTCTAAGGCACTAACTATTCGATCCGGTGGAGCAACGCCCTAGCGTGAAGCCTAGCTTGCTCGGAAAGTAGAAATGACCATAAGTTTCGTACTGGTTGCAATTATTCGTTTTATACGATGGAAAAGCTGTTGTATTTATATCGTATTTTATGCTTCTGGCGTTGACTTCTTAGGCCGTAACTATTCGGTCTGGTGGAGCAACGCCCTGGAGTGAAACCTAGGTTGCCTGGAACGTAGAATTGGCCATCACTTTCAGACTGGTTGCAATTATTCCTGATATATGATGGAAACGCTGTTGTATTTTTTTTGCATTTAACGGTTCGGGCGTTGACTTCTAAGGCCCTAACTATTCAATCTGTTGGAGCAACGCCCTAGGGTGAAGCCTAGGTTGCTCGGAAGGTAGAAATATCCATAAGTTTCATACTGGTTGCTATTATCCGTTTTACACGATGGAAAAACTGTTGTATTTATATTGTATTTTATGCTTCTGCCGTTGACTTCTAAGGCGCTAACTATTCGATCTGGTGGAGCAACGCAATAGAGTGATGCCTAGGTTGCACGGAACGTAGAATTGGCCATCAATTTCAAACTGGTTGCAATTATACCTGTTATATGATGGAAACACTGCTGCATTTTTTTTGCATTTTATGGTTCGGGCGCTGACTTCTAAGGCCATAACTATTCAATCCGTTGGAGCAACGCCGTAGGGTGAAGCCTAGGTTGCTCGGAAAGTAGAAATGTCCATAAGTTTCATACTGGTTGCAATTATTCGTTTTATACGATGGAAAAACTGTTGTATTTATATTGTATTTTATGCTTCTGGCGTTGACTTCTAAGGCACTAACTATTTCATCTGATGGAGCAACGCAATAGAGTGAAGCCTAGGTTGCCCGGAGCGTAGAATTGGCCATCACTTTCAAACTGGTTGCAATTATTCCTGTTATATGATGGAAACACTGTTGTATTTTTTTTGCATCTTATGGTTCGGGCGCTGACTTCTAAGGCTCTAACTATTCAATCTGTTGGAGCAACGCCCTAGGGTGAAGCCTAGGTTGCTCGGAAAGTAGAAATGACCATAAGTTTCATACTGGTTGCAATTATTCGTTTTATACGATGGAAAGGCTGTTGTATTTATATCGTATTTTATGCTCCTGGCGTTGACTTCTTAGGCCGTAACTATTCGGTCTGGTGGAGCAACGCCCTAGAGTGAAGCCTAGGTATCCCGGAACGTAGAATTGGCCAGCACTTTCAAACTGGTTGCAATTATTCCTGTTATATGATGGATACACTGTTGTATTTTTATTGCATTTTATGCTTCGGGCGTTGACTTCTAAGGCCCTAACTATTCAATCTGTTGGACCAACGCACTAGGGTGAAGGCTAGCTTGTTCGGAAAGTAGAAATGACCATAGGTTTCATACTGGTTGCAATTATTCGTTTTCTACGATGGAAAAACTGTTGTATTTATATTGTATTTTATGCTTCTGGCGTAGACTTCTAAGGCACTAACTATTCGATCTGGTGGAGCAACACCCTGGAGTGAAACCTAGGTTGCCCGGAACGTAGAATTGGCCATCACATTCAAACTGGTTGCAATTATTCCTGATATATGATGGAAACGCTGTTGTATTTTTTTTGCATTTAATGGTTCGGGCGTTGACTTCTAAGGCCCTAACTGTTCAACCTGTTGGAGCAACGCCCTAGGGTGAAGCCTAGGTTGCTCGGAAGGTAGAAATATCCATAAGTTTCATACTGGTTGCAATTATTCGTTTTATACGATGGAAAAACTGTTGTATTTATATTGTATTTTATGCTTCTGGCGTTGACTTCTAAGGCGCTAACTATTCGATCTGGTGGAGCAACGCAATAGAGTGATGCCTAGGTTGCCCGGAACGTAGAATTGGCCATCAATTTCAAACTGGTTGCAATTATACCTGTTATATGATGGAAACACTGCTGCATTTTTTTTGCATTTTATGGTTCGGGCGCTGACTTCTAAGGCCCTAACTATTCAATCCGTTGAAGCAACGCCCTAGGGTGAAGCCTAGGTTGCTCGGAAAGTAGAAACGACCATAAGTTTCATACTGGTTGCAATTATTCGTTTTATACGATGGAAAAACTGTTGTATTTATATTGTATTTTATGCTTCTGGCGTTGACTTCTAAGGCACTAACTATTTCATCTGATGGAGCAACGCAATAGAGTGAAGCCTAGGTTGCCCGAACGTAGAATTGGCCATCACTTTCAAACTGGTTGCAATTATTCCTGTTATATGGTGGAAACACGGTTGTATTTTTTTTGCATCTTATGGTTCGGGCGCTGACTTCTAAGGCTCTAACTATTGAATCTGTTGGAGCAACGCCCTAGGGTGAAGCCTAGGTTGCTCGGAAAGTAGAAATGACCATAAGTTTCATACTGGTTGCAATTATTCGTTTTATACGATGGAAAAGCTGTTGTATTTATATCGTATTTTATGCTCCTGTCGTTGACTTCTTAGGCCGTAACTATTCGGTCTGGTGGAGCAACGCCCTAGAGTGAAGCCTAGGTATCCCGGAACGTAGAATTGGCCAGCACTTTCAAACTGGTTGCAATTATTCCTGTTATATGATGGATACACTGTTGTATTTTTATTGCATTTTATGCTTCGGGCGTTGACTTCTAAGGCCCTAACTATTCAATCTGTTGGACCAACGCCCTAGGGTGAAGGCTAGCTTGCTCGGAAAGTAGAAATGACCATAGGTTTCATACTGGTTGCAATTATTCGTTTTATACGATGGAAAAACTGTTGTATTTATATTGTATTTTATGCTTCTGGCGTTGACTTCTAAGGCACTAACTATTCGATCTGGTGGAGCAACACCCTGGAGTGAAACCTAGGTTGCCCGGAACGTAGAATTGGACATCACATTCAAACTGGTTGCAATTGTTCCTGATATATGATGGAAACGCTGTTGTATTTTTATTGCATTTTATGCTTCGGGCGTTGACTTCTAAGGCCCTAACTATTCAATCTGTTGGACCAACGCCCTAGGGTGAAGGCTAGCTTGCTCGGAAAGTAGAAATGACCGTAAGTTTCATACTGGTTGCAATGATTCGTTTTATACGATTGAAAAGCTGTTGTATTTATATCGTATTTTATGCTTCTGGCGCTGACTTCTTAGGCCGTAACTATTCGGTCTGGTGGAGCAACGCCCTGGAGTCAAACCTAGGTTGCCCGGAACGTAGAATTGGCCATCACATTCAAACTGGTTGCAATTATTCCTGATATATGATGGAAACACTGTTGTATTTTTTTTGCATTTTGTGGTTCGGGCGTTGACTTCTAAGGCCCTAACTATTCAATCTGTTGGAGGAACGCCCTAGGGTGAACCCTAGGTTTCTCGGAAAGTAGAAATATCCATAAGTTTCATACTGGTTGCAATTATTCGTTTTATACGATGGAAAAACTGTTGTATTTATATTGTATTTTATGCTTCTGGCGTTGACTTCTAAGGCACTAACTATTAGATCTGGTGGAGCAACGCAATAGAGTGATGCCTTGGTTGCCCGGAACGTAGAATTGGCCATCAATTTCAAGCTGGTTGCAATTATACCTGTTGTATGATGGAAACACTGCTGTATTTTTTTTGCATTTTATGGATCGGGCGTTGACTTCTAAAGCCCTAACTATTCAATCCGTTGGAGCAACGCCCTAGGGCGAAGCCTAGGTTGCTCGGAAAGTAGAAATGACCATAAGTTTCATACTGGTTGCAATTATTCGTTTTATACGATGGAAAAACTGTTGCATTTATATTGTATTTTATGCTTCTGGCGTTGACTTCTAAGGCACTAACTATTCGATCTGGTGGAGCAACGCCCTAGAGTGAAGCCTAGGTTGCCCGGAACGTAGAACTGGCCATCACTTTCAAACTGGTTGCAATTATTCCTTATATATGATGGAAACACTGCTGTATTTTTTTTGCATTTTATGGTTCGGGCGCTGACTTCTAAGGCCCTAACTATTCAATCCGTTGGAGCAACGCCCTAGGGTGAAGCCTAGGTTGCTCGGAAAGTAGAAATGACCATAAGTTTCATACTGGTTGCAATTATTCGTTTTATACGATGGAAAAGCTGTTGCATTTATATTGTATTTTATGCTTCTGGCGTTGACTTCTAAGGCACTAACTATTCGATCTGGTGGAGCAACGCCCTAGAGTGAAGCCTAGGTTGCCCGGAACGTAGAATTGGCCATCACTTTCAAACTGGTTGCAATTATTCCTGTTATATGATGGATACACTGTTGTATTTTTATTGCATTTTATGCTTCGGGCGTTGACTTCTGAGGCCCTAACTATTCAATCTGTTGGACCAAAGCCCTAGGGTGAAGGCTAGCTTGCTCGGAAAGTAGAAATGACCATAAGTTTCGTACTGGTTGCAATTATTCGTTTTATACGATGGAAAAGCTGTTGTATTTATATCGTATTTTATGCTTCTGGCGTTGACTTCTTAGGCCGTAACTATTCGGTCTGGTGGAGCAACACCCTGGAGTGAAACCTAGGTTGCCCGGAACGTAGAATTGGCCATCACTTTCAAACTGGTTGCAATTATTCCTGATATATGATGGGAACGCTGTTGTATTTTTTTTGCATTTAATGGTTCGGGCGTTGACTTCTAAGGACCTGACTATTCAATCTGTTGGAGCAACGCCCTAGGGTGAAGCCTAGGTTGCTCGGAAGGTAGAAATATCCATAAGTTTCATGCTGGTTGCAATTATTCGTTTTATACGATGGAAAAACTGTTGTATTTATATTGTATTTTATGCTTCTGTCGTTGACTTCTAAGGCGCTAACTATTCGATCTGGTGGAGCAACGCAATAGAGTGATGCCTAGGTTGCCCGGAACGAAGAATTGGCCATCAATTTCAAACTGGTTGCAATTATACCTGTTATATGACGGAAACACTGCTGCATTTTTTTTGCATTTTATGGTTCGGGCGCTGACTTCTAAGGCCCTAACTATTCCATCCGTTGGAGCAACGCCCTAGGGTGAAGCCTAGGTTGCTCGGAAAGTAGAAATGACCATAAGTTTCATACTGGTTGCAATTATTCGTTTTATAGGATGGAAAAACTGTTGTATTTATATTGTATTTTATGCTTCTGGCGTTGACTTCTAAGGCACTAACTATTCGATCTGGTGGAGCAACGCAATAGAGTGAAGCCTAGGTTGCCCGGAACGTAGAATTGGCCATCACTTTCAAACTGGTTGCAATTATTCCTGATATATGATGGAAACACTGTTGTATTTTTTTTGCATTTTATGGTTCGGGCGTTGACTTCTAAGGCCCTAACTATTCAATCTGTTGGAGCAACGCCGTAGGGTGAAGCCTAGGTTGCTCGGAAAGTAGAAATGTCCATAAGTTTCATACTGGTTGCAATTATTCGTTTTATACGATGGAAAAACTGTTGTATTTATATCGTATTTTATGCTTCTGGCGTTGACTTCTTAGGCCGTAACTATCCGATCTGGTGGAGCAACGCCCTGGAGTGAAACCTGGGTTGCCCGGAACGTAGAAATGACCACTACTATCACACTGGTTGCAAATTATTCCTGCTATACGTTGGAAAAACTGTTGTATTTTTATTGCATTCTATGCTTCTGGCGTTCACTTCTTAGGCCCTAGCTATTCGATCTGGTGGAACAACGCCCTAGGATGAAGCCTAGGTTGCCCGGAACGTAGAAATGACCATAGCTTTTACACTCGCAGCAATTATTCGTTTTATACAATGGAAAAACCGTTCTATTTATATTGTATTTTATGCTTCGGGCGTTGACTGCTAAGGCCCTAACTATTCAATCTTTTGGAGCAACGCCCTAGGGTGAAGCCTAGGTTGCTCGGAAAGTAGAAATGACCACAAGTTTCATACTGGTTGCAATTATTCGTTTTATACGATGGAAAAACTGTTGTATTTATATTGTATTTTATGCTTCTGGCGTTGACTTCTTAGGCCCTAACTATTCGATCTGGTGGAACAACGCCGTAGAGTGAAGCCTAGGTTGCCCGAACTTAGAAATGACCATTACTTTCACACTGTTTGCAATTATACCTGTTATAGGATGGAAAGACTGTTGTATTTTTATTGTATTTTATTCTTCTGGTGTTGACTTCTTAGGCCCTACCTATTCGATCTGGTGGAACAACGCCGTAGAGTGAAGCCTAGGTTGCCCGGAACGTAGAAGTGACCATTAATTTCACAGTGTTTGCAATTATTCCTTTTATACGATGGAACAGCTGTTGTATTTATATCGTATTTTATGCTTCTGGCGTTGACTTCTAAGGACCTAACTATTCGATCTGGTGGATCAACGCCCTAGAGTGAAGCCTAGGGTGCTCGGAATGTAGAAATGACCATAAGTTGCATACTGGTTGCAATTATTCGTTTTATACGATGGAAAAACTGTTGTATTTATATTGTATTTTATGCTTCTGGCGTTGACTTCTAAGGCCCTAAATATTCGATCTGGTGGAGCAATGCCTCAGAGGTAAGTCTAGGATGCCCGAAACGCCGAAATGATCATTGCTTTCACGCTTGTTGCAATTATTCCTGTTATACGATGGAAAGACTCTTGTATTTTTATTGTATTTTATGCTTCAGGCGTGGACTTCTGAGGCCGTAGCTATTCGATGTGGTGGAAGAACGCCATACAGCGAAGCCTAGGTTGCCCGGAACGTAGAAATGACCACTACTTTCACACTGTTTGCAATTACTCATTTAATACAATGGAAATGCTGTTGTATTTATATCGTATTTTATAATTCGGGCGTAGACTTCTTAGGCCCTAACATTCCGATCTGGTGGAGCAACGCCCGACAGTGAAGCCTAGGATGCCCGGAACGTAGAATTGACCATTACTTTCACACTGTTTGCAATTATTCTTTTTATACGTTGGGAAAGCCGTTGTATTTATAATCTATTTGAAGCTTCTGGCGTTGACTTCTAAGGCCGTAGCTATTAGATCTGGTGGAGCAAGGCCCTAGAGTGTCGCCTAGGTTGCCCGGAATGTAGAAATGACCATTACATTCTCAATGTCTGCAATTATTCATTTTATACGATGGAAAAACTGTTGTACTTATATTGTATTTTATCCTTCTGGCGTTGAATTCTAAGTCCCTAGCTATTCGATCTGGTGGAGCAACGACCTAGGGTGAAACCTAGGTTACCCGGAACGTAGAAATGACCAGTACTTTCACACTGTTTGTAGTTATTCCTGTTGCACGATGGAAAAACTTTTGCATCTTTATTGTATTTTATGCTTCTGGGGTTGACTTCTAAGGCCCTCACTATTCGATCTGGTGGAACAACGCCCTAGGGTGAAGCCTAGGTTGCCCGGAACGTAGAAATGACCAGTACTTTCACACTGGTTGCAGTTACTCCTGTCGTACGACGGAAAAACTGTTGCATCTTTATTGTATTTTATGCTTCTGGGGTTGACTTCTAAGGCCCTAACTATTCGATCTGGTGGAACAACGCCCTAGAGTGACGCCTAGGTTGCCCGGAATGTAGAAATGACCATTACTTTCACACTGTCTGCAATTATTCATCTTATACGATGGATAAACTGTTGTATTTATATTGTGTTTTATGCTTCGGGCGTTGACTTCCCAGGCCCTAGCTACTCGATCTGGTGGAGCAACGCCCTAGAGTGAAGCCTAGGCTGCCCGGACCGCAGAAATGACCATAACTTTCACACTGGTTGCCATTATTCGTTTTCTACGATGGAAAAGCTGTTGTATTTATATCGTATTTTATGCTTCTGGCGTTGACGTCTTAGGCCCTAACTATTCCATCTGGTGGAGCAACACCCTAGCGTGAAGCCTAGGGTGCTCGGAATGTAGAAATGACCATAAGTTGCATACTGGTTGCAATTATTCGTTTTATACGATGAAAAAACTGTTGTATTTATATTGTATTTTATGCTTCTGGCGTTGACTTCTTAGGCCGTAACTATTCGATCTGGTGGAGCAACGCCCTGGAGTGAAACCTGGGTTGCCCGGAACGTAGAAATGACCAGTACATTCACACTGGTTGCAGTTATTCCTGTTAGACGATGGAAAAACTGTTGCATCTTTATTGTATTTTATGCTTCTGGCGCTGACTTCTAAGGCCGTAACTATTCGATCTGGTGGAGCAACGCCCTAGGGTGAAGGGTAGGATGCGCGGAACTTAGCAATGACCATAACTTTCACACTGGTAGCAATTATTCGTTTTATACGATGGAAAAACTGTTCTATTTATTTTGTATTTTATGCTTCGTGCGTTGACTTCTAAGGCCCTAGCTATTCGATCTGATCGAGCAACGCCATAGAGTGAAGCCTAGGTTGCCCGGAACGTAGAAATGACCATAACTTCCACCCTGGTTGCAATTATTCGTTTTATGCGATGGAAAAGCTGTTGTATTTATATCGTATTTAATGCTTCTTGCGTTGACTTCTTACGACCTAACTATGCGAACTGGTGGAGCAACGCCCTGGAGTGAAACCTAGGTTGCCCGGAACGTAGAAATGACCATAACTTTCACACCGGTAGCACCTATTCGTTTTATACGATGGAAAAACTGTTCTATATATTATGTATTTTATGCTTCGGGCGTTGACTTCTAAGGCCCTAACTATTCGATCTGGTGGTGCAACTCCCTAGGGTGAAGCCTAGGTTGCTCGGAACGTAGAAATGTCCAATACCTTCACACTGTTTGCAATTATTCATTTTATACGATGGCAAAGCTGTTGTATTTATATTGTAGTTTATGCTTCTGGCGTTGACTTCTAAGGCCTTAACTCTTCGATCTGGTGGAGCAACTCCTCAGAGTTAAGTCTAGGATGCACGAAATGTCGATATGATCATTACTTTCGCACTGGTTGCAATTAGTCATGCTGTACGATGGAAAAACTGTTGCAGTTTTATTGTGTTTTGTGCTTCTGGCGTTGACTTCTAAGGCCTTAGCTATTAGATATGGTGGAGCAACGCCCTAGAGTGACGCCTAGGTTGCCCGGAACGTAGAAATGACCACTACTTTCACACTGTTTGCAATTATTCATTTAACACGATGGAAATGCTGTTGTATTTATATCGTATTTTATAATTCGGGCGTAGACTTCTTAGGCCCTAACATTTCGATCTGGTGGAGCAACGCCCGACAGTGAAGCCTAGGTTGCCCGGAACGTAGATATGACCATAACCTTCACACAGGTTGCAATTATTCGTTTTATACAGTGTAAAGGCTGTTGTATTTATTTTGTATTTTATTCTTCTGGTGTTGACTTCTTAGGCCCTAACTATTCGATCTGGTGGAACAACGCCGTAGAGTGAAGCCTAGGTTGCCCGGAACGTAGAAATGACCATTACTTTCACACTGTTTGCAATTATTCGTTTTATACCATATAAAAACTGTTGCATCTTTATCGTATTTTATGCTTCTGGCGTTGACTTCTTAGGCCGTAACTATCCGATCTGGTGGAGCAACGCCCTGGAGTAAAACCTGGGTTGCCCGGAACGTGGAAATGACCACTACTATCACACTGGTTGCAAATTATTCCTGCTATACGATGGAAAAACTGTTGTATTTTTATTGCATTTTATGCTTCTGGCGTTCACTTCTTAGGCCCTAACTATTCGATCTGGTGGAACAACGCCCTAGGATGAAGCCTAGGTTGCCCGGAACGTAGAAATGACCATAGCTTTTACACTCGTAGCAATTATTCGTTTTATACAATGGAAAAACCGTTCTATTTATTTTGTATTTTATGCTTCGGGCGTTGACTTCTAAGGCCCTAACTATTCAATCTGTTGGAGCAACGCCCTAGGGTGAAGCCTAGGTTGCTCGGAAAGTAGAAATGACCATAAGTTTCATACTGGTTGCAATTATTCGTTTTATACGATGGAAAAACTGTTGTATTTATATTGTATTTTATGATTCTGGCGTTGACTTCTTAGGCCCTAACTATTCGATCTGGTGGAACAACGCCGTAGAGTGAAGCCTAGGTTGCCCGAACTTAGAAATGACCATTACTTTCACACTGTTTGCAATTATACCTGTTATAGGATGGAAAGACTGTTGTATTTTTATTGTATTTTATTCTTCTGGTGTTGACTTCTTAGGCCCTAACTATTCGATCTGGTGGAACAACGCCGTAGAGTGAAGCCTAGGTTGCCCGGAACGTAGAAGTGACCATTAATTTCACAGTGTTTGCAATTATTCCTTTTATACGATGGAACAGCTGTTGTATTTATATCGTATTTTATGCTTCTGGCGTTGACTTCTAAGGACCTAACTATTCGATCTGGTGGATCAACGCCCTAGAGTGAAGCCTAGGGTGCTCGGAATGTAGAAATGACCATAAGTTGCATACTGGTTGCAATTATTCGTTTTATACGATGGAAAAACTGTTGTATTTATATTGTATTTTATGCTTCTGGCGTTGACTTCTAAGGCCCTAAATATTCGATCTGGTGGAGCAATGCCTCAGAGGTAAGTCTAGGATGCCCGAAACGCCGAAATGATCATTGCTTTCACGCTTGTTGCAATTATTCCTGTTATACGATGAAAAGACTGTTGTATTTTTATTGTATTTTATGCTTCAGGCGTGGACTTCTGAGGCCGTAGCTATTCGATGTGGTGGAAGAACGCCATACAGCGAAGCCTAGGTTGCCCGGAACGGAGAAATGACCACTACTTTCACACTGTTTGCAATTACTCATTTAATACGATGGAAATGCTGTTTTATTTATATCGTATTTTATAATTCGGGCGTAGACTTCTTAGGCCCTAACATTCCGATCTGGTGGAGCAACGCCCGACAGTGAAGCCTAGGTTGCCCGGAACGTAGAATTGACCATTACTTTCACACTGTTTGCAATTATTCTTTTTATACGTTGGGAAAGCCGTTGTATTTATAATCCATTTGAAGTTTCTGGCGTTGACTTCTAAGGCCGTAGCTATTAGATCTGGTGGAGCAAGGCCCTAGAGTGTCGCCTAGGTTGCCCGGAATGTAGAAATGACCATTACATTCTCAATGTCTGCAATTATTCATTTTATACGATGGAAAAACTGTTGTACTTATGTTGTATTTTATCCTTCTGGCGTTGAATTCTAAGTCCCTAGCTATTCGATCTGGTGGAGCAACGACCTAGGGTGAAACCTAGGTTACCCGGAACGTAGAAATGACCAGTACTTTCACACTGTTTGCAGTTATTCCTGTTGTACGATGGAAAAACTTTTGCATCTTTATTGTATTTTATGCTTCTGGGGTTGACTTCTAAGGCCCTCACTATTCGATCTGGTGGAACAACGCCCTAGGGTGAAGCCTAGGTTGCCCGGAACGTAGAAATGACCAGTACTTTCACACTGGTTGCAGTTACTCCTGTTGTACGACGGAAAAACTGTTGCATCTTTATTGTATTTTATGCTTCTGGGGTTGACTTCTAAGGCCCTAACTATTCGATCTGGTGGAACAACGCCCTAGAGTGACGCCTAGGTTGCCCGGAATGTAGAAATGACCATTACTTTCACAATGTCTGCAATTATTCATCTTATACGATGGATAAACTGTTGTATTTATATTGTGTTTTATGCTTCGGGCGTTGACTTCCAAGGCCCTAGCTATTCGATCTGGTGGAGCAACGCCCTAGAGTGAAGCCTAGGTTGCCCGGACCGCAGAAATGACCAGTACTTTCACACTGGTTGCAGTTATTCGTTTTATACAATGGAACAACTGTTCTATTTTTTTGCATTTTATGCTTCGGGCGTTGACTTCTTAGGCCCTAACTATTTGATCTGGTGGAGCACCGCCCTAGTGTGAAGCCTAGGCTGCCCGGAACGTAGAACATACCAATACCTTCACACTGGTTGCAATTATTCCTGTTACACGATGGAAAAACTGTTGCACCTTTATTGTATTTTATGCTTCTGGCGTTGACTTCATAGGCCCTAACTATTCGATCTGGTGGAGCAACGTCCTAGAGTGAAGCCTAGGTTGACTGGAACGTAGAAGTGACCATAACTTTCACACTGGTTACCATTATTCGTTTTATACGATGGAAAAATTGTTGTATTTATATCGTGTTTTATGCTTCTGGCGTTGACTTTTAAGGCCGTAGCTACTAGATGTGGTGGAGCAACGCCCTAGAGTGAAGCCTAGGTTGCTCGGACCGTAGAAACGACCATTACCTTCACACTGTTGGCAATTATTCATTTTATACCATGGCAAAGCTGTTGTATTTATATTGTATTTTATGCTTCCGGCGTTAACTTCTAAGGGCGTAGCTATGAGATGTGGAGCAGCAACGCCCTAGAGTGACGCGTACGTTGCCCGGAACGTAGGAATGACCATTACTTTCACAATGTTCGCAATCATTCATCTTATACGATGGAAAAACTGTTGTACTTATATTGTATTTTATGATTCGGGCGTTGACTTCTAAGGCCCTAACTGTTCGATTTGGTGGAGCAACGCCCAACAGTGAAGCCTAGGTTGCCCGGAATGTAGATATGTCCATAACCATCACGCAGGTTGCAATTATTCGTTTTATACGATGGAAAGACTGTTGTATTTATTTTGTAGTTTATGCTTCTGGCGATGACTTCTAAGGCCCTAACTCTTGGATCTGGTGGAGCAGCGCCTCAGAGTTAAGTCTAGGGTGCCCGAAATGTCGATATGATCATTACTTTCGCACTGGTTGCAATTAGTCATGCTATACGATGGAAAAACTGCTGCATTCTTATTGCATTTTGTGCTTCTGGCGTTGACTTCTAAGGCCGTAGCTATTAGATATGATGTAGCAACGCCCTGGAGTGACGCCTAGGTTACCCGGAACGTAGAAATGACCATAACAATCACACTGGTTGCAATTACTCCTGTTACACGATGGAAAAACTGTTGCACCTTTATTGTATTTTATGCTTCTGGCGTTGACTTCATAGGCCCTAACTATTCGATCTGGTGGAGCAACGTCCTAGAGTGAAGCCTAGGTTACCCGGAACGTAGAAATGACCAGTACTTTCACACTGGTTGCAGTTTTTCGTTTTATACAATGGAAAAACTGTACTATTTATTTTGCATTTTATGCTTCGGGCGCTGACTTCTGACGCGCTAACTATTCGATCTGGAGGAGCAACGCCCTAGAGTGACGCCTAGGTTACCCGGAACGTAGAAATGACCATTACATTCACACTGTTTGCAATTATTCGTTTTATACGTTGGGAAAGCCGTTGTATTTATATTCTATTTTATGCTTCTGGCGTTGACTTCTAAGGCCGTAGCTATTAGATGTGGTGGAGCAAGGCCCTAGAGTGACGCCTGGGTTGCCCGGAATGTAGAAATGACCATTACTTTCACAATGTCTGCAATTATTCATTTTATACGATGGAAAAACTGTTGTACTTATATTGTATTTTATCCTTCTGGCGTTGAATTCTAAGTCCCTAGCTATTCGATCTGGTGGAGCAACGACCTAGGGTGAGACCTAGGTTACCCGGAACGTAGAAATGACCAGTACTTTCACACTGGTTACAGTTACTCGTTTTATACAAAGGAAAAACAGTTCTATTTATTTTGCATTTTATGCTTCGGGCGTTAACTTCTGACGCGCTAACTATTCGATCTGGTGGAGCAACACCCTAGAGTGAAACCTAGGTTACCCGGAACGTAGAAATGACCAGTACTTTCACACTGTTTGCAGTTATTCCTGTTGTACGATGGAAAAACTGTTGCATCTTTATTGTATTTTATGCTTCTGGGGTTGACTTCTAAGGCCCTAACTATTCGATCTAGTGGAGCAACGCCCTAGAGTGTAGCCTAGGTTGCTCGGAACGTAGAAACGACCATTACTTTCACAATGCCTGCAATTATTCGTTTTCTACGATGGAAAAGCTGTTGTATTTGTATCGTATTTTATACCTCTGGCGTTGACTTCTTAGGCCCTAACTATTCCATCTGGAGGAACAACGCCCTAGAGTGACGCCTCGGTTGACCGGAACGTAGAAATGACCATTACTCTCACACTGTTTGCAATTATTTCTTTTATACGATGGAAAAGCTGTTGTATTTATATCGTATTTTATGCTTCTGGCGTTGACTTCTAATGACCTAACTATTCGATCTGGTGGAGCAACGCCCTAGAGTGAAGCCTAGGTTGCTCGGAATGTAGAAATGACCATAACTTTCACACTGGTTGCAATTATTCGTTTTATACGATGGAAAAACTGTTGCATCTTTATCGTATTTTATGCTTCTGGCGTTGACTTGTTAGGCCGTAACTATTCGATCTGGTGGAGCAACGCCCTAGGGTGAAGCCTAGGTTGCTCGGAACGTAGAAACGACCATTACTTTCACAATGCCTGCAATTATTCGTTTTCTACGATGGAAAAGCTGTTGTATTTGTATCGTATTTTATACCTCTGGCGTTGACTTCTTAGGCCCTAACTATTCCATCTGGTGGAACAACGCCCTAGAGTGACGCCTCGGTTGACCGGAACGTAGAAATGACCATTACTTTCACACTGTTTGCAATTATTCCTTTTATACGATGGAAAAACTGTTGTATTTTTATCGCATTTTATGCTTCGGGCATTGACTTCTAAGGCACTAACTATTCGATCTAGTGGAGCAACGCCCTAGAGTGAAGCCTAAGTTGCCCGGAACGTAGAAATTACCATCACTTTCAAACTGGTTGCAAATATTCCTGTTATATGATGGAAAAACTGTTGTATTTTTATTGCATTTTATGCTTCGGGCAATGACTTCTAAGGCCCTAACTATTCAATCTGTAGGAGCAACGCCCTAGGGTGTAGCCTAGGTATCCCGTAAAGTAGAAATGACCATAGCTTTCATACTGGTTGCAATTATTCGTTTTATATGATGGAAAAACTGTTGTATTTATATTGTATTTTATGCTCCTGGCGTTCACTTCTAAGGCCCTAACTATTCGATCTGGTGGAACAACGCCCAATGGTGAATCCTAGGTTGACCGGAACGTAGAAATGACCATAACTTTCACACCGGTAGCAATTATTCGTTTTACACGATGGAAAAACTGTTCTATTTATTTTGTATTTTATGCTTCTGGCGTTGACTTCTTAGGCCCTAACAATTCGATCTGTAGGAGCAACGCCCTAGGGTGTAGCCTAGGTTGCCCGGAACGTAGAAATGACCAGTACTTTCACACTGGTTGCAGTTACTCCTGTTGTACGACGGAAAAGCTGTTGCACCTTTATTGTATTTTATGCTTCTGGAGTTGACTTCTAAGGCCCTAACTATTCGATCTGGTGGAGCAACGCCCAACAGTGAAGCCTAGGTTGCCCGGAATGTAGATATGTCCATAACCATCACGCAGGTTGCAATTATTCGTTTTATACGATGGAAAGACTGTTGTATTTATTTTGTAGTTTATGCTTCTGGCGATGACTTCTAAGGCCCTAACTCTTGGATCTGGTGGAGCAGCGCCTCAGAGTTAAGTCTAGGGTGCCCGAAATGTCGATATGATCATTACTTTCGCACTGGTTGCAATTAGTCATGCTATACGATGGAAAAACTGCTGCATTCTTATTGCATTTTGTGCTTCTGGCGTTGACTTCTAAGGCCGTAGCTATTAGATATGATGTAGCAACGCCCTGGAGTGACGCCTAGGTTACCCGGAACGTAGAAATGACCATAACAATCACACTGGTTGCAATTACTCCTGTTACACGATGGAAAAACTGTTGCACCTTTATTGTATTTTATGCTTCTGGCGTTGACTTCATAGGCCCTAACTATTCGATCTGGTGGAGCAACGTCCTAGAGTGAAGCCTAGGTTACCCGGAACGTAGAAATGACCAGTACTTTCACACTGGTTGCAGTTTTTCGTTTTATACAATGGAAAAACTGTACTATTTATTTTGCATTTTATGCTTCGGGCGCTGACTTCTGACGCGCTAACTATTCGATCTGGAGGAGCAACGCCCTAGAGTGACGCCTAGGTTACCCGGAACGTAGAAATGACCATTACATTCACACTGTTTGCAATTATTCGTTTTATACGTTGGGAAAGCCGTTGTATTTATATTCTATTTTATGCTTCTGGCGTTGACTTCTAAGGCCGTAGCTATTAGATGTGGTGGAGCAAGGCCCTAGAGTGACGCCTGGGTTGCCCGGAATGTAGAAATGACCATTACTTTCACAATGTCTGCAATTATTCATTTTATACGATGGAAAAACTGTTGTACTTATATTGTATTTTATCCTTCTGGCGTTGAATTCTAAGTCCCTAGCTATTCGATCTGGTGGAGCAACGACCTAGGGTGAGACCTAGGTTACCCGGAACGTAGAAATGACCAGTACTTTCACACTGGTTACAGTTACTCGTTTTATACAAAGGAAAAACTGTTCTATTTATTTTGCATTTTATGCTTCGGGCGTTAACTTCTGACGCGCTAACTATTCGATCTGGTGGAGCAACACCCTAGAGTGAAACCTAGGTTACCCGGAACGTAGAAATGACCAGTACTTTCACACTGTTTGCAGTTATTCCTGTTGTACGATGGAAAAACTGTTGCATCTTTATTGTATTTTATGCTTCTGGGGTTGACTTCTAAGGCCCTAACTATTCGATCTAGTGGAGCAACGCCCTAGAGTGTAGCCTAGGTTGCTCGGAACGTAGAAACGACCATTACTTTCACAATGCCTGCAATTATTCGTTTTCTACGATGGAAAAGCTGTTGTATTTGTATCGTATTTTATACCTCTGGCGTTGACTTCTTAGGCCCTAACTATTCCATCTGGAGGAACAACGCCCTAGAGTGACGCCTCGGTTGACCGGAACGTAGAAATGACCATTACTCTCACACTGTTTGCAATTATTTCTTTTATACGATGGAAAAGCTGTTGTATTTATATCGTATTTTATGCTTCTGGCGTTGACCTCTAATGACCTAACTATTCGATCTGGTGGAGCAACGCCCTAGAGTGAAGCCTAGGTTGCTCGGAATGTAGAAATGACCATAACTTTCACACTGGTTGCAATTATTCGTTTTATACGATGGAAAAACTGTTGCATCTTTATCGTATTTTATGCTTCTGGCGTTGACTTGTTAGGCCGTAACTATTCGATCTGGTGGAGCAACGCCCTAGGGTGAAGCCTAGGTTGCTCGGAACGTAGAAACGACCATTACTTTCACAATGCCTGCAATTATTCGTTTTCTACGATGGAAAAGCTGTTGTATTTGTATCGTATTTTATACCTCTGGCGTTGACTTCTTAGGCCCTAACTATTCCATCTGGTGGAACAACGCCCTAGAGTGACGCCTCGGTTGACCGGAACGTAGAAATGACCATTACTTTCACACTGTTTGCAATTATTCCTTTTATACGATGGAAAAACTGTTGTATTTTTATCGCATTTTATGCTTCGGGCATTGACTTCTAAGGCACTAACTATTCGATCTAGTGGAGCAACGCCCTAGAGTGAAGCCTAAGTTGCCCGGAACGTAGAAATTACCATCACTTTCAAACTGGTTGCAAATATTCCTGTTATATGATGGAAAAACTGTTGTATTTTTATTGCATTTTATGCTTCGGGCAATGACTTCTAAGGCCCTAACTATTCAATCTGTAGGAGCAACGCCCTAGGGTGTAGCCTAGGTATCCCGTAAAGTAGAAATGACCATAGCTTTCATACTGGTTGCAATTATTCGTTTTATATGATGGAAAAACTGTTGTATTTATATTGTATTTTATGCTCCTGGCGTTCACTTCTAAGGCCCTAACTATTCGATCTGGTGGAACAACGCCCAATGGTGAATCCTAGGTTGACCGGAACGTAGAAATGACCATAACTTTCACACCGGTAGCAATTATTCGTTTTACACGATGGAAAAACTGTTCTATTTATTTTGTATTTTATGCTTCTGGCGTTGACTTCTTAGGCCCTAACAATTCGATCTGTAGGAGCAACGCCCTAGGGTGTAGCCTAGGTTGCCCGGAACGTAGAAATGTCCAGTACTTTCACACTGGTTGCAGTTACTCCTGTTGTACGACGGAAAAGCTGTTGCACCTTTATTGTATTTTATGCTTCTGGGGTTGACTTCTAAGGCCCTAACTATTCGATCTGGTGGAACAACGCCCTAGAGAGACGCCTAGGTTACCCGGAATGTAGAAATGACCATTACTTTCACACTGTTTGCAATTATTCGTTTTATACGATTGGAAAACTGTTGCACCTTTATTGTATTTCATGCATCTGGCGTTGACATCTAAGGCCCTAACTTTCAATTCTGGTGGAGCAAGGCCCTAGAGTGAAGCCTAGGTTGCCCGGAACGTAGGAATGACCAGTACTTTCACACTGGTTGCAGTTATTCGTTTTATACAATGAAAAACTGTTGTATTTATTTTGCATTTTATGCTTCGGGCGCTGACTTCTAAGGCCCTAACTATTCGATCTGGTGCAGCAACGCCCTAGAGTGAAGCCTAGGTTGCCCGGGAAGTAGAAATGACCATAACTTTCACACTGGTTGCAATTATTCCTGTTACACGATGGAAAAACTGTTGCACCTTTATTGTGTTTTATGCTTCTGGCGTTGACTTCATAGGCCCTAACTATTCGATCTGGTGGAGCAAGGCCCTAGAGTGAAGCCTAGGTTGCTCGGAACGTAGAAATGACCATAACTTTCACACTGGTTGCCATTATTCGTTTTCTACGATGGAAAAGCTGTTGTATTTGTATCGTATTTTATGCTTCTGGCGTTGACTTCTTAGGCCCTAACTATTCCATCTGTGGAACAACGCCCTAGGGCCAAGCCTAGGTTGCCCGGAACGTAGAAGTGACCATAACGTTCACACTGGTAGCAATTATTCGTTTTACACATGGAAAATCTGTTCTATTTTTTTGTATTTTATGCTTCGGGCGTTGACTTCTAAGGCCCTAGCTATTCCATCTGGTGGAGCAACACGCTAGAGTGAAACCTAGGTTGCCCGGAACGTAGAAATGACCATTACTTTCACACTGTTTGCAATTATTCATTTTATACGATGGAAAGGCTGTTGTATTTATATTGTATTTTATGCTCCTGGCGTTGACTTCTAAGGCCGTAGCTATTCCATATGGTGGAGCAACGTCCCAGAGTGAAGCCTAGGTTGCGCGGAACGTAGAAATGACCATAGCTTTCACACTGGTTACCATTATTCGTTTTATACGATGGAAAAGCTGTTTTATTTACATCGTATTTTAAGCTTCTGGCGTTGACAACTTAGGCCCTAACTGATCCATCTGGTGGAACAACTAACTAGGGTGAAGCCTAGGTTGCACGGAACGTAGAAATGTCCATAACTTTCACTCTGGTAGCAATTATTCGTTTTATACAATGGAAAAACTGTTCTATTTATTTTGCATTTTACGCTTCGGGCGTTGACTTCTAAGGCCCTAGCTATTCGATCTGGTGGAGCAACGCCCTAGAGTGATGCCTAGGTTGCCCGGAACGTAGAACATACCATTACATTCACACTGGTTGCAATTATTCCTGTTATACGATGGAAAAACTGTTGCACCTTTATTGTATTTTATGCTTCTGGCGTTGACTTCATACGCCCAAACTATTTGATCTGATGGAGCAACGCCCTAGAGTGAAACCTAGGTTACCCGGAACGTAGAAATGACCAGTACTTTCACACTGGTTGCAGTTATTCATTTTATACGATGGAAAAACTGTTGTACTTATATTGTATTTTATCCTTCTGGCGTTGAATTCTAAGTCCCTAGCTATTCGATCTGGTGGAGCAACGCACTAGAGTGAAGCCTAGATTACGCGGAACGTAGAAATGACCAGTACTTTCACACTGGTTGCAGTTATTCGTTTTATACAGTGGAAAAGCTGTTATATTTATATTGAATTTTATGCTTCTGGCATTGAATTCTAAGTCCCTAGCAATCTCATCTGGTGGAGCAACACCCTAGAGTGAAGCCTAGGTTGCCCCGAACGTAGAAGTGACCATTACTTCCACACTGTTTGCAAATATACATTATATACGATGCAAAATCTGTTGTACTTATATTGTAATTTATGCTACCGGCGTTGTCTTCTTAGGCCCTAACTATTTGATCTGATGGAGCACTGCCCTAGAGTGAAGCCTAGGTTGCCCGGAACGTAGAACATACCATTACCTTCACACTGGTTGCAATTATTCCTGTTATACGATGGAAAAGCTGTTGCACCTTTATTGTATTTTATGCTTCTGGCGTTGAGTTCATAGGCCCTAACTATTCGATCTGGAGGAGCAACGTCCTAGAGTGAAAGATAGGTTGCTCGGAACGTAGAAATGACCATAACTTTCACACTGGTTACAGTTACTCGTTTTATACAAAGGAAAAACTGTTCTATTTATTTTGCATTTTATGCTTCGGGCGTTGACTTCTGACGCGCTAACTATTCGATCTGGTGGAGCAACGCCCTAGAGTGAAACCTAGGTTACCCGGAACATAGAAATGACCAGTACTTTCACACTGTTTGCAGTTATTCCTGTTGTACGATGGAAAAACTGTTGCATCTTTATTGTATTTTATGCTTCTGGGGTTGACTTCTAAGGCCCTAACTATTCGATCTAGTGGAACAACGCCCTAGGGTGAAGCCTAGGTTGCCCGGAACGTAGAAATGACCAGTGCTTTCACACTGGTTGCAGTTACTCCTGTTGTACGACGGAAAAGCTGTTGCACCTTTATTGTATTTTATGCTTCTGGGGTTGACTTCTAAGGCCCTAACTATTCGATCTGGTGGAACAACGCCCTAGAGAGACGCCTAGGTTGCCCGGGAAGTAGAAATGACCATAACTTTCACACTGGTTGCAATTACTCCTGTTACACGATGGAAAAGCTGTTGCACCTTTATTGTGTTTTATGCTTCTGGCGTTGACTTCATAGGCCCTAACTACTCGATCTGGTGGAGCAAGGCCCTAGAGTGAAGCCTAGGTTGCTCGGAACGTAGAAATGACCATAACTTTCACACTGGTTGCCATTATTCGTTTTCTACGATGGAAAAGCTGTTGTATTTGTATCGTGTTTTATGCTTCTGGCGTTGACTTCTTAGGCCCTAACTATTCCATCTGGTGGAACAACGCCCTAGGGTCAAGCCTAGGTTGCCCGGAACGTAGAAGTGACCATAACGTTCACACTGGTAGCAATTATTCGTTTTACACATGGAAAATCTGTTCTATTTTTTTGTATTTTATGCTTCGGGCGTTGACTTCTAAGGCCCTAGCTATTCCATCTGGTGGAGCAACACCCTAGAGTGAAGCCTAGGTTGCCCGGAACGTAGAAATGACCATTACTTTCACACTGTTTGCAATTATTCATTTTATACGATGGAAAGGCTGTTGTATTTATATTGTATTTTATGCTCCTGGCGTTGACTTCTAAGGCCGTAGCTATTCCATCTGGTGGAGCAACGTCCCAGAGTGAAGCCTAGGTTGCGCGGAACGTAGAAATGACCATAGCTTTCACACTGGTTACCATTATTCGTTTTATACGATGGAAAAGCTGTTTTATTTACATCTTATTTTATGCTTCTGGCGTTGACAACTTAGGCCCTAACTGATCCATCTGGTGGAACAACGCACTAGGGTGAAGCCTAGGTTGCACGGAACGTAGAAATATCCATAACTTTCACTCTGGTAGCAATTATTCGTTTTATACAATGGAAAAACTTTTCTATTTATTTTGCATTTTACGCTTCGGGCGTTGACTTCTAAGGCCCTAACTATTCGATCTGGTGGAGCAACGCCCTAGAGTGATGCCTAGGTTGCCCGGAACGTAGAACATACCATTACCTTCACACTGGTTGCAATTATTCCTGTTGTACGATGGAAAAACTGTTGCACCTTTATTGTATTTTATGCTTCTGGCGTTGACTTCTAAGGCCTTAGCTATTAGATATGGTGGAGCAACGCCCTAGAGTGTAGCCTAGGTTGCTCGGAACGTAGATACGACCATTACTTTCACAATGCCTGCAATTATTCGTTTTCTACGATGGAAAAGCTGTTGTATTTGTAGCGTATTTTATACCTCTGGCGTTGACTTCTTAGGCCCTAACTATTCCATCTGGTGGAACAACGCCCTAGAGTGACGCCTCGGTTGACCGGAACGTAGAAATAACCATTACTTTCACACTGTTTGCAATTATTCCTTTTATACGATGGAAAAGCTGTTGTATTTATATCGTATTTTATGCTTCTGGCGTTGACTTCTAATGACCTAACTATTCGATCTGGTGGAGCAACGCCCTAGAGTGAAGCCTAGGTTGCTCGGAATGTAGAAATGACCATAACTTTCACACTGGTTGCAATTATTCGTTTTATACGATGGAAAAACTGTTGCATCTTTATCGTATTTTATGCTTCTGGCGTTGACTTGTTAGGCCGTAACTATTCGATCTGGTGGAGCAACGCCCTAGGGTGAAGCCTAGGTTGCCCGGAAAGTAGAAATGACGTTAACTTTCACACCGGTAGCAATTATTCGGTTTACACGACGGAAAAACTGTTATATTTATATTGTATCTTAAGCTTCTGGCGTTGACTTCTTAGGCCCTAACAATTCGATCTGGTGGAACAACGACCTAGAGTGAGGCCTAGGTTGTCCGGAACGTAGAACTGACCATAACTTTCACGCTGGTAGCAATTATTCGTTTTATGCAATGGAAAAACTGTTGTATTTATATTGTATTCTATGCTTCTGGCGTTCACTTCTTAGGCCCTAACTATTCGATCTGGTGGAACATCGCCCTAGGGAGGAGCCTAGGTTGCCCGGAACGTAGAAATGACCATCACTTTAAAACTGGTTGCAATTAATCCTTTTATACGATGGAAAAACTGTTGTATTTTTATTGCATTTTATGCTTCCGGCGTTGACTTCTAAGGCGCTAACTACTCAATCTGTTGGAGCAACGCCCTCGGGTGAAGCCTAGGTTGCCCGGAAAGTAGAAATGACGTTAACTTCCATACTGGTTGCAATTATTCGTTTTATACTCTGGAAAAACTGTTGTATTTATATTGTATTTTATGCTTCTGGCGTTGACTTCTAAGGCACTAACTATTCGATCTAGTGGAGCAACGCCCTAGAGTGAAGCCTAAGTTGCCCGGAATCTAGAAATGACCATCACTTTCAAACTGGTTGCAATTATTCCTGTTATATGATGGAAAAACTGTTGTATTTTTATCGCATTTTATGCTTCGGGCATTGACTTCTAAGGCACTAACTATTCGATCTAGTGGAGCAATGCCCTAGAGTGAAGCCTAAGTTGCCCGGAACGTAGAAATTACCATCACTTTCAAACTGGTTGCAAATATTCCTGTTATATGATGGAAAAACTGTTGTATTTTTATTGCATTTTATGCTTCGGGCAATGACTTCTAAGGCCCTAACTATTCAATCTGTAGGAGCAACGCCCTAGGGTGTAGCCTAGGTATCCCGTAAAGTAGAAATGACCATAGCTTTCATACTGGTTGCAATTATTCGTTTTATATGATGGAAAAACTGTTGTATTTATATTGTATTTTATGCTCCTGGCGTTCACTTCTAAGGCCCTAACTATTCGATCTGGTGGAACAACGCCCAATGGTGAATCCTAGGTTGACCGGAACGTAGAAATGACCATAACTTTCACACCGGTAGCAATTATTCGTTTTACACGATGGAAAAACTGTTCTATTTATTTTGTATTTTATGCATCGGGCGTTGACTTCTAAGGCCCTAACTGTTTGATCTGGTGG
Organism: Calliopsis andreniformis; assembly: GCF_051401765.1. Classification (NCBI taxonomy): domain Eukaryota; kingdom Metazoa; phylum Arthropoda; class Insecta; order Hymenoptera; family Andrenidae; genus Calliopsis; species Calliopsis andreniformis. Next base: position 17,115,539 of record NC_135072.1, read on the forward strand.
AGCAACGCCCTAGAGTGAAGCCTAGGTTGCCCGGAACGTAGAAATGACCATAACTTTCACACTGGATGCTATTATTCGTTCTATTCGATGGAAAAACTGTTATATTTATATTGTATCTTATGCTTCTGGCGTTGACTTCTTAGGCCCTAACAATTCGATCTGTAGGAGCAACGCCCTAGGGTGTAGCCTAGGTATCCCGTAAAGTAGAAATGACCATAGCTTTCATACTGGTTGCAATTATTCGATTTATATGATGGAAAAACTGTTGTATTTATATTGTATTTTATGCTCCTGGCGTTCACTTCTAAGGCCCTAACTATTCGATCTGGTGGAACAACGCACAATGGTGAATCCTAGGTTGACCGGAACGTAGAAATGACCATAACTTTCACACCGGTAGCAATTATTCGTTTTACACGATGGAAAAACTGCTCTATTTATTTTGTATTTTATGCTTCGGGCGTTGACTTCTAAGGCCCTAGCTATTCGATCTGGTGGAGTAACGCCCTAGAGTGAAACGTAGGTTACCCGGAACGTAGAAATGACCAGTACTTTCACACTGTTTGCAGTTATTCCTGTTGTACGATGGAAAAACTGTTGCATCTTTATTGTTTTTTATGCTTCTGGCGTTGACTTCTGAGGCCCTAACTATTCGATCTGGTGGAGCAACGCCCTAGAGTGTAGCCTAGGTTGCTCGGAACGTAGAAACGACCATTACTTTCACAATGCCTGCAATTATTCGTTTTCTACGATGGAAAAGCTGTTGTATTTGTATCGTATTTTATACCTCTGGCGTTGACTTCTTAGGCCCTAACTATTCCATCTGCAGGAACAACGCCCTAGAGTGACGCCTCGGTTGACCGGAACGTAGAAATGACCATTACTCTCACACTGTTTGCAATTATTTCTTTTATACGATGGAAAAGCTGTTGTATTTATATCGTATTTTATGCTTCTGGCGTTGACTTCTAATGACCTAACTATTCGATCTGGTGGAGCAACGTCCTAGAGTGAAGCCTAGGTTGCTCGGAATGTAGAAATGACCATAACTTTCACACTGGTTGCAATTATTCGTTTTATACGATGGAAAAACTGTTGCATCTTTATCGTATTTTATGCTTCTGGCGTTGACTTGTTAGGCCGTAACTATTCGATCTGGTGGAGCAACGCCCTAGGGTGAAGCCTAGGTTGCTCGGAACGTAGAAACGACCATTACTTTCACAATGCCTGCAATTATTCGTTTTCTACGATGGAAAAGCTGTTGTATTTGTATCGTATTTTATACCTCTGGCGTTGACTTCTTAGGCCCTAACTATTCCATCTGGTGGAACAACGCCCTAGAGTGACGCCTCGGTTGACCGGAACGTAGAAATGACCATTACTTTCACACTGTTTGGAATTATTCCTTTTATACGATGGAAAAGCTGTTGTATTTATATCGTATTTTATGCTTCTGGCGTTGACTTCTAATGACCTAACTATTCGATCTGGTGGAGCAACGCCCTAGAGTGAAGCCTAGGTTGCTCGGAATGTAGAAATGACCATAACTTTCACACTGGTTGCAATTATTCGTTTTATACGATGGAAAAACTGTTGCATCTTTATCGTATTTTATGCTTCTGGCGTTGACTTGTTAGGCCGTAACTATTCGATCTGGTGGAGCAACGCCCTAGGGTGAAGCCTAGGTTGCCCGGAAAGTAGAAATGACGTTAACTTTCACACCGGTAGCAATTATTCGGTTTACACGACGGAAAAACTGTTATATTTATATTGTATCTTAAGCTTCTGGCGTTGACTTCTTAGGCCCTAACAATTCGATCTGGTGGAACAACGACCTAGAGTGAGGCCTAGGTTGTCCGGAACGTAGAACTGACCATAACTTTCACGCTGGTAGCAATTATTCGTTTTATGCAATGGAAAAACTGTTGTATTTATATTGTATTCTATGCTTCTGGCGTTCACTTCTTAGGCCCTAACTATTCGATCTGGTGGAACATCGCCCTAGGGAGGAGCCTAGGTTGCCCGGAACGTAGAAATGACCATCACTTTAAAACTGGTTGCAATTAATCCTTTTATACGATGGAAAAACTGTTGTATTTTTATTGCATTTTATGCTTCCGGCGTTGACTTCTAAGGCGCTAACTACTCAATCTGTTGGAGCAACGCCCTCGGGTGAAGCCTAGGTTGCCCGGAAAGTAGAAATGACGTTAACTTCCATACTGGTTGCAATTATTCGTTTTATACTCTGGAAAAACTGTTGTATTTATATTGTATTTTATGCTTCTGGCGTTGACTTCTAAGGCACTAACTATTCGATCTAGTGGAGCAACGCCCTAGAGTGAAGCCTAAGTTGCCCGGAATCTAGAAATGACCATCACTTTCAAACTGGTTGCAATTATTCCTGTTATATGATGGAAAAACTGTTGTATTTTTATCGCATTTTATGCTTCGGGCATTGACTTCTAAGGCACTAACTATTCGATCTAGTGGAGCAATGCCCTAGAGTGAAGCCTAAGTTGCCCGGAACGTAGAAATTACCATCACTTTCAAACTGGTTGCAAATATTCCTGTTATATGATGGAAAAACTGTTGTATTTTTATTGCATTTTATGCTTCGGGCAATGACTTCTAAGGCCCTAACTATTCAATCTGTAGGAGCAACGCCCTAGGGTGTAGCCTAGGTATCCCGTAAAGTAGAAATGACCATAGCTTTCATACTGGTTGCAATTATTCGTTTTATATGATGGAAAAACTGTTGTATTTATATTGTATTTTATGCTCCTGGCGTTCACTTCTAAGGCCCTAACTATTCGATCTGGTGGAACAACGCCCAATGGTGAATCCTAGGTTGACCGGAACGTAGAAATGACCATAACTTTCACACCGGTAGCAATTATTCGTTTTACACGATGGAAAAACTGTTCTATTTATTTTGTATTTTATGCATCGGGCGTTGACTTCTAAGGCCCTAACTGTTTGATCTGGTGGAGCAACGCCCTAGAGTGAAGCCTAGGTTGCCCGGAACGTAGAAATGACCATAACTTTCACACTGGATGCTATTATTCGTTCTATTCGATGGAAAAACTGTTATATTTATATTGTATCTTATGCTTCTGGCGTTGACTTCTTAGGCCCTAACAATTCGATCTGTAGGAGCAACGCCCTAGGGTGTAGCCTAGGTATCCCGTAAAGTAGAAATGACCATAGCTTTCATACTGGTTGCAATTATTCGATTTATATGATGGAAAAACTGTTGTATTTATATTGTATTTTATGCTCCTGGCGTTCACTTCTAAGGCCCTAACTATTCGATCTGGTGGAACAACGCACAATGGTGAATCCTAGGTTGACCGGAACGTAGAAATGACCATAACTTTCACACCGGTAGCAATTATTCGTTTTACACGATGGAAAAACTGCTCTATTTATTTTGTATTTTATGCTTCGGGCGTTGACTTCTAAGGCCCTAGCTATTCGATCTGGTGGAGTAACGCCCTAGAGTGAAACGTAGGTTACCCCGAACGTAGAAATGACCAGTACTTTCACACTGTTTGCAGTTATTCCTGTTGTACGATGGAAAAACTGTTGCATCTTTATTGTTTTTTATGCTTCTGGCGTTGACTTCTGAGGCCCTAACTATTCGATCTGGTGGAGCAACGCCCTAGAGTGTAGCCTAGGTTGCTCGGAACGTAGAAACGACCATTACTTTCACAATGCCTGCAATTATTCGTTTTCTACGATGGAAAAGCTGTTGTATTTGTATCGTATTTTATACCTCTGGCGTTGACTTCTTAGGCCCTAACTATTCCATCTGCAGGAACAACGCCCTAGAGTTACGCCTCGGTTGACCGGAACGTAGAAATGACCATTACTCTCACACTGTTTGCAATTATTTCTTTTATACGATGGAAAAGCTGTTGTATTTATATCGTATTTTATGCTTCTGGCGTTGACTTCTAATGACCTAACTATTCGATCTGGTGGAGCAACGTCCTAGAGTGAAGCCTAGGTTGCTCGGAATGTAGAAATGACCATAACTTTCACACTGGTTGCAATTATTCGTTTTATACGATGGAAAAACTGTTGCATCTTTATCGTATTTTATGCTTCTGGCGTTGACTTGTTAGGCCGTAACTATTCGATCTGGTGGAGCAACGCCCTAGGGTGAAGCCTAGGTTGCTCGGAACGTAGAAACGACCATTACTTTCACAATGCCTGCAATTATTCGTTTTCTACGATGGAAAAGCTGTTGTATTTGTATCGTATTTTATACCTCTGGCGTTGACTTCTTAGGCCCTAACTATTCCATCTGGTGGAACAACGCCCTAGAGTGACGCCTCGGTTGACCGGAACGTAGAAATGACCATTACTTTCACACTGTTTGGAATTATTCCTTTTATACGATGGAAAAGCTGTTGTATTTATATCGTATTTTATGCTTCTGGCGTTGACTTCTAATGACCTAACTATTCGATCTGGTGGAGCAACGCCCTAGAGTGAAGCCTAGGTTGCTCGGAATGTAGAAATGACCATAACTTTCACACTGGTTGCAATTATTCGTTTTATACGATGGAAAAACTGTTGCATCTTTATCGTATTTTATGCTTCTGGCGTTGACTTGTTAGGCCGTAACTATTCGATCTGGTGGAGCAACGCCCTAGGGTGAAGCCTAGGTTGCCCGGAAAGTAGAAATGACGTTAACTTTCACACCGGTAGCAATTATTCGGTTTACACGACGGAAAAACTGTTATATTTATATTGTATCTTAAGCTTCTGGCGTTGACTTCTTAGGCCCTAACAATTCGATCTGGTGGAACAACGACCTAGAGTGAGGCCTAGGTTGTCCGGAACGTAGAACTGACCATAACTTTCACGCTGGTAGCAATTATTCGTTTTATGCAATGGAAAAACTGTTGTATTTATATTGTATTTTATGCTTCTGGCGTTCACTTCTTAGGCCCTAACTATTCGATCTGGTGGAACATCGCCCTAGGGAGGAGCCTAGGTTGCCCGGAACGTAGAAATGACCATCACTTTAAAACTGGTTGCAATTAATCCTTTTATACGATGGAAAAACTGTTGTATTTTTATTGCATTTTATGCTTCCGGCGTTGACTTCTAAGGCGCTAACTACTCAATCTGTTGGAGCAACGCCCTCGGGTGAAGCCTAGGTTGCCCGGAAAGTAGAAATGACGTTAACTTCCATACTGGTTGCAATTATTCGTTTTATACTCTGGAAAAACTGTTGTATTTATATTGTATTTTATGCTTCTGGCGTTGACTTCTAAGGCACTAACTATTCGATCTAGTGGAGCAACGCCCTAGAGTGAAGCCTAAGTTGCCCGGAATCTAGAAATGACCATCACTTTCAAACTGGTTGCAATTATTCCTGTTATATGATGGAAAAACTGTTGTATTTTTATCGCATTTTATGCTTCGGGCATTGACTTCTAAGGCACTAACTATTCGATCTAGTGGAGCAACGCCCTAGAGTGAAGCCTAAGTTGCCCGGAACGTAGAAATTACCATCACTTTCAAACTGGTTGCAAATATTCCTGTTATATGATGGAAAAACTGTTGTATTTTTATTGCATTTTATGCTTCGGGCAATGACTTCTAAGGCCCTAACTATTCAATCTGTAGGAGCAACGCCCTAGGGTGTAGCCTAGGTATCCCGTAAAGTAGAAATGACCATAGCTTTCATACTGGTTGCAATTATTCGTTTTATATGATGGAAAGACTGTTGTATTTATATTGTATTTTATGCTCCTGGCGTTCACTTCTAAGGCCCTAACTATTCGATCTGGTGGAACAACGCCCAATGGTGAATCCTAGGTTGACCGGAACGTAGAAATGACCATAACTTTCACACCGGTAGCAATTATTCGTTTTACACGATGGAAAAACTGTTCTATTTATTTTGTATTTTATGCATCGGGCGTTGACTTCTAAGGCCCTAACTGTTTGATCTGGTGGAGCAACGCCCTAGAGTGAAGCCTAGGTTGCCCGGAACGTAGAAATGACCATAACTTTCACACTGGATGCTATTATTCGTTCTATTCGATGGAAAAACTGTTATATTTATATTGTATCTTATGCTTCTGGCGTTGACTTCTTAGGCCCTAACAATTCGATCTGTAGGAGCAACGCCCTAGGGTGTAGCCTAGGTATCCCGTAAAGTAGAAATGACCATAGCTTTCATACTGGTTGCAATTATTCGATTTATATGATGGAAAAACTGTTGTATTTATATTGTATTTTATGCTCCTGGCGTTCACTTCTAAGGCCCTAACTATTCGATCTGGTGGAACAACGCACAATGGTGAATCCTAGGTTGACCGGAACGTAGAAATGACCATAACTTTCACACCGGTAGCAATTATTCGTTTTACACGATGGAAAAACTGTTCTATTTATTTTGTATTTTATGCTTCGGGCGTTGACTTCTAAGGCCCTAGCTATTCGATCTGGTGGAGTAACGCCCTAGAGTGAAACGTAGGTTACCCGGAACGTAGAAATGACCAGTACTTTCACACTGTTTGCAGTTATTCCTGTTGTACGATGGAAAAACTGTTGCATCTTTATTGTTTTTTATGCTTCTGGCGTTGACTTCTGAGGCCCTAACTATTCGATCTGGTGGAGCAACGCCCTAGAGTGTAGCCTAGGTTGCTCGGAACGTAGAAACGACCATTACTTTCACAATGCCTGCAATTATTCGTTTTCTACGATGGAAAAGCTGTTGTATTTGTATCGTATTTTATACCTCTGGCGTTGACTTCTTAGGCCCTAACTATTCCATCTGCAGGAACAACGCCCTAGAGTGACGCCTCGGTTGACCGGAACGTAGAAATGACCATTACTCTCACACTGTTTGCAATTATTTCTTTTATACGATGGAAAAGCTGTTGTATTTATATCGTATTTTATGCTTCTGGCGTTGACTTCTAATGACCTAACTATTCGATCTGGTGGAGCAACGTCCTAGAGTGAAGCCTAGGTTGCTCGGAATGTAGAAATGACCATAACTTTCACACTGGTTGCAATTATTCGTTTTATACGATGGAAAAACTGTTGCATCTTTATCGTATTTTATGCTTCTGGCGTTGACTTGTTAGGCCGTAACTATTCGATCTGGTGGAGCAACGCCCTAGGGTGAAGCCTAGGTTGCTCGGAACGTAGAAACGACCATTACTTTCACAATGCCTGCAATTATTCGTTTTCTACGATGGAAAAGCTGTTGTATTTGTATCGTATTTTATACCTCTGGCGTTGACTTCTTAGGCCCTAACTATTCCATCTGGTGGAACAACGCCCTAGAGTGACGCCTCGGTTGACCGGAACGTAGAAATGACCATTACTTTCACACTGTTTGGAATTATTCCTTTTATACGATGGAAAAGCTGTTGTATTTATATCGTATTTTATGCTTCTGGCGTTGACTTCTAATGACCTAACTATTCGATCTGGTGGAGCAACGCCCTAGAGTGAAGCCTAGGTTGCTCGGAATGTAGAAATGACCATAACTTTCACACTGGTTGCAATTATTCGTTTTATACGATGGAAAAACTGTTGCATCTTTATCGTATTTTATGCTTCTGGCGTTGACTTGTTAGGCCGTAACTATTCGATCTGGTGGAGCAACGCCCTAGGGTGAAGCCTAGGTTGCCCGGAAAGTAGAAATGACGTTAACTTTCACACCGGTAGCAATTATTCGGTTTACACGACGGAAAAACTGTTATATTTATATTGTATCTTAAGCTTCTGGCGTTGACTTCTTAGGCCCTAACAATTCGATCTGGTGGAACAACGACCTAGAGTGAGGCCTAGGTTGTCCGGAACGTAGAACTGACCATAACTTTCACGCTGGTAGCAATTATTCGTTTTATGCAATGGAAAAACTGTTGTATTTATATTGTATTTTATGCTTCTGGCGTTCACTTCTTAGGCCCTAACTATTCGATCTGGTGGAACATCGCCCTAGGGAGGAGCCTAGGTTGCCCGGAAATTAGAAATGACCATCACTTTAAAACTGGTTGCAATTAATCCTTTTATACGATGGAAAAACTGTTGTATTTTTATTGCATTTTATGCTTCCGGCGTTGACTTCTAAGGCGCTAACTACTCAATCTGTTGGAGCAACGCCCTCGGGTGAAGCCTAGGTTGCCCGGAAAGTAGAAATGACGTTAACTTCCATACTGGTTGCAATTATTCGTTTTATACTCTGGAAAAACTGTTGTATTTATATTGTATTTTATGCTTCTGGCGTTGACTTCTAAGGCACTAACTATTCGATCTAGTGGAGCAACGCCCTAGAGTGAAGCCTAAGTTGCCCGGAATCTAGAAATGACCATCACTTTCAAACTGGTTGCAATTATTCCTGTTATATGATGGAAAAACTGTTGTATTTTTATCGCATTTTATGCTTCGGGCATTGACTTCTAAGGCACTAACTATTCGATCTAGTGGAGCAACGCCCTAGAGTGAAGCCTAAGTTGCCCGGAACGTAGAAATTACCATCACTTTCAAACTGGTTGCAAATATTCCTGTTATATGATGGAAAAACTGTTGTATTTTTATTGCATTTTATGCTTCGGGCAATGACTTCTAAGGCCCTAACTATTCAATCTGTAGGAGCAACGCCCTAGGGTGTAGCCTAGGTATCCCGTAAAGTAGAAATGACCATAGCTTTCATACTGGTTGCAATTATTCGTTTTATATGATGGAAAAACTGTTGTATTTATATTGTATTTTATGCTCCTGGCGTTCACTTCTAAGGCCCTAACTATTCGATCTGGTGGAACAACGCCCAATGGTGAATCCTAGGTTGACCGGAACGTAGAAATGACCATAACTTTCACACCGGTAGCAATTATTCGTTTTACACGATGGAAAAACTGTTCTATTTATTTTGTATTTTATGCATCGGGCGTTGACTTCTAAGGCCCTAACTGTTTGATCTGGTGGAGCAACGCCCTAGAGTGAAGCCTAGGTTGCCCGGAACGTAGAAATGACCATAACTTTCACACTGGATGCTATTATTCGTTCTATTCGATGGAAAAACTGTTATATTTATATTGTATCTTATGCTTCTGGCGTTGACTTCTTAGGCCCTAACAATTCGATCTGTAGGAGCAACGCCCTAGGGTGTAGCCTAGGTATCCCGTAAAGTAGAAATGACCATAGCTTTCATACTGGTTGCAATTATTCGATTTATATGATGGAAAAACTGTTGTATTTATATTGTATTTTATGCTCCTGGCGTTCACTTCTAAGGCCCTAACTATTCGATCTGGAGGAACAACGCACAATGGTGAATCCTAGGTTGACCGGAACGTAGAAATGACCATAACTTTCACACCGGTAGCAATTATTCGTTTTACACGATGGAAAAACTGTTCTATTTATTTTGTATTTTATGCTTCGGGCGTTGACTTCTAAGGCCCTAGCTATTCGATCTGGTGGAGTAACGCCCTAGAGTGAAACGTAGGTTACCCGGAACGTAGAAATGACCAGTACTTTCACACTGTTTGCAGTTATTCCTGTTGTACGATGGAAAAACTGTTGCATCTTTATTGTTTTTTATGCTTCTGGCGTTGACTTCTGAGGCCCTAACTATTCGATCTGGTGGAGCAACGCCCTAGAGTGTAGCCTAGGTTGCTCGGAACGTAGAAACGACCATTACTTTCACAATGCCTGCAATTATTCGTTTTCTACGATGGAAAAGCTGTTGTATTTGTATCGTATTTTATACCTCTGGCGTTGACTTCTTAGGCCCTAACTATTCCATCTGGAGGAACAACGCCCTAGAGTGTCGCCTCGGTTGACCGGAACGTAGAAATGACCATTACTCTCACACTGTTTGCAATTATTTCTTTTATACGATGGAAAAGCTGTTGTATTTATATCGTATTTTATGCTTCTGGCGTTGACTTCTAATGACCTAACTATTCGATCTGGTGGAGCAACGCCCTAGAGTGAAGCCTAGGTTGCTCGGAATGTAGAAATGACCATAACTTTCACACTGGTTGCAATTATTCGTTTTATACGATGGAAAAACTGTTGCATCTTTATCGTATTTTATGCTTCTGGCGTTGACTTGTTAGGCCGTAACTATTCGATCTGGTGGAGCAACGCCCTAGGGTGAAGCCTAGGTTGCCCGGAAAGTAGAAATGACGTTAACTTTCACACCGGTAGCAATTATTCGTTTTATATGATGGAAAAACTGTTGTATTTATATTGTATTTTATGCTCCTGGCGTTCACTTCTAAGGCCCTAACTATTCGATCTGGTGGAACAACGCCCAATGGTGAATCCTAGGTTGACCGGAACGTAGAAATGACCATAACTTTCACACCGGTAGCAATTATTCGTTTTACACGATGGAAAAACTGTTCTATTTATTTTGTATTTTATGCATCGGGCGTTGACTTCTAAGGCCCTAACTGTTTGATCTGGTGGAGCAACGCCCTAGAGTGAAGCCTAGGTTGCCCGGAACGTAGAAATGACCATAACTTTCACACTGGATGCTATTATTCGTTCTATTCGATGGAAAAACTGTTATATTTATATTGTATCTTATGCTTCTGGCGTTGACTTCTTAGGCCCTAACAATTCGATCTGTAGGAGCAACGCCCTAGGGTGTAGCCTAGGTATCCCGTAAAGTAGAAATGTCCATAGCTTTCATACTGGTTGCAATTATTCGATTTATATGATGGAAAAACTGTTGTATTTATATTGTATTTTATGCTCCTGGCGTTCACTTCTAAGGCCCTAACTATTCGATCTGGTGGAACAACGCACAATGGTGAATCCTAGGTTGACCGGAACGTAGAAATGACCATAACTTTCACACCGGTAGCAATTATTCGTTTTACACGATGGAAAAACTGTTCTATTTATTTTGTATTTTATGCTTCGGGCGTTGACTTCTAAGGCCCTAGCTATTCGATCTGGTGGAGTAACGCCCTAGAGTGAAACGTAGGTTACCCGGAACGTAGAAATGACCAGTACTTTCACACTGTTTGCAGTTATTCCTGTTGTACGATGGAAAAACTGTTGCATCTTTATTGTTTTTTATGCTTCTGGCGTTGACTTCTGAGGCCCTAACTATTCGATCTGGTGGAGCAACGCCCTAGAGTGTAGCCTAGGTTGCTCGGAACGTAGAAACGACCATTACTTTCACAATGCCTGCAATTATTCGTTTTCTACGATGGAAAAGCTGTTGTATTTGTATCGTATTTTATACCTCTGGCGTTGACTTCTTAGGCCCTAACTATTCCATCTGGAGGAACAACGCCCTAGAGTGACGCCTCGGTTGACCGGAACGTAGAAATGACCATTACTCTCACACTGTTTGCAATTATTTCTTTTATACGATGGAAAAGCTGTTGTATTTATATCGTATTTTATGCTTCTGGCGTTGACTTCTAATGACCTAACTATTCGATCTGGTGGAGCAACGCCCTAGAGTGAAGCCTAGGTTGCTCGGAATGTAGAAATGACCATAACTTTCACACTGGTTGCAATTATTCGTTTTATACGATGGAAAAACTGTTGCATCTTTATCGTATTTTATGCTTCTGGCGTTGACTTGTTAGGCCGTAACTATTCGATCTGGTGGAGCAACGCCCTAGGGTGAAGCCTAGGTTGCCCGGAAAGTAGAAATGACGTTAACTTTCACACCGGTAGCAATTATTCGGTTTACACGACGGAAAAACTGTTATATTTATATTGTATCTTAAGCTTCTGGCGTTGACTTCTTAGGCCCTAACAATTCGATCTGGTGGAACAACGACCTAGAGTGAGGCCTAGGTTGTCCGGAACGTAGAACTGACCATAACTTTCACGCTGGTAGCAATTATTCGTTTTATGCAATGGAAAAACTGTTGTATTTATATTGTATTTTATGCTTCTGGCGTTCACTTCTTAGGCCCTAACTATTCGATCTGGTGGAGCATCGCCCTAGGGAGGAGCCTAGGTTGCCCGGAACGTAGAAATGACCATCACTTTAAAACTGGTTGCAATTAATCCTTTTATACGATGGAAAAACTGTTGTATTTTTATTGCATTTTATGCTTCCGGCGTTGACTTCTAAGGCCCTAACTACTCAATCTGTTGGAGCAACGCCCTCGGGTGAAGCCTAGGTTGCCCGGAAAGTAGAAATGACGTTAACTTCCATACTGGTTGCAATTATTCGTTTTATACTATGGAAAAACTGTTGTATTTATATTGTATTTTATGCTTCTGGCGTTGACTTCTAAGGCACTAACTATTCGATCTAGTGGAGCAACGCCCTAGAGTGAAGCCTAAGTTGCCCGGAACGTAGAAATTACCATCACTTTCAAACTGGTTGCAAATATTCCTGTTATAGGATGGAAAGACTGTTGTATTTTTATTGTATTTTATGCTTCAGGCGTTGACTTCTGAGTCCGCAGCTATTCGATGTGGTGCAAGAACGCCATAGAGTGAAGCCTAGGTTGCCCGGAACGTAGAAATGACCATAACTTTCATACTGGTTGCAATTATTCGTTTAATACGATGGAAAAACTGTTGTATTTATATTGTATTTTGTGCTTCGGGCGTTGACTTCTAAGGCCCTAACTATTCAATCTGTTGGGTCAACGCCCTAGAGTGAAGCCTAGGTTGCTCGGAATTTAGAAATGACCATAACATTCACACTGGTTGAAATTATTCGTTTTATACGATGTAAAAGCTGTTGCATCTTTATTGTATTTTATGCTTCTGGCGTTGACTTCTAAGGCCCTAACCATTCGATCTGGTGGAGCAACGCCCTAGAGTGAAGCCTAGGTTGCCCGGAACGTAGAAATGACCACCACTTTCAAACTGGTTGCAATTAATCCTTTTATACGATGGAAAAACTGTTGTATTTTTATTGCATTTTATGCTTCGGGCGTTGACTTCTAAGGCCCTAGCTATTCCATCTGGTGGAGCAACACGCTAGAGTGAAACCTAGGTTGCCCGGAACGTAGAAATGACCATTACTTTCACACTGTTTGCAATTATTCATTTTATACGATGGAAAGGCTGTTGTATTTATATTGTATTTTATGCTCCTGGCGTTGACTTCTAAGGCCGTAGCTATTCCATATGGTGGAGCAACGTCCCAGAGTGAAGCCTAGGTTGCGCGGAACGTAGAAATGACCATAGCTTTCACACTGGTTACCATTATTCGTTTTATACGATGGAAAAGCTGTTTTATTTACATCGTATTTTAAGCTTCTGGCGTTGACAACTTAGGCCCTAACTGATCCATCTGGTGGAATAACTAACTAGGGTGAAGCCTAGGTTGCACGGAACGTAGAAATGTCCATAACTTTCACTCTGGTAGCAATTATTCGTTTTATACAATGGAAAAACTGTTCTATTTATTTTGCATTTTACGCTTCGGGCGTTGACTTCTAAGGCCCTAACTATTCGATCTGGTGGAGCAACGCCCTAGAGTGATGCCTAGGTTGCCCGGAACGTAGAACATACCATTACATTCACACTGGTTGCAATTATTCCTGTTATACGATGGAAAAACTGTTGCACCTTTATTGTATTTTATGCTTCTGGCGTTGACTTCATACGCCCTAGCTATTCGATCTGGTGGAGCAACGCACTAGAGTGAAGCCTAGATTACGCGGAACGTAGAAATGACCAGTACTTTCACACTGGTTGCAGTTATTCGTTTTATACAGTGGAAAAGCTGTTATATTTATATTGAATTTTATGCTTCTGGCATTGAATTCTAAGTCCCTAGCAATCTCATCTGGTGGAGCAACACCCTAGAGTGAAGCCTAGGTTGCCCCGAACGTAGAAGTGACCATTACTTCCACACTGTTTGCAAATATACATTATATACGATGCAAAATCTGTTGTACTTATATTGTAATTTATGCTACCGGCGTTGTCTTCTTAGGCCCTAACTATTTGATCTGATGGAGCACTGCCCTAGAGTGAAGCCTAGGTTGCCCGGAACGTAGAACATACCATTACCTTCACACTGGTTGCAATTATTCCTGTTATACGATGGAAAAGCTGTTGCACCTTTATTGTATTTTATGCTTCTGGCGTTGAGTTCATAGGCCCTAACTATTCGATCTGGAGGAGCAACGTCCTAGAGTGAAAGATAGGTTGCTCGGAACGTAGAAATGACCATAACTTTCACACTGGTTACAGTTACTCGTTTTATACAAAGGAAAAACTGTTCTATTTATTTTGCATTTTATGCTTCGGGCGTTGACTTCTGACGCGCTAACTATTCGATCTGGTGGAGCAACGCCCTAGAGTGAAACCTAGGTTACCCGGAACATAGAAATGACCAGTACTTTCACACTGTTTGCAGTTATTCCTGTTGTACGATGGAAAAACTGTTGCATCTTTATTGTATTTTATGCTTCTGGGGTTGACTTCTAAGGCCCTAACTATTCGATCTAGTGGAACAACGCCCTAGGGTGAAGCCTAGGTTGCCCGGAACGTAGAAATGACCAGTACTTTCACACTGGTTGCAGTTACTCCTGTTGTACGACGGAAAAGCTGTTGCACCTTTATTGTATTTTATGCATCTGGCGTTGACATCTAAGGCCCTAACATTCAATTCTGGTGGAGCAAGGCCCTAGAGTGAAGCCTAGGTTGCCCGGAACGTAGGAATGACCAGTACTTTCACACTGGTTGCAGTTATTCGTTTTATACAATGAAAAACTGTTGTATTTATTTTGCATTTTATGCTTCGGGCGCTGACTTCTAAGGCCTTAACTATTCGATCTGGTGCAGCAACGCCCTAGAGTGAAGCCTAGGTTGCCCGGGAAGTAGAAATGACCATAACTTTCACACTGGTTGCAATTATTCCTGTTACACGATGGAAAAACTGTTGCACCTTTATTGTGTTTTATGCTTCTGGCGTTGACTTCATAGGCCCTAACTATTCGATCTGGTGGAGCAAGGCCCTAGAGTGAAGCCTAGGTTGCTCGGAACGTAGAAATGACCATAACTTTCACACTGGTTGCCATTATTCGTTTTCTACGATGGAAAAGCTGTTGTATTTGTATCGTATTTTATGCTTCTGGCGTTGACTTCTTAGGCCCTAACTATTCCATCTGGTGGAACAACGCCCTAGGGCCAAGCCTAGGTTGCCCGGAACGTAGAAGTGACCATAACGTTCACACTGGTAGCAATTATTCGTTTTACACATGGAAAATCTGTTCTATTTTTTTGTATTTTATGCTTCGGGCGTTGACTTCTAAGGCCCTAGCTATTCCATCTGGTGATGCAACACGCTAGAGTGAAAGCTAGGTTGCCCGGAACGTGGAAATGACCATTACTTTCACACTGTTTGCAATTATTCATTTTATACGATGGAAAGGCTGTTGTATTTATATTGTATTTTATGCTCCTGGCGTTGACTTCTAAGGCCGTAGCTATTCCATATGGTGGAGCAACGTCCCAGAGTGAAGCCTAGGTTGCGCGGAACGTAGAAATGATCATAGCTTTCACACTGGTTACCATTATTCGTTTTATACGATGGAAAAGCTGTTTTATTTACATCGTCTTTTAAGCTTCTGGCGTTGACAACTTAGGCCCTAACTGATCCATCTGGTGGAACAACTAACTAGGGTGAAGCCTAGGTTGCACGGAACGTAGAAATGTCCATAACTTTCACTCTGGTAGCAATTACTCGTTTTATACAATGGAAAAACTGTTCTATTTATTTTGCATTTTACGCTTCGGGCGTTGACTTCTAAGGCCCTAACTATTCGATCTGGTGGAGCAACGCCCTAGAGTGATGCCTAGGTTGCCCGGAACGTAGAACATACCATTACATTCACACTGGTTGCAATTATTCCTGTTATACGATGGAAAAACTGTTGCACCTTTATTGTATTTTATGCTTCTGGCGTTGACTTCATACGCCCTAACTATTTGATCTGATGGAGCAACGCCCTAGAGTGAAACCTAGGTTACCCGGAACGTAGAAATGACCAGTACTTTCACACTGGTTGCAGTTATTCATTTTATACGATGGAAAAACTGTTGTACTTATATTGTATTTTATCCTTCTGGCGTTGAATTCTAAGTCCCTAGCTATTCGATCTGGTGGAGCAACACCCTAGAGTGAAGCCTAGGTTGCCCGGAACGTAGAAATGACCATTACTTTCACACTGTTTGCAATTATTCATTTTATACGATGGAAAGGCTGTTGTATTTATATTGTATTTTATGCTCCTGGCGTTGACTTCTAAGGCCGTAGCTATTCCATCTGGTGGAGCAACGCCCCAGAGTGAAGCCTAGGTTGCGCGGAACGTAGAAATGACCATAGCTTTCACACTGGTTACCATTATTCGTTTTATACGATGGAAAAGCTGTTTTATTTACATCTTATTTTATGCTTCTGGCGTTGACAACTTAGGCCCTAACTGATCCATCTGGTGGAACAACGCACTAGGGTGAAGCCTAGGTTGCACGGAACGTAGAAATGTCCATAGCTTTCACTCTGGTAGCAATTATTCGTTTTATACAATGGAAAAACTGTTCTATTTATTTTGCATTTTACGCTTCGGGCGTTGACTTCTAAGGCCCTAACTATTCGATCTGGTGGAGCAACGCCCTAGAGTGATGCCTAGGTTGCCAGGAACGTAGAACATACCATTACCTTCACACTGGTTGCAATTATTCCTGTTATACGATGGAAAAACTGTTGCACCTTTATTGTATTTTATGCTTCTGGCGTTGACTTCATAGGCCCTAACTATTCGATCTGGTGCAGCAACGCCCTAGAGTGAAGCCTAGGTTGCCCGGGAAGTAGAAATGACCATAACTTTCACACTGGTTGCAATTATTCGTTTTATACTATGGAAAAACTGTTGTATTTATATTGTATTTTATGCTTCTGGCGTTGACTTCTAAGGCACTAACTATTCGATCTAGTGGAGCAACGCCCTAGAGTGAAGCCTAAGTTCCCCGGAACGTAGAAATTACCATCACTTTCAAACTGGTTGCAAATATTCCTGTTATATGATGGAAAAACTGTTGTATTTTTATTGCATTTTATGCTTCGGGCAATGACTTCTAAGGCCCTAACTATTCAATCTGTAGGAGCAACGCCCTAGGGTGTAGCCTAGGTATCCCGTAAAGTAGAAATGACCATAGTTTTCATACTGGTTGCAATTATTCGTTGTATATGATGGAAAAACTGTTGTATTTATATTGTATTTTATGCTCCTGGCGTTCACTTCTAAGGCCCTAACTATTCGATCTGGTGGAACAACGCCCAATGGTGAATCCTAGGTTGACCGGAACGTAGAAATGACCATAACTTTCTCACCGGTAGCAATTATTCGTTTTACACGATGGAAAAACTGTTCTATTTATTTTGTATTTTATGCATCGGGCGTTGACTTCTAAGGCCCTAACTGTTTGATCTGGTGGAGCAACGCCCTAGAGTGAAGCCTAGGTTTCCCGGAACGTAGAAATGACCATAACTTTCACACTGGATGCTATTATTCGTTCTATTCGATGGAAAAACTGTTATATTTATATTGTATCTTATGCTTCTGGCGTTGACTTCTTAGGCCCTAACAATTCGATCTGGTGGAACAACGCCCTAGAGTGAAGCCTAGGTTGCCCGGAACGTAGAAATGACCATCACTTTAAAACTGGTTGCAATTAATCCTTTTATACGATGGAAAAACTGTTGTATTTTTATTGCATTTTATGCTTCCGGCGTTGACTTCTAAGGCCCTAACTACTCAATCTGTTGGAGCAACGCCCTCGGGTGAAGCCTAGGTTGCCCGGAAAGTAGAAATGACGTTAACTTCCATACTGGTTGCAATTATTCGTTTTATACTATGGAAAAACTGTTGTATTTATATTGTATTTTATGCTTCTGGCGTTGATTTCTAAGGCACTAACTATTCGATCTAGTGGAGCAACGCCCTAGAGTGAAGCCTAAGTTGCCCGGAACGTAGAAATTACCATCACTTTCAAACTGGTTGCAAATATTCCTGTTATATGATGGAAAAACTGTTGTATTTTTATTGCATTTTATGCTTCGGGCAATGACTTCTAAGGCCCTAACTATTCAATCTGTAGGAGCAACGCCCTAGGGTGTAGCCTAGGTATCCCGTAAAGTAGAAATGACCATAGCTTTCATACTGGTTGCAATTATTCGTTTTATATGATGGAAAAACTGTTGTATTTATATTGTATTTTATGCTCCTGGCGATCACTTCTAAGGCCCTAACTATTCGATCTGGTGGAACAACGCCCAATGGTGAATCCTAGGTTGACCGGAACGTAGAAATGACCATAACTTTCACACCGGTAGCAATTATTCGTTTTACACGATGGAAAAACTGTTCTATTTATTTTGTATTTTATGCATCGGGCGTTGACTTCTAAGGCCCTAACTGTTTGATCTGGTGGAGCAACGCCCTAGAGTGAAGCCTAGGTTGCCCGGAACGTAGAAATGACCATAACTTTCACACTGGATGCTATTATTCGTTCTATTCGATGGAAAAACTGTTATATTTATATTGTATCTTATGCTTCTGGCGTTGACTTCTAAGGCCCTAACTACTCAATCTGTTGGAGCAACGCCCTCGGGTGAAGCCTAGGTTGCCCGGAAAGTAGAAATGACGTTAACTTCCATACTGGTTGCAATTATTCGTTTTATACTATGGAAAAACTGTTGTATTTATATTGTATTTTATGCTTCTGGCGTTGACTTCTAAGGCACTAACTATTCGATCTAGTGGAGCAACGCCCTAGAGTGAAGCCTAAGTTGCCCGGAACGTAGAAATTACCATCACTTTCAAACTGGTTGCAAATATTCCTGTTATATGATGGAAAAACTGTTGTATTTTTATTGCATTTTATGCTTCGGGCAATGACTTCTAAGGCCCTAACTATTCAATCTGTAGGAGCAACGCCCTAGGGTGTAGCCTAGGTATCCCGTAAAGTAGAAATGACCATAGCTTTCATACTGGTTGCAATTATTCGTTTTATATGATGGAAAAACTGTTGTATTTATATTGTATTTTATGCTCCTGGCGTTCACTTCTAAGGCCCTAACTATTCGATCTGGTGGAACAACGCCCAATGGTGAATCCTAGGTTGACCGGAACGTAGAAATGACCATAACTTTCACACCGGTAGCAATTATTCGTTTTACACGAAGGAAAAACTGTTCTATTTATTTTGTATTTTATGCTTCGGGCGTTGACTTCTAAGGCCCTAGCTATTCGATCTGGTGGAGTAACGCCCTAGAGTGAAACGTAGGTTACCCGGAACGTAGAAATGACCAGTACTTTCACACTGTTTGCAGTTATTCCTGTTGTACGATGGAAAAACTGTTGCATCTTTATTGTTTTTTATGCTTCTGGCGTTGACTTCTGAGGCCCTAACTATTCGATCTGGTGGAGCAACGCCCTAGAGTGTAGCCCAGGTTGCTCGGAACGGAGAAACGACCATTACTTTCACAATGCCTGCAATTATTCGTTTTCTACGATGGAAAAGCTGTTGTATTTGTATCGTATTTTATACCTCTGGCGTTGACTTCTTAGGCCCTAACTATTCCATCTGGTGGAACAACGCCCCAGAGTGACGCCTCGGTTGACCGGAACGTAGAAATGACCATTACTCTCACACTGTTTCCAATTATTTCTTTTATACGATGGAAAAGCTGTTGTATTTATATCGTATTTTATGCTTCTGGCGTTGACTTCTAATGACCTAACTATTCGATCTGGTGGAGCAACGCCCTAGAGTGAAGCCTAGGTTGCTCGGAATGTAGAAATGACCATAACTTTCACACTGGTTGCAATTATTCGTTTTATACGATGGAAAAACTGTTGCATCTTTATCGTATTTTATGCTTCTGGCGTTGACTTGTTAGGCCGTAACTATTCGATCTGGTGGAGCAACGCCCTAGGGTGAAGCCTAGGTTGCCCGGAAAGTAGAAATGACGTTAACTTTCACACCGGTAGCAATTATTCGGTTTACACGACGGAAAAACTGTTATATTTATATTGTATCTTAAGCTTCTGGCGTTGACTTCTTAGGCCCTAACAATTCGATCTGGTGGAACAACGACCTAGAGTGAGGCCTAGGTTGTCCGGAACGTAGAACTGACCATAACTTTCACGCTGGTAGCAATTATTCGTTTTATGCAATGGAAAAACTGTTGTATTTATATTGTATTTTATGCTTCTGGCGTTCACTTCTTAGGCCCTAACTATTCGATCTGGTGGAACATCGCCCTACGGAGGAGCCTAGGTTGCCCGGAACGTAGAAATGACCATCACTTTAAAACTGGTTGCAATTAATCCTTTTATACGATGGAAAAACTGTTGTATTTTTATTGCATTTTATGCTTCCGGCGTTGACTTCTAAGGCCCTAACTACTCAATCTGTTGGAGCAACGCCCTCGGGTGAAGCCTAGGTTGCCCGGAAAGTAGAAATGACGTTAACTTCCATACTGGTTGCAATTATTCGTTTTATACTATGGAAAAACTGTTGTATTTATATTGTATTTTATGCTTCTGGCGTTGACTTCTAAGGCACTAACTATTCGATCTAGTGGAGCAACGCCCTAGAGTGAAGCCTAAGTTCCCCGGAACGTAGAAATTACCATCACTTTCAAACTGGTTGCAAATATTCCTGTTATATGATGGAAAAGCTGTTGTATTTTTATTGCATTTTATGCTTCGGGCAATGACTTCTAAGGCCCTAACTATTCAATCTGTAGGAGCAACGCCCTAGGGTGTAGCCTAGGTATCCCGTAAAGTAGAAATGACCATAGTTTTCATACTGGTTGCAATTATTCGTTGTATATGATGGAAAAACTGTTGTATTTATATTGTATTTTATGCTCCTGGCGTTCACTTCTAAGGCCCTAACTATTCGATCTGGTGGAACAACGCCCAATGGTGAATCCTAGGTTGACCGGAACGTAGAAATGACCATAACTTTCTCACCGGTAGCAATTATTCGTTTTACACGATGGAAAAACTGTTCTATTTATTTTGTATTTTATGCATCGGGCGTTGACTTCTAAGGCCCTAACTGTTTGATCTGGTGGAGCAACGCCCTAGAGTGAAGCCTAGGTTTCCCGGAACGTAGAAATGACCATAACTTTCACACTGGATGCTATTATTCGTTCTATTCGATGGAAAAACTGTTATATTTATATTGTATCTTATGCTTCTGGCGTTGACTTCTTAGGCCCTAACAATTCGATCTGGTGGAACAACGCCCTAGAGTGAAGCCTAGGTTGCCCGGAACGTAGAAATGACCATCACTTTAAAACTGGTTGCAATTAATCCTTTTATACGATGGAAAAACTGTTGTATTTTTATTGCATTTTATGCTTCCGGCGTTGACTTCTAAGGCCCTAACTACTCAATCTGTTGGAGCAACGCCCTCGGGTGAAGCCTAGGTTGCCCGGAAAGTAGAAATGACGTTAACTTCCATACTGGTTGCAATTATTCGTTTTATACTATGGAAAAACTGTTGTATTTATATTGTATTTTATGCTTCTGGCGTTGATTTCTAAGGCACTAACTATTCGATCTAGTGGAGCAACGCCCTAGAGTGAAGCCTAAGTTGCCCGGAACGTAGAAATTACCATCACTTTCAAACTGGTTGCAAATATTCCTGTTATATGATGGAAAAACTGTTGTATTTTTATTGCATTTTATGCTTCGGGCAATGACTTCTAAGGCCCTAACTATTCAATCTGTAGGAGCAACGCCCTAGGGTGTAGCCTAGGTATCCCGTAAAGTAGAAATGACCATAGCTTTCATACTGGTTGCAATTATTCGTTTTATATGATGGAAAAACTGTTGTATTTATATTGTATTTTATGCTCCTGGCGTTCACTTCTAAGGCCCTAACTATTCGATCTGGTGGAACAACGCCCAATGGTGAATCCTAGGTTGACCGGAACGTAGAAATGACCATAACTTTCACACCGGTAGCAATTATTCGTTTTACACGATGGAAAAACTGTTCTATTTATTTTGTATTTTATGCTTCGGGCGTTGACTTCTAAGGCCCTAGCTATTCGATCTGGTGGAGTAACGCCCTAGAGTGAAACGTAGGTTACCCGGAACGTAGAAATGACCAGTACTTTCACACTGTTTGCAGTTATTCCTGTTGTACGATGGAAAAACTGTTGCATCTTTATTGTTTTTTATGCTTCTGGCGTTGACTTCTGAGGCCCTAACTATTCGATCTGGTGGAGCAACGCCCTAGAGTGTAGCCCAGGTTGCTCGGAACGGAGAAACGACCATTACTTTCACAATGCCTGCAATTATTCGTTTTCTACGATGGAAAAGCTGTTGTATTTGTATCGTATTTTATACCTCTGGCGTTGACTTCTTAGGCCCTAACTATTCCATCTGGTGGAACAACGCCCCAGAGTGACGCCTCGGTTGACCGGAACGTAGAAATGACCATTACTCTCACACTGTTTGCAATTATTTCTTTTATACGATGGAAAAGCTGTTGTATTTATATCGTATTTTATGCTTCTGGCGTTGACTTCTAATGACCTAACTATTCGATCTGGTGGAGCAACGCCCTAGAGTGAAGCCTAGGTTGCTCGGAATGTAGAAATGACCATAACTTTCACACTGGTTGCAATTATTCGTTTTATACGATGGAAAAACTGTTGCATCTTTATCGTATTTTATGCTTCTGGCGTTGACTTGTTAGGCCGTAACTATTCGATCTGGTGGAGCAACGCCCTAGAGTGAAGCCTAGGTTGCTCGGAATGTAGAAATGACCATAACTTTCACACTGGTTGCAATTATTCGTTTTATACGATGGAAAAACTGTTGCATCTTTATCGTATTTTATGCTTCTGGCGTTGACTTGTTAGGCCGTAACTATTCGATCTGGTGGAGCAACGCCCTAGGGTGAAGCCTAGGTTGCCCGGAAAGTAGAAATGACGTTAACTTTCACACCGGTAGCAATTATTCGGTTTACACGACGGAAAAACTGTTATATTTATATTGTATCTTAAGCTTCTGGCGTTGACTTCTTAGGCCCTAACAATTCGATCTGGTGGAACAACGACCTAGAGTGAGGCCTAGGTTGTCCGGAACGTAGAACTGACCATAACTTTCACGCTGGTAGCAATTATTCGTTTTATGCAATGGAAAAACTGTTGTATTTATATTGTATTTTATGCTTCTGGCGTTCACTTCTTAGGCCCTAACTATTCGATCTGGTGGAACATCGCCCTACGGAGGAGCCTAGGTTGCCCGGAACGTAGAAATGACCATCACTTTAAAACTGGTTGCAATTAATCCTTTTATACGATGGAAAAACTGTTGTATTTTTATTGCATTTTATGCTTCCGGCGTTGACTTCTAAGGCCCTAACTACTCAATCTGTTGGAGCAACGCCCTCGGGTGAAGCCTAGGTTGCCCGGAAAGTAGAAATGACGTTAACTTCCATACTGGTTGCAATTATTCGTTTTATACTATGGAAAAACTGTTGTATTTATATTGTATTTTATGCTTCTGGCGTTGACTTCTAAGGCACTAACTATTCGATCTAGTGGAGCAACGCCCTAGAGTGAAGCCTAAGTTGCCCGGAACGTAGAAATTACCATCACTTTCAAACTGGTTGCAAATATTCCTGTTATATGATGGAAAAACTGTTGTATTTTTATTGCATTTTATGCTTCGGGCAATGACTTCTAAGGCCCTAACTATTCAATCTGTAGGAGCAACGCCCTAGGGTGTAGCCTAGGTATCCCGTAAAGTAGAAATGACCATAGTTTTCATACTGGTTGCAATTATTCGTTGTATATGATGGAAAAACTGTTGTATTTATATTGTATTTTATGCTCCTGGCGTTCACTTCTAAGGCCCTAACTATTCGATCTGGTGGAACAACGCCCAATGGTGAATCCTAGGTTGACCGGAACGTAGAAATGACCATAACTTTCTCACCGGTAGCAATTATTCGTTTTACACGATGGAAAAACTGTTCTATTTATTTTGTATTTTATGCATCGGGCGTTGACTTCTAAGGCCCTAACTGTTTGATCTGGTGGAGCAACGCCCTAGAGTGAAGCCTAGGTTTCCCGGAACGTAGAAATGACCATAACTTTCACACTGGATGCTATTATTCGTTCTATTCGATGGAAAAACTGTTATATTTATATTGTATCTTATGCTTCTGGCGTTGACTTCTTAGGCCCTAACAATTCGATCTGGTGGAACAACGCCCTAGAGTGAAGCCTAGGTTGCCCGGAACGTAGAAATGACCATCACTTTAAAACTGGTTGCAATTAATCCTTTTATACGATGGAAAAACTGTTGTATTTTTATTGCATTTTATGCTTCCGGCGTTGACTTCTAAGGCCCTAACTACTCAATCTGTTGGAGCAACGCCCTCGGGTGAAGCCTAGGTTGCCCGGAAAGTAGAAATGACGTTAACTTCCATACTGGTTGCAATTATTCGTTTTATACTATGGAAAAACTGTTGTATTTATATTGTATTTTATGCTTCTGGCGTTGATTTCTAAGGCACTAACTATTCGATCTAGTGGAGCAACGCCCTAGAGTGAAGCCTAAGTTGCCCGGAACGTAGAAATTACCATCACTTTCAAACTGGTTGCAAATATTCCTGTTATATGATGGAAAAACTGTTGTATTTTTATTGCATTTTATGCTTCGGGCAATGACTTCTAAGGCCCAAACTATTCAATCTGTAGGAGCAACGCCCTAGGGTGTAGCCTAGGTATCCCGTAAAGTAGAAATGACCATAGCTTTCATACTGGTTGCAATTATTCGTTTTATATGATGGAAAAACTGTTGTATTTATATTGTATTTTATGCTCCTGGCGTTCACTTCTAAGGCCCTAACTATTCGATCTGGTGGAACAACGCCCAATGGTGAATCCTAGGTTGACCGGAACGTAGAAATGACCATAACTTTCACACCGGTAGCAATTATTCGTTTTACACGATGGAAAAACTGTTCTATTTATTTTGTATTTTATGCATCGGGCGTTGACTTCTAAGGCCCTAACTGTTTGATCTGGTGGAGCAACGCCCTAGAGTGAAGCCTAGGTTGCCCGGAACGTAGAAATGACCATAACTTTCACACTGGATGCTATTATTCGTTCTATTCGATGGAAAAACTGTTATATTTATATTGTATCTTATGCTTCTGGCGTTGACTTCTAAGGCCCTAACTACTCAATCTGTTGGAGCAACGCCCTCGGGTGAAGCCTAGGTTGCCCGGAAAGTAGAAATGACGTTAACTTCCATACTGGTTGCAATTATTCGTTTTATACTATGGAAAAACTGTTGTATTTATATTGTATTTTATGCTTCTGGCGTTGACTTCTAAGGCACTAACTATTCGATCTAGTGGAGCAACGCCCTAGAGTGAAGCCTAAGTTGCCCGGAACGTAGAAATTACCATCACTTTCAAACTGGTTGCAAATATTCCTGTTATATGATGGAAAAACTGTTGTATTTTTATTGCATTTTATGCTTCGGGCAATGACTTCTAAGGCCCTAACTATTCAATCTGTAGGAGCAACGCCCTAGGGTGTAGCCTAGGTATCCCGTAAAGTAGAAATGACCATAGCTTTCATACTGGTTGCAATTATTCGTTTTATATGATGGAAAAACTGTTGTATTTATATTGTATTTTATGCTCCTGGCGTTCACTTCTAAGGCCCTAACTATTCGATCTGGTGGAACAACGCCCAATGGTGAATCCTAGGTTGACCGGAACGTAGAAATGACCATAACTTTCACACCGGTAGCAATTATTCGTTTTACACGAAGGAAAAACTGTTCTATTTATTTTGTATTTTATGCTTCGGGCGTTGACTTCTAAGGCCCTAGCTATTCGATCTGGTGGAGTAACGCCCTAGAGTGAAACGTAGGTTACCCGGAACGTAGAAATGACCAGTACTTTCACACTGTTTGCAGTTATTCCTGTTGTACGATGGAAAAACTGTTGCATCTTTATTGTTTTTTATGCTTCTGGCGTTGACTTCTGAGGCCCTAACTATTCGATCTGGTGGAGCAACGCCCTAGAGTGTAGCCCAGGTTGCTCGGAACGGAGAAACGACCATTACTTTCACAATGCCTGCAATTATTCGTTTTCTACGATGGAAAAGCTGTTGTATTTGTATCGTATTTTATACCTCTGGCGTTGACTTCTTAGGCCCTAACTATTCCATCTGGTGGAACAACGCCCCAGAGTGACGCCTCGGTTGACCGGAACGTAGAAATGACCATTACTCTCACACTGTTTCCAATTATTTCTTTTATACGATGGAAAAGCTGTTGTATTTATATCGTATTTTATGCTTCTGGCGTTGACTTCTAATGACCTAACTATTCGATCTGGTGGAGCAACGCCCTAGAGTGAAGCCTAGGTTGCTCGGAATGTAGAAATGACCATAACTTTCACACTGGTTGCAATTATTCGTTTTATACGATGGAAAAACTGTTGCATCTTTATCGTATTTTATGCTTCTGGCGTTGACTTGTTAGGCCGTAACTATTCGATCTGGTGGAGCAACGCCCTAGGGTGAAGCCTAGGTTGCCCGGAAAGTAGAAATGACGTTAACTTTCACACCGGTAGCAATTATTCGGTTTACACGACGGAAAAACTGTTATATTTATATTGTATCTTAAGCTTCTGGCGTTGACTTCTTAGGCCCTAACAATTCGATCTGGTGGAACAACGACCTAGAGTGAGGCCTAGGTTGTCCGGAACGTAGAACTGACCATAACTTTCACGCTGGTAGCAATTATTCGTTTTATGCAATGGAAAAACTGTTGTATTTATATTGTATTTTATGCTTCTGGCGTTCACTTCTTAGGCCCTAACTATTCGATCTGGTGGAACATCGCCCTAGGGAGGAGCCTAGGTTGCCCGGAACGTAGAAATGACCATCACTTTAAAACTGGTTGCAATTAATCCTTTTATACGATGGAAAAACTGTTGTATTTTTATTGCATTTTATGCTTCCGGCGTTGACTTCTAAGGCCCTAACTACTCAATCTGTTGGAGCAACGCCCTCGGGTGAAGCCTAGGTTGCCCGGAAAGTAGAAATGACGTTAACTTCCATACTGGTTGCAATTATTCGTTTTATACTATGGAAAAACTGTTGTATTTATATTGTATTTTATGCTTCTGGCGTTGACTTCTAAGGCACTAACTATTCGATCTAGTGGAGCAACGCCCTAGAGTGAAGCCTAAGTTGCCCGGAACGTAGAAATTACCATCACTTTCAAACTGGTTGCAAATATTCCTGTTATATGATGGAAAAACTGTTGTATTTTTATTGCATTTTATGCTTCGGGCAATGACTTCTAAGGCCCTAACTATTCAATCTGTAGGAGCAACGCCCTAGGGTGTAGCCTAGGTATCCCGTAAAGTAGAAATGACCATAGTTTTCATACTGGTTGCAATTATTCGTTGTATATGATGGAAAAACTGTTGTATTTATATTGTATTTTATGCTCCTGGCGTTCACTTCTAAGGCCCTAACTATTCGATCTGGTGGAACAACGCCCAATGGTGAATCCTAGGTTGACCGGAACGTAGAAATGACCATAACTTTCTCACCGGTAGCAATTATTCGTTTTACACGATGGAAAAACTGTTCTATTTATTTTGTATTTTATGCATCGGGCGTTGACTTCTAAGGCCCTAACTGTTTGATCTGGTGGAGCAACGCCCTAGAGTGAAGCCTAGGTTTCCCGGAACGTAGAAATGACCATAACTTTCACACTGGATGCTATTATTCGTTCTATTCGATGGAAAAACTGTTATATTTATATTGTATCTTATGCTTCTGGCGTTGACTTCTTAGGCCCTAACAATTCGATCTGGTGGAACAACGCCCTAGAGTGAAGCCTAGGTTGCCCGGAACGTAGAAATGACCATCACTTTAAAACTGGTTGCAATTAATCCTTTTATACGATGGAAAAACTGTTGTATTTTTATTGCATTTTATGCTTCCGGCGTTGACTTCTAAGGCCCTAACTACTCAATCTGTTGGAGCAACGCCCTCGGGTGAAGCCTAGGTTGCCCGGAAAGTAGAAATGACGTTAACTTCCATACTGGTTGCAATTATTCGTTTTATACTATGGAAAAACTGTTGTATTTATATTGTATTTTATGCTTCTGGCGTTGATTTCTAAGGCACTAACTATTCGATCTAGTGGAGCAACGCCCTAGAGTGAAGCCTAAGTTGCCCGGAACGTAGAAATTACCATCACTTTCAAACTGGTTGCAAATATTCCTGTTATATGATGGAAAAACTGTTGTATTTTTATTGCATTTTATGCTTCGGGCAATGACTTCTAAGGCCCTAACTATTCAATCTGTAGGAGCAACGCCCTAGGGTGTAGCCTAGGTATCCCGTAAAGTAGAAATGACCATAGCTTTCATACTGGTTGCAATTATTCGTTTTATATGATGGAAAAACTGTTGTATTTATATTGTATTTTATGCTCCTGGCGTTCACTTCTAAGGCCCTAACTATTCGATCTGGTGGAACAACGCCCAATGGTGAATCCTAGGTTGACCGGAACGTAGAAATGACCATAACTTTCACACCGGTAGCAATTATTCGTTTTACACGATGGAAAAACTGTTCTATTTATTTTGTATTTTATGCATCGGGCGTTGACTTCTAAGGCCCTAACTGTTTGATCTGGTGGAGCAACGCCCTAGAGTGAAGCCTAGGTTGCCCGGAACGTAGAAATGACCATAACTTTCACACTGGATGCTATTATTCGTTCTATTCGATGGAAAAACTGTTATATTTATATTGTATCTTATGCTTCTGGCGTTGACTTCTAAGGCCCTAACTACTCAATCTGTTGGAGCAACGCCCTCGGGTGAAGCCTAGGTTGCCCGGAAAGTAGAAATGACGTTAACTTCCATACTGGTTGCAATTATTCGTTTTATACTATGGAAAAACTGTTGTATTTATATTGTATTTTATGCTTCTGGCGTTGACTTCTAAGGCACTAACTATTCGATCTAGTGGAGCAACGCCCTAGAGTGAAGCCTAAGTTGCCCGGAACGTAGAAATTACCATCACTTTCAAACTGGTTGCAAATATTCCTGTTATATGATGGAAAAACTGTTGTATTTTTATTGCATTTTATGCTTCGGGCAATGACTTCTAAGGCCCTAACTATTCAATCTGTAGGAGCAACGCCCTAGGGTGTAGCCTAGGTATCCCGTAAAGTAGAAATGACCATAGCTTTCATACTGGTTGCAATTATTCGATTTATATGATGGAAAAACTGTTGTATTTATATTGTATTTTATGCTCCTGGCGTTCACTTCTAAGGCCCTAACTATTCGATCTGGTGGAACAACGCCCAATGGTGAATCCTAGGTTGACCGCAACGTAGAAATGACCATAACTTTCACACCGGTAGCAATTATTCGTTTTACACGATGGAAAAACTGTTCTATTTATTTTGTATTTTATGCTTCGGGCGTTGACTTCTAAGGCCCTAGCTATTCGATCTGGTGGAGTAACGCCCTAGAGTGAAACGTAGGTTACCCGGAACGTAGAAATGACCAGTACTTTCACACTGTTTGCAGTAATTCCTGTTGTACGATGGAAAAACTGTTGCATCTTTATTGTATTTTATGCTTCTGGCGTTGACTTCTGAGGCCCTAACTATTCGATCTGGTGGAGCAACGCCCTAGAGTGTAGCCTAGGTTGCTCGGAACGTAGAAACGACCATTACTTTCACAATGCCTGCAATTATTCGTTTTCTACGATGGAAAAGCTGTTGTATTTGTATCGTATTTTATACCTCTGGCGTTGACTTCTTAGGCCCTAACTATTCCATCTGGTGGAACAACGCCCTAGAGTGACGCCTCGGTTGACCGGAACGTAGAAATGACCATTACTTTCACACTGTTTGCTATTATTCCTTTTATACGATGGAAAAGCTGTTGTATTTATATCGTATTTTATGCTTCTGGCGTTGACTTCTAATGACCTAACTATTCGATCTGGTGGAGCAACGCCCTAGAGTGAAGCCTAGGTTGCTCGGAATGTAGAAATGACCATAACTTTCACACTGGTTGCAATTATTCGTTTTATACGATGGAAAAACTGTTGCACCTTTATCGTATTTTATGCTTCTGGCGTTGACTTGTTAGGCCGTAACTATTCGATCTGGTGGAGCAACGCCCTAGGGTGAAGCCTAGGTTGCCCGGAAAGTAGAAATGACGTTAACTTTCACACCGGTAGCAATTATTCGGTTTACACGACGGAAAAACTGTTATATTTATGTTGTATCTTAAGCTTCTGGCGTTGACTTCTTAGGCCCTAACAATTCGATCTGGTGGAACAACGACCTAGAGTGAGGCCTAGGTTGTCCGGAACGTAGAACTGACCATAACTTTCACGCTGGTAGCAATTATCCGTTTTATGCAATGGAAAAACTATTGTATTTATATTGTATTTTATGCTTCTGGCGTTCACTTCTTAGGCCCTAACTATTCGATCTGGTGGAACATCGCCCTAGGGAGGAGCCTAGGTAGCCCGGAACGTAGAAATGACCATCACTTTAAAACTGGTTGCAATTAAACCTTTTATACGATGGAAAAACTGTTGTATTTTTATTGCATTTTATGCTTCCGGCGTTGACTTCTAAGGCCCTAACTACTCAATCTGTTGGAGCAACGCCCTCGGGTGAAGCCTAGGTTGCCCGGAAAGTAGAAATGACGTTAACTTCCATACTGGTTGCAATTATTCGTTTTATACTATGGAAAAACTGTTGTATTTATATTGTATTTTATGCTTCTGGCGTTGACTTCTAAGGCACTAACTATTCGATCTAGTGGAGCAACGCCCTAGAGTGAAGCCTAAGTTGCCCGGAATCTAGAAATGACCATCACTTTCAAACTGGTTGCAATTATTCCTGTTATATGATGGAAAAACTGTTGTATTTTTATCGCATTTTATGCTTCGGGCATTGACTTCTAAGGCACTAACTATTCGATCTAGTGGAGCAACGCCCTAGAGTGAAGCCTAAGTTGCCCGGAACGTAGAAATTACCATCACTTTCAAACTGGTTGCAAATATTCCTGTTATATGATGGAAAAACTGTTGTATTTTTATTGCATTTTATGCTTCCGGCGTTGACTTCTATGGCCCTAACTACTCAATCTGTTGGAGCAACGCCCTCGGGTGAAGCCTAGGTTGCCCGGAAAGTAGAAATGACGTTAACTTCCATACTGGTTGCAATTATTCGTTTTATACTATGGAAAAACTGTTGTATTTATATTGTATTTTATGCTTCTGGCGTTCACTTCTAAGGCACTAACTATTCGATCTAGTGGAGCAACGCCCTAGAGTGAAGCCTAAGTTGCCCGGAACGTAGAAATTACCATCACTTTCAAACTGGTTGCAAATATTCCTGTTATATGATGGAAAAACTGTTGTATTTTTATTGCATTTTATGCTTCGGGCAATGACTTCTAAGGCCCTAACTATTCAATCTGTAGGAGCAACGCCCTAGGGTGTAGCCTAGGTATCCCGTAAAGTAGAAATGACCATAGCTTTCATACTGGTTGCAATTATTCGTTTTATATGATGGAAAAACTGTTGTATTTATATTGTATTTTATGCTCCTGGCGTTCACTTCTAAGGCCCTAACTATTCGATCTGGTGGAACAACGCCCAATGGTGAATCCTAGGTTGACCGGAACGTAGAAATGACCATAACTTTCACACCGGTAGCAATTATTCGTTTTACACGATGGAAAAACTGTTCTATTTATTTTGTATTTTATGCTTCGGGCGTTGACTTCTAAGGCCCTAGCTATTCGATCTGGTGGAGTAACGCCCTAGAGTGAAACGTAGGTTACCCGGAACGTAGAAATGACCAGTACTTTCACACTGTTTGCAGTTATTCCTGTTGTACGATGGAAAAACTGTTGCATCTTTATTGTTTTTTATGCTTCTGGCGTTGACTTCTGAGGCCCTAACTATTCGATCTGGTGGAGCAACGCCCTAGAGTGAAGCCTAGGTTGCTCGGAATGTAGAAATGACCATAACTTTCACACTGGTTGCAATTATTCGTTTTATACGATGGAAAAACTGTTGCATCTTTATTGTATTTTATGCTTCTGGCGTTGACTTGTTAGGCCGTAACTATTCGATCTGGTGGAGCAACGCCCTAGGGTGAAGCCTAGGTTGCCCGGAAAGTAGAAATGACGTTAACTTTCACACCGGTAGCAATTATTCGGTTTACGCGACGGAAAAACTGTTATATTTATATTGTATCTTAAGCTTCTGGCGTTGACTTCTTAGGCCCTAACAATTCGATCTGGTGGAACAACGACCTAGAGTGAGGCCTAGGTTGTCCGGAACGTAGAACTGACCATAACTTTCACGCTGGTAGCAATTATTCGTTTTATGCAATGGAAAAACTGTTGTATTTATATTGTATTTTATGCTTCTGGCGTTCACTTCTTAGGCCCTAACTATTCGATCTGGTGGAACATCGCCCTGGGGAGGAGCCTAGGTTGCCCGGAACGTAGAAATGACCATCACTTTAAAACTGGTTGCAATTAATCCTTTTATACGATGGAAAAACTGTTGTATTTATATTGTATTTTATGCTTCTGGCGTTCACTTCTTAGGCCCTAACTATTCGATCTGGTGGAACATCGCCCTGGGGAGGAGCCTAGGTTGCCCGGAACGTAGAAATGACCATAACTTTCACACTGGATGCTATTATTCGTTCTATTCGATGGAAAAACTGTTATATTTATATTGTATCTTATGCTTCTGGCGTTGACTTCTAAGGCCCTAACTACTCAATCTGTTGGAGCAACGCCCTCGGGTGAAGCCTAGGTTGCCCGGAAAGTAGAAATGACGTTAACTTCCATACTGGTTGCAATTATTCGTTTTATACTATGGAAAAACTGTTGTATTTATATTGTATTTTATGCTTCTGGCGTTGACTTCTAAGGCACTAACTATTCGATCTAGTGGAGCAACGCCCTAGAGTGAAGCCTAAGTTGCCCGGAACGTAGAAATTACCATCACTTTCAAACTGGTTGCAAATATTCCTGTTATATGATGGAAAAACTGTTGAATTTTTATTGCATTTTATGCTTCGGGCAATGACTTCTAAGGCCCTAACTATTCAATCTGTAGGAGCAACGCCCTAGGGTGTAGCCTAGGTATCCCGTAAAGTAGAAATGACCATAGCTTTCATACTGGTTGCAATTATTCGTTTTATATGATGGAAAAACTGTTGTATTTATATTGTATTTTATGCTCCTGGCGTTCACTTCTAAGGCCCTAACTATTCGATCTGGTGGAACAACGCCCAATGGTGAATCCTAGGTTGACCGGAACGTAGAAATGACCATAACTTTCACACCGGTAGCAATTATTCGTTTTACACGAAGGAAAAACTGTTCTATTTATTTTGTATTTTATGCTTCGGGCGTTGACTTCTAAGGCCCTAGCTATTCGATCTGGTGGAGTAACGCCCTAGAGTGAAACGTAGGTTACCCGGAACGTAGAAATGACCAGTACTTTCACACTGTTTGCAGTTATTCCTGTTGTACGATGGAAAAACTGTTGCATCTTTATTGTTTTTTATGCTTCTGGCGTTGACTTCTGAGGCCCTAACTATTCGATCTGGTGGAGCAACGCCCTAGAGTGTAGCCCAGGTTGCTCGGAACGGAGAAACGACCATTACTTTCACAATGCCTGCAATTATTCGTTTTCTACGATGGAAAAGCTGTTGTATTTGTATCGTATTTTATACCTCTGGCGTTGACTTCTTAGGCCCTAACTATTCCATCTGGTGGAACAACGCCCCAGAGTGACGCCTCGGTTGACCGGAACGTAGAAATGACCATTACTCTCACACTGTTTCCAATTATTTCTTTTATACGATGGAAAAGCTGTTGTATTTATATCGTATTTTATGCTTCTGGCGTTGACTTCTAATGACCTAACTATTCGATCTGGTGGAGCAACGCCCTAGAGTGAAGCCTAGGTTGCTCGGAATGTAGAAATGACCATAACTTTCACACTGGTTGCAATTATTCGTTTTATACGATGGAAAAACTGTTGCATCTTTATCGTATTTTATGCTTCTGGCGTTGACTTGTTAGGCCGTAACTATTCGATCTGGTGGAGCAACGCCCTAGGGTGAAGCCTAGGTTGCCCGGAAAGTAGAAATGACGTTAACTTTCACACCGGTAGCAATTATTCGGTTTACACGACGGAAAAACTGTTATATTTATATTGTATCTTAAGCTTCTGGCGTTGACTTCTTAGGCCCTAACAATTCGATCTGGTGGAACAACGACCTAGAGTGAGGCCTAGGTTGTCCGGAACGTAGAACTGACCATAACTTTCACGCTGGTAGCAATTATTCGTTTTATGCAATGGAAAAACTGTTGTATTTATATTGTATTTTATGCTTCTGGCGTTCACTTCTTAGGCCCTAACTATTCGATCTGGTGGAACATCGCCCTAGGGAGGAGCCTAGGTTGCCCGGAACGTAGAAATGACCATCACTTTAAAACTGGTTGCAATTAATCCTTTTATACGATGGAAAAACTGTTGTATTTTTATTGCATTTTATGCTTCCGGCGTTGACTTCTAAGGCCCTAACTACTCAATCTGTTGGAGCAACGCCCTCGGGTGAAGCCTAGGTTGCCCGGAAAGTAGAAATGACGTTAACTTCCATACTGGTTGCAATTATTCGTTTTATACTATGGAAAAACTGTTGTATTTATATTGTATTTTATGCTTCTGGCGTTGACTTCTAAGGCACTAACTATTCGATCTAGTGGAGCAACGCCCTAGAGTGAAGCCTAAGTTGCCCGGAACGTAGAAATTACCATCACTTTCAAACTGGTTGCAAATATTCCTGTTATATGATGGAAAAACTGTTGTATTTTTATTGCATTTTATGCTTCGGGCAATGACTTCTAAGGCCCTAACTATTCAATCTGTAGGAGCAACGCCCTAGGGTGTAGCCTAGGTATCCCGTAAAGTAGAAATGACCATAGTTTTCATACTGGTTGCAATTATTCGTTGTATATGATGGAAAAACTGTTGTATTTATATTGTATTTTATGCTCCTGGCGTTCACTTCTAAGGCCCTAACTATTCGATCTGGTGGAACAACGCCCAATGGTGAATCCTAGGTTGACCGGAACGTAGAAATGACCATAACTTTCTCACCGGTAGCAATTATTCGTTTTACACGATGGAAAAACTGTTCTATTTATTTTGTATTTTATGCATCGGGCGTTGACTTCTAAGGCCCTAACTGTTTGATCTGGTGGAGCAACGCCCTAGAGTGAAGCCTAGGTTTCCCGGAACGTAGAAATGACCATAACTTTCACACTGGATGCTATTATTCGTTCTATTCGATGGAAAAACTGTTATATTTATATTGTATCTTATGCTTCTGGCGTTGACTTCTTAGGCCCTAACAATTCGATCTGGTGGAACAACGCCCTAGAGTGAAGCCTAGGTTGCCCGGAACGTAGAAATGACCATCACTTTAAAACTGGTTGCAATTAATCCTTTTATACGATGGAAAAACTGTTGTATTTTTATTGCATTTTATGCTTCCGGCGTTGACTTCTAAGGCCCTAACTACTCAATCTGTTGGAGCAACGCCCTCGGGTGAAGCCTAGGTTGCCCGGAAAGTAGAAATGACGTTAACTTCCATACTGGTTGCAATTATTCGTTTTATACTATGGAAAAACTGTTGTATTTATATTGTATTTTATGCTTCTGGCGTTGATTTCTAAGGCACTAACTATTCGATCTAGTGGAGCAACGCCCTAGAGTGAAGCCTAAGTTGCCCGGAACGTAGAAATTACCATCACTTTCAAACTGGTTGCAAATATTCCTATTATATGATGGAAAAACTGTTGTATTTTTATTGCATTTTATGCTTCGGGCAATGACTTCTAAGGCCCTAACTATTCAATCTGTAGGAGCAACGCCCTAGGGTGTAGCCTAGGTATCCCGTAAAGTAGAAATGACCATAGCTTTCATACTGGTTGCAATTATTCGTTTTATATGATGGAAAAACTGTTGTATTTATATTGTATTTTATGCTCCTGGCGTTCACTTCTAAGGCCCTAACTATTCGATCTGGTGGAACAACGCCCAATGGTGAATCCTAGGTTGACCGGAACGTAGAAATGACCATAACTTTCACACCGGTAGCAATTATTCGTTTTACACGATGGAAAAACTGTTCTATTTATTTTGTATTTTATGCATCGGGCGTTGACTTCTAAGGCCCTAACTGTTTGATCTGGTGGAGCAACGCCCTAGAGTGAAGCCTAGGTTGCCCGGAACGTAGAAATGACCATAACTTTCACACTGGATGCTATTATTCGTTCTATTCGATGGAAAAACTGTTATATTTATATTGTATCTTATGCTTCTGGCGTTGACTTCTAAGGCCCTAACTACTCAATCTGTTGGAGCAACGCCCTCGGGTGAAGCCTAGGTTGCCCGGAAAGTAGAAATGACGTTAACTTCCATACTGGTTGCAATTATTCGTTTTATACTATGGAAAAACTGTTGTATTTATATTGTATTTTATGCTTCTGGCGTTGACTTCTAAGGCACTAACTATTCGATCTAGTGGAGCAACGCCCTAGAGTGAAGCCTAAGTTGCCCGGAACGTAGAAATTACCATCACTTTCAAACTGGTTGCAAATATTCCTGTTATATGATGGAAAAACTGTTGTATTTTTATTGCATTTTATGCTTCGGGCAATGACTTCTAAGGCCCTAACTATTCAATCTGTAGGAGCAACGCCCTAGGGTGTAGCCTAGGTATCCCGTAAAGTAGAAATGACCATAGCTTTCATACTGGTTGCAATTATTCGATTTATATGATGGAAAAACTGTTGTATTTATATTGTATTTTATGCTCCTGGCGTTCACTTCTAAGGCCCTAACTATTCGATCTGGTGGAACAACGCCCAATGGTGAATCCTAGGTTGACCGCAACGTAGAAATGACCATAACTTTCACACCGGTAGCAATTATTCGTTTTACACGATGGAAAAACTGTTCTATTTATTTTGTATTTTATGCTTCGGGCGTTGACTTCTAAGGCCCTAGCTATTCGATCTGGTGGAGTAACGCCCTAGAGTGAAACGTAGGTTACCCGGAACGTAGAAATGACCAGTACTTTCACACTGTTTGCAGTAATTCCTGTTGTACGATGGAAAAACTGTTGCATCTTTATTGTATTTTATGCTTCTGGCGTTGACTTCTGAGGCCCTAACTATTCGATCTGGTGGAGCAACGCCCTAGAGTGTAGCCTAGGTTGCTCGGAACGTAGAAACGACCATTACTTTCACAATGCCTGCAATTATTCGTTTTCTACGATGGAAAAGCTGTTGTATTTGTATCGTATTTTATACCTCTGGCGTTGACTTCTTAGGCCCTAACTATTCCATCTGGTGGAACAACGCCCTAGAGTGACGCCTCGGTTGACCGGAACGTAGAAATGACCATTACTTTCACACTGTTTGCTATTATTCCTTTTATACGATGGAAAAGCTGTTGTATTTATATCGTATTTTATGCTTCTGGCGTTGACTTCTAATGACCTAACTATTCGATCTGGTGGAGCAACGCCCTAGAGTGAAGCCTAGGTTGCTCGGAATGTAGAAATGACCATAACTTTCACACTGGTTGCAATTATTCGTTTTATACGATGGAAAAACTGTTGCACCTTTATCGTATTTTATGCTTCTGGCGTTGACTTGTTAGGCCGTAACTATTCGATCTGGTGGAGCAACGCCCTAGGGTGAAGCCTAGGTTGCCCGGAAAGTAGAAATGACGTTAACTTTCACACCGGTAGCAATTATTCGGTTTACACGACGGAAAAACTGTTATATTTATGTTGTATCTTAAGCTTCTGGCGTTGACTTCTTAGGCCCTAACAATTCGATCTGGTGGAACAACGACCTAGAGTGAGGCCTAGGTTGTCCGGAACGTAGAACTGACCATAACTTTCACGCTGGTAGCAATTATCCGTTTTATGCAATGGAAAAACTATTGTATTTATATTGTATTTTATGCTTCTGGCGTTCACTTCTTAGGCCCTAACTATTCGATCTGGTGGAACATCGCCCTAGGGAGGAGCCTAGGTAGCCCGGAACGTAGAAATGACCATCACTTTAAAACTGGTTGCAATTAAACCTTTTATACGATGGAAAAACTGTTGTATTTTTATTGCATTTTATGCTTCCGGCGTTGACTTCTAAGGCCCTAACTACTCAATCTGTTGGAGCAACGCCCTCGGGTGAAGCCTAGGTTGCCCGGAAAGTAGAAATGACGTTAACTTCCATACTGGTTGCAATTATTCGTTTTATACTATGGAAAAACTGTTGTATTTATATTGTATTTTATGCTTCTGGCGTTGACTTCTAAGGCACTAACTATTCGATCTAGTGGAGCAACGCCCTAGAGTGAAGCCTAAGTTGCCCGGAATCTAGAAATGACCATCACTTTCAAACTGGTTGCAATTATTCCTGTTATATGATGGAAAAACTGTTGTATTTTTATCGCATTTTATGCTTCGGGCATTGACTTCTAAGGCACTAACTATTCGATCTAGTGGAGCAACGCCCTAGAGTGAAGCCTAAGTTGCCCGGAACGTAGAAATTACCATCACTTTCAAACTGGTTGCAAATATTCCTGTTATATGATGGAAAAACTGTTGTATTTTTATTGCATTTTATGCTTCCGGCGTTGACTTCTATGGCCCTAACTACTCAATCTGTTGGAGCAACGCCCTCGGGTGAAGCCTAGGTTGCCCGGAAAGTAGAAATGACGTTAACTTCCATACTGGTTGCAATTATTCGTTTTATACTATGGAAAAACTGTTGTATTTATATTGTATTTTATGCTTCTGGCGTTGACTTCTAAGGCACTAACTATTCGATCTAGTGGAGCAACGCCCTAGAGTGAAGCCTAAGTTGCCCGGAACGTAGAAATTACCATCACTTTCAAACTGGTTGCAAATATTCCTGTTATATGATGGAAAAACTGTTGTATTTTTATTGCATTTTATGCTTCGGGCAATGACTTCTAAGGCCCTAACTATTCAATCTGTAGGAGCAACGCCCTAGGGTGTAGCCTAGGTATCCCGTAAAGTAGAAATGACCATAGCTTTCATACTGGTTGCAATTATTCGTTTTATATGATGGAAAAACTGTTGTATTTATATTGTATTTTATGCTCCTGGCGTTCACTTCTAAG
Organism: Calliopsis andreniformis; assembly: GCF_051401765.1. Classification (NCBI taxonomy): domain Eukaryota; kingdom Metazoa; phylum Arthropoda; class Insecta; order Hymenoptera; family Andrenidae; genus Calliopsis; species Calliopsis andreniformis. The sequence continues at coordinate 17,154,855 of NC_135072.1, forward strand.
GCCCTAACTATTCGATCTGGTGGAACAACGCCCAATGGTGAATCCTAGGTTGACCGGAACGTAGAAATGACCATAACTTTCACACCGGTAGCAATTATTCGTTTTACACGATGGAAAAACTGTTCTATTTATTTTGTATTTTATGCTTCGGGCGTTGACTTCTAAGGCCCTAGCTATTCGATCTGGTGGAGTAACGCCCTAGAGTGAAACGTAGGTTACCCGGAACGTAGAAATGACCAGTACTTTCACACTGTTTGCAGTTATTCCTGTTGTACGATGGAAAAACTGTTGCATCTTTATTGTTTTTTATGCTTCTGGCGTTGACTTCTGAGGCCCTAACTATTCGATCTGGTGGAGCAACGCCCTAGAGTGAAGCCTAGGTTGCTCGGAATGTAGAAATGACCATAACTTTCACACTGGTTGCAATTATTCGTTTTATACGATGGAAAAACTGTTGCATCTTTATTGTATTTTATGCTTCTGGCGTTGACTTGTTAGGCCGTAACTATTCGATCTGGTGGAGCAACGCCCTAGGGTGAAGCCTAGGTTGCCCGGAAAGTAGAAATGACGTTAACTTTCACACCGGTAGCAATTATTCGGTTTACGCGACGGAAAAACTGTTATATTTATATTGTATCTTAAGCTTCTGGCGTTGACTTCTTAGGCCCTAACAATTCGATCTGGTGGAACAACGACCTAGAGTGAGGCCTAGGTTGTCCGGAACGTAGAACTGACCATAACTTTCACGCTGGTAGCAATTATTCGTTTTATGCAATGGAAAAACTGTTGTATTTATATTGTATTTTATGCTTCTGGCGTTCACTTCTTAGGCCCTAACTATTCGATCTGGTGGAACATCGCCCTGGGGAGGAGCCTAGGTTGCCCGGAACGTAGAAATGACCATCACTTTAAAACTGGTTGCAATTAATCCTTTTATACGATGGAAAAACTGTTGTATTTATATTGTATTTTATGCTTCTGGCGTTCACTTCTTAGGCCCTAACTATTCGATCTGGTGGAACATCGCCCTGGGGAGGAGCCTAGGTTGCCCGGAACGTAGAAATGACCATCACTTTAAAACTGGTTGCAATTATTCGTTTTATACTATGGAAAAACTGTTGTATTTATATTGTATTTTATGCTTCTGGCGTTGACTTCTAAGGCACTAACTATTCGATCTAGTGGAGCAACGCCCTAGAGTGAAGCCTAAGTTGCCCGGAATCTAGAAATGACCATCACTTTCAAACTGGTTGCAATTATTCCTGTTATATGATGGAAAAACTGTTTTATTTTTATTGCATTTTATGCTTCGGGCATTGACTTCTAAGGCACTAACTATTCGATCTAGTGGTGCAACGCCCTAGAGTGAAGCCTAAGTTGCCCGGAACGTAGAAATTACCATCACTTTCAAACTGGTTGCAAATATTCCTGTTATATGATGGAAAAACTGTTGTATTTTTATTGCATTTTATGATTCGGGCAATGACTTCTAAGGCCCTAACTATTCAATCTGTAGGAGCAACACCCTAGGGTGTAGCCTAGGTATCCCGTAAAGTAGAAATGACCATAGCTTTCATACTGGTTGCAATTATTCGTTTTATATGATGGAAAAACTGTTGTATTTATATTGTATTTTATGCTCCTGGCGTTCACTTCTAAGGCCCTAACTATTCGATCTGGTGGAACAACGCCCAATGGTGAATCCTAGGTTGACCGGAACGTAGAAATGACCATAACTTTCACACCGGTAGCAATTATTCGTTTTACAAGATGGAAAAACTGTTCCATTTATTTTGTATTTTATGCATCGGGCGTTGACTTCTAAGGCCCTAACTGTTTGATCTGGTGGAGCAACGCCCTAGAGTGAAGCCTAGGTTGCCCGGAACGTAGAAATGACCATAACTTTCACACTGGATGCTATTATTCGTTCTATTCGATGGAAAAACTGTTATATTAATATTGTATCTTATGCTTCTGGCGTTGACTTCTTAGGCCCTAACAATTCGATCTGGTGGAACAACGCCCTAGAGTGAAGCCTAGGTTGCCCGGAACGTAGAAATGACCATCACTTTAAAACTGGTTGCAATTAATCCTTTTATACGATGGAAAAACTGTTGTATTTTTATTGCATTTTATGCTTCCGGCGTTGACTTCTAAGGCCCTAACTACTCAATCTGTTGGAGCAACGCCCTCGGGTGAAGCCTAGGTTGCCCGGAAAGTAGAAATGACGTTAACTTCCATACTGGTTGCAATTATTCGTTTTATACTATGGAAAAACTGTTGTATTTATATTGTATTTTATGCTTCTGGCGTTGACTTCTAAGGCACTAACTATTCGATCTAGTGGAGCAACGCCCTAGAGTGAAGCCTACGTTGCCCGGAACGTAGAAATTACCATCACTTTCAAACTGGTTGCAAATATTCCTGTTATATGATGGAAAAACTGTTGTATTTTTATTGCATTTTATGCTTCGGGCAATGACTTCTAAGGCCCTAACTATTCAATCTGTAGGAGCAACGCCCTAGGGTGTAGCCTAGGTATCCCGTAAAGTAGAAATGACCATAGTTTTCATACTGGTTGCAATTATTCGTTGTATATGATGGAAAAACTGTTGTATTTATATTGTATTTTATGCTCCTGGCGTTCACTTCTAAGGCCCTAACTATTCGATCTGGTGGAACAACGCCCAATGGTGAATCCTAGGTTGACCGGAACGTAGAAATGACCATAACTTTCACACCGGTAGCAATTATTCGTTTTACACGATGGAAAAACAGTTCTATTTATTTTGTATTTTATGCATCGGGCGTTGACTTCTAAGGCCCTAACTGTTTGATCTGGTGGAGCAACGCCCTAGAGTGAAGCCTAGGTTTCCCGGAGCGTAGAAATGACCATAACTTTCACACTGGATGCTATTATTCGTTCTATTCGATGGAAAAACTGTTATATTTATATTGTATCTTATGCTTCTGGCGTTGACTTCTTAGGCCCTAACAATTCGATCTGGTGGAACAACGCCCTAGAGTGAAGCCTAGGTTGCCTGGAACGTACAAATGACCATCACTTTCACACGTTTTGCAATTATTCCTGTTATAGGATGGAAAGACTGTTGTATTTTTATTGTATTTTATGCTTCAGGCGTTGACTTCTGAGTCCGCAGCTATTCGATGTGGTGCAAGAACGCCATAAAGTGAAGCCTAGGTTGCCCGGAACGTAGAAATGACCATAACTTTCATACTGGTTGCAATTATCCGTTTAATACGATGGAAAAACTGTTGTATTTATATTGTATTTTATGCTTCGGGCGTTGACTTCTAAGGCCCTAACTATTCAATCTGTTGGGTCAACGCCCTAGAGTGAAGCCTAGGTTGCTCGGAATTTAGAAATGACCATAACATTCACACTGGTTGAAATTATTCGTTTTATACGATGTAAAAGCTGTTGCATCTTTATTGTATTTTATGCTTCTGGCGTTGACTTCTAAGGCCCTAACCATTCGATCTGGTGGAGCAACGCCCTAGAGTGAAGCCTAGGTTGCCCGGAACGTAGAAATGACCACCACTTTCAAACTGGTTGCAATTAATCCTTTTATACGATGGAAAAACTGTTGTATTTTTATTGCATTTTATGCTTCCGGCGTTGACTTCTAAGGCCCTAACTATTCAATCTGTTGGAGCAACGCCCTAGGGTGAGGCCTAGGTTGCCCGGAAAGTAGAAATGACGTTAACTTTCATACTGGTTGCAATTATTCGTTCTATACGATGGAAAAACTGTTGTATTTATATTGTTTTTTATGCTTCTGGCGTTGACTTCTAAGGCACTAACTATTCGATCTGGTGGAGCAACGCCCTAGAGTGAAGCCGAGGTTGCCCGGTACGTAGAAATAACAATCACTTTCAAACTGGTTGCAATTATTCCGGTTATATGATGGAAAAGCTGTTGTATTTTTATTGCATTTTATGATTCGGGCATTGACTTCTAAGGCCCTAACTATTCAATCTGTTGGAGCAACGCCCTAGCGTGTAGCCTAGGTTGCCCGGAAAGTAGAAATGACCACAACTTTCATACTGGTTACAATTACTCGTTTTATATGATGGAAAAACTGTTGTATTTATATTGTATTTTATGCTTCTGGCGTTCACTTCTTAGGCCCTAACTATTCGATCTGGTGGAACAACGCCCTAGGGTGAAGCCTAGGTTGCCTGGAACGTACAAATGACCATCACTTTCACACGGGTTGCAATTATTCCTGCTATAGGATGGAAAGGCTGTTGTATTTTTATTGTATTTTATGCTTCAGGCGTTGACTTCTGAGGCCGCAGCTATTCGATGTGGTGGAAGAACGCCATAGAGTGAAGCCTAGGTTGCCCGGAACGTAGAAATGACCATCACTTCCACACTGGTAGCAATCATTCGTGTTATACGATGGAAAAACTGTTGTATTTATATTGTATTTTATGCTTCTGGCGTTGACTTCTAAGGCACAAACTATTCGATCTGGTGGAGCAATGCCATAGAGTGAAGCCTAGGTTGCCCGGAACGTAGAAATGACCATCACTTTCAAACTGGATGCAATTAATCCTTTTATACGATGGAAAAACTGTTGTATTTTTATTGCATTTTATGCTTCCGGCGTTGACTTCTAAGGTCCTAACTATTCCATCTGGTGGAGCAACGCCCTAGAGTGAAGCCTAGGTTGCTCGGAATGTAAAAATGACCATAACATTCACACTGGTTGAAATTATTTGTTTTATACGATGGAAAAACTGTTATATTTAAATTGTATTTTATGCTTCTGGCGTTGATTTCTTATGCCCTAACTATTCAATCTGGTGGAACAACACCCTAGAGTGAGGCCTAGGTTGCCCGGCACGTAGAAATGACCATCACTTCCATACTGGTAGCAATCATTCGTTTTATGCGATGGAAAAACTGTTGTAATTATATTGTATTTTATGCTTCTGGCGTTGACTTCTAAGGCACAAAGTACTCAATCTGTTGGCTCATCGCCCTAGAGTGAAGCCTAGGTTGCTCGGAATGTAGAAATGACCATAACATTCACACTGGTTGAAATTATTCGTTTTATACGATGGAAAAGCTGTTGCATCTTTATTGTATTTTATGCTTCTGGCGTTGACTTCTAAGGCCCTAACTATTCGATCTGGTGAAACAACGCCCTAGAGTGAAGCCTAGGTTGCCCGGAACGTTGAAATGACCATCACTTTCAAACTGGTTGCGATTAATCCTTTTATACGATGGAAAAACTGTTGCATTTTTATTGCATTTTATGCTTCGGGCACTGACTTCTAAGGTCCTGACTATTCAATCTGTTGGAGCAACGCGCTAGGGTGAAGCCTAGGTTGCGCGGAAAGTCGAAATGACAATAACTTTCACACTGGTTGCAATTATTCGTTTTATACGATGGAAAAGCTGTTGCATCTTTATTGTATTTTATGACTCTGTCGTTGACGTCTAAGGCCGTAGCTAGTAGATGTGGTGGAAGAACGCCATAGAGTGAAGCCTAGGTTGCCCGGAACGTAGAAATGACCATCACTTTCAAACTGGTTGCAATTATTCCAGTTATATGATGGAAAAACTGTTGTATTTTTATTGCATTTAATGCTTCGGGCATTGACTTCTAAGGCCCTAACTATTCAATCTGTTGGAGCAACGCCCTAGGGTGTAGCCCCGGTTGCCCGGAGAGTAGAAATGACCACAACTTTCATACTGGTTGCAATTACTCGTTTTATATGATGGAAAAACTGTTGTATTTATATTGTATTTTATGCTTCTGGCGTTCACTTCTTAGGCCCTAACTATTCGAGCTGGTGGAACTACGCCCTAGGGTGAAGGTCTAGGTTGCCCGGAACGTAGAAGTGACCATAACTTTTACACTGGTAGCAATTATTCGTTTTATACGATGGAAAAACTGTTCTATTTATTTTGTATTTTATGCTTCGGACGTTGACTTCTAACGCCCTAACTGTTTGATCTGGTGGAGCAACGCCCTAGGGTGAAGCCTATTTTGCCCGGAACGTAGAAGTGACCATAACTTTCACACTGGATTCTATTATTCGTTCTATACGATGGAAAAACTGTTATATTTATATTGTATCTTATGCTCCTGGCGTTGACTTCTTAGGCCCTAACAATTCGATCTGGTGGAACAACGCCCTAGAGTGAAGCCTAGGTTGCCTGGAACGTACAAATGACCATCACTTTCACACGGGTTGCAATTATTCCTGTTATAGGATGGAAAGACTGTTGTATTTTTATTGTATTTTATGCTTCAGGCGTTGACTTCTGAGTCCGCAGCTATTCGATGTGGTGTATCAACGCCCTAGAGTGAAGCCTAGGTTGCTCGGAATGTAAAAATGACCATAACATTCACACTGGTTGAAATTATTCGTTTTATACGATGGAAAAACTGTTGTATTTAAATTGTATTTTATGCCTCTGGCGTTGATTTGTTAGGCCCTAACTATTCAATCTGGTGGAACAACACCCTAGAGTGAGGCCTAGGTTGCCCGGAACGTAGAAATGACCATCACTTCCAAACTTGTAGCAATCATTCGTGTTATACGATGGAAAAACTGTTGTATTTATATTGTATTTTGTGCTTCTGGCGTTGACTTCTAAGGCACAAACTATTCGATCTGGTGGAGCAATGCCATAGAGTGAAGCCTAGGTTCCCCGGAACGTAGAAATGACCATCACTTCCAAACTTGTAGCAATCATTCGTGTTATACGATGGAAAAACTGTTGTATTTTTATTGCATTTTATGCTTCCGGCGTTGACTTCTAAGGCCCTAACTATTCAATAAGTTGGAGCAACGCCCTAGGGTGAATCCTAGGTTGCCCGGAAAGTAGACATGACGTTAACCTTCATACTGGTTGCAATTATTCGTTTTATACGATGGAAAAACTGTTGTATTTTTATTGCATTTTATGCTTCGGGCATTGACTTCTAAGGTCCTAACTATTCAATCTGTTGGAGCAACGCCCTAGGGTGAAGCCTAGGTTGCCCGGAAAGTAGAAATGACAATAACTTTCACACTGGTTGCAATTATTCGTTTTATACGATGGAAAAGCTGTTGCATCTTTATTGTATTTTATGCTTCTGTCGTTGACGTCTAAGGCCGTAGCTATTAGATGTGGTGGAACAACGCACTAGAGTGACGCCTAGGTTGCCTGGAACCTAGAAATGACCAGTACTATCGCAATGTTTGCAAATATTCATTTTATACGATGGAAAAACTGTTGTACTTATATTGTATTTTATGCTTCTGGCGTTGACTTCTTATGCCACAACTATTCCATCTGGTGGAACAACGCCCTAGGGTGAAGCCTAGGTTGACCGGAACGTAGAAATGGAAATAACTTTCACACCGGTAGCAATTATTCGTTTTATACGATGGAAAAACAGTTCTATTTATTTTGTATTTTATGCTTCGGCCGTTGACTTCTAAGGCCCTAACTATTCGATCTGTTCTAGCAACGCCCTAGGGTGAAGCCTAGGTTACCCGGAACGTAGAAATGACCAGTACTTTCACACTGTTTGCAGTGACTCCTGTTATACGATGGAAAAACTGTTGCATCTTTATTGAATTTTATGCTTCTGGCGTTGACTTCTAAGGCCCTAACTATTCAATCTGTTGGAGCAACGCCCTAGAGTGAAGCCTAGGTTGCCCTGAACGTAGAAATGACCATCACTTTCAAACTGGTTGCAATTAATCCTTTTATACGATGGAAAAACTGTTGTATTTTTACTGCATTTTATGCTTCGGGCGTTGACTTCTAAGGCCCTAACTATTCAATCTGTTGGGTCAACGCCCTAGAGTGAAGCCTAGGTTGCTCGGAAAGTAGAAATGACCACAACTTTCATTCTGGTTGCAGTTACTCGTTTTATATGATGGAAAAACTGTTGTATTTATATTGTATTTTATGCTTCTGGCGTTCACTTCTTAGGCCCTAACTATTCGATCTGGTGGAGCAACGCCCTAGGGTGAAGCCTAGGTTGCCCGGAACGTAGAAATGACCATAACTTTTACACTGGTAGCAGTTATTCGTATTATACAATGGAAAAACTGTTATATTTATATTGTATCTTATGCTCCTGGCGTTGACTTCTTAGGCCCTAACTATTCAATCTGGTGGAACAACACCCTAGAGTGAGGCCTAGGTTGCCCGGAACGTAGAAATGACCCTGACTTCCACACTGGTAGCAATCATTCGTGTTATACGATGGAAAAACTGTTGTATTTATATTGTATTTTATGCTTCTGGCGTTGACTTCTAAGGCACAAACTATTCGATCTGGTGGAGCAATGCCATAGAGTGAAGCCTAGGTTGCCCTGACCGTAGAAATGACCTTCACTTTCAAACTGGTTGCAATTAATCCTTTTATACGATGGAAAAACTGTTGTATTTTTACTGCATTTTATGCTTCGGGCGGTGACTTCTAAGGCCCTAACCATTCAATCTGTTGGGTCAACGCCCTAGAGTGAAGCCTAGGTTGCTCGGAAAGTAGAAATGACCACAACTTTCATACTTGTTGCAATTACTCGTTTTATATGATGGAAAAACTGTTGTATTTATATTGTATTTTATGCTTCTGGCGTTCACTTCTTAGGCCCTAACTATTCGATCTGGTGGAACAACGCCCTAGGGTGAAGCCTAGGTTGCCCGGAACGTAGAAATGACCATAACTTTTACACTGGTAGCAATTATTCGTTTTATACAATGGAAAAACTGTTATATTTATATTGTATCTTATGCTCCTGGCGTTGACTTCTTAGGCCCTAACAATTCGATCTGGTGGAACAACGCCCTAGAGTGAAGCCTAGGTTGCCTGGAACGTACAAATGACCATCACTTTCACACGGGTTGCAATTATTCCTGTTATAGGATAGAAAGACTGCTGTATTTTTATTGTATTTTATGCTTCAGGCGTTGACTTCTGAGTCCGCAGCTATTCGATGTGGTGTATCAACGCCCTAGAGTGAAGCCTAGGTTGCTCGGAATGTAAAAATGACCATAACATTCACACTGGTTGAAATTATTCGTTTTATACGATGGAAAAACTGTTGTATTTAAATTGTATTTTATGCCTCTGGCGTTGATTTCTTAGGCCCTAACTATTCAATCTGGTGGAACAACACCCTAGAGTGAGGCCTAGGTTTCCCGGAACGTAGAAATGACCATCACTTCCACACTGGTAGCAATCATTCGTGTTATACGATGGAAAAACTGTTGTATTTATATTGTATTTTATGCTTCTGGCGTTGACTTCTAAGGCACAAACTATTCGATCTGGTGGAGCAATGCCATAGAGTGAAGCCTAGGTTGCCCGGAACGTAGAAATGACCATCACTTTCAAACTGGATGCAATTAATCCTTTTATACGATGGAAAAACTGTTGTATTTTTATTGCATTTTATGCTTCCGGCGTTGACTTCTAAGGTCCTAACTATTCCATCTGGTGGAGCAACGCCCTAGAGTGAAGCCTAGGTTGCTCGGAATGTAAAAATGACCATAACATTCACACTGGTTGAAATTATTTGTTTTATACGATGGAAAAACTGTTATATTTAAATTGTATTTTATGCTTCTGGCGTTGATTTCTTATGCCCTAACTATTCAATCTGGTGGAACAACACCCTAGAGTGAGGCCTAGGTTGCCCGGCACGTAGAAATGACCATCACTTCCATACTGGTAGCAATCATTCGTTTTATGCGATGGAAAAACTGTTGTAATTATATTGTATTTTATGCTTCTGGCGTTGACTTCTAAGGCACAAAGTACTCAATCTGTTGGCTCATCGCCCTAGAGTGAAGCCTAGGTTGCTCGGAATGTAGAAATGACCATAACATTCACACTGGTTGAAATTATTCGTTTTATACGATGGAAAAGCTGTTGCATCTTTATTGTATTTTATGCTTCTGGCGTTGACTTCTAAGGCCCTAACTATTCGATCTGGTGAAACAACGCCCTAGAGTGAAGCCTAGGTTGCCCGGAACGTTGAAATGACCATCACTTTCAAACTGGTTGCGATTAATCCTTTTATACGATGGAAAAACTGTTGCATTTTTATTGCATTTTATGCTTCGGGCACTGACTTCTAAGGTCCTGACTATTCAATCTGTTGGAGCAACGCGCTAGGGTGAAGCCTAGGTTGCGCGGAAAGTCGAAATGACAATAACTTTCACACTGGTTGCAATTATTCGTTTTATACGATGGAAAAGCTGTTGCATCTTTATTGTATTTTATGACTCTGTCGTTGACGTCTAAGGCCGTAGCTAGTAGATGTGGTGGAGCAACGAACTAGAGTGACGCCTAGGTTGCCCGGAACTTGGAATGACAATTACTTTCGCAATGTTTGCAATTATACGTTTTATACGATGGAAAAACTGTTGTACTTATATTGTATTTTATGCTTCTGGCGTTGACTTCTTATGCCACAACTATTCCATCTGGTGGAACAACGCCCTAGGGTGAAGCCTAGGTTGACCGGAACGTAGAAATGGAAATAACTTTCACACCTGTAGCAATTATTCGTTTTATACGATGGAAAAACAGTTCTATTTATTTTGTATTTTATGCTTCGGCCGTTGACTTCTAAGGCCCTAACTATTCGATCTGTTCTAGCAACGCCCTAGGGTGAAGCCTAGGTTACCCGGAACGTAGAAATGACCAGTACTTTCACACTGTTTGCAGTGACTCCTGTTATACGATGGAAAAACTGTTGCATCTTTATTGAATTTTATGCTTCTGGCGTTGACTTCTAAGGCCCTAACTATTCAATCTGTTGGAGCAACGCCCTAGGGTGAAGCCTAGGTTTTCCGGAACGTAGAAATGACCATCACTTTCAAACTGGTTGCAATTAATCCTTTTATACGATGGAAAAACTGTTGTATTTTTACTGAATTTTATGCTTGGGGCGTTGACTTCTAAGGCCCTAACTATTCAATCTGTTGCGTCAACGCCCTAGAGTGAAGCCTAGGTTGCTCGGAATGTAGAAATGACCATAACATTCACACTGGTTGAAATTATTCGTTTTATACGATGGAAAAGCTGTTGCATCTTTATTGTATTTTATGCATCTGGCGTTGACTTCTAAGGCCCTAACTATTCGATCTGGTGGAGCAACGCCCTAGAGTGAAGCCTAGGTTGCCCGGAACGTTGAAATGACCATCACTTTCAAACTGGTTGCGATTAATCCTTTTATACGATGGAAAAACTGTTGTATTTTTATTGCATTTTATGCTTCGGGCATTGACTTCTAAGGTCCTAACCATTCAATCTGTCGGAGCAACGCCATAGGGTGAAGCCTAGGTTGCCCGGATAGTAGAAATGACAATAACTTTCACACTGGTTGCAATTATTCGTTTTATACGATGGAAAAGCTGTTGCATCTTTATTGTATTTTATGCTTCTGGCGTTGACTTCTAAGGCACTAACTAGTCGATCTGGTGGAGCAACGCCCTACAGTGAAGCCGGGGTTGCCCGGAACGTAGAAATGACAATCACTTTCAAACTGGTTGCAATTATTCCGATTATATGATGGAAAAACTGTTGTATTTTTATTGTATTTTATGCTTCAGGCGTTGACTTCTGAGGCCGCAGCTATTCGATATGGTGGAAGAACGCCATAGAGTGAAGTCTAGGTTGCCCGGAACGTAGAAATGATCATAACTTTCATACTGGTGTCAATCATTCGGTTTAAATGATGGAAGAACTGTTGTATTTATATTGTATTTGATGCTGCTGGCATTCACTTCTTAGGCACTAACTATTCGATCTGGTGGCACAACGCCCTGGGGTGAAGCCTAGGTTGCCCGGAACGTAGAAATGACCATAACTTTGACACTGGTTGCTATTATTCGTTTTATACGGTGGAAAAACTGTTCTATTTATTTTGTATTTTATGCTTCGGGCGTTGACTTCTAAGGCCCTAACTGTTTGATCTGGTGGAGCAACGCCCTAGAGTGAAACCTAGGTTGCCCGGAACGTAGAAATGACCATAACTTTCACACTGGATGCTATTATTCGTTCTATACGATGGAAAGACTGTTATATTTATATTGTATCTTATGCTTCTGGCGTTGACTTCTTAGGCCCTAACAATTCGATCTGGTGGAACAACGCCCTAGAGTGAAGCCTAGGATGCCTGGAACGTACAAATGACGATCACTTTCACACGGGTTGCAATTATTCCTGTTATAGGATGGAATGACTGTTGTATTTTTATTGTATTTTATGCTTCAGGCGTTGACTTCTGAGGCCGTAGCTATTCGATGTGGTGGAAGAACGCCATAGAGTCAAGCCTAGGTTGCCCGGAACGCAGAAATGACCATAACTTTCATACGGGTTGCAATTGTTCGTTTTATATGATGGAAGTACTGTTGTATTTATATTGTATTTTGTGCTGCTGGCGTTCACTTCTTAGGCCCTAGCTATTCGATCTGGTGGAACAACGCCCTGGGGTGAAGCCTAGGTTGACCGGAACGTAGAAATGACCATATCTTTCACACTGGTTGCTATTATTCGTTTTATACGATGGAAAAACTGTTATATTTATATTGTATTTTATGCTTCTGGCGTTGCCTTCTTAGGCCCTAACTGTTCGATCTGGTGAAACAACGCCCTAGAGTGAAGCCTAGGTTACCCGGAACGGACAAATGACCAGTACTTTCACACTGTTTGCAATTATTCATTTTATACGATGGAAAAGCTGTTGTATTGATATTGTATTTTATGCTTCTGGCGTTGACTTCTAAGGCCGTAGCTATTAGCTGTGGTGGAGCAACGCCCTACAGTGACGCCTAGGTTGCCCGGAACGTAGAAATGACCATTAATTTCACAATGTTTGCAATTATTCATTTTATACAATGGAAAAACGGTTGTACTTATGTTGTGTTTTATTCTTCTGGCGTTGAATTCCAAGTCCCTAGCTTTTCGATCTGGTGGAGCAACGCCCTAGAGTGAAACCTAGGTTGCTTGGAATGTAGAAATGACTTTAACTTTCACACTGGTGTCCAATTATTCGTTTTATACGATGGAAAAGCTGTTGTATTTTGTATCGTATTTTATGCTTCGGGCGTTTACTTCTAAGGCCCTCACTATTCGATCTGGTGGAGCAACGCCCTAGAGTGAAACCTAGGTTGCCGGAACGTACAAATAACGACCACTTTCATACTTGTTGCAATTATTCGTTTTATACGATGGAAAAACTGTTGTATTTATATTGTTTTTTATGCTTCTGGCGTTGACTTCTAAGGCCCTAAATATTCAATCTGTTGGAGCAACGCCCTAGGGTGTAGCCTAGGTTGCCCGGAAAGTAGAAATGACCACAACTTTCATACTGGTTGCAATTACTCGTTTTCTATGATGGAAAAACTGTTGTATTTATATTGTATTTTATGCTTCTGGCGTTCACTTCTTAGGCCCTAACTATTCGATATGGTGGAACAACGCCCTAGAGTGAAGCCTAGGTTGCCGGGAACGTAGAAATGACCATAACTTTTACACTGGTAGCAATTATTCGTTTTATACAGTGGAAAAACTGTTCTATTTATTTTTGTATTTTATGCTTCGGGCTTTGACTTCTAAGGCCCTAACTGTTTGATCTGGTGGAGCAACGCCCTAGAGTGAAGCCTAGGTTGCCCGGAACGTAGAAATGACCATAACTTTCACAGTGGATGCTATTATTCGTTCTATACGATGGAAAAACTGTTACATTTATATTGTATCTTATGCTCCTGGCGTTGACTTCTAAGGCCCTAACTATTCAATCTGTTGGGTCAACGCCCTAGAGTGAAGCCTAGGTTGCTCGGAATGTAGAAATGACCATAACATTCACACTGGTTGAAATTATTCGTTTTATACGATGGAAAAGCTGTTGCATCTATATTGTATTTTATGCTTCTGGCGTTGACTTCTAAGGCCCTAACTATTCGATCTGGTGGAGCGACGCCCTAGAGTGAAGCCTAGGTTGCCCGGAACGTAGAAATGACCATCACTTTCAAACTGGTTGCAATTAATCCTTTTATACGATGGAAAAACTGTTATATTTATATTGTATTTTATGCTTCTGGCGTTGCCATCTTACGCCCTAACTGTTCGATCTGGTGGAACAACGCCCTAGAGTGAAGCCTAGGTTACCCGGAACGTAGAAATGACCAGTACCTTCACACTGTTTGCAATTATTCATTTTATACGAATGAAAAGCTGTTGTATTGATATTGTATTTTATGCTTCTGGCGTTGACTTCTAAGGCCGTAGCTATTAGTTGTGGTGGAGCAACGCCCTACAGTGACGCCTTGGTTGCCCGGAACGGAGAAATGACAATCACTTTCAAACTGGTTGCAATTATTCCGGTTATATGATGGAAAAACTGTTGTATTTTTATTGCATTTTACGCTTCGGGCATTGACTTCTAAGGCCCTAACTATTCAATCTGTTGGGTCAACGCCCTAGAGTGAAGCCTAGGTTGCTCGGAATGTAGAAATGACCATCACTTTCAAACTGGTTGCAATTAATCCTTTTATACGATGGAAAAACTGTTGTATTTTTATTGCATTTTATGCTTCCGGCGTTGACTTCTGAGGCCCTAACTATTCAATCTGTTGGAGCAACACCCTAGGGTGAAGCCTAGGTTGCCCGGAAAGTAGAAATGACGTTAACTTTCATACTGGTTGCAATTATTCGTTTTATACGATGGAAAAACTGTTGTATTTATATTGTTTTTTATGCTTCTGGCGTTGACTTCTAAGGCACTAACTATTCGATCTGGTGGAGCAACGCCCTACAGTGAAGCCGGGGTTGCCCGGAACGTAGAAATGACAATCACTTTCAAACTGGTTGCAATTATTCCGGTTATATGATGGAAAGACTGTTGTATTTTTATTGTATTTTATGCTTCAGGCGTTGACTTCTGAGGCCGCAGCTATTCGATGTGGTGGAAGAACGCCATAGAGTGAAGCCTAGGTTGCCCGGAACGTAGAAATGATCGTAACTTTCATACTGGTGTCAATCATTCGTTTTATATGATCTAAGAACTGTTGTATTTATATTGTATTTGGTGCTGCTGGCATTCACTTCTTAGGCCCTAACTATTCGATCTGGTGGCACAACGCCCTGGGGTGAAGCCTAGGTTGCCCGGAACGTAGAAATGACCATAACTTTGACACTGGTTGCTATTATTCGTTTTATACGATGGAAAAACTGTTCTATTTATTTTGTATTTTATGCTTCGGGCGTTCACTTCTTAGACCCTAACTATTCGATCTGGTGGAGCAACGCCCTAGAGTGAAGCCGAGGTTGCCCGGAACGTAGAAACGACCATCACTTTCAAACTGGTTGCAATTATTCCGGTTATATGATGGAAAAACTGTTGTATTTTTATTGCATTTTATGCTTCGGGCATTGACTTCTAAGGCCCTAACTATTCAATCTGTTCGAGCAACGCCCTAGGGCGTAGCCTAGGTTGCCCGGAAAGTAGAAATGACCATCACTTTCATACTGGTTGCAATTACTCGTTTTATATGATGGAAAAACTGTTGTATTTATATTGTATTTTATGCTTCTGGCGTTCACTTCTTAGGCCCTAACTATTCGATATGGTGGAACAACGCCCTAGAGTGAAGCCTAGGTTGCACGGAACGTAGAAGTGCCCATTACTTTCACAATGGTTGCAATTATTCCCGTTATACGATGGAAAAACTGTTGTATTTTTAATGTATTTTATGTTTCGGGCGTTGACTACTAAGGCCCTAGCTATTCGATCTGGTGGAGCAACGAACTACAGTAAAGCCTAGGTTGCACGGAACGTAGAAATGACCATTACCTTCACACTGGTTACAATTATTCCCGTTATACGATGGAAAAACTGTTGTATTTTTATTGTATTTTATGTTTCGGGCGTTGACTTCTAAGGCCCTAACTATTCGATCTGGTGGATCAACGCCATAGAGTGAAGCCAAGGTCACCCGGAACGTAGAAATGGCCATTACCTTCACACTGGTTGCAATTATTCCCGTTATACGATGGAAAAACTGTTGTATTTTTATTGTATTTTATGTTTCGGGCGTTGACTTCTAAGGCCCTAGCTATTCCATCTGGTGGAGCAATGCCCTAGAGTGAAGCCTAGGTTGCCCGGAATGTAGAAATGACCATAACTTTCACACTGGTTGCAATTATTCGCTTTATACGATAGAAGAACTGTTGTATTTTTATTGTATTTTATGTTTCGGGCGTTGACTTCTAAGGCCCTAGCTATTCGATCTGGTGGAGCAACGCCCTAGAGTGAAGCCTAGATTGCGCGGGACGTAGAAATGACCATTGCATTCACACTGGTTGCAATTATTCCTGTTCTACGATAGAAGGACTATTGTATTTTTATAGTATTTTATGCTTCTGGCGTTGACTTCTTAGGCCCTAACTATTCGATATGGTGTATCAACGCCCTAGAGTGAAGCCAAGGTTACCCGGAACGTAGAAATGAGCACTACTTTCACATTGGTTGCAATTATTCCTGTTATACGATGGATAAACTGTTGTATTTTTATTGTATTTTATGTTTCAGGCGTTGACTTCTAAGGTCCTAGCTATTCGATCTCGTGGGGCAACGTCGAAGAGTGAAGGGTATGTTGCCCGGATCGTAGAAATGACCATTACTTTCACACTGGTTACAATTATTCTTTCTATATGATGGAAAAACTGTTGTATTCTTATTGTATTTTATGCGTCTGGAGTTGTTTTCTAAGGCCCTAACTATTCGACCTGGTGGTGCAACGCCCTAGAGTGAAGCCTAGGTTGCACGGAACGTAGAAGTGCCCATTACTTTCACGCTGGTTGCAATTATTCCTGTTATACGATGGAAAAACTGTTGTATTTTTATTGTATTTTATGCTCTTGGCGTTGACCTCCAAGTCCCTAGCTATTCGAACTGGTGGAGCAACGCTCTAATGCGAAGCCTAGGTTGCCCGGAACGTAGAAATGGCCATTACTTTCACACTGGTTGCAAGTATTCGTTTTATACGATGGAAAAACTGTTGTACTTAATATCGTATTTCATGCTTCTGGCGTTGACTTCTTAGGACCTAACTATTCGATCTGGTGGCACAACGCACTAGAGTGAAGGCTAGTTTGCTCGGAATGTAGAAATGACCATAACTTTCACACTGGTTGCAATTATTCGCTTTATACGATGCAAAAAGTGTTGTACTTTGATTGTATTTTATGCTTCGGGCGTTGACTTCTAAGGCCCTAACTATTGGATCTGGTGGTCCAACGCCCTAGAGTGAAGCCTAGGTTGGGCGGAACGTAGAAATGACCATCTCTTTCACACTGGTTGCAATTATTCCTGTTATACGATGGAAGGACTGTTGTATTTTTATAGTATTTTATGCTTCTGGTGTTGACTCCTTAGGCCCCAGCTATTCGATGTGGTGGCACAACGCACTAGAGTGAAGCCTATTTTGTCCGGATCGTAGAAATGACCATAACTTTCACACTGGTTGCAATTATTCGCTTTATACGATGGAAAAACTCTTGTACTTATATCGTATTTCATGCTTCTGGCGTTGACTTCTTAGGCCGTAACTATTCGATCTGGTGGAACAACGGCCTAGGGTGAAGCCTAGGTTGCCCGGAACGTAGAAATGACCATAACTTTCACACTGGTTGCAATTATTTGTTTTATACAATGGAAAAACTGTTGTATTTATATTGTATTTTATGCTCCTGGCGTTCACTTCTAAGGCCCTAACTATTCGACCTGGTGGTGCAACGCCCTAGAGTGAAGCCTAAGTTGCATGGAACGTTGAAATGCCCATTACTTGCACACTGGTTGCAATTATTCCTGTTATACGACGGAAAAACTGTTGTATTTTTATTGTATTTTATGCTCTTGGCGTTGACCTCCAAGTCCCTAGCTATTCGATCTGGTGGAGCAACGCTCTAGGGCGAAGCCTAGTTTGCCCGGAACGTAGAAATGGCCATTACTTTCACACTGGTTGCAAGTATTCGTTTTATACGATGGAAAAACTGTTGTACATAATATCGTATTTCATGCTTCTGGCGTTGACTTCTTAGGACCTAACTATTCGATCTGGTGGCACAAAGCACTAGAGTGAAGTCTAGTTTGCTCGGAATGTAGAAATGACCATAACTTTCACACTGGTTGCAATTATTCGCTTTATACGATGGAAAAACTGTTGTATTTTTATAGTATTTTATGCTTCTTGGCGTTGAATCCTTAGATCCAAACAATTCGGTCTGGTGGACCAACGCCCTAGAGTGAATACTAGGTTGCACGGAACGTAGAAATGCCCATTACTTGCACACTGGTTGCAATTATTCCTGTTATACGATGGAAGAAATGTTGCATTTTTATTGTATTTTATGCTTCTGGCGTTGACCTCCCAGTCCTTAGCTATTCGATCTGGTGGATCAACGCCCTAAAGTGAAGCCAAGGTTACCCGGAACGTAGAAATGTCCATTACTTTCACACTGGTTGCAATTATCCTTTTTATACGATGGAAAAACTGTTGCATTTTTGCTGTATTTTATGCTTCTGGCGTTGACTTCTTAGGCCCTAACTATTCGATCTGGTGGATCAACGCCATAGAGTGAAGCCAAGGTCACCCGGAACGTAGAAATGGCCATTACCTTCACACTGGTTGCAATTATTCCCGTTATACGATGGAAAAACTGTTGTATTTTTATTGTATTTTATGTTTCGGGCGTTGACTTCTAAGGCCCTAACTATTCGATCTGGTGGATCAACGCCATAGAGTGAAGCCAAGGTCACCCGGAACGTAGAAATGGCCATTACCTTCACACTGGTTGCAATTATTCCCGTTATACGATGGAAAAACTGTTGTATTTTTATTGTATTTTATGTTTCGGGCGTTGACTTCTAAGGCCCTAGCTATTCCATCTGGTGGAGCAATGCCCTAGAGTGAAGCCTAGGTTGCCCGGAATGTAGAAATGACCATAACTTTCACACTGGTTGCAATTATTCGCTTTATACGATAGAAGAACTGTTGTATTTTTATTGTATTTTATGTTTCGGGCGTTGACTTCTAAGGCCCTAGCTATTCGATCTGGTGGAGCAACGCCCTA
Source organism: Calliopsis andreniformis (assembly GCF_051401765.1). Classification (NCBI taxonomy): domain Eukaryota; kingdom Metazoa; phylum Arthropoda; class Insecta; order Hymenoptera; family Andrenidae; genus Calliopsis; species Calliopsis andreniformis. The sequence goes on from NC_135072.1 coordinate 17,173,985, forward strand.
GAGTGAAGCCTAGATTGCGCGGGACGTAGAAATGACCATTGCATTCACACTGGTTGCAATTATTCCTGTTCTACGATAGAAGGACTATTGTATTTTTATAGTATTTTATGCTTCTGGCGTTGACTTCTTAGGCCCTAACTATTCGATATGGTGTATCAACGCCCTAGAGTGAAGCCAAGGTTACCCGGAACGTAGAAATGAGCACTACTTTCACATTGGTTGCAATTATTCCTGTTATACGATGGATAAACTGTTGTATTTTTATTGTATTTTATGTTTCAGGCGTTGACTTCTAAGGTCCTAGCTATTCGATCTCGTGGGGCAACGTCGAAGAGTGAAGGGTATGTTGCCCGGATCGTAGAAATGACCATTACTTTCACACTGGTTACAATTATTCTTTCTATATGATGGAAAAACTGTTGTATTCTTATTGTATTTTATGCGTCTGGAGTTGTTTTCTAAGGCCCTAACTATTCGACCTGGTGGTGCAACGCCCTAGAGTGAAGCCTAGGTTGCACGGAACGTAGAAGTGCCCATTACTTTCACGCTGGTTGCAATTATTCCTGTTATACGATGGAAAAACTGTTGTATTTTTATTGTATTTTATGCTCTTGGCGTTGACCTCCAAGTCCCTAGCTATTCGAACTGGTGGAGCAACGCTCTAATGCGAAGCCTAGGTTGCCCGGAACGTAGAAATGGCCATTACTTTCACACTGGTTGCAAGTATTCGTTTTATACGATGGAAAAACTGTTGTACTTAATATCGTATTTCATGCTTCTGGCGTTGACTTCTTAGGACCTAACTATTCGATCTGGTGGCACAACGCACTAGAGTGAAGTCTAGTTTGCTCGGAATGTAGAAATGACCATAACTTTCACACTGGTTGCAATTATTCGCTTTATACGATGCAAAAAGTGTTGTACTTTGATTGTATTTTATGCTTCGGGCGTTGACTTCTAAGGCCCTAACTATTGGATCTGGTGGTCCAACGCCCTAGAGTGAAGCCTAGGTTGGGCGGAACGTAGAAATGACCATCTCTTTCACACTGGTTGCAATTATTCCTGTTATACGATGGAAGGACTGTTGTATTTTTATAGTATTTTATGCTTCTGGTGTTGACTCCTTAGGCCCCAGCTATTCGATGTGGTGGCACAACGCACTAGAGTGAAGCCTATTTTGTCCGGATCGTAGAAATGACCATAAATTTCACACTGGTTGCAATTATTCGCTTTATACGATGGAAAAACTCTTGTACTTATATCGTATTTCATGCTTCTGGCGTTGACTTCTTAGGCCGTAACTATTCGATCTGGTGGAACAACGGCCTAGGGTGAAGCCTAGGTTGCCCGGAACGTAGAAATGACCATAACTTTCACACTGGTTGCAATTATTTGTTTTATACAATGGAAAAACTGTTGTATTTATATTGTATTTTATGCTCCTGGCGTTCACTTCTAAGGCCCTAACTATTCGACCTGGTGGTGCAACGCCCTAGAGTGAAGCCTAAGTTGCATGGAACGTTGAAATGCCCATTACTTGCACACTGGTTGCAATTATTCCTGTTATACGACGGAAAAACTGTTGTATTTTTATTGTATTTTATGCTCTTGGCGTTGACCTCCAAGTCCCTAGCTATTCGATCTGGTGGAGCAACGCTCTAGGGCGAAGCCTAGTTTGCCCGGAACGTAGAAATGGCCATTACTTTCACACTGGTTGCAAGTATTCGTTTTATACGATGGAAAAACTGTTGTACATAATATCGTATTTCATGCTTCTGGCGTTGACTTCTTAGGACCTAACTATTCGATCTGGTGGCACAAAGCACTAGAGTGAAGTCTAGTTTGCTCGGAATGTAGAAATGACCATAACTTTCACACTGGTTGCAATTATTCGCTTTATACGATGGAAAAACTGTTGTATTTTTATAGTATTTTATGCTTCTTGGCGTTGAATCCTTAGATCCAAACAATTCGGTCTGGTGGACCAACGCCCTAGAGTGAATACTAGGTTGCACGGAACGTAGAAATGCCCATTACTTGCACACTGGTTGCAATTATTCCTGTTATACGATGGAAGAAATGTTGCATTTTTATTGTATTTTATGCTTCTGGCGTTGACCTCCCAGTCCTTAGCTATTCGATCTGGTGGATCAACGCCCTAAAGTGAAGCCAAGGTTACCCGGAACGTAGAAATGTCCATTACTTTCACACTGGTTGCAATTATCCTTTTTATACGATGGAAAAACTGTTGCATTTTTGCTGTATTTTATGCTTCTGGCGTTGACTTCTTAGGCCCTAACTATTCGATCTGGTGGATCAACGCCATAGAGTGAAGCCAAGGTCACCCGGAACGTAGAAATGGCCATTACCTTCACACTGGTTGCAATTATTCCCGTTATACGATGGAAAAACTGTTGTATTTTTATTGTATTTTATGTTTCGGGCGTTGACTTCTAAGGCCCTAACTATTCGATCTGGTGGATCAACGCCATAGAGTGAAGCCAAGGTCACCCGGAACGTAGAAATGGCCATTACCTTCACACTGGTTGCAATTATTCCCGTTATACGATGGAAAAACTGTTGTATTTTTATTGTATTTTATGTTTCGGGCGTTGACTTCTAAGGCCCTAGCTATTCCATCTGGTGGAGCAATGCCCTAGAGTGAAGCCTAGGTTGCCCGGAATGTAGAAATGACCATAACTTTCACACTGGTTGCAATTATTCGCTTTATACGATAGAAGAACTGTTGTATTTTTATTGTATTTTATGTTTCGGGCGTTGACTTCTAAGGCCCTAGCTATTCGATCTGGTGGAGCAACGCCCTAGAGTGAAGCCTAGATTGCGCGGGACGTAGAAATGACCATTGCATTCACACTGGTTGCAATTATTCCTGTTCTACGATAGAAGGACTATTGTATTTTTATAGTATTTTATGCTTCTGGCGTTGACTTCTTAGGCCCTAACTATTCGATATGGTGTATCAACGCCCTAGAGTGAAGCCAAGGTTACCCGGAACGTAGAAATGAGCACTACTTTCACATTGGTTGCAATTATTCCTGTTATACGATGGATAAACTGTTGTATTTTTATTGTATTTTATGTTTCAGGCGTTGACTTCTAAGGTCCTAGCTATTCGATCTCGTGGGGCAACGTCGAAGAGTGAAGGGTATGTTGCCCGGATCGTAGAAATGACCATTACTTTCACACTGGTTACAATTATTCTTTCTATATGATGGAAAAACTGTTGTATTCTTATTGTATTTTATGCGTCTGGAGTTGTTTTCTAAGGCCCTAACTATTCGACCTGGTGGTGCAACGCCCTAGAGTGAAGCCTAGGTTGCACGGAACGTAGAAGTGCCCATTACTTTCACGCTGGTTGCAATTATTCCTGTTATACGATGGAAAAACTGTTGTATTTTTATTGTATTTTATGCTCTTGGCGTTGACCTCCAAGTCCCTAGCTATTCGAACTGGTGGAGCAACGCTCTAATGCGAAGCCTAGGTTGCCCGGAACGTAGAAATGGCCATTACTTTCACACTGGTTGCAAGTATTCGTTTTATACGATGGAAAAACTGTTGTACTTAATATCGTATTTCATGCTTCTGGCGTTGACTTCTTAGGACCTAACTATTCGATCTGGTGGCACAACGCACTAGAGTGAAGTCTAGTTTGCTCGGAATGTAGAAATGACCATAACTTTCACACTGGTTGCAATTATTCGCTTTATACGATGCAAAAAGTGTTGTACTTTGATTGTATTTTATGCTTCGGGCGTTGACTTCTAAGGCCCTAACTATTGGATCTGGTGGTCCAACGCCCTAGAGTGAAGCCTAGGTTGGGCGGAACGTAGAAATGACCATCTCTTTCACACTGGTTGCAATTATTCCTGTTATACGATGGAAGGACTGTTGTATTTTTATAGTATTTTATGCTTCTGGTGTTGACTCCTTAGGCCCCAGCTATTCGATGTGGTGGCACAACGCACTAGAGTGAAGCCTATTTTGTCCGGATCGTAGAAATGACCATAACTTTCACACTGGTTGCAATTATTCGCTTTATACGATGGAAAAACTCTTGTACTTATATCGTATTTCATGCTTCTGGCGTTGACTTCTTAGGCCGTAACTATTCGATCTGGTGGAACAACGGCATAGGGTGAAGCCTAGGTTGCCCGGAACGTAGAAATGACCATAACTTTCACACTGGTTGCAATTATTTGTTTTATACAATGGAAAAGCTGTTGTATTTATATCGTATTTTATGCTTCTGGCGTTGACTTCTTAGGCCCTAACTATTCCATCTGGTGGAACAACACTCTAGCGTAAAGCCCAGGTTGCGCGGAACGTAGAAATGACCATAACTTTCACACTGGTCGCAATTATTCGTTTTATACAATGGAAAAACTGTTCTATTTATTTTGTATTTAATGCTTCGGGCGTTGACATCTAAGGCCCTAACTATTCGATCAGGTGGAGCAACGCCCTAGAGTGAAGCCTAGGTTGCTCGAAATGCAGAAATGACCATAACTTTCACACTCGTTGCAATTACTCATTTTATACAATGGAAAAACTGTGGTACTTATATTGTATTTTATTCTTATGGCGTGGAATTCTAAGTCGCTAGCTATTCGATCTGGTGGAGCAACGCCCTAGAGTGATACCTAGGTTACCCGGAACGTAGAAATGTCCAGTACTTTCATACTGTTTGCAGTTATTTCTGTTATACGATGGAAAAACTTTTGCATCTTTATTGTATTTTATGCTTCTGACGTTGACTTCTAAGGACCTAACTATTCGATCTGGTGGAGCAACGCCCTAGAGTGAGGCCTAGGTTGCTCGGAATGTAGAAATGACCGTAACTTTCACACTGGTTGCATTTATTCGTTTTATACGATGGAAAAACTGTTGCATCTTTATCGTATTTTATGCTTCTGGCGTTGACTTCTTAGGCCGTAACTATTCGATGTGGTGGAGCAACGCCCTGGAGTGAAACCTGGGTTGCACGGAACGTAGAAATGACCACTACTATCACACTGGTTGTAAGTTATTCCTGCTATATGATGGAAAAGCTGCTGTATTTTTATTGCATTTTATGCTTCTGGCGTTCACTTCTTAGGCCCTAACTATTCGATCTGGTGGAACAACGGCCTAGGGTGAAGCTTAGGTTGCCCGGAACGTAGAAATGACCATAACTTTCACACTGGTTGCAATTATTTGTTTTATACAATGGAAAAGCTGTTGTATTTATATCGTATTTTATGCTTCTGGCGTTGACTTCTTAGGCCCTATCTATTCCATCTGGTGGAACAACGCCCTAGAGTAAAGCCCAGGTTGCGCGGAACGTAGAAATGACCATAACTTTCACACTGGTCGGAATTATTCGTTTTATACAATGGAAAAACTGTTCTATTTATTTTGTATTTAATGCTTCTGGCGATGACTTCTAAGGCCCTAACTGTTTGATCTGGTGGAGCAACGCCCTAGAGTGAAGCCTAGGTTGCCTGGAACGTAGAAATGACCATCACTTTCACACGGGTTGCAATTATTCCTGTTATAGGATGGAAAGACTGTTGTATTTTTTTGTATTTTATACTTCAGGCGTTGACTTCTGAGGTCGCAGCTATTCGATGTGGTGGAAGAACGCCATACAGTGAAGCCTAGGTTGCCCGGAACGTAGAAATGCCCATTACTTTCACACAGGTTGCAATTTTTAATTTTATACGATGGAAAAACTGTTCTATTTATTTTGTATTTTATGCTTCGGGCGTTGACTTCTTAGGCCCTAACATTTCGATCTGGTGGAGCAACGCCCGAGAGTGATACCTAGGTTATCCGGAACGTAGAAATGACCAGTACATTCACACTGGTTGCAGCTATTCCTGTTAAACGATGGAAAAACTGTTGCATCTTTATTGTATTTTATGCTTCTGGCGCTGACTTCTAAGGCCGTAACTATTCGATCTGGTGGAGCAACGCCCTAGAGTGAAGCCTAGGTTGGCCGGAACGTAGAAATGACCATTACTTTCACACTGTTTGCAAATATACATTATATACGATGGAAAAGCTGATGTATTTATATTGTATTTTATGCTTCTGGCGTTGACTTCTTACGACCTAACTATTTAATCTGGTAGAGCACCGCCCTAGAGTGGAGCATAGGTTGCCCGGAACGTAGAACATACCATTACCTTCACACTGGTTGCAATTATTCCTGTTATACGATGGAAAAACTGCTGCATCTTTATTGTATTTTCTGCTTCTGGCGTTGACTTCTAAGGCCCTAACTATTCGATCAGGTGTAGCAACGCCCTAGAGTGAAGCCTAGGTTGCTCGGAATGTAGAAAAGACCATAACTTTCACACTGGTTGCAATTATTCATTTTATACGATGGAAAAACTGTTGTACTCATATTGTATTTTACTCTTATGGCGTTGAATTCTAAGTCCCTAGCTATTCGATCTGGTGGAGCAACGCCCTAGAGTGAAACCTAGGTTACTCGGAACGTAGAAATGACCAGTACTTTCATACTGTCTGCAGTTATTCCTTTTATACGATGGAACAGCTGTTGTATTTATATCGTATTTTATGCTTCTGGCGTTGACTTCTAAGGACCTAACTATTCGATCTGGTGGAGCAACGCCCTAGAGTGAAGCCTAGGCTGCTCGGAATGTAGAAATGACCAGTACTTTCACACTGGTTGCAGTTATTCGTTTTATACCATGAAAAACTGTTCTATTTATTTTGCATTTTATGCTTCGGGTGCTGACTGCTAAGGCCCTAACTATTCGATCTGGTGGAGCAACACCCTACAGTGAAGACTAGGTTGTCCGGAACGTAGATATGACCATAACCTTCTCACAGGTTGCAATTATTCGTTTTACACGATTGAAAGACTGTTGTATTTATTTTGTAGTTTATGCTTCTGGCGTTGAATTCCAAGGCCCTAACCCTTCGACCTGGTGGAGCAATGCCTCAGAGTTAAGTCTAGGTTGCCCGAAACGTCGAAATGATCGTTACTTTCACACTGGTTGCAATTATTCATGCTGTGCGATTGAAGAACTGTTGCACTTTTATTGTATTTTCTGCTTCTGTATTTGAATTCTATGGCCCTAAGTATTGGATCTGGTGTAGCAACGCACTAGGGTGATGCCAAGGTTGCCCGGAACGTGGGAATGATCATAACTTTCACACTGTTTGCCATTATTCGTTTTATACGATGGAAAAGCTGTTGTATTTATATCGTATTTTATGCTTCTGGCGTTTACTTCTTAGGCCCTAACTATTCGATCTGGTGGAACAACGCCCCAGAGAGAAGCCTGGGTTGCCCGGAACGTAGAAATGACCATTACTTTCACACTGGTTGCAATAATTCCTGTTATACGGTCGAAAAACTCTTGTATATTTATTGTATTTAATGCTTGGGGCGTTGACTTCTATGGCCCTACCTATTCGATCTGGTGGAGCAACGCCCTAGAGTGTAGCCTAGGTTGCCCGGAACGTACAAATGACCATCACTTTCACACTGGTTGCAATTATTCCTGTTATACGATGGAAAAACTCTTTTATATTTATCGTGTTTTTGGCTTCGGGCGTTGACTTCTATGGCCCTACCTATTCGATCTGGTGGAGCAACACCCTACAGTGAAGACTAGGTTGTCCGGAACGTAGATATGACCATAACCTTCTCACAGGTTGCAATTATTCGTTTTACACGATTGAAAGACTGTTGTATTTATTTTGTAGTTTATGCTTCTGGCGTTGAATTCCAAGGCCCTAACACTTCGACCTGGAGGAGCAATGCCTCAGAGTTAAGTCTAGGTTGCCCGAAACGTCGAAATGATCGTTACTTTCACACTGGTTGCAATTATACATGTTGTACGATTGAAGAACTGTTGCTTTTTTATTGTATTTTCTGCTTCTGTATTTGAATTCTAAGGTCCTAGCTATTCGATCTGGCGGGGCAACGCTCTAGAGTGAAACCTGGGTTACCCGGATCGTAGAAATGACCATCACTTTCACACTGGTTGCAATTATTCCTGTTATACGATGGTAAAACTGTTGTATTTTTATTGTATTGTATGCTTCAGGCGATGACTTCTAAGGCCCTAGCTATTCGATCTGGTGTAGCAACGCACTAGGGTGAAGCCTAGGTTGCCCGGAACGTAGAAATGACCATAACTTTCACACTGTTTGCCATTATTCGTTTTATACGATGGAAAAGCTGTTGTATTTAATCGTATTTTATGCTTCTGGCGTTGACTTCTTAGGCCCCAACTATTCCATCTGGTGGAACAACGCCCTACGGTAAAGCCTAGGTTGCCCGGAACGTAGAAATGATCATAGCTTTCACACTGGAAACAATTATTCGTTTTATACATGGAACAGCTGTTCTATTTATTTTGTATTTTATGCTTCGGGCGTTGACTTCTAAGGTCCTAACTATTCGATCGGGTGGAACAACGGCCTAGAGTGAAGCCTAGGTTGCCCGGAACGTAGATATGACCATAGCTTTCACACGGGTTGCTATTATTCGTTTTATACGATGGAAAAACTGTTATATTTATATTGTATTTTATGCTTCTGGCGTTGACTTCTTAGGCCCTAACTATTCGATCTGGTGGGACAACGCCCCAGAGTGAAGCCTAGGTTGCCCGGAACGTAGAAATGACCATCACTTTCACACTGGTTGCAATAATTACTGTTATACGATGGAAAAACTCTTGTATATTTATTGTATTTTATGCTTGGGCGTTGACTTCTATGGCCCTACCTATTCGATCTGGTAGAGCAACACCCTACAGTGAAGCCTAGGTTGCACGGACCGAAGATATGACCATAACCTTCACACAGGTTGCAATTATTCATTTTATACGATGGAAAAGCTGTTGTATTTATATCATATTTTATGCTTCTGGCGCTGACTTCTTAGGCCCTAACTATTCCATCCGGTGGAACAACGCCCTAGTGTGAAGCCTCGGTTGCCCGGAACGTAGAAATGAACATAACTTTCACACTGGTAGCAATTATTCGCTTTATACGATGGAAAAGCTGTAGTATTTATATCGTATTTTATGCTTCTGGCGTTGACTTCTTAGGCCCTAACTATTCCATCTGGCGGAGCAACACCCTACAGTGAAGCCTAGGTTGCTCGGAACGTAGAAATGACCATTAGCTTCACACTGTTTGCAATAATTCATTTTATACGATGGCAGAGCTGTTGTATTTATATTGTATTTTATGCTTCTGGCGTTGACTTCTAAGGCCCTATTTCTTCGATTTGGTGGAGCAACGCCACAGAGTTAAGCCTAGGATGCCCGAAACGTCGAAATGGTCATTACTTTCGCACTGGTTGCAATTAGTCATGCTATTCGATGGAAAATCAGTTGCATATTTATTGTATTTTATGCTTCTGGCGTTGACTTCTAAGGCCGTAGCTTTTAGCTGTGGTGGAGCAACGCCCTAGAGTGAAGCCTAGGTTGCTCGGAACGTAGAAATGACCATTACCTTCACACTGTTTCCAATTATTCATTTTATACGATGACAAAGCTGTTGCATTTATATTGTATTTTATGCTTTCGGCGTTGACTTCTAAGGCCGTAGCTATCAGATGTGGTGCAGCAACGCCCTAGAGTGACGCCTAGGTTGCCAGGAACGTAGAAATGACCATTACTTTCACACTGTCTGCAAATATACATTAAATACGATGGAAAGGCTGTTGTATTTATATTGTATTTTATGCTTCCGGCGTTGACTTCTTAGGCCCTAACTATTTAACCTGGTGGAGCACCGCCCTAGAGTGAAGCCTAGGTTGCCCGGAACGTAGAACATACCATTACCTTCGCACTGGTTGCAATTATTCCTGTTATACGATGGAAAAACTGTTGCATTTTTATTGTTTTTTCTGCTTCTGGCTTTGACTTCTATGATCCTAGCTATTCGATCAGGTGAGGCAACGTCCAAGAGGGAAGCCTATGTTACCCGGAACGTAGAAATGACCATAACTTTCACACTGGGTGCAATTATTCGTTTTATACGATGGAAAAGCTATTGTATTTATATTGTATTTTATGCTTCTGGCGTTGACTTCTTAGGCACTAACTATTCGATCTTGTGGAGCAATGCCTCAGAGTTAAGTCTAGGATGCCCGAAACGTCGAAATGATCGTTACTTTCACACTGGTTGCAATTATTCATGCTGTACGATTGAAGAACTGTTGCATTTTTATTGTATTTTCTGCTTCTGTATTTGAATTCTAAGGCCCTAACTATTCGATCTGGTGTAGCAACGCACTAGGGTGAAGCCTAGGTTGCCCGGAATGTGGAAATGACCATAACTTTCACACTGTTTGCCATTATTCGTTTTATACGATGGTAAAGCTGTTGTATTTATATCGTATTTTATGCTTTTGGCGTTAACTTCTAAGGCCCTACCTATTCGATCTGGCGGAGCAACACCCTACAGTGAAGCCTAGGTTGCACGGACCGAAGATATGACCATAACCTTCACACAGGTTGCAATTATTCATTTTATACGATGGAAAAGCTGTTGTATTTATATCGTATTTTATGCTTCTGGCGCTGGCTTCTTAGGCCCTAACCATTCCATCTGGTGGAACAACGCCCTAGGGTGAAGCCTCGGTTGCCCGGAACGTAGAAATGACCATAGCTTTCATACTGGTTGCAATTATTTGTTTTATACGATGGAAAAGCTGTAGTATTTATACCGTATTTTATGCTTCTGGCGTTGACTTCTTATGCCCTAACTATTCCATCTGGTGGAATAACGCCCTAGGGTGAAGCCTGGGTTGCCTGGAACGTACAAATGACCACCACTTTCACACGGGTTACAATTATTCCTTTTATAGGATGGAAAGACTGTTGTATTTTTATTGTATTTTATGCTTCGGGCGTTGACTTCTATGGCCCTACCTATTCGATCTGGTGGAGCAGCGCCCTACAGTCAAGCCTAGGTTGTCCGGAACGTAGAAATGGACATAACTTTCACACTGGAAGCAATTATTCGTTTTATACAATGGAAAAACTGTTCTATTTATTTTGTATGTTATGCTTCTGGCGTTGACTTCTTAGGCCCTAAGTGTTCGATCTGGTGGAGCAACGCCCTAGAGTGAAGCCTAGGTTGCCCGGAACGTAGAAGTGATCATCACTTTCAAACTGGTTGCAATTAATACTTTTATACGATGGAAAAACTGTTGTATTTATATTGCATATTATGCTTCGGGCGTAGACTGCTATGGCCCTAACTATTCCATCTGGTGGAGCAACACCCTACAGTGAAGCCTAGGTTGCCCGGATCGTAGATATGACCATAACCTTCACACAGGTTGCAATTATTCGTTTTCTACGATGGAAAAGCTGTTGTATTTAAATTGTATTTTTTGCTTCCGGTGTTGACTTCTTAGACCCTAACTCTTCGATCTGGTGGAGCAACGCCTCAGAGTTAAGTCTAGGATGCCCGAAACGTCGAAATGATCGTTACTTTCGCACTGGTTGCAATTAGTCATGCTATACAATGGAAAAATTGTTGTATTTATACTGTATTTTATGCTTCTGGCGTTGACTTCTATGGCCGTAGCTATTCGATGTGGTGGAGCAATGCTCTAGAGTGAAGCCTAGGTTGCCCGGAACGTAGAAATGCCCATTACTTTCACACTGGTTGCAATTATTAGTTTTATACGATGGAAAAACTGTTCTATTTATTTTGTATTTTATGCTTCGGGCGTTGGCTTCTAAGGCCCTAACTATTCAATCTGTTGGAGCAACGCCCTAGGGTGAAGCCTAGGTTGCCCGGAAAGTAGAAATGACCATACCTTTCATACTGGTTGCAATTATTTGTTTTATAGGATGGAAAAGCTGTAGTATTTATACCGTATTTTATGCTTCTGGCGTTGACTTCTTATGCCCTAACTATTCCATCTGGTGGAACAACTCCGTAGGGTGAAGCCTGGGTTGCCCGGAACGTAGAAATGACCATAACTTTCACACCGGTAGCAATTATTCGTTTTATACGATGGAAAAACTGTTCTATTTATTTTGTATTTTATGTATCGGGCGTTGACTTCTTAGGCCCTAACAATTCTATCTGGTGGAACAACGCCCTAGAGAGAAGCCTAGGTTGCCCGGAACGTAGAAATGACCAGAACTTTCACACTGGTTGCTATTATTCGTTTTATACGATGGAAAAACTGTTATATTTATATTGTATTTTGTGCTTCTGGCGTTGACTTCTTCGGCCCTAACTTTTCGATCTTGTGGAACAACGCCCTAGAGTGAAGCCTAGGTTGCCCGGAACGTAGAAATGACCATCACTTTCACACTGGTTGCAATTATTCCTGTTATACGATGGAAAAGCTCTTGTATATTTAATGTATTTTATGCTTCGGGCGTTGACTTCTATGGCCCTACCTATTCGATCTGGTGGAGCAACGCCCTACAGTCAAGCCTAGGTTGCCCGGAACGTAGAAATGAACATAACTTTCACACTGGTAGCAATTATTCGTTTTATTCAATGGAAAAACTGTTCTATTCATTTTGTATTTTATTCTTCGGGCGTTGACTTCTCTGGCCATACCTATTCGATCTGGTGGAGCAACACCCTACAGTGAAGTCTAGGTTGCCCGGAACGTAGATATGACCATAACCTTCACACAGGTTGCAATTATTCGTTTTCTACGATGGAAAAGCTGTTGTATTTATATTGTATTTTATGCTTCCGGTGTTGAATTCTTAGACCCTAACTCTTCGATCTGGTGGAGCAACGCCTCAGAGTTAAGTCTAGGATGCCCGAAACGTCGAAATGATCGTTACTTTCGCACTGGTTGCAATTAGTCATGCTATACAATGGAAACACTGTTGTATTTATACTGTATTTTATGCTTCTGGCGTTGACTTCTAAGGCTGTAGCTATTCGATGTGGTGGAGCAACGCCCTAGAGTGAAGCCTAGATTGCCCGGAGCGTAGAAATGCCCATTACTTTCACACCGGTAGCAATTATTAGTTTTATACGATGGAAAAACTGTTCTATTTATTTTGTATTTTATGCTTCGGGCGTTGGCTTCTAAGGCCCTAACTATTCAATCTGTTGGAGCAACGCCCTAGGGTGAAGCCTAGGTTGCCCGGAAAGTAGAAATGACCATACCTTTCATACTGGTTGCAATTATTTGTTTTATAGGATGGAAAAGCTGTAGTATTTATACCGTATTTTATGCTTCTGGCGTTGACTTCTTATGCCCTAACTATTCCATCTGGTGGAACAACTCCCTAGGGTGAAGCCTGGGTTGCCCGGAACGTAGAAATGACCATAACTTTCACACCGGTAGCAATTATTCGTTTTATACGATGGAAAAACTGTTCTATTTATTTTGTATTTTATGTATCGGGCGTTGACTTCTTAGGCCCTAACAATTCTATCTGGTGGAACAACGCCCTAGAGAGAAGCCTAGGTTGCCCGGAACGTAGAAATGACCAGAACTTTCACACTGGTTGCTATTATTCGTTTTATACGATGGAAAAACTGTTATATTTATATTGTATTTTGTGCTTCTGGCGTTGACTTCTTCGGCCCTAACTTTTCGATCTTGTGGAACAACGCCCTAGAGTGAAGCCTAGGTTGCCCGGAACGTAGAAATGACCATCACTTTCACACTGGTTGCAATTATTCCTGTTATACGATGGAAAAGCTCTTGTATATTTAATGTATTTTATGCTTCGGGCGTTGACTTCTATGGCCCTACCTATTCGATCTGGTGGAGCAACGCCCTACAGTCAAGCCTAGGTTGCCCGGAACGTAGAAATGAACATAACTTTCACACTGGTAGCAATTATTCGTTTTATTCAATGGAAAAACTGTTCTATTCATTTTGTATTTTATTCTTCGGGCGTTGACTTCTCTGGCCATACCTATTCGATCTGGTGGAGCAACACCCTACAGTGAAGTCTAGGTTGCCCGGAACGTAGATATGACCATAACCTTCACACAGGTTGCAATTATTCGTTTTCTACGATGGAAAAGCTGTTGTATTTATATTGTATTTTATGCTTCCGGTGTTGAATTCTTAGACCCTAACTCTTCGATCTGGTGGAGCAACGCCTCAGAGTTAAGTCTAGGATGCCCGAAACGTCGAAATGATCGTTACTTTCGCACTGGTTGCAATTAGTCATGCTATACAATGGAAACACTGTTGTATTTATACTGTATTTTATGCTTCTGGCGTTGACTTCTAAGGCTGTAGCTATTCGATGTGGTGGAGCAACGCCCTAGAGTGAAGCCTAGATTGCCCGGAGCGTAGAAATGCCCATTACTTTCACACCGGTAGCAATTATTCGTTTTATACGATGGAAATGTTGTTCTATTTATCTTGTATTTTATGCTTCGGGCGTTGACTTCTAAGGCCCTAACTATTCGATCTGGTGGAGCAACGCCCTAGAGTGAAGCCTAGGTTGCCCGGAACGTAGAAATGACCAGAACTTTCACACTAGTTGCTATTATTCGTTTTATACGATGGAAAAACTGTTATATTTATATTGTATTTTATGCTTCTGGCGTTGACTTCTTAGGCCCTCAGTGTTCTATCTGGTGGAGCAACGCCCTAGAGTGAAGCCTAGGTTGCCCGGAACGTAGAAATGATCATCACTTTCAAACTGGTTGCAAGTAATCCTTTTATACGATGGAAAAGCTGTTGTATTTATATTGCATTTTATGCTTCGGGCGTAGACTTCTATGACCCTACCTATTCGATCTGGTGGAGCAACACCCTACAGTGAAGCCTAGGTTGCCCGGAACGTAGATATGACCATAACCTTCACACAGGTTGCAATTATTCGTTTTCTACGATGGAAAAGCTGTTGTATTTAAATTGTATTTTATGCTTCCGGTGTTGACTTCTTAGACCCTAACTCTTCGATCTGGTGGAGCAACGCCTCAGAGTTAAGTCTAGGATGCCCGAAACGTCGAAATGATCGTTACTTTCGCACTGGTTGCAATTAGTCATGCTATACAATGGAAAAATTGTTGTATTTATTCTGTATTTTATGCTTCTGGCGTTGACTTCTATGGCCGTAGCTATTCGATGTGGTGGAGCAACGCCCTAGAGTGAAGCCTAGGTTGCCCGAAACGTAGAAATGCCCATTACTTTCACACAGGTTGCAATTTTTAATTTTATACGATGGAAAAACTGTTCTATTTATTTTGTATTTTATGCTTCGGGCGTTGACTTCTAAGGCCCTAACTATACAATCTGTTGGAGCAACGCCCTAGGGTGTAGCCTAGGTTGCCCGGAAAGTAGAAATGACCATACCTTTCATACTGGTTGCAATTATTTGTTTTATATGATGGAAAAGCTGTTGTATTTATACCGTATTTTATGCTTCTGGCGTTGACTTCTTATGCCCTAGCTATTCCATCTGGTGGAACAACGACCTAGGGTGAAGCCTGGGTTGCCCTGAACGTAGAAATTACCATAACTTTCACACTGGTAGCAATTATTCGGTTTATACAATGGAAAAACTGTTCTATTTATTTTGTATTTTGTGCTTCGGGCGTGGACTGCTAAGGCCCTAACTATTCGATCTGGTGGAGCAACGCCCTAGAGTGAAGCCTAGGTTGCCCGGAACGTGGAAATGACCAGAACTTTCACACTGGTTGCTATTATTCGTTTTATACGATGGAAAAACTGTTATATTTATATTGTATTTTATGCTTCTGGCATTGACTTCTTAGGCCCTAACTTTTCGATCTGGTGGAACAACGCCCTAGAGTGAAGCCTAGGTCGCCCGGAACGTAGAAATGTCCATTACTTCCACACTGTTTGCAAATATACATTATATACGATGGAAAAGCTGTTGTACTTATATTGTAATTTATGCTTCTGGCGTTGACTTCTTAGGCCGTAACTATTTGATCTGGTGGAGCACCGCCCTAGAGTGAAGCCTAGGTTTCGCGGAACGTAGAACATACCATTACCTTCACACTGGTTGCAATTATTCCTGTTATACGATGGAAAAACTGTTGCATCTTTATTGTAATTTATTCTTCTGGCGTTGACTTCTTAGGCCCTAACTATTCCATCTGGTGGAACATCGCCCTAGGGTGAAGCCTAGGTTGCGCGGAACGTAGAAATGACCATACCTTTCATACTGGTTGCAATTATTTGTTTTATATGATGGAAAAGCTGTTGTATTTATACCGTATTTTATGCTTCTGGCGTTGACTTCTTATGCCCTAACTATTCCATCTGGTGGAACAACGACCTAGGGTGAAGCCTGGGTTGCCCTGAACGTAGAAATTACCATAACTTTCACACTGGTAGCAATTATTCGTTTTATACAATGGAAAAACTGTTCTATTTATTTTGTATTTTGTGCTTCGGGCGTGGACTGCTAAGGCCCTAACTATTCGATCTGGTGGAGCAACGCCCTAGAGTGAAGCCTAGGTTGCCCGGAACGTGGAGATGACCAGAACTTTCACACTGGTTGCTATTATTCGTTTTATACGATGGAAAAACTGTTATATTTATATTGTATTTTATGCTTCTGGCATTGACTTCTTAGGCCCTAACTTTTCGATCTGGTGGAACAACGCCCTAGAGTGAAGCCTAGGTCGCCCGGAACGTAGAAATGACCATCACTTTCACACTGGTAGCAATTATTCGTTTAATACAATGGAAAAAACGTTCTATTTATTTTGTATTTTATGCTTCGGGCGTTGACTTCTAAGGCCCTACCTATTCGATCTGGTGGAGCAACACCCTACAGTCAAGCCTAGGTTGCCCGGAACGTAGAAATGACCATAACATTCACACCCGTTGCAATTATTCATGCTATACGATTGAAAAACTGTTGCATTTTTATTTTATTTTATGCTTCTAGCGTTGACTTCTAAGGCCGTAGCTACTAAATGTGGTGGAGTAGCGCCCTAGAGTGACGCCTAGGTTGCCTGGAACGTAGAAATGACCATAAATTTCACAATGTTTCCAATTATTCAGTTTATACGATGGAAAAACTGTTGCACTTACATTGTATTTTATTCTTATGGCGTTGAGTTCTAACACCCTAGCTATGCGATCTGCTGGAGCAACGCCATAGAGTGAAACCAAGGTTGCCCGGAACGTAGAAATTACCATAACTTTCAAACTGGAAGCAATTATTCGTTTTATACGATGGAACAACTGTTCTATTTATTTTGTATTTCATGCTTCGGGCGTTGACTTCTAAGGCCCTAACTATTCAATCTGTTGGAACAACGCCCTAGGGTGAAGCCTAGGTTGCCCGTACAGTGTAAATGACCATAACTTTCGTACTGGTTGCAATTATTCGTTTTCTACGATGGAAAAGCTGTTGTATTTAAATTGTATTTTATGCTTCCGGTGTTGACTTCTTAGACCCTAACTCTTCGATCTGGTGGAGCAACGCCTCAGAGTTAAGTCTAGGATGCCCGAAACGTCGAAATGATCGTTACTTTCGCACTGGTTGCAATTAGTCATGCTATACAATGGAAAAATTGTTGTATTTATACTGTATTTTATGCTTCTGGCGTTGACTTCTAAGGCCGTAGCTATTCGATGTGGTGGAGCAACGCCCTAGAGTGAAGCCTAGGTTGCCCGGAACGTAGAAATGCCCATCACTTTCACACAGGTTGCAATTTTTAATTTTATACGATGGAAAAACTGTTCTATTTATATTGTATTTTATGCTTCGGGCGTTGACTTCTAAGGCCCTAACTATTCAATCTGCTGGAGCAACGCCCTAGGGTGAAGCCTAGGTTGCCCGGAAAGTAGAAATGACCATACCTTTCATACTGGTTGCAATTATTTGTTTTATACGATGGAAAAGCTGTTGCTTTTATACCGTATTTTATGCTTCTGGCGTTGACTTCTTATGCCCTAACTATTCCATCTGGTGGAACAACGCCCTAGGTTGAAGCCTGGGCTGCCCGGAACGTAGAAATGACCATAACTTTCACACCGGTAGCAATTATTCGTTTTATACGATGGAAATGTTGTTCTATTTATCTTGTATTTTATGCTTCGGGCGTTGACTTCTAAGGCCCTAACTATTCGATCTGGTGGAGCAACGCCCTAGAGTGAAGCCTAGGTTGCCCGGAACGTAGAAATGACCAGAACTTTCACACTAGTTGCTATTATTCGTTTTATACGATGGAAAAACTGTTATATTTATATTGTATTTTATGCTTCTGGCGTTGACTTCTTAGGCCCTCAGTGTTCTATCTGGTGGAGCAACGCCCTAGAGTGAAGCCTAGGTTGCCCGGAACGTAGAAATGATCATCACTTTCAAACTGGTTGCAAGTAATCCTTTTATACGATGGAAAAACTGTTGTATTTATATTGCATTTTATGCTTCGGGCGTAGACTTCTATGACCCTACCTATTCGATCTGGTGGAGCAACACCCTACAGTGAAGCCTAGGTTGCCCGGAACGTAGATATGACCATAACCTTCACACAGGTTGCAATTATTCGTTTTCTACGATGGAAAAGCTGTTGTATTTAAATTGTATTTTATGCTTCCGGTGTTGACTTCTTAGACCCTAACTCTTCGATCTGGTGGAGCAACGCCTCAGAGTTAAGTCTAGGATGCCCGAAACGTCGAAATGATCGTTACTTTCGCACTGGTTGCAATTAGTCTTGCTATACAATGGAAAAACTGTTCTATTTATTTTGTATTTTATGCTTCGGGCGTTGACTTCTAAGGCCCTAACTATACAATCTGTTGGAGCAACGCCCTAGGGTGTAGCCTAGGTTGCCCGGAAAGTAGAAATGACCATACCTTTCATACTGGTTGCAATTATTTGTTTTATATGATGGAAAAGCTGTTGTATTTATACCGTATTTTATGCTTCTGGCGTTGACTTCTTATGCCCTAACTATTCCATCTGATGGAACAACGACCTAGGGTGAAGCCTGGGTTGCCCTGAACGTAGAAATTACCATAACTTTCACACTGGTAGCAATTATTCGTTTTATACAATGGAAAAACTGTTCTATTTATTTTGTATTTTGTGCTTCGGGCGTGGACTGCTAAGGCCCTAACTATTCGATCTGGTGGAGCAACGCCCTAGAGTGAAGCCTAGGTTGCCCGGAACGTGGAAATGACCATACCTTTCATACTGGTTGCAATTATTTGTTTTATATGATGGAAAAGCTGTTGTATTTATACCGTATTTTATGCTTCTGGCGTTGACTTCTTATGCCCTAACTATTCCATCTGATGGAACAACGACCTAGGGTGAAGCCTGGGTTGCCCTGAACGTAGAAATTACCATAACTTTCACACTGGTAGCAATTATTCGTTTAATACAATGGAAAAAACGTTCTATTTATTTTGTATTTTATGCTTCGGGCGTTGACTTCTAAGGCCCTAACTATTCCATCTGGTGGAACAACGCCCTAGGGTGAAGCCTGGGCTGCCCGGAACGTAGAAATGACCATAACTTTCACACCGGTAGCAATTATTCGTTTTATACGATGGAAAAGTTGTTCTATTTATCTTGTATTTTATGCTTCGGGCGTTGACTTCTAAGGCCCTAACTATTCGATCTGGTGGAACATCGCCCTAGAGTGAAGCCTAGGTTGCCCGGAACGTAGAAATGAACATAACTTTCACACTGGTAGCAATTATTCGTTTTATAGAATGGAAAAGCTGTTCTATTAATTATGTATTTTATGCTTCGGGCATTGACTTCTTTGGCCCTACCTATTCGATCTGGTGGAGCAACACCCTACAGTCAAGCCTAGGTTGCCCGGAACGTAGAAATGACCATAACATTCACACCCGTTGCAATTATTCATGCTATACGATTGAAAAACTGTTGCATTTTTATTTTGTTTTATGCTTCTAGCGTTGACTTCTAAGGCCGTAGCTACTAAATGTGGTGGAGTAGCGCCCTAGAGTGACGCCTAGGTTGCCTGGAACGTAGAAATGACCATAAATTTCACAATGTTTCCAATTATTCAGTTTATACGATGGAAAAACTGTTGCACTTACATTGTATTTTATTCTTATGGCGTTGAGTTCTAAGACCCTAGCTATGCGATCTGCTGGAGCAACGCCATAGAGTGAAACCAAGGTTGCCCGGAACGTAGAAATTACCATAACTTTCAAACTGGAAGCAATTATTCGTTTTATACGATGGAACAACTGTTCTATTTATTTTGTATTTCATGCTTCGGGCGTTGACTTCTAAGGCCCTAACTATTCAATCTGTTGGAACAACGCCCTAGGGTGAAGCCTAGGTTGCCCGTACAGTGTAAATGACCATAACTTTCGTACTGGTTGCAATTATTCGTTTTATACGATGGAAAAACTGTTGTATTTATTTTGTATTTTATGCTTCTGGCGCTGACTTCTAGGGCACTAACTATTCGTTCTGGTGGAGCAGCGCCCTAGGGTGAAGCCTAGGTTGCCCGGAACGTAGAAATGACCATTACTTTTACACTGGTTTCAATTATTCGTTTTATACGATGGAAAAACCGTTGCATCTTTATTGTATTTTATGCCTCTGGCGTTGACTTCTAAGGCCCTAACTATTCGATCTGGTGGAGCAACGCCCTAGAGTGAAGCCTAGGTTGCCCGGCACGTAGAAATGAACATAACTTTCACACTGGTAGCAATTATTCGTTTTATACAATGGAAAAACTGTTCTATTTATCTTGTATTTTATGCTTCGGACGTTGACTTCTAAGGCCCTAACTATTCGATCTGGTTTAGCAACACCCTAGGGTGAAGCCAAGCTTGCTCGGAACGTAGGACATACCATTACCTTCACACTGGTTACAATTATTCCTGTTATACGATGGATAAGCTGTTGCATCTTTATTGTATTTTATGCTTGTGGCGATGACTTCTAAGGCTCTATCTATTCGATCTGGTGGAGCAACGCCCCAGAGTGAAGCCTAGGTTGCCCGGAACGTAGAAATGACCATAACTTTCACACTGGTAGCAATTATTCGTTATATACAATGGAAAAACTGTTGTACTTATTTTGTATTTTATTTATCGGGCGTTTACTTCCATGGCCCTACCTATTTGATCTGGTGGAGCAACGCCCTACAGTGAAGCCTAGTTTGCCCGGAACGTAGATATGACCTTAACCTTCACACAGGTTGCAGTTATTCGTTTTATACGATGTAAAGGCTGTTGTACTTATTTTGTAGTTTATGCTTCTGGCGTTGACTTCTATGGCCCTAACTCTTCGATCTGGTGTAGCAACGCCTCAGAGTTAAGTCTGGGATGCCCGAAACGTCGAAATGATCATTACTATAGCACTGGTTGCAATTAGTCATGCTATACGATGGAAAAACTGTTGCATTTTTATTGTATTTACTGCTTCTGGCTTCGACTTCTAGGGTCGTAGCTACTAGATCTGGTGGAGCAACTCCCTAGAGTGAAGCCTAGGTTGCCCGGAACGTAGAAATGACCATAACATTCACACCGGTTGCAATTATTCGTTTTATACGATGGAAAAGCTGTTGTATTAATATTGCATTTTATGCTTCTGGCGTTGACTTCTTAGGCACTAGCTACTCGATCTGGTGGAGTAATGCCTCACAGTTAAGTCTAGGATGCCCGAAACGCCGAAATGATCATTACTTTCACACTGGTTGCAATTATTCATGCTATACGATGGAAAAACTGTTGCATTCTTGTTGTATTTTCTGTTTCTGGCTTCGACTTCTAAGGTCCTAGCTATTCGATCTGGTGCGGCGACGTGCAAGACTGAAGCCTATGTTGCCCGGAACGTAGAAATGACCATAACTTTCACACTGGTTGCAATTATTCCTCTTATACGATGGAAAAACTGTTGTATTTTTATTGTATTTTATGCTTCTGGCGTTGAATTCTAAGTCCATAGCTATTCGATCTGGTGGAGCAACACCCTACAGTGAAGCCTAGGTTGCCCGGAACGTAGATATGACCATAACCTTCACACAGGTTGCAATTATTCGTTTTCTACGATGGAAAAGCTGTTGTATTTAAATTGTATTTTATGCTTCCGGTGTTGACTTCTTAGACCCTAGCTCTTCGATCTGGTGGAGCAACGCCTCAGAGTTAAGTCTAGGATGCCCGAAACGTCGAAATGATCGTTACTTTCGCACTGGTTGCAATTAGTCATGCTATACAATGGAAACACTGTTGTATTTATACTGTATTTTATGCTTCTGGCGTTGACTTCTAAGGCCGTAGCTATTCGATGTGGTGGAGCAACGCCCTAGAGTGAAGCCTAGGTTGCCAGGCACGTAGAAGTGACCATTACTTTCACAATGTTCGCAATCATCCATTTTATACGATGGAAAAACTGTTGTACTTATATTGTATTTTATGCTTCGGGCGTTGACTTCTAAGGCACTAACTATTCCATCTGGTGGAACGACGGCCTAGGGTGAAGCCTAGGTTGCCCGGAACGTGGAAATGACCAGTACTTTCACACTGGTTGCAGTTATTCGTTTTATACAATGGAAAAACTGTTCTAGTTATTTTGCATTTTATGCTTCGGGCGTTGACTTCTAAGGCCCTAGCTATTCCATCTGGTGGAGCAACACCCTAGCGTGAAGTCGAGGTTGACCGGAACGTAGAAATGTCCATTACTTCCACACTGTTTGCAAATATACATTATATACGATGGAAAAGCTGTTGTACTTATATTGTAATTTATGCTTCTGGCGTTGACTTCTTAGGCCGTAACTATTTGATCTGGTGGAGCACCGCCCTAGAGTGAAGCATAGGTTTCGCGGAACGTAGAACATACCACAACATTCAGACTGTTTGCAATTATTCGTTTTATACGATGGAAAAACTGTTGCATCTTTATTGTATTTTATGCTTCTGGCGTTGACTTCTAAGGCCCTAACTATTCGATCAGGTGGAGCAACGCCGTAGAGTGGAACCTACGTTGCCCAGAACGTAGAAATGACCATTACATTCACACTGGTTGCAATTATTCCTGTTATACGATGGAAAAACTGTTGTATTTTTATTGTATTCTATGCTTCTGGCGTTTAATTCTAAGTCGCTAGCTATTTGATCTGGTGGAGCAACGACCTAGAGTGAAGCCTAGGTTGCCCGGACCGTAGAAATGACCATTACCTTCACACTGTTTGCTATTATTCATTTTGTACGATGGAAAAGCTGTTGTATTTATATTGTATTTTATGCCTCTGGCGTTGACTTCTAAGGCCGTAGATATTAGATGTGGTGGAGCAACGCCCTAGGGTGACGCCTAGGTTGCCCGGAACGTAGAAATGACCATTACCTTCACAATGTTTGCAACTACTCATTTTATACGATGGAATAACTGTTGTACTTATATTGTGTTTTATCCTTCTGGCGTTGACTTCTAAGGCCCTAACTATTCCATCTGGTGGAACAACGCCCTAGGGTGAACCCTAGGTTGCTCGGAACGTAGAAATGACCAGTACTTTCACACTGGTTGCAGTTATTCGTTTTATACAATGGAAAAACTGTTCCATTTATTTTGCATTTTATGCTTCGGGCGTTGACTTCTAAGGCCCTAGCTATTCCATCTGGTGGAGCAACACCCTAGCGTGAAGCCTAGGTTGCCCGGAACGTAGAAATGACCATTACTTCCACACTGTTTGCAAATATACATTATATACGATGGAAAAGCTGTTGTACTTATATTGTAATTTATGCTTCTGGCGTTGACTTCTAAGGCCCTAACTATTTGACCTGGAGGAGCAACGCCCTAGAGTGAAGCCTAGGTTGCCCGGGAAGTAGAAATGACCATAACTTTCACACTGGTTGCTATTATTCGTTTTATACGATGGAAAAGCTGTTATATTTATATTTCATTTTATGCTTCTGGCATTGAATTCTATGTCCCTAGCTATTCCATCTGGTGGTGCAACACCCTCGCGTGAAGCCTAGGTTGCCCGGAACGTAGAAATGACCATTACTTCCACACTGTTTGTAAATATACATTACATACGATGGAAAAGCAGTTGTACTTATATTGTAATTTATGCTTCTGGCGTTGACTTCTTAGGCCCTAACTATTTGATCTGGAGGAGCAACGCCCTAGAGTGAAGCGTAGGTTGCCCGGAACGTAGAAATGACCATAACTTTCATACTGGTAGCAATTATTCGTTTTATACGATGGAAAACCTGTTGTATTTTTATTGCATTTTATGCTTCTGGCGTTCACTTCTTAGGCCCTAACTATTCGATCTGGTGGAACAACGCCCTTGTGTGAAGCCAAGGTTGCCCGAAACGTAGAAATGACCATAACTATCACACTGGTTGCAATTATTCGTTTTATACGATTGAAAAGCTGTTATATTTATATTGCATTTTATGCTTCAGGCATTGAATTCTAAGTCCCTAGCTATTCGACCTGGTGGAGCAACGCCCTAGAGTGAAGCCTAGGTTGCCCGGAACGTAGAAATGTCCATTACTTTAACACCGTTTGCAAATACACATTATATACGATGGAAAAGCTGTTGTATTTATATGGTATTTTATGCTTCGGGTGTTGACTTCTATGGCCCTACCTATTCGATCTGGTGGAGCATCACTCTACAGTGAAGCCTAGGTTGCCCAGAACGTAGAAATGACCATACCTTTCACACTGGTAGCAATTATTCATTTTATACGATGTAAAAGCTGTTGTATTTATATTGTATTTTATGCTTCTGGCCTTGACTTCTAAGGCCGTAGCGATTAGATGTGGTGGAGCAACGCCCTAGAGTGAAGCGTAGGTTGCCCGGAACGTAGAAATGACCATTACTTTCACAACGTTTGCAATTATTCATTTTATACGATGGAAAAACAGTTGTACTTATATTGTATTTTATCCTTCTGGCGCTGAATTCTAAGTCCCTAGCTATTCCCTCTGGTGGAGCAACGCCCTAGAGCGAATCCTACGTTGCCCGGAACGTAGAAATGACCATTACTTTCACACAGGATGCAATTATTCGTTTTATACGATGGAAAGACTGTTGTATTTATTTTGTAGTTTATGCTTCTGGCGTTGGCTTCTAAGGCCCTAGCTCTTCGATCTGGTGGAGCAACGCCTCAGAGTTAAGTCTAGGATGACCGGAACGTAGAAATGACTATGACCTTCACACTGTTTGCAATTATTCGTTTTATACGATGGAAAAGCTGTTGTATTTATATCGTATTTTATGCTTCTGGCGTTGACTTCCTAGGCCCTAACTATTCCATCTGGTGGACCAACTCCCTAGGGTGAAGCCTAGGTTGCCCGGGACGTAGAAATGACCATAACTTTCACACTGGTTGCTATTATTCGTTTTATACGATGGAAAAAGTGTTATATTTATATTGCATTTTATGCTTCTGGCGTTGACTTCTTAGGCCCCAACTCTTCGATCTGGTGGAGCAACGCCTCAGAGTTAAGCCTAGGATGCCCGAAACGTCGAAATGATCATTACTTTCGCACTGGTTGCAATTAGTCATGCTATACAATGGAAAAACTGTTGCATTTTTATTGTATCTTATGCTTCTGGCGTTGACTTCAACGGCCCTACCTATTCGATCTGGTGGAGCAACGCCCTAGAGTGAAGCCTAGGTTGCTCGGAACGTAGAAATGACCAGTACCTTCACACTGTTTGCAATTATTCATTTTATACGATGGCAAAGCTGTTGTATTTATTTTGTAGTTTATGCTTCTGGCGTTCACTTCTAAGGCCCTAACTTTTACATCTGGTGGAACGACGGCCTAGGGTGAAGCCTAGGTTGCCCGGAACGTAGAAATGACCAGTACTTTCACACTGGTTGCAGTTATTCGTTTTATACAATGGAAAAACTGTTCTATTTATTTTGCATTTTATGCTTCGGGCGTTGACTTCTAAGGACCTAGCTATTCCATCCGGTGGAGCAACACCCTAGCGTGAAGCCGAGGTTGACCGGAACGTAGAAATGACCAGTACTTTCACACTGGTTGCAGTTATTCGTTTTATACAATGGAAAAACTGTTCTATTTATTTTGCATTTTATGCTTCGGGCGTTGACTTCTAAGGACCTAGCTATTCCATCCGGTGGAGCAACACCCTAGCGTGAAGCCGAGGTTGACCGGAACGTAGAAATGACCATTACTTCCACACTGGTTACCATTATTCGTTTTATACGATGGCAAAGCTGTTGTATTTATATTGTATTTTATGCTTCCGGCGTTAGCTTCTAAGGCCGTAGCTATCAGATGTCGAACAGCAACGCCCTAGAGTGACGTGTAGGTTGCCAGGCACGTAGAAGTGACCATTACTTTCACAATGTTCGCAATCACTCATTTTATACGATGGAAAAACTGTTGTACTTATATTGTAATTTTTGCTTCTGGCGTTGACTTCTTAGGCCCTAACTATTTGATCTGGTGGAGCACCGCCCTAGTGTGAAGCCTAGGTTGCCCGGAACGTAGAAATGACCATCACTTTCACACTGGTTGCAATTATTCCTGTTATACGGTGGAAAAACTCTTGTATATTTATTGTATTTTATGCTTCGGGGTTGACTTCTATGGCCCTACCTATTCGATTTGGTGGAGCAACACCCTACAGTGAAGCCTAGGTTGTCAGGAACGTAGAAATGAACATAACTTTCACACTGGCTGTTATTATTCGTTTTATACAATGGAAAAACTGTTCTATTTATTTTGTATTTTATGCTTCGGCCGTTGACTTCTAAGGCCCTATCTGTTCTATCTGGTTTAGCAACACCCTAGGGTGAAGCCAAGCTTGCTCGGAACGTAGGACATACCATTACCTTCACACTGGTTGCAATTATTCGTTTTATACGATGGAAAAACTGTTGTATTTATATTGCATTTTATGCTTCTGGCGTTCACTTCTTAGGCCCTAACTATTCGATCTGGTGGAACAACGCCCTAGGGTGAAGCGTAGGTTGCCCGGAACGTAGAAATGACCATAACTTTTACACTGGTAGCAATTATTCGTTTTATACGATGGAAGAGCTGTTGTATTTATATTGTATTTTATGCTTCTGGCGTTGACTTCTAAGGCCGTAGCTATTAGATGTGGTGGAGCAACGCCCTAGAGTGACGCCTAGGGTAATCGGAACGTAGAAATGAACATTACTTTCACACTGGTTGCAATTATTTGTTTTATACGATGGAAAAGCTGTTGTAATTATATCGTATTTTATACTTCTGGCGTTGACCTCTTAGGCCGTAACTATTCGATCTGGTGGAACAACGCCGTAGAGTGAAGCCTAGGTTGCCCGGATCGTAGAAATGACCATTACTTTCACACTGTTTGCAATTATTCCTTTTATACGATGGAAAAGCTGTTGTATTTATATCGTATTTTATGCTCCTGGCGTTGACTTCTAAGGACCCAACTATTCGATCTGGTGGAGCAACGCCCTAGGGTGAAGCCTAGGTTGTCGGAAACGTAGAAATGACCATTACATTCACACTGTTTACAATTATTCATTTTATACGATGGAAAAGCTGTTGTATTTGTATTGTATTTTATGCTTCAGGTGTTGACTTCTAAGGCCGTAGCTATTAGCTGTGGTGGAGCAACGCCCTACAGTGACGCCTAGGTTGCCCGGAACGTAGAAATGACCATTAATTTCAAAATGTTTGCAATTATTCATTTTATGCAATGGAAAAACTGTTGTACTTATATTGTATTTTATTCTTCTGGCGTTGAATTCCAAGTCCCTAGCTATTCGATCTGGTGGAGCAACGCCCTAGAGTGAAGCCTAGGTTGCCCGGAACGTAGAAATGACCATCACTTTCACACTGGTTGCAATTATTCCTGTTATACGATGGAAAAACTGTTGCATCTTTATTGTATTTTATGCTTCGGGCGTTGACTTCTAAGGCCCTAACTATACGATCTGGTGGAGCAACGCCCTAGAGTGAAGCCTAGGTTGCCCGGAACGTAGAAATGAATAGAACTTTCACACTGTTTGCTATTATTCGTTTTATACGATGGAAAAACTGTTTTTATTTATATTGTATTTTATGCTTCTGGCGCTGATTTCTTAGGCCCTAACTTTTCTATCTGGTGGAACAACGCCCTAGAGTGAAGCCTAGGTTGCCCGGAACGTATAAATGACCATCACTTTCACACTGGTTGCAATTATTCGTTTTATGCGATAGAAAAACTGTTGTATTAATATTGCATTTTATGCTTCTGGCTTCGACTTCTAAGGTCCTAGCTATCCGATCTGGTGGGGCAACGTCCAAGAGTGAAGCCTATTGTTGCCCGGAACGTAGAAATGACCATAACTTTCACACTGGTTGCAATTACTCTTTTTATACAATGAAGAACTGTTGTATCTATATTGTATTTTATGCTTCTGGCGTTGAATTCTAAGTCCATAGCTATTCGATCTGGTGGAGCAACGCCCTAGAGTGAAGCCTAGGTTGCCTGGAACGTAGAAATGACCATTACCTTCACACTGTTTGCAATTATTCATTTTATACGATGGAAAAGCTGTTGTATTTGTATTGTATTTTATGCTTCTGGGGTTGACTTCTAAGGCCGTAGCTATTAGCAGTGGTGGAGCAACGCCCTACAGTGACGCCTAGGTTGCCCGGAACGTAGAAATGACCATTAATTTCAAAATGTTTGCAATTATTCATTTTATACAATGGAAAAACTGTTGTACTTATATTGTATTTTATTCTTCTGGCGTTGAATTCCAAGTCCCTAGCTATTCGATCTGGTGGAGCAACGCCCTAGAGTGAAACCTAGGTTGCCCAGAACGTAGAAATGACCATCACTTTCACACTGGTTGCAATTATTCCTGTTATACGATGGAAAAACACTTGTATATTTATTGTATTTTATGCTCCGTGCGTTGACTTCTATGGCCCTACCTATTCGATCTGCTGGAGCAACACCCTACAGTTAAGCCTAGGTTTGCCCGGAACGTAGAAATAAACATAACTTTCACACTGGCAGCAATTATTCGCTTTATACAATGGAAAAACTGTTCTAGTTATTTTGTATTTTATGCTTCGGCCGTGGACTTCTAAGGCCCTAACTACTCGATCTGGTGGAGCAACACCCTAGAGTGAAGCATAGGTTGCCCGGATCGTAGAAATGACCTTTACTTTCACACTGGTTGCAATTATTCCTGTTATACGATGGAAAAGCTGTTGCATTTATATTGTATTTTATGCTTCTGTCGTTGACTTCTAAGGCCGTAGCAATTAGTTGTGGTGGAGCGACGCCCTAGAGTGACGCCTAGGTTGCCGGAACTTAGAAATGACCATTACTTTCACAATGTTTGCAATTATTCATTTGATACGATGGAAAAACAGTTGTACTTATATTGCATTTTATTCTTCTGGCGTTGAATTCTAAGTCCCTAGCTACTCGATCTGGTGGAGCAGCGCCCTAGAGTGAAACCTAGGTTACCCGGAACGTAGGAATGACCAGTACTTTCAAACTGTTTGCAGTTATTCCGGTTATACGATTGAAAGCTGTTGCATCTTTATCGTATTTTATGCTTCTGGCGTTAACTTCTAAGGCCCTTACTATTCGATCTGGTGGAGCAACGCCCTAGAGTGAAGCGTAGGTTGCCCGGAACGTAGAAATGACCATTACTTTCACAACGTTTGCAATTATTCATTTTATACGATGGAAAAACAGTTGTACTTATATTGTATTTTATCCTTCTGGCGCTGAATTCTAAGTCCCTAGCTATTCCCTCTGGTGGAGCAACGCCCTAGAGCGAATCCTACGTTGCCCGGAACGTAGAAATGACCATTACTTTCACACAGGATGCAATTATTCGTTTTATACGATGGAAAGACTGTTGTATTTATTTTGTAGTTTATGCTTCTGGCGTTGGCTTCTAAGGCCCTAGCTCTTCGATCTGGTGGAGCAACGCCTCAGAGTTAAGTCTAGGATGACCGGAACGTAGAAATGACTATGACCTTCACACTGTTTGCAATTATTCGTTTTATACGATGGAAAAGCTGTTGTATTTATATCGTATTTTATGCTTCTGGCGTTGACTTCCTAGGCCCTAACTATTCCATCTGGTGGAACAACTCCCTAGGGTGAAGCCTAGGTTGTCAGGAACGTAGAAATGAACATAACTTTCACACTGGTAGCAATTATTCGTTTTATACAATGGAAAAACTGTTCTATTTATTTTGTATTTTATGCTTCTGGCGTTGACTTCTTATGCCCTAACTATTCCATCTGGTGGAGCAACGCCCTAGGGTGAAGCCTAGGTTGCCCGGAACGTAGAAATGACGTTTACTTTCATACTGGTTGCAATTATTCGTTTTATACGATGGAAAGGCTGTTGTATTTATATTGTATTTTATGCTTCTGGCGTTGAGTTCTAAGGCCCTAACTGTTTGATCTGGTGGAGCAACGCAGCAGAGTGAAGCCTAGGTTGCCCGGAACAATGATATGCCATTACTTTCACACTGGTTGCAATTATTCCTGATATACGATGGAAAAACTGTTGCATCTTTATTGTATTTTATGCTTCTGGCGTTGACTTCTAAGGCCCTAACTATTCGATCTGGTGGAGCAACGCCCTAGAGTGAAGCCTAGGTTGCCCGGAAAGTAGAAATGGCCATAACTTTCACACTGGTCGCAATTATTCGTTTTATACGTAGGAAAAGCTGTTGTATTTATACCGTATTTTATGCTTCTGGCGTTGACTTCTTATGCCCTAACTATTCCATCTGGTGGAGCAACGCCCTAGGGTGAAGCCTAGGTTGCCCGGAACGTAGAAATGACCATAACTTTCACACCGGTAGCAATTATTCGTTTTATAGGATGCAAAAACTGTTGTATTTTTATTGCATTTTATGCTTCCGGCCTTGACTTCTAAGGCCCTAACTATTCAATCTGTTGGAGCAACGCCCTAGGGTGAAGCCTAGGTTGCCCGGAACGTAGAAATGACCATCACTTTCACACTGGTTGCAATTATTCCTGATATAGGATGGAAAAACTCTTGTATATTTATTGTATTATATGCTTCGGGCGTAGACTTCTATGGCCCTACCTATTCGATCTGGTGGAGCAACACCCTACAGTGAAGCCCAGTATGCCCGGAACGTAGATATGACCATAACCTTCACACAGGTTGCAATTATTCGTTTTCTACGATGGAAAAGCTGTTGCATTTATATTGTATTTTATGCTTCCGGTGCTGACTTCTTAGACCCTTACTCTTCGATCTGGTGGAGCAACGCCTCAGAGTTAAGTCTAGGATGCCCGAAACGTCGAAATGATCGTTACTTTCGCACTGGTTGCAATTAGTCATGCTATACAATGGAAAAACTGTTGTATTTATACTGTATTTTATGCTTCTGGCGTTGACTTCTAAGGCCCTAGCTATTCGATCTGGTGGTGCACCGCCCTAGAGTAAAGCCTAGGTTACCCGGAACGTAGAAGTGACCATCACTTTCAAACTGGTTGCAATTAATACTTTTATACCATGGAAAAACTGTTGTATTTCTATTGCATTTTATGCTTCCGGCGCTGACTTCTAAGGCCCTAACTATTCAATCTGTTGGAGCAACGCCCTAGGGTGAAGCCTAGGTTGCCCGGAACGTAGAAATGACGTTAACTTTCATACTGGTTGCAATTACTCGTTTTATACGATAGAAAAACTGTTGTAGTTATATTGTATTTTATGCATCTGGCGTTGACTTCTACGGCACTAACTATTCGATCTATTGGAGCAACGCCCTAGAGTGAAGCCTAGGTTGCCCGGAAAGGAGAAATGACCATCACTTTCAATCTGGTTGCAATTAATCCTGTTATACGATGGAAAATCAGTTATATTTTTATTGCATTTTATGCTTCTGGCGTTCACTTCTTAGGCCCTAACTATTCGATCTGGTGGAATAACGGCGTAGGGTGAAGCCTAGGTTGCCCGGAACGTATATATGACCATAACCTACACGCAGGTTGCAATTATTCGTTTTATACGATGGAAAGACTGTTCCATTTATTTTGTAGTTTATGCTTCTGGCCCTGACTTCTACGGCCCTAACTCTTCGATCTGGTGGAGCAACGCATCAGAGTTAAGTCTAGGATGCCCGAAACGTCGAAATGATCATTACTTTCATACTGGTTGCAATTTGTCATCATACACGATGGAAAAACTGTTGCATTTTTATTGTATTTTCTGCTTCTGGCGTTGACTTCTAAGGCCCTACCTATTCGATCTGGTGGAGCAACGCCCTAGAGTGAAGCCTAGGTTGCCCGGAAAGTAGAAATGGCCATAACTTTCACACCGGTAGCAATTATTCGTTTTATAGGATGCAAAAACTGTTGTATTTTTATTGCATTTTATGCTTCCGGCCTTGACTTCTAAGGCCCTAACTATTCAATCCGTTGGAGCGACGCCCTAGGGTGTAGGCTAGGTTGCCCGGAACGTAGAAATGACCATAACTTTCATACTGGTTGCAATTATTCGTTTTATACGATGGAGAAACTGTTATATTTATATTGTGTTTTATGCTTCTGGCGTTGCCTTCTTAGGCCCTAGCTGTTCGATCTGATGGAACAACGCCCTAGAGTGAAGCCTAGGTTGCCCAGAACGTAGAAATGTCCATCACTTTCACACTGGTTGCAATTATTCCTGTTATACAATGGAAAAACTCTTGTATATTTACTGTATTTTATGCTTCGGGCGTTGACTTCTATGGCCCTACCTATTCGATTTGGTGGAGCAACACACTACAGTGAAGCCTAGGTTGTCAGAAACGTAGAAATGAACATAACTTTCACACTGGTAGCAATTATTCGTTTTATACAACGGAAAAACTGTTCTATTTATTTTGTATTTTATGCTTCGGGCGTTGACTTCTAAGGCCCTAACTATTCCATCTGGTGGAGCAACGCCCTAGAGTGAAGCCTAGGTTGCCCGGAACGTAGAAATGCCCATTACTTTCACACTGGCTGCAATTATTAGTTTTATACGATGGAAAAACTGTTCTATTTATTTTGTATTTTATGCTTCGGGCGTTGACTTCTAAGGCCCTAACTATTCAATCGGTTGGAGCAACGCCCTAGGGTGAAGCCTGGGTTGCCCGGAACGTAGAAATGACCATAACTTTCACACCGGTAGCAATTATTCGTTTTATACGATGGAAAAACTGTTCTATTTATTTTGTATTTTATGCTTCGGGCGTTGACTTCTAAGGCACTTACTATTCAATCTGTTGGAGCAACGCCCTAGGGTGAAGCCTAGGTTGCCCGGAAAGTAGAAATAACCACAAATTTCATACTTGTTGCAATTATTCGTTTTATACGAGGGTAAAACTGTTATACTTATATTGTATTTTATGCTTCTGGCGTTGACCTCTTAGGCCCTAACTATTCGATCTGGTGGAACGACGCAATAGAGTGAAGCCTAGGTTGCCCAGAACGTAGAAATGACCATCACTTTCACACTGGTTGCAATTATTCCTGTTATACGATGGAAAAGCACTTGTATATTTATTGTATTTTATGCTTCGGGCGTTGACTTCCATGGCCTACCTATTCGATTTGGTAGAGCAACACACTACAGTGAAGCCTAGGTTGTCAGAAACGTAGAAATGAACATAACTTTCACACTGGTAGCAATTATTCATTTTATACAACGGAAAAACTGTTCTATTTATTTTGTATTTTATGCTTCGGGCGTTGACTTCTAAGGCCCTAACTATTCCATCTGGTGGAGCAATGCCCTAGAGTGAAGCCTAGGTTGCCCGGAACGT
The DNA here is from genome assembly GCF_051401765.1 of Calliopsis andreniformis. Lineage (NCBI taxonomy): Eukaryota > Metazoa > Arthropoda > Insecta > Hymenoptera > Andrenidae > Calliopsis > Calliopsis andreniformis. The sequence goes on from NC_135072.1 coordinate 17,207,707, forward strand.
AGAAATGACCAGAACTTTCACACTGGTTGCTATTATTCGTTCTATACGATGGAAAAACTGTTATATTTATATTGTATTTTATGCTTCTGGCGTTGACTTCTATGACCCTACCTATTCGATTTGGTGGAGCAACACCCTACAGTGAAGACTAGGTTGTCAGAAACGTAGAAATGAACATAACTTTCACACTGGTAGCAATTATTCGTTTTATACAATGGAAAAACTGTTCTATTTATTTTGTATTATATACTTCGGGCGTTGACTTCTAAGGCCCTAACTATTCGATCTGGTGGAACAACGACCTAGTGTGAAGCCTAGGTTGCCCGGATCGTAGAAATGACCAGAACTTTCACCCTGGTTGCTATTATTCGTTTTATACGATGGAAAAACTGTTATATTTATATTGCATTTTATGCTTCTGGCGTTGACTTCTTAGGCCCTAACTTTTCGATCTGATGGAACAACGCCCTAGAGTGAAGCCTAGGTCGCCCGGAACGTAGAAATGACCATCACTTTCACACTGGTAGCAATTATTCGTTTAATACAATGGAAAAACTGTTCTATTTATTTTGTATTTTATGCTTCGGGCGTTGTCTTCTAAGGCCCTAACTATTCGATCTGGTGGAGCAACGCCCTAGAGTGAAGCCTAGGTTACCCGGAACGTAGAAATGAACATAACTTTCACACTGGTAGCAATTATTCGTTTTATACGATGGAAAAGCTGTTATATTTATATTGTATTTTATGCTTCTGACGTTGACTTCTTAGGCCCTAAGTGTTCGATCTGGTGGAGCAACGCCGTAAAGTGAAGCCTAGGTTGCCCGGAACGTAGAAATGATCATCACTTTCAAACTGGTTGCAATTAATCCTTTTATACGATGGAAAAACTGTTGTATTTATATTGCATTTTATGCTTCGGGCGTACACTTCTATGGCCCTACCTATTCGATCTGGTGGAGCAGCACCCTACAGTGAAGCCTAGGTTGCCCGGAACGTAGAGATGAACATAACTTTCACACTGGTAGCAATTATTCGTTTTATACGATGGAAAAACTGTTCTATTTATTTTCTATTTTATGCTTCGGGCTTTGACTTCTAAGGCCCTAACTATTCAATCTGTTGGAGAAACGCCCTAAGGTGAAGCCTAGGTTGCCCAGAAAGTAGAAATGACCGTACCTTTCATACTGGTTGCAATTATTTGTTTTATACGATGGAAAAGCTGTTGTATTTATACCGTATTTTATGCTTCTGGCGTTGACTTCCTATGCCCTAACTATTCGATCTGGTGGAATGACGCCCTAGAGTGAAGCCTAGGTTGTCAGAAACGTAGAAATGAACATAACTTTCACACTGGTAGCAATTACTCGTTTTATACAATGGAAAAACTGTTCTATTTATTATGTATTTTATGCTTCGGGCATTGACTTCTTTGGCCCTACCTATTCGATCTGGTGTAGCAACACCCTACAGTCAAGCCTAGGTTGCCCGGAACGTAGAAATGACCATAACATTCACACCCGTTGCAATTATTCATGCTATACCATCGAAAAACTGTTGCATTCTTATTGTATTTTATGCTTCTAGCGTTGACTTCTAAGGCCGTAGCTATTAGATGTGGTGGAGTAACGCCCTAGAGTGACGCCTAGGTTGCCTGGAACGTAGAAATGACCATTACTTTCACAATGTTTCCAATTATTCATTTTATACGATGGAAAAACTGTTGTACTTATACTGTATTTTATTCTTATGGCGTTGAGTTCTAAGTCCCTAGCTATGCGATCTGGTGGAGCAACGCCATAGAGTGAAACGAAGGTTGCCCGGAACGTAGAAATTACCATAACTTTCACACCGGTAGCAATTATTCGTTTTATACGATGGAAAAACTGTTCTATTTATTTTGTATTCTATGCTTCGGGCGTTGACTTCTAAGGCCCTAACTATTCAATCTGTTGGAGCAACGCCCTAGGGTGAAGCCTAGGTTGCCCGGAAAGTATAAATAACAACAACTTTCATACTTGTTGCAATTATTCGTTTTATACGACGGAAAAACTGTTATATTTATATTGTATTTTATGCTTCTGGCGTTGACTTCTTAGGCACTAACTATTCGATCTGGTGGAACGACGCCCTAGAGTGAAGCCTAGGTTGCCCATAACGTAGAAATGACCATCATTTTCATACCGGTTGCAATTATTCCTGTTATACGATGGAAAAACTCTTGTATATTTATTGTATTTTATGCTTCGGGCGTTGACTTCCAAGGCCCTACCTATTCGATTTGGTGGAGCAACGCACTACAGTGAAGCCTAGGTTTTCAGAAACGTAGAAATGAACATAACTTTCACACTGGTAGCAATTATTCGTTTTATACAATGGAAAAACTGTTCTATTTATTTTGTATTTTATGCTTCTGGCGTTGACTTCTTATGCCCTAACTATTCCATCTGGTGGAGCAACGCCCTAGGGTGAAGCCTAGGTTGCCCGGAACGTAGAAATGACGTTTACTTTCATACTGGTTGCAATTATTCGTTTTATACGATGGAAAGACTGTTGTAATTATATTGTATTTTATGCTTCTGGCGTTGAGTTCAAAGGCCCTAACTGTTTGATCTGGTGGAGCAACGCAGCAGAGTGAAGCCTAGGTTGCCCGGAACAATGATATGCCATTACTTTCACACTGGTTGCAATTATTCCTGATATACGATGGAAAAACTGTTGCATCTTTATTGTATTTTATGCTTCTGGCGTTGACTTCTAAGGCCCTAACTATTCGATCTGGTGGAGCAACGCCCTAGAGTGAAGCCTAGGTTGCCCGGAAAGTAGAAATGGCCATAACTTTCACACTGGTCGCAATTATTCGTTTTATACGATGGAAAAGCTGTTGTATTTATACCGTATTTTATGCTTCTGGCGTTGACTTCTTATGCCCTAACTATTCCATCTGGTGGAGCAACGCCCTAGGGTGAAGCCTAGGTTGCCCGGAACGTAGAAATGACCAGAACTTTCACACTGGTTGCTATTATTCGTTCTATACGATGGAAAAACTGTTATATTTATATTGTATTTTATGCTTCTGGCGTTGACTTCTATGACCCTACCTATTCGATTTGGTGGAGCAACACCCTACAGTGAAGCCTAGGTTGTCAGAAACGTAGAAATGAACATAACTTTCACACTGGTAGCAATTATTCGTTTTATACAATGGAAAAACTGTTCTATTTATTTTGTATTATATACTTCGGGCGTTGACTTCTAAGGCCCTAACTATTCGATCTGGTGGAACAACGACCTAGTGTGAAGCCTAGGTTGCCCGGAACGTAGAAATGACCAGAACTTTCACCCTGGTTGCTATTATTCGTTTTATACGATGGAAAAACTGTTATATTTATATTGTATTTTATTCTTCTGGCGTTGACTTCTTAGGCCCTAACTTTTAGATCTGATGGAACAACGCCCTAGAGTGAAGCCTAGGTCGCCCGGAACGTAGAAATGACCATCACTTTCACACTGGTAGCAATTATTCGTTTTATACGATGGAAAAACTGTTCTATTTATTTTCTATTTTATGCTTCGGGCTTTGACTTCTGAGGCCCTAACTATTCAATCTGTTGGAGCAACGCCCTAAGGTGAAGCCTAGGTTGCCCAGAAAGTAGAAATGACCGTACCTTTCATACTGGTTGCAATTATTTGTTTTATACGATGGAAAAGCTGTTGTATTTATACCGTATTTTATGCTTCTGGCGTTGACTTCCTATGCCCTAACTATTCGATCTGGTGGAATGACGCCCTAGAGTGAAGCCTAGGTTGTCAGAAACGTAGAAATGAACATAACTTTCACACTGGTAGCAATTACTCGTTTTATACAATGGAAAAACTGTTCTATTTATTATGTATTTTATGCTTCGGGCATTGACTTCTTTGGCCCTACCTATTCGGTCTGGTGTAGCAACACCCTACAGTCAAGCCTAGGTTGCCCGGAACGTAGAAATGACCATAACATTCACACCCGTTGCAATTATTCATGCTATACCATCGAAAAACTGTTGCATTCTTATTGTATTTTATGCTTCTAGCGTTGACTTCTAAGGCCGTAGCTATTAGATGTGGTGGAGTAACGCCCTAGAGTGACGCCTAGGTTGCCTGGAACGTAGAAATGACCATTACTTTCACAATGTTTCCAATTATTCATTTTATACGATGGAAAAACTGTTGTACTTATACTGTATTTTATTCTTATGGCGTTGAGTTCTAAGTCCCTAGCTATGCGATCTGGTGGAGCAACGCCATAGAGTGAAACGAAGGTTGCCCGGAACGTAGAAATTACCATAACTTTCACACCGGTAGCAATTATTCGTTTTATACGATGGAAAAACTGTTCTATTTATTTTGTATTCTATGCTTCGGGCGTTGACTTCTAAGGCCCTAACTATTCAATCTGTTGGAGCAACGCCCTAGGGTGAAGCCTAGGTTGCCCGGAAAGTATAAATAACCACAACTTTCATACTTGTTGCAATTATTCGTTTTATACGACGGAAAAACTGTTATATTTATATTGTATTTTATGCTTCTGGCGTTGACTTCTTAGGCACTAACTATTCGATCTGGTGGAACGACGCCCTAGAGTGAAGCCTAGGTTGCCCATAACGTAGAAATGACCATCATTTTCATACCGGTTGCAATTATTCCTGTTATACGATGGAAAAACTCTTGTATATTTATTGTATTTTATGCTTCGGGCGTTGACTTCCAAGGCCCTACCTATTCGATTTGGTGGAGCAACACACTACAGTGAAGCCTAGGTTTTCAGAAACGTAGAAATGAACATAACTTTCACACTGGTAGCAATTATTCGTTTTATACAATGGAAAAACTGTTCTATTTATTTTGTATTATATACTTCGGGCGTTGACTTCTAAGGCCCTAACTATTCGATCTGGTGGAACAACGACCTAGTGTGAAGCCTAGGTTGCCCGGAACGTAGAAATGACCAGAACTTTCACCCTGGTTGCTATTATTCGTTTTATACGATGGAAAAACTGTTATATTTATATTGTATTTTATTCTTCTGGCGTTGACTTCTTAGGCCCTAACTTTTAGATCTGATGGAACAACGCCCTAGAGTGAAGCCTAGGTCGCCCGGAACGTAGAAATGACCATCACTTTCACACTGGTAGCAATTATTCGTTTAATACAATGGAAAAACTGTTCTATTTATTTTGTATTTTATGCTTCGGGCGTTGTCTTCTAAGGCCCTAACTATTCGGTCTGGTGTAGCAACACCCTACAGTCAAGCCTAGGTTGCCCGGAACGTAGAAATGACCATAACATTCACACCCGTTGCAATTATTCATGCTATACCATCGAAAAACTGTTGCATTCTTATTGTATTTTATGCTTCTAGCGTTGACTTCTAAGGCCGTAGCTATTAGATTTGGTGGAGTAACGCCCTAGAGTGACGCCTAGGTTGCCTGGAACGTAGAAATGACCATTACTTTCACAATGTTTCCAATTATTCATATTATACGATGGAAAAACTGTTGTACTTATACTGTATTTTATTCTTATGGCGTTGAGTTCTAAGTCCCTAGCTATGCGATCTGGTGGAGCAACGCCATAGAGTGAAACGAAGGTTGCCCGGAACGTAGAAATTACCATAACTTTCACACCGGTAGCAATTATTCGTTTTATACGATGGAAAAACTGTTCTATTTATTTTGTATTCTATGCTTCGGGCGTTGACTTCTAAGGCCCTAACTATTCAATCTGTTGGAGCAACGCCCTAGGGTGAAGCCTAGGTTGCCCGGAAAGTATAAATAACCACAACTTTCACACTGGTAGCAATTATTCGTTTTATACAATGGAAAAACTGTTCTATTTATTTTGTATTTTATGCTTCTGGCGTTGACTTCTTATGCCCTAACTATTCCATCTGGTGGAGCAACGCCCTAGGGTGAAGCCTAGGTTGCCCGGAACGTAGAAATGACGTTTACTTTCATACTGGTTGCAATTATTCGTTTTATACGATGGAAAGACTGTTGTATTTACATTGTATTTTATGCTTCTGGCGTTGAGTTCTAAGGCCCTAACTGTTTGATCTGGTGGAGCAACGCAGCAGAGTGAAGCCTAGGTTGCCCGGAACAATGATATGCCATTACTTTCACACTGGTTGCAATTATTCCTGATATACGATGGAAAAACTGTTGCATCTTTATTGTATTTTATGCTTCTGGCGTTGACTTCTAAGGCCCTAACTATTCGATCTGGTGGAGCAACGCCCTAGAGTGAAGCCTAGGTTGCCCGGAAAGTAGAAATGGCCATAACTTTCACACTGGTCGCAATTATTCGTTTTATACGATGGAAAAGCTGTTGTATTTATACCGTATTTTATGCTTCTGGCGTTGACTTCTTATGCCCTAACTATTCCATCTGGTGGAGCAACGCCCTAGGGTGAAGCCTAGGTTGCCCGGAACGTAGAAATGACAATAACTTTCACACCGGTAGCAATTATTCGTTTTATAGGATGCAAAAACTGTTGTATTTTTATTGCATTTTATGCTTCCGGCCTTGACTTCTAAGGCCCTAACTATTCAATCCGTTGGAGCAACGCCCTAGGGTGTAGGCTAGGTTGCCCGGAACGTAGAAATGACCATAACTTTCATACTGGTTGCAATTATTCGTTTTATACGATGGAGAAACTGTTATATTTATATTGTGTTTTATGCTTCTGGCGTTGCCTTCTTAGGCCCTAGCTGTTCGATCTGATGGAACAACGCCCTAGAGTGAAGCCTAGGTTGCCCAGAACGTAGAAATGACCATCACTTTCACACTGGTTGCAATTATTCCTGTTATACAATGGAAAAACTCTTGTATATTTACTGTATTTTATGCTTCGGGCGTTGACTTCCATGGCCCTACCTATTCGATTTGGTGGAGCAACACACAACAGTGAAGCCTAGGTTGTCAGAAACGTAGAAATGAACATAACTTTCACACTGGTAGCAATTATTCGTTTTATACAATGGAAAAACTGTTCTATTTATTTTGTATTTTATGCTTCGGGCGTTGACTTCTAAGGCCCTAACTATTCGATCTGGTGGAGCAACGCCCTAGAGTGAAGCCTAGGTTGCCCGGAACGTAGAAATGACCAGAACTTTCACACTGGTTGCTATTATTCGTTCTATACGATGTAAAAACTGTTATATTTATATTGTATTTTATGCTTCTGGAGTTGACTTCTATGGCCCTACCTATTCGAGTTGGTGGTGCAACACCCTACAGTGAAGCCTAGGTTGTCAGAAACGTAGAAATGAACATAACTTTCACGCTGGTAGCAATTATTCGTTTTATACAATGGAAAAACTGTTCTATTTATTTTGTATTTTATGCTTCGGGCGTTGACTTCTAAGGCCCTAACTATTCGATCTGGTGGAGCAACGCCCTAGAGTGAAGCCTAGGTTGCCCGGAACGTAGAGATGACCAGAACTATCACACTGGTTGCTATTATTCGTTTTATACGATGGAAAAACTGTTATATTTATATTGTATTTTATGCTTCTGACGTTGACTTCTTAGGCCCTAAGTGTTCGATCTGGTGGAGCAACGCCCTGGAGTGAAGCCTAGGTTGCCCGGAACGTAGATATGATCATCACTTTCAAACTGGTTGCAATTAATCCTTTTATACGATGGAAAAACTGTTGTATTTATATTGCATTTTATGCTTCGGGCGTTGACTTCTATGGCCCTACCTATTCGATCTGGTGGAGCAGCACCCTACAGTGAAGCCTAGGTTGCCCGGAACGTAGATATGACCTTAACCTTCACACAGGTTGCAATTATTCGTTTTCTACGATGGAAAAGCTGTTGTATTTAAATTGTATTTTATGCATCCGGTGTTGACTTCTTAGACCCTAACTCTTCGATCTGGTGGAGCAACGCCTCAGAGTTAAGTCTAGGATGCCCGAAACGTCGAAATGATAGTTACTTTCGCACTGGTTGCAATTAGTCATGCTATACAATGGAAAAATTGTTGTATTTATACTGTATTTTATGCTTCTGGCGTTGACTTCTAAGGCCGTAGCTATTCGATGTGGTGGAGCAACGCCCTAGAGTGAAGCCTAGGTTGCCCGGAACGTAGAAATGCCCATTACTTTCACACTGGCTGCAATTATTAGTTTTATACGATGGAAAAACTGTTCTATTTATTTTGTATTTTATGCTTCGGGCGTTGACTTCTAAGGCCCTAACTATTCAATCGGTTGGAGCAACGCCCTAGGGTGAAGCCTAGGTTGCCCGGAAAGCAGAAATGACCATACCTTTCATACTGGTTGCAATTATTTGTTTTATAGGATGGAAAAGCTGTTGCATTTATACCGTATTTTAAGCTTCTGGCGTAGACTTCTTATGCGCTAACTATTCCATCTGGTGGAACAACGCCCTAGGGTGTAGCCTGGGTTGCCCGGAACGTAGAAATGACCATAACTTTCACACCGGTAGCAATTATTCGTTTTATACGATGGAAAAATTGTTCTATTTATTTTGTATTTTATGCTTCGGGCGTTGACTTCTAAGGCCCTTACTATTCAATCTGTTGGAGCAACGTCCTAGGGTGAAGCCTAGGTTGCCCGGAAAGTAGAAATAACCACAACTTTCATACTTGTTGCAATTATTCGTTTTATACGAGGGTAAAACTGTTATACTTATATTGTATTTTATGCTTCTGGCGTTGACTTCTTAGGCCCTAACTATTCGATCTGGTGGAACGACGCAATAGAGTGAAGCCTAGGTTGCCCAGAACGTAGAAATGACCATCACTTTCACACTGGTTGCAATTATTCCTGTTATACGATGGAAAAGCACTTGTATATTTATTGTATTTTATGTTTCGGGCGTTGACTTCCATGGCCTACCTATTCGATTTGGTAGAGCAACACACTACAGTGAAGCCTAGGTTGTCAGAAACGTAGAAATGAACATAACTTTCACACTGGTAGCAATTATTCATTTTATACAACGGAAAAACTGTTCTATTTATTTTGTATTTTATGCTTCGGGCGTTGACTTCTAAGGCCCTAACTATTCCATCTGGTGGAGGAACGCCCTAGAGTGAAGCCTAGGTTGCCCGGAACGTAGAAATGACGTTAACTTTCAAACTGGTTGCAATTACTCGTTTTATACGATAGAAAAACTGTTGTAGTTATATTGTATTTTATGCATCTGGCGTTGACTTCTACGGCACTAACTATTCGATCTATTGGAGCAACGCCCTAGAGTGAAGCCTAGGTTGTCCGGAAAGGAGAAATGACCATCACTTTCAATCTGGTTGCAATTAATCCTGTTATACGATGGAAAATCAGTTATATTTTTATTGCATTTTATGCTTCTGGCGTTCACTTCTTAGGCCCTAACTATTCGATCTGGTGGAATAACGGCGTAGGGTGAAGCCTAGGTTGCCCGGAACGTATATATGACCATAACCTACACGCAGGTTGCAATTATTCGTTTTATACGATGGAAAGACTGTTCTATTTATTTTGTATTTTATGCTTCGGGCGTTGACTTCTAAGGCCCTAACTATTCCATCTGGTGGAGCAACGCCCTAGAGTGAAGCCTAGGTTGCCCGGAACGTAGAAATGACCAGAACTTTCACACTGGTTGCTATTATTCGTTCTATACGATGGAAAAACTGTTATATTTATATTGTATTTTATGCTTCTGGCGTTGACTTCTATGACCCTACCTATTCGATTTGGTGGAGCAACACCCTACAGTGAAGCCTAGGTTGCCCGGAAAGTAGAAATGGCCATAACTTTCACACCGGTAGCAATTATTCGTTTTATAGGATGCAAGAGCTGTTGTATTTTTATTGCATTTTATGCTTCCGGCCTTGACTTCTAAGGCCCTAACTATTCAATCCGTTGGAGCAACGCCCTAGGGTGTAGGCTAGGTTGCCCGGAACGTAGAAATGACCATAACTTTCATACTGGTTGCAATTATTCGTTTTATACGATGGAGAAACTGTTATATTTATATTGTGTTTTATGCTTCTGGCGTTGCCTTCTTAGGCCCTAGCTGTTCGATCTGATGGAACAACGCCCTAGAGTGAAGCCTAGGTTGCCCAGAACGTAGAAATGACCATCACTTTCACACTGGTTGCAATTATTCCTGTTATACAATGGAAAAACTCTTGTATATTTACTGTATTTTATGCTTCGGGCGTTGACTTCCATGGCCCTACCTATTCGATTTGGTGGAGCAACACACTACAGTGAAGCCTAGGTTGTCAGAAACGTAGAAATGAACATAACTTTCACACTGGTAGCAATTATTCGTTTTATACAATGGAAAAACTGTTCTATTTATTTTGTATTTTATGCTTCGGGCGTTGACTTCTAAGGCCCTAACTATTCGATCTGGTGGAGCAACGCCCTAGAGTGAAGCCTAGGTTGCCCGGAACGTAGAAATGACCAGAACTTTCACACTGGTTGCTATTATTCGTTCTATACGATGTAAAAACTGTTATATTTATATTGTATTTTATGCTTCTGGAGTTGACTTCTATGGCCCTACCTATTCGAGTTGGTGGTGCAACACCCTACAGTGAAGCCTAGGTTGTCAGAAACGTAGAAATGAACATAACTTTCACTCTGGTAGCAATTATTCGTTTTATACAATGGAAAAACTGTTCTATTTATTTTGTATTTTATGCTTCGGGCGTTGACTTCTAAGGCCCTAACTATTCGATCTGGTGGAGCAACGCCCTAGAGTGAAGCCTAGGTTGCCCGGAACGTAGAAATGACCAGAACTTTCACACTGGTTGCTATTATTCGTTTTATACGATGGAAAAACTGTTATATTTATATTGTATTTTATGCTTCTGACGTTGACTTCTTAGGCCCTAAGTGTTCGATCTGGTGGAGCAACGCCCTGGAGTGAAGCCTAGGTTGCCCGGAACGTAGATATGATCATCACTTTCAAACTGGTTGCAATTAATCCTTTTATACGATGGAAAAACTGTTGTATTTATATTGCATTTTATGCTTCGGGCGTTGACTTCTATGGCCCTACCTATTCGATCTGGTGGAGCAGCACCCTACAGTGAAGCCTAGGTTGCCCGGTACGTAGAGATGAACATAACTTTCACACTGGTAGCAATTATTCGTTTTATACGATGGAAAAACTGTTCTATTTATTTTCTATTTTATGCTTCGGGCTTTGACTTCTAAGGCCCTAACTATTCAATCTGTTGGAGCAACGCCCTAAGGTGAAGCCTAGGTTGCCCAGAAAGTAGAAATGACCGTACCTTTCATACTGGTTGCAATTATTTGTTTTATACGATGGAAAAGCTGTTGTATTTATACCGTATTTTATGCTTCTGGCGTTGACTTCCTATGCCCTAACTATTCGATCTGGTGGAATGACGCCCTAGCGTGAAGCCTAGGTTGTCAGAAACGTAGAAATGAACATAAATTTCACACTGGTAGCAATTACTCGTTTTATACAATGGAAAAACTGTTCTATTTATTATGTATTTTATGCTTCGGGCATTGACTTCTTTGGCCCTACCTATTCGATCTGGTGTAGCAACACCCTACAGTCAAGCCTAGGTTGCCCGGAACGTAGAAATGACCATAACATTCACACCCGTTGCAATTATTCATGCTATACCATCGAAAAACTGTTGCATTCTTATTGTATTTTATGCTTCTAGCGTTGACTTCTAAGGCCGTAGCTATTAGATGTGGTGGAGTAACGCCCTAGAGTGACGCCTAGGTTGCCTGGAACGTAGAAATGACCATTACTTTCACAATGTTTCCAATTATTCATTTTATACGATGGAAAAACTGTTGTACTTATACTGTATTTTATTCTTATGGCGTTGAGTTCTAAGTCCCTAGCTATGCGATCTGGTGGAGCAACGCCATAGAGTGAAACGAAGGTTGCCCGGAACGTAGAAATTACCATAACTTTCACACCGGTAGCAATTATTCGTTTTATACGATGGAAAAACTGTTCTATTTATTTTGTATTTTATGCTTCGGGCGTTGACTTCTAAGGCCCTAACTATTCCATCTGGTGGAGCAACACACTACAGTGAAGCCTAGGTTGTCAGAAACGTAGAAATGAACATAACTTTCACACTGGTAGCAATTATTCGTTTTATACAACGGAAAAACTGTTCTATTTATTTTGTATTTTATGCTTCGGGCGTTGACTTCTAAGGCCCTAACTATTCCATCTGGTGGAGCAACGCCCTAGGGTGAAGCCTAGGTTGCCCGGAACGTAGAAATGACCATAACTTTCATACTGGTTGCAATTATTCGTTTTATACGATGGAGAAACTGTTATATTTATATTGTGTTTTATGCTTCTGGCGTTGCCTTCTTAGGCCCTAGCTGTTCGATCTGATGGAACAACGCCCTAGAGTGAAGCCTAGGTTGCCCAGAACGTAGAAATGTCCATCACTTTCACACTGGTTGCAATTATTCCTGTTATACGATGGAAAAGCACTTGTATATTTATTGTATTTTATGCTTCGGGCGTTGACTTCCATGGCCTACCTATTCGATTTGGTAGAGCAACACACTACAGTGAAGCCTAGGTTGTCAGAAACGTAGAAATGAACATAACTTTCACACTGGTAGCAATTATTCGTTTTATACAATGGAAAAACTGTTCTATTTATTTTGTATTATATACTTCGGGCGTTGACTTCTAAGGCCCTAACTATTCGATCTGGTGGAGCAACGCCCTAGAGTGAAGCCTAGGTTGCCCGGAACGTAGAAATGAACATAACCTTCACACAGGTTGCAATTATTCGTTTTTTATGATGGAAAACCTGTTATACTTATATTGTATTTAAGCTTCTGGCGTTGACTTCTGTGGCCGTTGCTATTCGATGTGGTGGAAGAACGCCATAGAGTGAAGACTAGGTAGCCCGGATCGTAGAAATGTCCATATCTTTCACACTGTTTGCAATTTTTCGTTTTATACGATGGAAAAACTGTTTTATTTATTTTGTATTTTATGCTTCGGGCGTTGACTTCTAAGGCCCTAACTATTCGATCTGGTGGAGCAACGCCCTAGAGTGCAGCCTAGGTTGCCCGGAAGGTAGAAATGAGAATAACTTTCACACTGGTTGCAATTATTCGTTTTATACGTAGGAAAAGCTGTTGCATCTTTATTGTATTTTATGCTTCTGTCGTTGACGTCTAAGACCGTAGCTATTAGATGTGGTGGAGCAACGCACTAGAGTGACGCCTAGGTCGCCCGGAACGTAGAAATGACCATCACTTTCACACTGGTAGCAATTATTCGTTTAATACAATGGAAAAACTGTTCTATTTATTTTGTATTTTATGCTTCGGGCGTTGTCTTCTAAGGCCCTAACTATTCGATCTGGTGGAGCAACGCCCTAGAGTGAAGCCTAGGTTGCCCGGAACGTAGAAATGAACATAACTTTCACACTGGTAGCAATTATTCGTTTTATACGATGGAAAAGCTGTTATATTTATATTGTATTTTATGCTTCTGACGTTGACTTCTTAGGCCCTAAGTGTTCGATCTGGTGGAGCAACGCCGTAGAGTGAAGCCTAGGTTGCCCGGAACGTAGAAATGATCATCACTTTCAAACTGGTTGCAATTAATCCTTTTATACGATGGAAAAACTGTTGTATTTATATTGCATTTTATGCTTCGGGTGTACACTTCTATGGCCCTACCTATTCGATCTGGTGGAGCAGCACCCTACAGTGAAGCCTAGGTTGCCCGGTACGTAGAGATGAACATAACTTTCACACTGGTAGCAATTATTCGTTTTATACGATGGAAAAACTGTTCTATTTATTTTCTATTTTATGCTTCGGGCTTTGACTTCTAAGGCCCTAACTATTCAATCTGTTGGAGCAACGCCCTAAGGTGAAGCCTAGGTTGCCCAGAAAGTAGAAATGACCGTACCTTTCATACTGGTTGCAATTATTTGTTTTATACGATGGAAAAGCTGTTGTATTTATACCGTATTTTATGCTTCTGGCGTTGACTTCCTATGCCCTAACTATTCGATCTGGTGGAATGACGCCCTAGCGTGAAGCCTAGGTTGTCAGAAACGTAGAAATGAACATAACTTTCACACTGGTAGCAATTACTCGTTTTATACAATGGAAAAACTGTTCTATTTATTATGTATTTTATGCTTCGGGCATTGACTTCTTTGGCCCTACCTATTCGATCTGGTGTAGCAACACCCTACAGTCAAGCCTAGGTTGCCCGGAACGTAGAAATGACCATAACATTCACACCCGTTGCAATTATTCATGCTATACCATCGAAAAACTGTTGCATTCTTATTGTATTTTATGCTTCTAGCGTTGACTTCTAAGGCCGTAGCTATTAGATGTGGTGGAGTAACGCCCTAGAGTGACGCCTAGGTTGCCTGGAACGTAGAAATGACCATTACTTTCACAATGTTTCCAATTATTCATTTTATACGATGGAAAAACTGTTGTACTTATACTGTATTTTATTCTTATGGCGTTGAGTTCTAAGTCCCTAGCTATGCGATCTGGTGGAGCAACGCCATAGAGTGAAACGAAGGTTGCCCGGAACGTAGAAATTACCATAACTTTCACACCGGTAGCAATTATTCGTTTTATACGATGGAAAAACTGTTCTATTTATTTTGTATTCTATGCTTCGGGCGTTGACTTCTAAGGCCCTAACTACTCAATCTGTTGGAGCAACGCCCTAGGGCGAAGCCTAGGTTGCCCGGAAAGTATAAATAACCACAACTTTCATACTTGTTGCAATTATTCGTTTTATACGACGGAAAAACTGTTATATTTATATTGTATTTTATGCTTCTGGCGTTGACTTCTTAGGCACTAACTATTCGATCTGGTGGAACGACGGCCTAGAGTGAAGCCTAGGTTGCCCATAACGTAGAAATGACCATCATTTTCATACCGGTTGCAATTATTCCTGTTATACGATGGAAAAACTCTTGTATATTTATTGTATTTTCTGCTTCGGGCGTTGACTTCCAAGGCCCTACCTATTCGATTTGGTGGAGCAACACACTACAGTGAAGCCTAGGTTTTCAGAAACGTAGAAATGAACATAACTTTCACACTGGTAGCAATTATTCGTTTTATACAATGGAAAAACTGTTCTATTTATTTTGTATTTTATGCTTCTGGCGTTGACTTCTTATGCCCTAACTATTCCATCTCGTGGAGCAACGCCCTAGGGTGAAGCCTAGGTTGCCCGGAACGTAGAAATGACGTTTACTTTCATACTGGTTGCAATTATTCGTTTTATACGATGGAAAGACTGTTGTATTTATATTGTATTTTATGCTTCTGGCGTTGAGTTCTAAGGCCCTAACTGTTTGATCTGGTGGAGCAACGCAGCAGAGTGAAGCCTAGGTTGCCCGGAACAATGATATGCCATTACTTTCACACTGGTTGCAATTATTCCTGATATACGATGGAAAAACTGTTGCATCTTTATTGTATTTTATGCTTCTGGCGTTGACTTCTAAGGCCCTAACTATTCGATCTGGTGGAGCAACGCCCTAGAGTGAAGCCTAGGTTGCCCGGAAAGTAGAAATGGCCATAACTTTCACACTGGTCGCAATTATTCGTTTTATACGATGGAAAAGCTGTTGTATTTATACCGTATTTTATGCTTCTGGCGTTGACTTCTTATGCCCTAACTATTCCATCTGGTGGAGCAACGCCCTAGGGTGAAGCCTAGGTTGCCCGGAACGTAGAAATGACCATAACTTTCACACCGGTAGCAATTATTCGTTTTATAGGATGCAAAAACTGTTGTATTTTTATTGCATTTTATGCTTCCGGCCTTGACTTCTAAGGCCCTAACTA
The DNA here is from genome assembly GCF_051401765.1 of Calliopsis andreniformis. Taxonomy (NCBI): domain Eukaryota; kingdom Metazoa; phylum Arthropoda; class Insecta; order Hymenoptera; family Andrenidae; genus Calliopsis; species Calliopsis andreniformis. The sequence goes on from NC_135072.1 coordinate 17,223,585, forward strand.
TTCAATCTGTTGGAGCAACGCCCTAGGGTGAAGCCTAGGTTGCCCGGAACGTAGAAATGACCATCACTTTCACACTGGTTGCAATTATTCCTGATATAGGATGGAAAAACTCTTGTATATTTATTGTATTATATGCTTCGGGCGTAGACTTCTATGGCCCTACCTATTTGATCTGGTGGAGCAACACCCTACAGTGAAGCCCAGTATGCCCGGAACGTAGATATGACCATAACCTTCACACAGGTTGCAATTATTCGTTTTCTACGATGGAAAAGCTGTTGCATTTATATTGTATTTTATGCTTCCGGTGCTGACTTCTTAGACCCTTACTCTTCGATCTGGTGGAGCAACGCCTCAGAGTTAAGTCTAGGATGCCCGAAACGTCGAAATGATCGTTACTTTCGCACTGGTTGCAATTAGTCATGCTATACAATGGAAAAACTGTTGTATTTATACTGTATTTTATGCTTCTGGCGTTGACTTCTAAGGCCCTAGCTATTCGATCTGGTGGTGCACCGCCCTAGAGTAAAGCCTAGGTTACCCGGAACGTAGAAGTGACCATCACTTTCAAACTGGTTGCAATTAATACTTTTATACCATGGAAAAACTGTTGTATTTCTATTGCATTTTATGCTTCCGGCGCTGACTTCTAAGGCCCTAACTATTCAATCTGTTGGAGCAACGCCCTAGGGTGAAGCCTAGGTTGCCCGGAACGTAGAAATGACGTTAACTTTCATACTGGTTGCAATTACTCGTTTTATACGATAGAAAAACTGTTGTAGTTATATTGTATTTTATGCATCTGGCGTTGACTTCTACGGCACTAACTATTCGATCTATTGGAGCAACGCCCTAGAGTGAAGCCTAGGTTGCCCGGAAAGGTGAAATGACCATCACTTTCAATCTGGTTGCAATTAATCCTGTTATACGATGGAAAATCAGTTATATTTTTATTGCATTTTATGCTTCTGGCGTTCACTTCTTAGGCCCTAACTATTCGATCTGGTGGAATAACGGCGTAGGGTGAAGCCTAGGTTGCCCGGAACGTATATATGACCATAACCTACACGCAGGTTGCAATTATTCGTTTTATACGATGGAAAGACTGTTCCATTTATTTTGTAGTTTATGCTTCTGGCACTGACTTCTACGGCCCTAACTCTTCGATCTGGTGGAGCAACGCATCAGAGTTAAGTCTAGGATGCCCGAAACGTCGAAATGATCATTACTTTCATACTGGTTGCAATTTGTCATCATACACGATGGAAAAACTGTTATATTTATATTGTGTTTTATGCTTCTGGCGTTGCCTTCTTAGGCCCTAGCTGTTCGATCTGATGGAACAACGCCCTAGAGTGAAGCCTAGGTTGCCCAGAACGTAGAAATGTCCATCACTTTCACACTGGTTGCAATTATTCCTGTTATACAATGGAAAAACTCTTGTATATTTACTGTATTTTATGCTTCGGGCGTTGACTTCCATGGCCCTACCTATTCGATTTGGTGGAGCAACACACTACAGTGAAGCCTAGGTTGTCAGAAACGTAGAAATGAACATAACTTTCACACTGGTAGCAATTATTCGTTTTATACAACGGAAAAACTGTTCTATTTATTTTGTATTTTATGCTTCGGGCGTTGACTTCTAAGGCCCTAACTATTCCATCTGGTGGAGCAACGCCCTAGAGTGAAGCCTAGGTTGCCCGGAACGTAGAAATTCCCATTACTTTCACACTGGCTGCAATTATTAGTTTTATACGATGGAAAAACTGTTCTATTTATTTTGTATTTTATGCTTCGGGCGTTGACTTCTAAGGCCCTAACTATTCAATCGGTTGGAGCAACGTCCTAGGGTGAAGCCTGGGTTGCCCGGAACGTAGAAATGACCATAACTTTCACACCGGTAGCAATTATTCGTTTTATACGATGGAAAAACTGTTCTATTTATTTTGTATTTTATGCTTCGGGCGTTGACTTCTAAGGCACTTACTATTCAATCTGTTGGAGCAACGCCCTAGGGTGAAGCCTAGGTTGCCCGGAAAGTAGAAATAACCACAAATTTCATACTTGTTGCAATTATTCGTTTTATACGAGGGTAAAACTGTTATACTTATATTGTATTTTATGCTTCTGGCGTTGACTTCTTAGGCCCTAACTATTCGATCTGGTGGAACGACGCAATAGAGTGAAGCCTAGGTTGCCCAGAACGTAGAAATGACCATCACTTTCACACTGGTTGCAATTATTCCTGTTATACGATGGAAAAGCACTTGTATATTTATTGTATTTTATGCTTCGGGCGTTGACTTCCATGGCCTACCTATTGGATTTGGTAGAGCAACACACTACAGTGAAGCCTAGGTTGTCAGAAACGTAGAAATGAACATAACTTTCACACTGGTAGCAATTATTCATTTTATACAACGGAAAAACTGTTCTATTTATTTTGTATTTTATGCTTCGGGCGTTGACTTCTAAGGCCCTAACTATTCCATCTGGTGGAGCAACGCCCTAGAGTGAAGCCTAGGTTGCCCGGAACGTAGAAATGACCAGAACTTTCACACTGGTTGCTATTATTCGTTCTATACGATGGAAAAACTGTTATATTTATATTGCATTTTATGCTTCTGGCGTTGACTTCTTAGGCCCTAACTTTTCGATCTGATGGAACAACGCCCTAGAGTGAAGCCTAGGTCGCCCGGAACGTAGAAATGACCATCACTTTCACACTGGTAGCAATTATTCGTTTAATACAATGGAAAAACTGTTCTATTTATTTTGTATTTTATGCTTCGGGCGTCGTCTTCTAAGGCCCTAACTATTCGATCTGGTGGAGCAACGCCCTAGAGTGAAGCCTAGGTTACCCGGAACGTAGAAATGAACATAACTTTCACACTGGTAGCAATTATTCGTTTTATACGATGGAAAAGCTGTTATATTTATATTGTATTTTATGCTTCTGACGTTGACTTCTTAGGCCCTAAGTGTTCGATCTGGTGGAGCAACGCCGTAAAGTGAAGCCTAGGTTGCCCGGAACGTAGAAATGATCATCACTTTCAAACTGGTTGCAATTAATCCTTTTATACGATGGAAAAACTGTTGTATTTATATTGCATTTTATGCTTCGGGCGTACACTTCTATGGCCCTACCTATTCGATCTGGTGGAGCAGCACCCTACAGTGAAGCCTAGGTTGCCCGGAACGTGGAGATGAACATAACTTTCACACTGGTAGCAATTATTCGTTTTATACGATGGAAAAACTGTTCTATTTATTTTCTATTTTATGCTTCGGGCTTTGACTTCTAAGGCCCTAACTATTCAATCTGTTGGAGCAACGCCCTAAGGTGAAGCCTAGGTTGCCCAGAAAGTAGAAATGACCGTACCTTTCATACTGGTTGCAATTATTTGTTTTATACGATGGAAAAGCTGTTGTATTTATACCGTATTTTATGCTTCTGGCGTTGACTTCCTATGCCCTAACTATTCGATCTGGTGGAATGACGCCCTAGAGTGAAGCCTAGGTTGTCAGAAACGTAGAAATGAACATAACTTTCACACTGGTAGCAATTACTCGTTTTATACAATGGAAAAACTGTTCTATTTATTATGTATTTTATGCTTCGGGCATTGACTTCTTTGGCCCTACCTATTCGATCTGGTGTAGCAACACCCTACAGTCAAGCCTAGGTTGCCCGGAACGTAGAAATGACCATAACATTCACACCCGTTGCAATTATTCATGCTATACCATCGAAAAACTGTTGCATTCTTATTGTATTTTATGCTTCTAGCGTTGACTTCTAAGGCCGTAGCTATTAGATGTGGTGGAGTAACGCCCTAGAGTGTCGCCTAGGTTGCCTGGAACGTAGAAATGACCATTACTTTCACAATGTTTCCAATTATTCATTTTATACGATGGAAAAACTGTTGTACTTATACTGTATTTTATTCTTATGGCGTTGAGTTCTAAGTCCCTAGCTATGCGATCTGGTGGAGCAACGCCATAGAGTGAAACGAAGGTTGCCCGGAACGTAGAAATTACCATAACTTTCACACCGGTAGCAATTATTCGTTTTATACGATGGAAAAACTGTTCTATTTATTTTGTATTTTATGCTTCGGGCGTTGACTTCTAAGGCCCTAACTATTCCATCTGGTGGAGCAACACACTACAGTGAAGCCTAGGTTGTCAGAAACGTAGAAATGAACATAACTTTCACACTGGTAGCAATTATTCGTTTTATACAACGGAAAAACTGTTCTATTTATTTTGTATTTTATGCTTCGGGCGTTGACTTCTAAGGCCCTAACTATTCCATCTGGTGGAGCAACGCCCTAGAGTGAAGCCTAGGTTGCCCGGAACGTAGAAATGCCCATTACTTTCACACTGGCTGCAATTATTAGTTTTATACGATGGAAAACTGTTCTATTTATTTTGTATTTTATGCTTCGGGCGTTGACTTCTAAGGCCCTAACTATTCAATCGGTTGGAGCAACGCCCTAGGGTGAAGCCTGGGTTGCCCGGAACGTAGAAATGACCATAACTTTCACACCGGTAGCAATTATTCGTTTTATACGATGGAAAAACTGTTCTATTTATTTTGTATTTTATGCTTCGGGCGTTGACTTCTAAGGCACTTACTATTCAATCTGTTGGAGCAACGCCCTAGGGTGAAGCCTAGGTTGCCCGGAAAGTAGAAATAACCACAAATTTCATACTTGTTGCAATTATTCGTTTTATACGAGGGTAAAACTGTTATACTTATATTGTATTTTATGCTTCTGGCGTTGACTTCTTAGGCCCTAACTATTCGATCTGGTGGAACGACGCAATAGAGTGAAGCCTAGGTTGCCCAGAACGTAGAAATGACCATCACTTTCACACTGGTTGCAATTATTCCTGTTATACGATGGAAAAGCACTTGTATATTTATTGTATTTTATGCTTCGGGCGTTGACTTCCATGGCCTACCTATTCGATTTGGTAGAGCAACACACTACAGTGAAGCCTAGGTTGTCAGAAACGTAGAAATTAACATAACTTTCACACTGGTAGCAATTATTCATTTTATACAACGGAAAAACTGTTCTATTTATTTTGTATTTTATGCTTCGGGCGTTGACTTCTAAGGCCCTAGATATTCGATCTGGTGGAACAACGACCTAGTGTGAAGCCTAGGTTGCCCGGAACGTAGAAATGACCAGAACTTTCACCCTGGTTGCTATTATTCGTTTTATACGATGGAAAAACTGTTATATTTATATTGCATTTTATGCTTCTGGCGTTGACTTCTTAGGCCCTAACTTTTCGATCTGATGGAACAACGCCCTAGAGTGAAGCCTAGGTCGCCCGGAACGTAGAAATGACCATCACTTTCACACTGGTAGCAATTATTCGTTTAATACAATGGAAAAACTGTTCTATTTATTTTGTATTTTATGCTTCGGGCGTTGTCTTCTAAGGCCCTAACTATTCGATCTGGTGGAGCAACGCCCTAGAGTGAAGCCTAGGTTGCCCGGAACGTAGAAATGAACATAACTTTCACACTGGTAGCAATTATTCGTTTTATACGATGGAAAAGCTGTTATATTTATATTGTATTTTATGCTTCTGACGTTGACTTCTTAGGCCCTAAGTGTTCGATCTGGTGGGGCAACGCCGTAAAGTGAAGCCTAGGTTGCCCGGAACGTAGAAATGATCATCACTTTCAAACTGGTTGCAATTAATCCTTTTATACGATGGAAAAACTGTTGTATTTATATTGCATTTTATGCTTCGGGCGTACACTTCTATGGCCCTACCTATTCGATCTGGTGGAGCAGCACCCTACAGTGAAGCCTAGGTTGCCCGGAACGTAGAGATGAACATAACTTTCACACTGGTAGCAATTATTCGTTTTATACGATGGAAAAACTGTTCTATTTATTTTCTATTTTATGCTTCGGGCTTTGACTTCTAAGGCCCTAACTATTCAATCTGTTGGAGCAACGCCCTAAGGTGAAGCCTAGGTTGCCCAGAAAGTAGAAATGACCGTACCTTTCATACTGGTTGCAATTATTTGTTTTATACGATGGAAAAGCTGTTGTATTTATACCGTATTTTATGCTTCTGGCGTTGACTTCCTATGCCCTAACTATTCGATCTGGTGGAATGACGCCCTAGAGTGAAGCCTAGGTTGTCAGAAACGTAGAAATGAACATAACTTTCACACTGGTAGCAAATACTCGTTTTATACAATGGAAAAACTGTTCTATTTATTATGTATTTTATGCTTCGGGCATTGACTTCTTTGGCCCTACCTATTCGATCTGGTGTAGCAACACCCTACAGTCAAGCCTAGGTTGCCCGGAACGTAGAAATGACCATAACATTCACACCCGTTGCAATTATTCATGCTATACCATCGAAAAACTGTTGCATTCTTATTGTATTTTATGCTTCTAGCGTTGACTTCTAAGGCCGTAGCTATTAGATGTGGTGGAGTAACGCCCTAGAGTGACGCCTAGGTTGCCTGGAACGTAGAAATGACCATTACTTTCACAATGTTTCCAATTATTCATTTTATACGATGGAAAAACTGTTGTACTTATACTGTATTTTATTCTTATGGCGTTGAGTTCTAAGTCCCTAGCTATGCGATCTGGTGGAGCAACGCCATAGAGTGAAACGAAGGTTGCCCGGAACGTAGAAATTACCATAACTTTCACACCGGTAGCAATTATTCGTTTTATACGATGGAAAAACTGTTCTATTTATTTTGTATTCTATGCTTCGGGCGTTGACTTCTAAGGCCCTAACTATTCAATCTGTTGGAGCAACGCCCTAGGGTGAAGCCTAGGTTGCCCGGAAAGTATAAATAACCACAACTTTCATACTTGTTGCAATTATTCGTTTTATACGACGGAAAAACTGTTATATTTATATTGTATTTTATGCTTCTGGCGTTGACTTCTTAGGCACTAACTATTCGATCTGGTGGAACGACGCCCTAGAGTGAAGCCTAGGTTGCCCATAACGTAGAAATGACCATCATTTTCATACCGGTTGCAATTATTCCTGTTATACGATGGAAAAACTCTTGTATATTTCTTGTATTTTATGCTTCGGGCGTTGACTTCCAAGGCCCTACCTATTCGATTTGGTGGAGCAACACACTACAGTGAAGCCTAGGTTTTCAGAAACGTAGAAATGAACATAACTTTCACACTGGTAGCAATTATTCGTTTTATACAATGGAAAAACTGTTCTATTTATTTTGTATTTTATGCTTCTGGCGTTGACTTCTTATGCCCTAACTATTCCATCTGGTGGAGCAACGCCCTAGGGTGAAGCCTAGGTTGCCCGGAACGTAGAAATGACGTTTACTTTCATACTGGTTGCAATTATTCGTTTTATACGATGGAAAGACTGTTGTATTTATATTGTATTTTATGCTTCTGGCGTTGAGTTCTAAGGCCCTAACTGTTTGATCTGGTGGAGCAACGCAGCAGAGTGAAGCCTAGGTTGCCCGGAACAATGATATGCCATTACTTTCACACTGGTTGCAATTATTCCTGATATACGATGGAAAAACTGTTGCATCTTTATTGTATTTTATGCTTCTGGCGTTGACTTCTAAGGCCCTAACTATTCGATCTGGTGGAGCAACGCCCTAGGGTGAAGCCTACGTTGCCCGGAACGTAGAAATGACAATAACTTTCACACCGGTAGCAATTATTCGTTTTATAGGATGCAAAAACTGTTGTATTTTTATTGCATTTTATGCTTCCGGCCTTGACTTCTAAGGCCCTAACTATTCAATCCGTTGGAGCAACGCCCTAGGGTGTAGGCTAGGTTGCCCGGAACGTAGAAATGACCATAACTTTCATACTGGTTGCAATTATTCGTTTTATACGATGGAGAAACTGTTATATTTATATTGTGTTTTATGCTTCTGGCGTTGCCTTCTTAGGCCCTAGCTGTTCGATCTGATGGAACAACGCCCTAGAGTGAAGCCTAGGTTGCCCAGAACGTAGAAATGACCATCACTTTCACACTGGTTGCAATTATTCCTGTTATACAATGGAAAAACTCTTGTATATTTACTGTATTTTATGCTTCGGGCGTTGACTTCCATGGCCCTACCTATTCGATTTGGTGGAGCAACACACTACAGTGAAGCCTAGGTTGTCAGAAACGTAGAAATGAACATAACTTTCACACTGGTAGCAATTATTCGTTTTATACAATGGAAAAACTGTTCTATTTATTTTGTATTTTATGCTTCGGGCGTTGACTTCTAAGGCCCTAACTATTCGATCTGGTGGAGCAACGCCCTAGAGTGAAGCCTAGGTTGCCCGGAACGTAGAAATGGCCAGAACTTTCACACTGGTTGCTATTATTCGTTCTATACGATGTAAAAACTGTTATATTTATATTGTATTTTATGCTTCTGGAGTTGACTTCTATGGCCCTACCTATTCGAGTTGGTGGTGCAACACCCTACAGTGAAGCCTAGGTTGTCAGAAACGTAGAAATGAACATAACTTTCACTCTGGTAGCAATTATTCGTTTTATACAATGGAAAAACTGTTCTATTTATTTTGTATTTTATGCTTCGGGCGTTGACTTCTAAGGCCCTAACTATTCGATCTGGTGGAGCAACGCCCTAGAGTGAAGCCTAGGTTGCCCGGAACGTAGAAATGACCAGAACTTTCACACTGGTTGCTATTATTCGTTTTATACGATGGAAAAACTGTTATATTTATATTGTATTTTATGCTTCTGACGTTGACTTCTTAGGCCCTAAGTGTTCGATCTGGTGGAGCAACGCCCTGGAGTGAAGCCTAGGTTGCCCGGAACGTAGATATGATCATCACTTTCAAACTGGTTGCAATTAATCCTTTTATACGATGGAAAAACTGTTGTATTTATATTGCATTTTATGCTTCGGGCGTTGACTTCTATGGCCCTACCTATTCGATCTGGTGGAGCAGCACCCTACAGTGAAGCCTAGATTGCCCGGAACGTAGATATGACCTTAACCTTCACACAGGTTGCAATTATTCGTTTTCTACGATGGAAAAGCTGTTGTATTTAAATTGTATTTTATGCTTCCGGTGTTGACTTCTTAGACCCTAACTCTTCGATCTGGTGGAGCAACGCCTCAGAGTTTAGTCTAGGATGTCCGAAACGTCGAAATGATAGTTACTTTCGCACTGGTTGCAATTAGTCATGCTATACAATGGAAAAATTGTTGTATTTATACTGTATTTTATGCTTCTGGCGTTGACTTCTAAGGCCGTAGCTATTCGATGTGGTGGAGCAACGCCCTAGAGTGAAGCCTAGGTTGCCCGGAACGTAGAAATGCCCATTACTTTCACACTGGCTGCAATTATTAGTTTTATACGATGGAAAAACTGTTCTATTTATTTTGTATTTTATGCTTCGGGCGTTGACTTCTAAGGCCCTAACTATTCAATCGGTTGGAGCAACGCCCTAGGGTGAAGCCTAGGTTGCCCGGAAAGCAGAAATGACCATACCTTTCATACTGGTTGCAATTATTTGTTTTATAGGATGGAAGAGCTGTTGCATTTATACCGTATTTTAAGCTTCTGGCGTAGACTTCTTATGCCCTAACTATTCCATCTGGTGGAACAACGCCCTAGGGTGAAGCCTGGGTTGCCCGGAACGTAGAAATGACCATAACTTTCACACCGGTAGCAATTATTCGTTTTATACGATGGAAAAACTGTTCTATTTATTTTGTATTTTATGCTTCGGGCGTTGACTTCTAAGGCCCTTACTATTCAATCTGTTGGAGCAACGCCCAAGGGTGAAGCCTAGGTTGCGCGGAAAGTAGAAATAACCACAACTTTCATACTTGTTGCAATTATTCGTTTTATACGAGGGTAAAACTGTTATACTTATATTGTATTTTATGCTTCTGGCGTTGACTTCTTAGGCCCTAACTATTCGATCTGGTGGAACGACGCAATAGAGTGAAGCCTAGGTTGCCCAGAACGTAGAAATGACCATCACTTTCACACTGGTTGCAATTATTCCTGTTATACGATGGAAAAGCACTTGTATATTTATTGTATTTTATGCTTCGGGCGTTGACTTCCATGGCCTACCTATTCGATTTGGTAGAGCAACACCCTACAGTGAAGCCTAGGTTGTCAGAAACGTAGAAATGAACATAACTTTCACACTGGTAGCAATTATTCGTTTTATACAATGGAAAAACTGTTCTATTTATTTTGTATTATATACTTCGGGCGTTGACTTCTAAGGCCCTAACTATTCGATCTGGTGGAACAACGACCTAGTGTGAAGCCTAGGTTGCCCGGAACGTAGAAATGACCAGAACTTTCACCCTGGTTGCTATTATTCGTTTTATACGATGGAAAAACTGTTATATTTATATTGTATTTTATGCTTCTGGCGTTGACTTCTTAGGCCCTAACTTTTCGATCTGATGGAACAACGCCCTAGAGTGAAGCCTAGGTCGCCCGGAACGTAGAAATGACCATCACTTTCACACTGGTAGCAATTATTCGTTTAATACAATGGAAAAACTGTTCTATTTATTTTGTATTTTATGCTTCGGGCGTTGTCTTCTAAGGCCCTAACTATTCGATCTGGTGGAGCAACGCCCTAGAGTGAAGCCTAGGTTGCCCGGAACGTAGAAATGAACATAACTTTCACACTGGTAGCAATTATTCGTTTTATACGATGGAAAAGCTGTTATATTTATATTGTATTTTATGCTTCTGACGTTGACTTCTTAGGCCCTAAGTGTTCGATCTGGTGGAGCAACGCCGTAGAGTGAAGCCTAGGTTGCCCGGAACGTAGAAATGATCATCACTTTCAAACTGGTTGCAATTAATCCTTTTATACGATGGAAAAACTGTTGTATTTATATTGCATTTTATGCTTCGGGCGTACACTTCTATGGCCCTACCTATTCGATCTGGTGGAGCAGCACCCTACAGTGAAGCCTTGGTTGCCCGGAACGTAGAGATGAACATAACTTTCACACTGGTAGCAATTATTCGTTTTATACGATGGAAAAACTGTTCTATTTATTTTCTATTTTATGCTTCGGGCGTTGACTTCTAAGGCCCTAACTATTCAATCTGTTGGAGCAACGCCCTAAGGTGAAGCCTAGGTTGCCCAGAAAGTAGAAATGACCGTACCTTTCATACTGGTTGCAATTATTTGTTTTATACGATGGAAAAGCTGTTGTATTTATACCGTATCTTATGCTTCTGGCGTTGACTTCCTATGCCCTAACTATTCGATCTGGTGGAATGACGCCCTAGAGTGAAGCCTAGGTTGTCAGAAACGTAGAAATGAACATAACTTTCACACTGGTAGCAATTACTCGTTTTATACAATGGAAAAACTGTTCTATTTATTATGTATTTTATGCTTCGGGCATTGACTTCTTTGGCCCTACCTATTCGATCTGGTGTAGCAACACCCTACAGTCAAGCCTAGGTTGCCCGGAACGTAGAAATGACCATAACATTCACACCCGTTGCAATTATTCATGCTATACCATCGAAAAACTGTTGCATTCTTATTGTATTTTATGCTTCTAGCGTTGACTTCTAAAGCCGTAGCTATTAGATGTGGTGGAGTAACGCCCTAGAGTGACGCCTAGGTTGCCTGGAACGTAGAAATGACGATTACTTTCACAATGTTTCCAATTATTCATTTTATACGATGGAAAAACTGTTGTACTTATATTGTGTTTTATTCTTATGGCGTTGAGTTCTAAGTCCCTAGCTATGCGATCTGGTGGAGCAACGCCATAGAGTGAAACGAAGGTTGCCCGGAACGTAGAAATTACCATAACTTTCACACCGGTAGCAATTATTCGTTTTATACGATGGAAAAACTGTTCTATTTATTTTGTATTCTATGCTTCGGGCGTTGACTTCTAAGGCCCTAACTATTCAATCTGTTGGAGCAACGCCCTAGGGTGAAGCCTAGGTTGCCCGGAAAGTATAAATAACCACAACTTTCATACTTGTTGCAATTATTCGTTTTATACGACGGAAAAACTGTTATATTTATATTGTATTTTATGCTTCTGGCGTTGACTTCTTAGGCACTAACTATTCGATCTGGTGGAACGACGCCCTAGAGTGAAGCCTAGGTTGCCCATAACGTAGACATGACCATCATTTTCATACCGGTTGCAATTATTCCTGTTATACGATGGAAAAACTCTTGTATATTTATTGTATTTTATGCTTCGGGCGTTGACTTCCAAGGCCCTACCTATTCGATTTGGCGGAGCAACACACTACAGTGAAGCCTAGGTTTTCAGAAACGTAGAAATGAACATAACTTTCACACTGGTAGCAATTATTCGTTTTATACAATGGAAAAACTGTTCTATTTATTTTGTATTTTATGCTTCGGTCGTTGACTTCTATGGCCAAACCTATTCGATCTGGTGGAGCAACACCCTACAGTCAAGCCTAGGTTCCCCGGAACGTAGAAATGACCATAACATTCACACCGGTTGCAATTATTCATGCTATACGTTGTAAAAACTGTTGCATTTTTATTGTAGTTTATGCTTCTAGCGTTGACTTCTAAGGCCGTAGCTATTCGATGTGGTGGAGCAACGCACTAGAGTGAAGCCTAGGTTGTCCGGAACGTAGAAATGACCATTACTTTCACACTGGTAGCAATTATTCGTTTTATACGATGGAACAACTGTTCTATTTATTTTGTATTTCATGCTTCGGGCGTTGACTTCTAAGGCCCTAACTATTCGATCTGGTTTAGCAACACCCTAGGGTGAAGCCAAGCTTGCTCGGAACGTAGGACATACCATTACCTTCACACAGGTTGCAATTATTACTGTTATACGATGGATAAACTGTTGCATCTTTATTGTATTTTATGCTTGTGGCGTTGACTTCTAAGGCTCTATCTATTCGATCTGGTGGAGCAACGCCCCAGAGTGAAGCCTAGGTTGCCCGGAACGTAGAAATGACCATAACTTTCACACTGGTTGCAATTATTCATGCTATACGATGGAAAAACTGTTGCATTCCTGCTGTATTTTCTGTTTCTGGCTTCGACTTCTAAGGTCCTAGCTATTCGATCTGGTGGGGCAACATCCAAGAGTGAAGCCTATGTTGCCCGGAACGTAGAAATGACCACAACTTTCACACTGGTTGCAATTACTCTTTTTATACAATGGAAAAACTGTTGTACCTATATTGTATTTTATGCTTCTGGCGTTGACTTCTAAGGCCGTAGCTATTCGATGTGGTGGAGCAACGCCGTAGGGTGAAGCCTAGGTTGCCCGGAAAGTAGAAACGACCATACCTTTCATACTGGTTGCAATTATTAGTTTTATACGGTGGAAAAACTGTTCTATTTATTTTGTATTTTATGCTTCGGGCGTTGACTTCTAAGGCCCTAACTATTCAATCTGTTGGAGCAACGCCCTAGGGTGAAGCCTAGGTTGCCCGGAACTTAGAAATGACCATAACTTTCACACTGATTGCTATTATTCGTTTTATACGATGGAAAAACTGTTATATTTATATTGTATTTTATGCTTCTGGCGGTGCCTTCTTAGGCCCTAAGTGTTCGATCTGGTGGAACAACGCCCTAGTATGAAGCCTACGTTGCCCGGAACGTAGAAATGACCATCACTTTCACACTGGTTGCAATTATTCCTGATATAGGATGGAAAAACTCTTGTATATTTATTGTATTATATGCTTTGGGCGTAGACTTCTATGGCCCTACCTATTCGATCTGGTGGAGCAACACCCTACAGTGAAGCCCAGTACGCCCGGAACGTAGATATGACCATAACCGTCATACAGGTTGCAATTATTCGTTTTCTACAATGGAAAAGCTGTTGCATTTATATTGTATTTTACGCTTCCGGTGCTGACTTCTTAGACCCTAACTCTTCGATCTGGTGGAGCAACGCCTCAGAGTTAAGTCTAGGATGCCCGAAACGTCGAAATGATCGTTACTTTCGCACTGGTTGCAATTAGTCATGCTATACAATGGAAAAACTGTTGTATTTATACTGTATGTTATGCTTCGGGCGTTGACTTCTAAGGCACTAACTATTCGATCTATTGGAGCAACGCCCTAGAGTGAAGCCTAGGTTGCCCGGAATGGAGAAATGACCATCACTTTCAAACTGGTTGCAATTATTCCTGTTATATGATGGAAAAACTGTTATATTTATATTGTATTTTATGCTTCGGGCGCTGACTTCTAAGGCCCTAACTATTCAATCTGTTGGATCAACGCCCTAGAGTGAAGCCTAGGTTGCCCGGAACGTTGAAATGACCATAACTTTGACACCGGTAGCAATTATTCGTTTTATACGATGGAAAAACTGTTCTGTTTATATTGTATTTCGTGCTTCTGGCGTTGACTTCTAAGGCCCTAGATATTCGATCTGGTGGAGCAACGCCTTACGGTGAAGCCTAGGTTGCCCGGAAAGTAGAAATGACAATAACTTTCACACTGGTTGCAATTATTCGTTTTATGCGATGGAAAAGCTGTTGTATTTATATTGTATTTCATGATTCTGGCGTTGACTTCTAAGGCCCTAGCTATTCGATCTGGTGGAGCAACGCCCTAGAGTGAAGCCTAAGTTGCCCGGAACGTAGAAATGACCATAACTTTCACACCGGTAGCAATTATACGTTTTATACGATGGAAAAACTGATGCATTTTTATTGTATTTTATGCTTCAGGCGTAGGCTTCTAAGGCCGTAGCTATTCGATATGGTGGAGCACCGCCCTAGAGTGAAGCCTAGGATGCTCGGAACGTAGAAATGACCACTACTTTCATACGGTTTGCAATTATTCATTTAATACGATGGAAAAGCTGTTGTATTTATATCGTATTTTATGCTTCGGGCGTCGACTTCTTAGGCCCTAACACTTCGATCTGGCGGAGCAACGCCCTACAGTGAAGCCTAGGTTGCCCGGAACGTAGATATGAGCATAACCTTCACACAGGTTGCAATTATTCGTTTTATATGATGGAAAACCTGTTATATTTATATTGTATTTTATGCTTCCGGCGCTGACTTCTAAGGCCCTAACTATTCAATCTGTTGTATCAACGCCCTAGAGTGAAGCCTAGGTTGCCCGGAAGGTAGAAATGAGAATAACTTTCACACTGGTTGCAATTATTCGTTTTATACGTAGGAAAAGCTGTTGCATCTTTATTGTATTTTATGCTTCTGTCGTTGACGTCTAAGACCGTAGCTATTAGATGTGGTGGAGCAACGCACTAGAGTGACGCCTAGGTTGCCCTGAAAGTAGAAATGGCCATACCTTTCATACTGGTTGCAATTATCCGTTTTATACGATGGAAAAGCTGTTGTATTTATACCGTATTTTATGCTTCCGGCGTGGACTTCTTATGCCCTAACTATTCCATCTGGTGGAACAACGCCCTAGGGTGAAGCCCAGGTTGCCCGAAACGTAGAAATGTCCATAACTTTCACACCGGTAGCAATTATTCGTTTTATACGATGGAAAAACTGTTGTATATATATTGTATTTCATGATTCTGGCGTTGACTTCTATGGCCCTAGCTATTCGATCTGGTGCAGCAACGCCCTAGGGTGAAGCCTAGGTTGCCCGGAACGTAGAAATGACCATCACTTTCAAACTGGTTGCAATTAATCCTTTTATACGATGGAAGAACTGTTGGATTTTTATTGTATTTTATGCTTCTGGCGTTCACTTCTTAGGCCCTAACTATTCGATCTGGTGGAGCAACGCCCTAGGGTGAAGCCTAGGTTGCCCGGATCGTAGAAATGACCATCACTTTCAAACTGGTTGCAATTAATCCTTTTATACGATGGAAAAACTGTTGTATTTATATTGTATTTTATGCTTCGGGCGTTGACTTCTTAGGCCGTAACTATTCGACCTGGTGGAGCAACGCCCTGGAGTGAAGCCTAGGTTGCGCGGAACGTAGAATTGGCCATCACTTTCAAACAGGTTGCAATTATTCCTATTATATGATGGAAACACTGTTGTATTTTTACTGCATTTTATGCTTCGGGCGTTGACTTCTAAGGCCCTAACTATTCAATCTGTTGGAGCAACGGCCTAGGGTGAAGCCTAGGTTGCTCGGAAAGTAGAAACGACCATAAGCTTCATACTGGTTGCAATTATTCGTTTTATACAATGGAAAAACTGTTATATTTATATTGTATTTTATGCTTCGGGCGTTGACTTCTAAGGCTCTAGCTGTTTGATCTGGTGGAGCAACGCCCTATAGTGAAGCCTAGGTTGCCTGGAACGTACAAATGACCATCACTTTCACACGGGTTGCAATTATTCCTGTTATAGGACGGAAAGACTGTTGTATTTATATTGTATTTTATGCTTCGGGCGTTGACTGCTAAGGCCCTAACTATTCAATCTGCTGGATCAGCGCCCTAGAGTGAAGCCTAGGTTGCTCGGAATGTAGAAATGACCATAACATTCACACTGGTGGAAATTATTCGTTTAATACGATGGAAAAGCTGTTGCATCTTTATTGTATTTTATGATTCTGGCGTTGACTTCTAAGGCCCTAACTATTCGATCTGGTGGAGCAACGCCCTAGAGTGAAGCCTAGGTTGCCCGGAACGTAGAAATGACGTTAACTTTCATACTGGTTGCAATTATTCGTTTTATACGACGGAAAAACAGTTCTATTTATATTGTATCTTATGCTTCTGGCGTTGACTTCTTAGGCCATAACAATTCGATCTGGTGGAACAACGCCCTAGAGCGAAGCCTAGGTTGCCTGGAACGTACAAATGACCATCACTTTCATACGGGTTGCAATTATTCCTGTTATAGGATGGAAAGACTGTTGTATTTTTATTGTATTTTATACTTCAGGCGTTGACTTCTGAGGCCGTAGCTATTCGATGTGGTGGAAGAACACCATAGAGTGAAGCCTGGGTTGCCCGGATCGTAGAAATGACTATAACTTTCATACTGGTTGCAATTATTCGTTTTATATGATGGAAAAGCTGTTGTATTTATATTGTATTTTATGCTGCTGGCGTTCACTTCTTAGGCCCTAACTATTCAATCAGGTGGAACAACGCGCTAGAGTGAGGCCTAGGTTGCCCGGAACGTAGAAATGACCATCACTTCCATACTGGTAGCAATTATTCGTTTTATACGATGGAAAAACTGTTGTATTTATATTGTATTTTATGCTTCTGGCGTTGACTTCTAAGGCACTAACTATTCGATCTGGTGGAGCAACGCCCTAGAGTGAAGCCTAGGTTGCCCGGAACGTAGAAATGACCATCACTTTCACACTGGTTGCAATTATTCCTGATATAGGATGGAAAAACTCTTGTATATTTATTGTATTATATGCTTCGGGCGTAGACTTCTATGGCCCTACCTATTCGATCTGGTGGAGCAACACCCTACAGTGAAACCCAGTATGCCCGGAACGTAGATATGACCATAACCTTCAGACAGGTTGCAATTATTCGTTTTCTACGATGGAAAAGCTGTTGCATTTATATTGTATTTTATGCTTCCGGTGTTGACATCTTAGACCCTATCTCTTCGATCTGGTAGAGCAACGCCTCAGAGTTAAGTCTAGGATGCCCGAAACGTCGAAATGATCGTTTCTTTCGCACTGGTTGCAACTAGTCATGCTATACAATGGAAAAACTGTTGTATTTATATTGTATTTCATGCTTCTGACATTGACTTCTAAGGCCCTAGCTATTCGATCTGGTGGAGCAACGCCCTAGGGTGAAGCCTAGGTTGCCCGGAACGTAGAAATGACAATCACTTTCAAACTGGTTGCAATTAATCCTTTTATACGATGGAAAAACTGTTGTATTTATATTGTATTTTATGCTTCGGGCGTTGACTTCTTAGGCCGTAACTATTCGATCTGGTGGAGCAATGCCCTGGAGTGAAGCCTAGGTTGCGCGGAACGTAGAATTGGCCATCACTTTCACACGGGTAGCAATTATTCGTTTTATACGATGGAAAAACTGTTGTATTTATATTGTATTTAATGCTTCTGACATTGACATCTAAGGCCCTAGCTATTCGATCTGGTGGAGCAACGCCCTAGGGTGAAGCCTAGGTTGCCCGGATCGTAGAAATGACCATCACTTTCAAACTGGTTGCAATTAATCCTTTTATACGATGGAAAAACTGTTGTATTTATATTGTATTTTATGCTTCGGGCGTTGACTTCTTAGGCCGTAACTATTCGATCTGGTGGAGCAACGCCCTGGAGTGAAGCCTAGGTTGCGCGGAACGTAGAATTGGCAATCACTTTCAAACAGGTTGCAATTATTCCTATTATATGATGGAAACACTGTTGTATTTTTACTGCATTTTATGCTTCGGGCGTTGACTTCTAAGGCCCTAACTATTCAATCTGTTGGAGCAACGGCCTAGGGTGAAGCCTAGGTTGCTCGGAAAGTAGAAACGACCATAAGCTTCATACTGGTTGCAATTATTCGTTTTATACAATGGAAAAACTGTTGTATTTATATTGTATTTTATGCTTCTGGCGTTGACTTCTTAGCCCCTAACTATTCGATCTGGTGGAACAACGCCCTAGAGTGAAGCCTAGGTTGCCTATAACGCAGAAATGACCATCACTTTCACACGGGTTGCAATTATTCCTGTTATAGGATGGAAAGACTGTTGTATTTTTATTGTATTTTATACTTCAGGCGTTGACTTCTGAGGCCGTAGCTATACGATGTGGTGGAAGAACGCCATACAGTGAAGCCTAGGTTGCCCGGAACGTAGAAATGACCGTAACTTTTACAATGGTAGCAATTATTCGTTTTATACAATGGAAAAACTGTTCTATTTATTTTGTATTTTATGCTTCGGCGTTGACTTCTAAGGTCCTACCTGTTTGATCTGGTGGAGCAACGCCCTAGTGTGAAGCCTAGGTTGCCCGGAACGTAGAAATGACCATAACTTTCACACTGGATGCTATTATTCGTTCTATACGATGGAAAAACTGTTATATTTATATTGTATCTTATGCTTCTGGCGTTGACTTCTTAGGCCCTAACAATTCGATCTGGAGGAACAACGCCCTAGAGTGAAGCCTAGGTTGCCCGGAAAGTAGAAATGACGTTAACTTTCATACTGGTTGCAATTATTCGTTTTATAAGATGGAAAAACTGTTGTATTTATATTGTGTTTTATGCTTCTGGCGTTGACTTCTAAGGCCCTAACTATTCAATCTGTAAGAGCAACGCCCTAGGGTGTAGCCTAGGTTGCCCGTAAAGTAGAAATGACCATAACTTTCACACTGGTTGCTATTATTCGTTCTATACGATGGAAAAGCTGTTATATTTATATTGTATTTTATGCTTCGGCGTTGACTTCTAAGGTCCTACCTGTTTGATCTGGTGGAGCAACGCCCTAGTGTGAAGCCTAGGTTGCCTGGAACGTACAAATGACCATCACTTTCACACGGGTTGCAATTATTCCTGTTATAGGACGGAAAGACTGTTGTATTTATATTGTATTTTATGCTGCGGGAGTTGACTGCTAAGGCCCTAACTATTCAATCTGTTGGATCAACGCGCTAGAGTGAAGCCTAGCTTCCTCGGAATGTAGAAATGACCATAACATTCACACTGGTTGAAATTATTCGTTTAATACAATGGAAAAGCTGTTGCATCTTTATTGTATTTTATGATTCTGGCGTTGACTTCTAATGCTCTAACTATTCGATCTGGTGGAGCAACGCCCTAGAGTGAAGCCTAGGTTGCCCGGAACGTAGAAATGACGTTAACTTTCATACTGGTTGCAATTATTCGTTCTATACGACGGAAAAACAGTTCTATTTATTTTTAATTTTATGCTTCGGCCGTGGACTTCTAAGGCACTAACTATTCGATATGTTGGATCAACGCCCTAGGGTGTAGCCTGGGTTGCCCGGAAAGTAGAAATGACCACAACTTTCATACTGGTTGCAATTACTCGTTTTATATGATGGAAAAACTGTTGTATTTATATTGTATTTTATGCTTCTGACATTGACATCTAAGGCCCTAGCTATTCGATCTGGTGGAGCAACGCCCTAGGGTGAAGCCTAGGTTGCCCGGATCGTAGAAATGACCATCACTTTCAAACTGGTTGCAATTAATCCTTTTATACGATGGAAAAACTGTTGTATTTATATTGTATTTTATGCTTCGGGCGTTGACTTCTTAGGCCGTAACTATTCGATCTGGTGGAGCAACGCCCTGGAGTGAAGCCTAGGTTGCGCGGAACGTAGAATTGGCAATCACTTTCAAACAGGTTGCAATTATTCCTATTATATGATGGAAACACTGTTGTATTTTTACTGCATTTTATGCTTCGGGCGTTGACTTCTAAGGCCCTAACTATTCAATCTGTTGGAGCAACGGCCTAGGGTGAAGCCTAGGTTGCTCGGAAAGTAGAAACGACCATAAGCTTCATACAGGTTGCAATTATTCGTTTTATACAATGGAAAAACTGTTGTATTTATATTGTATTTTATGCTTCTGGCGTTGACTTCTAAGGCCCTAGCTATTCGATCTAGTGGAGCAACGCCCTAGAGTGAAGCCTAGGTTGCCCGGAGAGGAGAAATGACCATCACTTTCAAACTGGTTGCAATTAATCCTTTTATACGATGGAAAAACTGTTGTATTTATATTGTATTTTATGCTTCGGGCGTTGACTTCTTAGGCCGTAACTATTCGATCTGGTGGAGCAACGCCCTGGAGTGAAGCCTAGGTTGCGCGGAACGTAGAATTGGCAATCACTTTCAAACAGGTTGCAATTATTCCTATTATATGATGGAAACACTGTTGTATTTTTACTGCATTTTATGCTTCGGGCGTTGACTTCTAAGGCCCTAACTATTCAATCTGTTGGAGCAACGGCCTAGGGTGAAGCCTAGGTTGCTCGGAAAGTAGAAACGACCATAAGCTTCATACTGGTTGCAATTATTCGTTTTATACAATGGAAAAACTGTTGTATTTATATTGTATTTTATGCTTCTGGCGTTGACTTCTAAGGCCCTAGCTATTCGATCTAGTGGAGCAACGCCCTAGAGTGAAGCCTAGGTTGCCCGGAGAGGAGAAATGACCATCACTTTCAAACTGGTTGCAATTAATCCTGTTAAACGATGGAAAAACTGTTGTATTTTTATTGCATTTTATGCTTCTGGCGTTCACTTCTTAGGCCCTAACTATTCGATCTGGTGGAACAACGGCCTAGGGTGAAGCCTAGGTTTCCCGGAACGTAGAAATGACCATAACTTTACATTGGTAGCAATTATTCGTTTTATACAGTGGAAAAACTGTTCTATTTATTTTGTATTTAATGCTTCGGGCGTTGGCTTCTAAGGCCCTAACTGTTTGATCTGGTGGAGCAACGCCCTAGAGTGAAGCCTAGGTTGCCCAGAACGTAGAAAAGACCATAACTTTCACACTGGCTGCTATTATCCGTTTTATACGATGGAAAAACTGTTATATTTATATTGTATTTTATGCTTCTGGCGTTGACTTCTTAGCCCCTAACTATTCGATCTGGTGGAACAACGCCCTAGAGTGAAGCCTAGGTTGCCTATAACGCAGAAATGACCATCACTTTCACACGGGTTGCAATTATTCCTGTTATAGGATGGAAAGACTGTTGTATTTTTATTGTATTTTATACTTCAGGCGTTGACTTCTGAGGCCGTAGCTATTCGATGTGGTGGAAGAACGCCATACAGTGAAGCCTAGGTTGCCCGGAACGTAGAAATGACGTTAACTTTCATACTGGTTGCAATTATTCGTTTTATACGACGGAAAAACAGTTCTATTTATTTTGAATTTTATGCTTCGGCCGTGGACTTCTAAGGCACTAACTATTCGATCTGTTGGATCAACGCCCTAGGGTGTAGCCTGGGTTGCCCGGAAAGTAGAAATGACCACAACTTTCACACTGGATGCTATTATTCGTTCTATACGATGGAAAAACTGTTATATTTATATTGTATCTTATGCTTCTGGCGTTGACTTCTTAGGCCCTAACAATTCGATCTGGAGGAACAACGCCCTAGAGTGAAGCCTAGGTTGCCCGGAAAGTAGAAATGACGTTAACTTTCATACTGGTTGCAATTATTCGTTTTATAAGATGGAAAAACTGTTGTATTTATATTGTGTTTTATGCTTCTGGCGTTGACTTCTAAGGCCCTAACTATTCAATCTGTAAGAGCAACGCCCTAGGGTGTAGCCTAGGTTGCCCGTAAAGTAGAAATGACCATAACTTTCATACTGGTTGCAATTATTCGTTTTATACGATGGAAAAACTGTTGTATTTATATTGTATTTTATGCTTCTGGCGTTGACTTCTAAGGCCCTAGTTATTCGATCTGGTGGAACAACGTCCTATGGTGAAGCCTAGGTAGACTGGAACGTCGAAATGACCATAACTTTCACACCGGTAGCAATTATTCGTTTTACACGATGGAAAAACTGTTCTATTTATTTTCTATTTTATGCATCGGGCGTTGACTTCTAAGGCCCTAACTATTCAATCTGTTGGAGCAACGCCCTAGGGTGAAGCCTAGGTTGCCCGGAAAGTAGAAATGACATTAACCTTCACACTGGTTGCTATTATTCGTTCTATACGATGGAAAAACTGTTATATTTATATTGTATTTTATGCTTCTGGAGTTGACTTCTATGGCCCTACCTATTCGAGTTGGTGGTGCAACACCCTACAGTGAAGCCTAGGTTGTCAGAAACGTAGAAATGAACATAACTTTCACTCTGGTAGCAATTATTCGTTTTATACAATGGAAAAACTGTTCTATTTATTTTGTATTTTATGCTTCGGGCGTTGACTTCTAAGGCCCTAACTATTCGATCTGGTGGAGCAACGCCCTAGAGTGAAGCCTAGGTTGCCCGGAACGTAGAAATGACCAGAACTTTCACACTGGATGCTATTATTCGTTCTATACGATGGAAAAACTGTTATATTTATATTGTATCTTATGCTTCTGGCGTTGACTTCTTAGGCCCTAACAATTCGATCTGGAGGAACAACGCCCTAGAGTGAAGCCTAGGTTGCCCGGAAAGTAGAAATGACGTTAACTTTCATACTGGTTGCAATTATTCGTTTTATAAGATGGAAAAACTGTTGTATTTATATTGTGTTTTATGCTTCTGGCGTTGACTTCTAAGGCCCTAACAATTCAATCTGTAAGAGCAACGCCCTAGGGTGTAGCCTAGGTTGCCCGTAAAGTAGAAATGACCATAACTTTCACACTGGTTGCTATTATTCGTTCTATACGATGGAAAAGCTGTTATATTTATATTGTATTTTATGCTTCGGCGTTGACTTCTAAGGTCCTACCTGTTTGATCTGGTGGAGCAACGCCCTAGTGTGAAGCCTAGGTTGCCTGGAACGTACAAATGACGATCACTTTCACACGGGTTGCAATTATTCCTGTTATAGGACGGAAAGACTGTTGTATTTATATTGTATTTTATGCTTCGGGAGTTGACTGCTAAGGCCCTAACTATTCAATCTGTTGGATCAACGCGCTAGAGTGAAGCCTAGCCTCCTCGGAATGTAGAAATGACCATAACCTTCACACTGGTTGAAATTATTCGTTTAATACGATGGAAAAGCTGTTGCATCTTTATTGTATTTTATGATTCTGGCGTTGACTTCTAAGGCCCTAACTATTCGATCTGGTGGAGCAACGCCCTAGAGTGAAGCCTAGGTTGCCCGGAACGTAGAAATGACCATCACTTTCACACTGGTTGCAATTATTCCTGATATAGGATGGAAAGACTGTTGTATTTATATTGTATTTTATGCTTCGGGCGTTGACTGCTAAGGCCCTAACTATTCAATCAGGTGGAACAACGCGCTAGAGTGAGGCCTAGGTTGCCCGGAACGTAGAAATGACCATCACTTCCATACTGGTAGCAATTATTCGTTTTATACGATGGAAAAACTGTTGTATTTATATTGTATTTTATGCTTCTGGCGTTCACTTCTTAGGCCCTAACTATTCGATCTGGTGGAACATCGCCCTGGGGAGGAGCCTAGGTTGCCCGGAACGTAGAAATGACCATCACTTTCAAACTGGTTGCAATTATTCCTGTTATATGATGGAAAAACTGTTGTATTTTTATTGCATTTTATGCTTCCGGCGTAGACTTCTATGGCCCTACCTATTATATCTGGTGGATCAACGCCCTAGAGTGAAGCCTAGGTTGCACGGAATGTAGAAATCACCATAACATTCACACTGGTTTAAATTAATCGTTTTATACGATGGAAAAACTGTTATACTTATATTGTATTTTACGCTTCTGCCGTTGATTTCATAGGCCCTAACTATTCAATCTGGTGGAACAACGCCCTAGAGTGAGGCCTAGGTTGCCCGAAACGTAGACATGACCATCACTTCCATACTGGTAGCAATTATTCGTTTTATACGATGGAAAAACTGTTGTATTTACATTGTATTTTATGATTCTGGCGTTGACTTCTAATGCACTAACTATTCGATCTGGTGGAGCAACGCCCTAGAGTGAAGCCTAGGTTGCCCGGAACGTAGAAATGACCATCACTTTCAAACTGGTTGCAATTATTCCTGTTATATGATGGAAAAACTGTTATATTTATATTGTATTTTATGCTTCGGGCGCTGACTTCTAAGGCCCTAACTATTCAATCTGCTGGATCAACGCCCTAGAGTGAAGCCTAGGTTGCCCGGAACGTAGAAATGACGTTAACTTTCATACTGGTTGCAATTATTCGTTTTATAGGACGGAAAAACAGTTCTATTTATTTTGAATTTTATGCTTCGGCCGTGGACTTCTAAGGCACTAACTATTCGATCTGTTGGATCAACGCCCTAGGGTGTAGCCTGGGTTGCCCGGAAAGTAGAAATGACCACAACTTTCACACTGGATGCTATTATTCGTTCTATACGATGGAAAAACTGTTATATTTATATTGTATCTTATGCTTCTGGCGTTGACTTCTTAGGCCCTAACAATTCGATCTGGAGGAGCAACGCCCTAGAGTGAAGCCTAGGCTGCCCGGAACGTAGAAATGACGTTAACTTTTATACTGGTTGCAATTATTCGTTTTAATCGACGGAAAAACAGTTCTATTTATTTTGTATTTTATGCTTCGGGCGTTGACTTCTAAGGCCCTAACTGTTTGATCTGGTGGAGCAACGCCCTAGGCGTGAAGCCTAGGTTGCCCGGAAAGTAGAAATGACCACAACTTTCATACTGGTTGCAATTACTCGTTTTATATGATGGAAAAACTGTTGTATTTATATTGTATTTTATGCTTCTGGCGTTCACTTCTTAGGCCCTAACAATTCGATCTGGTGGAACAACGCCCTAGAGTGATGCCTAGATTGCCTAGAACGTACAAATGACCACCACTTTCACACGGGTTGCAATTATTCCTGTTATAGGACGGAAAGACTGTTGTATTTTTATTGTATTTTATGCTTTAGGCGTTGACTTCTGAGGCCGCAGCTATTCGATGTGGTGGAAGAACGCCATAGAGTGAAGTCTATGTTGCCCGGAACGTAGAAATGACCATCACTTTCAAACTGGTTGCAATTATTCCTGTTATATGATGGAAAAACTGTTGTATTTATATTGTATCTTATGCTTCTGGCGTTGACTTCATAGGCCATAACAATTCGATCTGGTGGAACAACGCCCTAGAGTGAAGCCTAGGTTGCCTGGAACGTACAAATGACCATCACTTTCATACGGGTTGCAATTATTCCTGTTATAGGATGGAAAGACTGTTGTATTTTTATTGTATTTTATGCTTCAGGCGTTGACTTCCGAGGCCGCAGCTATTGGATGTGGTGGAAGAACGCCATAGAGTGAAGCCTAGGTTGCCCGGAACGTAGAAATGACCATCACTTTCAAGCTGGTTGCAATTATTCCTGTTATATGATGGAAAAACTGTTGTATTTATATTGTATCTTATGCTTCTGGCGTTGACTTCTTAGGCCATAACAATTCGATCTGGTGGAGCAACGCCCTAGAGTGACGCCAAGGTTGCCCGGAACGTAGAAATGACCATAACTTTCACAACGGTAGCAATTATTCGTTTTATACGATGGAAAAACTGTTGTATTTATATTGTATTTCATGCTTCAGGCGTTGACTTCTAAGTCCCTAGCCATTCGATCTGGTGGAGCAACGCCCTAGAGTGAAGCCTAGGTAGCCCGGAACGTAGAAATGACCATCACTTTCACACTGGTTGCAATTATTCCTGATATAGGATGGAAAAACTTTTGTATTTATTGTATTATATGCTTCGCGCGTAGACTTCTATGGCCCTACCTATTCGATCTGGTGGAGCAACGGCCTAGGGTGAAGCCTAGGTTGCCCGGGACGTAGAAATGACCATAACTATCACACGGGTTGCAATTATTCGTTTTATACAGTGGAAAAACTGTTCTATTTATCTTGTATTTTATGCTTCGGGCATTGATTTCTAAGGCCCTAACTGTTTGATCTGGTGGAGCAACGCCCTAGAGTGAAGCCTAGGTTGCCCGGAACGTAGAAGTGACCATACCTTTCACACTGGTTGCTATTATTCGTTCTATACGATGGAAAAACTGTTATATTTATATTGTATCTTATGCTTCTGGCGTTGACTTCTTAGGCCCTAACAATTCGATCTGGTGGAGCAACGCCCTAGAGTGAAGCCTAGGTTGCCTGGAACGTAGAAATGACCATCACTTTCACACGGGTTGCAATTATTCCTGTTATAGGACGGAAAGACTGTTGTATTTATATTGTATGTTATGCTTCGGGCGTTGACTGCTAAGGCCCTAACTATTCAATCGGTTGGATGAGCGCCCTAGAGTGAAGCCTAGGTTGCTCGGAATGTAGAAATGACCATAACATTCACACTGGTTGAAATTGTTCGTTTAATACGATGGAAAAGCTGTTGCATCTTTATTGTATTTTATGATTCTGGCGTTGACTTCTAAGGCCCTAACTATTCGATCTGGTGGAGCAACGCCCTAGAGTGAAGCCTAGGTTGCCCGGAACGTAGAAATGACGTTAACTTTATACTGGTTGCAATTATTCGTTTTATACGACGGAAAAACAGTTCTATTTATTTTGTATTTTATGCTTCGGGCGTTGACTTCTAAGGCCCTAACTGTTTGATCTGGTGGAGCAACGCCCTAGGCGTGAAGCCTAGGTTGCCCGGAAAGTAGAAATGACCACAACTTTCATACTGGTTGCAATTACTCGTTTTCTATGATGGAAAAACTGTTGTATTTATATTGTATTTTATGCTTCTGGCGTTCACTTCTTAGGCCCTAACAATTCGATCTGGTGGAACAACGCCCTAGAGTGATGCCTAGATTGCCTAGAACGTACAAATGACCACCACTTTCACACGGGTTGCAATTATTCCTGTTATAGGACGGAAAGACTGTTGTATTTTTATTGTATTTTATGCTTCAGGCGTTGACTTCTGAGGCCGCAGCTATTCGATGTGGTGGAAGAACGCCATAGAGTGAAGTCTATGTTGCCCGGAACGTAGAAATGACCATCACTTTCAAACTGGTTGCAATTATTCCTGTTATATGATGGAAAAACTGTTGTATTTATATTGTATCTTATGCTTCTGGCGTTGACTTCATAGGCCATAACAATTCGATCTGGTGGAACAACGCCCTAGAGTGAAGCCTAGGTTGCCTGGAACGTACAAATGACCATCACTTTCATACGGGTTGCAATTATTCCTGTTATAGGATGGAAAGACTGTTGTATTTTTATTGTATTTTATGCTTCAGGCGTTGACTTCTGAGGCCGCAGCTATTGGATGTGGTGGAAGAACGCCATAGAGTGAAGCCTAGGTTGCCCGGAACGTAGAAATGACCATCACTTTCAAACTGGTTGCAATTATTCCTGTTATATGATGGAAAAACTGTTGTATTTATATTGTATCTTATGCTTCTGGCGTTGACTTCTTAGGCCATAACAATTCGATCTGGTGGAGCAACGCCCTAGAGTGACGCCAAGGTTGCCCGGAACGTAGAAATGACCATAACTTTCACAACGGTAGCAATTATTCGTTTTATACGATGGAAAAACTGTTGTATTTATATTGTATTTCATGCTTCAGGCGTTGACTTCTAAGTCCCTAGCCATTCGATCTGGTGTAGCAACGCCCTAGAGTGAAGCCTAGGTAGCCCGGAACGTAGAAATGACCATCACTTTCACACTGGTTGCAATTATTCCTGATATAGGATGGAAAAACTTTTGTATTTATTGTATTATATGCTTCGCGCGTAGACTTCTATGGCCCTACCTATTCGATCTGGTGGAGCAACACCCTACAGTGAAGCCCAGTATGCCCGGAACGTAGATATGACCATAACCTTCACACAGGTTGCAATTATTCGTTTTCTACGGTGGAAAAGCTGTTGCATTTATATTGTATTTTATGCTTCCGGTGTTGACATCTTAGACCCTAACTCTTCGATCTGGTGGAGCAACGCCTCAGAGTTAAGTCTAGGATGCCCGAAACGTCGAAATGATCGTTTCTTTCGCACTGGTTGCAATTAGTCATGCTATACAATGGAAAGACTGTTGTATTTATATTGTATTTCATGCTTCTGACATTGACTTCTAAGGCCCTAGCTATTCGATTTGGTGGAGCAACGCCCTAGGGTGAAGCCTAGGTTGCCCGGAACGTAGAAATGACCATCACTTTCAAACTGGTTGCAATTAATCCTTTTATACGATGGAAAAACTGTTGTATTTATATTGTATTTTATGCTTCGGGCGTTGACTTCTTAGGCCGTAACTATTCGATCTGGTGGAGCAACGCCCTGGAGTGAAGCCTAGGTTGCGCGGAACGTAGAATTGGCCATCACTTTCAAACAGGTTGCAATTATTCCTATTATATGATGGAAACACTGTTGTATTTTTACTGCATTTTATGCTTCGGGCGTTGACTTGTAAGGCCCTAACTATTCAATCTGTTGGAGCAACGCCCTAGAGTGAAGCCTAGGATGCCTGGAACGTACAAATGACCATCACCTTCACACGGGTTGCATTATTCCTGTTATAGGATGGAAAGACTGTTGTATTTTTATTGTATTTTATGCTTCAGGCGTTGACTTCTGAGGCCGTAGCTATTCGATGTGGGGGAAGAACGCCATAGAGTGAAGCCTAGGTGGCCCGGAACGTAGAAATGACCATAACTTTCATACTGGTTGCAATTATTCGTTTTATATGATGGAAAAACAGTTGTATTTTTATTGCATTTTATGCTTCTGGCGTTCACTTCTTAGGCCCTAACTATTCGATCTGGTGGAACAACGGCCTAGGGTGAAGCCTAGGTTGCCCGGAACGTAGAAATGACCACCACTTTCAAACTGGTTGCAATTATTCCTGTTATATGATGGAAAAACTGTTGTATTTTTATTGCATTTTATGCTTCCGGCGTAGACTTCTATGGGCCAACCTATTATATCTGGTGGATCAACGCCCTAGAGTGAAGCCTAGGTTGCACGGAATGTAGAAATGACCATAACATTCACACTGGTTTAAATTAATCGTTTTATACGATGGAAAAACTGTTATACTTATATTGTATTTTACGCTTCTGCCGTTGATTTCATAGGCCCTAACTATTCAATCTGGTGGAACAACGCCCTAGAGTGAGGCCTAGGTTGCCCGAAACGTAGAAATGACCATCACTTCCATACTGGTAGCAATTATTCGTTTTATACGATGGAAAAACTGTTGTATTTACATTGTATTTTATGATTCTGGCGTTGACTTCTAAGGCACTAACTATTCGATCTGGTGGAGCAACGCCCTAGAGTGAAGCCTAGGTTGCCCGGAACGTAGAAATGACCATCACTTTCAAACTGGTTGCAATTATTCCTGTTATATGATGGAAAAACTGTTATATTTATATTGTATTTTATGCTTCGGGCGCTGACTTCTAAGGCCCTAGCTATTCAATCTGCTGGATCAACGCCCTAGAGTGAAGCCTAGGTTGCCCGGAACGTAGAAATGACGTTAACTTTCATACTGGTTGCAATTATTCGTTTTATACGATGGAAAAACAGTTCTATTTATTTTGTATTTTATGCTTTGGCCGTTGACTTCTAAGGCACTAACTATTCGATCTGTTGGAGCAACGCCCTAGGGTGTAGCCTAGGTTGCCCGGAAAGTAGAAATGACCACAACTTTCATACTGGTTGCAATTCCTCGTTTTATATGAAGGAAAAACTGTTGTATTTATGTTGTATTTTATGATTCTGGCGTTCACTTCGTAGGCCCTAACTATTCGATCTGGTGGAACAACGCCCTAGGGTGAAGCCTAGGTTGCCCGGAACGTAGAAATGACCATAACTTTTACACAGGTAGCAATTATTCGTTTTATACAATGGAAAAACTGTTCTATTTATTTTGTATTTTATGCTTCGAGCGTTGACTTCTAAGGCCCTAACTGTTTGATCTGGTGGAGCAACGGCCTAGGCGTGAAGCCTAGGTTGCCCGGAACGTAGAAATGACCATAACTTTCACACTGGTCGCTATTGTTCGTTCTATACGATGGAAAAACTGTTATATTTATATTGTATCTTATGCTTCTGGCGTTGACTTCTTAGGCCCTAACAATTCGATCTGGTGGAACAACGCCCCAGAGTGATGCCTAGGTTGCCTGGAACGTACAAATGACCATCACTTTCACAAGGGTTGCAATTATTCCTGTTATATGATGGAGAGACTGTTGTATTTTTATTGTATTTTATGCTTCAGGCGTTGACTTCTGAGGCCGCAGCTATTCGATGTGGTGGAAGAACGCCACAGAGTGAAGCCTAGGTTGCCCGGAACGTAGAAATGACCATAACTTTCATACTGGTTGCAATTATTCGTTTTATGTGATGGAAGAACTGTTGTATTTATATTGTATTTTATGCTGCTGGCGTTCACTTCGTAGGCCCTAACTATTCGATCTGGTGGAGCAACGCCCTAGAGTGAAACCTAGGTTGCCCGGAACGTAGAAATGACCATAACTTTCACACTGGTTGCTATTATTCGTTTTATACGATGGAAAAGCTGTTGTGTTTATACCGTATTTTATGCTTCTGGCGTTGACTTCTTATGCCCTAACTATTCCATCTGGTGGAACAACGCCCTAGAGTGAGGCCTAGTTTGCCCGGAACGTAGAAATGACCATAACTTTCATACTGGTTGCAATTATTCGTTTTATATGATGGAAGAACTGTTGCATTTATATTGTATTTTATGCTGCTGGCGTTCATTTCTTAGGCCCTAACTATTCGATCTGGTGGAACAACGACCTGGGGTGAAGCCTAGGTTGCCCGGAACGTAGAAATGACCATAACTTTCACACTGGTTGCTATTATTCGTTTTATACGATGGAAAAACTGTTCCATTTATTTTGTACTTTATGCTTCGGGCGTTGACTTCTAAGGAACTAACTGTTTGATCTGTTGGAGCAACGCCCTAGAGTGAAGCCTAGGTTGCCCGGCACGTAGAAATGACCATAACTTTCACACTGGATGCTATTATTCGTTCTATACGGTGGAAAAACTGTTATATTTATATTGTATCTTATGCTTCTGGCGTTTACTTCTTAGGCCCTAACAATTCGATCTGGTGGAACGACGCCCTGGGGTGAAGCCTAGGTTGCCGGAACGTAGAAATGATCATAACTTTCACACTGGTTGCTATTATTAGTTTTATACGATGGAAAAACTGTTCTATTTATTTTGTACTTTATGCTTCGGGCGTTGACTTCTAAGGAACTGACTGTTTGATCTGTTGGAGCAACGCCCTAGAGTGAAGCCTAGGTTGCCCGGAACGTAGAAATAACCATAAATTTTACACTGGTAGCATTTGTTCGTTTTATACAGTGGAAAAACTGTTCTATTTATTTTGTATTTTATGCTTCGGGCGTTGACTTCTAAGGTCCTACCCGTTTGATCTGGTGGAGCAACGCCCTAGAGTGAAGTCTAGGTTGCCCGGAACGTAGAAATGACCATAACTTTCACACTGGTTGCTATTATTCGTTTTATACGATGGAAAAACTGTTATATTTATATTGTATTTTATGCTTCTGACGTTGACTTCTTAGGCCCTAACTATTCGATCTGGTGGAACAACGCCGTAAAGTGAAGCCTAGGTTGCCCGGAACGTAGAAATGACCATAACTTTCACACTGGTTCCTATTATTCGTTTTATACGATGGAAAAACTGTTGTATTTATATTGTATTTTATGCTTCTGGCGTTGACTTCTTAGGCCCTAACTATTCCATCTGGGGGAACAACGCCCTAGGGTGAAGCCTAGGTTGCCCGGAACGTAGAAATGACCATCGCTTTCAAACTGGTTGCAATTAATCCTTTTATACGATGGAAAAACTGTTCTACTTATTTTGTATTTTATACTTCGGGCGTTGACTTCTAAGGCCCTAACTATTCCATCTGGAGGAACAACGACCTAGGGTGAAGCCTAGGTTGCCCGGAACGTAGAAGTGACCATCACTTTCAAACTGGTTGCAATCAATCCTTTTATACGATGGAAAAACTGATGTATTTTTATTGCATTTTATGCTTCCGGCGTTGACTTCTAAGGCCCTAAATATTAAATCTGTTGAAGCAACGCCCTAGGGTGAAGCCTAGGTTGCCCGGAAAGTAGAAATGACCATAACTTTCATACTGGTTGCAATTATTCGTTTTATGCGATGGAAAAGCTGTTGTATTTATATTGTATTTTATGCTTCTGGCGTTGACTTCTTAGGCCCTAACTATTCCACCTGGTGGAACAACGCCCTAGGGTGAAGCCTAGGTTGCCCGGAACGTAGAAATGACCATCGCTTTCAAACTGGTTGCAATTAATCCTTTTATAAGATGGAAAAACTGTTGTATTTTTATTGCATTTTATGCTTCCGGCGTTGACTTCTAAGGCCCTAACTATTCGATCTGGTGGAGCAACGCCCTAGAGTGAAGCCTAGGTTGCCCGGAACGTAGAAATGACGTTAACTTTCATACTGGTTGCAATTATTCGTTTTATACGACGGAAAAACAGTTCTATTTATTTTGAATTTTATGCTTCGGGCGTTGACTTCTAAGGCCCTAACTGTTTGATCTGGTGGAGCAACGTCCTAGGCGTGAAGCCTAGGTTGCCCGGAAAGTAGAAATGACCACAACTTTCATACTGGTTGCAATTACTCGTTTTATATGATGGAAAAACTGTTGTATTTATATTGTATTTTATGCTTCTGGCGTTTACTTCTTAGGCCCTAACAATTCGATCTGGTGGAACAACGCCCTAGAGTGATGCCTAGGTTGCCTGGAACGTACAAATGACCACCACTTTCACACGGGTTGCAATTATTCCTGTTATAGGATGGAAAGACTGTTGTATTTTTATTGTATTTTATGCTTCAGGCGTTGACTTCTGAGGCCGTAGCTATTCGATGTGGGGGAAGAACGCCATAGAGTGAAGCCTAGGTGGCCCGGAACGTAGAAATGACCATAACTTTCATACTGGTTGCAATTATTCGTTTTATATGATGGAAAAACTGTTGTATTTATATTGTATTTTATGCTCCTGGCGTTCACTTCTTAGGCCCTAACTATTCAATCTTGTGGAACAACGCCCTAGAGTGAGGCCTAGGTTGCCCGGAACGTAGAAATGACGTTAACTTTCCTACAGGTTGCAATTACTCGTTTTATACGATAGAAAAACTGTTGTAGTTATATTGTATTTTATGCTTCTGGCGTTGACTTCTAAGGCTCTAACTATTCGATCTGGAGGAGCAACGGCCTAGAGTGAAGCCTAGGTTGCCCGGAACGTAAAAATGACCATCACTTCCATACTGGTAGCAATTATTCGTTTTGTACCATGGAAAAACTGTTGTGTTTATATTGTATTTTATGCTTCTGGCGTTGACTTCTAAGGCCCTAACTATTCGATCTGGTGGAACAACGACCTGGGGTGAAGCCTAGGTTCCCCGGAACGTAGTAATGACCATAACTTTCACACTGGTTGCAATTATTCGTTTTATACGATGGAAATGCTGTTGCATTTATATCGTATTTTATGCTTCTGGCGTTGACTTCATAGGCCGTAACTATTCGATCTGGTGGAGCAACGCCCTGGAGTGAAGCCTAGGTTGCGTGGAACGTAGAATTGGCCATCACTTTCAAACTGGTTGCAATTATTCCTGTTATATGATGGAAACACTGTTGTATTTTTATTGCATTTTATGCTTCGGGCGTTGACTTCTAACGCCCTAACAATTCGATCTGGTGGAACAACGCCCTAGAGTGAAGCCTATTTTGCCTGGAACGTACAAATGACCATCACTTTCACACGGGTTGCAATTATTCCTGTTATAGGACGGAAAGACTGTTGTATTTTTATTGTATTTTATGCTTCAGGCGTTGACTTCTGAGGCCGTTGCTATTCGATGTAGTGGAAGAACGCCATAGACTGAATCCTAGGTTGCCCGGAACGTAGAAATGAGCATGACTTTCATACTGGTTGCAATTATTCGTTTTATACGTTGGAAAAACCGTTGTATTTATATTGTATGTTATGCTTCTGCCGTTGACTTCTGAGGCACTAACTATTCGATCTGGTGGAGCAACGCCCTAGAGTGAAGCCTAGGTTGCCCGGAACGCAGAAATGACCATCACTTTCAAACTGGTTGCAATTATTCCTGTTATAGGATGGAAGAACTGTTGTATTTATGTTGTATTTTATGCTGCTGGCGTTCACTTCTTAGGCTCTAACTATTCGATCTGGTGGGACAACGCCCTGGGGTGAAGCCTAGCTTGCCGGAACGTAGAAATGATCATAACTTTCACACTGGTTGCTATTATTAGTTTTATACGATGGAAAAACTGTTCTATTTATTTTGTACTTTATGCTTCGGGCGTTGACTTCTAAGGAACTGACTGTTTGATCTGTTGGAGCAACGCCCTAGAGTGAAGCCTAGGTTGCCCGGAAAGTAGAAATAACCATAACTTTTACACTGGTAGCATTTGTTCGTTTTATACAGTGGAAAAACTGTTCTATTTATTTTGTATCTTATGCTTCGGGCGTTGACTTCTAATGTCCTACCCGTTTGATCTGGTGGAGCAACGCCCTAGAGTGAAGTCTAGGTTGCCCGGAACGTAGAAATGACCATAACTTTCACACTCGTTGCTATTATTCGTTTTATACGATGGAAAAACTGTTATATTTATATTGTATTTCATGCTTCTGACGTTGACTTCTTAGGCCCTAACTATTCGATCTGGTGGAACAACGCCGTAAAGTGAAGCCTAGGTTGCCCGGAACGTAGAAATGACCATAACTTTCACACTGGTTCCTATTATTCGTTTTATACGATGGAAAAACTGTTGTATTTATATTGTATTTTATGCTTCTGGCGTTGACTTCTTAGGCCCTAACTATTCCATCTGGGGGAACAACGCCCTAGGGTGAAGCCTAGGTTGCCCGGAACGTAGAAATGACCATCGCTTTCAAACTGGTTGCAATTAATCCTTTTATACGATGGAAAAACTGTTCTACTTATTTTGTATTTTATACTTCGGGCGTTGACTTCTAAGGCCCTAACTATTCCATCTGGAGGAACAACGACCTAGGGTGAAGCCTAGGTTGCCCGGAACGTAGAAATGACCATCACTTCCATACTGGTAGCAATTATTCGTTTTGTACCATGGAAAAACTGTTGTGTTTATATTGTATTTTATGCTTCTGACGTTGACTTCTAAGGTCCTAACTATTCAATCTGTTGGAGCAACGACCTAGGGTGAAGCCTAGGTTGCGCGGAAAGTAGAAATGACAATAACTTTCACACTGGGTGCAATTATTCCTGTTATATGATGGAAAAACTGTTGTATTTATATTGTATCTTATGCTTCTGGCGTTGACTTATTAGGCCATAACAGTTCGACCTGGTGGAACAACGCCCTAGAGTGAAGCCTAGGTTGCCTGGAACGTACAAATGACCATCACTTTCATACGGGTTGCAATTATTCCTGTTATAGGATGCAAAGACTGTTGTATTTTTATTGTATTTTATGCTTCAGGCGTTGACTTCTGAGGCCGTAGCTATTCGATGTGGCGGAAGAACGCCATAGAGTGATGCCTGGGTTGCCCGGAACGTAGAAATGACCATAACTTTCATACTGGTTGCAATTATTCGTTTTATGTGATGGAAAAGCTGTTGTATTTATATTGTATTTTATGCTGCTGGCGTTCACTTCTTAGGCCCTAACTATTCAATCTGGAGGAACAACGCGCTAGAGTGAGGCCTAGGTTGCCCGGAACGTAGAAATGACCATCACTTCCATACTGGTAGCAATTATTCGTTTTATACGATGGAAAAACTGTTGTATTTATATTGTATTTTATGCTTCTGGCGTTGACTTCTAAGGCACTAACTATTCGATCTGTTGGAGCAACGCCCTAGAGTGAAGCCTAGGTTGCCCGGAACGTAGAAATGACCATCACTTTCAAACTGGTTGCAATTATTCGTTTTATACGTAGGAAAAGCTGTTGCATCTTTATTGTATTTTATGCTTCTGTCGTTGACGTCTAAGGCCGTAGCTATTAGATGTGGTGGAGCAACGCACTAGTGTGACGCCTAGGTTGCCCGGAACGTAGAAATGACCATAACTTTCACAACGGTAGCCATTATTCGTTTTATACGATGGAAAAACTGTTGTATTTATATTGTATTTCATGCTTCTGGCGTTCACTTCTAAGTCCCTAGCCATTCGATCTGGTGGAGCAACGCCCTAGAGTGAAGCCTAGGTAGCCCGGAACGTAGAAATGACCATCACTTTCACACTGGTTGCAATTATTCCTGATATAGGATGGAAAAACTCTTGTATATTTATTGTATTATATGCTTCGGGCGTAGACTTCTATGGCCCTACCTATTCGATCTGGTGGAGCAACACCCTACAGTGAAGCCCAGTATGCCCGGAACGTAGATATGACCATAACCTTCACACAGGTTGCAATTATTCGTTTTCTACGATGGAAAAGCTGTTGCATTTATATTGTATTTTATGCTTCCGGTGTTGACATCTTAGACCCTAACTCTTCGACCTGGTGGAGCAACGCCTCAGAGTTAAGTCTAGGATGCCCGAAACGTCGAAATGATCGTTTCTTACGCACTGGTTGCAATTAGTCATGCTATACAATGGAAAAAATGTTGTATTTATACTGTATTTTATGTTTCTAGCGTTGACTTCTTAGGCCCTAACAATTCGATCTGGTGGAACAACGCCCTAGAGTGAAGCCTAGGATGCCTGGAACGTACAAATGACCATCACCTTCACACGGGTTGCAATTATTCCTGTTATAGGATGGAAAGACTGTTGTATTTTTATTGTATTTTATGCTTCAGGCGTTGACTTCTGAGGCCGTAGCTATTCGATGTGGGGGAAGAACGCCATAGAGTGAAGCCTAGGTGGCCCGGAACGTAGAAATGACCATAACTTTCATACTGGTTGCAATTATTCGTTTTATATGATGGAAAAACAGTTGTATTTTTATTGCATTTTATGCTTCTGGCGTTGACTTCTTAGGCCCTAACTATTCGATCTGGTGGAGCAACGCCCTAGAGTGAAACCTAGGTTGCCCGGAACGTAGAAATGACCATAACTTTCACACTGGTTACTATTATTCGTTTTATACGATGCAAAAGCTGTTGTGTTTATACCGTATTTTATGCTTCTGGCGTTGACTTCTTATGCCCTAACTATTCCATCTGGTGGAACAACGCCCTAGAGTGAGGCCTAGGTTGCCCGGAACGTAGAAATGACCATCACTTTCACACGGGTTGCAATTATTCCTGTTATAGGATGGAAAGACTGTTGTATTTTTATTGTATTTTCTGCTTCAGGCGTTGACTTCTGAGGCCGTAGCTATTCGATGTGGCGGAAGAACGCCATAGAGTGAAGCCTAGTTTGCCCGGAACGTAGAAATGACCATAACTTTCATACTGGTTGCAATTATTCGTTTTATATGATGGAAGAACTGATGCATTTATATTGTATTTTATGCTGCTGGCGTTCATTTCTTAGGCCCTAACTATTCGATCTGGTGGAACAACGACCTGGGGTGAAGCCTAGGTTGCCCGGAACGTAGAAATGACCATAACTTTCACACTGGTTGCTATTATTCGTTTTATACGATGGAAAAACTGTTCCATTTATTTTGTACTTTATGCTTCGGGCGTTGACTTCTAAGGAACTAACTGTTTGATCTGTTGGAGCAACGCCCTAGAGTGAAGCCTAGGTTGCCCGGCACGTAGAAATGACCATAACTTTCACACTGGATGCTATTATTCGTTCTATACGGTGGAAAAACTGTTATATTTATATTGTATCTTATGCTTCTGGCGTTGACTTCTTAGGCCCTAACAAGTCGATCTGGTGGAACAACGCCCTGGGGTGAAGCCTAGGTTGCCGGAACGTAGAAATGATCATAACTTTCACACTGGTTGCTATTATTAGTTATATACGATGGAAAAACTG
This sequence comes from Calliopsis andreniformis, assembly GCF_051401765.1. Taxonomy (NCBI): domain Eukaryota; kingdom Metazoa; phylum Arthropoda; class Insecta; order Hymenoptera; family Andrenidae; genus Calliopsis; species Calliopsis andreniformis. The sequence continues at coordinate 17,262,195 of NC_135072.1, forward strand.
TTCTATTTATTTTGTACTTTATGCTTCGGGCGTTGACTTCTAAGGAACTGACTGTTTGATCTGTTGGAGCAACGCCCTAGAGTGAAGCCTAGGTTGCCCGGAACGTAGAAATAACCATAAATTTTACACTGGTAGCATTTGTTCGTTTTATACAGTGGAAAAACTGTTCTATTTATTTTGTATTTTATGCTTCGGGCGTTGACTTCTAAGGTCCTACCCGTTTGATCTGGTGGAGCAACGCCCTAGAGTGAAGTCTAGGTTGCCCGGAACGTAGAAATGACCATAACTTTCACACTGGTTGCTATTATTCGTTTTATACGATGGAAAAACTGTTATATTTATATTGTATTTTATGCTTCTGACGTTGACTTCTTATGCCCTAACTATTCCACCTGGTGGATCAACGCCCTAGAGTGAAGCCTAGGTTGCCCGGAACGTAGAAATGACCATCACTTTCAAACTGGTTGCAATTAATCCTTTTATACGATGGAAAAACTGTTGCATTTTTATTGCATTTTATGCGTCGGGCGTTGACTTCTAAGGCCCTAACTATTCGATCTGGTGGAACAACGACCTGGGGTGAAGCCTAGGTTCCCCGGAACGTAGTAATGACCATAACTTTCACACTGGTTGCAATTATTCGTTTTATACGATGGAAATGCTGTTGCATTTATATCGTATTTTATGCTTCTGGCGTTGACTTCTTAGGCCGTAACTATTCGATCTGGTGGAGCAACGCCCTGGAGTGAAGCCTAGGTTGCGTGGAACGTAGAATTGGCCATCACTTTCAAACTGGTTGCAATTATTCCTGTTATATGATGGAAACACTGTTGTATTTTTATTGCATTTTATGCTTCGGGCGTTGACTTCTAAGGCCCTAACTATTCAATCTGTTGGAGCAACGGCCTAGGGTGAAGGCTAGGTTGCCCGGAACGTAGAAATGACCATAACTTTCATACTGGTTGCAATTATTCGTTTTATACGTTGGAAAAACTGTTGTATTTATATTGTATATTATGCTTCTGGCGTTGACTTCTAAGGCACTAACTATTCGATCTGGTGGAGCAACGCCCTAGAGTGAAGCCTAGATTGCCCGGAACGTAGAAATGACCATAACTTTCACACTGGTTGCAATTATTCGTTTTATACGATGGAAAAACTGTTGTATTTATATTGTACTTTATGCTTCTGGCGTTCACTTCTTAGGCCCTAACTACTCGATCTGGTGGAACAACGGCCTAGGGTGAAGCCTAGGTTGCCCGGAACGTAGAAATGACCATAACTTTTACACTGGTAGCAATTATTCGTTTTATACAATGGAAAAACTGTTCTATTTATTTTGTATTTTATGCTTCGGGCGTTGACTTCTACGGTCCTACCTGTTTGATTTGGTGGAGCAACGCCCTAGAGTGAAACCTAGGTTGCCCGGAACGTAGAAATGACCATAACTTTCACACTGGTTGCTATTATTCGTTTTATACGATGGAAAAGCTGTTGTGTTTATACCGTATTTTATGCTTCTGGCGTTGACTTCTTATGCCCTAACTATTCCATCTGGTGGAACAACGCCCTAGAGTGAGGCCTAGGTTGCCCGGAACGTAGAAATGACCATCACTTTCACACGGGCTGCAATTATTCCTGTTATTGGATGGAAAGACTGTTGTATTTTTATTGTATTTTCTGCTTCAGGCGTTGACTTCTGAGGCCGTAGCTATTCGATGTGGCGGAAGAACGCCATAGAGTGAAGCCTAGTTTGCCCGGAACGTAGAAATGACCATAACTTTCATACTGGTTGCAATTATTCGTTTTATATGATGGAAGAACTGTTGCATTTATATTGTATTTTATGCTGCTGGCGTTCATTTCTTAGGCCCTAACTATTCGATCTGGTGGAACAACGACCTGGCGTGAAGCCTAGGTTGCCCGGAACGTAGAAATGACCATAACTTTCACACTGGTTGCTATTATTCGTTTTATACGATGGAAAAACTGTTCCATTTATTTTGTACTTTATGCTTCGGGCGTTGTCTTCTAAGGAACTAACTGTTTGATCTGTTGGAGCAACGCCCTAGAGTGAAGCCTAGGTTGCCCGGCACGTAGAAATGACCATAACTTTCACACTGGATGCTATTATTCGTTCTATACGGTGGAAAAACTGTTATATTTATATTGTATCTTATGCTTCTGGCGTTGACTTCTTAGGCCCTAACAATTCGATCTGGTGGAACAACGCCCTGGGGTGAAGCCTAGGTTGCCGGAACGTAGAAATGATCATAACTTTCACACTGGTTGCTATTATTAGTTTTATACGATGGAAAAACTGTTCTATTTATTTTGTACTTTATGCTTCGGGCGTTGACTTCTAAGGAACTGACTGTTTGATCTGTTGGAGCAACGCCCTAGAGTGAAGCCTAGGTTGCCCGGAACGTAGAAATAACCATAAATTTTACACTGGTAGCATTTGTTCGTTTTATACAGTGGAAAAACTGTTCTATTTATTTTGTATTTTATGCTTCGGGCGTTGACTTCTAAGGTCCTACCCGTTTGATCTTTTGGAGCAACGCCCTAGAGTGAAGTCTAGGTTGCCCGGAACGTAGAAATGACCATAACTTTCACACTGGTTGCTATTATTCGTTTTATACGATGGAAAAACTGTTATATTTATATTGTATTTTATGCTTCTGACGTTGACTTCTTATGCCCTAACTATTCCACCTGGTGGATCAACGCCCTAGAGTGAAGCCTAGGTTGCCCGGAACGTAGAAATGACCATCACTTTCAAACTGGTTGCAATTAATCCTTTTATACGATGGAAAAACTGTTGCATTTTTATTGCATTTTATGCGTCGGGCGTTGACTTCTAAGGCCCTAACTATTCGATCTGGTGGAACAACGACCTGGGGTGAAGCCTAGGTTCCCCGGAACGTAGTAATGACCATAACTTTCACACTGGTTGCAATTATTCGTTTTATACGATGGAAATGCTGTTGCATTTATATCGTATTTTATGCTTCTGGCGTTGACTTCTTAGGCCGTAACTATTCGATCTGGTGGAGCAACGCCCTGGAGTGAAGCCTAGGTTGCGTGGAACGTAGAATTGGCCATCACTTTCAAACTGGTTGCAATTATTCCTGATATATGATGGAAACACTGTTGTATTTATATTGTATATTATGCTTCTGGCGTTGACTTCTAAGGCACTAACTATTCGATCTGGTGGAGCAACGCCCTAGAGTGAAGCCTAGATTGCCCGGAACGTAGAAATGACCATAACTTTCACACTGGTTGCAATTATTCGTTTTATACGATGGAAAAACTGTTGTATTTATATTGTATTTTATGCTTCTGGCGTTCACTTCTTAGGCCCTAACTACTCGATCTGGTGGAACAACGGCCTAGGGTGAAGCCTAGGTTGCCCGGAACGTAGAAATGACCATAACTTTTACACTGGTAGCAATTATTCGTTTTATACAATGGAAAAACTGTTCTATTTATTTTGTATTTTATGCTTCGGGCGTTGACTTCTACGGTCCTACCTGTTTGATCTGGTGGAGCAACGCCCTAGAGTGAAGCCTAGGTTGTCCGGAACGTAGAAATGACCATAACTTTCACACTGGTTCCTATTATTCGTTTTATACGATGGAAAAACTGTTGTATTTATATTGTATTTTATGCTTCTGGCGTTGACTTCTTAGGCCCTAACTATTCCATCTGGTGGAACAACGTCGTAAAGTGAAGCCTAGGTTGCCCGGAACGTAGAAATGACCATAACTTTCACACTGGTTCCTATTATTCGTTTTATACGATGGAAAAACTGTTGTATTTATATTGTATTTTATGCTTCTGGCGTTGACTTCTTAGGCCCTAACTATTCCATCTGGGGGAACAACGCCCTAGGGTGAAGCCTAGGTTGCCCGGAACGTAGAAATGACCATCACTTTCAAACTGGTTGCAATTAATCCTTTTATACGATGGAAAAACTGTTGCATTTTTATTGCATTTTATGCGTCGGGCGTTGACTTCTAATGCCCTAACTATTCGATCTGGCGGAACAACGACCTGGGGTGAAGCCTAGGTTGCCCGAAACGTAGAAATGACCATAACTTTCACACAGGTGCAATTATTCGTTTTATACGATGGAAAAGCTGTTGTATTTATATCGTATTTTATGCTTCTGGCGTTGACTTCTTAGGCCGTAACTATTCGATCTGGTGGAGCAACGCCCTGGAGTGAAGCCTAGGTTGCGCGGAACGTAGAATTGGCCATCACTTTCAAACTGGTTGCAATTATTCCTGTTATATGGTGGAAACACTGTTGTATTTTTATTGCATTTTATGCTTCGGGCGTTGACTTCTAAGGCCCAAACTATTCAATCTGTTGGAGCAACGGCCTAGGGTGAAGCCTAGGCTGCGCTGAAAGTAGAAATGACCTTAAGTTTCATACTGGTTGCAATTATTCGTTTTATACAATGGAAAAACTGTTGTATTTATATTGTATTTTATGCTTCTGGCGTTGACTTCTAAGGCCCTAGCTATTCGATCTAGTGGAGCAACGCCCTAGAGTGAAGCCTAGGTTGCCCGGAACGTAGAAATGACCATCACTTTCAAACTGGTTGCAATTATTCCTGTTATAGGATGGAAAAACTGTTGTATTTTTATTGCATTTTATGCTTCGGGCATTGACTTCTAAGGCCCTAACTATTCAATCTGTTGGAACAACGCCCTATGGTGTAGTCTAGGTTGCCCGTAAAGTAGAAATGACCATAGCTTTCATACTGGTTGCAATTATTCGTTTTATATGATGGAAAAACTGTTGTATTTATATTGTATTTTATGCCTCTGTCGTTGACGTCTAAGGCCGTAGCTATTAGATGTGGTGGAGCAACGCACTAGAGTGACACCTAGGTTGCCCGGAACGTAGAAATGACCATTACTTTCGCAATGTTTGCAATTATTCGTTTTATACGATGGAAAAGCTGTTGTATTTATAACGTATTTTATGCTTCTGGCGTTGACTTCTTAGGCCGTAACTATTCGATCTGGTGGAGCAACGCCCTGGAGTGAAGCCTAGGTTGCGCGGAACGTAGAATTGGCCATCACTTTCAAACTGGTTGCAATTATTCCTGTTATATGATGGAAACACTGTTGTATTTTTATTGCATTTTATGCTTCGGGCGTTGACTTCTAAGGCCCAAACTATTCAATCTGTTGGAGCAGCGGCCTAGGGTGAAGCCTAGGCTGCGCGGAAAGTAGAAATGACCTTAAGTTTCATACCTGTTGCAATTATTCGTTTTATACAATGGAAAAACTGTTGTATTTATATTGTATTTTATGCTTCTGGCGTTGACTTCTAAGGCCCTAGCTATTAGATCTGGTGGAACAACGGCCTAGGGTGAAGCCTAGGTTGCCCGGAACGTAGAAATTACCATAACTTTAGACTGGTAGCAATTATTCGTTTTATACAATGGAAAAACTGTTCTATTTATTTTGTATTTAATGCTTCGGGCGTTGGCTTCTTAGCCCCTAACTATTCGATGCGGTGGAACAACGCCCTAGAGTGAAGCCTAGGTTGCCTATAACGTAGAAATGACCATCACTTTCACAAGGGTTGCAATTATTCCTGTTATACGATGGAAAGACGGTTGTATTTTTATTGTATTTTATACATCAGGCGTTGACTTCTGAGGCCGCAGCTATTCGATGTGGTGGAAGAACGCCATAGAGTGAAGCCTAGATTGCCCGGAACATAGAAATGACCATAAGTTTCATACTGGTTGCAATTATTCGTTTTATACGATGGATAAACTGTTGTATTTATATTGTATTTTATGCTTCTGGCGTTCACTTCTTAGGCCCTAACTATTCGATCTGGTGGAACAACGCCGTAGAGTGAAGCCTAGGTTGCCCGGAACGTAGAAATGCCCATAACTTTCATACTGGTTGCAATTATTCGTTTTATACGATGGATAAACTGTTGTATTTATATTGTATTTTATGCTTCGGGCGTTGACTTCTAAGGCCCTAGCTATTCGATCTGGTGGAGCAACGCCCTCGAGTGAAGCCTAGGTTGCCCGGAACGTAGAAGTGAACATCACTTTCAAACTGGTTGCAAATATTCCTGTTATATGATGGAAAAACTGTTGCATTTTTATTCTATTTTATGCTTCGTGCATTGACTTCAAAGGCCCTAACTATTCAATCTGTAGGAGCAACGCCCTAGGGTGTAGCCTAGGTTGCCCGTAAAGTAGAAATGACCATAGCTTTCATACTGGTTGCAATTATTCGTTTTATATGACGGAAAAACTGTTGCATCTTTATTGAATTTTATGCTTCTGGCGTTGACTTCTAAGGCCCTCACTATTCTATCTGGTGGATCAACGCCCTAGAGTGAAGCCTAGGTTGCCCGGAACGTAGCAATTACCATCACTTTCAAACTGGTTGCAAATATTCCTGTTATATGATGGAAAAACTGTTGTATTTTTATTGCGTTTTATGCTTCGGGCATTGACTTCTAAGGCCCTAACTATTTATTCTGTAGGAGCAACGCCCTAGGGTGTAGCCTAGGTTGCCCGTAAAGTAGAAATGACCATAGCTTTCATACTGGTTGCAATTATTCGTTTTATATGATGGAAAAACTGTTGTATCTATTGTATTTTATGCTTCTGTCGTTGACGTCTAAGGCCGTAGCTATTAGATGCGGTGGAGCAACGCACTAGAGTGACGCCTAGATTGCCCGGAACGTAGAAATGACCATTACCTTCGCAACGTTTGCAATTATCCATTTTATACGATGGAAAAACTGTTGTACTTATAACGTACTTTATGCTTCTGGCGTTGACTTCTTATGCCCTAACTATTCCATCTGGTGGAACAACGCACTAGGGTGAAGCCTAGGTTGCCCGGAACGTAGAAATAGAAATAACTTTCACACCGGTAGCAATTATTCGTTTTATACGATGGAAAAACAGTTCTATTTATTATGTATTTTATGCTTCGGCCGTTGACTTCTAAGGCACTAACTATTCGACCTGTTGGAGCAACGCCCTAGGGTGAAGCCTAGGTTGCCCGGAACGTAGAAATGACCATAACTTTCACACTGGTTGCTATTATTCGTTTTATACGATGGAAAAACTGTTATATTTATATTGTATTTTATGCTTCTGGCGCTGACTTCTTAGGCCCTAACTATTCGATCTGGTGGAAAAACGCCGTAGAGTGAAGCCTACGTTGGCCGGAACGTAGAAATACCCATAAATTTCACACTGGTTGCTATTATTCGTTTTATACGATGGAAAGCTGTTGTATTTATACCGTATTTTATGCTTCTGGCGTTGACTTCTTATGCCCTAACTATTCCATCCGGTGGAAGAACGCCCTAGGGTGAAGCCTAGGTTGCCCGGAACGTAGAAATGACCATCACTTTCAAACTGGTTGCAATTAATCCTTTTATACGATGGAAAAACTGTTGCATTTTTATTGCATTTTATGCGTCGGGCGTTGACTGCTAATGCCCTAACTATTCGATCCGGCGGAACAACGACCTGGGGTGAAGCCTAGATTGCCCGGAACGTAGAAATGACCATAACTTTCACACAGGTTGCAATTATTCGTTTTATACGATGGAAAAGCTGTTGTATTTATATCGTATTTTATGCTTCTGGCGTTGACTTCTTAGGCCGTAACTATTCGATCTGGTGGAGCAACGCCCTGGAGTGAAGCCTAGGTTGCGCGGAACGTAGAATTGGCCATCACTTTCAAACTGGTTGCAATTATTCCTGTTATATGATGGAAACACTGTTGTATTTTTATTGCATTTTATGCTTCGGGCGTTGACTTCTAAGGCCCAAACTATTCAATCTGTTGGAGCAACGGCCTAGGGTGAAGCCTAGGCTGCGCGGAAAGTAGAAATGACCTTAAGTTTCATACCTGTTGCAATTATTCGTTTTATACAATGGAAAAACTGTTGTATTTATATTGTATTTTATGCTTCTGGCGTTGACTTCTAAGGCGCTAGCTATTCGATCTAGTGGAGCAACGCCCTAGAGTGAAGCCTGGGTTGCCCGGAACGTAGAAATGACCATCACTTTCAAACTGGTTGCAATTATTCCTGTTATATGATGGAAAAACTGTTGTATTTATATTGTATTTTATGCTTCGGGCGTTGACTGCTAAGGCCCTAACTATTCAATCTGTTGGATCAACGCCCTAGAGTGAAGGCTAGGTTGCTCGGAATGTAGAAATTACCATAACATTCACACTGGTTGAAATTATTCGTTTAATACGATGGAAAAGCTGTTGCATCTTCATTGTATTTTATGATTCTGGCGTTGACTTCTAAGGCCCTAACTATTCGATCTGGTGGAGCAACGCCCTAGAGTGAAGCCTAGGTTGCCCGGAACGTAGAAATGGCCATCACTTTCAAACTGGTTGCAATTAAACCTTTTATACGATGGAAAAACTGTTGTATTTTTATTGCATTTTATGCTTCGGGCATTGACTTCTAAGGCCCTAACTATTCAATTTGTTGGAGGAACGCCCTAGGGTGTAGCCTAGGTTGCCCGGAAAGTAGAAATGACCACAACTTTCATACTGGTTGCAATTACTCGTTTTACATGATAGAAAAACTGTTGTATTTATATTGTATTTTATGCTTCTGGCGTTCACTTCTTAGGCCCTACCTATTCGATCTGGTGGAACAACGCCCTGGGGTGAAGCCTAGGTTGCCGGACCGTAGAAATGACCATAAGTTTCACACTGGTTGCTATTATTCGTTTTATACGATGGAAAAACTGTTCTATTTATTTTGTATTTTATGCTTCGGGCGTTGACTTCTAAGGAACTGACTGTTTGATCTGGTGGAGCAACGCCCTAGAGTGAATCCTAGGTTGCCCGGAACGTAGAAATGACCATAACTTTCACACTGGGTGCTATTATTCGTTCTTTACGATGGAAAAACTGATATATTTATATTGTATCTTATACTTCTGGCGTTGACTTCTTAGGCCCTAACAATTCGATCTGGTGGAACAACGCCCTAGAGTGAACCCTAGGTTGCCCGGAACGTAGAAATGACCATAACTTTCATACTGGTAGCAATTATTCGTTTTATATAATGGAAGAACTGTTGTATTTATATTATATTTTATGCTGCTGGCGTTCATTTCTTAGGCCCTAACTATTCGATCTGGTGGAACAGCGACCTGGCGTGAAGCCTAGGTTGCCCGGAACGTGGAAATGACCATAACTTTCACACTGGTTGCTATTATTCGTTTTATACGATTGAAAAACTGTTATATTTATATTGTACTTTATGCTTCTGGCGTTGCCTTCTTAGGCCCTAACTGTTCGATATGGTGGAACAACGTCCTAGAGTGAAGCCTAGGTTGCGCGGAACGTAGAATTGGCCATCACTTTCCAACTGGTTGCAATTATTCCAGTTATATGATGGAAACACTGTTGTATTTTTATTGCATTTTATGCTTCGGGCGTTGACTTCTAAGGCCCTAACTATTCAATCTGTTGGAGCAACGGCCTAGGGTGAAGCCTAGGTTGCTCGGAAAGTAGAAATGACCATAAGTTTCATACTGGTTGCAATTATTCGTTTTATACAATGGAAAAACTGTTGTATTTTTATTGCATTTTATGCTTCTGGCGTTCACTTCTTAGGCCCTAACTATTCGATCTGGTGGAACAACGGCCTAGGGTGAAGCCTAGGTTGCCCGGAACGAAGAAATGACCATAACTTTACACTGGTAGCAATTATTCGTTTTATACAATGGAAAAACTGTTCTATTTATTTTGTATTTAATGCTTCGGGCGTTGGCTTCTTAGCCCCTAACTATTCGATCTGGTGGAACAACGCCCTAGAGTGAAGCCTAGGTTGCCTATAACGTAGAAATGACCATCATTTTCACAAGGGTTGCAATTATTCCTGTTATACGATGGAAAGACGGTTGTATTTTTATTGTATTTTATACATCAGGCGTTGACTTCTGAGGCCGTAGCGATTCGATGTGGTGGAAGAACGCCATAGAGTGAAGCCTAGATTGCCCGGAACATAGAAATGACCATAAGTTTCATACTGGTTGCAATTATTCGTTTTATACGATGGATAAACTGTTGTATTTATATTGTATTTTATGCTTCTGGCGTTCACTTCTTAGGCCCTAACTATTCGATCTGGTGGAACAACGCCGTAGAGTGAAGCCTAGGTTGCCCGGAACGTAGAAGTGACCATCACTTTCAAACTGGTTGCAATTAATCCTTTTATACGATGGAAAAACTGTTGTATTTTTATTGCATTTTATGCTTCTGGCGTTCACTTCTTAGGCCCTAACTATTCGATCTGGTGGAACAACGGCCTAGGGTGAAGCCTAGGTTGCCCGGAACGAAGAAATGACCATAACTTTACACTGGTAGCAATTATTCGTTTTATACAATGGAAAAACTGTTGTATTTATATCGTATTTTATGCTTCTGGCGTTGACTTCTTAGGCCGTAACTATTCGATCTGGCGGAACAACGACCTGGGGTGAAGCCTAGGTTGCCCGAAACGTAGAAATGACCATAACTTTCACACAGGTGCAATTATTCGTTTTATACGATGGAAAAGCTGTTGTATTTATATCGTATTTTATGCTTCTGGCGTTGACTTCTTAGGCCGTAACTATTCGATCTGGTGGAGCAACGCCCTGGAGTGAAGCCTAGGTTGCGCGGAACGTAGAATTGGCCATCACTTTCAAACTGGTTGCAATTATTCCTGTTATATGGTGGAAACACTGTTGTATTTTTATTGCATTTTATGCTTCGGGCGTTGACTTCTAAGGCCCAAACTATTCAATCTGTTGGAGCAACGGCCTAGGGTGAAGCCTAGGCTGCGCTGAAAGTAGAAATGACCTTAAGTTTCATACTGGTTGCAATTATTCGTTTTATACAATGGAAAAACTGTTGTATTTATATTGTATTTTATGCTTCTGGCGTTGACTTCTAAGGCCCTAGCTATTCGATCTAGTGGAGCAACGCCCTAGAGTGAAGCCTAGGTTGCCCGGAACGTAGAAATGACCATCACTTTCAAACTGGTTGCAATTATTCCTGTTATAGGATGGAAAAACTGTTGTATTTTTATTGCATTTTATGCTTCGGGCATTGACTTCTAAGGCCCTAACTATTCAATCTGTTGGAACAACGCCCTATGGTGTAGTCTAGGTTGCCCGTAAAGTAGAAATGACCATAGCTTTCATACTGGTTGCAATTATTCGTTTTATATGATGGAAAAACTGTTGTATTTATATTGTATTTTATGCTTCTGTCGTTGACGTCTAAGGCCGTAGCTATTAGATGTGGTGGAGCAACGCACTAGAGTGACACCTAGGTTGCCCGGAACGTAGAAATGACCATTACTTTCGCAATGTTTGCAATTATTCGTTTTATACGATGGAAAAGCTGTTGTATTTATAACGTATTTTATGCTTCTGGCGTTGACTTCTTAGGCCGTAACTATTCGATCTGGTGGAGCAACGCCCTGGAGTGAAGCCTAGGTTGCGCGGAACGTAGAATTGGCCATCACTTTCAAACTGGTTGCAATTATTCCTGTTATATGATGGAAACACTGTTGTATTTTTATTGCATTTTATGCTTCGGGCGTTGACTTCTAAGGCCCAAACTATTCAATCTGTTGGAGCAGCGGCCTAGGGTGAAGCCTAGGCTGCGCGGAAAGTAGAAATGACCTTAAGTTTCATACCTGTTGCAATTATTCGTTTTATACAATGGAAAAACTGTTGTATTTATATTGTATTTTATGCTTCTGGCGTTGACTTCTAAGGCCCTAGCTATTAGATCTGGTGGAACAACGGCCTAGGGTGAAGCCTAGGTTGCCCGGAACGTAGAAATTACCATAACTTTAGACTGGTAGCAATTATTCGTTTTATACAATGGAAAAACTGTTCTATTTATTTTGTATTTAATGCTTCGGGCGTTGGCTTCTTAGCCCCTAACTATTCGATGCGGTGGAACAACGCCCTAGAGTGAAGCCTAGGTTGCCTATAACGTAGAAATGACCATCACTTTCACAAGGGTTGCAATTATTCCTGTTATACGATGGAAAGACGGTTGTATTTTTATTGTATTTTATACATCAGGCGTTGACTTCTGAGGCCGCAGCTATTCGATGTGGTGGAAGAACGCCATAGAGTGAAGCCTAGATTGCCCGGAACATAGAAATGACCATAAGTTTCATACTGGTTGCAATTATTCGTTTTATACGATGGATAAACTGTTGTATTTATATTGTATTTTATGCTTCTGGCGTTCACTTCTTAGGCCCTAACTATTCGATCTGGTGGAACAACGCCGTAGAGTGAAGCCTAGGTTGCCCGGAACGTAGAAATGCCCATAACTTTCATACTGGTTGCAATTATTCGTTTTATACGATGGATAAACTGTTGTATTTATATTGTATTTTATGCTTCGGGCGTTGACTTCTAAGGCCCTAGCTATTCGATCTGGTGGAGCAACGCCCTCGAGTGAAGCCTAGGTTGCCCGGAACGTAGAAGTGAACATCACTTTCAAACTGGTTGCAAATATTCCTGTTATATGATGGAAAAACTGTTGCATTTTTATTCTATTTTATGCTTCGTGCATTGACTTCAAAGGCCCTAACTATTCAATCTGTAGGAGCAACGCCCTAGGGTGTAGCCTAGGTTGCCCGTAAAGTAGAAATGACCATAGCTTTCATACTGGTTGCAATTATTCGTTTTATATGACGGAAAAACTGTTGCATCTTTATTGAATTTTATGCTTCTGGCGTTGACTTCTAAGGCCCTCACTATTCTATCTGGTGGATCAACGCCCTAGAGTGAAGCCTAGGTTGCCCGGAACGTAGCAATTACCATCACTTTCAAACTGGTTGCAAATATTCCTGTTATATGATGGAAAAACTGTTGTATCTATTGTATTTTATGCTTCTGTCGTTGACGTCTAAGGCCGTAGCTATTAGATGCGGTGGAGCAACGCACTAGAGTGACGCCTAGATTGCCCGGAACGTAGAAATGACCATTACCTTCGCAACGTTTGCAATTATCCATTTTATACGATGGAAAAACTGTTGTACTTATAACGTACTTTATGCTTCTGGCGTTGACTTCTTATGCCCTAACTATTCCATCTGGTGGAACAACGCACTAGGGTGAAGCCTAGGTTGCCCGGAACGTAGAAATAGAAATAACTTTCACACCGGTAGCAATTATTCGTTTTATACGATGGAAAAACAGTTCTATTTATTATGTATTTTATGCTTCGGCCGTTGACTTCTAAGGCACTAACTATTCGACCTGTTGGAGCAACGCCCTAGGGTGAAGCCTAGGTTGCCCGCAACGTAGAAATGACCATAACTTTCACACTGGTTGCTATTATTCGTTTTATACGATGGAAAAACTGTTATATTTATATTGTATTTTATGCTTCTGGCGCTGACTTCTTAGGCCCTAACTATTCGATCTGGTGGAAAAACGCCGTAGAGTGAAGCCTACGTTGGCCGGAACGTAGAAATACCCATAAATTTCACACTGGTTGCTATTATTCGTTTTATACGATGGAAAGCTGTTGTATTTATACCGTATTTTATGCTTCTGGCGTTGACTTCTTATGCCCTAACTATTCCATCCGGTGGAAGAACGCCCTAGGGTGAAGCCTAGGTTGCCCGGAACGTAGAAATGACCATCACTTTCAAACTGGTTGCAATTAATCCTTTTATACGATGGAAAAACTGTTGCATTTTTATTGCATTTTATGCGTCGGGCGTTGACTGCTAATGCCCTAACTATTCGATCCGGCGGAACAACGACCTGGGGTGAAGCCTAGATTGCCCGGAACGTAGAAATGACCATAACTTTCACACAGGTTGCAATTATTCGTTTTATACGATGGAAAAGCTGTTGTATTTATATCGTATTTTATGCTTCTGGCGTTGACTTCTTAGGCCGTAACTATTCGATCTGGTGGAGCAACGCCCTGGAGTGAAGCCTAGGTTGCGCGGAACGTAGAATTGGCCGTCACTTTCAAACTGGTTGCAATTATTCCTGTTATATGATGGAAACACTGTTGTATTTTTATTGCATTTTATGCTTCGGGCGTTGACTTCTAAGGCCCAAACTATTCAATCTGTTGGAGCAACGGCCTAGGGTGAAGCCTAGGCTGCGCGGAAAGTAGAAATGACCTTAAGTTTCATACCTGTTGCAATTATTCGTTTTATACAATGGAAAAACTGTTGTATTTATATTGTATTTTATGCTTCTGGCGTTGACTTCTAAGGCGCTAGCTATTCGATCTAGTGGAGCAACGCCCTAGAGTGAAGCCTGGGTTGCCCGGAACGTAGAAATGACCATCACTTTCAAACTGGTTGCAATTATTCCTGTTATATGATGGAAAAACTGTTGTATTTATATTGTATTTTATGCTTCGGGCGTTGACTGCTAAGGCCCTAACTATTCAATCTGTTGGATCAACGCCCTAGAGTGAAGGCTAGGTTGCTCGGAATGTAGAAATTACCATAACATTCACACTGGTTGAAATTATTCGTTTAATACGATGGAAAAGCTGTTGCATCTTCATTGTATTTTATGATTCTGGCGTTGACTTCTAAGGCCCTAACTATTCGATCTGGTGGAGCAACGCCCTAGAGTGAAGCCTAGGTTGCCCGGAACGTAGAAATGGCCATCACTTTCAAACTGGTTGCAATTAAACCTTTTATACGATGGAAAAACTGTTGTATTTTTATTGCATTTTATGCTTCGGGCATTGACTTCTAAGGCCCTAACTATTCAATTTGTTGGAGGAACGCCCTAGGGTGTAGCCTAGGTTGCCCGGAAAGTAGAAATGACCACAACTTTCATACTGGTTGCAATTACTCGTTTTACATGATAGACAAACTGTTGTATTTATATTGTATTTTATGCTTCTGGCGTTCACTTCTTAGGCCCTACCTATTCGATCTGGTGGAACAACGCCCTGGGGTGAAGCCTAGGTTGCCGGACCGTAGAAATGACCATAAGTTTCACACTGGTTGCTATTATTCGTTTTATACGATGGAAAAACTGTTCTATTTATTTTGTATTTTATGCTTCGGGCGTTGACTTCTAAGGAACTGACTGTTTGATCTGGTGGAGCAACGCCCTAGAGTGAATCCTAGGTTGCCCGGAACGTAGAAATGACCATAACTTTCACACTGGGTGCTATTATTCGTTCTTTACGATGGAAAAACTGATATATTTATATTGTATCTTATACTTCTGGCGTTGACTTCTTAGGCCCTAACAATTCGATCTGGTGGAACAACGCCCTAGAGTGAACCCTAGGTTGCCCGGAACGTAGAAATGACCATAACTTTCATACTGGTAGCAATTATTCGTTTTATATAATGGAAGAACTGTTGTATTTATATTATATTTTATGCTGCTGGCGTTCATTTCTTAGGCCCTAACTATTCGATCTGGTGGAACAGCGACCTGGCGTGAAGCCTAGGTTGCCCGGAACGTGGAAATGACCATAACTTTCACACTGGTTGCTATTATTCGTTTTATACGATTGAAAAACTGTTATATTTATATTGTACTTTATGCTTCTGGCGTTGCCTTCTTAGGCCCTAACTGTTCGATATGGTGGAACAACGTCCTAGAGTGAAGCCTAGGTTGCGCGGAACGTAGAATTGGCCATCACTTTCCAACTGGTTGCAATTATTCCAGTTATATGATGGAAACACTGTTGTATTTTTATTGCATTTTATGCTTCGGGCGTTGACTTCTAAGGCCCTAACTATTCAATCTGTTGGAGCAACGGCCTAGGGTGAAGCCTAGGTTGCTCGGAAAGTAGAAATGACCATAAGTTTCATACTGGTTGCAATTATTCGTTTTATACAATGGAAAAACTGTTGTATTTTTATTGCATTTTATGCTTCTGGCGTTCACTTCTTAGGCCCTAACTATTCGATCTGGTGGAACAACGGCCTAGGGTGAAGCCTAGGTTGCCCGGAACGAAGAAATGACCATAACCTTACACTGGTAGCAATTATTCGTTTTATACAATGGAAAAACTGTTCTATTTATTTTGTATTTAATGCTTCGGGCGTTGGCTTCTTAGCCCCTAACTATTCGATCTGGTGGAACAACGCCCTAGAGTGAAGCCTAGGTTGCCTATAACGTAGAAATGACCATCATTTTCACAAGGGTTGCAATTATTCCTGTTATACGATGGAAAGACGGTTGTATTTTTATTGTATTTTATACATCAGGCGTTGACTTCTGAGGCCGTAGCGATTCGATGTGGTGGAAGAACGCCATAGAGTGAAGCCTAGATTGCCCGGAACATAGAAATGACCATAAGTTTCATACTGGTTGCAATTATTCGTTTTATACGATGGATAAACTGTTGTATTTATATTGTATTTTATGCTTCTGGCGTTCACTTCTTAGGCCCTAACTATTCGATCTGGTGGAACAACGCCGTAGAGTGAAGCCTAGGTTGCCCGGAACGTAGAAGTGACCATCACTTTCAAACTGGTTGCAATTAATCCTTTTATACGATGGAAAAACTGTTGTATTTTTATTGCATTTTATGCTTCTGGCGTTCACTTCTTAGGCCCTAACTATTCGATCTGGTGGAACAACGGCCTAGGGTGAAGCCTAGGTTGCCCGGAACGAAGAAATGACCATAACTTTACACTGGTAGCAATTATTCGTTTTATACAATGGAAAAACTGTTCTATTTATTTTGTATTTAATGCTTCGGGCGTTGGCTTCTTAGCCCCTAACTATTCGATCTGGTGGAACAACGCCCTAGAGTGAAGCCTAGGTTGCCTATAACGTAGAAGTGACCATCATTTTCACAAGGGTTGCAATTATTCCTGTTATACGATGGAAAGACGGTTGTATTTTTATTGTATTTTATACATCAGGCGTTGACTTCTGAGGCCGTAGCGATTCGATGTGGTGGAAGAACGCCATAGAGTGAAGCCTAGATTGCCCGGAACATAGAAATGACCATAAGTTTCATACTGGTTGCAATTATTCGTTTTATACGATGGATAAACTGTTGTATTTATATTGTATTTTATGCTTCTGGCGTTCACTTCTTAGGCCCTAACTATTCGATCTGGTGGAACAACGCCGTAGAGTGAAGCCTAGGTTGACCGGAACGTAGAAGTGACCATCACTTTCAAACTGGTTGCAATTAATCCTTTTATACGATGGAAAAACTGTTGTATTTTTATTGCATTTTATGCTTCCGGCGTTGACTTCCAAGGCCCTAACTATTCAATCTGTTGGAGCGACGCCCTAGGGTGAAGCCTAGGTTGCCCGGAACGTAGAAATGACGTTAACTTTCATACTGGTTGCAATTACTCGTTTTATACGATTGAAAAACTGTTGTATTTATATTGTATTTTATGCTTCTGACGTTGACTTCTTATGCCCTAACTGTTCCATCTGGTGGAACAACACCCTATGGTGAAGCCTAGGTTGCCCGGAACGTAGAAATGACTATAAATTTCACACCGGTAGCAATTATTCGTTTTATACGATGGAAAAACTGTTCTATTTATTTTGTATTTTATGCTTAGGGCGTTGACTTCTAAGGCCCTAGCTGTTTGATCTGGTGGAGCAACGCCCTAGAGTGAAGCCTAGGTTGCCCGGAACGTAGAAATGACCATAACTTTCACACCGGTAGCAATTATACGTTTTATACAATGGAAAAACTGTACTATTTATTTTGTATTTTATGCTTCGGGCGTTGTCTTCTAAGGCCCTAGCTATTCGATCTGGTGGAGCAACGCCCTAGAGTGAAGCCTAGGTTGCCCGGAACGTAGAAGTGAACATCACTTTCAAACTGGTTGCAAATATTCCTGTTATATGATGGAAAAACTGTTGCATTTTTATTGTATTTTATGCTTCGGGCATTGACTTCAAAGGCCCTAACTATTCAATCTGTAGGAGCAACGCCCTAGGGTGTAGCCTAGGTTGCCCGTAAAGTAGAAATGACCATAGCTTTCATACTGGTTGCAATTATTCGTTTTATATGACGGAAAAACTGTTGAATCTTTATTGAATTTTATGCTTCTGGCGTTGACTTCAAAGGCCCTAACTATTCAATCTGTAGGAGCAACGCCCTAGGGTGTAGCCTAGGTTGCCCGTAAAGTAGAAATGACCATAGCTTTCATACTGGTTGCAATTATTCGTTTTATACGATGGAAAAACTGTTGCATTTTTATTGCATTTTATGCGTCGGGCGCTGACTTCTAAGGCCCTAACTATTCAATCTGTTGTAGCAACGCCCTAGTCTGAAGCCTAGGTTGCCCGGAACTTAGAAATGACCATAACTTTCACACTGATTGCTATTATTCGTTTTATACGATGGAAAAACTGTTGTATTTATTTTGTATTTTATGCTTCGGGCGTTGACTTCTAAGGCCCTAACTATTCGATCTGGTAGAGCAACGCCCTAGAGTGAAGCTTAGGTTGCCCGGTACGTAGAAATGACCATAAGTTTCATACTGGTGGCAATTATTCGTTTTATACGATGGAAAAACTGTTGTATTTATATTGTATTTTATGCTTCTGGCGTTCACTTCATAGGCCCTAACTATTCGATCTGGTGGTACAACGCCCTAGGGCGAAGCCTAGGTTGCCCGGAACGTAGAAGTGACCATAACTTTTACACTGGCAGCAATTATTCGTTTTATACAATGGAAAAACCGTTCCATTTATTTTGTATTTTATGGTTCGGGCGTTTACTTCTAAGGCCCTATCTGTTTGATCAGGTGGAGCATCGCCGTAGAGTGAAGCCTAGGTTGCCCGGAACGTAGAAATGACCATAACTTTCACACTGGTTGCTATTATTCGATTTATACGATTGAAAAACTGTTATATTTATATTGTATTTAAGCTTCTGGCGTTGTCCTCTGAGGCCGTTGCTATTCGATGTGGTGGAAGAACGCCATAGACTGAAGCCTAGGTAGCCCGGATCGTAGAAATGTCCATATCTTTCACACTGTTTGCAGTTTTTCGTTTTATACGATGGAAAAACTGTTTTATTTATTTTGTATTTTATGCTTCGGGCGTTGACTTCTAAGGCCCTAACTATTCGATCAGGTGGAGCAACGCCCTAGAGTGCAGCCTAGATTGCCCGGAACGTAGAAATGACCATAACGTTCACACTGGTTGCTATCATTCGTTTTATATTGTGGAAAAACTGTTGTATTTATATTGTTTTTTAGGCTTCTGGCGTTCACTTCTTAGGCCCTAACTATTCGATCTGGTGGAACAACGGCCTAGGGTGAAGCCTAGGTTGCCCGGAACGTAGAAATGACCATAACTTTTACACTGGCAGCAATTGTTTGTTTTATACAATGGAACAACTGTTCCATTTATTTTGCATTTTATGCTTCGGGCGTTGACTTCTAAGGTCCTAACTATTCGATCTGGTGGAGCAAGGCCCTAGAGTGAAGCCTAGGTTGCTCGGAACGTAGAAATGACCATAACTTTCACACTGGTTGCCATTATTCGTTTTCTACGATGGAAAAGCTGTTGTATTTGTATCGTATTTTATGCTTCTGGCGTTGACTTCTTAGGCCCTAACTATTCCATCTGGTGGAACAACGCCCTAGGGTCAAGCCTAGGGTGCCCGGAACGTAGAAATGACCATAACGTTCACACTGGTAGCAATTATTCGTTTTTCACATGGAAAAACTGTTCTATTTTTTTGTATTTTATGCTTCGGGCGTTGACTTCTAAGGCCCTAGTAATTCGATCTGTTGGAGCAACGCCCTAGAGTGAAACCTAGGTTACTCGGAACGTAGAAATGACCAATACTTTCACACTGTTTGCAGTTATTCCTGTTGTACGATGGAAAAACTGTTGCATCTTTATTGTATTTTATGCTTCGGGCGTTGACTTCTAAGGCGCAGCTATTCGATCTGGTGGAGCAACGCCCTAGAGTGAAGCCTAGGTTGCCCGGGAAGTAGAAATGACCATAACAATCACACTGGTTGCAATTATTCCTGTTACACGATGGAAAAACTGTTGCACCTTTATTGCATTTTATGCTTCTGGCGTTGACTTCAAAGGCCCTAACTATTCGATCTGGTGGAGCAACGTCGTAGAGTGAAGCCTAGGTTGACTGGAACGTAGAAATGACCATAACTTTCACACTGGTTACCATTATTCGTTTTATACGATGGAAAAGCTGTTGTATTTATATCGTATTTTATGCTTCTGGCGTTGACTTTTAAGGCCGTAGCTATTAGATGTGGTGGAGCAACGCCCTTGAGTGTCGCATAGGCTGCCCGGAACGTAGAAATGGCTATAAATTTCACACCGGTAGCAATTATTCGTTTTATACGATGGAAAAACTGCTCTATTTATTTTGTATTTTATACTTCGGGCGTTGAGTTCTAAG
This sequence comes from Calliopsis andreniformis, assembly GCF_051401765.1. Lineage (NCBI taxonomy): Eukaryota > Metazoa > Arthropoda > Insecta > Hymenoptera > Andrenidae > Calliopsis > Calliopsis andreniformis. The sequence continues at coordinate 17,282,636 of NC_135072.1, forward strand.
GCCCTAACTATTCCATCTGGTGGAACAACGACCTAGGGTGAAGCCTAGGTTGCCCGGAACGTAGAAATGACCATAACTTTCACACCGGTAGCAATTATACGTTTTATACAATGGAAAAACTGTACTATTTATTTTGTATTTTATGCTTCGGGCGTTGACTTCTAAGGCCCCAGCTATTCGATCTGGTGGAGCAACGCCCTAGAGTGAAGCCTAGGTTGCCCGGAACGTAGAAGTGAACATCACTTTCAAACTGGTTGCAAATATTCCTGTTATATGATGGAAAAACTGTTGCATTTTTATTGTATTTTATGCTTCGGGCATTGACTTCTAAGGCCCTAACTATTCAATCTGTAGGAGCAACGCCCTAGGGTGTAGCCTAGGTTGCCCGTAAAGTAGAAATGACCATAGCTTTCATACTGGTTGCAATTACTCGTTTTATACGATTGAAAAACTGTTGTATTTGTATCGTATTTTATGCTTCTGGCGTTGACTTCTTAGGCCCTAACTATTCCATCTGGTGGAACAACGCCCTAGGGTCAAGCCTAGGGTGCCCGGAACGTAGAAATGACCATAACGTTCACACTGGTAGCAATTATTCGTTTTTCACATGGAAAAACTGTTCTATTTTTTTGTATTTTATGCTTCGGGCGTTGACTTCTAAGGCCCTAGTAATTCGATCTGTTGGAGCAACGCCCTAGAGTGAAGCCTAGGTTGCCCGGAACGTAGAAATGACCAGTACTTTCATACTGGTTGCAGTTATTCGTTTTATACAATGAAAAACTGTTCTACTTATTTTGCATTTTATGCTTCGGGCGCTGACTTCTAAGGCCCTAACTATTCGATCTGGTGGAGCAACGCCCTAGAGTGAAGCCTAGGTTGCCCGGAACGTAGAAATGCCCATTACTTTCACACTGGTTGAAATTATTAGTTTTATACGATGGAAAAGCTGTTGTATTTATATCGTATTTTATGCTTCTGGCGTTGACTTCTTAGGCCCTAACTATTCCATCTGGTGGAACAACGCCCAAGAGTGATGCCTAGGGTGCCCGGAACGTAGAAATGACCATTACCTTCACGCTTGCTGTAATTATTCCTGTTATACGATGAAAAAACAGTTGTATTTTTATTGCATTTTATGCTTCAGGCGTTGACTTCTACGGCCGTATCTATTCGATGTGGTGGAGTAATGCCCTAGAGTGCAACCTGGGTTACCCGGATCGTAGAAATGACCATCACTTTCCACTGGTTGCAGTTATTCGTTTTATACAATGGAACAACTGTTCCATTTATTTTGCATTTTATGCTTCGGGCGTTGACTTCTAAGGTCCTAACTATTCGATCTGGTGGAGCAAGGCCCTAGAGTGAAGCCTAGGTTGCTCGGAACGTAGAAATGACCATAACTTTCACACTGGTTGCCATTATTCGTTTTCTACGATGGAAAAGCTGTTGTATTTGTATCGTATTTTATGCTTCTGGCGTTAACTTCTTAGGCCCTAACTATTCCATCTGGTGGAACAACGCCCTAGGGTCAAGCCTAGGGTGCCCGTAACGTAGAAATGACCATAACGTTCACACTGGTAGCAATTATTCGGTTTTCACATGGAAAAACTGTTCTATTTTTTTGTATTTTATGCTTCGGGCGTTGACTTCTAAGGCCCTAGTAATTCGATCTGTTGGAGCAACGCCCTAGAGTGAAACCTAGGTTACCCGGAACGTAGAAATGACCAGTACTTTCACACTGTTTGCAGTTATTCCTGTTGTACGATGGAAAAACTGTTGCATCTTTATTGTATTTTACGCTTCTGGCGTTGTCATCTAAGGCCCTAACTATTCGATCTGGTTGAGCAACGCCCTAGAGTGAAGCCTAGGTTGCCCGGAACGTAGAAATGCCCATTACTTTCACACTGGTTGAAATTATTAGTTTTATACGATGGAAATACTGTTTTATTTATTTTGTATTTTATACTTCGGGCGTTGACTTCTAAGGCCCTAACTATTCCATCTGGTGGAACAACGACCTAGGGTGAAGCCTAGGTTGCCCGGAACGTAGAAATGACCATAACTTTCACACCGGTAGCAATTATACGTTTTATACAATGGAAAAACTGTACTATTTATTTTGCATTTTATGCTTCGGGCGCTGACTTCTAAGGCCCTAACTATTCGCTCTGGTGGAGCAACGCCCTAGAGTGAAGCCTAGGTTGCCCGGGAAGTAGAAATGAGCAGTACTTTCACACTGTTTGCAGTTATTCCTGTTGTATGATGGAAAAACTGTTGCATCTTTATTGTATTTTATGCTTCTGGCGTTGACTTCTAAGGCCCTAACTATTCGATCTGGTGGAGCATCGCCCTAGAGTGAAGCCTAGGTTGCTCGGAACGTAGAAACGACCATTAATTTCACAATGCCTGCAATTATTCGTTTTCTACGATGGAAAAGCTGTTGTATTTGTATCGTATTTTATGCTTCTGGCGTTGACTTCTTAGGCACTAACTATTCCATTTGGTGGAACTACGCCCTAGGGTCAAGCCTAGGTTGCCTGGAACGTAGAAATGACCATTACCTTCGCAATGTTCGCAATCATTCATTTTGTACGATGGAAAAACTGTTGCACTTATATTGTATTTTATGCTTCGGGCGTTGACTTCTAAGGCCCAGCTATTCGATCTGGTGGAGCAACGCCCTAGAGTGAAGCCTAGGTTGCCCGGGAAGTAGAAATGACCATAACAATCACACTGGTTGCAATTATTCCTGTTACACGATGGAAAAACTGTTGCACCTTTATTGCATTTTATGCTTCTGGCGTTGACTTCATAGGCCCTAACTATTCGATCTGGTGGAGCAACGTCCTAGAGTGAAGCCTAGGTTGACTGGAACGTAGAAATGACCATAACTTTCACACTGGTTACCATTATTCGTTTTATACGATGGAAAAGCTGTTGTATTTATATCGTATTTTATGCTTCTGGCGTTGACTTTTAAGGCCGTAGCTATTAGATGTGGTGGAGCAACGCCCTTGAGTGTCGCATAGGCTGCCCGGAACGTAGAAATGACCATTACTTTCACAATTTTTGCAAATATACATTTTATACGATGGAAAAACTGTTGTACTTGTATTGTATTTTATTCTTCTGGCGTTGAATTATAAGTCCCTAGCTATTGTATCTGGCGGAGCAACGCCCTAGAGTGAAACCTAGGTTACCCGGAACGTAGAAATGACCAACACTTTCACACTGGCTGCAGTTATTCATTTTACACGATGGAAATGCTGTTGTATTTGTGTCGTATTTTATGCTCCTGGCGTTAACTTCTTAGGCCCTAACTATTCCATCTGGTGTAGCAACGCACTAGGGTGAAGCCTAGGTTGCTCGGAACGTAGAAATGACCATAACTTTCACACTGGTTGCCATTATTCGTTTTATACGATGGAAAAGCTGTTGTATTTATATCGTATTTTATGCTTCTGGCGTTGACTTCTTAGGCCCTAACTATTCCATCTGGTGGAACAACGCCCAAGAGTGATGCCTAGGGTGCCCGGAACGTAGAAATGACCATTACCTTCACGCTTGCTGCAATTATTCCTGTTATACGATGAAAAAACAGTTGTATTTTTATTGCATTTTATGCTTCAGGCGTTGACTTCTACGGCCGTATCTATTCGATGTGGTGGAGTAATACCCTAGAGTGCAACCTGGGTTACCCGGATCGTAGAAATGACCATCACTTTCACACTGGTTGCAATTATTCCTGTTATACGATGGAAATATTGTTGTATTTTTATTGTATTTTATGCTTCGGGCGATGACTTCTAAGACCCTAACTATTCGATCTGGTGGAGCAACGCCCTAGAGTGCAGCCTAGATTGCCCGGAACGTAGAAATGACCATAACGTTCACACTGGTTGCTATCATTCGTTTTATATTGTGGAAAAACTGTTGTATTTATATTGTATCTTAGGCTTCTGGCGTTGACTTCTTAGGCCCTAACTATTCGATCTTGTGGAACAACGCCCTGGAGTGAAGCCTAGGTTGCCTGGAACGTAGAAATGACCAGTACTTTCACACTGGTTGCAGTTATTCGTTTTATACAATGGAACAACTGTTCCATTTATTTTGCATTTTATGCTTCGGGCGTTGACTTCTAAGGTCCTAACTATTCGATCTGGTGGAGCAAGGCCCTAGAGTGAAGCCTAGGTTGCTCGGAACGTAGAAATGACCATAACTTTCACACTGGTTGCCATTATTCGTTTTCTACGATGGAAAAGCTGTTGTATTTGTATCGTATTTTATGCTTCTGGCGTTGACTTCTTAGGCCCTAACTATTCCATCTGGTGGAACAACGCCCTAGGGTCAAGCCTAGGGTGCCCGTAACGTAGAAATGACCATAACGTTCACACTGGTAGCAATTATTCGTTTTTCACATGGAAAAACTGTTCTATTTTTTTGTATTTTATGCTTCGGGCGTTGACTTCTAAGGCCCTAGTAATTCGATCTGTTGCAGCAACGCCCTAGAGTGAAACCTAGGTTACCCGGAACGTAGAAATGACCAGTACTTTCACACTGTTTGCAGTTATTCCTGTTGTACGATGGAAAAACTGTTGCATCTTTATTGTATTTTATGCTTCTGGCGTTGACTTCTAAGGCCCTAACTATTCGATCTGGTGGAGCAACGCCCTAGAGTGAAGCCTAGGTTGCCCGGAACGAAGAAATGACCAGTACTTTCACACTGGTTGCAGTTATTCGTTTTATACAATGAAAAACTGTTCCACTTATTTTGCATTTTATGCTTTGGGCGCTGACTTCTAAGGCCCTAACTATTCGATCTGGTGGAGCAACGCCCTACAGTGAAGCCTAGGTTGCCCGGAACGTAGAAATGCCCATTACTTTCACACTGGTTGAAATTATTAGTTTTATACGATGGAAATACTGTTTTATTTATTTTGTATTTTATACTTCGGGCGTTGACTTCTAAGGCCCTAACTATTCCATCTGGTGGAACAACGACCTAGGGTGAAGCCTAGGTTGCCCGGAACGTAGAAATGACCATAACTTTCACACCGGTAGCAATTATACGTTTTATACAATGGAAAAACTGTACTATTTATTTTGCATTTTATGCTTCGGGCGCTGACTTCTAAGGCCCTAACTATTCGCTCTGGTGGAGCAACGCCCTAGAGTGAAGCCTAGGTTGCCCGGGAAGTAGAAATGAGCAGTACTTTCACACTGTTTGCAGTTATTCCTGTTGTATGATGGAAAAACTGTTGCATCTTTATTGTATTTTATGCTTCTGGCGTTGACTTCTAAGGCCCTAACTATTCGATCTGGTGGAGCATCGCCCTAGAGTGAAGCCTAGGTTGCTCGGAACGTAGAAACGACCATTACTTTCACAATGCCTGCAATTATTCGTTTTCTACGATGGAAAAGCTGTTGTATTTGTATCGTATTTTATGCTTCTGGCGTTGACTTCTTAGGCACTAACTATTCCATTTGGTGGAACTACGCCCTAGGGTCAAGCCTAGGTTGCCTGGAACGTAGAAATGACCATTACTTTCGCAATGTTCGCAATCATTCATTTTGTACGATGGAAAAACTGTTGCACTTATATTGTATTTTATGCTTCAGGCGTTGACTTCTAAGGCCCAGCTATTCGATCTGGTGGAGCAACGCCCTAGAGTGAAGCCTAGGTTGCCCGGGAAGTAGAAATGACCATAACAATCACACTGGTTGCAATTATTCCTGTTACAGGATGGAAAAACTGTTGCACCTTTATTGCATTTTATGCTTCTGGCGTTGACTTCATAGGCCCTAACTATTCGATCTGGTGGAGCAACGTCCTAGAGTGAAGCCTAGGTTGACTGGAACGTAGAAATGACCATAACTTTCACACTGGTTACCATTATTCGTTTTATACGATGGAAAAGCTGTTGTATTTATATCGTATTTTATGCTTCTGGCGTTGACTTTTAAGGCCGTAGCTATTAGATGTGGTGGAGCAACGCCCTTGAGTGTCGCATAGGCTGCCCGGAACGTAGAAATGACCATTACTTTCACAATTTTTGCAAATATACATTTTATACGATGGAAAAACTGTTGTACTTGTATTGTATTTTATTCTTCTGGCGTTGAATTATAAGTCCCTAGCTATTGTATCTGGCGGAGCAACGCCCTAGAGTGAAACCTAGGTTACCCGGAACGTAGAAATGACAAACACTTTCACACTGGCTGCAGTTATTCATTTTACACGATGGAAAAGCTGTTGTATTTGTGTCGTATTTTATGCTCCTGGCGTTAACTTCTTAGGCCCTAACTATTCCATCTGGTGTAGCAACGCACTAGGGTGAAGCCTAGGTTGCCCGGAACGTAGAAATGACCATAACTTTCACACTGGTTGCCATTATTCGTTTTATACGATGGAAAAGCTGTTGTATTTATATCGTATTTTATGCTTCTGGCGTTGACTTCTTAGGCCCTAACTATTCCATCTGGTGGAACAACGCCCAAGAGTGATGCCTAGGGTGCCCGGAACGTAGAAATGACCATTACCTTCACGCTTGCTGCAATTATTCCTGTTATACGATGAAAAAACAGTTGTATTTTTATTGCATTTTATGCTTCAGGCGTTGACTTCTACGGCCGTATCTATTCGATGTGGTGGAGTAATGCCCTAGAGTGCAGCCTAGATTGCCCGGAACGTAGAAATGACCATAACGTTCACACTGGTTGCTATCATTCGTTTTATATTGTGGAAAAACTGTTGTATTTATATTGTATCTTAGGCTTCTGGCGTTGACTTCTTAGGCCCTAACTATTCGATCTTGTGGAACAACGCCCTGGAGTGAAGCCTAGGTTGCCTGGAACGTAGAAATGACCAGTACTTTCACACTGGTTGCAGTTATTCGTTTTATACAATGGAACAACTGTTCCATTTATTTTGCATTTTATGCTTCGGGCGTTGACTTCTAAGGTCCTAACTATTCGATCTGGTGGAGCAAGGCCCTAGAGTGAAGCCTAGGTTGCTCGGAACGTAGAAATGACCATAACTTTCACACTGGTTGCCATTATTCGTTTTCTACGATGGAAAAGCTGTTGTATTTGTATCGTATTTTATGCTTCTGGCGTTGACTTCTTAGGCCCTAACTATTCCATCTGGTGGAACAACGCCCTAGGGTCAAGCCTAGGGTGCCCGTAACGTAGAAATGACCATAACGTTCACACTGGTAGCAATTATTCGTTTTTCACCTGGAAAAATTGTTCTATTTTTTTGTATTTTATGCTTCGGGCGTTGACTTCTAAGGCCCTAGTAATTCGATCTGTTGCAGCAACGCCCTAGAGTGAAACCTAGGTTACCCGGAACGTAGAAATGATCAGTACTTTCACACTGTTTGCAGTTATTCCTGTTGTACGATGGTAAAACTGTTGCATCTTTATTGTATTTTATGCTTCTGGCGTTGACTTCTAAGGCCCTAACTATTCGATCTGGTGGAGCAACGCCCTAGAGTGAAGCCTAGGTTGCCCGGAACGTAGAAATGACCAGTACTTTCACACTGGTTGCAGTTATTCGTTTTATACAATGAAAAACTGTTCCACTTATTTTGCATTTTATGCTTTGGGCGCTGACTTCTAAGGCCCTAACTATTCGATCTGGTGGAGCAACGCCCTAGAGTGAAGCCTAGGTTGCCCGGAACGTAGAAATGCCCATTACTTTCACACTGGTTGAAATTATTAGTTTTATACGATGGAAAAACTGTTCTATTTATTTTGTATTTTATACTTCGGGCGTTGACTTCTAAGGCCCTAACTATTCCATCTGGTGGAACAACGACCTAGGGTGAAGCCTAGGTTGCCCGGAACGTAGAAATGACCATAACTTTCACACCGGTAGCAATTATACGTTTTATACAATGGAAAGCTGTACTATTTATTTTGCATTTTATGCTTCGGGCATTGACTTCTAAGGCCCTAACTATTCAATCTGTTGGAGCAATGCCCTAGGGTGAAGCCTAGGTTGCCCGGAACGTAGAAATGACCATAACTTCCACACAGGTTGCAATTATTCGTTTTATACGATGTAAAAGCTGTTGTATTTATATCGTATTTTATGCTTCTGGCGTTGACTTCTTAGGCCCCAACTATTCCATCTGGTGGAACAACGCCCTACGGTGAAGCTTAGGTTGCCCGGAACGTAGAAATGATCATAACTTTCACACTGGTAGCAATTATTCGTTTTATACGATGGAAAAGCTGTAGTATTTAAATCGTATTTTATGCTTCGGGCGTTGGCTTCTAAGGCCCTAACTATTCGATCTGGTGGAGCAACGGCCTAGAGTGAAGCCTAGGTTGCCCGGAACGTAGAATTGACCATAGCTTTCACACTGGTTGCTGTTATTCGTTTTATACGATGGAAAAACTGTTATATTTATATTGTATTTTATGCTTCTGCCGTTGACTTCTTAGGCCCTAACTATTCGATCTGGTGGAACAGCGTCCCAGAGTGAAGCCTAGGTTGCCCGGAACGTAGAAATGACCATTACTTTCACAATTTTTGCAAATATACATTTTATACGATGGAAAAACTGTTGTACTTGTATTGTATTTTATTCTTCTGGCGTTGAATTATAAGTCCCTAGCTATTGTATCTGGCGGAGCAACGCCCTAGAGTGAAACCTAGGTTACCCGGAACGTAGAAATGACCAACACTTTCACACTGGCTGCAGTTATTCATTTTACACGATGGAAAAGCTGTTGTATTTGTGTCGTATTTTATGCTCCTGGCGTTAACTTCTTAGGCCCTAACTATTCCATCTGGTGTAGCAACGCACTAGGGTGAAGCCTAGGTTGCCCGGAACGTAGAAATGACCATAACGTTCACACTGGTTGCCATTATTCGTTTTATACGATGGAAAAGCTGTTGTATTTATATCGTATTTTATGCTTCTGGCGTTGACTTCTTAGGCCCTAACTACTCCATCTGGTGGAACAACGCCCAAGAGTGATGCCTAGGGTGCCCGGAACGTAGAAATGACCATTACCTTCACGCTTGCTGCAATTATTCCTGTTATACGATGAAAAAACGGTTGTATTTTTATTGCATTTTATGCTTCAGGCGTTGACTTCTACGGCCGTATCTATTCGATGTGGTGGAGTAATGCCCTAGAGTGCAACCTGGGTTACCCGGATCGTAGAAATGACCATCACTTTCACACTGGTTGCAATTATTCCTGTTATACGATGGAAATATTGTTGTATTTTTATTGTATTTTATGCTTCGGGCGATGACTTCTAAGACCCTAACTATTCGATCTGGTGGCGCAACGCCCTAGAGTGCAGCCTAGATTGCCCGGAACGTAGAAATGACCATAACGTTCACACTGGTTGCTATCATTCGTTTTATATTGTGGAAAAACTGTTGTATTTATATTGTATCTTAGGCTTCTGGCGTTGACTTCTTAGGCCCTAACTATTCGATCTTGTCTAACAACGCCCTGGAGTGAAGCCTAGGTTGCCTGGAACGTAGAAATGACCAGTACTTTCACACTGGTTGCAGTTATTCGTTTTATACAATGGAACAACTGTTCCATTTATTTCGCATTTTATGCTTCGGGCGTTGACTTCTTAGGCCCTAACTATTCGACCTGGTGGAACAACGCCCTAGAGTGAAGCCTAGGTTGCCCGGAACGTAGGACATACCATTACATTCACACTGGCTGCAATTACTCCTGTTATACGATAGAAAAACTGTTGTACCTTTATTGTATTTTATGCTTCTGGCGCTTAATTCTAAGTCCCTAGCTATTCGATCTGGTGGAGCAACACCCTACAGAGAAGCCTAGGTTGCCCGGAACGTATATATGACCATAACCTACACACAGGTTGCAATTATTCGTTTTATACGATGGAAAGGCTGTTCGACTTGTTTTGTAGTTGATGTTTCTGGCGCTGACTTCTACGGCCCTAACTCTTCGATCTGGTTTAGCAGCGGCCTGGAGTGAAGCCTAGGTTGCCCGGAGCGTAGGACATACCTTTACCTTCACACTGGTTGCAATTATTCCTGTTATACGATGGAAAAACTGTTGTATTTATATCGTATTTTATGCTTCAAGCGTAGACTTCTGAGGTCCTTGCTACTCGAGCTGGTGGAGCAACGCCCTAGAGTGAAACCTAGGTTGCCCGGAACGTAGAAATAACCATTACTTTCACACTGGTTGCAATTATTCCTGTTATACAATGGAAAAACTGTTCAATTTTTATTGTATTTTGTGCTTCTGGCGTTTAATTCTAAGTCCCTAGCTATTCGATATGGTGGAGCAATGCCCTAGAGTGAAGCCTAGGTTGCCCGGATCGTAGAAATGACCATTACTTTGACACTGGTTGCAATTATTAGTTTTATACAATGGAAAAACTGTTATATTTATATTGTATTTTATGATTCTGGCGTTGACTTCTTAGGCCCTAACTTCTCGATCTGGTGGAACAACGCCCTAGAGTGAAGCCTAGGTTACCCGGAACGTAGAAATGACCAGTACTTTCACACTGTTTGCAGTTATTCCTGTTATTCGATGGAAAAACTGTTGCATCTTTATTGTATTTTATGCTTCTGGCGTTGACTTCTAAGGCCGTAGCTATTAGATGTGGTGGAGCAACGCCGTAGAGTGACGCCCAGGTTGCCCGGAACGTAGAAATGTCCGTTACTTTCACACTGGTTGCTATTATTCGTTTTATACGATGGAAAAACTGTTATACTTATATTGTATTTTATGCTTCTGGCGTTGACTTCTTAGGCCCTAACTATTCGACCTGGTGGAACAACGCCCTAGAGTGAAGCCTAGGTTGCCCGGAACGTAGGACATACCATTACATTCACACTGGCTGCAATTACTCCTGTTATACGATAGAAAAACTGTTGTACCTTTATTGTATTTTATGCTTCTGGCGCTTAATTCTAAGTCCCTAGCTATTCGATCTGGTGGAGCAACACCCTACAGAGAAGCCTAGGTTGCCCGGAACGTATATATGACCATAACCTACACACAGGTTGCAATTATTCGTTTTATACGATGGAAAGGCTGTTCGACTTGTTTTGTAGTTGATGTTTCTGGCGCTGACTTCTACGGCCCTAACTCTTCGATCTGGTTTAGCAGCGGCCTGGAGTGAAGCCTAGGTTGCCCGGAGCGTAGGACATACCTTTACCTTCACACTGGTTGCAATTATTCCTGTTATACGATGGAAAAACTGTTGTACTTATATCGTATTTTATGCTTCAAGCGTAGACTTCTGAGGTCCTTGCTACTCGAGCTGGTGGAGCAACGCCCTAGAGTGAAACCTAGGTTGCCCGGAACGTAGAAATAACCATTACTTTCACACTGGTTGCAATTATTCCTGTTATACAATGGAAAAACTGTTCAATTTTTATTGTATTTTGTGCTTCTGGCGTTTAATTCTAAGTCCCTAGCTATTCGATATGGTGGAGCAATGCCCTAGAGTGAAGCCTAGGTTGCCCGGATCGTAGAAATGACCATTACTTTGACACTGGATGCAATTATTAGTTTTATACAATGGAAAAACTGTTATATTTATATTGTATTTTATGATTCTGGCGTTGACTTCTTAGGCCCTAACTTCTCGATCTGGTGGAACAACGCCCTAGAGTGAAGCCTAGGTTACCCGGAACGTAGAAATGACCAGTACTTTCACACTGTTTGCAGTTATTCCTGTTATTCGATGGAAAAACTGTTGCATCTTTATTGTATTTTATGCTTCTGGCGTTGACTTCTAAGGCCGTAGCTATTAGATGTGGTGGAGCAACGCCGTAGAGTGACGCCCAGGTTGCCCGGAACGTAGAAATGTCCGTTACTTTCACACTGGTTGCTATTATTCGTTTTATACGATGGAAAAACTGTTATACTTATATTGTATTTTATGCTTCTGGCGTTGACTTCTTAGGCCCTAACTATTCGACCTGGTGGAACAACGCCCTAGAGTGAAGCCTAGGTTGCCCGGAACGTAGGACATACCATTACATTCACACTGGCTGCAATTACTCCTGTTATACGATGGAAAAACTGTTGTACTTTTATTGTATTTTATGCTCCTGGCGTTCAATTCTAAGTCCCTAGCTATTCGATCTGGTGGAGCAAGACCCTACAGAGAAGCCTAGGTTGCCCGGAACGTATATATGACCATAACCTACACACAGGTTGCAATTATTCGTTTTATACGATGGAAAGGCTGTTCGACTTATTTTGTAGTTGATGTTTCTGGCGCTGACTTCTACGGCCCTAACTCTTCGATCTGGTTTAGCAGCGGCCTGGAGTGAAGCCTAGGTTGCCCGGAACGTAGGACATACCTTTACCTTCACACTGGTTGCAATTATTCCTGTTACACGATGGAAAAACTGTTGTATTTATATCGTATTTTATGCTTCAAGCGTAGACTTCTGAGGTCCTAGCTACTCGAGCTGGTGGAGCAACGCCCTAGAGTGAAACCTAGGTTGCCCGGAACGTAGAAATAACCATTACTTTCACACTGGTTGCAATTATTCCTGTTATACAATGGAAAAACTGTTTAATTTTTATTGTATTTTGTGCTTCTGGCGTTTAATTCTAAGTCCCTAGCTATTCGATATGGTGGAGCAATGCCCTAGAGTGAAGCCTAGGTTGCCCGGATCGTAGAAATGACCATTACTTTGACACTGGTTGCAATTATTCATTTTATGTGATGGAAAAGCTGTTGTATTTATATTGTACTTTATGCTTCTGGCGTTGACTTCTAAGGCCGTAGCTATTAGATGTGGTGGAGCAACGTCCTAGAGTGACGGCTAGGTTGCCGGGAACGTAGAAATGACCATTACTTTCACAATGTTTGCAATCATTCATTTTCTACGATGGAAAAACTGTTATATTTATATTGTATTTTATGATTCTGGCGTTGACTTCTTAGGCCCTACCTATTCGATCTGGTGAAGCAACACCATACAGTCAAGCCTAGGTTGCCCGGAAGGTAGAAATGAAAATAACATTCACACCGGTTGCAATTATTCATGCTATACGATGGAAAAACTGTTGCATTTTTATTGTATTTTATGCTTCTAGCGTTGACTTCTAAGGCCGTAGCTATTCGATGTGGTGGAGCAACGCCCTAGAGTGAAGCCTAGGTTGTCCGGAACGTAGAAATGACCATTACTTTCACACTGTTTGCTATTATTCATTTTATACGCTGGAAAAGGTGTTGTATTTATATTGTATTATATGCTTCTGGCGATGACTTCTAAGGCCGTAGCTATTAGATCTGGAGGAACAACGCCGTAGAGTGAAGCCTAGGTTTCCCGGAACGTAGAAATGACCATTACTTTCACACTGTTTGCAATTATTCCTTTTATACGATGGAAAAGCAGTTGTATTTATATCGTATTTTATGCTCCTGGCGTTGACTTCTAAGAACGTAACTATTCGATCTGGTGGAGCAACGCCCTAGAGTGTAACCTCGGTTACCTGGAACGTAGAAATGACCATTACTTTCACAGTGTTTGCAATTATCCATTTTATACGATGGAAAAGCTGTTCTATTTATTTTGTATTTTATGCTTCGGGCGTTGACTTCTTAGTCCCTAACTATTTGATCTGGAGGAGCACCGCCCTAGAGTGAAGCCTAGGTTGCCCGGAACGTAGAAATGACCATTAATTTCACACTGGTAGCAATTATTCGTTTTATACGATGGAAAAACTGTTTTATTTATTTTGTATTTTAAGCCACGGGCGTTGAGTTCTAAGGCCCTAACTATTCGATCTAGTGGAGCAACGCCCTCGAGTGAAGCCTAGGTTGCCCGGAACGTAGAAATGACCATCACTTTCAAACTGGTTGCAATTAATACTGTTATACGATGGAAAAACAGTTGTATTTATATTGCATTTTATGCTTCTGGCGTTCACTTCCTAGGCCCTAACTTTTCGATCTGGTGGAACAACGGCCTAGGGTGAAGCCTAAGTTGCCCGGAACGTAGAAATGACCATAACTTTTACACTGGCAGCAATTATTCGTTTTATACAATGGAAAAACTGTTCTATTTATCTTGTATTTAATGCTTCGGGCGTTGGATTCTAAGGCCCTAACTGTTTGATCTGGTGGAGCAACGCCCTAGAGTGAAGCCTAGGTTGGCCGGAACGTAGAAATGACCATAACTTTCACACTGGCTGCTATTATTCGTTCTATACGATGGAAAAACTGTTATTTTTATATTGTACCTTATGCTTCTGGCGTTGACTTATTATGCCCTAACAATTCGATCTGGTGGAACAACGCCCTAGAGTGAAGCCTAGGTTGCCTGGAACGTACAAATGACCATCTCTTTCTCACTGGTTGCAATTATTCCTGTTATAGGATGGAAAGACGGTTGTATTTTTATTGTATTTTATGCTTCAGGCGTCGACTTCTGAGGCCGTAGCTATTCGATGTGGTGGAAGAACGCCATAGAGTGAAGGCTAGGTTGCCCGGAACGTAGAAATGACCATAACCTTCATACTGGTGGCATTTATTCGTTTTATATGATGGAAAAAATGTTGTATTTATATTGTATTTTATGCTGCTGGCGTTCAGTTCTTAGGCCCTAGCTATTCGATTTGGTGGCACAACGCCCTGGGGTGAAGCCTAGGTTGCCCGGAACATAGAAATGACCATAACATTCACACTGGTTGCTATTATTCGTTTTATAAGATGGAAAAGCTGTTGCATCTTTATTGTATTTTATGCTTCTGGCGTTGACTTCTAAGGCCCTAACTATTCTATCTGTTGGAGCAACGCCCTAGGGGGAAGCCTAGGTTGCCGGGAACGTAGAAATGACCAGAACTTTCACACTGGTTGCTATTATTCGTTTTATACGATGGAAAAACTGTTATATTTATATTGTATTTTATGCTTCTGGTGTTGACTTCTAAGGCCCTAACTATTCGATCTGGCGGAGCAACACCCTAGAGTGAAGCCTAGGTTGCCCGGAACGTAGAAATGACCATCACTTTCAAACTGGTTGCAATTAATCCTTTTATACGATGGAAAAACTGTTGTATTTTTATTGAATTTTATGCTTCCGGCGTTGACTTCTAAGGCACTAACTATTCAATCTGTTGGAGCAACGCCCTAAGGTGAAGCCTAGGTTGCCCGGCAAGTAGAAATGACGTTAACCTTCATACTGATTGCAATTATTCGTTTTACACGACGGAAAAGCTGTTATATTTATATTGTATCTTATGCTTCTGGCGTTGACTTCTAAGGCACTAACTATTCGATCTGGTGGAGCAACGTCCTAGAGTGAAGCCTAGGTTGCCCGGAACGTAGAAATGACCATAACTTTCACAGTGGTTGCTATTATTCGTTCTAAACGATGGAAAAACTGTTATATTTATACTGTATCTTATGCTTCTGGCGTTGACTTTTTAGGCCCTAACAGTTCGATCTGGTGGAACAACGACCTAGAGTGAGGCCTAGGTAGCCCGGAACATAGAAATGACCATCACTTTCAAACTGGTTGCAATTATTCCTGTTATATGATGGAAAAACTGTTGTATTTTTATTGCATTTTATGCTTCGGGCATTGACCTCTAAGGTCCTAACTATTCACTCTGTTGGAGCAACGCGCTAGGGTGAAGCCTACGTAGCGCGCAAAGTAGAAATGACAATAACTTTCACGCTGGTTGCAATTATTCGTTTTATACGATGGAAAAGCTGTTGTATTTATAGTGTATTTTATGCTTCTGGCGTTGACTTCTAAGGCACTAACTATTCGATCTGGTGGAGCAACGCCCTAGAGTGAAGCCGATGTTGCCCGGAACGTAGAAATGACCATCACTTTCAAACTGGTTGCAATTATTCCGTTTATATGATGGAAAAACTGTAGTATTTTTATTGCATTTTATGCTTCGGGCATTGACTTCTAAGGCCCTAACTATTCAATCTGTTGGAGCAACGCCCTAGGGTGTAGCCTAGGTTGCCCGGAAAGTAGAAATGACCACAACTTTCATACTGGTTGCAATTACTCGTTTTATATGATGGAAAGACTGTTGTATTTATATTGTATTTTATGCTTCAGGCGTTGACTTCTGAGGCCGTAGCCATTCGATGTGGTGGAGGAACGCCACAGAGTGAAGCCTAGGTAGCCCGGAACGTAGAAATGACCATAACATTCACACTGGTTGCAATTATTCGTTTTATATGATGGAAGAACTGTTGTATTTATATTGTATTTTATGCTGCTGGCGTTCACTTCTTAGGCCCTAACTATTCGACCTGGTGGAACAACGCCCTGGGGTGAAGACTAGGTTGCTCGGAAAGTAGAAATGACCATAAGTTTCATACTGGTTGCAATTATTCGTTTTATACAATGAAAAAACTGTACTGTTTATTTTGTATTTAGTGCTTCGGGCGTTGGCTTATAAGGCCCTAACTGTTTGATCTGGTGGAGCAACGCCCTAGATTGAAGCCTAGGTTGCCCGGAACTTAGAAATGACCATAACTTTCACACTGGCTGCTATTATTCGTTTGATACGATGGAAAAACTGTTATATTTATATTGTACTTAATGCTTCTGGCGTTGACTTCTTAGCCCCTGACTATTCGATCTGGTGGAACAACGCAATAGAGTGAAGCCTAGGTTGCCCGGAACGTAGAATTGGCCATCACTTTCAAACTGGTTGCAATTATTCCTGACATATGATGGTAACACTGTTGTATTTTTTTTGCATTTTATGGTTCGGGCGTTGACTTCTACTGCCCTAACTATTCAACCTGTTGGAGCAACGCCCTAGGGTGAAGCCTAGGTTGCTCGGAAAGTTGGAATGACCATAAGTTTCATACTGGTTGCAATTATTCGTTTTATACGATGGAAAAACTGTTGTATTTATATTGTATTTTATGCTTCTGGCGTTGACTTCTAAGGCACTAACTATTCGATCTGGTGGAGCAACGCAATAGAGTGAAGCCTAGGTTGCCCGGAACGTAGAATTGGCCATCACTTTCAAACTGGTTGCAATTATTCCTGTTATATGATGGTAACACTGTTGTATTTTTTTTGCATTTTATGGTTCGGGCGTTGACTTCTACGGCCCTAACTATTGAACCTGTTGGAGCAACGCCCTAGGGTGAAGCCTAGGTTGCTCGGAAAGTAGAAATGACCATAAGTTTCATACGGGTTGCAATTATTTGTTTTATACGATGGAAAAACTGTTGTATTTATATTGTATTTTAAGCTTCTGGCGTCGACTTCTAAGGCACTAACTATTCGATCTGGTGGAGCAGCGCAATAGAGTGAAGCCTAGGTTGCCCGGAACGTAGAATTGGCCATCACTTTCAAACTGGTTGCAATTATTCCTGTTATATGGTGGTAACACTGTTGTATTTTTTTTTTGCATTTTATGGTTCGGGCGTTGACTTCTACGGCCCTAACTATTGAACCTGTTGGAGCAACGCCCTAGGGTGAAGCCTAGGTTGCTCGGGAAGTAGAAATGGCCATAAGTTTCATACTGGTTGCAATTATTTGTTTTATACGATGGAAAAACTGTTGTATTTATATTGTATTTTATGCTTCTGACGTTGACTTCTTAGGCCCTAACTATTCGATCTGGTGGAGCAATGCCTCAGCGTTAAGTCTAGGATGCCCGAAACGCCGAAATGATCATTACTTTCACGCTTGTTGAAATTATTCCTGTTATACGATGAAAAGGCTGTTGTATTTATATTGTATTTTATGCTTCAGGCGTAGGCTTCTAAGGCCGTAGCTATTCGATATGGTGGAGCTCCGCCCTAGAGTGAAGCCTAGGATGCTCGGAACGTAGAAGTGACCACTACTTTCACACTGTTTGCAATTATTCATTTAATACGATGGAAAAGCTGTCGTATTTATATCGTATTTTATGCTTCGGGCGTTGACTTCTTAGGCCCTAACACTTGGATCTGGTGGAGCAACGCCCTACAGTGAAGCCTAGGTTGCCCGGAACGTAGATATGACCATAACCTTCAGACAGGTTGCTATTATTCGTTTTATACGATGGAAAAACTGGTATATTTACATTGTATCTTATGCTTTTGGCGTTGACTTCTTAGGCCCTAACAATTCGATCTGGTGGAACAACGCCCTAGAGTGAAGCCTAGGTTTCCTGGAACGTACAAATGACCATCACTTTCACAAGGGTTGCAATTATTCCTGTTATAGGATGGAAAAACTCTTGTATTTTTTATGCATTTTATGCTTCGCGCATTGACTTCTAAGGCCCTAACTATTCAATCTGTTGGAGCAACGCCCTAGGGTATAGCCTAGGTTGCCCGGAACGTGGAAATGACCAGAACACTCACACTGGTTGCAATTATTCGTTTTATACGATGGAAAAACTGTTGTATTTATATTGTATTTTATGCTTTTGGCGTTGACTTCTTAGGCCCTAACAATTCGATCTGGTGGAACAACGCCCTAGAGTGAAGCCTAGGTTTCCTGGAACGTACAAATGACCATCACTTTCACAAGGGTTGCAATTATTCCTGTTATAGGATGGAAAAACTCTTGTATTTTTTATGCATTTTATGCTTCGCGCATTGACTTCTAAGGCCCTAACTATTCAATCTGTTGGAGCAACGCCCTAGGGTATAGCCTAGGTTGCCCGGAACGTGGAAATGACCAGAACACTCACACTGGTTGCAATTATTCGTTTTATACGATGGAAAAACTGTTGTATTTATATTGTATTTTATGCTTCTGGCGTTGACTTCTAAGGCACTAACTATTCGATCTGGTGGAGCAACGCCCTAGAGTGAAACCTAGGTTGCCCGGAACGTAAAAATGACCATTACATTAACACTGGTTGCAATTATTCCTGTTATACGATGGAAAAACTGTTGTATTTTTATTGTATTTTATGCTTCTGTCGTTCACTTCTTAGGCCCTAACTATTCGATCTGGTGGAGCAACGGCCTAGGGTGAAGCCTAGCTTGCCCGGAACGTAGAAATGACCATAACTTTCATACTGGTTGCAATTATTCGTTTTATATGTTGGAAGAACTGTTGTATTTATATTGTATTTTATGCTGCTGTCGTTCACTTCTTAGGCACTAACTATTCCATCTGGTGGAACAACGCCCTGGGGTGAAGCCTAGGTTGCCCGAACGTAGAAATGACCATAACTTTCATACTGGTTGCTATTATTCGTTTTATACGATGGAAAAACTGTTATATTTATACTGTATCTAAGCTTCTGGCGTTGACTTCCGAGGCCGTTGCTATTCGATGTGGTGGAAGAACGCCATAGAGTGAAGCCTAGGTAGCCCGGATCGTAGAAATGTCCATATCTCTCACACTGTTTGCAGTTTTTCGTTTTATACGATGGAAATACTGTTCTATTTATTTTGTATTTTATGCTTCGGGCGTTGACTTCTAAGGCCCTAACTATTCGATCTGGTGTAGCAACGCCCTAGAGTGCAGCCTAGATTGCCCGGAACGTAAAAATGACCATAACGTTCACACTGGTTGCTATCATTCGTTTTATATGATGGAAAAACTGTTGTATTTATATTGTATTTTATGCTTCTGGCGTTCACTTCTTAGGCCCTAACTATTCGATCTGGTGGAACAACGCCCTAGGGTGTAGCCTCGGTTGCCCGGAACGTAGAAATGACCATAACTTTTACACTGGTAGCAATTATTCGTTTTATACAATGGAAAAACTGTTCTGTTTATTTTGTATTTTATGCTTCGGGCGTTGACTTCTAAGGCCCTAACTGTTTGATCTGGTGGAGCAACGCCCTAGGGTGAAGCCTAGGTTGACCGGAACGTAGAAATGACCAGTACTTTCACACTGTTTGCAGTGACTCCTGTTATACGATGGAAAAACTGTTGCATCTTTATTGAATTTTATGCTTCTGGCGTTGACTTCTAAGGCCCTAACTATTCTATCTGGTGTATCAACGCCCTAGAGTGAAGCCTTGGTTGCTCCGAATGTAAAAATGACCATAACATTCACACTGGTTGAAATTATTCGTTTTATACGATGGAAAAACTGTTATATTTAAATTGTATTTTATGCTTCTGGCGATGATTTCTTAGGCCCTAACTATTCAATCTGGTGGAACAACACCCTAGAGTGAGGCCTAGGTTACCCGGAACGTAGAAATGACCAGTACTTTCACACTGTTTGCAGTGACTCCTGTTATACGATGGAAAAACTGTGGCATCTTTATTGAATTTTATGCTTCTGGCGTTGACTTCTAAGGCCCTAACTATTCTATCCGGTGTATCAACGCCCTAGAGTGAAGCCTAGGTTGCTCCGAATGTAAAAATGACCATAACATTCACACTGGTTGAAATTATTCGTTTTGTACGATGGAAAAACTGTAATATTTAAATTGTATTTTATGCTTCTGGCGATGATTTCTTAGGCCCTAACTATTCAATCTGGTGGAACAACACCCTAGAGTGAGGCCTAGGTTGCCCGGAACGTAGAAATGACCATCACTTCCATACTGGTAGTAATCATTCGTTTTATACGATGGAAAAACTGTTGTATTTATATTGTATTTTATGCTTCTGGCGTTGACTTCTAAGGCACAAACTATTCGATCTGGTGGAGCAATGCCCTAGAGTGAAGCCTAGGTTGCCCGGAACGAAGAAATGACCATCACTTTCAAACTGGTTGCAATTAATCCTTTTATACGATGGAAAAACTGTTGTATTTTTATTGCATTTTATGCTTCCGGCGTTGACTTCTAAGGCCCTAATTGTTCAATCTGTTGGAGCAACGCCCTAGGCTGAAGCCTAGGTTGCCAGGAAAGTTGAAATGACATTAACTTTCATACTGGTTGCAATTATTCGTTTTATACGATGGAAAAACTGTTGTATTTATATTGCATTTTAAGCTTCTGGCGTCGACTTCTAAGGCACTAGCTATTCGATCTGGTGGAGCAACGCAACAGAGTGAAGTCTAGGTTGCCCGGAACGTAGAATTGGCCATCACTTTCAAACTGGTTGCAATTATTCCTGTTATATGGTGGTAACACTGATGTATTTTTTTTGCATTTTATGGTTCGGGCGTTGACTTCTACGGCCCTAACTATTAAACCTGTTGGAGCAACGCCCTAGGGTGAAGCCTAGGTTGCTCGGAAAGTAGAAATGACCATAAGTTTCATACTGGTTGCAATTATTTGTTTTATACGATGGAAAAACTGTAGTATTTATATTGTATTTTATGCTTCTGGCGTTGACTTCTTAGGCCCTAACTATTCGATCTGGTGGAGCAATGCCTCAGAGTTAAGTCTAGGATGCCCGAAACGCCGAAATGATCATTACCTTCACGCTTGTTGAAATTATTCCTGTTATACGATGAAAAGGCTGTTGTATTTATATTGTGTTTTATGCTTCAGGCGTAGGCTTCTAAGGCCGTAGCTATTCGATATGGTGGAGCTCCGCCCTAGAGTGAAGCCTAGGTTGCCCGGAAAGGAGAAATGACCATCACTTTCAAACTGGTTGCAATTAATCCTGTTATACGATGGAAAATCTGTTGTATTTTTATTGCATTTTATGCTTCTGGCGTTGACTTGTTAGGCCCTAACTATTCGATCTGGTGGAACAACGGCCTAGGGTGAAGCCTAGGTTGCCCGGAACGTAGAAATGACCATAACTTTACACTGGTAGCAATTATTCGTTTTATACAATGGAAAAACTGTTCTATTTATTTTGTATTTAATGCTTCAGGCGTTGGCTTCTAAGGCCCTAACTGTTTGTTCTGGTGGAGCAACGCCCTAGAGTGAAGCCTAGGTTGCGCGGAAAGTAGAAATGACAATAACTTTCACACTGGTTGCAATTATTCGTTTTATACGATGGAAAAACTGTTGTATTTATATTGTATTTTAAGCTTCTGGCGTCGACTTCTAAGGCACTAACTATTCGATCTGGTGGAGCAACGCAATAGAGTGAAGCCTAGGTTGCCCGGAACGTAGAATTGGCCATCACTTTCAAACTGGTTGCAATTATTCCTGTTATATGATGGTAACACTGTTGTATTTTTTTTGCATTTTATGGTTCGGGCGTTGACTTCTACGGCCCTAACTATTGAACCTGTTGGAGCAACGCCCTAGGGTGAAGCCTAGGTTGCTCGGAAAGTAGAAATGACCATAAGTCTCATACGGGTTGCAATTATTTGTTTTATACGATGGAAAAACTGTTGTATTTATATTGTATTTTAAGCTTCTGGCGTCGACTTCTAAGGCACTAACTATTCGATCTGGTGGAGCAACGCAATAGAGTGAAGCCTAGGTTGCCGGGAACGTAGAATTGGCCATCACTTTCAAACTGGTTGCAAATATTCCTGTTATATGATCGTAACACTGTTGTATTTTTTTTGCATTTTATGGTTCGGGCGTTGACTTCTACTACCCTAACTATTCAATCTGTTGGAGCAACGCCCTAGGGTGAAGCCTAGGTTGCTCGGAAAGTAGAAATGACCATAAGTTTCATACTGGTTGCAATTATTCGTTTTATACGATGGAAAAACTGTTGTATTTATATTGCATTTTAAGCTTCTGGCGTCGACTTCTAAGGCACTAACTATTCGATCTGGTGGAGCAACGCAATAGAGCGAAGCCTAGGTTGCCCGGAACGTAGAATTGGCCATCACTTTCAAACTGGTTGCAATTATTCCTGTTATATGGTGGTAACACTGTTGTATTTTTTTTTTGCATTTTATGGTTCGGGCGTTGACTTCTACGGCCCTAACTATTGAACCTGTTGGAGCAACGCCCTAGGGTGAAGCCTAGGTTGCTCGGGAAGTAGAAATGGCCATAAGTTTCATACTGGTTGCAATTATTTGTTTTATACGATGGAAAAACTGTTGTATTTATAGTGTATTTTATGCTTCTGGCGTTGACTTCTTAGGCCCTAACTATTCGATCTGGTGGAGCAATGCCTCAGCGTTAAGTCTAGGATGCCCGAAACGCCGAAATGATCATTACTTTCACGCTTGATGAAATTATTCCTGTTATACGATGAAAAGGCTGTTGTATTTATATTGTATTTTATGCTTCAGGCGTAGGCTTCTAAGGCCGTAGCTATTCGATATCGTGGAGCTGCGCCCTAGAGTGAAGCCTAGGATGCTCGGACCGTAGAAGTGACCACTACTTTCACACTGTTTGCAATTATTCATTTAATACGATGGAAAAGCTGTTGTATTTATATCGCATTTTATGCTTCGGGCGTTGACTTCTTAGGCCCTAACACTTGGATCTGGTGGAGCAACGCCCTACAGTGAAGCCTAGGTTGCCCGGAACGTAGATATGACCATAACCTTCAGACAGGTTGCTATTATTCGTTTTATACGATGGAAAAACTGGTATATTTACATTGTATCTTATGCTTTTGGCGTTGACTTCTTAGGCCCTAACAATTCGATCTGGTGGAACAACGCCCTAGAGTGAAGCCTAGGTTTCCTGGAACGTACAAATGACCATCACTTTCACAAGGGTTGCAATTATTCCTATTATAGGATGGAAAAACTGTTGTATTTTTTATGCATTTTATGCTTCGCGCATTGGCTTCTAAGGCCCTAACTATTCAATCTGTTGGAGCAACGCCCTAGGGTATAGCCTAGGTTGCCCGGAACGTGGAAATGACCAGAACACTCACACTGGTTGCAATTATTCGTTTTATACGATGTAAAAGCTGTTGTATTTATATCGTATTTTATGCTTCTGGCGTTGACTTCTTAGGCCCTAACTATTCGTCCTGGTGGAGCCACGCCCTAGAGTGAAACCTAGGTTGCCCGGAACGTAAAAATGACCATTACATTAACACTGGTTGCCATTATTCCTGTTATACGATGGAAAAGCTGTTGTATTTTTATTGTATTTTATGCTTCTGTCGTTCACTTCTTAGGCCCTAACTATTCGATCTGGTGGAGCAACGGCCTAGGGTGAAGCCTAGCTTGCCCGGAACGTAGAAATGACCATAACGTTCACACTGGTTGCTATCATTCGTTTTATATGATGGAAAAACTGTTGTATTTATATTGTATTTTATGCTGCTGTCGTTCACTTCTTAGGCACTAACTATTCGATCTGGTGGAACAACGCCCTGGGGTGAAGCCTAGGTTGCCCGAACGTAGAAATGACCATAACTTTCATACTGGTTGCTATTATTCGTTTTATACGATGGAAAAACTGTTATATTTATACTGTATCTAAGCTTCTGGCGTTGACTTCCGAGGCCGTTGCTATTCGATGTGGTGGAAGAACGCCATAGAGTGAAGCCTAGGTAGCCCGGATCGTAGAAATGTCCATATCTTTCACACTGTTTGCAGTTTTTCGTTTTATACGATGGAAATACTGTTTTATTTATTTTGTATTTTATGCTTCGGCCGTTGACTTCTAAGGCCCTAACTATTCGATCTGGTGTAGCAACGCCCTAGAGTGCAGCCTAGATTGCCCGGAACGTAAAAATGACCATAACGTTCACACTGGTTGCTATCATTCGTTTTATATGATGGAAAAACTGTTGTATTTATATTGTATTTTATGCTTCTGGCGTTCACTTCTTAGGCCCTATCTATTCGATCTGGTGGAACAACGGCCTAGGGTGAAGCCTGGGTTGCCCGGAACGTAGAAATGACCATAACTTTTACACTGGTAGCAATTATTCGTTTTATACAATGGAAAAACTGTTCTATTTATTTTGTATTTAATGCTTCGGGCGTTGACTTCTAAGGCCCTAACTGTTTGGTCTGGTGGAGCAACGCCCTAGTGTGAAGCCTAGGTTGCCTGGAACGTAGAAATGACCATCACCTTCACACGGGTTGCAATTATTCCAGTTATAGGATGGAAAGACTGTTGTATTTTTATTGTGTTTTATACTTCAGGCGTTGACTTCTGAGGCCGTAGCTATCCCATGTGGTGGAAGAACGCCATACAGTGAAGCCTAGGTTGCCCGGAACGCAGAAATGGCCATAACATTCACACTGGTTGCAATTATTTGTTTGATACGATGGAAAAGCTGTTGTATTGATATCGTATTTTATGCTTCTGGCGTTGACTTCTTAGGCCCTAACTATTCCATCTGGTGGAACAACGCCCTAGGGTGGAGCCTAGGTTGCCCGGAACGTAGGAATGACCATAGCTTTTACACGGGCAGCAATTATTCCTTTTATACAATGGAAGAACCGTTCTATTTATTTTGTATTTTATGCTTCGGGCGTTGACTTCTAAGGCCCTAACCGTTTGATCTGGTGGAGCATCGCCGTAGAGTGAAGCCTAGGTTGACCGGAACGTAGAAATGACCAGTACTTTCACACTGTTTGCAGTGACTCCTGTTATACGATGGAAAAACTGTTGCATCTTTATTGAATTTTATGCTTCTGGCGTTGACTTCTAAGGCCCTAACTATTCTATCTGGTGTATCAACGCCCTAGAGTGAAGCCTTGGTTGCTCCGAATGTAAAAATGACCATAACATTCACACTGGTTGAAATTATTCGTTTTATACGATGGAAAAACTGTTATATTTAAATTGTCTTTTATGCTTCTGGCGATGATTTCTTAGGCCCTAACTATTCAATCTGGTGGAACAACACCCTAGAGTGAGGCCTGGGTTACCCGGAACGTAGAAATGACCAGTACTTTCACACTGTTTGCAGTGACTCCTGTTATACGATGGAAAAACTGTTGCATCTTTATTGAATTTTATGCTTCTGGCGTTGACTTCTAAGGCCCTCACTATTCTATCCGGTGTATCAACGCCCTAGAGTGAAGCCTAGGTTGCTCCGAATGTAAAAATGACCATAACATTCACACTGGTTGAAATTATTCGTTTTGTACGATGGAAAAACTGTTATATTTAAATTGTATTTTATGCTTCTGGCGATGATTTCTTAGGCCCTAACTATTCAATCTGGTGGAACAACACCCTAGAGTGAGGAATAGGTTGCCCGGAACGTAGAAATGACCATCACTTCCATACTGGTAGTAATCATTCGTTTTATACGATGGAAAAACTGTTGTATTTATATTGTATTTTATGCTTCTGGCGTTGACTTCTAAGGCACAAACTATTCGATCTGGTGGAGCAATGCCCTAGAGTGAAGCCTAGGTTGCCCGGAACGAAGAAATGACCATCACTTTCAAACTGGTTGCAATTAATCCTTTTATACGATGGAAAAACTGTTGTATTTTTATTGCATTTTATGCTTCCGGCGTTGACTTCTAAGGCCCTAATTGTTCAATCTGTTGGAGCAACGCCCTAGGCTGAAGCCTAGGTTGCCAGGAAAGTTGAAATGACATTAACTTTCATACTGGTTGCAATTATTCGTTTTATACGATGGAAAAACTGTTGTATTTATATTGCATTTTAAGCTTCTGGCGTCGACTTCTAAGGCACTAACTATTCGATCTGGTGGAGCAACGCAACAGAGTGAAGTCTAGGTTGCCCGGAACGTAGAATTGGCCATCACTTTCAAACTGGTTGCAATTATTCCTGTTATATGGTGGTAACACTGATGTATTTTTTTTGCATTTTATGGTTCGGGCGTTGACTTCTACGGCCCTAACTATTAAACCTGTTGGAGCAACGCCCTAGGGTGAAGCCTAGGTTGCTCGGAAAGTAGAAATGACCATAAGTTTCGTACTGGTTGCAATTATTTGTTTTATACGATGGAAAAACTGTAGTATGTATATTGTATTTTATGCTTCTGGCGTTGACTTCTTAGGCCCTAACTATTCGATCTGGTGGAGCAATGCCTCAGAGTTAAGTCTAGGATGCCCGAAACGCCGAAATGATCATTACCTTCACGCTTGTTGAAATTATTCCTGTTATACGATGAAAAGGCAGTTGTATTTATATTGTGTTTTATGCTTCAGGCGTAGGCTTCTAAGGCCGTAGCTATTCGATATGGTGGAGCTCCGCCCTAGAGTGAAGCCTAGGTTGCCCGGAAAGGAGAAATGACCATCACTTTCAAACTGGTTGCAATTAATCCTGTTATACGATGGAAAATCTGTTGTATTTTTATTGCATTTTATGCTTCTGGCGTTGACTTGTTAGGCCCTAACTATTCGATCTGGTGGAACAACGGCCTAGGGTGAAGCCTAGGTTGCCCGGAACGTAGAAATGACCATAACTTTACACTGGTAGCAATTATTCGTTTTATACAATGGAAAAACTGTTCTATTTATTTTGTATTTAATGCTTCGGGCGTTGGCTTCTAAGGCCCTAACTGTTTGTTCTGGTGGAGCAACGCCCTAGAGTGAAGCCTAGGTTGCGCGGAAAGTAGAAATGACAATAACTTTCACACTGGTTGCAATTATTCGTTTTATACGATGGAAAAACTGTTGTATTTATATTGTATTTTAAGCTTCTGGCGTCGACTTCTAAGGCACTAACTATTCGATCTGGTGGAGCAACGCAATAGAGTGAAGCCTAGGTTGCCCGGAACGTAGAATTGGCCATCACTTTCAAACTGGTTGCAATTATTCCTGTTATATGATGGTAACACTGTTGTATTTTTTTTGCATTTTATGGTTCGGGCGTTGACTTCTACGGCCCTAACTATTGAACCTGTTGGAGCAACGCCCTAGGGTGAAGCCTAGGTTGCTCGGAAAGTAGAAATGACCATAAGTCTCATACGGGTTGCAATTATTTGTTTTATACGATGGAAAAACTGTTGTATTTATATTGTATTTTAAGCTTCTGGCGTCGACTTCTAAGGCACTAACTATTCGATCTGGTGGAGCAACGCAATAGAGTGAAGCCTAGGTTGCCGGGAACGTAGAATTGGCCATCACTTTCAAACTGGTTGCAAATATTCCTGTTATATGATCGTAACACTGTTGTATTTTTTTTGTATTTTATGGTTCGGGCGTTGACTTCTACTACCCTAACTATTCAATCTGTTGGAGCAACGCCCTAGGGTGAAGCCTAGGTTGCTCGGAAAGTAGAAATGACCATAAGTTTCATACTGGTTGCAATTATTCGTTTTATACGATGGAAAAACTGTTGTATTTATATTGCATTTTAAGCTTCTGGCGTCGACTTCTAAGGCACTAACTATTCGATCTGGTGGAGCAACGCAATAGAGCGAAGCCTAGGTTGCCCGGAACGTAGAATTGGCCATCACTTTCAAACTGGTTGCAATTATTCCTGTTATATGGTGGTAACACTGTTGTATTTTTTTTTTGCATTTTATGGTTCGGGCGTTGACTTCTACGGCCCTAACTATTGAACCTGTTGGAGCAACGCCCTAGGGTGAAGCCTAGGTTGCTCGGGAAGTAGAAATGGCCATAAGTTTCATACTGGTTGCAATTATTTGTTTTATACGATGGAAAAACTGTTGTATTTATAGTGTATTTTATGCTTCTGGCGTTGACTTCTTAGGCCCTAACTATTCGATCTGGTGGAGCAATGCCTCAGCGTTAAGTCTAGGATGCCCGAAACGCCGAAATGATCATTACTTTCACGCTTGATGAAATTATTCCTGTTATACGATGAAAAGGCTGTTGTATTTATATTGTATTTTATGCTTCAGGCGTAGGCTTCTAAGGCCGTAGCTATTCGATATCGTGGAGCTGCGCCCTAGAGTGAAGCCTAGGATGCTCGGACCGTAGAAGTGACCACTACTTTCACACTGTTTGCAATTATTCATTTAATACGATGGAAAAGCTGTTGTATTTATATCGCATTTTATGCTTCGGGCGTTGACTTCTTAGGCCCTAACACTTGGATCTGGTGGAGCAACGCCCTACAGTGAAGCCTAGGTTGCCCGGAACGTAGATATGACCATAACCTTCAGACAGGTTGCTATTATTCGTTTTATACGATGGAAAAACTGGTATATTTACATTGTATCTTATGCTTTTGGCGTTGACTTCTTAGGCCCTAACAATTCGATCTGGTGGAACAACGCCCTAGAGTGAAGCCTAGGTTTCCTGGAACGTACAAATGACCATCACTTTCACAAGGGTTGCAATTATTCCTATTATAGGATGGAAAAACTGTTGTATTTTTTATGCATTTTATGCTTCGCGCATTGGCTTCTAAGGCCCTAACTATTCAATCTGTTGGAGCAACGCCCTAGGGTATAGCCTAGGTTGCCCGGAACGTGGAAATGACCAGAACACTCACACTGGTTGCAATTATTCGTTTTATACGATGTAAAAGCTGTTGTATTTATATCGTATTTTATGCTTCTGGCGTTGACTTCTTAGGCCCTAACTATTCGTCCTGGTGGAGCCACGCCCTAGAGTGAAACCTAGGTTGCCCGGAACGTAAAAATGACCATTACATTAACACTGGTTGCCATTATTCCTGTTATACGATGGAAAAGCTGTTGTATTTTTATTGTATTTTATGCTTCTGTCGTTCACTTCTTAGGCCCTAACTATTCGATCTGGTGGAGCAACGGCCTAGGGTGAAGCCTAGCTTGCCCGGAACGTAGAAATGACCATAACGTTCACACTGGTTGCTATCATTCGTTTTATATGATGGAAAAACTGTTGTATTTATATTGTATTTTATGCTGCTGTCGTTCACTTCTTAGGCACTAACTATTCGATCTGGTGGAACAACGCCCTGGGGTGAAGCCTAGGTTGCCCGAACGTAGAAATGACCATAACTTTCATACTGGTTGCTATTATTCGTTTTATACGATGGAAAAACTGTTATATTTATACTGTATCTAAGCTTCTGGCGTTGACTTCCGAGGCCGTTGCTATTCGATGTGGTGGAAGAACGCCATAGAGTGAAGCCTAGGTAGCCCGGATCGTAGAAATGTCCATATCTTTCACACTGTTTGCAGTTTTTCGTTTTATACGATGGAAATACTGTTTTATTTATTTTGTATTTTATGCTTCGGCCGTTGACTTCTAAGGCCCTAACTATTCGATCTGGTGTAGCAACGCCCTAGAGTGCAGCCTAGATTGCCCGGAACGTAAAAATGACCATAACGTTCACACTGGTTGCTATCATTCGTTTTATATGATGGAAAAACTGTTGTATTTATATTGTATTTTATGCTTCTGGCGTTCACTTCTTAGGCCCTATCTATTCGATCTGGTGGAACAACGGCCTAGGGTGAAGCCTGGGTTGCCCGGAACGTAGAAATGACCATAACTTTTACACTGGTAGCAATTATTCGTTTTATACAATGGAAAAACTGTTCTATTTATTTTGTATTTAATGCTTCGGGCGTTGACTTCTAAGGCCCTAACTGTTTGGTCTGGTGGAGCAACGCCCTAGTGTGAAGCCTAGGTTGCCTGGAACGTAGAAATGACCATCACCTTCACACGGGTTGCAATTATTCCAGTTATAGGATGGAAAGACTGTTGTATTTTTATTGTGTTTTATACTTCAGGCGTTGACTTCTGAGGCCGTAGCTATCCCATGTGGTGGAAGAACGCCATACAGTGAAGCCTAGGTTGCCCGGAACGCAGAAATGGCCATAACATTCACACTGGTTGCAATTATTTGTTTGATACGATGGAAAAGCTGTTGTATTGATATCGTATTTTATGCTTCTGGCGTTGACTTCTTAGGCCCTAACTATTCCATCTGGTGGAACAACGCCCTAGGGTGGAGCCTAGGTTGCCCGGAACGTAGGAATGACCATAGCTTTTACACGGGCAGCAATTATTCCTTTTATACAATGGAAGAACCGTTCTATTTATTTTGTATTTTATGCTTCGGGCGTTGACTTCTAAGGCCCTAACCGTTTGATCTGGTGGAGCATCGCCGTAGAGTGAAGCCTAGGTTGACCGGAACGTAGAAATGACCAGTACTTTCACACTGTTTGCAGTGACTCCTGTTATACGATGGAAAAACTGTTGCATCTTTATTGAATTTTATGCTTCTGGCGTTGACTTCTAAGGCCCTAACTATTCTATCTGGTGTATCAACGCCCTAGAGTGAAGCCTTGGTTGCTCCGAATGTAAAAATGACCATAACATTCACACTGGTTGAAATTATTCGTTTTATACGATGGAAAAACTGTTATATTTAAATTGTCTTTTATGCTTCTGGCGATGATTTCTTAGGCCCTAACTATTCAATCTGGTGGAACAACACCCTAGAGTGAGGCCTGGGTTACCCGGAACGTAGAAATGACCAGTACTTTCACACTGTTTGCAGTGACTCCTGTTATACGATGGAAAAACTGTTGCATCTTTATTGAATTTTATGCTTCTGGCGTTGACTTCTAAGGCCCTCACTATTCTATCCGGTGTATCAACGCCCTAGAGTGAAGCCTAGGTTGCTCCGAATGTAAAAATGACCATAACATTCACACTGGTTGAAATTATTCGTTTTGTACGATGGAAAAACTGTTATATTTAAATTGTATTTTATGCTTCTGGCGATGATTTCTTAGGCCCTAACTATTCAATCTGGTGGAACAACACCCTAGAGTGAGGCCTAGGTTGCCCGGAACGTAGAAATGACCATCACTTCCATACTGGTAGTAATCATTCGTTTTATACGATGGAAAAACTGTTGTATTTATATTGTATTTTATGCTTCTGGCGTTGACTTCTAAGGCACAAACTATTCGATCTGGTGGAGCAATGCCCTAGAGTGAAGCCTAGGTTGCCCGGAACGAAGAAATGACCATCACTTTCAAACTGGTTGCAATTAATCCTTTTATACGATGGAAAAACTGTTGTATTTTTATTGCATTTTATGCTTCCGGCGTTGACTTCTAAGGCCCTAATTGTTCAATCTGTTGGAGCAACGCCCTAGGCTGAAGCCTAGGTTGCCAGGAAAGTTGAAATGACATTAACTTTCATACTGGTTGCAATTATTCGTTTTATACGATGGAAAAACTGTTGTATTTATATTGCATTTTAAGCTTCTGGCGTCGACTTCTAAGGCACTAACTATTCGATCTGGTGGAGCAACGCAACAGAGTGAAGTCTAGGTTGCCCGGAACGTAGAATTGGCCATCACTTTCAAACTGGTTGCAATTATTCCTGTTATATGGTGGTAACACTGATGTATTTTTTTTGCATTTTATGGTTCGGGCGTTGACTTCTACGGCCCTAACTATTAAACCTGTTGGAGCAACGCCCTAGGGTGAAGCCTAGGTTGCTCGGAAAGTAGAAATGACCATAAGTTTCATACTGGTTGCAATTATTTGTTTTATACGATGGAAAAACTGTAGTATGTATATTGTATTTTATGCTTCTGGCGTTGACTTCTTAGGCCCTAACTATTCGATCTGGTGGAGCAATGCCTCAGAGTTAAGTCTAGGATGCCCGAAACGCCGAAATGATCATTACCTTCACGCTTGTTGAAATTATTCCTGTTATACGATGAAAAGGCAGTTGTATTTATATTGTGTTTTATGCTTCAGGCGTAGGCTTCTAAGGCCGTAGCTATTCGATATGGTGGAGCTCCGCCCTAGAGTGAAGCCTAGGTTGCCCGGAAAGGAGAAATGACCATCACTTTCAAACTGGTTGCAATTAATCCTGTTATACGATGGAAAATCTGTTGTATTTTTATTGCATTTTATGCTTCTGGCGTTGACTTGTTAGGCCCTAACTATTCGATCTGGTGGAACAACGGCCTAGGGTGAAGCCTAGGTTGCCCGGAACGTAGAAATGACCATAACTTTACACTGGTAGCAATTATTCGTTTTATACAATGGAAAAACTGTTCTATTTATTTTGTATTTAATGCTTCGGGCGTTGGCTTCTAAGGCCCTAACTGTTTGTTCTGGTGGAGCAACGCCCTAGAGTGAAGCCTAGGTTGCGCGGAAAGTAGAAATGACAATAACTTTCACACTGGTTGCAATTATTCGTTTTATACGATGGAAAAACTGTTGTATTTATATTGTATTTTAAGCTTCTGGCGTCGACTTCTAAGGCACTAACTATTCGATCTGGTGGAGCAACGCAATAGAGTGAAGCCTAGGTTGCCCGGAACGTAGAATTGGCCATCACTTTCAAACTGGTTGCAATTATTCCTGTTATATGATGGTAACACTGTTGTATTTTTTTTGCATTTTATGGTTCGGGCGTTGACTTCTACGGCCCTAACTATTGAACCTGTTGGAGCAACGCCCTAGGGTGAAGCCTAGGTTGCTCGGAAAGTAGAAATGACCATAAGTCTCATACGGGTTGCAATTATTTGTTTTATACGATGGAAAAACTGTTGTATTTATATTGTATTTTAAGCTTCTGGCGTCGACTTCTAAGGCACTAACTATTCGATCTGGTGGAGCAACGCAATAGAGTGAAGCCTAGGTTGCCCGGAACGTAGAATTGGCCATCACTTTCAAACTGGTTGCAAATATTCCTGTTATATGATCGTAACACTGTTGTATTTTTTTTGCATTTTATGGTTCGGGCGTTGACTTCTACTACCCTAACTATTCAATCTGTTGGAGCAACGCCCTAGGGTGAAGCCTAGGTTGCTCGGAAAGTAGAAATGACCATAAGTTTCATACTGGTTGCAATTATTCGTTTTATACGATGGAAAAACTGTTGTATTTATATTGCATTTTAAGCTTCTGGCGTCGACTTCTAAGGCACTAACTATTCGATCTGGTGGAGCAACGCAATAGAGCGAAGCCTAGGTTGCCCGGAACGTAGAATTGGCCATCACTTTCAAACTGGTTGCAATTATTCCTGCTATATGGTGGTAACACTGTTGTATTTTTTTTTTGCATTTTATGGTTCGGGCGTTGGCTTCTACGGCCCTAACTATTGAACCTGTTGGAGCAACGCCCTAGGGTGAAGCCTAGGTTGCTCGGGAAGTAGAAATGGCCATAAGTTTCATACTGGTTGCAATTATTTGTTTTATACGATGGAAAAACTGTTGTATTTATAGTGTATTTTATGCTTCTGGCGTTGACTTCTTAGGCCCTAACTATTCGATCTGGTGGAGCAATGCCTCAGCGTTAAGTCTAGGATGCCCGAAACGCCGAAATGATCATTACTTTCACGCTTGATGAAATTATTCCTGTTATACGATGAAAAGGCTGTTGTATTTATATTGTATTTTATGCTTCAGGCGTAGGCTTCTAAGGCCGTAGCTATTCGATATGGTGGAGCTGCGCCCTAGAGTGAAGCCTAGGATGCTCGGACCGTAGACGTGACCACTACTTTCACACTGTTTGCAATTATTCATTTAATACGATGGAAAAGCTGTTGTATTTATATCGCATTTTATGCTTCGGGCGTTGACTTCTTAGGCCCTAACACTTGGATCTGGTGGAGCAACGCCCTACAGTGAAGCCTAGGTTGCCCGGAACGTAGATATGACCATAACCTTCAGACAGGTTGCTATTATTCGTTTTATACGATGGAAAAACTGGTATATTTACATTGTATCTTATGCTTTTGGCGTTGACTTCTTAGGCCCTAACAATTCGATCTGGTGGAACAACGCCCTAGAGTGAAGCCTAGGTTTCCTGGAACGTACAAATGACCATCACTTTCACAAGGGTTGCAATTATTCCTGTTATAGGATGGAAAAACTGTTGTATTTTTTATGCATTTTATGCTTCGCGCATTGGCTTCTAAGGCCCTAACTATTCAATCTGTTGGAGCAACGCCCTAGGGTATAGCCTAGGTTGCCCGGAACGTGGAAATGACCAGAACACTCACACTGGTTGCAATTATTCTATTTATACGATGTAAAAGCTGTAGTATTTATATCGTATTTTATGCTTCTGGCGTTGACTTCTTAGGCCCTAACTATTCGTCCTGGTGGAGCCACGCCCTAGAGTGAAACCTAGGTTGCCCGTAACGTAAAAATGACCATTACATTAACACTGGTTGCCATTATTCCTGTTATACGATGGAAAAACTGTTGTATTTTTATTGTATTTTATGCTTCTGTCGTTCACTTCTTAGGCCCTAACTATTCGATCTGGTGGAGCAACGGCCTAGGGTGAAGCCTAGCTTGCCCGGAACGTAGAAATGACCATAACTTTCATACTGGTTGCAATTATTCGTTTTATATGTTGGAAGAACTGTTGTATTTATATTGTATTTTATGCTGCTGTCGTTCACTTCTTAGGCACTAACTATTCGATCTGGTGGAACAACGCCCTGGGGTGAAGCCTAGGTTGCCCGAACGTAGAAATGACCATAACTTTCATACTGGTTGCTATTATTCGTTTTATACGATGGAAAAACTGTTATATTTATACTGTATCTAAGCTTCTGGCGTTGACTTCCGAGGCCGTTGCTATTCGATGTGGTGGAAGAACGCCGTAGAGTGAAGCCTAGGTAGCCCGGATCGTAGAAATGTCCATATCTTTCACACTGTTTGCAGTTTTTCGTTTTATACGATGGAAATACTGTTTTATTTATTTTGTATTTTATGCTTCGGCCGTTGACTTCTAAGGCCCTAACTATTCGATCTGGTGTAGCAACGCCCTAGAGTGCAGCCTAGATTGCCCGGAACGTAAAAATGACCATAACGTTCACACTGGTTGCTATCATTCGTTTTATATGATGGAAAAACTGTTGTATTTATATTGTATTTTATGCTTCTGGCGTTCACTTCTTAGGCCCTATCTATTCGATCTGGTGGAACAACGGCCTAGGGTGAAGCCTGGGTTGCCCGGAACGTAGAAATGACCATAACTTTTACACTGGTAGCAATTATTCGTTTTATACAATGGAAAAACTGTTCTATTTATTTTGTATTTAATGCTTCGGGCGTTGACTTCTAAGGCCCTAACTGTTTGGTCTGGTGGAGCAACGCCCTAGTGTGAAGCCTAGGTTGCCTGGAACGTAGAAATGACCATCACCTTCACACGGGTTGCAATTATTCCAGTTATAGGATGGAAAGACTGTTGTATTTTTATTGTGTTTTATACTTCAGGCGTTGACTTCTGAGGCCGTAGCTATCCCATGTGGTGGAAGAACGCCATACAGTGAAGCCTAGGTTGCCCGGAACGCAGAAATGGCCATAACATTCACACTGGTTGCAATTATTTGTTTGATACGATGGAAAAGCTGTTGTATTGATATCGTATTTTATGCTTCTGGCGTTGACTTCTTAGGCCCTAACTATTCCATCTGGTGGAACAACGCCCTAGGGTGGAGCCTAGGTTGCCCGGAACGTAGGAATGACCATAGCTTTTACACGGGCAGCAATTATTCCTTTTATACAATGGAAGAACCGTTCTATTTATTTTGTATTTTATGCTTCGGGCGTTGACTTCTAAGGCCCTAACCGTTTGATCTGGTGGAGCATCGCCGTAGAGTGAAGCCTAGGTTGACCGGAACGTAGAAATGACCAGTACTTTCACACTGTTTGCAGTGACTCCTGTTATACGATGGAAAAACTGTTGCATCTTTATTGAATTTTATGCTTCTGGCGTTGACTTCTAAGGCCCTAACTATTCTATCTGGTGTATCAACGCCCTAGAGTGAAGCCTTGGTTGCTCCGAATGTAAAAATGACCATAACATTCACACTGGTTGAAATTATTCGTTTTATACGATGGAAAAACTGTTATATTTAAATTGTCTTTTATGCTTCTGGCGATGATTTCTTAGGCCCTAACTATTCAATCTGGTGGAACAACACCCTAGAGTGAGGCCTGGGTTACCCGGAACGTAGAAATGACCAGTACTTTCACACTGTTTGCAGTGACTCCTGTTATACGATGGAAAAACTGTTGCATCTTTATTGAATTTTATGCTTCTGGCGTTGACTTCTAAGGCCCTCACTATTCTATCCGGTGTATCAACGCCCTAGAGTGAAGCCTAGGTTGCTCCGAATGTAAAAATGACCATAACATTCACACTGGTTGAAATTATTCGTTTTGTACGATGGAAAAACTGTTATATTTAAATTGTATTTTATGCTTCTGGCGATGATTTCTTAGGCCCTAACTATTCAATCTGGTGGAACAACACCCTAGAGTGAGGCCTAGGTTGCCCGGAACGTAGAAATGACCATCACTTCCATACTGGTAGTAATCATTCGTTTTATACGATGGAAAAACTGTTGTATTTATATTGTATTTTATGCTTCTGGCGTTGACTTCTAAGGCACAAACTATTCGATCTGGTGGAGCAATGCCCTAGAGTGAAGCCTAGGTTGCCCGGAACGAAGAAATGACCATCACTTTCAAACTGGTTGCAATTAATCCTTTTATACGATGGAAAAACTGTTGTATTTTTATTGCATTTTATGCTTCCGGCGTTGACTTCTAAGGCCCTAATTGTTCAATCTGTTGGAGCAACGCCCTAGGCTGAAGCCTAGGTTGCCAGGAAAGTTGAAATGACATTAACTTTCATACTGGTTGCAATTATTCGTTTTATACGATGGAAAAACTGTTGTATTTATATTGCATTTTAAGCTTCTGGCGTCGACTTCTAAGGCACTAACTATTCGATCTGGTGGAGCAACGCAACAGAGTGAAGTCTAGGTTGCCCGGAACGTAGAATTGGCCATCACTTTCAAACTGGTTGCAATTATTCCTGTTATATGGTGGTAACACTGATGTATTTTTTTTGCATTTTATGGTTCGGGCGTTGACTTCTACGGCCCTAACTATTAAACCTGTTGGAGCAACGCCCTAGGGTGAAGCCTAGGTTGCTCGGAAAGTAGAAATGACCATAAGTTTCATACTGGTTGCAATTATTTGTTTTATACGATGGAAAAACTGTAGTATGTATATTGTATTTTATGCTTCTGGCGTTGACTTCTTAGGCCCTAACTATTCGATCTGGTGGAGCAATGCCTCAGAGTTAAGTCTAGGATGCCCGAAACGCCGAAATGATCATTACCTTCACGCTTGTTGAAATTATTCCTGTTATACGATGAAAAGGCAGTTGTATTTATATTGTGTTTTATGCTTCAGGCGTAGGCTTCTAAGGCCGTAGCTATTCGATATGGTGGAGCTCCGCCCTAGAGTGAAGCCTAGGTTGCCCGGAAAGGAGAAATGACCATCACTTTCAAACTGGTTGCAATTAATCCTGTTATACGATGGAAAATCTGTTGTATTTTTATTGCATTTTATGCTTCTGGCGTTGACTTGTTAGGCCCTAACTATTCGATCTGGTGGAACAACGGCCTAGGGTGAAGCCTAGGTTGCCCGGAACGTAGAAATGACCATAACTTTACACTGGTAGCAATTATTCGTTTTATACAATGGAAAAACTGTTCTATTTATTTTGTATTTAATGCTTCGGGCGTTGGCTTCTAAGGCCCTAACTGTTTGTTCTGGTGGAGCAACGCCCTAGAGTGAAGCCTAGGTTGCGCGGAAAGTAGAAATGACAATAACTTTCACACTGGTTGCAATTATTCGTTTTATACGATGGAAAAACTGTTGTATTTATATTGTATTTTAAGCTTCTGGCGTCGACTTCTAAGGCACTAACTATTCGATCTGGTGGAGCAACGCAATAGAGTGAAGCCTAGGTTGCCCGGAACGTAGAATTGGCCATCACTTTCAAACTGGTTGCAATTATTCCTGTTATATGATGGTAACACTGTTGTATTTTTTTTGCATTTTATGGTTCGGGCGTTGACTTCTACGGCCCTAACTATTGAACCTGTTGGAGCAACGCCCTAGGGTGAAGCCTAGGTTGCTCGGAAAGTAGAAATGACCATAAGTCTCATACGGGTTGCAATTATTTGTTTTATACGATGGAAAAACTGTTGTATTTATATTGTATTTTAAGCTTCTGGCGTCGACTTCTAAGGCACTAACTATTCGATCTGGTGGAGCAACGCAATAGAGTGAAGCCTAGGTTGCCCGGAACGTAGAATTGGCCATCACTTTCAAACTGGTTGCAAATATTCCTGTTATATGATCGTAACACTGTTGTATTTTTTTTGCATTTTATGGTTCGGGCGTTGACTTCTACTACCCTAACTATTCAATCTGTTGGAGCAACGCCCTAGGGTGAAGCCTAGGTTGCTCGGAAAGTAGAAATGACCATAAGTTTCATACTGGTTGCAATTATTCGTTTTATACGATGGAAAAACTGTTGTATTTATATTGCATTTTAAGCTTCTGGCGTCGACTTCTAAGGCACTAACTATTCGATCTGGTGGAGCAACGCAATAGAGCGAAGCCTAGGTTGCCCGGAACGTAGAATTGGCCATCACTTTCAAACTGGTTGCAATTATTCCTGCTATATGGTGGTAACACTGTTGTATTTTTTTTTTGCATTTTATGGTTCGGGCGTTGGCTTCTACGGCCCTAACTATTGAACCTGTTGGAGCAACGCCCTAGGGTGAAGCCTAGGTTGCTCGGGAAGTAGAAATGGCCATAAGTTTCATACTGGTTGCAATTATTTGTTTTATACGATGGAAAAACTGTTGTATTTATAGTGTATTTTATGCTTCTGGCGTTGACTTCTTAGGCCCTAACTATTCGATCTGGTGGAGCAATGCCTCAGCGTTAAGTCTAGGATGCCCGAAACGCCGAAATGATCATTACTTTCACGCTTGATGAAATTATTCCTGTTATACGATGAAAAGGCTGTTGTATTTATATTGTATTTTATGCTTCAGGCGTAGGCTTCTAAGGCCGTAGCTATTCGATATGGTGGAGCTGCGCCCTAGAGTGAAGCCTAGGATGCTCGGACCGTAGACGTGACCACTACTTTCACACTGTTTGCAATTATTCATTTAATACGATGGAAAAGCTGTTGTATTTATATCGCATTTTATGCTTCGGGCGTTGACTTCTTAGGCCCTAACACTTGGATCTGGTGGAGCAACGCCCTACAGTGAAGCCTAGGTTGCCCGGAACGTAGATATGACCATAACCTTCAGACAGGTTGCTATTATTCGTTTTATACGATGGAAAAACTGGTATATTTACATTGTATCTTATGCTTTTGGCGTTGACTTCTTAGGCCCTAACAATTCGATCTGGTGGAACAACGCCCTAGAGTGAAGCCTAGGTTTCCTGGAACGTACAAATGACCATCACTTTCACAAGGGTTGCAATTATTCCTGTTATAGGATGGAAAAACTGTTGTATTTTTTATGCATTTTATGCTTCGCGCATTGGCTTCTAAGGCCCTAACTATTCAATCTGTTGGAGCAACGCCCTAGGGTATAGCCTAGGTTGCCCGGAACGTGGAAATGACCAGAACACTCACACTGGTTGCAATTATTCTATTTATACGATGTAAAAGCTGTAGTATTTATATCGTATTTTATGCTTCTGGCGTTGACTTCTTAGGCCCTAACTATTCGTCCTGGTGGAGCCACGCCCTAGAGTGAAACCTAGGTTGCCCGTAACGTAAAAATGACCATTACATTAACACTGGTTGCCATTATTCCTGTTATACGATGGAAAAACTGTTGTATTTTTATTGTATTTTATGCTTCTGTCGTTCACTTCTTAGGCCCTAACTATTCGATCTGGTGGAGCAACGGCCTAGGGTGAAGCCTAGCTTGCCCGGAACGTAGAAATGACCATAACTTTCATACTGGTTGCAATTATTCGTTTTATATGTTGGAAGAACTGTTGTATTTATATTGTATTTTATGCTGCTGTCGTTCACTTCTTAGGCACTAACTATTCGATCTGGTGGAACAACGCCCTGGGGTGAAGCCTAGGTTGCCCGAACGTAGAAATGACCATAACTTTCATACTGGTTGCTATTATTCGTTTTATACGATGGAAAAACTGTTATATTTATACTGTATCTAAGCTTCTGGCGTTGACTTCCGAGGCCGTTGCTATTCGATGTGGTGGAAGAACGCCGTAGAGTGAAGCCTAGGTAGCCCGGATCGTAGAAATGTCCATATCTTTCACACTGTTTGCAGTTTTTCGTTTTATACGATGGAAATACTGTTTTATTTATTTTGTATTTTATGCTTCGGCCGTTGACTTCTAAGGCCCTAACTATTCGATCTGGTGTAGCAACGCCCTAGAGTGCAGCCTAGATTGCCCGGAACGTAAAAATGACCATAACGTTCACACTGGTTGCTATCATTCGTTTTATATGATGGAAAAACTGTTGTATTTATATTGTATTTTATGCTTCTGGCGTTCACTTCTTAGGCCCTATCTATTCGATCTGGTGGAACAACGGCCTAGGGTGAAGCCTGGGTTGCCCGGAACGTAGAAATGACCATAACTTTTACACTGGTAGCAATTATTCGTTTTATACAATGGAAAAACTGTTCTATTTATTTTGTATTTAATGCTTCGGGCGTTGACTTCTAAGGCCCTAACTGTTTGGTCTGGTGGAGCAACGCCCTAGTGTGAAGCCTAGGTTGCCTGGAACGTAGAAATGACCATCACCTTCACACGGGTTGCAATTATTCCAGTTATAGGATGGAAAGACTGTTGTATTTTTATTGTGTTTTATACTTCAGGCGTTGACTTCTGAGGCCGTAGCTATCCCATGTGGTGGAAGAACGCCATACAGTGAAGCCTAGGTTGCCCGGAACGCAGAAATGGCCATAACATTCACACTGGTTGCAATTATTTGTTTGATACGATGGAAAAGCTGTTGTATTGATATCGTATTTTATGCTTCTGGCGTTGACTTCTTAGGCCCTAACTATTCCATCTGGTGGAACAACGCCCTAGGGTGGAGCCTAGGTTGCCCGGAACGTAGGAATGACCATAGCTTTTACACGGGCAGCAATTATTCCTTTTATACAATGGAAGAACCGTTCTATTTATTTTGTATTTTATGCTTCGGGCGTTGACTTCTAAGGCCCTAACCGTTTGATCTGGCGGAGCATCGCCCTGGAGTGAAGCCTAGGTTGCCCGGAACGTAGAAATGACCATAACTTTCACACTGGTTGCTATTATTCGTTTTATACGATGGAAAAACTGTTATATTTATATTGTATTTAAGCTTCTGGCGTTGACTTCTGAGGCCGCTGCTATTCGATGTGGTGGAAGAACGCCATAGAGTGAAGCCTAGGTATCCCGGGTCGTAGAAATGTCCATATCTTTCACAGTGTTTGCAATTCTTCGTTTTATACGATGGAAAAACTGTTATATTTAAATTGTATTTTATGCTTCTGGCGATGATATCTTAGGCCCTCACTATTCAATCTGGTGGAACAACACCCTAGAGTGAGGCCTAGGTTGCCCGGAACGTAGAAATGACCATCACTTCCATACTGGTAGCAATCATTCGTTTTATACGATGGGAAAACTGTTGTATTTATATTGTATTTTATGCTTCTGGCTTTGACTTCTAAGGCACTAACTATTCGATCTGGTGGAGCAACGCACTAGAGTGAAGTCGAGGTTGCCCGGAACGTAGAAATAACAATCACTTTCAAACTGGTAGCAATTATTCCGGATATATGATGGAAAAACTGTTGTATTTATATTGTATTTTATGCTTCTGGCGTTCACTTCTCAGGCCCTAACTATTCGATCTGTTGGAACAACGCCTTGGCGTGAAGCCTAGGCTGCCGGGTACGTAGAAATGACCATAACTTTCACACTGGTCGCTATTATTCGTTTTATACGATGGAGAAACTGTTAAATTTATATTGTATTTTATGCTTCTGGCTTTGCCTTCTTAGGCCCTAGCTGTTCGATCTGGTGGGACAACGCCCTAGAGTGAAGCCTAGGTTGCCCGGAACGTAGAAATGAACATAACTTTCAAACTGGTTGCTATTATTCGTTCTATACGATGGAAAAACTGTGTTATTTATATTGTATCTCATGCTTCCTGCGTTGACTTCTTAGGCCCTAACAATTCGATCTGGTGGAACAACGCCCTAGAGTGAAGCCTAGGTTGCCTGGAACGTACAAATGACCATCACTTTCACACGGGTTGCAATTATTCCTGTTATAGGATGGAAAGACTGTTGTATTTTTATTGTATTTTATGCTGCTGGCGTTCAGTTCTTAGGCCCTAACTATTCGATCTGGTGGCACAACGCCCTGTGGTGAAGCCTAGGTTGCTCGGAATGTAAAAATGACCATAACATTCACACTGGTTGAAATTATTCGTTTTATACGATGGAAAAACTGTTATATTTAAATTGTATTTTATGCTTCTGGCGATGATATCTTAGGCCCTAACTATTCAATCTGGTGGAACAACACCCTAGAGTGAGGCCTAGGTTGCCCGGAACGTAGAAATGACCATCACTTCCATACTGGTAGCAATCATTCGTTTTATACGATGGGAAAACTGTTGTATTTATATTGTATTTTATGCTTCTGGCGTTGACTTCTAAGGCACTAACTATTCGATCTGGTGGAGCAACGCACTAGAGTGAAGTCGAGGTTGTCCGGAACGTAGAAATGACAATCACTTTCAAACTGGTAGCAATTATTCCGGTTATATGATGGAAAAACTGTTGTATTTTTATTGCATTTTATGCTTCGGGCAATGACTTCTAAGGCCCTAACTATTCAATCTGTAGGAGCAGCGCCCTAGGGTGTAGCCTAGGATGCCCGTAAAGTAGAATTGACCATAGCTTTCATACTGGTTGCAATTATTCGTTTTATATGATGGAAAAACTGTTGTATTTATATTGTATTTTATGCTTCTGGCGTTCACCTCTCAGGCCCTAACTATTCGATATGGTGGAACAACGCCTTGGGGTGAAGCCTAGGTTGCC
This sequence comes from Calliopsis andreniformis, assembly GCF_051401765.1. NCBI lineage: Eukaryota > Metazoa > Arthropoda > Insecta > Hymenoptera > Andrenidae > Calliopsis > Calliopsis andreniformis. The sequence goes on from NC_135072.1 coordinate 17,326,162, forward strand.
GGGAACGTAGAAATGACCATAACTTTCACACTGGTCGCTATTATTCGTTTTATACGATGGAGAAACTGTTATATTTATATTGAATTTTATGCTTCTGGCGTTGCCTTCTTAGGCCCTAGCTGTTCGATCTGGTGGAACAACGCCCTAGAGTGAAGCCTAGGCTGCCCGGAACGTAGAAATGACCATAACTTTCACACTGGTTGCTATTATTCGTTCCATACGATGGAAAGACTGTTATATATATATTGTATCTTATGCTTCTGGCGTTGACTTCTTAGGCCCTAACAATTCGATCTGGTGGAACAACGCCCTAGAGTGAAGCCTAGGTTGCCTGGAACGTACAAATGACCATCACTTTCACACGGGTTGCAATTATTCCTGTTATAGGATGGAAAGACTGTTGTACTTTTATTGTATTTTATGCTTGAGGCGTTGACTTCTGAGGCCGTAGCTATTCGATGTGGTGGAAGAACGCCATAGAGTGAAGCCTAGGTTGCCCGGAACGTAGAAATGACCATAAGTTTCATACTGGTTGCAATTAATCGTTTTATATGATGGAAGAACTGTTGTATTTATATTGTATTTAATGCTGCTGGCGTTCACTTCTTAGGCCCTAACTATTCGATCTGGTGGAACAACGCCCTGGGGTGAGGCCTAGGTTGCCCGGAACGTAGAAATGACCATAAATTTCACACTGGTTTCTATTATTCGTTTTATACGATGGAAAAACTGTTATATTTATATTGTATTTTATGCTTCTGGCGTTGCCTTCTTAGGCCCTAACTGTTCGATGTGGTGGAACAACGCCCTAGAGTGAAGCCTAGGTTACCCGGAACGTAGAAATGACCAGTACTTTCACAGTGTTTGCAATTATTCATTTTATACTATGGAAAAGCTGTTGTATTGATATTGTATTTTATGCTTCTGGCGTTGACTTCTAAGGCCGTAGCTATTAGCTGTGGTGGAGCAACGCCCTACAGTGACGCCTAGGTTGCCCGGAACGTAGGAATGACCATTAATTTCACAATGTTTGCAATTATTCATTTTATACAATGGAAAAACGGTTGTACTTCTTTGTGTTTTATTCTTCTGGCGTTGAATTCCAAGTCCCTAGCTGTTCGATCTGGTGGACCAACGCCCTATAGTGAAAGCTAGGTTGGTCGGAATGTAGAAATGACTTTAACTTTCACACTGGTCCCAATTATTCGTTTTATACGATGGAAAAGCTGTTGTATTTTGTATCGTATTTTATGCTTCGGGCGTTTACTTCTAAGGCCCTCACTATTCGATCTGGTGGAGCAACGCCCTAGAGTGAAACCTAGGTTGCCCGGAACGTAGAAATAACCACAACTTTCATACTTGTTGCAATTATTCGTTTTATACGATGGAAAAACTGTTGTATTTTTATTGTATTTTATGCTTCAGGCGTTGACTTCTGAGGCCGTAGCTATTCGATGTGGTGGAAGAACGCCATAGAGTGAAGCCTAGGTTGCCCGGAACGTAGAAATGACCATAACTTTCATACTGGTGGCAATTATTCGTTTTATATGATGGAAAAACTGTTGTATTTATATTGTATTTTATGCTGCTGGCGTTCAGTTCTTAGGCCCTAACTATTCGATCTGGTGGCACAACGCCCTGGGGTGAAGCCTAGGTTGCTCGGAATGTAAAAATGACCATAACATTCACACTGGTTGAAATTATTCGTTTTATACGATGGAAAAACTGTTATATTTAAATTGTATTTTATGCTTCTGGCGATGATATCTTAGGCCCTCACTATTCAATCTGGTGGAACAACACCCTAGAGTGAGGCCTAGGTTGCCCGGAACGTAGAAATGACCATCACTTCCATACTGGTAGCAATCATTCGTTTTATACGATGGGAAAACTGTTGTATTTATATTGTATTTTATGCTTCTGGCGTTGACTTCTAAGGCACAAACTATTCGACCTGGTGGAGCAATGCCCTAGAGTGAAGCCTAGGTTGCCCGGAACGTAGAAATGACCATAGCTTTCATACTGGTTGCAATTATTCGTTTTATATGATGGAAAAACTGTTGTATTTATATTGTATTTTATGCTTCTGGCGTTCACTTCTCAGGCCCTAACTATTCGATCTGTTGGAACAACGCCTTGGCGTGAAGCCTAGGCTGCCGGGTACGTAGAAATGACCATAACTTTCACACTGGTCGCTATTATTCGTTTTATACGATGGAGAAACTGTTAAATTTATATTGTATTTTATGCTTCTGGCTTTGCCTTCTTAGGCCCTAGCTGTTCGATCTGGTGGGACAACGCCCTAGAGTGAAGCCTAGGTTGCCCGGAACGTAGAAATGAACATAACTTTCAAACTGGTTGCTATTATTCGTTCTATACGATGGAAAAACTGTGTTATTTATATTGTATCTCATGCTTCCTGCGTTGACTTCTTAGGCCCTAACAATTCGATCTGGTGGAACAACGCCCTAGAGTGAAGCCTAGGTTGCCTGGAACGTACAAATGACCATCACTTTCACACGGGTTGCAATTATTCCTGTTATAGGATGGAAAGACTGTTGTATTTTTATTGTATTTTATGCTTCAGGTGTTGACTTCTGAGGCCGTAGCTATTCGGTGTGGTGGAAGAACGCCATAGAGTGAAGCCTAGGATGCCCGGAACGTAGAAATGACCATAACTTTCATACTGGTGGCAATTATTCGTTTTATATGATGGAAAAGCTGTTGTATTTATATTGTATTTTATGCTTCTGGCGTTGACTTCTAAGGCACAGACTATTCCATCTGGTGGAGCAATGCCCTAGAGTGAAGCCTAGGTTGCCCGGAACGTAGAAATGACCACCACCTTCAAACTGGTTGCAATTATTCCTGTTTTACGATGGAAAAACTGTTGTATTTTTATTGCATTTTATGCTTCGGGCATTGACTTCTAAGGTCCTAACTATTCAATCTGTTGGAGCAACGCCCTAGGGTGATGCCTAGGTTGCCCGGAAAGTAGAAATGACAATAACTTTCACACTGGTTGCAATTATTCGTTTTATACGATGGAAAAGCTGTTGCATCTTTATTGTATTTTATGCTTCTGTCGTTGACGTCTAAGGCCGTAGCTATTAGATGTGGTAGAGCAACGCACTAGAGTGACGCCTAGGTTGCCTGGAACGCAGAAATGACCATCACTTTCAAACTGGTTGCAATTAATCCTTTTATACGATGGAAAAACTGTTGTATTTTTATTGCATTTTATGCTTCCGGCGTTGACTTCTAAGGCCCTAATTGTTCAATCTGTTGGAGCAACGCCCTAGGCTGAAGCCTAGGTTGCCCGGAAAGTTGAAATGACATTAACTTTCATACTGGTTGCTATTATTCGTTTTATACGATGGAAAAACTGTTGTATTTATATTGTATTTTATGCTTCTGGCGTTGACTTCTAAGGCACTAACTATTCGATCTGTTGGAGCAACGCACTAGAGTGAAGCCGAGGTTGCCCGGAACGTAGAAATGACCATCACTTTCAAACAGGTTGCAATTATTTCTGATATATGATGGAAAAACTGTTGTATTTTTATTGCATTTTGTGCTTCGGGCATTGACTTCTAAGGCCCTAATTATTCAATCTGTTGGAGCAACGAACTAGGGTGTAGCCTAGGTTGCCCGGAACGTAGAAATGACCATAGCTTCCATCCTGGTAGCAATCATTCGTTTTATACGATGGAAAAACTGTAGTATTTATATTGTATTTTATGCTTCTGGCGTTGACTTCTAAGGCACAAACTATTCGATCTGGTGGAGCAATGCCCTAGAGTGAAGCCTAGGTTGTCCGTAAAGTAGAAATGACCATAGCTTTCATACTGGTTGCAATTATTCGTTTTATATGATGGAAAAACTGTTGTATTTATATTGTATTTTATGCTTCTGGCGTTCACCTCTCAGGCCCTAACTATTCGATATGGTGGTACAACGCCTTGGGGTGAAGCCTAGGTTGCCGGGAACGTAGAAATGACCATAACTTTCACACTGGTCGCTATTATTCGTTTTATACGATGGGGAAACTATTATATTTATATTGTATTTTATGCTTCTGGCGTTGCCTTCTTAGGCCCTAGCTGTTCGATCTGGTGGAACAACGCCCTAGAGTGAAGCCTAGGCTGCCCGGAACGTAGAAATGACCATAACTTTCACACTGGTTGCTATTATTCGTTCTATACGATGGAAAAACTGTTATAATTATATTCTATCTTATGCTTCTGGCGTTGACTTCTAAGGCCCTAACTATTCAATCTGTTGGACCAACGCCCTAGAGTGTAGCCAAGGTTGCTCGGAATGTAGAAATGACCATAACATTCACACTGGTTGAAATTATTCGTTTTATACAATGGAAAAGCTGTTGTATTTATATTGTATCTTATGCTTCTGGCGTTGACTTCTTAGGCCCTAACAATTCGATCTGGTGGAACAACAACCTAGAGTGAGGCCTAGGTTGCCCGGAACGTAGAACTGACCATAACTTTTACACAGGTAGCAATTATTCGTTTTATACAATTGAAAAACTGTTGTATTTATATTGTATTTTATGCTTCTGGCGTTGACTTCTAAGGCACAAACTATTCGATCTGGTGGAGCAATGCCCTAGAGTGAAGCCTAGGTTGTCCGTAAAGTAGAAATGACCATAGCTTTCATACTGGTTGCAATTATTCGTTTTATATGATGGAAAAACTGTTGTATTTATATTGTATTTTATGCTTCTGGCGTTCACCTCTCAGGCCCTAACTATTCGATATGGTGGAACAACGCCTTGGGGTGAAGCCTAGGTTGCCGGGAACGTAGAAATGACCATAACTTTCACACTGGTCGCTATTATTCGTTTTATACGATGGGGAAACTATTATATTTATATTGTATTTTATGCTTCTGGCGTTGCCTTCTTAGGCCCTAGCTGTTCGATCTGGTGGAACAACGCCCTAGAGTGAAGCCTAGGCTGCCCGGAACGTAGAAATGACCATAACTTTCACACTGGTTGCTATTATTCGTTCTATACGATGGAAAAACTGTTATAATTATATTCTATCTTATGCTTCTGGCGTTGACTTCTAAGGCCCTAACTATTCAATCTGTTGGACCAACGCCCTAGAGTGTAGCCAAGGTTGCTCGGAATGTAGAAATGACCATAACATTCACACTGGTTGAAATTATTCGTTTTATACGATGGAAAAGCTGTTGTATTTATATTGTATCTTATGCTTCTGGCGTTGACTTCTTAAGCCCTAACAATTCGATCTGGTGGAACAACAACCTAGAGTGAGGCCTAGGTTGCCCGGAACGTAGAACTGGCCATAACTTTTACACAGGTAGCAATTATTCGTTTTATACAATTGAAAAACTGTTGTATTTAAATTGTATTTTATGCTTCTGGCGTTGACTTCTAAGGCACTAACTATTCGATCTGGTGCAGCAACGTCCTAGAGTGAAGCCTAGGTTGCCCGGAACGTAGAAATGACCATAACTTTCACACTGGTTGCTATTATTCCTTCTATACGATGGAAAAACTGTTATATTTATATTGTATCTTATGCTTCTGGCGTTGACTTCTTAGGCCCTAACAATTCGATCTGGTGGAACAACGACCTAGAGTGAGGCCTAGGTAGCCCGGAACGTAGAAAGGACCATCACTTCCATACTGGTAGCAATTGTCCATTTTATACGATGGGAAAACTGTTGTACTTATATTGTATTTTATGCTTCTGGCGTTGACTTCTTATGCCACAACTATTCCATCTGGTGGAACAACGCCATAGGGTGAAGCCTAGGTGGACCGGAACGTAGAAATAGAAATAACTTTCACACCGGTAGCAATTATTCGTTTTATACGATGGAAAAACAGTTCTATTTATTTTGTATTTTATGCTTCGGCCGTTGACTTCTAAGGCCCTAACTATTCGATCTGGTGGAGCAACGCCCTAGAGTGAAGCCTAGGTTGCCCGGAACGTAGAAATGACGTTAACTGTCATACTGGTTGCAATTATTCGTTTTATACGATGGAAAGGCTGTTGTATTTATATTGTATTTTATGCTTCTGGCGTTCACTTCTTAGGCCCTGACTCTTCGATCTGGTGGAACATAGCCCTATGGTGAAGCCTAGGTTGACCGGAACCTAGAAACCACCATAACTTTCACACCGGTAGCAATTATTCGTTTTACACGATGGAAAAACTGTTCCATTTATTTTGTATCTTATGCTTCTGGCGTTGACTTCTAAGGCACTAACTATTCGATCTCGTGGAGCAACGCCCTAGAGTGAAGCCTAAGTTGCCCGGAACGTAGAAATTACCATCACTTTCAAACTGGTTTCAAATATTCCTGTTATATGATGGAAAAACTGTTGTATTTTCATTGCATTTTATGCTTCGGGCAATGACTTCTAAGGCCCTAACTATTCAATCTGTAGGAGCAACGCCCTAGGGTGTAGCCTAGGATGCCCGTAAAGTAGAATTGACCATAGCTTTCATACTGGTTGCAATTATTCGTTTTATATGATGGAAAAACTGTTGTATTTATATTGTATTTTATGCTTCTGGCGTTCACCTCTCAGGCCCTAACTATTCGATATGGTGGAACAACGCCTTGGGGTGAAGCCTAGGTTGCCGGGAACGTAGAAATGACCATAACTTTCACACTGGTCGCTATTATTCGTTTTATACGATGGAGAAACTGTTATATTTATATTGTATTTTATGCTTCTGGCGTTGCCTTCTTAGGCCCTAGCTGTTCGATCTGGTGGAACAACGCCCTAGAGTGAAGCCTAGGCTGCCCGGAACGTAGAAATGACCATAACTTTCACACTGGTTGCTATTATTCGTTCTATACGATGGAAAAACTGTTATAATTATATTCTATCTTATGCTTCTGGCGTTGACTTCTTAGGTCCTAACTATTCGATCTGGTGGAACAACGCCCTAGGGTGAAGCCTAGGTTGCCCGGAACGTAGAAATGACCATAACTTTCACACTGGTTGCTATTATTCGTTCTATACGATGGAAAAACTGTTATATTTATATTGTATCTTATGCTTCTGGCGTTGACTTCTTAGGCCCTAACAATTCGGTCTGGTGGAACAACGCCCTAGAGTAAAGCCTAGGTTGCCTGGAACGTACAAATGACCATCACTTTCACACAGGTTGCAATTATTCCTGTTATAAGATGGAAAGACTATTGCATTTTTATTGTATTTTATGCTTCAGGCGTTGACTTCTGAGGCCGCAGCTATTCGATGTGGTGGAAGAACGCCATAGAGTGAAGCCTAGGTTGCCCGCAACGTAGAAATGACCATAACTTTCATACTGGTGTCAAGCATTCGTTTTATATGATGGAAGAACTGTTGTATTTATATTATATTTTATGCTGCTGGCGTTCACTTCTTAGGCCCTAACTATTCGATCTGGTGGAACAACGCCCTGGGGTGAAGCCTAGGTTGCCCGGAACGTAGAAATGACCATAACTTTGACACTGGTTGCTATTATTCGTTTTATACTATGGAAAAACTGTTCTATTTATTTTGTATTTTATGCTTCGGGCGTTGACTTCTAAGGCCCTAACTGTTTGATCTGGTGGAGCAACGCCCTAGAGTGAAGCCTAGGTTGCCCGGAACGTAGAAATCACCATAACTTTCACACCGGATGCTATTATTCGTTCCATGCGATGGAAAGACTGTTATATATATATTGTATCTTATGCTTCTGGCGTTGACTTCTTAGGCCCTAACAATTCGATCTGGTGGAACAACGCCCTAGAGTGAAGCCTAGGTTGCCTGGAACGTACAAATGACCATCACTTTCACACGTGTTGCAATTATTCATTTTATACTATGGAAAAGCTGTTGTATTGGTATTGTATTTTATGCTTCTGGCGTTGACTTCTAAGGCCGTAGCTATTAGCTGTGGTGGAGCAACGCCGTACAGTGACGCCTAGGTTGCCCGGAACGTAGGAATGACCATTAATTTCACAATGTTTGCAATTATTCATTTTATACAATGGAAAAACGGTTGTACTTATATTGTGTTTTATTCTTCTGGCGTTGAATTCCAAGTCCCTAGCTATTCGATCTGGTGGAGCAACGCCCTAGAGTGAAACCTAGGTTGCCCGGAACGTAGAAATAACCACAACTTTCATACTTGTTGCAATTATTCGTTTTATACGATGGAAAAACTGTTGTATTTTTATTGTATTTTATGCTTCAGGCGTTGACTTCTGAGGCCGTAGCTATTCCATGTGGTGGAAGAACGCCATAGAGTGAAGCCTAGGTTGCCCGGAACGTAGAAATGACCATCAGTTTCACACTGGTTGCAATTACTCCTGTTATACGATGGAAAAGCTATTGTATATTTAATGTATTTTATGCTTCGGGTGTTGACTTCTATGGCCCTACCTATTCGATCTGGTGGAGCAACACCCTACAGTCAAGCCTAGGTTGCCCGGAATGTAGAAATGACCATGACATTCACACCGGTTGCAATTATTCATGCTATACGTTGGAAAAACTGTTGCATTTTTATTGTATTTTATGCTTCTAGCGTTGACTTCTAAGGCCGTAGCTATTCGATGTGGTGGAGCAACTCCCTAGAGTGGAGCCTAGGTTGTCCGGAACGTAGAAATGACCATTACTTTCACACTGTTTGCAATTACACTTTTTATACGATGGAAAATGTGTTGTATTTATATTGTATTTTATGCTTCTAGCGTTGACTTCTAAGGCCGTAGCTATTAGATGTGGTGGAGTAACGCCCTAGAGCGACGCCTAGGTTGCCTGGAACGTAGAAATGACCATAACTTTCACACTGGTTGCTATTATTCGTTCTATACGATGGAACAACTGTTATATTTATATTGTGTCTTATGCTTCTGGCGTTGACTTCTTAGGCCCTAACAATTCGATCTGGTGGAACAACGCCCTAGAGTGAAGCCTAGGTTGCCTGGTACGTACAAATGACCATCACTTTCACACGGGTTGCAATTATTCCTGTTATAGGATGGAAGGACTGTTGTATTTTTATTGTATTTTATGCTTCAGGCGTTGACTTCTGAGGCCGCAGCTATTCGATGTGGTGGAAGAACGCCATAGTGTGAAGCCGAGGTTGCCCGGAACGTAGAAATGACCATCACTTTCAAACTGGTTGCAATTATTCCGGTTATATGATGGAAAAACTGTTGTATTTTTATTGCATTTTATGCTTCGGGCATTGACTTCTAAGGCCCTAACCATTCAATCTGTTCGAGCAACGCCCTAGGGTGTAGCCTAGGTTGCCCGGAAAGTAGAAATGACCACAACTTTCATACTGGTTGCAATTACTCGTATTATATGATGGAAAAACTGTTTTATTTATATTGTATTTTATGCTTCTGGCGTTCACTTCTTAGGCCCTAACTAGTCGATCTGGTGGAACAGCGACCTGGGGTGATGCCTAGGTTACCCGGAACGTAGAAATGACAATAACTTTCACACTGGTTACTATTATCCGTTTTATACGATGGAAAAACTGTTATATTTATATTGTATCTTATGCTTCTGGCGTTGCCTTCTTAGGCCCTGACTGTTCGATCTGATGCAACAACGCCCTAGAGTGAAGCCTAGGTTACCCGGAACGTAGAAATGACCAGTACTTTCACACGGGTTGCAATTATTCCTGTTATAGGATGGAAGGACTGTTGAATTTTTATTGTATTTTATGCTTCAGGCGTTGGCTTCTGAGGCCGCAGCTATTCGACGCGGAGGAAGAACGCCATATAGTGAAGCCTAGGTTGCTCGGAACGTAGAAATGACCATAACTTTCATACTGGTTGCAATCATTCGTTTTATATGATGGAAGAGCTGTTGTATTTATATTGCATTTTATGCTGCTGGCGTTCACTTCTTAGGCCCTAACTATTCGATCTGGTGGAACAACGCCCTGGGGTGAAGCCTAGGTTGCCCGGAACGTAGAAATGACCATCACTTTCACACTGGTTGCTATTATTCCTGTTATACGATGGAAAAACTGTTCTATTTATTTTGTATTTTATGCTTCGGGCGTTGACTTCTAAGACCCTATCTGTTTGATCTGGTGGAGCAACGCCCTAGAGTGAAGCCTAGGTTGACAGGAACGTAGAAGTGACCATAACTTTCACACTGGATGCTATCATCCGTTCTATACGATGGAAAGACGGTTATATTTATATTGTACCTTATGCTTCTGGCGTTGACTTCTTAGGCCCTAACAATTCGATCTGGTGGAACAACGCCCTAGAGTGAAGCCTAGGCTGCCTGGAACGTACAAATGACCATCACTTTCACACGGGTTGCAATTATTCCTGTTATAAGATTGAAAGACTGTTGTATTTTTATTGCATTTTATGCTTCAGGCGTTGACTTCTGAGGCCGTAGCTATTCGATGTGGTGGAAGAACGCCATAGAGTGAAGCCTAGGTTGCCCGGAACGTAGAAAGGACCATCACTTTCACACTGGTTGCAATTATTCCTGTTATACGGTGGAAAAGCTCTTGTATATTTAATGTATTTTATGCTTCGGGCGTTGACTTCTATGGCCCTACCTATTCGATCTGGTGGAGCAACGCCCTACAGTCAAGCCTACGTAGCCCGCAACGTAGAAATGAACATAACTTTCACACTGGTAGCAATTATTCGTTTTATACAATGGAAAAACTGTTCTATTTATTTTGTATTTTATGCTTCGGGCGATGACTTCTATGGCCCTACCTATTCGATCTGGTGGAGCAACACGCTACAGTCAAGCCTAGGTTGGCCGGAACGTAGAAATGACCATGACATTCACACCGGTTGCAATTATTCATGCTATACGTTGGAAAAACTGTTGCATTTTTATTGTATTTTATGCTTCTAGCGTTGACTTCTAAGGCCGTAGCTATTCGATGTGGTGGAGGAAACGCCCTAGAGTGAAGCCTAGGTTGTCCGGAACGTAGAAATGACCATTACTTTCACACTGTTTGCAATTATTCTTTTTATACGATGGAAAGGGTGTTGTATTTATATTGTATTTTATGCTTCTAGCGTTGACTTCTAAGGCCGTAGCTATTAGATGTGGTGGAGTAACGCCCTAGAGTGACGCCTAGGTTGCCTGGAACGTAGAAATGACCATTACTTTCACAATGTTTCCAATTATTCATTTTATACGATGGAAAAACTGTTGTACTTATATTGTATTTTATTCTTATGGCGCTGAATTCTATGTCCCTAGCTATGCGATCTGGTGGAGGAACGCCCTAGAGTGAAACCTAGGTTGCCCGGAACGTAGAAATTACCATAACTTTCACACTCGTAGGAATTATTCGTTTTATACGATGGAACAACTGTTCTATTTATTTTGTATTTCATGCTTCGGGCGTTGACTCCTAAGGCCCTAACTATTCAATCTGTTGGAGCAACGCCCTAGGGTGAAGCCTAGGTTGCCCGGAACGTAGAAATGACCATAACTTTGACACTGGTTGCTATTATTTGTTTTATACGATGGAAAAACTATACTATTTATTTGGTATCTCATGCTCCTGGCGTTGACTTCTTAGGCCCTAACAATTCGATATGGTGGAACAACGCCCTAGAGTGAACCCGAGGTTGCCCGGAACGTAGAATCGACCATCACTTTCAAACTGGTTGGAATTATTCCTGTTATATGATGGAAAAACTGTTGTATTTTTATTGCATTTTATGCTTCGGGCATTGACGTCTAAGGTCCTAACTATTCAATCTGTTGGAGCAACGCCCTAGGGTGAAGCCTAGGTTGCGCGGGAAGTTGAAGTGACAATAACTTTCACACTGGTTGCAATTATTCGTTTTATACGATGGAAAAGCTGTTGCATCTTTATTGTATTTTATGCTTCTGTCGTTGGCGTCTAGGGCCGTAGCTATTAGATGTGGTCGAGCAACGCACTAGAGTGACGCCTAGGTTGCCCGGAACGTGGAATGACCATTACTTTCGCAATGTTTGCAATTATTCATTTTATACGATGGAAAAACTGTTGTACTTATATTGTATTTTATGCTTCTGGCGTTGACTTCTTATGCCCTAACTATTGCATCTGGTGGAACAACGCCCTAGGGTGAAGCCTAGGTTGCCCGCAACGTAGAAATGGAAATAACTTTCACACCGGTAGCAATTATTCGTTTTATACGCTAGAAAAACAGTTCTATTTATTTTGTATTTTATGCTTCGGCCGTTGACTTCTAAGGCCCTAACTATTCAATCTGTTGGAGCAACGCCCTAGGGTGAAGCCTAGGTTACCGGGAAGTAGAAATGACCATAACTTTCATACTGCTGGCAATTATTCGTTTTATACGATGGAAAAACTGTTGTATTTATATTGTATTTTATACTTCGGGCGTTGACTTCTAAGGCCCTAACTATTCAATCTGTTGGACCAACGCCCTAGAGTGAAGCCAAGGTTGCTCGGAATGTAGAAATGACCATAACATTCACACTGGTTGAAATTATTCGTTTTATACGATGGAAAAGCTGTTGTATTTATATTGTATCTTATGCTTCTGGCGTTGACTTCTTAGGACCTAACAATTCGATCTGGTGGAACAACAACCTAGAGTGAGGCCTAGGTTGCCCGGAACGTAGAACTGACCATAACTTTTACACAGGTAGCAATTATTCGTTTTATACAATTGAAAAACTGTTGTATTTATATTGTATTTTATGCTTCTGGCGTTGACTTCTAAGGCACTAACTATTCGATCTGGTGCAGCAACGTCCTAGAGTGAAGCCTAGGTTGCCCGGAACGTAGAAATGACCATAACTTTCACACTGGTTGCTATTATTCCTTCTATACGATCGAAAAACTGTTATATTTATATTGTATCTTATGCTTCTGGCGTTGACTTCTTAGGCCCTAACAATTCGATCTGGTGGAACAACGACCTAGAGTGAGGCCTAGGTAGCCCGGAACGTAGAAATGACCATCACTTCCATACTGGTAGCAATTATTCGTTTTATACGATGGAAAAACTGTTGTATTTATATTGTATTTTATGCGTCTGGCGTTGACTTCTAAGGCACTAACTATTCGATCTGGTGGAGCAACGCCCTAGAGTGAAGCCTAGGTTGCCCGGAACGTAGAAATGACCATCACTTTCAAACTGGTTGCAATTATTCCTTTTATACGATGGAAAAACTGTTGTATTTTTATTGCGTTTTATGTTTCGGGCATTGACTTCTAAGGCCCTAACTATTCAATCTGTTGGAACAACGCCCTAGGGTGAAGCCTAGGTTGCCGGGAAGTAAAAATGACCATAACTTTCATACTGCTGGCAATTATTCGTTTTATACGATGGAAAAACTGTTGTATTTATATTGTATTTTATACTTCGGGCGTTGACTTCTAAGGCCCTAACTATTCAATCTGTTGGACCAACGCCCTAGAGTGAAGCCAAGGTTGCTCGGAATGTAGAAATGACCATAACATTCACACTGGTTGAAATTATTCGTTTTATACGATGGAAAAGCTGTTGTATTTATATTGTATCTTATGCTTCTGGCGTTGACTTCTTAGGACCTAACAATTCGATCTGGTGGAACAACAACCTAGAGTGAGGCCTAGGTTGCCCGGAACGTAGAACTGACCATAACTTTTACACAGGTAGCAATTATTCGTTTTATACAATTGAAAAACTGTTGTATTTATATTGTATTTTATGCTTCTGGCGTTGACTTCTAAGGCACTAACTATTCGATCTGGTGCAGCAACGTCCTAGAGTGAAGCCTAGGTTGCCCGGAACGTAGAAATGACCATAACTTTCACACTGGTTGCTATTATTCCTTCTATACGATCGAAAAACTGTTATATTTATATTGTATCTTATGCTTCTGGCGTTGACTTCTTAGGCCCTAACAATTCGATCTGGTGGAACAACGACCTAGAGTGAGGCCTAGGTAGCCCGGAACGTAGAAATGACCATCACTTCCATACTGGTAGCAATTATTCGTTTTATACGATGGAAAAACTGTTGTATTTATATTGTATTTTATGCGTCTGGCGTTGACTTCTAAGGCACTAACTATTCGATCTGGTGGAGCAACGCCCTAGAGTGAAGCCTAGGTTGCCCGGAACGTAGAAATGACCATCACTTTCAAACTGGTTGCAATTATTCCTTTTATACGATGGAAAAACTGTTGTATTTTTATTGCGTTTTATGTTTCGGGCATTGACTTCTAAGGCCCTAACTATTCAATCTGTTGGAACAACGCCCTAGGGTGAAGCCTAGGTTGCCGGGAAGTAAAAATGACCATAACTTTCATACTGCTGGCAATTATTCGTTTTATACGATGGAAAAACTGTTGTATTTATATTGTATTTTATACTTCGGGCGTTGACTTCTAAGGCCCTAACTATTCAATCTGTTGGACCAACGCCCTAGAGTGAAGCCAATGTTGCTCGGAATGTAGAAATGACCATAACATTCACACTGGTTGAAATTATTCGTTTTATACGATGGAAAAGCTGTTGTATTTATACCGTATTTTATGCTCCTGGCGTTGACTTCTTATGCCCTAACTATTCGATCTGGTGGAACAACGCCCTAGGGTGAAGCCTAGGTTGCCCGGAGCGTAGAAATTACCATAACTTTCACACTGGTAGGAATTATTCGTTTTATACGATGGAACAACTGTTCTATTTATTTTGTATTTCATGCTTCGGGCGTTGACTTCTAAGGCCCTAACTATTCAATCTGTTGGAACAACGCCCTAGGGTGAAGCCTAGGTTGCCCGGAAAGTAGAAATGTCCATAACTTTCATACTGGTTGCAATTATTCGTTTTATACGATGGAAAAACTGTTGTATTTATATTGTATTTTATGCTTCTGGCGCTGACTTCTAGGGCACTAACTATTCGATCTGGTGGAGCAGCGGCCTAGAGTGAAGCCTAGGTTGCCCGGAAAGTAGAAATGACTATAACTTTCAGACTGGTTGCAATTATTCGTTTTATACGATGGAAAAGCTGTTGTATTTATACCGCATTTTATGCTTCTGGCGTTGGCTTCTTATGCCCTAACTATTCCATCTGGTGGAACAACACCCCAGGGTGATGCCTAGGTTGCCTGGAACGTAGAAATGACCATTACTTTCACACTGTTTGCAATTATTCATTTTATACGATGGAAAAGCTGTTGTATTTATATTGTATTTAATGCTTCTGGCGTTGACTTCTAAGGCCGTAACTATAAGCTGTGGTGGAGCAACGCCCTACACTGACGCCTAGGTTGCCCGGAACGTGGAAAATACCATTAATTTCACAATGTTTGCAATTATTCATTTTATACAATGGAAAAACTGTTTTACTTATATTGTATTTTACTCTTCTGGCGTTGAATTCCAAGTCCCTAGCTATTCGATCTGGTGGAGCAACGCCCTAGAGTGAAACCTAGGTTGCTCGGAATGTAGAAATGACCATAACTTTCACACTGGTTGCAATTATTCGTTTTATACGATGGAAAAGCTGTTGTATTTATTTCGTATTTTATGCTTCTGGCGTTGACTTCTTAGGCCGTAACTATTCGATCTGGTGGAGCAACGCCCTAGGGTGAAGCCTAGGTTGCTCGGAAAGTAGAAATGACCATAAGTTTCATACTGGTTGCAATTATTCATTTTATACGATGGAAAAACTGTTGTATTTTTATTGCATTTTATGCTTCGGGCATTGACTTCTAAGGTACAAACTATTCAATCTGTTGGAGCAACGCCCTAGGGTGAAGCCTAGGTTGCGCGGAAAGTAGAAATGACAATAACTTTCACACTGGGTGCAATTATTCGTTTAATACGATGGAAAAGCTGTTGCATCTTTATTGTATTTTATGCTTCTGTCGTTGACGGCTAAGGCCGTAGCTATTAGATGTGGTGCAGCAACGCACTAGAGTGACGCCTAGGTTGCCCGGAACGTGAAATGGCCATTACTTTCGCAATGTTTGCAATTATTCATTTTATACGATGGAAAAACTGTTGTACTTATATTGTATTTTATGCTTCTGGCGTTGATTCCTAAGGCCCTAACTATTCGATCTGGTGGAGCAACGCCCTAGAGTGACGTCTAGGTTACCCGGAACGTAGAAATGACCATTACTTTCACACTGTTTGCAATTATTCATTTTATACGATGGAAAAGCTGTTGTATTTATATTGTATTTTATGATTCTGGCGTTGACTTCTAAGGCCGTAGCTATTAGCTGTGGTGGAGCAACGCCCTACAGTGAAGCCTAGGTTGGCCGGAACGTAGAAATGACCATTAATTTCACAATGTTTGCAATTATTCATTTTAGACAATGGAAAAACTGTTGTACTTATATTGTATTTTATTCTTCTGGCGTTGAATTCCAAGTCGCTAGCTATTCGATCTGCTGGAGCAACGCCCTAGGTTGAAAACTAGGTTGCTCGTAATGTAGAAATGACCATAACTTTCACACTGGTCCAAAGTATTCGTTTTATACGATGGAAAAGCTGTTGTATTTTGTATCGTATTTTATGCTTCGGGCGTTGACTTCTAAGGCTCTCGCTATTCGATCTGGTGGAGCAACACCCTACAGTCAAGCCTAGATTGCCCAGAACGTAGAAATGAACATAACTTTCACACTGGTAGCAATTATTCGTTTTATACAATGGAAAACCTGTTCTATTTATTTTGTATTTTATGCTTCGGGCGTTGACTTCTATGGCCCTACCTATTCGTTCTGGTGGAGTAACACCCTACAGTCAAGCCTAGGTTGCCCGGAACGTAGAAATGAAAATAACATTCACACCGGTTGCAATTATTCATGCTATACTGTGGAAAAGCTGTTGTATTTTGTATCGTATTTTATGCTTCGGGCCTTGACTTCTAAGGCCCTCACTATTCGATCTGGTGGAGCAACGCCCTAGAGTGAAACCTAGGTTGCCCAGAACGTAGAAATGACCAACACTTTCACACTGGTTGCAATTATTCCTGTTATACGATGGAGAAACTCTTGTATATTTATTGTATTTTATGCTTCGGGCGTTGACTTCTATGGCCCTACCTATTCGATTTGGTGGAGCAGCACCCTACAGTGAAGCCTAGGTTGTCAGGAACGTAGAAATGCCCTTAACTTTCACACTGGTAGCAATTATTCGTTTTATACAATGGAAAAACTGTTCTATTTATTTTGTATTTTATGCTTCGGGCGTTGACTTCTAAGGCCCTAACTATTCGATCTGGTGGAGCAACTCCATAGAGTGAAGCCTAGGTTGCCGGGAGCGTAGAAATGACCAGAACTTTCACACTGGTTGCAATAATTCGTTTTATACGATGGAAAAGCTGTTGTATTCATATCGTATTTTATGTCTCTGGCGTTGACTTCCTAGGTCCTAACTATTCGATCTGGTGGAGCAATGCCATAGAGTGAAGCCTAGGTTGCCCGGAACGTAGAAATGACCTTTACTTTCACACTGTTTGCAATTATTCATTTTATACGATGGAAAAGCTGTTGTATTTATATTGTATTTAATGCTTCTGGCGCTGACTTCTAAGGCCGTAGCTATTAGCTGTGGTGGAGCAACGCCCTACAGTGACGCTTAGGTTGCCCGGATCGTAGAAAATACCATTAATTTCACAATGTTTGCAATTATTCATTTTATACAATTGAAAAACTGTTGTACTTATATTGTATTTTACTCTTCTGGCGTTGAATTCCAAGTCCCTAGCTATTCGATCTGGTGGAGCAACGCACTAGAGTGAAACCTAGGTTGCTCGGAATGTAGAAATGACCATAACTTTCATACTGGACCCAATTATTCGTTTTATACGATGGAAAAGCTGTTGTATTTTGTATCGTATTTTATGATTCGGGCGTTGACTTCTAAGGCCCTAACTAAACGATCTGGTGGAGCAACGCCCTGGAGTGAAGCCTAGGTTGCCCGGAACGTAGAAATGACCATTACTTTCACACTGTTTGCAATTATTCCTTTTATACGATGGAAAAGCTGTTGTATTTATATCGTATTTTATGCTCCTGGCGTTGACTTCTTAGGCCGTAACTATTCGGTCTGGTGGAGCAACGCCCTGGAGTGAAACCTGGGTTGCCCGGAACGTAGAAATGACCACTACTATCACACTGGTTGCAAATTATTCCTGCTACACGATGGAAAAACTGTTGTACTTTTATTGCATTTTATGCTTCTGGCGTTCACTTCTTAGGCCCTAACTATTCGATCTGGTGGAACAACGGCCTAGGGTGAAGCCTATGGTGCCCGGAACGTAGAAATGACCATAACTTTCACACTGGTTGCAATTATTTGTTTTATGCGATGGAATAGCTGTTGTATTTATATCGTATTTTATGCTTCTGGCGTTGACTTCTTAGGCCCTAACTATTCCATCTGGTGGAACAACACCCTAGGGTGAAGCCTAGGTTGCTCGGAAAGTAGAAATGACCATAGGTTTCATACTGGTTGCAATTATCCGTTTTATACGATGGAAAAGCTGTTGTATTTATATTGTATTTTATGCATCTGGCGTTGACTTCGAAGGCCTTAGCTATTCGATCTGGTGGAGCAACGCCCTAGAGTGAAGCCTAGGTTGCCCGGAAAGGAGAAATGACCATCACTTTCAAACTGGTTGCAATTAATCCTGTTATACGATGGAAAAACTGTTGTATTTTTATTGCATTTTATGCTTCTGGCGTTCACTTCTTAGGCCCTAACTATTCGATCTGGTGGAACAACGGCCTAGGGTGAAGCCTAGCTTGCCCGGAACGTAGAAATGACAATTACATTCACACTGTTTGCAATTATTCCATTTATACCATGGAAAAGCTGTTGTATTTATATCGTATTTTATGCTTCTGGCGTTTACTTCAAAGGACCTAGCTATTCGATCTGGTGGAGCAACGCCCTACAGTGAATCCTAGGTTGCTCGGAATGTAGAAATGATCATAACTTTCACACTGGTTGCAAATATTCGTTTTATACGATGCAAACGCTGTTGTATTTATATCGTATTTTATGCTTCTGGCGTTTACTTCTGAGGACCTAACTATTCGATCTGGTGGAGCAACGCCCTAGAGTGAATCCTTGGTTGCTCGGAATGTAGAAATGACCATAACTTTCACACTGATTGCAATTATTCGTTTTATACGATGCAAACGCTGTTGTATTTATATCGTATTTTATGCTTCTGGCGTTTACTTCTAAGGACCTAACTATTCGATCTGGTGCAGCAACGCCCTAGAGTGAATCCTAGGTTGCTCGGAATGTAGAACTGACCATAACTTTCACACTGGTTGCAATTATTCGTTTTATACGATGGAAACGCTGTTGTATTTATATTGTACTTTATGCCTCTGGCGTTGACTTCTTAGGCCGTAACTATTCGGTCTGTTGGAGCAACGCCCTGGAGTGAAACCTAGGTTGCCCGGAACGTAGAATTGGCCATCACATTCAAACTGGTTGCAATTATTCCTGTTATATGATGGAAACACTGTTGTATTTTGATTGCATTTTATGCTTCGGGCGTTGACTTCTAAGGCCCTACCTATTCAATCTGTTGGAGCAACGCCCTAGGGTGAAGCCTAGCATGCTCGGAAAGTAGAAATGACCATAAGTTTCATACTGGTTGCAATTATTCGTTTTATACGATGGAAAAGCTGTTGTATTTATATCGTATTTTATGCTTCTGGCGTTGACTTCTTAGGCCGTAACTATTCGGTCTGGTGGAGCAACGCCCTGGAGTGAAACCTAGGTTGCCCGGAACGTAGAATTGGCCATCACTTTCAAACTGGTTGCAATTATTCCTGATATATGATGGATGCACTTTTCTATTTTTTTTGCATTTTATGTTGCGGGCGTTCACTTCTAAGGTCCGAACTATTCAATCTGTTGGAGCAACGCCATAGGGTGAAGCCTAGGTTGCTCGGAAAGTAGAAACGACCATAAGTTTCATACTGGTTGCAAATACTCGTTTTATACGATGGAAAAACTGTTGTATTTATATTGTATTTTATGCTTCTGTCGTTGACTTCTATGGCGCTAACTATTCGATCTGGTGGAGCAACGCCCTAGAGTGAAGCCTAGGTTGCCCTGAACGGAGAATTGGCCATCACTTTCAAACTGGTCGAAATTATTCCTGTTATATGATGGAAACACTGTTGTATTTTTTTTGCATTTTATGGTTCGTGCGTAGACTTCTAAGACCCTAACTATTCAATCTGTTGGAGCAACGTCCTAGGGTGAAGCCTAGCTTGCTCGGAAAGTAGAAATGACCATAAGTGTCATACTGGTTGCAATTATTCGTTTTATACGATGGAAAACTGTTGTATTTATATCGTATTTTATGCTTCTGGCGTTGACTTCTTAGGCCGTAACTATTCGGTCTGGTGGAGCAACGCCCTGGAGTGAAGCCTAGGTTGCCCGGAACGTAGAAATGACCATTACTTTCACACTGTTTGCAATTATTCCTTTTATACGATGGAAAAGCTGTTGTATTTATATCGTATTTTATGCTCCTGGCGTTGACTTCTTAGGCCGTAACTATTCGGTCTGGTGGAGCAACGCCCTGGAGTGAAACCTGGGTTGCCCGGAACGTAGAAATGACCACTACTATCACACTGGTTGCAAATTATTCCTGCTACACGATGGAAAAACTGTTGTACTTTTATTGCATTTTATGCTTCTGGCGTTCACTTCTTAGGCCCTAACTATTCGATCTGGTGGAACAACGGCCTAGGGTGAAGCCTATGTTGCCCGGACCGTAGAAATGACCATAACTTTCACACTGGTTGCAATTATTTGTTTTATGCGATGGAATAGCTGTTGTACTTATATCGTATTTTATGCTTCTGGCGTTGTCTTCTTAGGCCCTAACTATTCCATCTGGTGGAACAACGCCCTAGGGTGAAGCCTAGGTTGCTCGGAAAGTAGAAATGACCATAGGTTTCATACTGGTTGCAATTATTCGTTTTATACGATGGAAAAGCTGTTGTATTTATATTGTATTATATGCTTCTGGCGTTGACTTCTAAGGCCTTAGCTATTCGATCTGGTGGAGCAACGCCCTAGAGTGAAGCCTAGGTTGCCCGGAAAGGAGAAATGACCATCACTTTCAAACTGGTTGCAATTAATCCTGTTATACGATGGAAAAACTGTTGTATTTTTATTGCATTTTATGCTTCTGGCGTTCACTTCTTAGGCCCTAACTATTCGATCTGGTGGAACAACGGCCTAGGGTGAAGCCTAGCTTGCCCGGAACGTAGAAATGACAATTACTTTCACACTGTTTGCAATTATTCCATTTATACCATGGAAAAGCTGTTGTATTTATATCGTATTTTATGCTTCTGGCGTTTACTTCTAAGGACCTAACTATTCGATCTGGTGGAGCAACGCCCTACAGTGAATCCTAGGTTGCTCGGAATGTAGAAATGATCATAACTTTCACACTGGTTGCAAATATTCGTTTTATACGATGCAAACGCTGTTGTATTTATATCGTATTTTATGCTTCTGGCGTTTACTTCTGAGGACCTCACTATTCGATCTGGTGGAGCAACGCCCTAGAGTGAATCCTAGGTTGCTCGGAATGTAGAAATGACCATAACTTTCACACTGATTGCAATTATTCGTTTTATACGATGCAAACGCTGTTGTATTTATATCGTATTTTATGCTTCTGGCGTTTACTTCTAAGGACCTAACTATTCGACCTGGTGCAGCAACGCCCTAGAGTGAATCCTAGGTTGCTCGGAATGTAGAACTGACCATAACTTTCACACTGGTTGCAATTATTCGTTTTATACGATGGAAACGCTGTTGTATTTATATTGTACTTTATGCCTCTGGCGTTGACTTCTTAGGCCGTAACTATTCGGTCTGTTGGAGCAACGCCCTGGAGTGAAACCTAGGTTGCCCGGAACGTAGAATTGGCCATCACATTCAAACTGGTTGCAATTATTCCTGTTATATGATGGAAACACTGTTGTATTTTGATTGCATTTTATGCTTCGGGCGTTGACTTCTAAGGCCCTAACTATTCAATCTGTTGGAGCAACGCCCTAGGGTGAAGCCTAGCTTGCTCGGAAAGTAGAAATGACCATAAGTTTCATACTGGTTGCAATTATTCGTTTTATACGATGGAAAAGCTGTTGTATTTATATCGTATTTTATGCTTCTGGCGTTGACTTCTTAGGCCGTAACTATTCGGTCTGGTGGAGCAACGCCCTGGAGTGAAACCTAGGTTGCCCGGAACGTAGAATTGGCCATCACTTTCAAACTGGTTGCAATTATACCTGATATATGATGGAAACACTGTTGTATTTTTTTTGCATTTTATGGTTCGGGCGTTGACTTCTAAGGCCCTAACTATTCAATCTGTTGGAGCAACGCCCTAGGGTGAAGCCTAGGTTGCTCGGAAAGTAGAAATGACCATAAGTTTCATACTGGTTGCAATTATACGTTTTATACGATGGAAAAACTGTTGTATTTATATTGTATTTTATGCTTCTAGCGTTGACTTCTAAGGCACTATCTATTCGATCTGGTGGAGCAACGCCCTAGAGAGAAGCCTAGGTTGCCCGGAACGTAGAATTGGCCATCACTTTCAAACTGGTTGCAATTATTCCTGTTATATGAGGGAAACACTGTTGTATTTTTTTTGCATTTTATGGTTCGGGCGTTGACTTCTAAGGCCCTAACTATTCAATCCGTTGGAGCAACGCCCTAGGGTGAAGCCTAGGTTGCTCGGAAAGTAGAAATGACCATAACTTTCATACTGGTTGCAATTATTTGTTACATACGATGGAAAAACTGTTGTGTTTATATTGTAATTTATGCTTCTGGCGTTGACTTCTAAGGCGCAACTATTCGATCTGGTGGAGCAACGCCCTAGAGTGAAGCCTAGGCTGCCCGGAACGTAGAATTGGCCATCACTTTCAAACTGGTCGCAATTATTCCTGTTATATGATTGAACACTGTTGTATTTTTTTTGCATTTTATGGTTCGGGCGTTGACTTCTAAGACCCAAACTATTCAATCTGTTGGAGCAACGCCCTAGGGTGAAGCCTAGCCTGCTCGGAAAGCAGAAATGACCATAAGTTTCATACTGGTAGCAATTATTCGTTTTATACGATGGAAACACTGTTGTATTTTTATTGCATTTTATGCTTCGGGCGTTTACTTCTAAGGACCTAACTATTCGATCTGGTAGAGCAACGCCCTAGAGTGAATCCTAGGTTGCTCGGAATGTAGAAATGACCATAACTTTCACACTGGTTGCAATTATTCGTTTTACACGATGGAAACGCTGTTGTATTTATATCGTATTTTATGCTTCTGGCGTTTACTTCTAAGCACCGAACTATTCGATCTGGTGGAGCAACGCCCTAGAGTGAATCTTAGGTTGCTCGTAATGTAGAACTGACCATAACTTTCACACTGGTTGCAATTATTCGTTTTATACGATGGAAACGCTGTTGTATTTATATTGTACTTTATGCCTCTGGCGTTGACTTCTAAGGCCGTAGCTATTAGATGTGGTGGAGCAACGCCCTAGAGTGAAGCCTAGGGTGCTCGGAACGTAGAAATGACCATTACTTGCACACTGGTTGCAATTATTCGTTTTATGCGATGGAAAAGCTGTTGTATTTATATCGTATTTTATGCTTCTGGCGTTGACTTCTTAGGCCGTAACTATTCGGTCTGGTGGAGCAACGCCCTGGAGTTAAACCTAGGTTGCCCGGAACGTAGAATTGGCCATCACTTACAAACTGGTTGCAATTATTCCTGTTATATGATGGAAACACTGTTGTATTTTTATTGCATTTTATGCTTCGGGCGTTGACTTCTAAGGCCCTAACTATTCAATCTGTTGGAGCAACGCCCTAGGGTGAAGCCTAGCTTGCTCGGAAAGTAGAAATGACCATAGGTTTCATACTGGTTGCAATTATTCGTTTTATACGATGGAAAAGCTGTTGTATTTATATTGTATTTTATGCTTCTGGCGTTGACTTCTAAGGCCTTAGCTATTCGATCTGGTGGAGCAACGCCCTAGAGTGAAGCCTAGGTTGCCCGGAAAGGAGAAATGACCATCACTTTCAAACTGGTTGCAATTAATCCTGTTATACGATGGAAAAACTGTTGTATTTTTATTGCATTTTATGCTTCTGGCGTTCACTTCTTAGGCCCTAACTATTCGATCTGGTGGAACAACGGCCTAGGGTGAAGCCTAGCTTGCCCGGAACGTAGAAATGACAATTACTTTCACACTGTTTGCAATAATTCCATTTATACCATGGAAAAGCTGTTGTATTTATATCGTATTTTATGCTTCTGGCGTTTACTTCTAATGACCTAACTATTCGATCTGGTGGAGCAACGCCCTACAGTGAAACCTAGGTTGCTCGGAATGTAGAAATGATCATAACTTTCACACTGGTTGCAAATATTCGTTTTATACGATGCAAACGCTGTTGTATTTATATCGTATTTTATGCTTCTGGCGTTTACTTCTGAGGACCTAACTATTCGATCTGGTGGAGCAACGCCCTAGAGTGAATCCTAGGTTGCTCGGAATGTAGAAATGACCATAACTTTCACACTGATTGCAATTATTCGTTTTATACGATGCAAACGCTGTTGTATTTATATCGTATTTTATGCTTCTGGCGTTTACTTCTAAGGACCTAACTATTCGATCTGGTGCAGCAACGCCCTAGAGTGAATCCTAGGTTGCTCGGAATGTAGAACTGACCATAACTTTCACACTGGTTGCAATTATTCGTTTTATACGATGGAAACGCTGTTGTATTTATATCGTATTTTATGCTTCCGGCGTTTACTTCTAAGGACCTAACTATTCGATCTGGTGGAGCAACGCCCTAGAGTGAATCCTAGGTTGCCCGGAACGTAGAATTGGCCATCACTTTCAAACTGGTTGCAATTATTCCTGATATATGATGGATGCACTTTTGTATTTTTTTTGCATTTTATGTTGCGGGCGTTCACTTCTAAGGTCCGAACTATTCAATCTGTTGGAGCAAGGCCCAAGGGTGTAGCCTAGCTTGCTCGGAAAGTAGAAATGACCATAAGTTTCATACTGGTTGCAATTATTCGTTTTATACGATGGAAACACTGTTGTATTTTTATTGCATTTTATGCTTCGGGCGTTGACTTCTTAGGCCGTAACTATTCCGTCTGGTGGAGCAACGCCCTGGAGTTAAACCTAGGTTGCCCGGAACGTAGAATTGGCCATCACTTTCAAACTGGTTGCAATTAATCCTGTTATATGATGGAAACACTGTTGTATTTTTTTTGCATTTTATGGTTCGGGCGTTGACTTCTAAGGCCCAAACTATTCAATCTGTTGGAGCAACGCCCTAGGGTCAAGCCTAGGTTGCTCGGAAAGTAGAAATGACCATAAGCTTCATACTGGTTGCAATTATTCGTTTTATACGATGGAAAAGCTGTTGTATTTGTATCGTGTTTTATGCTTCTGGCGTTGACTTCTTAGGCCGCAGCTATTCGGTCTGGTGGAGCAACGGCCTGGATTGAAACCTAGGTTGCCCGGAACGTAGAATTGGCCATCACTTTCAAACTGGTTGCAATTATACCTGATATATGATGGAAACACTGTTGTATTTTTTTTGCATTTTATGGTTCGGGCGTTGACTTCTAAGGCCCTAACTATTCAATCTGTTGGAGCAACGCCCTAGGGTGAAGCCTAGGTTGCTCGGAAAGTAGAAATGACCATAAGTTTCATACTGGTTGCAATTATTCGTTTTATACGATGGAAAAACTGTTGTATTTATATTGTATTTTATGCTTCTGGCATTGACTTCTAAGGCACTAACTATTCGATCTGGTGGAGCAACGCCCTAGAGTGAAGCCTAGGTTGCCCGGGACGTAGAATTGGCCATCCCTTTCAAACTGGTTGCAATTATTCCTGTTACATTATGGAAACACTCTTGTATTTTTATTGCATTTTATGCTTCGGGTGTTGACTTCTAAGGCCCTAACAATTCAATCTGTTGGAGCAACGCCCTAGGGTGAAGCCTAGCTTGCTCGGAAAGCAGAAATGACCATAAGTTTCATACTGGTAGCAATTATTCGTTTTATACGATGGAAACACTGTTGTATTTTTATTGCATTTTATGCTTCGGGCGTTTACTTCTAAGGACCTAACTATTCGATCTGGTAGAGCAACGCCCTAGAGTGAATCCTAGGTTGCTCGGAATGTAGAAATGACCATAACTTTCACACTGGTTGCAATTATTCGTTTTACACGATGGAAACGCTGTTGTATTTATATCGTATTCTATGCTTCTGGCGTTTACTTCTAAGGCACTAACTATTCGATCTGGTGGAGCAACGCCCAAGAGTGAAGCCTAGGTTGCACGGAACGTAGAATTGGCCATCCCTTTCAAACTGGTTGCAATTATTCCTGTTATATGATGGAAATACTGTTGTATTTTTATTGGATTTTATGCTTCTGGCGTTGACTTCTAAGGCCCTAACTATTCGATCTGGTGGAACAACGGCCTAGGGTGAAGCCTAGCTTGCCCGGAACGTAGAAATGACCATTACTTTCACACTGTCTGCAATTATTTCTTTTATACGATGGAAAAGCTGTTGTATTTATATCGTATTTTATGTTTCTGGCGTTTACTTCTAAGGACGTAACTATTCGATCTGGTGGAGCAACGCCCTAGAGTGAATCCTAGGTTGCTCGGAATATGGAAATGACCATAACTTTTACACTGGTTGCAATTATTCGTTTTAAACGATGGAAACGCTGTTGTATTTACATTGTATTTTATGCCTCTGGCGTTGACTTCTAAGGCCGTAGCTATTAGATGTGGTGGAGCAACGCCCTAGAGTGACGCCTAGGGTGCTCGGAAGGTAGAAATGATGATTACTTTCACACTGGTTGCAATTATACGTTTTATACGATGGAAAATCTGTTGTATTTATATCGTATTTTATTCTCCTGGCGTTGACTGCTTAGGCCGTAGCTTTTCGGTCTGGTGGAGCAACGCCCTGGTGTGAAACCTAGGTTGCCCGGAACGTAGAATTGGCCATCACTATCAAACTGGTTGCAATTATTCCTGTTATATGAAGGAAACACTGTTGTATTTTTTTTGCATTTTATGGTTCGGACGTTGACTTCTAAGGCCCAAACTATTCAATCTGTTGGAGCAACGCCCTAGGGTCAAGCCTAGGTTGCTCGGAAAGTAGAAATGACCATAAGCTTCATACTGGTTGCAATTATTCGTTTTATACGATGGAAAAGCTGTTGCATTTGTATCGTGTTTTATGCTTCTGGCGTTGACTTCTTAGGCCGCAGCTATTCGGTCTGGTGGAGCAACGGCCTGGATTGAAACCTAGGTTGCCCGGAACGTAGAATTGGCCATCACTTTCAAACTGGTTGCAATCATACCTGATATATGATGGAAACACTGTTGTATTTTTTTTGCATTTTATGGTTCGGGCGTTGACTTCTAAGGCCCTAACTATTCAATCTGTTGGAGCAACGCCCTAGGGTGAAGCCTAGGTTGCTCGGAAAGTGGAAATGACCATAAGTTTCATACTGGTTGCAATTATACGTTTTATACGATGGAAAAACTGTTGTATTTATATTGTATTTTATGCTTCTAGCGTTGACTTCTAAGGCACTATCTATTCGATCTGGCGGAGCAACGCCCTAGAGTGAAGCCTAGGTTGCCCGGGACGTAGAATTGGCCATCACTTTCAAACTGGTTGCAATTATTCCTGTTATATTATGGAAACACTGTTGTATTTTTATTGCATTTTATGCTTCGGGCGTTGACTTCTAAGGCCCTAACTATTCAATCTGTTGGAGCAACGCCCTAGGGTGCAGCCTAGCTTGCTCGGAAAGCAGAAATGACCATAAGTTTCATACTGGTTGCAATTATTCGTTTTATACGATGGAAACACTGTTGTATTTTTATTGCATTTTATGCTTCGGGCATTGACTTCTACGGCCCTAACTATTCAATCTGTTGGTGCAACGCCCTAGGGTGAAGCCTAGGTTGCTCGGAAAGTAGAAATGACCATCAGTTTCATACTGGTTGCAATTATTCGTTTTATACGATGGAAAAACTGTTGTATTTATAGTGTATTTTATGATTCTGGCGTTGACTTCTAAGGACCTAACTATTCGATCTGGTAGAGCAACGCCCTAGAGTGAATCCTAGGTTGCTCGGAATGTAGAAATGACCATAACTTTCACACTGGTTGCAATTATTCGTTTTATACGATGGAAACGCTGTTGTATTTATATCGTATTTTATGCTTCCGGCGTTTACTTCTAACGACCTAACTATTCGATCTGGTGGAGCAACGCCCTAGAGTGAATCCTAGGTTGCTCGGAGTGTAGAAATGACCATAACTTTCACACTGGTTGCAATTATTCGTTTTATACGATGGAAACGCTGTTGTATTTATATCGTATTTTATGCTTCTGGCGTTTACTTCTAAGGACCTAACTATTCGATCTGGTGGAGCAACGCCCTAGAGTGATTCCTAGGTTGCTCGGAATATGGAAATGACCATAACTTTCACACTGGTTGCAATTATTCGTTTTATACGATGGAAACGCTGTTGTATTTATATTGTATTTTATGCCTCTGGCGTTGACTTCTAAGGCCGTAGCTATTAGATGTGGTGGAGCAGCGCCCTAGAGTGACGCCTAGTGTGCTCGGAACGTAGAAATGATGATTACTTTCACACTGGTTGCAATTATACGTTTTATACGATGGAAAGTCTGTTGTATTTATATCGTATTTTATGCTTCTGGCGTTGACTTCTTAGGCCGTAACTATTCCGTCTGGTGGAGCAACGCCCTGGTGTGAAACCTAGGTTGCCCGGAACGTAGAATTGGCCATCACTTTCAAACTGGTTGCAATTATTCCTGATATATGATGGAAACACTGTTGTATTTTTTTTGCATTTTATGGTTCGCGCGTTGACTTCTAAGGCCCTAACTATTCAATCTGTTGGAACAAGGCCCTAGGGTGAAGCCTAGGTTGCTCGGAAAGTAGAAATGACCATAAGTTTCATACTGGTTGCAATTATTCGTTTTATACGATGGAAACGCTGTTGTATTTATATTGCATTTTATGCCTCTGGCGTCGACTTCTAAGGCCGTAGCAATTAGATGTGGTGGAGCAGCGCCCTAGAGTGACGCCTAGGGTGCTCGGAACGTAGAAATGATGATTACTTTCACACTGGTTGCAATTATACGTTTTATACGATGGAAAGTCTGTTGTATTTATATCGTATTTTATGCTTCTGGCGTTGACTTCTTAGGCCGTAACTATTCCGTCTGGTGGAGCAACGCCCTGGTGTGAAACCTAGGTTGCCCGGAACGTAGAATTGGCTATCACTTTCAAACTGGATGCAATTATTCCTGATATATGATGGAAACACTGTTGTATTTTTTTTGCATTTTATGGTTCGGGCGTTGACTTCTAAGGCCCTAACTATTCAATCTGTTGTAGCAAGGCCCTAGGGTGAAGCCTAGGTTGCTCGGAAAGTAGAAATGACCATAAGTTTCATACTGGTTGCAATTATTTATTTCATACGCTGGAAAAACTGTTGTATTTATATTGTATTTTATGCTTCTGGCGTTGACTTCTAAGGCGCTAACTATTCGATCTGGTGGAGCAACGCCCTAGAGTGAAGCCTAGGTTGCCCGGAACGTAGAATTGGCCATCACTTTCAAACTGGTCGCAATTAGTCCTGTTATATGGTTGAAACACTGTTGTATTTTTTTTGCATTTTATGGTTCGGGCGTTGACTTCTAAGGACCTAACTATTCAATCCGTTGGAGCAACTCCCTAGGGTGAAGCCTAGGTTGCTCGGAAAGTAGAAATGACCATAAGTTTCATACTGGTTGCAATTATTCGTTTTATACGGTGGAAAAACTGTTGTATTTATATTGTATTTTATGCTTCTGGCGTTGACTTCTAAGGCCCTAGGTGTTCGACCTAATGGAGCAACGCCCTAGAGTGAAGCCTAGGTTGCCCGGAAAGGAGAGATGACCATCACGTTCAAACTGGTTGCAATTAATGCTTTTATACGATGGAAAAGCTGTTGTATTTATATCGTATTTTATGCTTCTGGCGTTTACTTCTAAGGACCTAACTATTCGATCTGTTGGAGCAACGCCCTAGAGTGAAGCCTAGGTTCCTCGGAATGTGGAAATGACCATAACTTTCACACTGGTTGCAATTTTTCGTTTTATAAGATGGAAACGCTGTTGTATTTATATTGTATTTAATGCCTCTGGCGTTGACCTCTAAGGCCGTAGCTATTAAATGTGGTGGAGCAACGCCCTAGGGTGAATCCTAGGTTGCTCGGAATGTAGAAATGACCATTACTTTCACACTGGTTGCAATTATTCGTTTTATACGATGGAAACGCTGTTGTATTTATATCGTATTTTATGCTTCTGGCGTTGACTTCTAAGGCCCTAACTATTCAATCTGTTGGAGCAACGCCCTAGGGTGAAGCCTAGGTTGCTCGGAAAGTAGAATGTCCATAAGCTTCATACTGGTTACAATAATTCGTTTTATACGATGGAAGAACTGTTGTATTTATATTGTATTTTATGCTTCTGGCGTTGACTTCTAAGGCACTAACTATTCGATCTGGTGGAGCAACGCCCTAGAGTGAAGCCTAGGTTGCCCGGAACGTAGAATTGGCCATCACTTTCAAACTGGTTGCAATTATTCCTGTTATATGATGGAAACACTGTTGTATATTTATTGCATTTTATGCTTCGGGCGTTGACTTCTAAGGCCCTAACTATTCAATCTTTTGGAGCAACGCCCTAGGGTGAAGCCCAGGTTGCTCGGAAAGTAGAAATGACCATAAGTTTCATACTGGTTGCAATTATTCGTTTTATACGATGGAAAAGCTGTTGTATTTATATTGTATTTTATGCTTCTGGCGTTGACTTCTAAGGCACTAACTATTCGAACTGGTGGAGCAACGCCCTAGAGTGAAGCCTAGGTTGCCCGGAACGTAGAATTGGCCATCACTTTCAAACTGGTTGCAATTATTCCTGTTATATGATGGATACACTGTTGTATTTTTATTGCATTTTATGCTTCGGGCGTTGACTTCTAAGGCCCTAACTATTCAATCTGTTGGACCAACACCCTAGGGTGAAGCCTAGCTTGCTCGGAAAGTAGAAATGACCATAAGTTTCATACTGGTTGCAATTATTCGTTTTACACGATGGAAAAGCTGTTGTATTTATATCGTATTTTATGCTTCTGGCGTTGACTTCTTAGGCCGTAACTATTCGGTCTGGTGGAGCAACGCCCTGGAGTGAGACCTAGGTTGCCCGGAACGTAGAATTGGCCATCACTTTCAAACTGGTTGCAATTATTCCTGATATATGATGGAAACACTGTTGTATTTTTTTTGCATTTTATCGTTCGGGCGTTGACTTCTAAGGCCCTAACTATTCAATCTGTTGGGGCAACGTCCTAGGGTGAGGCCTAGGTTGCTCGAAAAGTAGAAATGACCATAAGTTTCATACTGGTTGCAATTATTCGTTTTATACGATGGAAAAGCTGTTGTATTTATATTGTATTTTATGCTTCTGGCGTTGACTTCAAAGGCACTAACTATTCGATCTGGTGGAGCAACGCCCTAGAGTGAAGGCTAGGTTGCCCGGAACGTAGAATTGGCCATCACTTTCAAACTGGTTGCAATTATTCCTGTTATATGATGGAAACACTGTTGTATTTTTTTTGCTTTTTATGGTTCGGGCGCTGACTTCTAAGGCCCTAACTATTCAATCTGTTGGAGCAACGCCCTAGGGTGAAGCCTAGGTTGCTCGGAAAGTAGAATGTCCATAAGCTTCATACTGGTTGCAATTATTCGTTTTATACGATGGAAAAACTGTTGTATTTATATTGTATTTTATGCTTCTGGCGTTGACTTCTAAGGCACTAACTATTCGATCTGGTGGAGCAACGCCCTAGAGTGAAGCCTAGGTTGCCCGGAAGGTAGAATTGGCCATCACTTTCAAACTGGTTGCAATTATTCGTTTTATACGATGGAAGAACTGTTGTATTTTTTTTGCATTTTATGGTTCGGGCGCTGACTTCTAAGGCCCTAACTATTCAATCTGTTGGAGCAACGCCCTAGGGTGAAGCCTAGGTTGCTCGGAAAGTAGAATGTCCATAAGCTTCATACTGGTTGCAATTATTCGTTTTATACGATGGAAAAACTGTTGTATTTATATTGTATTTTATGCTTCTGGCGTTGACTTCTAAGGCACTATCTATTCGATCTGGTGGAGCAACGCCCTAGAGCGAAGCCTAGGTTGCCCGGAACGTAGAATTGGCCATCACTTTCAAACTGGTTGCAATTACTCCTGTTATATGATGGAAACACTGTTGTATTTTTTTTGCATTTTATGGTTCGGGCGTTGACGTCTATGGTCCTATCTATTGAATCTGTTGGAGCAACGCCCTAGGGTGAAGACTAGGTTGCTCGGAAAGTAGAAATGTCCATAGGTTTCATACTGGTTGCAATTATTCGTTTTATACGATGGAAAAACTGTTGTATTTATATCGTATTTTATGCTTCTGGCGTTGACTTCTTAGGGCACTAACTATTCGATCTGGTGGAGCAACGCCTTAGAGTGAAGCCTAGGTTGCCCGGAACGTAGAATTGGCCATCACTTTCAAACTGGTTTCAATTACTCCTGTTATATGATGGAAACACTGTTGTATTTTTTTTGCATTTTATGGTTCGGGCGTTGACTTCTATGGTCCTAACTATTGAATCTGTTGGAGCAACGCCCTAGGGTGAAGCCTAGGTTGCTCGGAAAGTAGAAATGTCCATAGGTTTCATACTGGTTGCAATTATTCGTTTTATACGATGGAAAAACTGTTGTATTTATATTGTATTTTATGCTTCTGGCATTGACTTCTAAGGCACTATCTATTCGATCTGGTGGAGCAACGCCCTAGAGCGAAGCCTTGGTTGCCCGGAACGTAGAATTGGCCATCACATTCAAACTGGTTGCAATTATTCCTGTTATATGATGGAAACACTGTTGTATTTTTTTTTGGACTTCACGGTTCGGGCGTTGACTTCTAAGGTCCTAACTACTCAATCTGTTGGAGCAACGCCCTAGGGTGAAGCCTAGGTTGCTCGGAAAGTAGAAATGTCCATAAGTTTCATACTGGTTGCAATTATTCGTTTTATAAGATGGAAAAACTGTTGTATTTATATTGTATTTTATGCTTCTGGCGTTGACTTCTAAGGCACTATCTATTCGATCTGGTGGAGCAACGCAATAGAGTGATGCCTAGGTTGCCCGGAACGTAGAATTGGCCATCAATTTCAAACTGGTTGCAATTATACCTGTTATATGATGGAAACACTGCTGTATTTTTTTTTGCATTTTATGGTTCGGGCGTTGACTTCTAAGGCCCTAACCATTCAATCCGTTGGAGCAACGCCCTAGGGTGAAGCCTAGGTTGTTCGGAAAGTTGAAATGACCATAAGTTTCAATCTGGTTGCAATTATTCCTATTATATGATGGAAACAGTGTTGTATTTTTATTGCATTTTATGCTTCGGGCGTTGACTTCTAAGACCCTAACTATTCAATCTGTTGGAGCAACGCCCTAGGGTGAAGCCTAGCTTGCTCGGAAAGTAGAAATGTCCGTAAGTTTCATACTGGTTGCAATTATTCGTTTTATACGATGGAAAAACTGTTGTATTTATATTGTATTTTATGCTTCTGGCGTTGACTTCTAAGGCACTATCTATTCGATCTGGTGGAGCAACGCCCTAGAGCGAAGCCTTGGTTGCCCGGAACGTAGAATTGGCCATCATTTTCAAACTGGTTGCAATTACTCCTGTTATATGATGGAAACACTGTTGTATTTTTCTTGCATTTTATGGTTCGGGCGTTGACTTCTATGGTCCTAACTACTGAATCTGTTGGAGCAACGCCCTAGGGTGAAGCCTAGGTTGCTCGGAAAGTAGAAATGACCATAAGTTTCATACTGGTTGCAATTATTCGTTTTATACGATGGAAAAACTGTTGTATTTATATCGTATTTTATGCTTCTGGCGTTGACTTCTTAGGGCACTAACTATTCGATCTGGTGGAGCAACGCCCTAGAGTGAAGCCTAGGTTGCCCGGAACGTAGAATTGGCCATCACTTTCAAACTGGTTGCAATTATTCCTGTTATATGATGGATACACTGTTGTATTTTTTTTGCATTTTATGGTTCGGGCGTTGACTTCTAAGGCCCTAACTATTCAACCTGTTGGAGCAACGCCCTAGGGTGAAGCCTAGGTTGCTCGGAAAGTAGAAATGACCATAAGTTTCATACAGGTTGCAATTATTCGTTTTATACGATGGAAAAACTGTTGTATTTATATTGTATTTTATGCTTCTGGCGTTGACTTCTAAGGCACTATCTATTCGATCTGGTGGAGCAACGCACTAGAGCGAAGCCTTGGTTGCCCGGAACGTAGTATTGGCCATCACTTTCAAACTGGTTGCAATTATTCCTGTTATATGATGGAAACACTGTTGTATTTTTTTTGCATTTTATGGTTCGGGCGTTGACTTCTATGGTCCTACCTACTAAATCTGTTGGAGCAACGCCCTAGGGTGAAGCCAAGGTTGCTCGGAAAGTAGAAATGTCCATAGGATTCATACTGGTTGCAATTATTCGTTTTATACGATGGAAAAACTGTTGTATTTATATTGTATTTTATGCTTCTGGCGTTGACTTCTAAGGCACTAACTATTCGATCTGGTGGAGCAACGCAATAGAGTGATGCCTAGGTTGCCCGGAACGCAGAATTGGCCATCAATTTCAAACTGGTTGCAATTATACCTGTTATATGATGGAAACACTGCTGTATTTTTTTTTGCATTTTATGGTTCAGGCGTTGACTTCTAAGGCCCTAACTATTCAATCCGTTGGAGCAACGCCCTAGGGTGAAGACTAGGTTGCTCGGAAAGTTGAAATGACCATAAGTTTCATACTGGTTGCAATTATTCGTTTTATACGATGGAAAAACTGTTGTATTTATATTGTATTTTATGCTTCTGGCGTTGACTTCTAAGGCCCTAACTATTCAATCTGTTGGAGCAACGCCCTAGGGTGAAGCCTAGGTTGCTCAGAAAGTAGAAATGTCCATAAGTTTCATACTGGTTGCAATTATTCGTTTTATACGATGGAAAGCTGTTGTATTTATATTGTATTTTATGCTTCTGGCGTTGACTTCTAAGGCACTAACTATTCGATCTGGTGGAGCAACGCAATAGAGTGAAGCCTAGGTTGCCCGGAACGTAGAATTGGCCATCATTTTCAAACTGGTTGCAATTACTCCTGTTATATGATGGAAACACTGTTGTATTTTTTTTGCATTTTATGGTTCGGGCGTTGACTTCTATGGTCCTAACTACTCAATCTGTTCGAGCAACGCTCTAGGGTGAAGCCTAGGTTGCTCGGAAAGTAGAAATGACCATAAGTTTCATACTGGTTGCAATTATTCGTTTTATACGATGGAAAAACTGTTGTATTTATATTGTATTTTATGCTTCTGGCGTTGACTTCTAAGGCACTATCTATTCGATCTGGTGGAGCAACGCCCTAGAGCGCAGCCTTGGTTGCCCGGAACGTAGAATTGGCCATCACTCTCAAACTGGTTGCAATTATTCCTGTTATATGATGGAAACACTGTTGTATTTTTTTTGCATTTTATGGTTCGGGCGTTGACTTCTATGGTCCTAACTACTAAATCTGTTGGAGCAACGCCCTAGGGTGAAGCCTAGGTTGCTCGGAAAGTAGAAATGTCCATAGGATTCAAACTGGTTGCAATTATTCGTTTTATACGATGGAAAAACTGTTGTATTTATATTGTATTTTATGCTTCTGGCGTTGACTTCTAAGGCACTAACTATTCGATCTGGTGGAGCAACGCAATAGAGTTATGCCTAGGTTGCCCGGAACGTAGAAATGGCCATTAATTTCAAACTGGTTGCAATTATACCTGTTATATGATGGAAACACTGCTGCATTTTTTTTTGCATTTTATGGTTCGGGCGTTGACTTCTAAGGCCCTAACTATTCAATCCGTTGGAGCAACGCCCTAGGGTGAAGACTAGGTTGCTCGGAAAGTTGAAATGACCATAAGTTTCATACTGGTTGCAATTATTCGTTTTATACGATGGAAAAACTGTTGTATTTATATTGTGTTTTATGCTTCTGGCGTTGACTTCTAAGGCACTAACTATAAGATCTGGTGGAGCAACGCCCTAGAGTGAAGCCTCGGTTGCCCGGAACGTAGAATTGGCCATCACTTTCAAACTGGTTGCAATTATTCCTGATATATGATGGAAACACTGTTGTATTTTTTTTGCATTTTATGGTTCGGGCGTTGACTTCCAAGGCCCTAATTATTCAATCTGTTGGAGCAACGCCGTAGGGTGAAGCCTAGGTTGCTCGGAACGTAGAGATGACCATAAGTTTCATACTGGTTGCAATTATTCGTTTTATACGATGGAAAAGCTGTTGTATTTCTATTGTGTTTTATGCTTCTGGCGTTGACTTCTAAGGCACTAACTATTCGATCTGGTGGAACAACGCCCTAGGGTGAAGCCTAGCTTGCTCGGAAAGTAGAAATGACTATAAGTTTCATACTGGTTGCAATTATTCGTTTTATACGATGCAAAAGCTGTTGTATTTATATCGTATTTTATGCTTCTGGCGTTGACTTCTTAGGCCGTAACTATTCGGTCTGGTGGAGCAACGCCCTAGAGTGAAGCCTAGGTTGCCCGGAACGTAGAATTGGCCATCACTTTCAAACTGGTTGCAATTATTCCTGTTGTGTGATGGATACACTGTCGTATTTTTATTGCATTTTATGCTTCGGGCGTTGACTTCTAAGGCCCTAACTATTCAATCTGTTGGACCAACGCCCTAGGGTGAAGCCTACCTTGCTCGGAAAGTGGAAATGTCCATAAGTTTCATACTGGTTGCAATTATTCGTTTTATACGATGGAAAAACTGTTGTATTTATATTGTATTTTATGCTTCTGGCGTTGACTTCTAAGGCACTATCTATTCGATCTGGTGGAGCAACGCCCTAGAGCGAAGCCTTGGTTGCCCGGAACGTAGAATTGGCCATCACTTTCAAACTGGTTGCAATTACTCCTGTTATATGATGGAAACACTGTTGTATTTTTTTTGCATTTTATGGTTCGGGCGTTGACTTCTGAGGCCCTAACTATTCAATCTGTTGGAGCAACGCCCTAGGGTGAAGCCTAGGTTGCTCGGAATGTAGAAATGTCCATAAGTTTCATACTGGTTGCAATTATTCCTGATATATGATGGAAACACTGTTGTATTTATATTGTATTTTATGCTTCTGGCGTTGACTTCTAAGGCACTAACTATTCGATCTGGTGGAGCAACGCAATAGAGTGATGCCTAGGTTGCCCGGAACGTAGAATTGGCCATCAATTTCAAACTGGTTGCAATTATACCTGTTATATGATGGAAACACTGCTGTATTTTTTTTGCATTTTATGGTTCGGGCGCTGACTTCTAAGGCCCTAACTACTCAATCCGTTGGAGCAACGCCCTAGGGTGAAGCCTAGGTTGCTCGGAAAGTAGAAATGACCA
Organism: Calliopsis andreniformis; assembly: GCF_051401765.1. Classification (NCBI taxonomy): domain Eukaryota; kingdom Metazoa; phylum Arthropoda; class Insecta; order Hymenoptera; family Andrenidae; genus Calliopsis; species Calliopsis andreniformis. Next base: position 17,363,863 of record NC_135072.1, read on the forward strand.
TAAGTTTCATACTGGTTGCAATTATTCGTTTTATACGATGGAAAAACTGTTGTATTTATATTGTGTTTTATGCTTCTGGCGTTGACTTCTAAGGCACTAACTATAAGATCTGGTGGAGCAACGCCCTAGAGTGAAGCCTCGGTTGCCCGGAACGTAGAATTGGCCATCACTTTCAAACTGGTTGCAATTATTCCTGATATATGATGGAAACACTGTTGTATTTTTTTTGCATTTTATGGTTCGGGCGTTGACTTCCAAGGCCCTAATTATTCAATCTGTTGGAGCAACGCCGTAGGGTGAAGCCTAGGTTGCTCGGAACGTAGAGATGACCATAAGTTTCATACTGGTTGCAATTATTCGTTTTATACGATGGAAAAGCTGTTGTATTTCTATTGTGTTTTATGCTTCTGGCGTTGACTTCTAAGGCACTAACTATTCGATCTGGTGGAACAACGCCCTAGGGTGAAGCCTAGCTTGCTCGGAAAGTAGAAATGACTATAAGTTTCATACTGGTTGCAATTATTCGTTTTATACGATGCAAAAGCTGTTGTATTTATATCGTATTTTATGCTTCTGGCGTTGACTTCTTAGGCCGTAACTATTCGGTCTGGTGGAGCAACGCCCTAGAGTGAAGCCTAGGTTGCCCGGAACGTAGAATTGGCCATCACTTTCAAACTGGTTGCAATTATTCCTGTTGTGTGATGGATACACTGTCGTATTTTTATTGCATTTTATGCTTCGGGCGTTGACTTCTAAGGCCCTAACTATTCAATCTGTTGGACCAACGCCCTAGGGTGAAGCCTACCTTGCTCGGAAAGTAGAAATGACCATAAGTTTCGTACTGGTTGCAATTATTCGTTTTATACGATGGAAAATCTGTTCTATTTATATTGTGTTTTACGCTTCTGGCGTTGACTTCTAAGGCACTAACTGTTCGATCTGGTGGAGCAACGCCCTAGAGTGAAGTCTAGGTTGCCCGGAACGTAGAATTGGCCATCACTTTCAAACTGGTTGCAATTATTCCTGATATATGATGGAAACACTGTTGTATTTTTTTTGCATTTTACGGTCCGGGCGTTGACTTCTAAGGCCCTAACTATTCAATCTGTTGGAGCAACGCCCTAGGGTGAAGCCTACGTTGCTCGGAAAGCAGAAATGACCATAAGTTTCATACTGGTTGCAATTATTCGTTTTATACGAAGGAAAAACTGTTGTATTTATATTGTATTTTATGCTTCTGGCGTTGACTTCTAAGGCACTAACTATTCGATCTGGTGGAGCAACGCAATAGAGTGATGCCCAGGTTGCCCGGAACGTAGAATTGGCCATCAATTTCGAACTGGTTGCAATTATACCTGTTATATGATGGAAACACTGCTGTATTTTTTTTGCATTTTATGGTTCGGGCGCAGACTTCTAAGGCCCTAACTATTCAATCCGTTGGAGCAACGCCCTAGGGTGAAGCCTAGGTTGCTCGGAAAGTAGAAATGACCATAGGTTTCATACTGGTTGCAATTATTCGTTTTATACGATGGAAAAACTGTTGTATTTATATTGTATTTTATGCTTCTGGCGTTGACTTCTAAGGCACTAACTATTCGATCTGGTGGAGCAATGCCCTAGAGTGAAGCCTAGGTTGCCCGGAACGTAGAATTGGCCATCACTTTCAAACTGGTTGCAATTATTCCTGATATATGATGGAAACACTGTTGTATTTTTTTTGCATTTTATGGTTCGGGCGATGACTTCTAAGGCCCTAACTATTCAATCTGTTGGAGCAACGCCGTAGGGTGAAGCCTAGGTTGCTCGGAAAGTAGAAATGTCCGTAAGTTTCATACTGGTTGCAATTATTCGTTTTATACGATGGAAAGCTGTTGTATTTATATTGTATTTTATGCTTCTGGCGTTGACTTCTAAGGCACTATCTATTCGATCTGGTGGAGCAACGCCCTAGAGCGAAGCCTTGGTTGCCCGGAACGTAGAATTGGCCATCATTTTCAAACTGGTTGCAATTACTCCTGTTATATGATGGAAACACTGTTGTGTTTTTTTTGCATTTTATGGTTCGGGCGTTGACTTCTATGGTCCTAACTACTGAATCTGTTGGAGCAACGCCCTAGGGTGAAGCCTAGGTTGCTCGGAAAGTAGAAATGACCATAACTTTCACACTGGTTGCAATTATTCGTTTTATACGATGGAAAAACTGTTGTATTTATATTGTATTTTATGCTTCTGGCGTTGACTTCTAAGGCCCTGACTATTCAATCTGTTGGAGCAACGCCCTAGGGTGAAGCCTAGGTTGCTCAGAAAGTAGAAATGTCCATAAGTTTCATACTGGTTGCAATTATTCGTTTTATACGATGGAAAGCTGTTGTATTTATATTGTATTTTATGCTTCTGGCGTTGTCTTCTAAGGCACTATCTATCCGATCTGGTGGAGCAACGCAATAGAGTGAAGCCTAGGTTGCCCGGAAGGTAGAATTGGCCATCACTTTCAAACTGGTTGCAATTATTCGTTTTATACGATGGAAGAACTGTTGTATTTTTTTTGCATTTTATGGTTCGGGCGCTGACTTCTAAGGCCCTAACTATTCAATCTGTTGGAGCAACGCCCTAGGGTGAAGCCTAGGTTGCTCGGAAAGTAGAATGTCCATAAGCTTCATACTGGTTGCAATTATTCGTTTTATAAGATGGAAAAACTGTTGTATTTATATTGTATTTTATGCTTCTGGCGTTGACTTCTAAGGCACTAACTATTCGATCTGGTGGAGCAACGCAATAGAGTGATGCCTAGGTTGCCCGGAACGTAGAATTGGCCATCAATTTCAAACTGGTTGCAATTATACCTGTTATATGATGGAAACACTGCTGTATTTTTTTTTGCATTTTATGGTTCGGGCGTTGACTTCTAAGGCCCTAACTATTCAATCCGTTGGAGCAACGCCATAGGGTGAAGCCTAGGTTGTTCGGAAAGTTGAAATGACCATAAGTTTCAATCTGGTTGCAATTATTCCTGTTATATGATGGAAACAGTGTTGTATTTTTATTGCATTTTATGCTTCGGGCGTTGACTTCTAAGACCCTAACTATTCAATCTGTTGGAGCAACGCCCTAGGGTGAAGCCTAGCTTGCTCGGAAAGTGGAAATGTCCATAAGTTTCATACTGGTTGCAATTATTCGTTTTATACGATGGAAAAACTGTTGTATTTATATTGTATTTTATGCTTCTGGCGTTGACTTCTAAGGCACTATCTATTCGATCTGGTGGAGCAACGCCCTAGAGCGAAGCCTTGGTTGCCCGGAACGTAGAATTGGCCATCACTTTCAAACTGGTTGCAATTACTCCTGTTATATGATGGAAACACTGTTGTATTTTTTTTGCATTTTATGGTTCGGGCGTTGACTTCTGAGGCCCTAACTATTCAATCTGTTGGAGCAACGCCCTAGGGTGAAGCCTAGGTTGCTCGGAATGTAGAAATGTCCATAAGTTTCATACTGGTTGCAATTATTCCTGATATATGATGGAAACACTGTTGTATTTATATTGTATTTTATGCTTCTGGCGTTGACTTCTAAGGCACTAACTATTCGATCTGGTGGAGCAACGCAATAGAGTGATGCCTAGGTTGCCCGGAACGTAGAATTGGCCATCAATTTCAAACTGGTTGCAATTATACCTGTTATATGATGGAAACACTGCTGTATTTTTTTTGCATTTTATGGTTCGGGCGCTGACTTCTAAGGCCCTAACTACTCAATCCGTTGGAGCAACGCCCTAGGGTGAAGCCTAGGTTGCTCGGAAAGTAGAAATGACCATAAGTTTCATACTGGTTGCAATTATTCGTTTTATACGATGGAAAAACTGTTGTATTTATATTGTGTTTTATGCTTCTGGCGTTGACTTCTAAGGCACTAACTATAAGATCTGGTGGAGCAACGCCCTAGAGTGAAGCCTCGGTTGCCCGGAACGTAGAATTGGCCATCACTTTCAAACTGGTTGCAATTATTCCTGATATATGATGGAAACACTGTTGTATTTTTTTTGCATTTTATGGTTCGGGCGTTGACTTCCAAGGCCCTAATTATTCAATCTGTTGGAGCAACGCCGTAGGGTGAAGCCTAGGTTGCTCGGAACGTAGAGATGACCATAAGTTTCATACTGGTTGCAATTATTCGTTTTATACGATGGAAAAGCTGTTGTATTTCTATTGTGTTTTATGCTTCTGGCGTTGACTTCTAAGGCACTAACTATTCGATCTGGTGGAACAACGCCCTAGGGTGAAGCCTAGCTTGCTCGGAAAGTAGAAATGACTATAAGTTTCATACTGGTTGCAATTATTCGTTTTATACGATGCAAAAGCTGTTGTATTTATATCGTATTTTATGCTTCTGGCGTTGACTTCTTAGGCCGTAACTATTCGGTCTGGTGGAGCAACGCCCTAGAGTGAAGCCTAGGTTGCCCGGAACGTAGAATTGGCCATCACTTTCAAACTGGTTGCAATTATTCCTGTTGTGTGATGGATACACTGTCGTATTTTTATTGCATTTTATGCTTCGGGCGTTGACTTCTAAGGCCCTAACTATTCAATCTGTTGGACCAACGCCCTAGGGTGAAGCCTACCTTGCTCGGAAAGTGGAAATGTCCATAAGTTTCATACTGGTTGCAATTATTCGTTTTATACGATGGAAAAACTGTTGTATTTATATTGTATTTTATGCTTCTGGCGTTGACTTCTAAGGCACTATCTATTCGATCTGGTGGAGCAACGCCCTAGAGCGAAGCCTTGGTTGCCCGGAACGTAGAATTGGCCATCAATTTCGAACTGGTTGCAATTATACCTGTTATATGATGGAAACACTGCTGTATTTTTTTGCATTTTATGGTTCGGGCGCAGACTTCTAAGGCCCTAACTATTCAATCCGTTGGAGCAACGCCCTAGGGTGAAGCCTAGGTTGCTCGGAAAGTAGAAATGACCATAGGTTTCATACTGGTTGCAATTATTCGTTTTATACGATGGAAAAACTGTTGTATTTATATTGTATTTTATGCTTCTGGCGTTGACTTCTAAGGCACTAACTATTCGATCTGGTGGAGCAATGCCCTAGAGTGAAGCCTAGGTTGCCCGGAACGTAGAATTGGCCATCACTTTCAAACTGGTTGCAATTATTCCTGATATATGATGGAAACACTGTTGTATTTTTTTTGCATTTTATGGTTCGGGCGATGACTTCTAAGGCCCTAACTATTCAATCTGTTGGAGCAACGCCGTAGGGTGAAGCCTAGGTTGCTCGGAAGGTAGAAATGACCATAAGTTTCATACGGATTGCAATTATTCGTTTTATACGAGGGAAAAGCTGTTGTACTTATATTGTATTTTATGCTTCTGGCGCTGACTTCTAAGGCACTAGCTATTCGATCTGGTGGAGCAACGCCCTAGAGTGAAGCCTAGGTTGCCCGGAACGTAGAATTGGCCATCACTTTCAAACTGGTTGCAATTATACCTGTTATATGATGGAAACACTGCTGTATTTTTTTTTGCATTTTATGGTTCGGGCGTTGACTTCTAAGGCCCTAACCATTCAATCCGTTGGAGCAACGCCCTAGGGTGAAGCCTAGGTTGTTCGGAAAGTTGAAATGACCATAAGTTTCAATCTGGTTGCAATTATTCCTATTATATGATGGAAACAGTGTTGTATTTTTATTGCATTTTATGCTTCGGGCGTTGACTTCTAAGACCCTAACTATTCAATCTGTTGGAGCAACGCCCTAGGGTGAAGCCTAGCTTGCTCGGAAAGTAGAAATGTCCGTAAGTTTCATACTTGTTGCAATTATTCGTTTTATACGATGGAAAGCTGTTGTATTTATATTGTATTTTATGCTTCTGGCGTTGACTTCTAAGGCACTATCTATTCGATCTGGTGGAGCAACGCCCTAGAGCGAAGCCTTGGTTGCCCGGAACGTAGAATTGGCCATCATTTTCAAACTGGTTGCAATTACTCCTGTTATATGATGGAAACACTGTTGTGTTTTTTTTGCATTTTATGGTTCGGGCGTTGACTTCTATGGTCCTAACTACTGAATCTGTTGGAGCAACGCCCTAGGGTGAAGCCTAGGTTGCTCGGAAAGTAGAAATGACCATAACTTTCACACTGGTTGCAATTATTCGTTTTATACGATGGAAAAACTGTTGTATTTATATTGTATTTTATGCTTCTGGCGTTGACTTCTAAGGCCCTGACTATTCAATCTGTTGGAGCAACGCCCTAGGGTGAAGCCTAGGTTGCTCAGAAAGTAGAAATGTCCATAAGTTTCATACTGGTTGCAATTATTCGTTTTATACGATGGAAAGCTGTTGTATTTATATTGTATTTTATGCTTCTGGCGTTGACTTCTAAGGCACTATCTATCCGATCTGGTGGAGCAACGCAATAGAGTGAAGCCTAGGTTGCCCGGAAGGTAGAATTGGCCATCACTTTCAAACTGGTTGCAATTATTCGTTTTATACGATGGAAGAACTGTTGTATTTTTTTTGCATTTTATGGTTCGGGCGCTGACTTCTAAGGCCCTAACTATTCAATCTGTTGGAGCAACGCCCTAGGGTGAAGCCTAGGTTGCTCGGAAAGTAGAATGTCCATAAGCTTCATACTGGTTGCAATTATTCGTTTTATAAGATGGAAAAACTGTTGTATTTATATTGTATTTTATGCTTCTGGCGTTGACTTCTAAGGCACTAACTATTCGATCTGGTGGAGCAACGCAATAGAGTGATGCCTAGGTTGCCCGGAACGTAGAATTGGCCATCAATTTCAAACTGGTTGCAATTATACCTGTTATATGATGGAAACACTGCTGTATTTTTTTTTGCATTTTATGGTTCGGGCGTTGACTTCTAAGGCCCTAACTATTCAATCCGTTGGAGCAACGCCATAGGGTGAAGCCTAGGTTGTTCGGAAAGTTGAAATGACCATAAGTTTCAATCTGGTTGCAATTATTCCTGTTATATGATGGAAACAGTGTTGTATTTTTATTGCATTTTATGCTTCGGGCGTTGACTTCTAAGACCCTAACTATTCAATCTGTTGGAGCAACGCCCTAGGGTGAAGCCTAGCTTGCTCGGAAAGTGGAAATGTCCATAAGTTTCATACTGGTTGCAATTATTCGTTTTATACGATGGAAAAACTGTTGTATTTATATTGTATTTTATGCTTCTGGCGTTGACTTCTAAGGCACTATCTATTCGATCTGGTGGAGCAACGCCCTAGAGCGAAGCCTTGGTTGCCCGGAACGTAGAATTGGCCATCACTTTCAAACTGGTTGCAATTACTCCTGTTATATGATGGAAACACTGTTGTATTTTTTTTGCATTTTATGGTTCGGGCGTTGACTTCTGAGGCCCTAACTATTCAATCTGTTGGAGCAACGCCCTAGGGTGAAGCCTAGGTTGCTCGGAATGTAGAAATGTCCATAAGTTTCATACTGGTTGCAATTATTCCTGATATATGATGGAAACACTGTTGTATTTATATTGTATTTTATGCTTCTGGCGTTGACTTCTAAGGCACTAACTATTCGATCTGGTGGAGCAACGCAATAGAGTGATGCCTAGGTTGCCCGGAACGTAGAATTGGCCATCAATTTCAAACTGGTTGCAATTATACCTGTTATATGATGGAAACACTGCTGTATTTTTTTTGCATTTTATGGTTCGGGCGCTGACTTCTAAGGCCCTAACTACTCAATCCGTTGGAGCAACGCCCTAGGGTGAAGCCTAGGTTGCTCGGAAAGTAGAAATGACCATAAGTTTCATACTGGTTGCAATTATTCGTTTTATACGATGGAAAAACTGTTGTATTTATATTGTGTTTTATGCTTCTGGCGTTGACTTCTAAGGCACTAACTATAAGATCTGGTGGAGCAACGCCCTAGAGTGAAGCCTCGGTTGCCCGGAACGTAGAATTGGCCATCACTTTCAAACTGGTTGCAATTATTCCTGATATATGATGGAAACACTGTTGTATTTTTTTTGCATTTTATGGTTCGGGCGTTGACTTCCAAGGCCCTAATTATTCAATCTGTTGGAGCAACGCCGTAGGGTGAAGCCTAGGTTGCTCGGAACGTAGAGATGACCATAAGTTTCATACTGGTTGCAATTATTCGTTTTATACGATGGAAAAGCTGTTGTATTTCTATTGTGTTTTATGCTTCTGGCGTTGACTTCTAAGGCACTAACTATTCGATCTGGTGGAACAACGCCCTAGGGTGAAGCCTAGCTTGCTCGGAAAGTAGAAATGACTATAAGTTTCATACTGGTTGCAATTATTCGTTTTATACGATGCAAAAGCTGTTGTATTTATATCGTATTTTATGCTTCTGGCGTTGACTTCTTAGGCCGTAACTATTCGGTCTGGTGGAGCAACGCCCTAGAGTGAAGCCTAGGTTGCCCGGAACGTAGAATTGGCCATCACTTTCAAACTGGTTGCAATTATTCCTGTTGTGTGATGGATACACTGTCGTATTTTTATTGCATTTTATGCTTCGGGCGTTGACTTCTAAGGCCCTAACTATTCAATCTGTTGGACCAACGCCCTAGGGTGAAGCCTACCTTGCTCGGAAAGTAGAAATGACCATAAGTTTCGTACTGGTTGCAATTATTCGTTTTATACGATGGAAAATCTGTTCTATTTATATTGTGTTTTACGCTTCTGGCGTTGACTTCTAAGGCACTAACTGTTCGATCTGGTGGAGCAACGCCCTAGAGTGAAGTCTAGGTTGCCCGGAACGTAGAATTGGCCATCACTTTCAAACTGGTTGCAATTATTCCTGATATATGATGGAAACACTGTTGTATTTTTTTTGCATTTTACGGTCCGGGCGTTGACTTCTAAGGCCCTAACTATTCAATCTGTTGGAGCAACGCCCTAGGGTGAAGCCTACGTTGCTCGGAAAGTAGAAATGACCATAAGTTTCATACTGGTTGCAATTATTCGTTTTATACGAAGGAAAAACTGTTGTATTTATATTGTATTTTATGCTTCTGGCGTTGACTTCTAAGGCACTAACTATTCGATCTGGTGGAGCAACGCAATAGAGTGATGCCTAGGTTGCCCGGAACGTAGAATTGGCCATCAATTTCGAACTGGTTGCAATTATACCTGTTATATGATGGAAACACTACTGTATTTTTTTTGCATTTTATGGTTCGGGCGCAGGCTTCTAAGGCCCTAACTATTCAATCCGTTGGAGCAACGCCCTAGGGTGAAGCCTAGGTTGCTCGGAAAGTAGAAATGACCATAGGTTTCATACTGGTTGCAATTATTCGTTTTATACGATGGAAAAACTGTTGCATTTATATTGTATTTTATGCTTCTGGCGTTGACTTCTAAGGCACTAACTATTCGATCTGGTGGAGCAACGCCCTAGAGTGAAGCCTAGGTTGCCCGGAACGTAGAATTGGCCATCACTTTCAAACTGGTTGCAATTATTCCTGATATATGATGGAAACACTGTTGTATTTTTTTTGCATTTTATGGTTCGGGCGATGACTTCTAAGGCCCTAACTATTCAATCTGTTGGAGCAACGCCGTAGGGTGAAGCCTAGGTTGCTCGGAAGGTAGAAATGACCACAAGTTTCATACGGGTTGCAATTATTCGTTTTATACGAGGGAAAAGCTGTTGTACTTATATTGTATTTTATGCTTCTGGCGCTGACTTCTAAGGCACTAGCTATTCGATCTGGTGGAGCAACGCCCTAGAGTGAAGCCTAGGTTGCCCGGAACGTAGAATTGGCCATCACTTTCAAACTGGTTGCAATTATTCCTGATATATGATGGAAACACTGTTGTATTTTTTTTGCATTTTATGGTTCTGGCGTTGACTTCTAAGGCCCTAACTATTCAATCTGTTGGACCAACGCCCTAGGGTGAAGGCTAGCTTGCTCGGAAAGTAGAAATGACCATAAGTTTCATACTGGTTGCAATTATTCGTTTTATACGATGGAATAACTGATGTATTTATATTGTATTTTATGCTTCTGGCGTTGACTTCTTGGGCCGTAACTATTCGGTCTGGTCGTGCAACTCCCTGGAGTGAAACCTAGGTTGCCCGGAACGTAGAATTGGCCATCACTTTCAAACTGGTTGCAATTATTCCTGATATATGATGGAAACACTGTTGTATTTTTTTTGCATTTTATGGTTCGGGCGTTGACTTCTAAGGCCCTAACTATTCAATCTGTTGGAGCAACGCTCTATGGTGAAGCCTAGGTTGCTCGGAAAGTAGAAATGACCATAAGTTTCATACTGGTTGCTATTATTCGTTTTATACGATGGAAAAACTGTTGTATCTATATTGTCTTTTATGCTTCTGGCGTTGACTTCTTAGGCCGTAACTATTCGGTCTGGTGGAGCAACGCCCTGGAGTGAAACCTAGGTTGCCCGGAACGTAGAATTGGCCATCACTTTCAAACTGGTTGCAATTATACCTGATATATGATGTAAACACAGTTGTATTTTTTTTGCATTTTATGGTTCTGGCGTTGACTTCTAAGGCCCTAACTATACAATCTGTTGGAGCAACGCCCTAGGGTGAAGCCTAGGTTGCTCGGAAAGTAGAAATATCCATAAGTTTCATACTGGTTGCAATTATTCGTTTTTTACGATGGAAAAACTGTTGTATTTATATTGTATTTTATGCTTCTGGCGTTGACTTCTAAGGCACTAACTATTCGATCTGGTGGATCAACGCCCTAGAATGAAGCCTAGGTTGCTCGGAACGTAGAATTGGCCATCACTTTCAAACTGGTTGCAATTATTCCTGATATATGATGGAAACACTGTTGTCTTTTTTTTGCATTTTATGGTTCGGGCGTTGACTTCTGAGGCCCTAATTATTCAATCTGTTGGAGCAACGCCCTAGGGTGAAGCCTAGGTTGCTCGGAAAGTAGAAATGTTCATAAGTTTCATACTGGTTGCAATTATTCGTTTTATGCGATGGAAAAACTGTTGTATTTATATTGTATTTTATGCTTCTGGCGTTGACTTCTAAGGCACTAACTATTCGATCTGGTGGAGCAACGCCCTAGGGTGAAGCCTAGCTTGCTCGGAAAGTAGAAATGACTATAAGTTTCATACTGGTTGCAATTATTCCTGATATATGATGGAAACACTGTTGTATTTATATTGTATTTTATGCTTCTGGCCTTGACTTCTAAGGCACTAACTATTCGATCTGGTGGAGCAACGCAATAGAGTGATGCCTAGGTTGCCCGGAACGTAGAATTGGCCATCAATTTCAAACTGGTTGCAATTATACCTGTTATATGATGGAAACACTGCTGTATTTTTTTTGCATTTTATGGTTCGGGCTCTGACTTCTAAGGCCCTAACTACTCAATCCGTTGGAGCAACTCCCTAGGGTGAAGCCTAGGTTGCTCGGAAAGTAGAAATGACCATAAGTTTCATACTGGTTGCAATTATTCGTTTTATACGATGGAAAAACTGTTGTATTTATATTGTGTTTTATGCTTCTGGCGTTGACTTCTAAGGCACTAACTATAAGATCTGGTGGAGCAACGCCCCAGAGTGAAGCCTCGGTTGCCCGGAACGTAGAATTGGCCATCACTTTCAAACTGGTTGCAATTATTCCTGATATATGATGGAAACACTGTTGTATTTTTTTTGCATTTTATGGTTCGGGCGTTGACTTCTAAGGCCCTAATTATTCAATCTGTTGGAGCAACGCCGTAGGGTGAAGCCTAGGTTGCTCGGAACGTAGAAATGACCATAAGTTTCATACTGGTTGCAATTATTCGTTTTATACGATGGAAAAGCTGTTGTATTTCTATTGTGTTTTATGCTTCTGGCGTTGACTTCTAAGGCACTAACTATTCGATGTGGTGGAACAACGCCCTAGGGTGAAGCCTAGCTTGCTCGGAAAGTAGAAATGACTATAAGTTTCATACTGGTTGCAATTATTCGTTTTATACGATGGAAAAGCTGTTGTATTTATATCGTATTTTATGCTTCTGGCGTTGACTTCTTAGGCCGTAACTATTCGGTCTGGTGGAGCAACGCCCTAGAGTGAAGCCTAGGTTGCCCGGAACGTAGAATTGGCCATCACTTTCAAACTGGTTGCAATTATTCCTGTTGTATGATGGATACACTGTTGTATTTTTATTGCATTTTATGCTTCGGGCGTTGACTTCTAAGGCCCTAACTATTCAATCTGTTGGACCAACGCCTCAGGGTGAAGCCTACCTTGCTCGGAAAGTAGAAATGACCATAAGTTTCGTACTGGTTGCAATTATTCGTTTTATACGAAGGAAAAACTGTTGTATTTATATTGTATTTTATGCTTCTGGCGTTGACTTCTAAGGCACTAACTATTCGATCTGGTGGAGCAACGCAATGGAGTGATGCCTAGGTTGCCCGGAACGTAGAATTGGCCATCAATTTCGAACTGGTTGCAATTATACCTGTTATATGATGGAAAGACTGCTGTATTTTTTTTGCATTTTATGGTTCGGGCGCTGACTTCTAAGGCCCTAACTATTCAATCCGTTGGAGCAACGCCCTAGGGTGAAGCCTAGGTTGCTCGGAAAGTAGAAATGACCATAAGTTTCATACTGGTTGCAATTGCTCGTATTATACGATGGAAATCTGTTGTATTTATATTGTATTTTATGCTTCTGGCGTTGACTTCTAAGGCGCTAACTATTCGATCTGGTGGAGCAACGCAATAGAGTGATGCCCAGGTTGCCCGGAACGTAGAATTGGCCATCAATTTCAAACTGGTTGAAATTATACCTGTTATATGATGGAAACACTGCTGTATTTTTTTTGCATTTTATGGATCGGGCGTTGGCTTCTAAGGCCCTAACTATTCAATCCGTTGGGGCAACGCCCTAGGGCGAAGCCTAGGTTGCTCGGAAATTAGAAATGACCATAAGTTTCATACTGGTTGCAATTATTCGTTTTATACGATGGAAAAACTGTTGCATTTATATTGTATTTTATGCTTCTGGCGTTGACTTCTAAGGCACTAACTATTCGATCTGGTGGAGCAACGCCCTAGGGTGAAGCCTAGCTTGCTCGGAAAGTAGAAATGACTATAAGTTTCATACTGGTTGCAATTATTCGTTTTATACGATGGAAAAGTTGTTGTATTTATATCGTATTTTGTGCTTCTGGCGTTGACTTCTTAGGCCGTAACTATTCGGTCTGGTGGAGCAACGCCCTAGAGTGAAGCCTAGGTTTCCCGGAACGTAGAATTGGCCATCACTTTCAAACTGGTAGCAATTATTCCTGTTATATGATGGAAACACTGTTGTATTTTTTTTGCATTTTATGGTTCGGGCGTTGACTGCTGAGGCCCTAACTATTCAATCTGTTCGAGCAACGCCCTAGGGTGAAGCCTAGGTTGCTCGGAAAGTAGCACTGTCCATAAGTTTCATACGGGTTGCAATTATTCGTTTTATACGATGGAAAAACTGTTGTATTTATATTGTATTTTATGCTTCTGGCGTTGACTTCTAAGGCACTAACTATTCGATCTGGTAGAGCAAGGCAATAGAGTGAAGCCTAGGTTGCCCGAACGTAGAATTGGCCATCACTTTCAAACTGGTCGCAATTATTCCTGTTATATGATGGAAACACTGTTGTATTTTTTTTTGCATTTTATGGTTCGGGCCTTGACTTCTAAGGCCCTAACTATTCAATCTGTTGGAGCAACGCCCTAGGGTGAAGGCTAGCTTGCTCGGAAAGTAGAAATGACCATAAGTTTCATACTGGTTGCAATTATTCGCTTTATACGATGGAAAAGCTGTTGTACTTATAACGTATTTTATGCTTCTGGCGTTGACTTCTTGGGCCGTAACTATTCGGTCTGGTGGAGCAACGCCCTAGAGTGAAGCCTAGGTTGCCCGGAACGTAGAATTGGCCATCACTTTCAAACTGGTTGCAATTATTCCTGTTGTATGATGGATACACTGTTGTATTTTTATTGCATTTTATGCTTCGGGCGTTGACTTCTAAGGCCCTAACTATTCAATCTGTTGGACCAACGCCTTAGGGTGAAGCCTACCTTGCTCGGAAAGTAGAAATGACCATAAGTTTCGTACTGGTTGCAATTATTCGTTTTATACGATGGAAAATCTGTTCTATTTATATTGTGTTTTACGCTTCTGGCGTTGACTTCTAAGGCACTAACTGTTCGATCTGGTGGAGCAACGCCCTAGAGTGAAGTCTAGGTTGCCCGGAACGTAGAATTGGCCATCACTTTCAAACTGGTTGCAATTATTCCTGATATATGATGGAAACACTGTAGTATTTTTTTTGCATTTTACGGTCCGGGCGTTGACTTCTAAGGCCCTAACTATTCAATCTGTTGGAGCAACGCCCTAGGGTGAAGCCTAGGTTGCTCGGAAAGTAGAAATGACCATAAGTTTCATACTGGTTGCAATTATTCGTTTTATACGAAGGAAAAACTGTTGTATTTATATTGTATTTTATGCTTCTGGCGTTGACTTCTAAGGCACTAACTATTCGATCTGGTGGAGCAACGCAATAGAGTGATGCCTAGGTTGCCCGGAACGTAGAATTGGCCATCAATTTCGAACTGGTTGCAATTATACCTGTTATATGATGGAAACACTGCTGTATTTTTTTTGCATTTTATGGTTCGGGCGCAGGCTTCTAAGGCCCTAACTATTCAATCCGTTGGAGCAACGCCCTAGGGTGAAGCCTAGGTTGCTCGGAAAGTAGAAATGACCATAGGTTTCATACTGGTTGCAATTATTCGTTTTATACGATGGAAAAACTGTTGTATTTATATTGTATTTTATGCTTCTGGCGTTGACTTCTTAGGCCGTAACTATTCGGTCTGGTGGAGCAACGCCCTGGAGTGAAACCTAGGTTGCCCGGAACGTAGAATTGGCCATCACTTTCAAACTGGTTGCAATTATACCTGATATATGATGTAAACACAGTTGTATTTTTTTTGCATTTTATGGTTCTGGCGTTGACTTCTAAGGCCCTAACTATACAATCTGTTGGAGTAACGCCCTAGGGTGAAGCCTAGGTTGCTCGGAAAGTAGAAATATCCATAAGCTTCATACTGGTTGCAATTATTCGTTTTTTACGATGGAAAAACTGTTGTATTTATATTGTATTTTATGCTTCTGGCGTTGACTTCTAAGGCACTAACTATTCGATCTGGTGGAGCAACGCAATAGAGTGATGCCTAGGTTGCCCGGAACGTAGAATTGGCCATCAATTTCAAACTGGTTGCAATTATACCTGTTATATGATGGAAACACTGCTGTATTTTTTTTGCATTTTATGGTTCGGGCGCTGACTTCTAAGGCCCTAACTACTCAATCCGTTGGAGCAACGCCCTAGGGTGAAGCCTAGGTTGCTCGGAAAGTAGAAATGACCATAAGTTTCATACTGGTTGCAATTATTCGTTTTATACGATGGAAAAACTGTTGTATTTATATTGTGTTTTATGCTTCTGGCGTTGACTTCTAAGGCACTAACTATAAGATCTGGTGGAGCAACGCCCTAGAGTGAAGCCTCGGTTGCCCGGAACGTAGAATTGGCCATCACTTTCAAACAGGTTGCAATTATTCCTGATATATGATGGAAACACTGTTGTATTTTTTTTGCATTTTATGGTTCGGGCGTTGACTTCTAAGGCCCTAATTATTCAATCTGTTGGAGCAACGCCGTAGGGTGAAGCCTAGGTTCCTCGGAACGTAGAAATGACCATAAGTTTCATACTGGTTGCAATTATTCGTTTTATACGATGGAAAAGCTGTTGTATTTCTATTGTGTTTTATGCTTCTGGCGTTGACTTCTAAGGCACTAACTATTCGATCTGGTGGAACAACGCCCTAAGGTGAAGCCTAGCTTGCTCGGAAAGTAGAAATGACAATAAGTTTCATACTGGTTGCAATTATTCGTTTTATACGATGGAAAAGCTGTTGTATTTATATCGTATTTTATGCTTCTGGCGTTGACTTCTTAGCACGTAACTATTCGGTCTGGTGGAGCAACGCCCTAGAGTGAAGCCTAGGTTGCCCGGAACGTAGAATTGGCCATCACTTTCAAACTGGTTGCAATTATTCCTGTTGTATGATGGATACACTGTTGTATTTTTATTGCATTTTATGCTTCGGGCGTTGACTTCTAAGGCCCTAACTATTCAATCTGTTGGACCAACGCCTTAGGGTGAAGCCTACCTTGCTCGGAAAGTAGAAATGACCATAAGTTTCGTACTGGTTGCAATTATTCGTTTTATACGATGGAAAATCTGTTCTATTTATATTGTGTTTTACGCTTCTGGCGTTGACTTCTAAGGCACTAACTGTTCGATCTGGTGGAGCAACGCCCTAGAGTGAAGTCTAGGTTGCCCGGAACGTAGAATTGGCCATCACTTTCAAACTGGTTGCAATTATTCCTGATATATGATGGAAACACTGTTGTATTTTTTTTGCATTTTACGGTCCGGGCGTTGACTTCTAAGGCCCTAACTATTCAATCTGTTGGAGCAACGCCCTAGGGTGAAGCCTAGGTTGCTCGGAAAGTAGAAATGACCATAAGTTTCATCCTGGTTGCAATTATTCGTTTTATACGAAGGAAAAACTGTTGTATTTATATTGTATTTTATGCTTCTGGCGTTGACTTCTAAGGCACTAACTATTCGATCTGGTGGAGCAACGCAATAGAGTGATGCCTAGGTTGCCCGGAACGTAGAATTGGCCATCAATATGGAACTGGTTGCAATTATACCTGTTATATGATGGAAACACTACTGTATTTTTTTTGCATTTTATGGTTCGGGCGCTGACTTCTAAGGCCCTAACTATTCAATCCGTTGGAGCAACGCCCTAGGGTGAAGCCTAGGTTGCTCGGAAAGTAGAAATGACCATAAGTTTCATACTGGTTGCAATTACTCGTATTATACGATGGAAATCTGTTGTATTTATATTGTATTTTATGCTTCTGGCGTTGACTTCTAAGGCGCTAACTATTCGATCTGGTGGAGCAACGCAATAGAGTGATGCCCAGGTTGCCCGGAACGTAGAATTGGCCATCAATTTCAAACTGGTTGCAATTATACCTGTTATATGATGGAAACACTGCTGTATTTTTTTTGCATTTTATGGATCGGGCGTTGGCTTCTAAGGGCCTAACTATTCAATCCGTTGGGGCAACGCCCTAGGGCGAAGCCTAGGTTGCTCGGAAATTAGAAATGACCATAAGTTTCATACTGGTTGCAATTATTCGTTTTATACGATGGAAAAACTGTTGCATTTATATTGTATTTTATGCTTCTGGCGTTGACTTCTAAGGCTCTAACTACTCGATCTGGTGGAGCAACGCCCTAGGGTGAAGCCTAGCTTGCTCGCAAAGTAGAAATGACTATAAGTTTCATACTGGTTGCAATTATTCGTTTTATACGATGGAAAAGCTGTTGTATTTATATCGTATTTTGTGCTTCAGGCGTTGACTTCTTAGGCCGTAACTATTCGGTCTGGTGGAGCAACGCCCTAGAGTGAAGCCTAGGTTGCCCGGAACGTAGAATTGGCCATCACTTTCAAACTGGTAGCAATTATTCCTGTTATATGATGGAAACACTGTTGTATTTTTTCTGCATTTTATGGTTCGGGCGTTGACTTCTAAGGCCCTAACTATTCAATCAGTTGGAGCAACGCCCTAGGGTGAAGCCTAGGTTGCTCGGAAAGTAGAAATGACCATAAGTTTCATACTGGTTGCAATTATTCGTTTTATACGATGGAAAAGCTGTTGTATTTATATCGTATTTTATGCTTCTGGCGTTGACTTCTTAGGCCGTAACTATTCGGTCTGGTGGAGCAACGCCCTAGAGTGAAGCCTAGGTTGCACGGAACGTAGAATTTGCCATCACTTTCAAACTGGTTGCAATTATTCCTGTTATATGATGGATACACTGTTGTATTTTTTTTGCATTTTATGGATCGGCCGTTGACTTCTAAGGCCCTAACTATTCAATCTGTTGGAGCAACGCCCTATGGTGAAGCCTAGGTTGCTCGGAAAGTAGAAATGACCATAAGTTTCATACTGGTTGCAATTATTCGTTTTATACGATGGAAAAACTGTTGTATTTATATTGTATTTTATGCTTCTGGCGTTGACTTCTAAGGCACTAACTATTCGATCTGCTGGAGCAACGCCCTAGAATGAAGCCTAGGTTGCCCGGAACGTAGTAGTGGCCATCAATTTCAAACTGGTTGCAATTATACCTGTTATATGATGGAAGCACTGCTGTATTTTTTTTGCATTTTATGGTTCGGGCGCTGACTTCTAAGGCCCTAACTATTCAATCCGTTGGAACAACGCCCTAGGGTGAAGCCTAGGTTGCTCGGAAAGTAGAAATGACCATAAGTTTCATACTGGTTGCAATTATTCGTTTTATACGAAGGAAAAACTGTTGTATTTATATTGTATTTTATGCTTCTGGCGTTGACTTCTCAGGCACTAACTATTCGATCTGGTGGAGCAACGCAATAGAGTGATGCCTAGGTTGCCCGGAACGTAGAATTGGCCATCAATTTCGAACTGGTTGCAATTATACCTGTTATATGATGGAAACACTGCTGTATTTTTTTTGCATTTTATGGTTCGGGCGCTGACTTCTAAGGCCCTAACTATTCAATCCGTTGGAGCAACGCCCTAGGGTGAAGCCTAGGTTGCTCGGAAAGTAGAAATGACCATAAGTTTCATACTGGTTGCAATTATTCGTTTTATACGATGGAAAAGCTGTTGTATTTATATCGTATTTTATGCTTCTGGCGTTGACTTCTTAGGCCGTAACTATTCGGTCTGGTGGAGCAACGCCCTAGAGTGAAGCCTAGGTTGCCCGGAACGTAGAATTTGCCATCACTTTCAAACTGGTTGCAATTATTCCTGTTATATGATGGATACACTGTTGTATTTTTATTGCATTTTATGCTTCGGGCGTTGACTTCTAAGGCCCCAACTATTCAATCTGTTGGAGCAACGCCCTATGGTGAAGCCTAGGTTGCTCGGAAAGTAGAAATGACCATAAGTTTCATACTGGTTGCAATTATTCGTTTTATACGATGGAAAAACTGTTGTATTTATATTGTATTTTATGCTTCTGGCGTTGTCTTCTAAGGCACTAACTATTCGATCTGGTGGAGCAACGCAATAGAGTGATGCCTAGGTTGCCCGGAACGTAGAAGTGGCCATCAATTTCAAACTGGTTGCAATTATACCTGTTATATGATGGATACACTGTTGTATTTTTATTGCATTTTATGCTTCGGGCGTTGACTTCTAAGGCCCTAACTATTCAATCTGTTGGACCAACGCCCTAGGGTGAAGCCTACCTTGCTCGGAAAGTAGAAATGACCATAAGTTTCATACTGGTTGCAATTATTCGTTTTATACGATGGAAAATCTGTTCTATTTATATTGTGTTTTACGCTTCTGGCGTTGACTTCTAAGGCACTACCTATTCGATCTGGTGGAGCAACGCCCTAGAGTGAAGCCTAGGTTGCCCGGAACGTAGAATTGGACATCACTTTCAAACTGGTTGCAATTATTCCTGATATATGATGGAAACACTGTTGTATTTTTTTTGCATTTTACGGTCCGGGCGTTGACTTCTAAGGCCCTAACTATTCAATCTGTTGGAGCAACGCCCTAGGGTGAAGCCTAGGTTGCTCGGAAAGTAGAAATGACCATAAGTTTCATACTGGTTGCAATTATTCGTTTTATACGAAGGAAAAACTGTTGTATTTATATTGTATTTTATGCTTCTGGCGTTGACTTCTAAGGCACTAGCTATTCGATCTGGTGGAGCAACGCAATAGAGTGATGCCTAGGTTGCCCGGAACGTAGAATTGGCCATCAATATGGAACTGGTTGCAATTATACCTGTTATATGATGGAAACACTACTGTATTTTTTTTGCATTTTATGGTTCGGGCGCTGACTTCTAAGGCCCTAACTATTCAATCCGTTGGAGCAACGCCCTAGGGTGAAGCCTAGGTTGCTCGGAAAGTAGAAATGACCATAAGTTTCATACTGGTTGCAATTACTCGTATTATACGATGGAAATCTGTTGTATTTATATTGTATTTTATGCTTCTGGCGTTGACTTCTAAGGCGCTAACTATTCGATCTGGTGGAGCAACGCAATAGAGTGATGCCCAGGTTGCCCGGAACGTAGAATTGGCCATCAATTTCAAACTGGTTGCAATTATACCTGTTATATGATGGAAACACTGCTGTATTTTTTTTGCATTTTATGGATCGGGCGTTGGCTTCTAAGGGCCTAACTATTCAATCCGTTGGGGCAACGCCCTAGGGCGAAGCCTAGGTTGCTCGGAAATTAGAAATGACCATAAGTTTCATACTGGTTGCAATTATTCGTTTTATACGATGGAAAAACTGTTGCATTTATATTGTATTTTATGCTTCTGGCGTTGACTTCTAAGGCTCTAACTACTCGATCTGGTGGAGCAACGCCCTAGGGTGAAGCCTAGCTTGCTCGCAAAGTAGAAATGACTATAAGTTTCATACTGGTTGCAATTATTCGTTTTATACGATGGAAAAGCTGTTGTATTTATATCGTATTTTGTGCTTCAGGCGTTGACTTCTTAGGCCGTAACTATTCGGTCTGGTGGAGCAACGCCCTAGAGTGAAGCCTAGGTTGCCCGGAACGTAGAATTGGCCATCACTTTCAAACTGGTAGCAATTATTCCTGTTATATGATGGAAACACTGTTGTATTTTTTCTGCATTTTATGGTTCGGGCGTTGACTTCTAAGGCCCTAACTATTCAATCAGTTGGAGCAACGCCCTAGGGTGAAGCCTAGGTTGCTCGGAAAGTAGAAATGACCATAAGTTTCATACTGGTTGCAATTATTCGTTTTATACGATGGAAAAGCTGTTGTATTTATATCGTATTTTATGCTTCTGGCGTTGACTTCTTAGGCCGTAACTATTCGGTCTGGTGGAGCAACGCCCTAGAGTGAAGCCTAGGTTGCACGGAACGTAGAATTTGCCATCACTTTCAAACTGGTTGCAATTATTCCTGTTATATGATGGATACACTGTTGTATTTTTTTTGCATTTTATGGATCGGCCGTTGACTTCTAAGGCCCTAACTATTCAATCTGTTGGAGCAACGCCCTATGGTGAAGCCTAGGTTGCTCGGAAAGTAGAAATGACCATAAGTTTCATACTGGTTGCAATTATTCGTTTTATACGATGGAAAAACTGTTGTATTTATATTGTATTTTATGCTTCTGGCGTTGACTTCTAAGGCACTAACTATTCGATCTGCTGGAGCAACGCCCTAGAATGAAGCCTAGGTTGCCCGGAACGTAGTAGTGGCCATCAATTTCAAACTGGTTGCAATTATACCTGTTATATGATGGAAGCACTGCTGTATTTTTTTTGCATTTTATGGTTCGGGCGCTGACTTCTAA
Organism: Calliopsis andreniformis; assembly: GCF_051401765.1. Classification (NCBI taxonomy): domain Eukaryota; kingdom Metazoa; phylum Arthropoda; class Insecta; order Hymenoptera; family Andrenidae; genus Calliopsis; species Calliopsis andreniformis. Next base: position 17,385,362 of record NC_135072.1, read on the forward strand.
GGCCCTAACTATTCAATCCGTTGGAACAACGCCCTAGGGTGAAGCCTAGGTTGCTCGGAAAGTAGAAATGACCATAAGTTTCATACTGGTTGCAATTATTCGTTTTATACGAAGGAAAAACTGTTGTATTTATATTGTATTTTATGCTTCTGGCGTTGACTTCTCAGGCACTAACTATTCGATCTGGTGGAGCAACGCAATAGAGTGATGCCTAGGTTGCCCGGAACGTAGAATTGGCCATCAATTTCGAACTGGTTGCAATTATACCTGTTATATGATGGAAACACTGCTGTATTTTTTTTGCATTTTATGGTTCGGGCGCTGACTTCTAAGGCCCTAACTATTCAATCCGTTGGAGCAACGCCCTAGGGTGAAGCCTAGGTTGCTCGGAAAGTAGAAATGACCATAAGTTTCATACTGGTTGCAATTATTCGTTTTATACGATGGAAAAGCTGTTGTATTTATATCGTATTTTATGCTTCTGGCGTTGACTTCTTAGGCCGTAACTATTCGGTCTGGTGGAGCAACGCCCTAGAGTGAAGCCTAGGTTGCCCGGAACGTAGAATTTGCCATCACTTTCAAACTGGTTGCAATTATTCCTGTTATATGATGGATACACTGTTGTATTTTTATTGCATTTTATGCTTCGGGCGTTGACTTCTAAGGCCCCAACTATTCAATCTGTTGGAGCAACGCCCTATGGTGAAGCCTAGGTTGCTCGGAAAGTAGAAATGACCATAAGTTTCATACTGGTTGCAATTATTCGTTTTATACGATGGAAAAACTGTTGTATTTATATTGTATTTTATGCTTCTGGCGTTGTCTTCTAAGGCACTAACTATTCGATCTGGTGGAGCAACGCAATAGAGTGATGCCTAGGTTGCCCGGAACGTAGAAGTGGCCATCAATTTCAAACTGGTTGCAATTATACCTGTTATATGATGGATACACTGTTGTATTTTTATTGCATTTTATGCTTCGGGCGTTGACTTCTAAGGCCCTAACTATTCAATCTGTTGGACCAACGCCCTAGGGTGAAGCCTACCTTGCTCGGAAAGTAGAAATGACCATAAGTTTCATACTGGTTGCAATTATTCGTTTTATACGATGGAAAATCTGTTCTATTTATATTGTGTTTTACGCTTCTGGCGTTGACTTCTAAGGCACTACCTATTCGATCTGGTGGAGCAACGCCCTAGAGTGAAGCCTAGGTTGCCCGGAACGTAGAATTGGACATCACTTTCAAACTGGTTGCAATTATTCCTGATATATGATGGAAACACTGTTGTATTTTTTTTGCATTTTACGGTCCGGGCGTTGACTTCTAAGGCCCTAACTATTCAATCTGTTGGAGCAACGCCCTAGGGTGAAGCCTAGGTTGCTCGGAAAGTAGAAATGACCATAAGTTTCATACTGGTTGCAATTATTCGTTTTATACGAAGGAAAAACTGTTGTATTTATATTGTATTTTATGCTTCTGGCGTTGACTTCTAAGGCACTAGCTTTTCGATCTGGTGGAGCAACGCAATAGAGTGATGCCTAGGTTGCCCGGAACGTAGAATTGGCCATCAATTTCGAACTGGTTGCAATTATACCTGTTATATGATGGAAACACTGCTGTATTTTTTTTGCATTTTATGGTTCGGGCGCTGACTTCTAAGGCCCTAACTATTCAATCCGTTGGAGCAACGCCCTAGGGTGAAGCCTAGGTTGCTCGGAAAGTAGAAATGACCATAAGTTTCATACTGGTTGCAATTATTCGTTTTATACGATGGAAAAACTGTTGTATTTATATTGTATTTTATGCTTCTGGCGTTGACTTCTAAGGCACTAACTATTCGATCTGGTGGAGCAACGCAATAGAGTGATGCCTAGGTTGCCCGGAACGTAGAATTGGCCATCAATTTCAAACTGGTTGCAATTATACCTGTTATATGATGGAAACACTGCTGTATTTTTTTTGCATTTTATGGTTCGGGAGCTGACTTCTAAGGCCCTAACTATTCAATCCGTTGGAGCAACGCCCTAGGGTGAAGCCTAGGTTGCTCGGAAAGTAGAAATATCCATAAGTTTCATACTGGTTGCAATTATTCGTTTTATACGATGGAAAAACTGTTGTATTTATATTGTATTTTATGCTTCTGGCGTTGACTTCTAAGGCACTAACTACTCGATCTGGTGGAGCAACACCCTAGAGTGAAGCCTAGGTTGCCCGGAACGTAGAAATGGCCATCACTTTCAAACTGGTTGCAATTATTCCTGATATATGATGTAAACACTGTTGTATTTTTTTTGCATTTTATGGATCGGGCGTTGGCTTCTAAGGCCCTAACTATTCACTCCGTTGGAGCAACGCCCTAGGGCGAAGCCTAGGTTGCTCGGAAAGTAGAAATGACCATAAGTTTCATACTGGTTGCAATTATTCGTTTTATACGATGGAAAAACTGTTGCATTTATATTGTATTTTATGCTTCTGGCGTTGACTTCTAAGGCACTAACTATTCGATCTGGTGGAGCAACGCCCTAGGGTGAAGCCTAGCTTGCTCGGAAAGTAGAAATGACTATAAGTTTCATACTGGTTGCAATTATTCGTTTTATACGATGGAAAAGCTGTTGTATTTATATCGTATTTTATGCTTCTGGCGTTGACTTCTTAGGCCGTAACTATTCGGTCTGGTGGAGCAACGCCCTCGAGTGAAGCCTAGGTTGCCCGGAACGTAGAATTGGCCATCACTTTCAAACTGGTTGCAATTATTCCTGTTATATGATGGAAACACTGTTGTATTTTTTTTGCATTTTATGGTTCGGGCGTTGACTTCTAAGGCCCTAACTATTCAATCTGTTGGAGCAACGCCCTAGGGTGAAGCCTAGGTTGCTCAGAAAGTAGAAATGACCATAAGTTTCATCCTGGTTGCAATTATTCGTTTTATACGATGGAAAAGCTGTTGTACTTATAACGTATTTTATGCTTCTGGCGTTGACTTCTTAGACCGTAACTATTCGGTCTGGTGGAGCAACGCCCTGGAGTGAAAACTAGGTTGCCCGGAACGTAGAATTGGCCATCACATTCAAACTGGTTGCAATTATTCCTGATATATGATGGAAACACTGTTGTATTTTTTTTCCATTTTAAGGTTCGGGCGTTGACTTCTAAGGCCCTACCTATTCAATCTGTTGGAGCAACGCCCTAGGGTGAAGCCTAGGTTGCTCGGAAAGTAGAAATATCCATAAGTATCATACTGGTTGCAATTATTCGTATTATACGATGGAAAAACTGTTGTATTTATATTGTATTTTATGCTTCTGGCGTTGTCTTCTAAGGCACTAACTATTCGATCTGGTGGAGCAACGCAATAGAGTGATGCCTAGGTTGCCCGGAACGTAGAAGTGGCCATCAATTTCAAACTGGTTGCAATTATACCTGTTATATGATGGAAGCACTGCTGTATTTTTTTTGCATTTTATGGTTCGGGCGCTGACTTCTAAGGCCCTAACTATTCAATCCGTTGGAACAACGCCCTAGGGTGAAGCCTAGGTTGCTCGGAAAGTAGAAATGACCATATGTTTCATACTGGTTGCAATTATTCGTTTTATACGATGGAAAAGCTGTTCTATTTATATTGTGTTTTACGCTTCTGGCGTTGTCTTCTAAGGCACTAACTATTCGATCTGGTGGAGCAACGCCCTAGAGTGAAGCCTAGGTTGCCCGGAACGTAGAATTGGCCATCACTTTCAAACTGGTTGCAATTATTCCTGATATATGATGGAAACACTGTTGTATTTTTTTTGCATTTTACGGTCCGGGCGTTGACTTCTAAGGCACTAACTATTCGATCTGGTGGAGCAACGCAATAGAGCGATGCCTAGGTTGCCCGGAACGTAGAATTGGCCATCAATTTCAAACTGGTTGCAATTATACCTGTTATATGATGGAAACACTGCTGTATTTTTTTTGCATTTTATGGTTCGGGCGCTGACTTCTAAGGCCCTAACTATTCAATCCGTTGGAGCAACGCCCTAGGGTGAAGCCTAGGTTGCTCGTAAAGTAGAAATATCCATAAGTTTCATACTGGTTGCAATTATTCGTTTTATACGATGGAAAAACTGTTGTATTTATATTGTATTTTATGCTTCTGGCGTTGACTTCTAAGGCACTAACTATACGATCTGGTGGAGCAACGCCCTAGAGTGAAGCCTAGCTGCCCGGAACGTAGAATTGGCCATCACTTTCAAACTGGTTGCAATTATTCCTGATATATAATGGAAACACTGTTGTATTTTTTTTGCATTTTATGGTTCAGGCGTTGACTTCTAAGGCCCTAACTATTCAATCTGTTGGAGCAATTCCGTAGGGTGAAGCCTAGGATGCTCGGAAAGTAGAAATGACCATAAGTTTCATACTGGTTGCAATTATTCGTTTTATACGATGGAAAAGCTGTTGTATTTATGTTGTATTTTATGTTTCTGGCGTTGACTTCTTAGGCCGTAACTATTCGGTCTGGTGGAGCAACGCTCTAGAGTGAAGCCTAGGTTGCCCGGAACGTAGAATTTGCCATCACTTTCAAATTGGTTGCAATTATTCTTTTTATATGATGGATACACTGTTGTACTTTTATTGCATTTTATGCTTCGGGCGTTGACTTCTAAGGCCCTAACTATTCAATCTGTTGGACCAACGCCCTAGGGTGAAGGCTAGCTTGCTCGGAAAGTAGAAATGACTATAAGTTTCATACTGGTTGCAATTATTCGTTTTATACGATGGAAAAGCTGTTGTATTTATATCGTATTTTGTGCTTCTGGCGATGACTTCTTAGGCCGTAACTATTCGGTCTGGTGGAGCAACGCCCTAGAGTGAAGCCTAGGTTGCCCGGAACGTAGAATTGGCCATCACTTTCAAACTGGTAGCAATTATTCCTGTTATATGATGGAAACACTGTTGTATTTTTTCTGCATTTTATGGTTCGGGCGTTGACTTCTAAGGCCCTAACTATTCAATCTGTTGGAGCAACGCCCTAGGGTGAAGCCTAGGTTGCTCGGAAAGTAGAAATGACCATAAGTTTCATACTGGTTGCAATTATTCGTTTTATACGATGGAAAAACTGTTGTATTTATATTGTATTTTATGCTTCTGGCGTTGACTTCTAAGGCACTAACTATTCGATCTGGTGGAGCAACGCCCTAGAATGAAGCCTAGGTTGCCCGGAACGTAGAATTGGCCATCACTTTCAAACTGGTTGCAATTATTCCTGATACATGATGGAAACACTGTTGCCTTTTTTTTGCATTTTATGGTTCGGGCGTTGACTGCTGATGCCCTAACTATTCAATCTGTTCGAGCAACGCCCTAGGGTGAAGCCTAGGTTGCTCGGAAAGTAGAAATGTCCATAAGTTTCATACTGGTTGCAATTATTCGTTTTATACGATGGAAAAACTGTTGTATTTATATTGTATTTTATGCTTCTGGCGTTGACTTCTAAGGCACTAACTATTCGATCTGGTAGAGCAACGCAATAGAGTGAAGCCTAGGTTGCCCGAACGTAGAATTGGCCATCACTTTCAAACTGGTCGCAATTATTCCTGTTATATGATGGAAACACTGTTGTATTTTTTTTTGCATTTTATGGTTCGGGCCTTGACTTCTAAGGCCCTAACTATTCAATCTGTTGGAGCAACGCCCTAGGGTGAAGGCTAGCTTGCTCGGAAAGTAGAAATGACCATAAGTTTCATACTGGTTGCAATTATTCGCTTTATACGATGGAAAAGCTGTTGTACTTATAACGTATTTTATGCTTCTGGCGTTGACTTCTTAGACCGTAACTATTCGGTCTGGTGGAGCAACGCCCTGGAGTGAAAACTAGGTTGCCCGGAACGTAGAATTGGCCATCACATTCAAACTGGTTGCAATTATTCCTGATATATGATGGAAACACTGTTGTATTTTTTTTCCATTTTATGGTTCGGGCGTTGACTTCTAAGGCCCTACCTATTCAATCTGTTGGAGCAACGCCCTAGGGTGAAGCCTAGGTTGCTCGGAAAGTAGAAATATCCATATGTTTCATACTGGTTGCAATTATTCGTTTTATACGATGGAAAAGCTGTTCTATTTATATTGTGTTTTACGCTTCTGGCGTTGACTTCTAAGGCACTAACTATTCGATCTGGTGGAGCAACGGCCTAGGGTGAAGCCTAGGTTGCTCGGAAAGTAGAAATGACCATAAGTTTCATACTGGTTGCAATTATTCGTTTTATACGAAGGAAAAACTGTTGTATTTATATTGTATTTTATGCTTCAGGCGTTGACTTCTAAGGCACTAACTATTCGATCTGGTGGAGCAACGCAATAGAGTGATGCCTAGGTTGCCCGGAACGTAGAATTGGCCATCAATTTCGAACTGGTTGCAATTATACCTGTTATATGATGGAAACACTGCTGTATTTTTTTTGCATTTTATGGTTCGGGCGCTGACTTCTAAGGCCCTAACTATTCAATCCGTTGGAGCAACGCCCTAGGGTGAAGCCTAGGTTGCTCGGAAAGTAGAAATGACCATAAGTTTCATACTGGTTGCAATTATTCGTTTTATACGATGGAAAAACTGTTGTATTTATATTGTATTTTATGCTTCTGGCGTTGACTTCTAAGGCACTAACTATTCGATCTGGTGGAGCAACGCAATAGAGTGATGCCTAGGTTGCCCGGAACGTAGAATTGGCCATCAATTTCAAACTGGTTGCAATTATACCTGTTATATGATGGAAACACTGCTGTATTTTTTTTGCATTTTATGGTTCGGGCGCTGACTTCTAAGGCCCTAACTATTCAATCCGTTGGAGCAACGCCCTAGGGTGAAGCCTAGGTTGCTCGGAAAGTAGAAATATCCATAAGTTTCATACTGGTTGCAATTATTCGTTTTATACGATGGAAAAACTGTTGTATTTATATTGTATTTTATGCTTCTGGCGTTGACTTCTAAGGCACTAACTACTCGATCTGGTGGAGCAACGCCCTAGAGTGAAGCCTAGGTTGCCCGGAACGTAGAAATGGCCATTACTTTCAAACTGGTTGCAATTATTCCTGATATATGATGTAAACACTGTTGTATTTTTTTTGCATTTTATGGTTCGGGCGTTGACTTCTAAGGCCCTAACTATTCAATCTGTTGGAGCAACGCCCTATGGTGAAGCCTAGGTTGCTCCGAAAGTAGAAATATGCATAAGTTTCATACTGGTTGCAATTACTCGTATTATACGATGGAAATCTGTTGTATTTATATTGTATTTTATGCTTCTGGCGTTGACTTCTAAGGCGCTAACTATTCGATCTGGTGGAGCAACGCAATAGAGTGATGCCCAGGTTGCCCGGAACGTAGAATTGGCCATCAATTTCAAACTGGTTGCAATTATACCTGTTATATGATGGAAACACTGCTGTATTTTTTTTGCATTTTACGGATCGGGCGTTGGCTTCTAAGGCTCTAACTATTCACTCCGTTGGAGCAACGCCCTAGGGCGAAGCCTAGGTTGCTCGGAAAGTAGAAATGACCATAAGTTTCATACTGGTTGCAATTATTCGTTTTATACGATGGAAAAACTGTTGCATTTATATTGTATTTTATGCTTCTGGCGTTGACTTCTAAGGCACTAACTATTCGATCTGGTGGAGCAACGCCCTAGGGTGAAGCCTAGCTTGCTCGGAAAGTAGAAATGACTATAAGTTTCATACTGGTTGCAATTATTCGTTTTATACGATGGAAAAGCTGTTGTATTTATATCGTATTTTATGCTTCTGGCGTTGACTTCTCAGGCCGTAACTATTCGGTCTGGTGGAGCAACGCCCTAGAGTGAAGCCTAGGTTGCCCGGAACGTAGAATTGGCCATCACTTTCAAACTGGTTGCAATTATTCCTGTTATATGATGGAAACACTGTTGTATTTTTTTTGCATTTTATGGTTCGGGCGTTGACTTCTAAGGCCCTAACTATTCAATCTGTTGGAGCAACGCCCTAGGGTGAAGCCTAGGTTGCTCGGAAAGTAGAAATGACCATAAGTTTCATACTGGTTGCAATTATTCGTTTTATACGATGGAAAAGCTGTTGTATTTATATCGTATTTTATGCTTCTGGCGTTGACTTCTTAGGCCGTAACTATTCGGTCTGGTGGAGCAACGCCCTAGAGTGAAGCCTAGGTTGCCCGGAACGTAGAATTTGCAATCACTTTCAAACTGGTTGCAATTATTCCTGTTATATGATGGTTACACTGTTGTATTTTTGTTGCATTTTATGCTTCGGGCGTTGACTTCTAAGGCCCCAACTATTCAATCTGTTGGAGCAACGCCCTATGGTGAAGCCTAGGTTGCTCGGAAAGTAGAAATGACCATAAGTTTCATACTGGTTGCAATTATTCGTTTTATACGATGGAAAAACTGTTGTATTTATATTGTATTTTATGCTTCTGGCGTTGACTTCTAAGGCACTAACTATTCGATCTGGTGGAGCAACGCAATAGAGTGATGCCTAGGTTGCCCGGAACGTAGAATTGGCCATCAATTTCAAACTGGTTGCAATTACACCTGTTATATGATGGAAACACTGCTGTATTTTTTTTGCATTTTATGGTTCGGGCGCTGACTTCTAAGGCTCTAACTATTCAATCCGTTGGAGCAACACCCTAGGGTGAAGCCTAGGTTGCTCGGAAAGTAGAAATGACCATAAGTTTCATACTGGTTGCAATTATTCGTTTTATACGATGTAAAAACTGTTGTATTTATATTGTATTTTATGCTTCTGGCGTTGACTTCTAAGGCACTAACTATACGATCTGGTGGAGCAACGCCCTAGAGTGAAGCCTAGCTGCCCGGAACGTAGAATTGGCCATCACTTTCAAACTGGTTGCAATTATTCCTGATATATAATGGAAACACTGTTATATTTTTTTTGCATTTTATGGTTCAGGCGTTGACTTCTAAGGCCCTAACTATTCAATCTGTTGGAGCAATTCCGTAGGGTGAAGCCTAGGATGCTCGGAAAGTAGAAATGACCATAAGTTACATACTGGTTGCAATTATTCGTTTTATACGATGGAAAAGCTGTTGTATTTATGTTGTATTTTATGTTTCTGGCGTTGACTTCTTAGGCCGTAACTATTCGGTCTGGTGGAGCAACGCTCTAGTGTGAAGCCTAGGTTGCCCGGAACGTAGAATTTGCCATCACTTTCAAATTGGTTGCAATTATTCCTTTTATATGATGGATACACTGTTGTATTTTTATTGCATTTTATGCTTCGGGCGTTGACTTCTAAGGCCCTAACTATTCAATCTGTTGGACCAACGCCCTAGGGTGAAGGCTAGCTTGCTCGGAAAGTAGAAATGACCATAAGTTTCATACTGGTTGCAATTATTCGTTTTATACGATGGAAAAGCTGTTGTACTTATAACGTATTTTATGCTTCTGGCGTTGACTTCTTAGGCCCTAACTATTCGATCTGGTGGAGCAACGCCCTAGGGTGAAGCCTAGCTTGCTCGGAAAGTAGAAATGACTATAAGTTTCATACTGGTTGCAATTATTCGTTTTATACGATGGAAAAGCTGTTGTACTTATATCGTATTTTGTGCTTCTGGCGATGACTTCTTAGGCCGTAACTATTCGGTCTGGTGGAGCAACGCCCTAGAGTGAAGCCTAGGTTGCCCGGAACGTAGAATTGGCCATCACTTTCAAACTGGTAGCAATTATTCCTGTTATATGATGGAAACACTGTTGTATTTTTTCTGCATTTTATGGTTCGGGCGTTGACTTCTAAGGCCCTAGCTATTCAATCTGTTGGAGCAACGCCCTAGGGTGAAGCCTAGGTTGCTCGGAAAGTAGAAATGACCATAAGTTTGATACTGGTTGCAATTATTCGTTTTATACGATGGAAAAGCTGTTGTATTTATATCGTATTTTATGCTTCTGGCGTTGACTTCTTAGGCCGTAACTATTCGGTCTGGTGGAGCAACGCCCTAGAGTGAAGCCTAGGTTGCCCGGAACGTAGAATTTGCCATCACTTTCAAACTGGTTGCAATTATTCCTGTTATATGATGGATACACTGTTGTATTTTTTTTGCATTTTATGGATCGGGCGTTGACTTCTAAGGCCCTAACTATTCAATCTGTTGGAGCAACGCCCTATGGTGAAGCCTAGGTTGCTCGGAAAGTAGAAATGACCATAAGTTTCATACTGGTTGCAATTATTCGTTTTATACGATGGAAAAACTGTTGTATTTATATTGTATTTTATGCTTCTGGCGTTGACTTCTAAGGCACTAACTATACGATCTGGTGGAGCAACGCCCTAGAGTGAAGCCTAGGTGCCCGGAACGTAGAATTGGCCATCACTTTCAAACTGGTTGCAATTATTCCTGATATATGATGGAAACACTGTTGTATTTTTTTTGCATTTTATGGTTCGGGCGTTGACTTCTAAGGCCCTAACTATTCAATCTGTTGGAGCAACGCCGTAGGGTGAAGCCTAGGATGCTCGGAAAGTAGAAATGACCATAAGTTTCATACTGGTTGCAATTATTCGTTTTATACGATGGAAAAGCTGTTGTATTTATATCGTATTTTATGCTTCTGCCGTTGACTTCTTAGGCCGTAACTTTTCGGTCTGGTGCAGCAACGCCCTGGAGTGAAACCTACGTTGCCCGAAACGTAGAATTGACCATCACTTTCAAACTGGTTGCAATTATTCCTGTTGTATGATGGAAACACTGTTGTATTTTTTTTTGCATTTTATGGTTCGGGCGTTGACTTCTAAGGCCCTAACTATTCAATCCGTTGGAGCAACGCCCTAGGGTGAAGCCTAGGTTGCCTGGAACGTAGAAGTGACAATAACTTTCACACTGGTTGCCAATATTCGTTCTATACGATGGAAAAACTGTTGTATTTATATTGTATTTTATGCTTCTGGCGTTGACTTCTAAGGCACTAACTATTCGATCTGGTGGAGCAACGCAATAGAGCGATGCCTAGGTTGCCCGGAACGTAGAATTGGCCATCAATTTCAAACTGGTTGCAATTATACCTGTTATATGGTGGAAACACTGCTGTATTTTTTTTGCATTTTATGGTTCGGGCGCTGACTTCTAAGGCCCTAACTATTCAATCCGTTGGAACAACGCCCTAGGGTGAAGCCTAGGTTGCTCGGAAAGTAGAAATGACAATAAGTTTCGTACTGGTTGCAATTATTCGTTTTATACGATGGAAAAACTGTTGCATTTATATTGTATTTTATGCTTCTGGCGTTGACTTCTAAGGCACTAACTATTCGATCTGGTGGAGCAACGCCCTAGTGTGAAGCCTAGGTTGCCCGGAACGTAGAATTGGCCATCAATTTCAAACTGGTTGCAATTATACCTGTTATATGATGGAAACACTGTTGTATTTTTTTTGCATTTTATGGTTCGGGCGCTCACTTCTAAGGCCCTAACTATTCAATATGTTGGACAAACGCCCTAGGGTGAAGCCTAGGTTGCTCGGAAAGTAGAAATGACCATAAGTTTCGTACTGGTTGCAATTATTCGTTTTATACGATGGAAAAACTGTTGCATTTATATTGTATTTTATGCTTCTGGCGTTGACTTCTAAGGCACTAACTATTCGATCTGGTGGAGCAACGCCCTAGTGTGAAGCCTAGGTTGCCCGGAACGTAGAATTGGCCATCAATTTCAAACTGGTTGCAATTATACCTGTTATATGATGGAAACACTGTTGTATTTTTTTTGCATTTTATGGTTCGGGCGCTCACTTCTAAGGCCCTAACTATTCAATATGTTGGACAAACGCCCTAGGGTGAAGCCTAGCTTGCTCGGAAAGTAGAAATGACCATAAGTTTCACACTGGTTGCAATTATTCGTTTTATACGATGGAAAAGCTGTTGTATTTATATCGTATTTTATGCTTCTGCCGTTGACTTCTTAGGCCGTAACTTTTCGGTCTGGTGCAGCAACGCCCTGGAGTGAAACCTACGTTGCCCGAAACGTAGAATTGACCATCACTTTCAAACTGGTTGCAATTATTCCTGTTGTATGATGGAAACACTGTTGTATTTTTTTTTGCATTTTATGGTTCGGGCGTTGACTTCTAAGGCCCTAACTATTCAATCCGTTGGAGCAACGCCCTAGGGTGAAGCCTAGGTTGCCTGGAACGTAGAAGTGACAATAACTTTCACACTGGTTGCCAATATTCGTTCTATACGATGGAAAAACTGTTGTATTTATATTGTATTTTATGCTTCTGGCGTTGACTTCTAAGGCACTAACTATTCGATCTGGTGGAGCAACGCAATAGAGCGATGCCTAGGTTGCCCGGAACGTAGAATTGGCCATCAATTTCAAACTGGTTGCAATTATACCTGTTATATGGTGGAAACACTGCTGTATTTTTTTTGCATTTTATGGTTCGGGCGCTGACTTCTAAGGCCCTAACTATTCAATCCGTTGGAACAACGCCCTAGGGTGAAGCCTAGGTTGCTCGGAAAGTAGAAATGACAATAAGTTTCGTACTGGTTGCAATTATTCGTTTTATACGATGGAAAAACTGTTGCATTTATATTGTATTTTATGCTTCTGGCGTTGACTTCTAAGGCACTAACTATTCGATCTGGTGGAGCAACGCCCTAGTGTGAAGCCTAGGTTGCCCGGAACGTAGAATTGGCCATCAATTTCAAACTGGTTGCAATTATACCTGTTATATGATGGAAACACTGTTGTATTTTTTTTGCATTTTATGGTTCGGGCGCTCACTTCTAAGGCCCTAACTATTCAATATGTTGGACAAACGCCCTAGGGTGAAGCCTAGCTTGCTCGGAAAGTAGAAATGACCATAAGTTTCACACTGGTTGCAATTATTCGTTTTATACGATGGAAAAGCTGTTGTATTTATATCGTATTTTATGCTTCTGGCGTTGACTTCTTAGGCCGTAACTATTCGGTCTGGTGCAGCAACGCCCTGGAGTGAAACCTAGGTTGCCCGAAACGTAGAATTGACCATCACTTTCAAACTGGTTGCAATTATTCCTGTTGTATGATGGAAACACTGTTGTATTTTTTTTTGCATTTTATGGTTCGGGCGTTGACTTCTAAGGCCCTAACTACTCAATCTGTTGGAGCAACGCCCTAGGGTGAAGCCTAGGTTGCTCGGAAAGTAGAAATGTCCATCAGTTTCATACTTGTTGCAATTATTCGTTTCATACGATGGAAAAACTGTTGTATTTATATTGTATTTTATGCTTCTGGCGTTGACTTCTAAGGCACTAACTATTCGATCTGGTGGAGCAACGCAATAGAGTGAAGCCTAGGTTGCCCGGAACGTAGAAATGACCATAAGTTTCATACTGGTTGCAATTATTCGTTTTATACGCTGGAAAAGCTGTTGTATTTATATCGTATTTTATTTTTCTGGCGTTGACTTCTTAGGCCGTAACTATTCGGTCTGGTGGAGCAACGCCCTGGAGTGAAACCTAGGTTGCCCGGAACGTAGAATTGGCCATCACTTTCAAACTGGTTGCAATTATTCCTGATATACGATGGAAACACTGTTGAATTTTTTTTGCATTTTATGGTTCGGGCGTTGACTTCTAAGGACCTAACTATTCAATCCGTTGGAGCAACGCCCTATGGTGAAGCCTAGGTTGCTCGGAAAGTAGAAATATCCATAAGTTTCATACTGGTTGCAATTATTCGTTTTATACGATGGAAAAACTGTTGTATTTATATTGTATTTTATGCTACTGGCGTTGACTTCTAATGCACTAACTATTCGATCTGGTGGAGCAACGCAATAAAGTGATGCCTAGGTTGCCCGGAACGTAGAATTGGCCATCAATTTCAAACTGGTTGCAATTATTCCTGTTGTATGATGGAAACACTGTTGTATTTTTTTTTGCATTTTATGGTTCGGGCGTTGACTTCTAAGGCCCTAACTATTCAATCTGTTGGAGCAACGCCCTAGGGTGAAGCCTAGGTTGCTCGAAAAGTAGAAATGACCATAAGTTACATACTGGCTGCAATTATTCGTTTTATAGGATTGAAAAACTGTTGTATTTATATTGTATTTTATGCTTCTGGCGCTGACTTCTAAGGCACTAACTATTCGATCTCGTGGAGCAACGCCCTAGGGTGAAGCCTAGCTTGCTCGGAAAGTAGAAATGACCGTAAGTTTCATACTGGTTGCAATTATTCGTTTTATACGATGGAAAAGCTGTTGTATTTATATTGTATTTTATGCTTCTGGCGTTGACTTCTAAGGCACTAACTATTCGATCTGGTGGAGCAACGCAATAGAGTGATGCCTAGGTTGCCCGGAACGTCGAATTGGCCATCAATTTCAAACTGGTTGCAATTATACCTGTTATATGATGGAAACACTGCTGTATTTTTTTTGCATTTTATGGTTCGGGCGCTGACTTCTAAGGCCCTAACTATTCAATCCGTTGGAGCAACGCCCTAGGGTGAAGCCTAGGTTGCTCGGAAAGTAGAAATGACCATAAGTTTCATACTGGTTGCAATTATTCGTTTTATACGATGGAAAAACTGTTGTATTTATATTGTATTTTATGCTTCTGGCGTTGACTTCTAAGGCACTAACTATACGATCTGGTGGAGCAACGCCCTAGAGTGAAGCCTAGGTGCCCGGAACGTAGAATTGGCCATCACTTTCAAACTGGTTGCAATTATTCCTGATATATGATGGAAACACTGTTGTATTTTTTTTGCATTTTATGGTTCGGGCGTTGACTTCTAAGGCCCTAACTATTCAATCTGTTGGAGCAACGCCGTAGGGTGAAGCCTAGGATGCTCGGAAAGTAGAAATGACCATAAGTTTCATACTGGTTGCAATTATTCGTTTTATACGATGGAAAAGCTGTTGTATTTATATCGTATTTTATGCTTCTGCCGTTGACTTCTTAGGCCGTAACTTTTCGGTCTGGTGCAGCAACGCCCTGGAGTGAAACCTAGGTTGCCCGAAACGTAGAATTGACCATCACTTTCAAACTGGTTGCAATTATTCCTGTTGTATGATGGAAACACTGTTGTATTTTTTTTTGCATTTTATGGTTCGGGCGTTGACTTCTAAGGCCCTAACTATTCAATCCGTTGGAGCAACGCCCTAGGGTGAAGCCTAGGTTGCCTGGAACGTAGAAGTGACAATAACTTTCACACTGGTTGCCAATATTCGTTCTATACGATGGAAAAACTGTTGTATTTATATTGTATTTTATGCTTCTGGCGTTGACTTCTAAGGCACTAACTATTCGATCTGGTGGAGCAACGCAATAGAGCGATGCCTAGGTTGCCCGGAACGTAGAATTGGCCATCAATTTCAAACTGGTTGCAATTATACCTGTTATATGGTGGAAACACTGCTGTATTTTTTTTGCATTTTATGGTTCGGGCGCTGACTTCTAAGGCCCTAACTATTCAATCCGTTGGAACAACGCCCTAGGGTGAAGCCTAGGTTGCTCGGAAAGTAGAAATGACAATAAGTTTCGTACTGGTTGCAATTATTCGTTTTATACGATGGAAAAACTGTTGCATTTATATTGTATTTTATGCTTCTGGCGTTGACTTCTAAGGCACTAACTATTCGATCTGGTGGAGCAACGCCCTAGTGTGAAGCCTAGGTTGCCCGGAACGTAGAATTGGCCATCAATTTCAAACTGGTTGCAATTATACCTGTTATATGATGGAAACACTGTTGTATTTTTTTTGCATTTTATGGTTCGGGCGTTGACTTCTAAGGCCCTAACTATTCAATCTGTTGGAGCAACGCCGTAGGGTGAAGCCTAGGATGCTCGGAAAGTAGAAATGACCATAAGTTTCATACTGGTTGCAATTATTCGTTTTATACGATGGAAAAGCTGTTGTATTTATATCGTATTTTATGCTTCTGCCGTTGACTTCTTAGGCCGTAACTTTTCGGTCTGGTGCAGCAACGCCCTGGAGTGAAACCTAGGTTGCCCGAAACGTAGAATTGACCATCACTTTCAAACTGGTTGCAATTATTCCTGTTGTATGATGGAAACACTGTTGTATTTTTTTTTGCATTTTATGGTTCGGGCGTTGACTTCTAAGGCCCTAACTACTCAATCTGTTGGAGCAACGCCCTAGGGTGAAGCCTAGGTTGCTCGGAAAGTAGAAATGTCCATCAGTTTCATACTTGTTGCAATTATTCGTTTCATACGATGGAAAAACTGTTGTATTTATATTGTATTTTATGCTTCTGGCGTTGACTTCTAAGGCACTAACTATTCGATCTGGTGGAGCAACGCAATAGAGTGAAGCCTAGGTTGCCCGGAACGTAGAAATGACCATAAGTTTCATACTGGTTGCAATTATTCGTTTTATACGCTGGAAAAGCTGTTGTATTTATATCGTATTTTATTTTTCTGGCGTTGACTTCTTAGGCCGTAACTATTCGGTCTGGTGGAGCAACGCCCTGGAGTGAAACCTAGGTTGCCCGGAACGTAGAATTGGCCATCACTTTCAAACTGGTTGCAATTATTCCTGATATACGATGGAAACACTGTTGAATTTTTTTTGCATTTTATGGTTCGGGCGTTGACTTCTAAGGACCTAACTATTCAATCCGTTGGAGCAACGCCCTATGGTGAAGCCTAGGTTGCTCGGAAAGTAGAAATATCCATAAGTTTCATACTGGTTGCAATTATTCGTTTTATACGATGGAAAAGCTGTTGTATTTATATTGTATTTTATGCTACTGGCGTTGACTTCTAATGCACTAACTATTCGATCTGGTGGAGCAACGCAATAGAGTGATGCCTAGGTTGCCCGGAACGTAGAATTGGCCATCAATTTCAAACTGGTTGCAATTATTCCTGTTGTATGATGGAAACACTGTTGTATTTTTTTTTGCATTTTATGGTTCGGGCGTTGACTTCTAAGGCCCTAACTATTCAATCTGTTGGAGCAACGCCCTAGGGTGAAGCCTAGGTTGCTCGAAAAGTAGAAATGACCATAAGTTACATACTGGCTGCAATTATTCGTTTTATAGGATTGAAAAACTGTTGTATTTATATTGTATTTTATGCTTCTGGCGCTGACTTCTAAGGCACTAACTATTCGATCTCGTGGAGCAACGCCCTAGGGTGAAGCCTAGCTTGCTCGGAAAGTAGAAATGACCGTAAGTTTCATACTGGTTGCAATTATTCGTTTTATACGATGGAAAAGCTGTTGTATTTATATCGTATTTTATGCTTCTGGCGTTGACTTCTTAGGCCGTAACTATTCGGGCTGGTGGAGCAACGCCCTGGAGTGAAACCTAGGTTGCCCGGAACGTAGAATTGGCCATCACTTTCACACTGGTTGCACTTATTCCTGATATATGATGGAAACACTGTTGTATTTTTTTTGCATTTTATGGTTCGGGCGTTTACTTCTAAGGCCCTAACTATTCAATCTGTTGGAGCAACGCCCTACGGTGAAGCCTAGGTTGCTCGGAAAGTAGAAGTGACCATAAGTTTCATACTGGGTGCAATTATTCGTTTTATACGATGGAAAAACTGTTGTATTTATATTGTATTTTATGCTTCTGGCGTTGACTTCTAAGGCACTAACTATTCGATCTGGTGGAGCAACGCAATAGAGTGATGCCTAGGTTGCCCGGAACGTAGAATTGGCCATCAAGTTCAAACTGGTTGCAATTATACCAGTTATATGATGGAAACACTGCTGTATTTTTTTTGCATTTTATGGTTCGGGCGCTGGCTTCTAAGGCCCTAACTATTCAATCCGTAGGAGCAACGCCCTAGGGTGAAGCCTAGGTTGCTCGGAAAGTAGAAATGACCATAGGGTTCATACTGGTTGCAATTATTCGTTTTATACGATGGAAAAACTGTTGTATTTATATTGTATTTTATGCTTCTGGCGTTGACTTCTAGGGCACTAACTTTTCGATCTGGTGGAGCAACGCCCTAGAGTGAAGCCTAGGTTGCCCGGAACGTAGAATTGGCCATCACTTTCAAACTGGTTGCAATTATTCCTTATATATGATGGAAACACTGTTGTATGTTTTTTGCATTTTATGGTTCGGGCGTTGACTGCTAAGGCCCTAACTATACAATCTGTTGGAGCAACGCTCTAGGGTGAAGCCTAGGTTGCTCGGAAAGTAGAAATATCCATAAGTTTCATACTGGTTGCAATTATTCGTTTTATACGATGCAAAAACTGTTGTATTTATATTGTATTTTATGCTTCTGGCGTTGACTTCTAAGGCACTAACTATTCGATCTGGTGGAGCAACGCCCTATAGTGAAGCCTAAGTTGCCCGGAACGTAGAATTGGCCATCACTTTCAAATTGGTTGCAATTATTCCTGATATATGATGGAAACACTGTTGTATTTTTTTTGCATTTTATGGTTCGGGCGTTGACTTCTAAGGCCCTAACTATTCAATCTGTTGGAGCAACGCCCTAGGGTGAAGCCTAGGTTGCTCGGAAAGTAGAAATGTCCATAAGTTTCATACTGGTAGCAATTATTCGTTTTATACGATGGAAAAACTGTTGTATTTATATTGTATTTTATGCTTCTGGCGTTGACTTCTAAGGCACCAACTATTCGGTCTGGTGGAGCAACGCAATAGAGTGATGCCAAGGTTGCCCGGAACGTAGAATTGGCCATCAATTTCAAACTGGTTGCAATTATACCTGTTATATGATGGAAACACTGCTGTATTTTTTTTGCTTTTTATGGTTCGGGCGCTGGCTTCTAAGGCCCTAACTATTCAATCTGTTGGAGCAACGCCCTAGGGTGAAGCCTAGGTTGCTCGGAAAGTAGAAATATCCATAAGTTTCATACTGCTTGCAATTATTCGTTTTATACGATGGAAAAACTGTTGTATTTATATTGTATTTTATGCTGCTAGCGTTGACTTCTAAGGCCCTAACTATTCAATCTGTTGGAGCAACGCCCTAGGGTGAAGCCTAGGTTGCTCGAAAAGTAGAAATGACCATAAGTTACATACTGGCTGCAATTATTCGTTTTATAGGATTGAAAAACTGTTGTATTTATATTGTATTTTATGCTTCTGGCGTTGACTTCTAAGGCACTAACTATTCGATCTGGTGGAGCAACGCCCTAGGGTGAAGCCTAGCTTGCTCGGAAAGTAGAAATGACCATAAGTTTCATACTGGGTGCAATTATTCGTTTTATACGATGGAAAAACTGTTGTATTTATATTGTATTTTATGCTTCTGGCGTTGACTCCTAAGGCACTAACTATTCGATCTGGTGGAGCAACGCAATAGAGTGATGCCTAGGTTGCCCGGAACGCAGAATTGGCCATCAAGTTCAAACTGGTTGCAATTATACCAGTCATATGATGGAAACACTGCTGTATTTTTTTTGCATTTTATGGTTCGGGCGCTGGCTTCTAAGGCCCTAACTATTCAATCCGTTGGAGCAACGCCCTAGGGTGAAGCCTAGGTTGCTCGTAAAGTAGAAATGACCATAGGATTCATACTGGTTGCAATTATTCGTTTTATACGATGGAAAAACTGTTGTATATATATTGTATTTTATGCTTCTGGCGTTGACTTCTAAGGCACTAACTATTCGATCTGGTGGAGCAACGCCCTATAGTGAAGCCTAAGTTGCCCGGAACGTAGAATTGGCCATCACTTTCAAACTGGTTGCAATTATTCCTGATATATGATGGAAACACTGTTGTATTTTTTTTGCATTTTATGGTTCGGGCGTTGACTTCTAAGGCCCTAACTATTCAATCTGTTGGAGCAACGCCCTAGGGTGAAGCCTAGGTTGCTCGGAAAGTAGAAATGTCCATAAGTTTCATACTGGTTGCAATTATTCGTTTTATACGGTGGAAAAACTGTTGTATTTATATTGTATTTTATGCTTCTGGCGTTGACTTCTAAGGCACTGACTATTCGATCTGGTGGAGCAACGCAATAGAGTGATGCCTAGGTTGCCCGGAACGTAGAATTGGCCATCGATTTCAAACTGGTTGCAATTATACCTGTTATATGATGGAAACACTGCTGTATTTTTTTTGCATTTTATGGATCGGGCGTTGACTTCTAAGGCCCTAGCTGTTCAATCCGTTGGGGCATCGCCCTAGGGCGAAGCCTAGGTTGCTCGGAAAGTAGAAATGACAATAAGTTTCGTACTGGTTGCAATTATTCGTTTTATACGATGGAAAAACTGTTGCATTTATATTGTACTTTATGCTTCTGGCGTTGACTTCTAAGGCACTAACTATTCGATCTGGTGGAGCAACGCCCTAGTGTGAAGCCTAGGTTGCCCGGAACGTAGAATTCGCCATCAATTTCAAACTGGTTGCAATTATACCTGTTATATGATGGAAACACTGCAGTATTTTTTTTGCATTTTATGGTTCGGGCGCTGACTTCTAAGGCCCTAACTATTCAATCCGTTGGAGCTACGCCCTAGGGTGAAGCCTAGGTTGCTCGGAAAGTTGAAATATCCATAAGTTTCATACTGGTTGCAATTATTCGTTTTATACGATGCAAAAACTGTTGCATTTATATTGTATTTCATGCTTCTGGCGTTGACTTCTAAGGCACTAACTATTCGATCTGGTGGAGCAACGCCCTAGAGTGAAGCCTAGGTTGCCCGGAACGTAGAATTGGCCATCAAGTTCAAACTGGTTGCAATTATACCAGTTATATGATGGAAACACTGCTGTATTTTTTTTGCATTTTATGGTTCGGGCGCTGGCTTCTAAGGCCCTAACTATTCAATCCGTTGGAGCAACGCCCTAGGGTGAAGCCTAGGTTGCTCGGAAAGTAGAAATGACCGTAAGTTTCATACTGGTTGCAATTATTCGTTTTATACGATGGAAAAGCTGTTGTATTTATATTGTATTTTATGTTTCTGGCGTTGACTTCTTAGGCCGTAACTATTCAATCTGTTGGAGCAACGCCCTAGGGTGAAGCCTAGCTTGCTCGGAAAGTAGAAATGTCCATAAGTTTCATACTTGTTGCAATTATTCGTTTCATACGATGGAAAAACTGTTGTATTTATATTGTATTTTATGCTTCTGGCGTTGACTTCTAAGGCACTAACTATTCGATCTGGTGGAGCAACGCAATAGAGTGAAGCCTAGGTTGCCCGGAACGTAGAAATGACCATAAGTTTCATACTGGTTGCAATTATTCGTTTTATACGCTGGAAAAGCTGTTGTATTTATATCGTATTTTATGCTTCTGGCGTTGACTTCTTAGGCCGTAACTATTCGGTCTGGTGGAGCAACGCCCTGGAGTGAAACCTAGGTTGCCCGGAACGTAGAATTGGCCATCACTTTCAAACTGGTTGCAATTATTCCTGATATACGATGGAAACACTGTTGAATTTTTTTTGCATTTTATGGTTCGGGCGTTGACTTCTAAGGCCCTAACTATTCAATCCGTTGGAGCAACGCCCTATGGTGAAGCCTAGGTTGCTCGGAAAGTAGAAATATCCATAAGTTTCATACTGGTTGCAATTATTCGTTTTATACGATGGAAAAACTGTTGTATTTATATTGTATTTTATGCTTCTGGCGTTGACTTCTAAGGCACTAACTATTCGATCTGGTGGAGCAACGCAATAGAGTGATGCCTAGGTTGCCCGGAACGTAGAATTGGCCATCAATTTCAAACTGGTTGCAATTATACCTGTTATATGATGGAAACACTGCTGTATTTTTTTTGCATTTTATGGTTCGGGCGCTGACTTCTAAGGCCCTAACTATTCAATCCGTTGGAGCAACGCCCTAGGGTGAAGCCTAGGTTGCTCGGAAAGTAGAAATGACCGTAAGTTTCATACTGGTTGCAATTATTCGTTTTATACGATGGAAAAGCTGTTGTATTTATATTGTATTTTATGTTTCTGGCGTTGACTTCTTAGGCCGTAACTATTCGGTCTGGTGCAGCAACGCCCTAGAGTGAAGCCTAGGTTGCCCGGAACGTAGAATTGGCCATCACATTCAAACTGGTTGCAATTATTCCTGATATATGATGGAAACACTGTTGTATTTTTTTTGCATTTTATGGTTCGGGCGTTGACTTCTAAGGACCTACCTATTCAATCTGTTGGAGCAACGCCCTAGGGTGAAGCCTAGGTTGCCTGGAACGTAGAAGTGACAATAACTTTCACACTGGTTGCCATTATTCGTTCTATACGATGGAAAAACTGTTGTATTTATATTGTATTTTATGCTTCTGGCGTTGACTTCTAAGGCACTAACTATTCGATCTGGTGGAGCAACGCAATAGAGTGATGCCTAGGTTGCCCGGAACGTAGAATTGGCCATGAATTTCTAACTGGTTGCAATTATACCTGTTATATGGTGGAAACACTGCTGTATTTTTTTTGCATTTTATGGTTCGGGCGCTCACTTCTAAGGCCCTAACTATTCAATCTGTTGGACAAACGCCCTAGGGTGAAGCCTAGCTTGCTCGGAAAGTAGAAATGACCATAAGTTTCACACTGGTTGCTATTATTCGTTTTATACGATGAAAAAACTGTTGTATTTATATTGTATTTTATGCTTCTGGCGTTTACTTCTAAGGACCTAACTATTCGATCTGGTGGAGCAACGCCCTAGAGTGAAGCCTAGGTTGCTCGGAATGTAGAAATGACCATAACTTTCACACTGCTTGCGATTATACCTGTTATATGGTGGAAACACTGCTGTATTTTTTTTGCATTTTATGGTTCGGGCGCTGACTTCTAAGGCCCTAACTATTCAATCCGATGGAACAACGCCCTAGGGTGAAGCCTAGGTTGCTCGGAAAGTAGAAATGACCATATGTTTCATACTGGTTGCAATTATTCGTTTTATACGATGGAAAAGCTGTTGTATTTATATCGTATTTTATGCTTCTGGCGTTGACTTCTTGGGCCGTAACCATTCGGTCTGGTGGAGCAACGCCCTGGAGTGAAACCTAGGTTGCCCGGAACGTAGAATTGGCCATCACTTTCAAACTGGTTGCAATTATTCCTGATATATGATGGAAACACTGTTGTATTTTTTTTGCATTTTATGGTTCGGGCGTTGACTTCTAAGGCCCTAACTATTCAATCTGTTGGAGCAACGCCCTATGGTGAAGCCTAGGTTGCTCGGAAAGTAGAAACGACCATAAGTTTCATACTGGTTGCAATTATTCGTTTTATACGATGGAAAAGCTGTTGTATTTATATCGTATTTTATGCTTCTGGCGTTGACTTCTTAGGCCGTAACTATTCGGTCTGGTGCAGCAACGCCCTGGAGTGAAACCTAGGTTGCCCGAAACGTAGAATTGACCATCACTTTCAAACTGGTTGCAATTATTCCTGTTGTATGATGGAAACACTGTTGTATTTTTTTTTGCATTTTATGGTTCGGGCGTTGACTTCTAAGGCCCTAACTACTCAATCTGTTGGAGCAACGCCCTAGGGTGAAGCCTAGGTTGCTCGGAAAGTAGAAATGTCCATAAGTTTCATACTGGTTGCAATTATTCGTTTTATACGATGGAAAAGCTGTTGTATTTATATCGTATTTTATGCTTCTGGCGTTGACTTCTAAGGCACTAACTATTCGATCTGGTGGAGCAACGCCCTAGAGTGTAGCCTAGGGTTCCCGGAACGTAGAATTGGCCATCACTTTCAAACTGGTTGCAATTATTCCTGATATATGATGGAAACACTGTTGTATTTTTTTTGCATTTTATGGTTCAGGCGTTGACTTCTAAGGCCCTAACTATTCAATCTGTTGGAGCAACGCCCTAGGGTGAAGCCTAGGTTGCTCGAAAAGTAGAAATGACCATAAGTTACATACTGGCTGCAATTATTCGTTTTATAGGATTGAAAAACTGTTGTATTTATATTGTATTTTATGCTTCTGGCGCTGACTTCTAAGGCACTAACTATTCGATCTCGTGGAACAACGCCCTAGGGTGAAGCCTAGCTTGCTCGGAGAGTAGAAATGACCATAAGTTTCATACTGGTTGCAATTATTCGTTTTATACGATGGAAAAGCTGTTGTATTTATATCGTATTTTATGCTTCTGGCGTTGACTTCTTAGGCCGTAACTATTCGGGCTGGTGGAGCAACGCCCTGGAGTGAAACCTAGGTTGCCCGGAACGTAGAATTGGCCATCACTTTCACACTGGTTGCACTTATTCCTGATATATGATGGAAACACTGTTGTATTTTTTTTGCATTTTATGGTTCGGGCGTTTACTTCTAAGGCCCTAACTATTCAATCTGTTGGAGCAACGCCCTACGGTGAAGCCTAGGTTGCTCGGAAAGTAGAAGTGACCATAAGTTTCATACTGGGTGCAATTATTCGTTTTATACGATGGAAAAACTGTTGTATTTATATTGTATTTTATGCTTCTGGCGTTGACTTCTAAGGCACTAACTATTCGATCTGGTGCAGCAACGCAATAGAGTGATGCCTAGGTTGCCCGGAACGTAGAATTGGTCATCAAGTTCAAACTGGTTGCAATTATACCAGTTATATGATGGAAACACTGCTGTATTTTTTTTGCATTTTATGGTTCGGGCGCTGGCTTCTAAGGCCCTAACTATTCAATCCGTTGGAGCAACGCCCTAGGGTGAAGCCTAGGTTGCTCGGAAAGTAGAAATGACCATAGGATTCATACTGGTTGCAATTATTCGTTTTATACGATGGAAAAACTGTTGTATTTATATTGTATTTTATGCTTCTGGCGTTGACTTCTAGGGCACTAACTTTTCGATCTGGTGGAGCAACGCCCTAGAGTGAAACCTAGGTTGCCCGGAACGTAGAATTGGCCATCACTTTCAAACTGGTTGCAATTATTCCTTATATATGATGGAAACACTGTTGTATGTTTTTTGCATTTTATGGTTCGGGCGTTGACTGCTAAGGCCCTAACTATACAATCTGTTGGAGCAACGCTCTAGGGTGAAGCCTAGGTTGCTCGGAAAGTAGAAATATCCATAAGTTTCATACTGGTTGCAATTATTCGTTTTATACGATGCAAAAACTGTTGTATTTATATTGTATTTTATGCTTCTGGCGTTGACTTCTAAGGCACTAACTATTCGATCTGGTGGAGGAACGCCCTATAGTGAAGCCTAAGTTGCCCGGAACGTAGAATTGGCCATCACTTTCAAATTGGTTGCAATTATTCCTGATACATGATGGAAACACTGTTGTATTTTTTTTGCATTTTATGGTTCGGGCGTTGACTTCTAAGGCCCTAACTATTCAATCTGTTGGAGCAACGCCCTAGGGTGAAGCCTAGGTTGCTCGGAAAGTAGAAATGTCCATAAGTTTCATACTGGTTGCAATTATTCGTTTTATACGATGGAAAAACTGTTGTATTTATATTGTATTTTATGCTTCTGGCGTTGACTTCTAAGGCACTAACTATTCGATCTGCTGGAGCAACGCCCTAGAGTGAAGCCTAGGTTGCCCGGAACGTAGAATTGGCCATCACTTTCAAACTGGTTGCAATTATTCCTGATATATGATGGAAACACTGTTGTATTTTTTTTGCATTTTATGGTTCGGGCGTTGACTTCTAAGGCCCTAACTATTCAATCTGTTGGAGCAACGCCCTAGGGTGAAGCCTAGGTTGCTCGAAAAGTAGAAATGACCATAAGTTACATACTGGCTGCAATTATTCGTTTTATAGGATTGAAAAACTGTTGTATTTATATTGTATTTTATGCTTCTGGCGTTGACTTCTAAGGCACTAACTATTCGATCTGGTGGAGCAACGCCCTAGGGTGAAGCCTAGCTTGCTCGGAAAGTAGAAATGACCATAAGTTTCATACTGGGTGCAATTATTCGTTTTATACGATAGAAAAACTGTTGTATTTATATTGTATTTTATGCTTCTGGCGTTGACTTCTAAGGCACTAACTATTCGATCTGGTGGAGCAACGCAATAGAGTGATGCCTAGGTTGCCCGGAACGCAGAATTGGCCATCAAGTTCAAACTGGTTGCAATTATACCAGTCATATGATGGAAACACTGCTGTATTTTTTTTGCATTTTATGGTTCGGGCGCTGGCTTCTAAGGCCCTAACTATTCAATCCGTTGGAGCAACGCCCTAGGGTGAAGCCTAGGTTGCTCGCAAAGTAGAAATGACCATAGGATTCATACTGGTTGCAATTATTCGTTTTATACGATGGAAAAACTGTTGTATATATATTGTATTTTATGCTTCTGGCGTTGACTTCTAAGGCACTAACTTTTCGATCTGGTGGAGCAACGCCCTAGAGTGAAGCCTAGGTTGCCCGGAACGTAGAATTGGCCATCACTTTCAAACTGGTTGCAATTATTCCTTATATATGATGGAAACACTGTTGCATTTTTTTTGCATTTTATGGTTCGGGCGTTGACTTCTAAGGCCCTAACTATACAATCTGTTGGAGCAACGCTCTAGGGTGAAGCCTAGGTTGCTCGGAAAGTAGAAATATCCATAAGTTTCATACTGGTTGCAATTATTCGTTTTATACGATGCAAAAACTGTTGTATTTATATTGTATTTTATGCTTCTGGCTTTGACTTCTAAGGCACTAACTATTCGATCTGGTGGAGCAACGCCCTATAGTGAAGCCTAAGTTGCCCGGAACGTAGAATTGGCCATCACTTTCAAACTGGTTGCAATTATTCCTGATATATGATGGAAACACTGTTGTATTTTTTTTGCATTTTATGGTTCGGGCGTTGACTTCTAAGGCCCTAACTATTCAATCTGTTGGAGCAACGCCCTTGGGTGAAGCCTAGGTTGCTCGGAAAGTATAAATGTCCATAAGTTTCATACTGGTTGCAATTATTCGTTTTATACGGTGGAAAAACTGTTGTATTTATATTGTATTTTATGCTTCTGGCGTTGACTTCTAAGGCACTAACTATTCGATCTGGTGGAGCAACGCAATAGAGTGATGCCTAGGTTGCCCGGAACGTAGAATTGGCCATCAATTTCAAACTGGTTGCAATTATACCTGTTATATGATGGAAACACTGCTGTATTTTTTTTGCATTTTATGGATCGGGCGTTGACTTCTAAGGACCTAGCTATTCAATCCGTTGGAGCAACGCCCTAGGGCGAAGCCTAGGTTGCTCGGAAAGTAGAAATGACAATAAGTTTCGTACTGGTTGCAATTATTCGTTTTATACGATGGAAAAACTGTTGC
Source organism: Calliopsis andreniformis (assembly GCF_051401765.1). Classification (NCBI taxonomy): domain Eukaryota; kingdom Metazoa; phylum Arthropoda; class Insecta; order Hymenoptera; family Andrenidae; genus Calliopsis; species Calliopsis andreniformis. Next base: position 17,412,550 of record NC_135072.1, read on the forward strand.
ATTTATATTGTATTTTATGCTTCTGGCGTTGAATTCTAAGGCACTAACTATTCGATCTGGTGGAGCAACGCCCTAGTGTGAAGCCTAGGTTGCCCGGAACGTAGAATTCGCCATCAATTTCAAACTGGTTGCAATTATACCTGTTATATGATGGAAACACTGCAGTATTTTTTTTGCATTTTATGGTTCGGGCGCTGACTTCTAAGGCCCTAACTATTCAATCCGTTGGAGCAACGCCCTAGGGTGAAGCCTAGGTTGCTCGGAAGGTAGAAATATCCATAAGTTTCATACTGGTTGCAATTATTCGTTTTATACGATGCAAAAACTGTTGCATTTATATTGTATTTTATGCTTCTGGCGTTGACTTCTAAGGCACTAACTATTCGATCTGGTGGAGCAACGCCCTAGAGTGAAGCCTAGGTTGCCCGGAACGTAGAATTGGCCATCACTTTCAAACTGGTTGCAATTATTCCTGATATATGATGGAAACACTGTTGTATTTTTTTTGCATTTTATGGTTCAGGCGTTGACTTCTAAGGCCCTAACTATTCAATCTGTTGGAGCAACGCCCTAGGCTGAAGCCTAGGTTGCTCGAAAAGTAGAAATGACCATAAGTTACATACTGGCTGCAATTATTCGTTTTATAGGATTGAAAAACTGTTGTATTTATATTGTATTTTATGCTTCTGGCGCAGACTTCTAAGGCACTAACTATTCGATCTCGTGGAGCAACGCGCTAGGGTGAAGCCTAGCTTGCTCGGAAAGTAGAAATGACCATAAGTTTCATACTGGTTGCAATTATTCGTTTTATACGATGGAAAAGCTGTTGTATTTATATCGTATTTTATGCTTCTGGCGTTGACTTCTTAGGCCGTAACTATTCGGGCTGGTGGAGCAACGCCCTGGAGTAAAACCTAGGTTGCCCGGAACGTAGAATTGGCCATCACTTTCACACTGGTTGCACTTATTCCTGATATATGATGGAAACACTGTTGTATTTTTTTTGCATTTTATGGTTCGGGCGTTTACTTCTAAGGCCCTAACTATTCAATCTGTTGGAGCAACGCCCTACGGTGAAGCCTAGGTTGCTCGGAAAGTAGAAGTGACCATAAGTTTCATACTGGGTGCAATTATTCGTTTTATACGATGGAAAAACTCTTGTATTTATATTGTATTTTATGCTTCTGGCGTTGACTTCTAAGGCACTAACTATTCGATCTGGTGGAGCAACGCAATAGAGTGATGCCTAGGTTGCCCGGAACGTAGAATTGGCCATCAAGTTCAAACTGGTTGCAATTATACCAGTTATATGATGGAAACACTGCTGTATTTTTTTTGCATTTTATGGTTCGGGCGCTGGCTTCTAAGGCCCTAACTATTCAATCCGTTGGAGCAACGCCCTAGGGTGAAGCCTAGGTTGCTCGGAAAGTAGAAATGACCATAGGATTCATACTGGTTGCAATTATTCGTTTTATACGATGGAAAAACTGTTGTATTTATATTGTATTTTATGCTTCTGGCGTTGACTTCTAGGGCACTAACTTTTCGATCTGGTGGAGCAACGCCCTAGAGTGAAGCCTAGGTTGCCCGGAACGGAGAATTGGCCATCACTTTCAAACTGGTTGCAATTATTCCTGATATATGATGGAAACACTGTTGTATTTTTTTTGCATTTTATGGTTCGGGCGTTGACTTCTAAGGCCCTAACTATTCAATCTGTTGGAGCAACGCCCTATGGTGAAGCCTAGGTTGCTCGGAAAGTAGAAATGACCATAAGTTTCATACTGGTTGCAATTATTCGTTTTATACGATGGAAAAGCTGTTGTATTTATATCGTATTTTATGCTTCTGGCGTTGACTTCTTAGGCCGTAACTATTCGGTCTGGTGCAGCAACGCCCTGGAGTGAAACCTAGGTTGCCCGAAACGTAGAATTGACCATCACTTTCAAACTGGTTGCAATTATTCCTGTTGTATGATGGAAACACTGTTGTATTTTTTTTTGCATTTTATGGTTCGGGCGTTGACTTCTAAGGCCCTAACTACTCAATCTGTTGGAGCAACGCCCTAGGGTGAAGCCTAGGTTGCTCGGAAAGTAGAAATGTCCATAAGTTTCATACTTGTTGCAATTATTCGTTTCATACGATGGGAAAACTGTTGTATTTATATTGTATTTTATGCTTCTGGCGTTGACTTCTAAGGCACTAACTATTCGATCTGGTGGAGCAACGCCCTAGAGTGAAGCCTAGGTTGCCCGGAACGTAGAATTGGCCATCACTTTCAAACTGGTTGCAATTATTCCTGATATATGATGGAAACACTGTTGTATTTTTTTTGCATTTTATGGTTCAGGCGTTGACTTCTAAGGCCCTAACTATTCAATCTGTTGGAGCAACGCCCTAGGCTGAAGCCTAGGTTGCTCGAAAAGTAGAAATGACCATAAGTTACATACTGGCTGCAATTATTCGTTTTATAGGATTGAAAAACTGTTGTATTTATATTGTATTTTATGCTTCTGGCGCAGACTTCTAAGGCACTAACTATTCGATCTCGTGGAGCAACGCGCTAGGGTGAAGCCTAGCTTGCTCGGAAAGTAGAAATGACCATAAGTTTCATACTGGTTGCAATTATTCGTTTTATACGATGGAAAAGCTGTTGTATTTATATCGTATTTTATGCTTCTGGCGTTGACTTCTTAGGCCGTAACTATTCGGGCTGGTGGAGCAACGCCCTGGAGTAAAACCTAGGTTGCCCGGAACGTAGAATTGGCCATCACTTTCACACTGGTTGCACTTATTCCTGATATATGATGGAAACACTGTTGTATTTTTTTTGCATTTTATGGTTCGGGCGTTTACTTCTAAGGCCCTAACTATTCAATCTGTTGGAGCAACGCCCTACGGTGAAGCCTAGGTTGCTCGGAAAGTAGAAGTGACCATAAGTTTCATACTGGGTGCAATTATTCGTTTTATACGATGGAAAAACTCTTGTATTTATATTGTATTTTATGCTTCTGGCGTTGACTTCTAAGGCACTAACTATTCGATCTGGTGGAGCAACGCAATAGAGTGATGCCTAGGTTGCCCGGAACGTAGAATTGGCCATCAAGTTCAAACTGGTTGCAATTATACCAGTTATATGATGGAAACACTGCTGTATTTTTTTTGCATTTTATGGTTCGGGCGCTGGCTTCTAAGGCCCTAACTATTCAATCCGTTGGAGCAACGCCCTAGGGTGAAGCCTAGGTTGCTCGGAAAGTAGAAATGACCATAGGATTCATACTGGTTGCAATTATTCGTTTTATACGATGGAAAAACTGTTGTATTTATATTGTATTTTATGCTTCTGGCGTTGACTTCTAGGGCACTAACTTTTCGATCTGGTGGAGCAACGCCCTAGAGTGAAGCCTAGGTTGCCCGGAACGTAGAATTGGCCATTACTTTCAAACTGGTTGCAATTATTCCTTATATATGATGGAAACACTGTTGTATGTTTTTTGCATTTTATGGTTCGGGCGTTGACTGCTAAGGCCCTAACTATACAATCTGTTGGAGCAACGCTCTAGGGTGAAGCCTAGGTTGCTCGGAAAGTAGAAATATCCATAAGCTTCATACTGGTTGCAATTATTCGTTTTATACGATGCAAAAACTGTTGTATTTATATTGTATTTTATGCTTCTGGCGTTGACTTCTAAGGCACTAACTATTCGATCTGGTGGAGCAACGCCCTATAGTGAAGCCTAAGTTGCCCGGAACGTAGAATTGGCCATCACTTTCAAATTGGTTGCAATTATTCCTGATATATGATGGAAACACTGTTGTATTTTTTTTGCATTTTATGGTTCGGGCGTTGACTTCTAAGGCCCTAACTATTCAATCTGTTGGAGCAACGCCCTAGGGTGAAGCCTAGGTTGCTCGGAAAGTAGAAATGTCCATAAGTTTCATACTGGTTGCAATTATTCGTTTTATACGATGGAAAAACTGTTGTATTTATATTGTATTTTATGCTTCTGGCGTTGACTTCTAAGGCACTAACTATTCGGTCTGGTGGAGCAACGCAATAGAGTGATGCCAAGGTTGCCCGGAACGTAGAATTGGCCATCAATTTCAAACTGGTTGCAATTATACCTGTTATATGATGGAAACACTGCTGTATTTTTTTTGCTTTTTATGGTTCGGGCGCTGGCTTCTAAGGCCCTAACTATTCAATCTGTTGGAGCAACGCCCTAGGGTGAAGCCTAGGTTGCTCGGAAAGTAGAAATATCCATAAGTTTCATACTGCTTGCAATTATTCGTTTTACACGATGGAAAAACTGTTGTATTTATATTGTATTTTATGCTGCTGGCGTTGACTTCTAAGGCACTAACTATTCGATCTGGTGGAGCAACGCCCTAGAGTGAAGCCTAGGTTGCCCGGAACGTAGAATTGGCCATCACTTTCAAACTGGTTGCAATTATTCCTTATATATGATGGAAACACTGTTGCATTTTTTTTGCATTTTATGGTTCGGGCGTTGACTTCTAAGGCCCTAACCATACAATCTGTTGGAGCAACGCTCTAGGGTGAAGCCTAGGTTGCTCGGAAAGTAGAAATATCCATAAGTTTCATACTGGTTGCAATTATTCGTTTTATACGATGCAAAAACTGTTGTATTTATATTGTATTTTATGCTTCTGGCTTTGACTTCTAAGGCACTAACTATTCGATCTGGTGGAGCAACGCCCTATAGTGAAGCCTAAGTTGCCCGGAACGTAGAATTGGCCATCACTTTCAAACTGGTTGCAATTATTCCTGATATATGATGGATACACTGTTGTATTTTTTTTGTATTTTATGGTTCGGGCGTTGACTTCTAAGGCCCTAACTATTCAATCTGTTGGAGCAACGCCCTAGGGTGAAGCCTAGGTTGCTCGGAAAGTAGAAATGTCCATAAGTTTCATACTGGTTGCAATTATTCGTTTTATACGGTGGAAAAACTGTTGTATTTATATTGTATTTTATGCTTCTGGCGTTGACTTCTAAGGCACTAACTATTCGATCTGGTGGAGCAACGCAAGAGAGTGATGCCTGGGTTGCCCGGAACGTAGAATTGGCCATCAATTTCAAACTGGTTGCAATTATACCTGTTATATGATGGAAACACTGCTGTATTTTTTTTGCATTTTATGGATCGGGCGTTGACTTCTAAGGCCCTAGCTATTCAATCCGTTGGAGCAACGCCCTAGGGCGAAGCCTAGGTTGCTCGGAAAGTAGAAATGACAATAAGTTTCGTACTGGATGCAATTATTCGTTTTATACGATGGAAAAACTGTTGCATTTATATTGTATTTTATGCTTCTGGCGTTGACTTCTAAGGCACTAACTATTCGATCTGGTGGAGCAACGCCCTAGAGTGAAGCCTAGGTTGCCCGGAACGTAGAATTGGCCATCAAGTTCAAACTGGTTGCAATTATACCAGTTATATGATGGAAACACTGCTGTATTTTTTTTGCATTTTATGGTTCGGGCGCTGGCTTCTAAGGCCCTAACTATTCAATCCGTTGGAGCAACGCCCTAGGGTGAAGCCTAGGTTGCTCGGAAAGTAGAAATGACCATAGGATTCATACTGGTTGCAATTATTCGTTTTATACGATGGAAAAACTGTTGTATTTATATTGTATTTTATGCTTCTGGCGTTGACTTCTAAGGCACTAACTTTTCGATCTGGTGGAGCAACGCCCTAGAGTGAAGCCTAGGTTGCCTGGAACGTAGAATTGGCCATCACTTTCAAACTGGTTGCAATTATTCCTGATATATGATGGAAACACTGTTGTGTTTTTTTTGCATTTTATGGTTCGGGCGTTGACTTCTAAGGCCCTAACTATTCAATCTGTTGGAGCAACGCCCTAGGGTGAAGCCCAGGTTGCTCGAAAAGTAGAGATGACCATAAGTTACATACTGGCTACAATTATTCGTTTTATAGGATTGAAAAACTGTTGTATTTATATTGTATTTTATGCTTCTGGCGCTGACTTCTAAGGCACTAACTATTCGATCTCGTGGAGCAACGCCCTAGGGTGAAGCCTAGCTTGCTCGGAAAGTAGAAATGACCATAAGTTTCATACTGGTTGCAATTATTCGTTTTATACGATGGAAAAGCTGTTGTATTTATATCGTATTTTATGCTTCTGGCGTTGACTTCTTAGGCCGTAACTATTCGGGCTGGTGGAGCAACGCCCTGGAGTGAAACCTAGGTTGCCCGGAACGTAGAATTGGCCATCACTTTCACACTGGTTGCACTTATTCCTGATATATGATGGAAACACTGTTGTATTTTTTTTGCATTTTATGGTTCGGGCGTTTACTTCTAAGGCCCTAACTATTCAATCTGTTGGAGCAACGCCCTACGGTGAATCCTAGGTTGCTCGGAAAGTAGAAGTGACCATAAGTTTCATACTGGGTGCAATTATTCGTTTTATACGATGGAAAAACTGTTGTATTTATATTGTATTTTATGCTTCTGGCGTTGACTTCTAAGGCACTAACTATTCGATCTGGTGGAGCAACGCAATAGAGTGATGCCTAGGTTGCCCGGAACGTAGAATTGGCCATCAAGTTCAAACTGGTTGCAATTATACCAGTTATATGATGGAAACACTGCTGTATTTTTTTTGCATTTTATGGTTCGGGCGCTGGCTTCTAAGGCCCTAACTATTCAATCCGTTGGACCAACGCCCTAGGGTGAAGCCTAGGTTGCTCGGAAAGTAGAAATGTCCATAAGTTTCATACTGGATGCAATTATTCGTTTTATACGGTGGAAAAACTGTTGTATTTATATTGTATTTTATGCTTCTGGCGTTGACTTCTAAGGCACTAACTATTCGATCTGGTGGAGCAACGCAATAGAGTGATGCCTAGGTTGCCCGGAACGTAGAATTGGCCATCAATTTCAAACTGGTTGCAATTATACCTGTTATATGATGGAAACACTGCTGTATTTTTTTTGCATTTTATGGATCGGGCGTTGACTTCTAAGGCCCTAGCTATTCAATCCGTTGGAGCAACGCCCTAGGGCGAAGCCTAGGTTGCTCGGAAAGTAGAAATGACAATAAGTTTCGTACTGGTTGCAATTATTCGTTTTATACGATGGAAAAACTGTTGCATTTATATTGTATTTTATGCTTCTGGCGTTGACTTCTAAGGCACTAACTATTCGATCTGGTGGAGCAACGCCCTAGTGTGAAGCCTAGGTTGCCCGGAACGTAGAATTGGCCATCACTTTCAAACTGGTTGCAATTATTCCTTATATATGATGGAAACACTGTTGTATTTTTTTTGCATTTTATGGTTCGGGCGTTGACTTCTAAGGCCGTAACTATACAATCTGTTGGAGCAACGCTCTAGGGTGAAGCCTAGGTTGCTCGGAAAGTAGAAATATCCATAAGTTTCATACTGGTTGCAATTATTCGTTTTATACGATGGAAAAACTGTTGTATTTATATTGTATTTTATGCTTCTGGCGTTGACTTCTAAGGCTCTAACTATTCGATCTGGTGGAGCAACGCAATAGAGTGATGCCAAGGTTGCCCGGAACGTAGAATTGGCCATCAATTTCAAACTGGTTGCAATTATACCTGTTATATGATGGAAACACTGCTGTATTTTTTTTGCTTTTTATGGTTCGGGCGCTGGCTTCTAAGGCCCTAACTATTCAATCTGTTAGAGCAACGCCCTAGGGTGAAGCCTAGGTTGCTCGGAAAGTAGAAATATCCATAAGTTTCATACTGCTTGCAATTATTCGTTTTATACGATGGAAAAACTGTTGTATTTATATTGTATTTTATGCTGCTGGCGTTGACTTCTAAGGCACTAACTATTCGATCTGGTGGAGCAACGCCCTAGAGTGAAGCCTAGGTTGCCCGGAACGTAGAATTGGCCATCACTTTCAAACTGGTTGCAATTATTCCTGATATATGATGGAAACACTGTTGTATTTTTTTTGCATTTTATGGTTCGGGCGTTGACTTCTAAGGCCCTAACTATTCAATCTGTTGGAGCAACGCCCTAGGGTGAAGCCTAGGTTGCTCGGAAAGTAGAAATGACAATAAGTTTCGTACTGGATGCAATTATTCGTTTTATACGATGGAAAAACTGTTGCATTTATATTGTATTTTATGCTTCTGGCGTTGACTTCTAAGGCACTAACTATTCGATCTGGTGGAGCAACGCCCTAGAGTGAAGCCTAGGTTGCCCGGAACGTAGAATTGGCCATCAAGTTCAAACTGGTTGCAATTATACCAGTTATATGATGGAAACACTGCTGTATTTTTTTTGCATTTTATGGTTCGGGCGCTGGCTTCTAAGGCCCTAACTATTCAATCCGTTGGAGCAACGCCCTAGGGTGAAGCCTAGGTTGCTCGGAAAGTAGAAATGACCATAGGATTCATACTGGTTGCAATTATTCGTTTTATACGATGGAAAAACTGTTGTATTTATATTGTATTTTATGCTTCTGGCGTTGACTTCTAAGGCACTAACTTTTCGATCTGGTGGAGCAACGCCCTAGAGTGAAGCCTAGGTTGCCTGGAACGTAGAATTGGCCATCACTTTCAAACTGGTTGCAATTATTCCTGATATATGATGGAAACACTGTTGTGTTTTTTTTGCATTTTATGGTTCGGGCGTTGACTTCTAAGGCCCTAACTATTCAATCTGTTGGAGCAACGCCCTAGGGTGAAGCCCAGGTTGCTCGAAAAGTAGAGATGACCATAAGTTACATACTGGCTACAATTATTCGTTTTATAGGATTGAAAAACTGTTGTATTTATATTGTGTTTTATGCTTCTGGCGCTGACTTCTAAGGCACTAACTATTCGATCTCGTGGAGCAACGCCCTAGGGTGAAGCCTAGCTTGCTCGGAAAGTAGAAATGACCATAAGTTTCATACTGGTTGCAATTATTCGTTTTATACGATGGAAAAGCTGTTGTATTTATATCGTATTTTATGCTTCTGGCGTTGACTTCTTAGGCCGTAACTATTCGGGCTGGTGGAGCAACGCCCTGGAGTGAAACCTAGGTTGCCCGGAACGTAGAATTGGCCATCACTTTCACACTGGTTGCACTTATTCCTGATATATGATGGAAACACTGTTGTATTTTTTTTGCATTTTATGGTTCGGGCGTTTACTTCTAAGGCCCTAACTATTCAATCTGTTGGAGCAACGCCCTACGGTGAATCCTAGGTTGCTCGGAAAGTAGAAGTGACCATAAGTTTCATACTGGGTGCAATTATTCGTTTTATACGATGGAAAAACTGTTGTATTTATATTGTATTTTATGCTTCTGGCGTTGACTTCTAAGGCACTAACTATTCGATCTGGTGGAGCAACGCAATAGAGTGATGCCTAGGTTGCCCGGAACGTAGAATTGGCCATCAAGTTCAAACTGGTTGCAATTATACCAGTTATATGATGGAAACACTGCTGTATTTTTTTTGCATTTTATGGTTCGGGCGCTGGCTTCTAAGGCCCTAACTATTCAATCCGTTGGACCAACGCCCTAGGGTGAAGCCTAGGTTGCTCGGAAAGTAGAAATGACCATAGGATTCATACTGGTTGCAATTATTCGTTTTATACGATGGAAAAACTGTTGTATTTATATTGTATTTTATGCTTCTGGCGTTGACTTCTAGGGCACTAACTTTTCGATCTGGTGGAGCAACGCCCTAGAGTGAAGCCTAGGTTGCCCGGAACGTAGAATTGGCCATCACTTTCAAACTGGTTGCAATTATTCCTGATATATGATGGAAACACTGTTGTATTTTTTTTGCATTTTATGGTTCGGGCGTTGACTTCTAAGGCCCTAACTATTCAATCTGTTGGAGCAACGCCCTAGGGTGAAGCCTAGGTTGCTCGGAAAGTAGAAATGTCCATAAGTTTCATACTGGATGCAATTATTCGTTTTATACGGTGGAAAAACTGTTGTATTTATATTGTATTTTATGCTTCTGGCGTTGACTTCTAAGGCACTAACTATTCGATCTGGTGGAGCAACGCAATAGAGTGATGCCTAGGTTGCCCGGAACGTAGAATTGGCCATCAATTTCAAACTGGTTGCAATTATACCTGTTATATGATGGAAACACTGCTGTATTTTTTTTGCATTTTATGGATCGGGCGTTGACTTCTAAGGCCCTAGCTATTCAATCCGTTGGAGCAACGCCCTAGGGCGAAGCCTAGGTTGCTCGGAAAGTAGAAATGACAATAAGTTTCGTACTGGTTGCAATTATTCGTTTTATACGATGGAAAAACTGTTGCATTTATATTGTATTTTATGCTTCTGGCGTTGACTTCTAAGGCACTAACTATTCGATCTGGTGGAGCAACGCCCTAGTGTGAAGCCTAGGTTGCCCGGAACGTAGAATTCGCCATCAATTTCAAACTGGTTGCAATTATACCTGTTATATGATGGAAACACTGCAGTATTTTTTTTGCATTTTATGGTTCGGGCGCTGACTTCTAAGGCCCTAACTATTCAATCCGTTGGAGCAACGCCCTAGGGTGAAGCCTAGGTTGCTCGGAAAGTAGTAATATCCATAAGTTTCATACTGGTTGCAATTATTCGTTTCATACGATGCAAAAACTGTTGCATTTATATTGTATTTTATGCTTCTGGCGTTGACTTCTAAGGCACTAACTATTCGATCTGGTGGAGCAACGCCCTAGAGTGAAGCCTAGGTTGCCCGGAACGTAGAATTGGCCATCAAGTTCAAACTGGTTGCAATTATACCAGTTATATGATGGAAACACTGCTGTATTTTTTTTGCATTTTATGGTTCGGGCGCTGGCTTCTAAGGCCCTAACTATTCAATCCGTTGGAGCAACGCCCTAGGGTGAAGCCTAGGTTGCTCGGAAAGTAGAAATGACCATAGGATTCATACTGGTTGCAATTATTCGTTTTATACGATGGAAAAACTGTTGTATTTATATTGTATTTTATGCTTCTGGCGTTGACTTCTAAGGCACTAACTTTTCGATCTGGTGGAGCAACGCCCTAGAGTGTAGCCTAGGTTGCCCGGAACGTAGAATTGGCCATCACTTTCAAACTGGTTGCAATTATTCCTTATATATGATGGAAACACTGTTGTATTTTTTTTGCATTTTATGGTTCGGGCGTTGACTTCTAAGGCCGTAACTATACAATCTGTTGGAGCAACGCTCTAGGGTGAAGCCTAGGTTGCTCGGAAAGTAGAAATATCCATAAGTTTCATACTGGTTGCAATTATTCGTTTTATACGATGGAAAAACTGTTGTATTTATATTGTATTTTATGCTTCTGGCGTTGACTTCTAAGGCTCTAACTATTCGATCTGGTGGAGCAACGCAATAGAGTGATGCCAAGGTTGCCCGGAACGTAGAATTGGCCATCAATTTCAAACTGGTTGCAATTATACCTGTTATATGATGGAAACACTGCTGTATTTTTTTTGCTTTTTATGGTTCGAGCGCTGGCTTCTAAGGCCCTAACTATTCAATCTGTTAGAGCAACGCCCTAGGGTGAAGCCTAGGTTGCTCGGAAAGTAGAAATATCCATAAGTTTCATACTGCTTGCAATTATTCGTTTTATACGATGGAAAAACTGTTGTATTTATATTGTATTTTATGCTGCTGGCGTTGACTTCTAAGGCACTAACTATTCGATCTGGTGGAGCAACGCCCTAGAGTGAAGCCTAGGTTGCCCGGAACGTAGAATTGGCCATCACTTTCAAACTGGTTGCAATTATTCCTGATATATGATGGAAACACTGTTGTATTTTTTTTGCATTTTATGGTTCGGGCGTTGACTTCTAAGGCCCTAACTATTCAATCTGTTGGAGCAACGCCCTAGGGTGAAGCCTAGGTTGCTCGAAAAGTAGAAATGACCATAAGTTACATACTGGCTGCAATTATTCGTTTTATAGGATTGAAAAACTGTTGTATTTATATCGTATTTCATGCTTCTGCGTTGACTTCTTAGGCCGTAACTATTCGGTCTGGTGGAGCAACGCCCTGGAGTGAAACCTAGGTTGCCCGGAACGTAGAATTGGCCATCACTTTCAAACTGGTTGCACTTATTCCTGATATAAGATGGAAACACTGTTGTATTTTTTTTGCATTTTATGGTTCGGGCGTTGACTTCTAAGGCCCTAACTATTCAATCTGTTGGAGCAACGCCCTAGGGTGAAGCCTAGGTTGCTCGAAAAGTAGAAATGACCATAAGTTACATACTGGCTGCAATTATTCGTTTTATAGGATTGAAAAACTGTTGTATTTATATCGTATTTCATGCTTCTGGCGTTGACTTCTTAGGCCGTAACTATTCGGTCTGGTGGAGCAACGCCCTGGAGTGAAACCTAGGTTGCCCGGAACGTAGAATTGGCCATCACTTTCAAACTGGTTGCACTTATTCCTGATATATGATGGAAACACTGTTGTATTTTTTTTTGCATTTTATGGTTCGGGCGTTTACTTCTAAGGCCCTAACTATTCAATCTGTTGGAGCAACGCCCTACGGTGAAGCCTAGGTTGCTCGGAAAGTAGAAGTGACCATAAGTTTCATACTGGGTGCAATTATTCGTTTTATACGATGGAAAAACTGTTGTATTTATATTGTATTTTATGCTTCTGGCGTTGACTTCTAAGGCACTAACTATTCGATCTGGTGGAGCAACGCAATAGAGTGATGCCTAGGTTGCCCGGAACGTAGAATTGGCCATCAAGTTCAAACTGGTTGCAATTATACCAGTCATATGATGGAAACATTGCTGTATTTTTTTTGCATTTTATGGTTCGGGCGCTGGCTTCTAAGGACCTAACTATTCAATCCGTTGGAGCAACGCCCTAGGGTGAAGCCTAGGTTGCTCGTAAAGTAGAAATGACCATAGGATTCATTCTGGTTGCAATTATTCGTTTTATACGATGGAAAAACTGTTGTATATATATTGTATTTTATGCTTCTGGCGTTGACTTCTAAGGCACTAACTATTCGATCTGGTGGGGCAACGCCCTAGAGTGAAGCCTAAGTTGCCCGGAACGTAGAATTGGCCATCACTTTCAAACTGGTTGCAATTATTCCTTATATATGATGGAAACACTGTTGCATTTTTTTTGCATTTTATGGTTCGGTCGTTGACTTCTAAGGCCCTAACTATACAACCTGTTGGAGCAACGCTCTAGGGTGAAGCCTAGGTTGCTCGGAAAGTAGAAATATCCATAAGTTTCATACTGGTTGCAATTATTCGTTTTATACGATGCAAAAACTGTTGTATTTATATTGTATTTTATGCTTCTGGCTTTGACTTCTAAGGCACTAACTATTCGATCTGGTGGAGCAACGCCCTATAGTGAAGCCTAAGTTGCCCGGAACGTAGAATTGGCCATCACTTTCAAACTGGTTGCAATTATTCCTAATATATGATGGAAACACTGTTGTATTTTTTTTGCATTTTATGGTTCGGGCGTTGACTTCTAAGGCCCTAACTATTCAATCTGTTGGAGCAACGCCCTAGGGTGAAGCCTAGGTTGCTCGGAAAGTAGAAATGTCCATAAGTTTCATACTGGTTGCAATTATTCGTTTTATACGGTGGAAAAACTGTTGTATTTATATTGTATTTTATGCTTCTGGCGTTGACTTCTAAGGCACTAACTATTCGATCTGGTGGAGGAACGCAATAGAGTGATGCCTAGGTTGCCCGGAACGTAGAATTGGCCATCAATTTCAAACTGGTTGCAATTATACCTGTTATATGATGGAAACACTGCTGTATTTTTTTTGCATTTTATGGATCGGGCGTTGACTTCTAAGGCCCTAGCTATTCAATCCGTTGGAGCAACGCCCTAGGGCGAAGCCTAGGTTGCTCGGAAAGTAGAAATGACAATAAGTTTCGTACTGGTTGCAATTATTCGTTTTATACGATGGAAAAACTGTTGCATTTATATTGTATTTTATGCTTCTGGCGTTGACTTCTAAGGCACTAACTATTCGATCTGGTGGAGCAACGCCCTAGTGTGAAGCCTAGGTTGCCCGGAACGTAGAATTCGCCATCAATTTCAAACTGGTTGCAATTATACCTGTTATATGATGGAAACACTGCAGTATTTTTTTTGCATTTTATGGTTCGGGCGCTGACTTCTAAGGCCCTAACTATTCAATCCGTTGGAGCAACGCCCTAGGGTGAAGCCTAGGTTGCTCGGAAAGTAGAAATATCCATAAGTTTCATACTGGTTGCAATTATTCGTTTTATACGATGCAAAAACTGTTGCATTTATATTGTATTTTATGCTTCTGGCGTTGACTTCTAAGGCACTAACTATTCGATCTGGTGGAGCAACGCCCTAGAGTGAAGCCTAGGTTGCCCGGAACGTAGAATTGGCCATCAAGTTCAAACTTGTTGCAATTATACCAGTTATATGATGGAAACACTGCTGTATTTTTTTTGCATTTTATGGTTCGGGCGCTGGCTTCTAAGACCCTAACTATTCAATCCGTTGGAGCAACGCCCTAGGGTGAAGCCTAGGTTGCTCGGAAAGTAGAAATATCCATAAGTTTCATACTGGTTGCAATTATTCGTTTTATACGATGCAAAAACTGTTGTATTTATATTGTATTTTATGCTTCTGGCGTTGACTTCTAAGGCACTAACTATTCGATCTGGTGGAGCAACGCCCTATAGTGAAGCCTAAGTTGCCCGGAACGTAGAATTGGCCATCACTTTCAAACTGGTTGCAATTATTCCTGATATATGATGGAAACACTGTTGTATTTTTTTTTGCATTTTATGGTTCGGGCGTTGACTTCTAAGGCCCTAACTATTCAATCTGTTGGAGCAACGCCCTAGGGTGAAGCCTAGGTTGCTCGGAAAGTAGAAATGTCCATAAGTTTCATACTGGTTGCAATTATTCGTTTTATACGATGGAAAAACTGTTGTATTTATATTGTATTTTATGCTTCTGGCGTTGACTTCTAAGGCACTAACTATTCGATCTGGTGGAGCAACGCAATAGAGTGATGCCTAGGTTGCCCGGAACGTAGAATTGGCCATCAATTTCAAACTGGTTGCAATTATACCTGTTATATGATGGAAACACTGCTGTATTTTTTTTGCATTTTATGGTTCGGGCGCTGACTTCTAAGGCCCTAACTATTCAATCCGTTGGAGCAACGCCCTAGGGCGAAGCCTAGGTTGCTCGGAAAGTAGAAATGACAATAAGTTTCGTACTGGTTGCAATTATTCGTTTTATACGATGGAAAAACTGTTGCATTTATATTGTATTTTATGCTTCTGGCGTTGACTTCTAAGGCACTAACTATTCGATCTGGTGGAGCAACGCCCTAGTGTGAAGCCTAGGTTGCCCGGAACGTAGAATTGGCCATCAATTTCAAACTGGTTGCAATTATACCTGTTATATGATGGAAACACTGCAGTATTTTTTTTGCATTTTATGGTTCGGGCGCTGACTTCTAAGGCCCTAACTATTCAATCCGTTGGGGCAACGCCCTAGGGTGAAGCCTAGGTTGCACGGAAAGTAGAAATGACCATAAGTTTCATACTGGTTGCAATTATTCGTTTTATACGATGGCAAAACTGTTGTATTTATATTGTATTATATGCTTCTGGCGTTGACTTCTAAGGCACTAACTATACGATCTGGTGGAGCAACGCCCTAGAGTGAAGCCTAGGTTGCCCGGAACGTAGAATTGGCCATCACCTTCAAACTCGTTGCAATTATTCCTGATATATGATGGAAACACTGTTGTGTTTTTTTTGCATTTTATGGTTCGGGCGTTACCTTCTAAGGCCCTAACTATTCATTCTGTTGGAGCAACGCCGTAGGGTGGAGCCTAGGTTGCTCGGAAAGTAGAAATGACCATAAGTTTCATACTGGTTGCAATTATTCGTTTTATACGATGGAAAAGCTGTTGTATTTATATTGTACTTTATGCTTCTGGCGTTGACTTCTAAGGCACTAACTATTCGATCTGGTGGAGCAACGCCCTAGAGTGAAGCCTAGGTTGCCCGGAACGTAGAATTGGCCATCACTTTCAAACTGGTTGCAATTATTCCTGTTATATGATGGATACACTGTTGTATTTTTATTGCATTTTATGCTTCGGGCGTTGACTTCTAAGGCCCTAACTATTCAATCTGTTGGACCAGCGCCCTAGGGTGAAGCCTAGCTTGCTCGGAAAGTAGAAATGACCATAAGTTTCATACTGGTTGCAATTATTCGTTTTATACGATGGAAAAGCTGTTGTATTTATATCGTATTTTATGCTTCTGGCGTTGACTTCTTAGGCCGTAACTGTTCGGTCTTGTGCAGCAACGCCCTGGAGTGAAACCTAAGTTGCCCAACGTAGAATTGGCCATCACTTTCAAGCTGGTTGCAATTATCCCTGATATATGATGGAAACACTGTTGTATTTTTTTTGCATTTTATGGTTCGGGCGTTGACTTCTAAGGCCCTAACTATTCAATCTGTTGGAGCAACGCCCTAGGGTGTGGCCGAGGTTGCTCGGAAAGTAGAAATGTCCATAAGTTTCATACTGGTTGCAATTATTCGTTTTATACGATGGAAAAGCTGTTGTATTTATATCGTATTTTATGCTTCTGGCGTTGACTTCTTAGGCCGTAACTATTCGGTCTGGTGGAGCAACGCCCTGGAGTGAAACCTAGGTTGCCCGGAACGTAGAATTGGCCATCACTTTCAAACTGGTTGCAATTATTCCTGTTATATGATGGAAACACTGTTGTATTTTTTTTGCATTTTATGGTTCGGGCGCTCACTTCTAAGGCCCTAACTATTCAATCTGTTGGACAAACGCCCTAGGGTGAAGCCTAGCTTGCTCGGAAAGTAGAAATGACCATAAGTTTCACACTGGTTGCTATTATTCGTTTTATACGATGAAAAAACTGTTGTATTTATATTGTATTTTATGCTTCTGGCGTTTACTTCTAAGGACCTAACTATTCGATCTGGTGGAGCAACGCCCTAGAGTGAAGCCTAGGTTGCTCGGAATGTAGAAATGACCATAACTTTCACACTGCTTGCAATTATTCGTTTTATACGATGGAAACGCTGTTGTATTTATATTGTATTTTGTGCTTCTGGCGTTGACTTCTAAGGCACTAACTATTCGATCTGGTGGAGCAACGCCCTAGAGTGAAGCCTAGGTTGCCCGGAATGTAGAATTGGCCATCACTTTCAAAATGGTTGCAATTATTCCTTTTATATGATGGATACACTGTTGTATTTTTATTGCATTTTATGCTTCGGGCGTTGACTTCTAAGGCCCTAACTATTCAATCTGTTGGACCAACGCCCTAGGGTGAAGCCTAGCTTGCTCGGAAAGTAGAAATGACCATAGGTTTCATACTGGTTGCAATTATTCGTTTTATACGATGGAAAAGCTGTTGTATTTATATCGTTTTTTATGCTTCTGGCGTTGACTTCTTAGGCCGTAACTATTCCGTCTGGTGGAACAACGCCCTGGAG
Organism: Calliopsis andreniformis; assembly: GCF_051401765.1. Classification (NCBI taxonomy): domain Eukaryota; kingdom Metazoa; phylum Arthropoda; class Insecta; order Hymenoptera; family Andrenidae; genus Calliopsis; species Calliopsis andreniformis. The sequence continues at coordinate 17,430,058 of NC_135072.1, forward strand.
TGATACCTAGCTTGCCCGGAGCGTAGAATTGGCCATCACTTTCAAACTGGTTGCAATTAATCCTGATATATGATGTAAACACTGTTGTATTTTTTTTGCATTTTACGGTTCGGGCGTTGACATCTAAGGCCCTAACTATACAATCTGTTGGAGCAACGCCCTAGGGTGAAGCCTAGGTTGCTCGGAAAGTAGAAATATCCATAAGTTTCATACTGGTTGCAATTATTCGTTTTATACGATGGAAAAACTGTTGTATTTATATTGTATTTTATGCTTCTGGCGTTGACTTCTAAGGCACTAACTATTCGATCTGGTGGAGCAACGCCCTAGTGTGAAGCCTAGGTTGCCCGGAACGTAGAATTGGCCATCAATTTCAAACTGGTTGCAATTATACCTGTTATATGATGGAAACACTGCAGTATTTTTTTTGCATTTTATGGTTCGGGCGCTGACTTCTAAGGCCCTAACTATTCAATCCGTTGGGGCAACGCCCTAGGGTGAAGCCTAGGTTGCACGGAAAGTAGAAATGACCATAAGTTTCATACTGGTTGCAATTATTCGTTTTATACGATGGCAAAACTGTTGTATTTATATTGTATTATATGCTTCTGGCGTTGACTTCTAAGGCACTAACTATACGATCTGGTGGAGCAACGCCCTAGAGTGAAGCCTAGCTTGCCCGGAACGTAGAATTGGCCATCACCTACGAACTCGTTGCAATTATTCCTGATATATGATGGAAACACTGTTGTATTTTTTTTGCATTTTATGGTTCGGGCGTTACCTTCTAAGGCCCTAACTATTCATTCTGTTGGAGCAACGCCGTAGGGTGGAGCCTAGGTTGCTCGGAAAGTAGAAATGACTATAAGTTTCATACTGGTTGCAATTATTCGTTTTATACGATGGAAAAGCTGTTGTATTTATATTGTACTTTATGCTTCTGGCGTTGACTTCTAAGGCACTAACTATTCGATCTGGTGGAGCAGCGCCCTAGAGTGAAGCCTAGGTTGCCCGGAACGTAGAATTGGCCATCACTTTCAAACTGGTTGCAATTATTCCTGTTATATGATGGATACACTGTTGTATTTTTATTGCATTTTATGCTTCGGGCGTTGACTTCTAAGGCCCTAACTATTCAATCTGTTGGACCAGCGCCCTAGGGTGAAGCCTAGCTTGCTCGGAAAGTAGAAATGACCATAAGTTTCACACTGGTTGCTATTATTCGTTTTATACGATGAAAAAACTGTTGTATTTATATTGTATTTTATGCTTCTGGCGTTTACTTCTAAGGACCTAACTATTCGATCTGGTGGAGCAACGCCCTAGAGTGAAGCCTAGGTTGCTCGGAATGTAGAAATGACCATAACTTTCACAGTGCTTGCAATTATTCGTTTTATACGATGGAAACGCTGTTGTATTTATATTGTATTTTGTGCTTCTGGCGTTGACTTCTAAGGCACTAACTATTCGATCTGGTGGAGCAACGCCCTAGAGTGAAGCCTAGGTTGCCCGGAACGTAGAATTGGCCATCACTTTCAAAATGGTTGCAATTATTCCTTTTATATGATGGATACTCTGTTGTATTTTTATTGCATTTTATGCTTCGGGCGTTGACTTCTAAGGCCCTAACTATTCAATCTGTTGGACCAACGCCCTAGGGTGAAGCCTAGCTTGCTCGGAAAGTAGAAATGACCATAGGTTTCATACTGGTTGCAATTATTCGTTTTATACGATGGAAAAGCTGTTGTATTTATATCGTTTTTTATGCTTCTGGCGTTGACTTCTTAGGCCGTAACTATTCCGTCTGGTGGAACAACGCCCTGGAGTGATACCTAGCTTGCCCGGAGCGTAGAATTGGCCATCACTTTCAAACTGGTTGCAATTATACCTGTTATATGATGGAAACACTGCAGTATTTTTTTTGCATTTTATGGTTCGGGCGCTGACTTCTAAGGCCCTAACTATTCAATCCGTTGGAGCAACGCCCTAGGGTGAAGCCTAGGTTGCACGGAAAGTAGAAATGACCATAAGTTTCATACTGGTTGCAATTATTCGTTTTATACGATGGCAAAACTGTTGTATTTATATTGTATTATATGCTTCTGGCGTTGACTTCTAAGGCACTAACTATACGATCTGGTGGAGCAACGCCCTAGAGTGAAGCCTAGGTTGCCCGGAACGTGGAATTGGCCATCACCTTCAAACTCGTTGCAATTATTCCTGATATATGATGGAAACACTGTTGTATTTTTTTTGCATTTTATGGTTCGGGCGTTACCTTCTAAGGCCCTAACTATTCATTCTGTTGGAGCAACGCCGTAGGGTGGAGCCTAGGTTGCTCGGAAAGTAGAAATGACCATAAGTTTCATACTGGTTGCAATTATTCGTTTTATACGATGGAAAAGCTGTTGTATTTATATTGTACTTTATGCTTCTGGCGTTGACTTCTAAGGCACTAACTATTCGATCTGGTGGAGCAACGCCCTAGAGTGAAGCCTAGGTTGCCCGGAACGTAGAATTGGCCATCACTTTCAAACTGGTTGCAATTATTCCTGTTATATGATGGATACACTGTTGTATTTTTATTGCATTTTATGCTTCGGGCGTTGACTTCTAAGGCCCTAACTATTCAATCTGTTGGACCAGCGCCCTAGGGTGAAGCCTAGCTTGCTCGGAAAGTAGAAATGACCATAAGTTTCATACTGGTTGCAATTATTCGTTTTATACGATGGAAAAGCTGTTGTATTTATATCGTATTTTATGCTTCTGGCGTTGACTTCTTAGGCCGTAACTGTTGGGTCTTGTGCAGCAACGCCCTGGAGTGAAACCTAAGTTGCCCAACGTAGAATTGGCCATCACTTTCAAACTGGTTGCAATTATTCCTGTTATATGATGGAAACACTGTTGTATTTTTTTTGCATTTTATGGTTCGGGCGCTCACTTCTAAGGCCCTAACTATTCAATCTGTTGGACAAACGCCCTAGGGTGAAGCCTAGGTTGCTCGGAATGTAGAAATGACCATAACTTTCACACTGCTTGCAATTATTCGTTTTATACGATGGAAACGCTGTTGTATTTATATTGTATTTTGTGCTTCTGGCGTTGACTTCTAAGGCACTAACTATTCGTTCTGGTGGAGCAACGCCCTAGTGTGAAGCCTAGGTTGCCCGGAACGTAGAATTGGCCATCAATTTCAAACTGGTTGCAATTATACCTGTTATATGATGGAAACACTGCAGTATTTTTTTTGCATTTTATGGTTCGGGCGCTGACTTCTAAGGCCCTAACTATTCAATCCGTTGGGGCAACGCCCTAGGGTGAAGCCTAGGTTGCACGGAAAGTAGAAATGACCATAAGTTTCATACTGGTTGCAATTATTCGTTTTATACGATGGCAAAACTGTTGTATTTATATTGTATTATATGCTTCTGGCGTTGACTTCTAAGGCACTAACTATACGATCTGGTGGAGCAACGCCCTAGAGTGAAGCCTAGGTTGCCCGGAACGTAGAATTGGCCATCACCTACGAACTCGTTGCAATTATTCCTGATATATGATGGAAACACTGTTGTATTTTTTTTGCATTTTATGGTTCGGGCGTTACCTTCTAAGGCCCTAACTATTCATTCTGTTGGAGCAACGCCGTAGGGTGGAGCCTAGGTTGCTCGGAAAGTAGAAATGACCATAAGTTTCATACTGGTTGCAATTATTCGTTTTATACGATGGAAAAGCTGTTGTATTTATATTGTACTTTATGCTTCTGGCGTTGACTTCTAAGGCACTAACTATTCGATGTGGTGGAGCAACGCCCTAGAGTGAAGCCTAGGTTGCCCGGAACGTAGAATTGGCCATCACTTTCAAACTGGTTGCAATTATTCCTGTTATATGATGGATACACTGTTGTATTTTTATTGCATTTTATGCTTCGGGCGTTGACTTCTAAGGCCCTAACTATTCAATCTGTTGGACCAGCGCCCTAGGGTGAAGCCTAGCTTGCTCGGAAAGTAGAAATGACCATAAGTTTCATACTGGTTGCAATTATTCGTTTTATACGATGGAAAAGCTGTTGTATTTATATCGTATTTTATGCTTCTGGCGTTGACATCTTAGGCCGTAACTGTTGGGTCTTGTGCAGCAACGCCCTGGAGTGAAACCTAAGTTGCCCAACGTAGAATAGGCCATCACTTTCAAACTGGTTGCAATTATTCCTGTTATATGATGGAAACACTGTTGTATTTTTTTTGCATTTTATGGTTCGGGCGCTCACTTCTAAGGCCCTAACTGTTCAATCTGTTGGACAAACGCCCTAGGGTGAAGCCTAGGTTGCTCGGAATGTAGAAATGACCATAACTTTCACACTGCTTGCAATTATTCGTTTTATACGATGGAAACGCTGTTGTATTTATATTGTATTTTGTGCTTCTGGCGTTGACTTCTAAGGCACTAACTATTCGATCTGGTGGAGCAACGCCCTAGTGTGAAGCCTAGGTTGCCCGGAACGTAGAATTGGCCATCAATTTCAAACTGGTTGCAATTATACCTGTTATATGATGGAAACACTGCAGTATTTTTTTTGCATTTTATGGTTCGGGCGCTGACTTCTAAGGCCCTAACTATTCAATCCGTTGGGGCAACGCCCTAGGGTGAAGCCTAGGTTGCACGGAAAGTAGAAATGACCATAAGTTTCATACTGGTTGCAATTATTCGTTTTATACGATGGCAAAACTGTTGTATTTATATTGTATTATATGCTTCTGGCGTTGACTTCTAAGGCACTAACTATACGATCTGGTGGAGCAACGCCCTAGAGTGAAGCCTAGGTTGCCCGGAACGTAGAATTGGCCATCACCTACGAACTCGTTGCAATTATTCCTGATATATGATGGAAACACTGTTGTATTTTTTTTGCATTTTATGGTTCGGGCGTTACCTTCTAAGGCCCTAACTATTCATTCTGTTGGAGCAACGCCGTAGGGTGGAGCCTAGGTTGCTCGGAAAGTAGAAATGACCATAAGTTTCATACTGGTTGCAATTATTCGTTTTATACGATGGAAAAGCTGTTGTATTTATATTGTACTTTATGCTTCTGGCGTTGACTTCTAAGGCACTAACTATTCGATCTGGTGGAGCAGCGCCCTAGAGTGAAGCCTAGGTTGCCCGGAACGTAGAATTGGCCATCACTTTCAAACTGGTTGCAATTATTCCTGTTATATGATGGATACACTGTTGTATTTTTATTGCATTTTATGCTTCGGGCGTTGACTTCTAAGGCCCTAACTATTCAATCTGTTGGACCAGCGCCCTAGGGTGAAGCCTAGCTTGCTCGGAAAGTAGAAATGACCATAAGTTTCACACTGGTTGCTATTATTCGTTTTATACGATGAAAAAACTGTTGTATTTATATTGTATTTTATGCTTCTGGCGTTTACTTCTAAGGACCTAACTATTCGATCTGGTGGAGCAACGCCCTAGAGTGAAGCCTAGGTTGCTCGGAATGTAGAAATGACCATAACTTTCACACTGCTTGCAATTATTCGTTTTATACGATGGAAACGCTGTTGTATTTATATTGTATTTTGTGCTTCTGGCGTTGACTTCTAAGGCACTAACTATTCGATCTGGTGGAGCAACGCCCTAGAGTGAAGCCTAGGTTGCCCGGAGCGTAGAATTGGCCATCACTTTCAAACTGGTTGCAATTAATCCTGATATATGATGTAAACACTGCTGTATTTTTTTTGCATTTTACGGTTCGGGCGTTGACATCTAAGGCCCTAACTATACAATCTGTTGGAGCAACGCCCTAGGGTGAAGCCTAGGGTGCTCGGAAAGTAGAAATATCCATAAGTTTCATACTGGTTGCAATTATTCGTTTTATACGATGGAAAAACTGTTGTATTTATATTGTATTTTATGCTTCTGGCGTTGACTTCTAAGGCACTAACTATTCGATCTGGTGGAGCAACGCCCTAGAGTGAAGCCTAGGTTGCCCGGAACGTAGAATTGGCCATCACTTTCAAACTGGTTGCAATTATACCTGTTATATGATGGAAATACTGCAGTATTTTTTTTGCATTTTATGGTTCGGGCGCTGACTTCTAAGGCCCTAACTATTCAATCCGTTGGAGCAACGCCCTAGGGTGAAGCCTAGGTTGCACGGAAAGTACAAATGACCATAAGTTTCATACTGGTTGCAATTATTCGTTTTATACGATGGCAAAACTGTTGTATTTATATTGTATTATATGCTTCTGGCGTTGACTTCTAAGGCACTAACTATACGATCTGGTGGAGCAACGCCCTAGAGTGAAGCCTAGGTTGCCCGGAACGTAGAATTGGCCATCACCTTCAAACTCGTTGCAATTATTCCTGATATATGATGGAAACACTGTTGTATTTTTTTTGCATTTTATGGTTCGGGCGTTACCTTCTAAGGCCCTAACTATTCATTCTGTCGGAGCAACGCCGTAGGGTGGAGCCTAGGTTGCTCGGAAAGTAGAAATGACCATAAGTTTCACACTGGTTGCAATTATTCGTTTTATACGATGGAAAAGCTGTTGTATTTATATTGTACTTTATGCTTCTGGCGTTGACTTCTAAGGCACTAACTATTCGATCTGGTGGAGCAACGCCCTAGAGTGAAGCCTAGGTTGCTCGGAATGTAGAAATGACCATAACTTTCACACTGCTTGCAATTATTCGTTTTATACGATGGAAACGCTGTTGTATTTATATTGTATTTTGTGCTTCTGGCGTTGACTTCTAAGGCACTAACTATTCGATCTGGTGGAGCAACGCCCTAGAGTGAAGCCTAGGTTGCCCGGAACGTAGAATTGGCCATCACTTTCAAAATGGTTGCAATTATTCCTGTTATATGATGGATACACTGTTGTATTTTTATTGCATTTTATGCTTCGGGCGTTGACTTCTAAGGCCCTAACTATTCAATCTGTTGGACCAACGCCCTAGGGTGAAGCCTAGCTTGCTCGGAAAGTAGAAATGACCATAGGTTTCATACTGGTTGCAATTATTCGTTTTATACGATGGAAAAGCTGTTGTATTTATATCGTTTTTTATGCTTCTGGCGTTGACTTCTTAGGCCGTAACTATTCCGCCTGGTGGAACAACGCCCTGGCGTGATACCTAGCTTGCCCGGAGCGTAGAATTGGCCATCACTTTCAAACTGGTTGCAATTAATCCTGATATATGATGTAAACACTGTTGTATTTTTTTTGCATTTTACGGTTCGGGCGTTGACATCTAAGGCCCTAACTATACAATCTGTTGGAGCAACGCCCTAGGGTGAAGCCTAGGTTGCTCGGAAAGTAGAAATATCCATAAGTTTCATACTGGTTGCAATTATTCGTTTTATACGATGGAAAAACTGTTGTATTTATATTGTATTTTATGCTTCTGGCGTTGACTTCTAAGGCACTAACTATTCGATCTGGTGGAGCAACGCCCCAGAGTGAAGCCTAGGTTGCCCGGAACGTAGAATTGGCCATCACTTTCAAACTGGTTGCAATTAATCCTGATATATGATGTAAACACTGTTGTATTTTTTTTGCATTTTACGGTTCGGGCGTTGACATCTAAGGCCCTAACTATACAATCTGTTGGAGCAACGCCCTAGGGTGAAGCCTAGGTTGCTCGGAAAGTAGAAATATCCATAAGTTTCATACTGGTTGCAATTATTCGTTTTATACGATGGAAAAACTGTTGTATTTATATTGTATTTTATGCTTCTGGCGTTGACTTCTAAGGCACTAACTATTCGATCTGGTGGAGCAACGCCCTAGAGTGAGGCCTAGGTTGCCCGGAACGTAGAATTGGCCATCACTTTCAAACTGGTTGCAATTATTCCTGATATATGATGGAAACACTGTTGTATTTTTTTAGCATTTTATGGTTCGGGCGTTGACTTCTAAGGCCCTAACTATTCAATCTGTTGTAGCAACGCCTTAGGGTGAAGCCTAGATTGCTCGGAAAGTAGAAATATCCATAAGCTTCATACTGGTTGCAATTACTCGTATTATACGATGGAAAAACTGTTGTATTTATATTGTACTTTATGCTTCTGGCGTTGACTTCTAAGGCGCTAACTATTCGATCTGGTGGAGCAACGCAATAGAGTGATGCCTAGGTTGCGCGGAACGTAGAATTGGCCATCAATTTCAAACTGGTTGCAATTATACCTGTTATATGATGGAAACACTGCTGTATTTTTTTTCCATTTTATGGATCGGGCGTTGACTTCTAAGGCCCTAACTATTCAATCCGTTGGAGCAACGCCCTAGGGCGAAGCCTAGGTTGCTCGGAAGTAGAAATGACCATAAGTCTCATACTGGTTGCAATTATTCGTTTTATACGATGGAAAAACTGTTGCATTTATATTGTATTTTATGCTTCTGGCGTTGACTTCTAAGGCACTAACTATTCGATCTGGTGGAGCAACGCAATAGAGTGAAGCCTAGGTTGCCGGAACGTAGAATTGGCCATCACTTTCTAACTGGTTGCAATTATTCCTGTTATATGATGGATACACTGTTGTATTTTTATTGCATTTTTTGCTTCGGGCGTTGACTTCTAAGGCCCTACCTATTCAATCTGTTGGACCAGCGCCCTAGGGTGAAGCCTAGCTTGCTCGGAAAGTAGAAATGACCATAAGTTTCATACTGGTTGCAATTATTCGTTTTATACGATGGAAAAGCTGTTGTATTTATATCGTATTTTATGCTTCTGGCGTTGACTTCTAAGGCACTAACTATTCGATCTGGTGGAGCAACGCCCTAGAGTGAAGCCTAGGTTGCCCGGAACGTAGAATTGGCCATCACTTTCAAACTGGTTGCAATTATACCTGTTATATGATGGAAATACTGCAGTATTTTTTTTGCATTTTATGGTTCGGGCGCTGACTTCTAAGGCCCTAACTATTCAATCCGTTGGAGCAACGCCCTAGGGTGAAGCCTAGGTTGCACGGAAAGTAGAAATGACCATAAGTTTCATACTGGTTGCAATTATTCGTTTTATACGATGGCAAAACTGTTGTATTTATATTGTATTATATGCTTCTGGCGTTGACTTCTAAGGCACTAACTATACGATCTGTTGGAGCAACGCCCTAGAGTGAAGCCTAGGTTGCCCGGAACGTAGAATTGGCCATCTCCTTCAAACTCGTTGCAATTATTCCTGATATATGATGGAAACACTGTTGCATTTTTTTTTGCATTTTATGGTTCGGGCGTTACCTTCTAAGGCCCTAACTATTCATTCTGTTGGAGCAACGCCGTAGGGTGGAGCCTAGGTTGCTCGGAAAGTAGAAATGACCATAAGTTTCACACTGGTTGCAATTATTCGTTTTATACGATGGAAAAGCTGTTGTATTTATATTGTACTTTATGCTTCTGGCGTTGACTTCTAAGGCACTAACTATTCGATCTGGTGGAGCAACGCCCTAGAGTGAAGCCTAGGTTGCTCGGAATGTAGAAATGACCATAACTTTCACACTGCTTGCAATTATTCGTTTTATACGATGGAAACGCTGTTGTATTTATATTGTATTTTGTGCTTCTGGCGTTGACTTCTAAGGCACTAACTATTCGATCTGGTGGAGCAACGCCCTAGAGTGAAGCCTAGGTTGCCCGGAACGTAGAATTGGCCATCACTTTCAAAATGGTTGCAATTATTCCTGTTATATGATGGATACACTGTTGTATTTTTATTGCATTTTATGCTTCGGGCGTTGACTTCTAAGGCCCTAACTATTCAATCTGTTGGACCAACGCCCTAGGGTGAAGCCTAGCTTGCTCGGAAAGTAGAAATGACCATAGGTTTCATACTGGTTGCAATTATTCGTTTTATACGATGGAAAAGCTGTTGTATTTATATCGTTTTTTATGCTTCTGGCGTTGACTTCTTAGGCCGTAACTATTCCGTCTGGTGGAACAACGCCCTGGAGTGATACCTAGCTTGCCCGGAGCGTAGAATTGGCCATCACTTTCACACTGCTTGCAATTATTCGTTTTATACGATGGAAACGCTGTTGTATTTATATTGTATTTTGTGCTTCTGGCGTTGACTTCTAAGGCACTAACTATTCGATCTGGTGGAGCAACGCCCTAGAGTGAAGCCTAGGTTGCCCGGAACGTAGAATTGGCCATCACTTTCAAAATGGTTGCAATTATTCCTGTTATATGATGGATACACTGTTGTATTTTTATTGCATTTTATGCTTCGGGCGTTGACTTCTAAGGCCCTAACTATTCAATCTGTTGGACCAACGCCCTAGGGTGAAGCCTAGCTTGCTCGGAAAGTAGAAATGACCATAGGTTTCATACTGGTTGCAATTATTCGTTTTATACGATGGAAAAGCTGTTGCATTTATATCGTTTTTTATGCTTCTGGCGTTGACTTCTTAGGCCGTAACTATTCCGCCTGGTGGAACAACGCCCTGGAGTGATACCTAGCTTGCCCGGAGCGTAGAATTGGCCATCACTTTCAAACTGGTTGCAATTAATCCTGATATATGATGTAAACACTGTTGTATTTTTTTTGCATTTTACGGTTCGGGCGTTGACATCTAAGGCCCTAACTATACAATCTGTTGGAGCAACGCCCTAGGGTGAAGCCTAGGTTGCTCGGAAAGTAGAAATATCCATAAGTTTCATACTGGTTGCAATTATTCGTTTTATACGATGGAAAAGCTGTTGTATTTATATTGTACTTTATGCTTCTGGCGTTGACTTCTAAGGCACTAACTATTCGATGTGGTGGAGCAACGCCCTAGAGTGAAGCCTAGGTTGCCCGGAACGTAGAATTGGCCATCACTTTCAAACTGGTTGCAATTATTCCTGTTATATGATGGATACACTGTTGTATTTTTATTGCATTTTATGCTTCGGGCGTTGACTTCTAAGGCCCTAACTATTCAATCTGTTGGACCAGCGCCCTAGGGTGAAGCCTAGCTTGCTCGGAAAGTAGAAATGACCATAAGTTTCATACTGGTTGCAATTATTCGTTTTATACGATGGAAAAGCTGTTGTATTTATATCGTATTTTATGCTTCTGGCGTTGACATCTTAGGCCGTAACTGTTGGGTCTTGTGCAGCAACGCCCTGGAGTGAAACCTAAGTTGCCCAACGTAGAATAGGCCATCACTTTCAAACTGGTTGCAATTATTCCTGTTATATGATGGAAACACTGTTGTATTTTTTTTGCATTTTATGGTTCGGGCGCTCACTTCTAAGGCCCTAACTATTCAATCTGTTGGACAAACGCCCTAGGGTGAAGCCTAGGTTGCTCGGAATGTAGAAATGACCATAACTTTCACACTGCTTGCAATTATTCGTTTTATACGATGGAAACGCTGTTGTATTTATATTGTATTTTGTGCTTCTGGCGTTGACTTCTAAGGCACTAACTATTCGATCTGGTGGAGCAACGCCCTAGTGTGAAGCCTAGGTTGCCCGGAACGTAGAATTGGCCATCAATTTCAAACTGGTTGCAATTATACCTGTTATATGATGGAAACACTGTTGTATTTTTATTGCATTTTATGCTTCGGGCGTTGACTTCTAAGGCCCTAACTATTCAATCTGTTGGACCAGCGCCCTAGGGTGAAGCCTAGCTTGCTCGGAAAGTAGAAATGACCATAAGTTTCACACTGGTTGCTATTATTCGTTTTATACGATGAAAAAACTGTTGTATTTATATTGTATTTTATGCTTCTGGCGTTTACTTCTAAGGACCTAACTATTCGATCTGGTGGAGCAACGCCCTAGAGTGAAGCCTAGGTTGCTCGGAATGTAGAAATGACCATAACTTTCACACTGCTTGCAATTATTCGTTTTATACGATGGAAACGCTGTTGTATTTATATTGTATTTTGTGCTTCTGGCGTTGACTTCTAAGGCACTAACTATTCGATCTGGTGGAGCAACGCCCTAGTGTGAAGCCTAGGTTGCCCGGAACGTAGAATTGGCCATCAATTTCAAACTGGTTGCAATTATACCTGTTATATGATGGAAACACTGCAGTATTTTTTTTGCATTTTATGGTTCGGGCGCTGACTTCTAAGGCCCTAACTATTCAATCCGTTGGGGCAACGCCCTAGGGTGAAGCCTAGGTTGCACGGAAAGTAGAAATGACCATAAGTTTCATACTGGTTGCAATTATTCGTTTTATACGATGGCAAAACTGTTGTATTTATATTGTATTATATGCTTCTGGCGTTGACTTCTAAGGCACTAACTATACGATCTGGTGGAGCAACGCCCTAGAGTGAAGCCTAGGTTGCCCGGAACGTAGAATTGGCCATCACCTACGAACTCGTTGCAATTATTCCTGATATATGATGGAAACACTGTTGTATTTTTTTTGCATTTTATGGTTCGGGCGTTACCTTCTAAGGCCCTAACTATTCATTCTGTTGGAGCAACGCCGTAGGATGGAGCCTAGGTTGCTCGGAAAGTAGAAATGACCATAAGTTTCATACTGGTTGCAATTATTCGTTTTATACGATGGAAAAGCTGTTGTATTTATATTGTACTTTATGCTTCTGGCGTTGACTTCTAAGGCACTAACTATTCGATCTGGTGGAGCAGCGCCCTAGAGTGAAGCCTAGGTTGCCCGGAACGTAGAATTGGCCATCACTTTCAAACTGGTTGCAATTATTCCTGTTATATGATGGATACACTGTTGTATTTTTATTGCATTTTATGCTTCGGGCGTTGACTTCTAAGGCCCTAACTATTCAATCTGTTGGACCAGCGCCCTAGGGTGAAGCCTAGCTTGCTCGGAAAGTAGAAATGACCATAAGTTTCACACTGGTTGCTATTATTCGTTTTATACGATGAAAAAACTGTTGTATTTATATTGTATTTTATGCTTCTGGCGTTTACTTCTAAGGACCTAACTATTCGATCTGGTGGAGCAACGCCCTAGAGTGAAGCCTAGGTTGCTCGGAATGTAGAAATGACCATAACTTTCACACTGCTTGCAATTATTCGTTTTATACGATGGAAACGCTGTTGTATTTATATTGTATTTTGTGCTTCTGGCGTTGACTTCTAAGGCACTAACTATTCGATCTGGTGGAGCAACGCCCTAGAGTGAAGCCTAGGTTGCCCGGAACGTAGAATTGGCCATCACTTTCAAACTGGTTGCAATTATACCTGTTATATGATGGAAATACTGCAGTATTTTTTTTGCATTTTATGGTTCGGGCGCTGACTTCTAAGGCCCTAACTATTCAATCCGTTGGAGCAACGCCCTAGGGTGAAGCCTAGGTTGCACGGAAAGTACAAATGACCATAAGTTTCATACTGGTTGCAATTATTCGTTTTATACGATGGCAAAACTGTTGTATTTATATTGTATTATATGCTTCTGGCGTTGACTTCTAAGGCACTAACTATACGATCTGGTGGAGCAACGCCCTAGAGTGAAGCCTAGGTTGCCCGGAACGTAGAATTGGCCATCACCTTCAAACTCGTTGCAATTATTCCTGATATATGATGGAAACACTGTTGTATTTTTTTTGCATTTTATGGTTCGGGCGTTACCTTCTAAGGCCCTAACTATTCATTCTGTTGGAGCAACGCCGTAGGGTGGAGCCTAGGTTGCTCGGAAAGTAGAAATGACCATAAGTTTCACACTGGTTGCAATTATTCGTTTTATACGATGGAAAAGCTGTTGTATTTATATTGTACTTTATGCTTCTGGCGTTGACTTCTAAGGCACTAACTATTCGATCTGGTGGAGCAACGCCCTAGAGTGAAGCCTAGGTTGCTCGGAATGTAGAAATGACCATAACTTTCACACTGCTTGCAATTATTCGTTTTATACGATGGAAACGCTGTTGTATTTATATTGTATTTTGTGCTTCTGGCGTTGACTTCTAAGGCACTAACTATTCGATCTGGTGGAGCAACGCCCTAGAGTGAAGCCTAGGTTGCCCGGAACGTAGAATTGGCCATCACTTTCAAAATGGTTGCAATTATTCCTGTTATATGATGGATACACTGTTGTATTTTTATTGCATTTTATGCTTCGGGCGTTGACTTCTAAGGCCCTAACTATTCAATCTGTTGGACCAACGCCCTAGGGTGAAGCCTAGCTTGCTCGGAAAGTAGAAATGACCATAGGTTTCATACTGGTTGCAATTATTCGTTTTATACGATGGAAAAGCTGTTGTATTTATATCGTTTTTTATGCTTCTGGCGTTGACTTCTTAGGCCGTAACTATTCCGCCTGGTGGAACAACGCCCTGGCGTGATACCTAGCTTGCCCGGAGCGTAGAATTGGCCATCACTTTCAAACTGGTTGCAATTAATCCTGATATATGATGTAAACACTGTTGTATTTTTTTTGCATTTTACGGTTCGGGCGTTGACATCTAAGGCCCTAACTATACAATCTGTTGGAGCAACGCCCTAGGGTGAAGCCTAGGTTGCTCGGAAAGTAGAAATATCCATAAGTTTCATACTGGTTGCAATTATTCGTTTTATACGATGGAAAAACTGTTGTATTTATATTGTATTTTATGCTTCTGGCGTTGACTTCTAAGGCACTAACTATTCGATCTGGTGGAGCAACGCCCCAGAGTGAAGCCTAGGTTGCCCGGAACGTAGAATTGGCCATCACTTTCAAACTGGTTGCAATTAATCCTGATATATGATGTAAACACTGTTGTATTTTTTTTGCATTTTACGGTTCGGGCGTTGACATCTAAGGCCCTAACTATACAATCTGTTGGAGCAACGCCCTAGGGTGAAGCCTAGGTTGCTCGGAAAGTAGAAATATCCATAAGTTTCATACTGGTTGCAATTATTCGTTTTATACGATGGAAAAACTGTTGTATTTATATTGTATTTTATGCTTCTGGCGTTGACTTCTAAGGCACTAACTATTCGATCTGGTGGAGCAACGCCCTAGAGTGAGGCCTAGGTTGCCCGGAACGTAGAATTGGCCATCACTTTCAAACTGGTTGCAATTATTCCTGATATATGATGGAAACACTGTTGTATTTTTTTAGCATTTTATGGTTCGGGCGTTGACTTCTAAGGCCCTAACTATTCAATCTGTTGTAGCAACGCCTTAGGGTGAAGCCTAGATTGCTCGGAAAGTAGAAATATCCATAAGCTTCATACTGGTTGCAATTACTCGTATTATACGATGGAAAAACTGTTGTATTTATATTGTACTTTATGCTTCTGGCGTTGACTTCTAAGGCGCTAACTATTCGATCTGGTGGAGCAACGCAATAGAGTGATGCCTAGGTTGCGCGGAACGTAGAATTGGCCATCAATTTCAAACTGGTTGCAATTATACCTGTTATATGATGGAAACACTGCTGTATTTTTTTTCCATTTTATGGATCGGGCGTTGACTTCTAAGGCCCTAACTATTCAATCCGTTGGAGCAACGCCCTAGGGCGAAGCCTAGGTTGCTCGGAAGTAGAAATGACCATAAGTCTCATACTGGTTGCAATTATTCGTTTTATACGATGGAAAAACTGTTGCATTTATATTGTATTTTATGCTTCTGGCGTTGACTTCTAAGGCACTAACTATTCGATCTGGTGGAGCAACGCAATAGAGTGAAGCCTAGGTTGCCGGAACGTAGAATTGGCCATCACTTTCTAACTGGTTGCAATTATTCCTGTTATATGATGGATACACTGTTGTATTTTTATTGCATTTTATGCTTCGGGCGTTGACTTCTAAGGCCCTACCTATTCAATCTGTTGGACCAGCGCCCTAGGGTGAAGCCTAGCTTGCTCGGAAAGTAGAAATGACCATAAGTTTCATACTGGTTGCAATTATTCGTTTTATACGATGGAAAAGCTGTTGTATTTATATCGTATTTTATGCTTCTGGCGTTGACTTCTAAGGCACTAACTATTCGATCTGGTGGAGCAACGCCCTAGAGTGAAGCCTAGGTTGCCCGGAACGTAGAATTGGCCATCACTTTCAAACTGGTTGCAATTATACCTGTTATATGATGGAAATACTGCAGTATTTTTTTTGCATTTTATGGTTCGGGCGCTGACTTCTAAGGCCCTAACTATTCAATCCGTTGGAGCAACGCCCTAGGGTGAAGCCTAGGTTGCACGGAAAGTAGAAATGACCATAAGTTTCATACTGGTTGCAATTATTCGTTTTATACGATGGCAAAACTGTTGTATTTATATTGTATTATATGCTTCTGGCGTTGACTTCTAAGGCACTAACTATACGATCTGTTGGAGCAACGCCCTAGAGTGAAGCCTAGGTTGCCCGGAACGTAGAATTGGCCATCACCTTCAAACTCGTTGCAATTATTCCTGATATATGATGGAAACACTGTTGCATTTTTTTTTGCATTTTATGGTTCGGGCGTTACCTTCTAAGGCCCTAACTATTCATTCTGTTGGAGCAACGCCGTAGGGTGGAGCCTAGGTTGCTCGGAAAGTAGAAATGACCATAAGTTTCACACTGGTTGCAATTATTCGTTTTATACGATGGAAAAGCTGTTGTATTTATATTGTACTTTATGCTTCTGGCGTTGACTTCTAAGGCACTAACTATTCGATCTGGTGGAGCAACGCCCTAGAGTGAAGCCTAGGTTGCTCGGAATGTAGAAATGACCATAACTTTCACACTGCTTGCAATTATTCGTTTTATACGATGGAAACGCTGTTGTATTTATATTGTATTTTGTGCTTCTGGCGTTGACTTCTAAGGCACTAACTATTCGATCTGGTGGAGCAACGCCCTAGAGTGAAGCCTAGGTTGCCCGGAACGTAGAATTGGCCATCTCTTTCAAAATGGTTGCAATTATTCCTGTTATATGATGGATACACTGTTGTATTTTTATTGCATTTTATGCTTCGGGCGTTGACTTCTAAGGCCCTAACTATTCAATCTGTTGGACCAACGCCCTAGGGTGAAGCCTAGCTTGCTCGGAAAGTAGAAATGACCATAGGTTTCATACTGGTTGCAATTATTCGTTTTATACGATGGAAAAGCTGTTGTATTTATATCGTTTTTTATGCTTCTGGCGTTGACTTCTTAGGCCGTAACTATTCCGTCTGGTGGAACAACGCCCTGGAGTGATACCTAGCTTGCCCGGAGCGTAGAATTGGCCATCACTTTCACACTGCTTGCAATTATTCGTTTTATACGATGGAAACGCTGTTGTATTTATATTGTATTTTGTGCTTCTGGCGTTGACTTCTAAGGCACTAACTATTCGATCTGGTGGAGCAACGCCCTAGAGTCAAGCCTAGGTTGCCCGGAACGTAGAATTGGCCATCACTTTCAAAATGGTTGCAATTATTCCTGTTATATGATGGATACACTGTTGTATTTTTATTGCATTTTATGCTTCGGGCGTTGACTTCTAAGGCCCTAACTATTCAATCTGTTGGACCAACGCCCTAGGGTGAAGCCTAGCTTGCTCGGAAAGTAGAAATGACCATAGGTTTCATACTGGTTGCAATTATTCGTTTTATACGATGGAAAAGCTGTTGTATTTATATCGTTTTTTATGCTTCTGGCGTTGACTTCTTAGGCCGTAACTATTCCGCCTGGTGGAACAACGCCCTGGAGTGATACCTAGCTTGCCCGGAGCGTAGAATTGGCCATCACTTTCAAACTGGTTGCAATTAATCCTGATATATGATGTAAACACTGTTGTATTTTTTTTGCATTTTACGGTTCGGGCGTTGACATCTAAGGCCCTAACTATACAATCTGTTGGAGCAACGCCCTAGGGTGAAGCCTAGGTTGCTCGGAAAGTAGAAATATCCATAAGTTTCATACTGGTTGCAATTATTCGTTTTATACGATGGAAAAACTGTTGTATTTATATTGTATTTTATGCTTCTGGCGTTGACTTCTAAGGCACTAACTATTCGATCTGGTGGAGCAACGCCCTAGAGTGAAGCCTAGGTTGCCCGGAACGTAGAATTGGCCATCACTTTCAAACTGGTTGCAATTAATCCTGATATATGATGTAAACACTGTTGTATTTTTTTTGCATTTTACGGTTCGGGCGTTGACATCTAAGGCCCTAACTATACAATCTGTTGGAGCAACGCCCTAGGGTGAAGCCTAGGTTGCTCGGAAAGTAGAAATATCCATAAGTTTCATACTGGTTGCAATTATTCGTTTTATACGATGGAAAAACTGTTGTATTTATATTGTATTTTATGCTTCTGGCGTTGACTTCTAAGGCACTAACTATTCGATCTGGTGGAGCAACGCCCTAGAGTGAGGCCTAGGTTGCCCGGAACGTAGAATTGGCCATCACTTTCAAACTGGTTGCAATTATTCCTGATATATGATGGAAACACTGTTGTATTTTTTTAGCATTTTATGGTTCGGGCGTTGACTTCTAAGGCCCTAACTATTCAATCTGTTGTAGCAACGCCTTAGGGTGAAGCCTAGATTGCTCGGAAAGTAGAAATATGCATAAGCTTCATACTGGTTGCAATTACTCGTATTATACGATGGAAAAACTGTTGTATTTATATTGTACTTTATGCTTCTGGCGTTGACTTCTAAGGCGCTAACTATTCGATCTGGTGGAGCAACGCAATAGAGTGATGCCTAGGTTGCGCGGAACGTAGAATTGGCCATCAATTTCAAACTGGTTGCAATTATACCTGTTATATGATGGAAACACTGCTGTATTTGTTTTCCATTTTATGGATCGGGCGTTGACTTCTAAGGCCCTAACTATTCAATCCGTTGGAGCAACGCCCTAGGGCGAAGCCTAGGTTGCTCGGAAGTAGAAATGACCATAAGTCTCATACTGGTTGCAATTATTCGTTTTATACGATGGAAAAACTGTTGCATTTATATTGTATTTTATGCTTCTGGCGTTGACTTCTAAGGCACTAACTATTCGATCTGGTGGAGCAACGCAATAGAGTGAAGCCTAGGTTGCCGGAACGTAGAATTGGCCATCACTTTCTGACTGGTTGCAATTATTCCTGTTATATGATGGATACACTGTTGTATTTTTATTGCATTTTATGCTTCGGGCGTTGACTTCTAAGGCCCTACCTATTCAATCTGTTGGACCAGCGCCCTAGGGTGAAGCCTAGCTTGCTCGGAAAGTAGAAATGACCATAAGTTTCATACTGGTTGCAATTATTCGTTTTATACGATGGAAAAGCTGTTGTATTTATATCGTATTTTATGCTTCTGGCGTTGACTTCTTAGGCCGTAACTGTTCGGTCTTGTGCAGCAACGCCCTGGAGTGAAACCTAAGTTGCCCAACGTAGAATTGGCCATCACTTTCAAACTGGTTGCAATTATCCCTGATATATGATGGAAACACTGTTGTATTTTTTTTGCATTTTATGGTTCGGGCGTTGACTTCTAAGGCCCTAACTATTCAATCTGTTGGACCAACGCCCTAGGGTGAAGCCTAGCTTGCTCGGAAAGTAGAAATGACCATAGGTTTCATACTGGTTGCAATTATTCGTTTTATACGATGGAAAAGCTGTTGTATTTATATCGTTTTTTATGCTTCTGGCGTTGACTTCTAAGGCACTAACTATTCGATCTGGTGGAGCAACGCCCTAGAGTGAAGCCTAGGTTGCCCGGAACGTAGAATTGGCCATCACTTTCAAACTGGTTGCAATTAATCCTGATATATGATGTAAACACTGTTGTATTTTTTTTGCATTTTACGGTTCGGGCGTTGACATCTAAGGCCCTAACTATACAATCTGTTGGAGCAACGCCCTAGGGTGAAGCCTAGGTTGCTCGGAAAGTAGAAATATCCATAAGTTTCATACTGGTTGCAATTATTCGTTTTATACGATGGAAAAACTGTTGTATTTATATTGTATTTTATGCTTCTGGCGTTGACTTCTAAGGCACTAACTATTCGATCTGGTGGAGCAACGCCCTAGAGTGAGGCCTAGGTTGCCCGGAACGTAGAATTGGCCATCACTTTCAAACTGGTTGCAATTATTCCTGATATATGATGGAAACACTGTTGTATTTTTTTAGCATTTTATGGTTCGGGCGTTGACTTCTAAGGCCCTAACTATTCAATCTGTTGTAGCAACGCCTTAGGGTGAAACCTAGATTGCTCGGAAAGAAGAAATATCCATAAGCTTCATACTGGTTGCAATTACTCGTATTATACGATGGAAAAACTGTTGTATTTATATTGTACTTTATGCTTCTGGCGTTGACTTCTAAGGCGCTAACTATTCGATCTGGTGGAGCAACGCAATAGAGTGATGCCTAGGTTGCGCGGAACGTAGAATTGGCCATCAATTTCAAACTGGTTGCAATTATACCTGTTATATGATGGAAACACTGCTGTATTTGTTTTCCATTTTATGGATCGGGCGTTGACTTCTAAGGCCCTAACTATTCAATCCGTTGGAGCAACGCCCTAGGGCGAAGCCTAGGTTGCTCGGAAGTAGAAATGACCATAAGTCTCATACTGGTTGCAATTATTCGTTTTATACGATGGAAAAACTGTTGCATTTATATTGTATTTTATGCTTCTGGCGTTGACTTCTAAGGCACTAACTATTCGATCTGGTGGAGCAACGCAATAGAGTGAAGCCTAGGTTGCCGGAACGTAGAATTGGCCATCACTTTCTAACTGGTTGCAATTATTCCTGTTATATGATGGATACACTGTTGTATTTTTATTGCATTTTATGCTTCGGGCGTTGACTTCTAAGGCCCTACCTATTCAATCTGTTGGACCAGCGCCCTAGGGTGAAGCCTAGCTTGCTCGGAAAGTAGAAATGACCATAAGTTTCATACTGGTTGCAATTATTCGTTTTATACGATGGAAAAGCTGTTGTATTTATATCGTATTTTATGCTTCTGGCGTTGACTTCTTAGGCCGTAACTGTTCGGTCTTGTGCAGCAACGCCCTGGAGTGAAACCTAAGTTGCCCAACGTAGAATTGGCCATCACTTTCAAACTGGTTGCAATTATCCCTGATATATGATGGAAACACTGTTGTATTTTTTTTTGCATTTTATGGTTCGGGCGTTGACTTCTAAGGCCCTAACTATTCAATCTGTTGGAGCAACGCCCTAGGGTGTGGCCTAGGTTGCTCGGAAAGTAGAAATGTCCATAAGTTTCATACTGGTTGCAATTATTCGTTTTATACGATGGAAAAGCTGTTGTATTTATATCGTATTTTATGCTTCTGGCGTTGACTTCTTAGGCCGTAACTATTCGGTCTGGTGGAGCAACGCCCTGGAGTGAAACCTAGGTTGCCCGGAACGTAGAATTGGCCATCACTTTCAAACTGGTTGCAATTATTCCTGTTATATGATGGAAACACTGTTGTATTTTTAATGCATTTTATGGTTCGGGCGCTCACTTCTAAGGCCCTAACTATTCAATCTGTTGGACAAACGCCCTAGGGTGAAGCCTAGCTTGCTCGGAAAGTAGAAATGACCATAAGTTTCACACTGGTTGCTATTATTCGTTTTATACGATGAAAAAGCTGTTGTATTTATATTGTATTTTATGCTTCTGGCGTTTACTTCTAAGGACCTAACCATTCGATCTGGTGGAGCAACGCCCTAGAGTGAAGCCTAGGTTGCTCGGAATGTAGAAATGACCATAACTTTCACACTGCTTGCAATTATTCGTTTTATACGATGGAAACGCTGTTGTATTTATATTGTATTTTGTGCTTCTGGCGTTGACTTCTAAGGCACTAACTATTCGATCTGGTGGAGCAACGCCCTAGAGTGAAGCCTAGGTTGCCCGGAACGTAGAATTGGCCATCACTTTCAAAATGGTTGCAATTATTCCTCTTATATGATGGATACACTGTTGTATTTTTATTGCATTTTATGCTTCGGGCGTTGACTTCTAAGGCCCTAACTATTCAATCTGTTGGACCAACGCCCTAGGGTGAAGCCTAGCTTGCTCGGAAAGTAGAAATGACCATAGGCTTCATACTGGTTGCAATTATTCGTTTTATACGATGGAAAAGCTGTTGTATTTATATCGTTTTTTATGCTTCTGGCGTTGACTTCTTAGGCCGTAACTGTTGGGTCTTGTGCAGCAACGCCCTGGAGTGAAACCTAAGTTGCCCAACGTAGAATTGGCCATCACTTTCAAACTGGTTGCAATTATTCCTGTTATATGATGGAAACACTGTTGTATTTTTTTTGCATTTTATGGTTCGGGCGCTCACTTCTAAGGCCCTAACTATTCAATCTGTTGGACAAACGCCCTAGGGTGAAGACTAGGTTGCTCGGAATGTAGAAATGACCATATCTTTCACACTGCTTGCAATTATTCGTTTTATACGATGGAAACGCTGTTGTATTTATATTGTATTTTGTGCTTCTGGCGTTGACTTCTAAGGCACTAACTATTCGATCTGGTGGAGCAACGCCCTAGTGTGAAGCCTAGGTTGCCCGGAACGTAGAATTGGCCATCAATTTCAAACTGGTTGCAATTATACCTGTTATATGATGGAAACACTGCAGTATTTTTTTTGCATTTTATGGTTCGGGCGCTGACTTCTAAGGCCCTAACTATTCAATCCGTTGGGGCAACGCCCTAGGGTGAAGCCTAGGTTGCACGGAAAGTAGAAATGACCATAAGTTTCATACTGGTTGCAATTATTCGTTTTATACGATGGCAAAACTGTTGTATTTATATTGTATTATATGCTTCTGGCGTTGACTTCTAAGGCACTAACTATACGATCTGGTGGAGCAACGCCCTAGAGTGAAGCCTAGGTTGCCCGGAACGTAGAATTGGCCATCACCTACGAACTCGTTGCAATTATTCCTGATATATGATGGAAACACTGTTGTATTTTTTTTGCATTTTATGGTTCGGGCGTTGACTTCTAAGGCCCTAACTATTCAATCTGTTGGAGCAACGCCCTAGGGTGTGGCCTAGGTTGCTCGGAAAGTAGAAATGTCCATAAGTTTCATACTGGTTGCAATTATTCGTTTTATACGATGGAAAAGCTGTTGTATTTATATCGTATTTTATGCTTCTGGCGTTGACTTCTTAGGCCGTAACTATTCGGTCTGGTGGAGCAACGCCCTGGAGTGAAACCTAGGTTGCCCGGAACGTAGAATTGGCCATCACTTTCAAACTGGTTGCAATTATTCCTGTTATATGATGGAAACACTGTTGTATTTTTTTTGCATTTTATGGTTCGGGCGCTCACTTCTAAGGCCCTAACTATTCAATCTGTTGGACAAACGCCCTAGGGTGAAGCCTAGCTTGCTCGGAAAGTAGAAATGACCATAAGTTTCACACTGGTTGCTATTATTCGTTTTATACGATGAAAAAGCTGTTGTATTTATATTGTATTTTATGCTTCTGGCGTTTACTTCTAAGGACCTAACCATTCGATCTGGTGGAGCAACGCCCTAGAGTGAAGCCTAGGTTGCTCGGAATGTAGAAATGACCATAACTTTCACACTGCTTGCAATTATTCGTTTTATACGATGGAAACGCTGTTGTGTTTATATTGTATTTTGTGCTTCTGGCGTTGACTTCTAAGGCACTAACTATTCGATCTGGTGGAGCAACGCCCTAGAGTGAAGCCTAGGTTGCCCGGAACGTAGAATTGGCCATCACTTTCAAAATGGTTGCAATTATTCCTGTTATATGATGGATACACTGTTGTATTTTTATTGCATTTTATGCTTCGGGCGTTGACTTCTAAGGCCCTAACTATTCAATCTGTTGGACCAACGCCCTAGGGTGAAGCCTAGCTTGCTCGGAAAGTAGAAATGACCATAGGTTTCATACTGGTTGCAATTATTCGTTTTATACGATGGAAAAGCTGTTGTATTTATATCGTTTTTTATGCTTCTGGCGTTGACTTCTTAGGCCGTAACTATTCCGTCTGGTGGAACAACGCCCTGGAGTGATACCTAGCTTGCCCGGAGCGTAGAATTGGCCATCACTTTCAAACTGGTTGCAATTAATCCTGATATATGATGTAAACACTGTTGTATTTTTTTTGCATTTTACGGTTCGGGCGTTGACATCTAAGGCCCTAACTATACAATCTGTTGGAGCAACGCCCTAGGGTGAAGCCTAGGGTGCTCGGAAAGTAGAAATATCCATAAGTTTCATACTGGTTGCAATTATTCGTTTTATACGATGGAAAAACTGTTGTATTTATATTGTATTTTATGCTTCTGGCGTTGACTTCTAAGGCACTAACTATTCGATCTGGTGGAGCAACGCCCTAGAGTGAAGCCTAGGTTGCCCGGAACGTAGAATTGGCCATCACTTTCAAACTGGTTGCAATTATACCTGTTATATGATGGAAATACTGCAGTATTTTTTTTGCATTTTATGGTTCGGGCGCTGACTTCTAAGGCCCTAACTATTCAATCCGTTGGAGCAACGCCCTAGGGTGAAGCCTAGGTTGCACGGAAAGTAGAAATGACCATAAGTTTCATACTGGTTGCAATTATTCGTTTTATACGATGGCAAAACTGTTGTATTTATATTGTATTATATGCTTCTGGCGTTGACTTCTAAGGCACTAACTATACGATCTGGTGGAGCAACGCCCTAGAGTGAAGCCTAGGTTGCCCGGAACGTAGAATTGGCCATCACATTCAAACTCGTTGCAATTATTCCTGATATATGATGGAAACACTGTTGTATTTTTTTTGCATTTTATGGTTCGGGCGTTACCTTCTAAGGCACTAACTATTCGATCTGGTGGAGCAACGCCCTAGAGTGAAGCCTAGGTTGCTCGGAATGTAGAAATGACCATAACATTCACACTGCTTGCAATTATTCGTTTTATACGATGGAAACGCTGTTGTATTTATATTGTATTTTGTGTTTCTGGCGTTGACTTCTAAGGCACTAACTATTCGATCTGGTGGAGCAACGCCCTAGAGTGAAGCCTAGGTTGCCCGGAACGTAGAATTGGCCATCACTTTCAAAATGGTTGCAATTATTCCTGTTATATGATGGATACACTGTTGTATTTTTATTGCATTTTATGCTTCGGGCGTTGACTTCTAAGGCCCTAACTATTCAATCTGTTGGACCAACGCCCTAGGGTGAAGCCTAGCTTGCTCGGAAAGTAGAAATGACCATAGGTTTCATACTGGTTGCAATTATTCGTTTTATACGATGGAAAAGCTGTTGTATTTATATCGTTTTTTATGCTTCTGGCGTTGACTTCTTAGGCCGTAACTATTCCGTCTGGTGGAACAACGCCCTGGAGTGATACCTAGCTTGCCCGGAGCGTAGAATTGGCCATCACTTTCAAACTGGTTGCAATTAATCCTGATATATGATGTAAACACTGTTGTATTTTTTTTGCTTTTTACGGTTCGGGCGTTGACATCTAAGGCCCTAACGATACAATCTGTTGGAGCAACGCCCTAGGGTGAAGCCTAGGTTGCTCGGAAAGTAGAAATATCCATAAGTTTCATACTGGTTGCAATTATTCGTTTTATACGATGGAAAAACTGTTGTATTTATATTGTATTTTATGCTTCTGGCGTTGACTTCTAAGGCACTAACTATACAATCTGTTGGAGCAACGCCCTAGGGTGAAGCCTAGCTTGCTCGGAAAGTAGAAATGGCCATAAGTTTCACACTGGTTGCTATTATTCGTTTTATACGATGAAAAAACTGTTGTATTTATATTGTATTTTATGCTTCTGGCGTTTACTTCTAAGGACCTAACTATTCGATCTGGTGGAGCAACGCCCTAGAGTGAGGCCTAGGTTGCCCGGAACGTAGAATTGGCCATCACTTTCAAACTGGTTGCAATTATTCCTGATATATGATGGAAACACTGTTGTATTTTTTTAGCATTTTATGGTTCGGGCGTTGACTTCTAAGGCCCTAACTATTCAATCTGTTGTAGCAACGCCTTAGGGTGAAGCCTAGATTGCTCGGAAAGTAGAAATATCCATAAGCTTCATACTGGTTGCAATTACTCGTATTATACGATGGAAAAACTGTTGTATTTATATTGTACTTTATGCTTCTGGCGTTGACTTCTAAGGCGCTAACTATTCGATCTGGTGGAGCAACGCAATAGAGTGATGCCTAGGTTGCGCGGAACGTAGAATTGGCCATCAATTTCAAACTGGTTGCAATTATACCTGTTATATGATGGAAACACTGCTGTATTTTTTTTCCATTTTATGGATCGGGCGTTGACTTCTAAGGCCCTAACTATTCAATCCGTTGGAGCAACGCCCTAGGGCGAAGCCTAGGTTGCTCGGAAGTAGAAATGACCATAAGTCTCATACTGGTTGCAATTATTCGTTTTATACGATGGAAAAACTGTTGCATTTATATTGTATTTTATGCTTCTGGCGTTGACTTCTAAGGCACTAACTATTCGATCTGGTGGAGCAACGCAATAGAGTGAAGCCTAGGTTGCCGGAACGTAGAATTGGCCATCACTTTCTAACTGGTTGCAATTATTCCTGTTATATGATGGATACACTGTTGTATTTTTATTGCATTTTATGCTTCGGGCGTTGACTTCTAAGGCCCTACCTATTCAATCTGTTGGACCAGCGCCCTAGGGTGAAGCCTAGCTTGCTCGGAAAGTAGAAATGACCATAAGTTTCATACTGGTTGCAATTATTCGTTTTATACGATGGAAAAGCTGTTGTATTTATATCGTATTTTATGCTTCTGGCGTTGACTTCTAAGGCACTAACTATTCGATCTGGTGGAGCAACGCCCTAGAGTGAAGCCTAGGTTGCTCGGAATGTAGAAATGACCATAACTTTCACACTGCTTGCAATTATTCGTTTTATACGATGGAAACGCTGTTGTATTTATATTGTATTTTGTGCTTCTGGCGTTGACTTCTAAGGCACTAACTATTCGACCTGGTGGAGCAACGCCCTAGAGTGAAGCCTAGGTTGCCCGGAACGTAGAATTGGCCATCACTTTCAAAATGGTTGCAATTATTCCTGTTATATGATGGATACACTGTTGTATTTTTATTGCATTTTATGCTTCGGGCGTTGACTTCTAAGGCCCTATCTATTCAATCTGTTGGACCAACGCCCTAGGGTGAAGCCTAGCTTGCTCGGAAAGTAGAAATGACCATAGGTTTCATACTGGTTGCAATTATTCGTTTTATACGATGGAAAAGCTGTTGTATTTATATCGTTTTTTATGCTTCTGGCGTTGACTTCTTAGGCCGTAACTATTCCGTCTGGTGGAACAACGCCCTGGAGTGATACCTAGCTTGCCCGGAGCGTAGAATTGGCCATCACTTTCAAACTGGTTGCAATTAATCCTGATATATGATGTAAACACTGCTGTATTTTTTTTGCATTTTACGGTTCGGGCGTTGACATCTAAGGCCCTAACTATACAATCTGTTGGAGCAACGCCCTAGGGTGAAGCCTAGGGTGCTCGGAAAGTAGAAATATCCATAAGTTTCATACTGGTTGCAATTATTCGTTTTATACGATGGAAAAACTGTTGTATTTATATTGTATTTTATGCTTCTGGCGTTGACTTCTAAGGCACTAACTATTCGATCTGGTGGAGCAACGCCCTAGAGTGAAGCCTAGGTTGCCCGGAACGTAGAATTGGCCATCACTTTCAAACTGGTTGCAATTATACCTGTTATATGATGGAAATACTGCAGTATTTTTTTTGCATTTTATGGTTCGGGCGCTGACTTCTAAGGCCCTAACTATTCAATCCGTTGGAGCAACGCCCTAGGGTGAAGCCTAGGTTGCACGGAAAGTAGAAATGACCATAAGTTTCATACTGGTTGCAATTATTCGTTTTATACGATGGCAAAACTGTTGTATTTATATTGTATTATATGCTTCTGGCGTTGACTTCTAAGGCACTAACTATACGATCTGGTGGAGCAACGCCCTAGAGTGAAGCCTAGGTTGCCCGGAACGTAGAATTGGCCATCACCTTCAAACTCGTTGCAATTATTCCTGATATATGATGGAAACACTGTTGCATTTTTTTTGCATTTTATGGTTCGGGCGTTACCTTCTAAGGCCCTAACTATTCATTCTGTTGGAGCAACGCCGTAGGGTGGAGCCTAGGTTGCTCGGAAAGTAGAAATGACCATAAGTTTCACACTGGTTGCAATTATTCGTTTTATACGATGGAAAAGCTGTTGTATTTATATTGTACTTTATGCTTCTGGCGTTGACTTCTAAGGCACTAACTATTCGATCTGGTGGAGCAACGCCCTAGAGTGAAGCCTAGGTTGCTCGGAATGTAGAAATGACCATAACTTTCACACTGCTTGCAATTATTCGTTTTATACGATGGAAACGCTGTTGTATTTATATTGTATTTTGTGCTTCTGGCGTTGACTTCTAAGGCACTAACTATTCGATCTGGTGGAGCAACGCCCTAGAGTGAAGCCTAGGTTGCCCGGAACGTAGAATTGGCCATCACTTTCAAAATGGTTGCAATTATTCCTGTTATATGATGGATACACTGTTGTATTTTTATTGCATTTTATGCTTCGGGCGTTGACTTCTAAGGCCCTAACTATTCAATCTGTTGGACCAACGCCCTAGGGTGAAGCCTAGCTTGCTCGGAAAGTAGAAATGACCATAGGTTTCATACTGGTTGCAATTATTCGTTTTATACGATGGAAAAGCTGTTGTATTTATATCGTTTTTTATGCTTCTGGCGTTGACTTCTTAGGCCGTAACTATTCCGTCTGGTGGAACAACGCCCTGGAGTGATACCTAGCTTGCCCGGAGCGTAGAATTGGCCATCACTTTCACACTGCTTGCAATTATTCGTTTTATACGATGGAAACGCTGTTGTATTTATATTGTATTTTGTGCTTCTGGCGTTGACTTGTAAGGCACTAACTATTCGATCTGGTGGAGCAACGCCCTAGAGTGAAGCCTAGGTTGCCCGGAACGTAGAATTGGCCATCACTTTCAAAATGGTTGCAATTATTCCTGTTATATGATGGATACACTGTTGTATTTTTATTGCATTTTATGCTTCGGGCGTTGACTTCTAAGGCCCTAACTATTCAATCTGTTGGACCAACGCCCTAGGGTGAAGCCTAGCTTGCTCGGAAAGTAGAAATGACCATAGGTTTCATACTGGTTGCAATTATTCGTTTTATACGATGGAAAAGCTGTTGTATTTATATCGTTTTTTATGCTTCTGGCGTTGACTTCTTAGGCCGTAACTATTCCGCCTGGTGGAACAACGCCCTGGAGTGATACCTAGCTTGCCCGGAACGTAGAATTGGCCATCACTTTCAAACTGGTTGCAATTAATCCTGATATATGATGTAAACACTGTTGTATTTTTTTTGCATTTTACGGTTCGGGCGTTGACATCTAAGGCCCTAACTATACAATCTGTTGGAGCAACGCCCTAGGGTGAAGCCTAGGTTGCTCGGAAAGTAGAAATATCCATAAGTTTCATACTGGTTGCAATTATTCGTTTTATACGATGGAAAAACTGTTGTATTTATATTGTATTTTATGCTTCTGGCGTTGACTTCTAAGGCACTAACTATTCGATCTGGTGGAGCAACGCCCTAGAGTGAAGCCTAGGTTGCCCGGAACGTAGAATTGGCCATCACTTTCAAACTGGTTGCAATTAATCCTGATATATGATGTAAACACTGTTGTATTTTTTTTGCATTTTACGGTTCGGGCGTTGACATCTAAGGCCCTAACTATACAATCTGTTGGAGCAACGCCCTAGAGTGAAGCCTAGGTTGCTCGGAATGTAGAAATGACCATAACTTTCACACTGCTTGCAATTATTCGTTTTATACGATGGAAACGCTGTTGTATTTATATTGTATTTTGTGCTTCTGGCGTTGACTTCTAAGGCACTAACTATTCGATCTGGTGGAGCAACGCCCTAGAGTGAAGCCTAGGTTGCCCGGAACGTAGAATTGGCCATCACTTTCAAAATGGTTGCAATTATTCCTGTTATATGATGGATACACTGTTGTATTTTTATTGCATTTTATGCTTCGGGCGTTGACTTCTAAGGCCCTAACTATTCAATCTGTTGGACCAACGCCCTAGGGTGAAGCCTAGCTTGCTCGGAAAGTAGAAATGACCATAGGTTTCATACTGGTTGCAATTATTCGTTTTATACGATGGAAAAGCTGTTGTATTTATATCGTTTTTTATGCTTCTGGCGTTGACTTCTTAGGCCGTAACTATTCCGTCTGGTGGAACAACGCCCTGGAGTGATACCTAGCTTGCCCGGAGCGTAGAATTGGCCATCACTTTCAAACTGGTTGCAATTAATCCTGATATATGATGTAAACACTGTTGTATTTTTTTTGCATTTTACGGTTCGGGCGTTGACATCTAAGGCCCTAACTATACAATCTGTTGGAGCAACGCCCTAGGGTGAAGCCTAGGGTGCTCGGAAAGTAGAAATATCCATAAGTTTCATACTGGTTGCAATTATTCGTTTTATACGATGGAAAAACTGTTGTATTTATATTGTATTTTATGCTTCTGGCGTTGACTTCTAAGGCACTAACTATTCGATCTGGTGGAGCAACGCCCTAGAGTGAAGCCTAGGTTGCCCGGAACGTAGAATTGGCCATCACTTTCAAACTGGTTGCAATTATACCTGTTATATGATGGAAATAC
Source organism: Calliopsis andreniformis (assembly GCF_051401765.1). Classification (NCBI taxonomy): domain Eukaryota; kingdom Metazoa; phylum Arthropoda; class Insecta; order Hymenoptera; family Andrenidae; genus Calliopsis; species Calliopsis andreniformis. Next base: position 17,460,665 of record NC_135072.1, read on the forward strand.
TGCAGTATTTTTTTTGCATTTTATGGTTCGGGCGCTGACTTCTAAGGCCCTAACTATTCAATCCGTTGGAGCAACGCCCTAGGGTGAAGCCTAGGTTGCACGGAAAGTAGAAATGACCATAAGTTTCATACTGGTTGCAATTATTCGTTTTATACGATGGCAAAACTGTTGTATTTATATTGTATTATATGCTTCTGGCGTTGACTTCTAAGGCACTAACTATACGATCTGGTGGAGCAACGCCCTAGAGTGAAGCCTAGGTTGCCCGGAACGTAGAATTGGCCATCACATTCAAACTCGTTGCAATCATTCCTGATATATGATGGAAACACTGTTGTATTTTTTTTGCATTTTATGGTTCGGGCGTTACCTTCTAAGGCACTAACTATTCGATCTGGTGGAGCAACGCCCTAGAGTGAAGCCTAGGTTGCTCGGAATGTAGAAATGACCATAACTTTCACACTGCTTGCAATTATTCGTTTTATACGATGGAAACGCTGTTGTATTTATATTGTATTTTGTGCTTCTGGCGTTGACTTCTAAGGCACTAACTATTCGATCTGGTGGAGCAACGCCCTAGAGTGAAGCCTAGGTTGCCCGGAACGTAGAATTGGCCATCACTTTCAAAATGGTTGCAATTATTCCTGTTATATGATGGATACACTGTTGTATTTTTATTGCATTTTATGCTTCGGGCGTTGACTTCTAAGGCCCTAACTATTCAATCTGTTGGACCAACGCCCTAGGGTGAAGCCTAGCTTGCTCGGAAAGTAGAAATGACCATAGGTTTCATACTGGTTGCAATTATTCGTTTTATACGATGGAAAAGCTGTTGTATTTATATCGTTTTTTATGCTTCTGGCGTTGACTTCTTAGGCCGTAACTATTCCGTCTGGTGGAACAACGCCCTGGAGTGATACCTAGCTTGCCCGGAGCGTAGAATTGGCCATCACTTTCAAACTGGTTGCAATTAATCCTGATATATGATGTAAACACTGTTGTATTTTTTTTGCATTTTACGGTTCGGGCGTTGACATCTAAGGCCCTAACGATACAATCTGTTGGAGCAACGCCCTAGGGTGAAGCCTAGGTTGCTCGGAAAGTAGAAATATCCATAAGTTTCATACTGGTTGCAATTATTCGTTTTATACGATGGAAAAACTGTTGTATTTATATTGTATTTTATGCTTCTGGCGTTGACTTCTAAGGCACTAACTATACAATCTGTTGGAGCAACGCCCTAGGGTGAAGCCTAGCTTGCTCGGAAAGTAGAAATGGCCATAAGTTTCACACTGGTTGCTATTATTCGTTTTATACGATGAAAAAACTGTTGTATTTATATTGTATTTTATGCTTCTGGCGTTTACTTCTAAGGACCTAACTATTCGATCTGGTGGAGCAACGCCCTAGAGTGAAGCCTAGGTTGCTCGGAATGTAGAAATGACCATAACTTTCACACTGCTTGCAATTATTCGTTTTATACGATGGAAACGCTGTTGTATTTATATTGTATTTTGTGCTTCTGGCGTTGACTTCTAAGGCACTAACTATTCGATCTGGTGGAGCAACGCCCTAGAGTGAAGCCTAGGTTGCCCGGAACGTAGAATTGGCCATCACTTTCAAAATGGTTGCAATTATTCCTGTTATATGATGGATACACTGTTGTATTTTTATTGCATTTTATGCTTCGGGCGTTGACTTTTAAGGCCCTAACTATTCAATCTGTTGGACCAACGCCCTAGGGTGAAGCCTAGCTTGCTCGGAAAGTAGAAATGACCATAGGTTTCATACTGGTTGCAATTATTCGTTTAATACGATGGAAAAGCTGTTGTATTTATATCGTTTTTTATGCTTCTGGCGTTGACTTCTTAGGCCGTAACTATTCCGTCTGGTGGAACAACGCCCTGGAGTGATACCTAGCTTGCCCGGAGCGTAGAATTGGCCATCACTTTCAAACTGGTTGCAATTAATCCTGATATATGATGTAAACACTGTTGTATTTTTTTTGCATTTTACGGTTCGGGCGTTGACATCTAAGGCCCTAACTATACAATCTGTTGGAGCAACGCCCTAGGGTGAAGCCTAGGTTGCTCGGAAAGTAGAAATATCCATAAGTTTCATACTGGTTGCAATTATTCGTTTTATACGATGGAAAAACTGTTGTATTTATATTGTATTTTATGCTTCTGGCGTTGACTTCTAAGGCACTAACTATTCGATCTGGTGGAGCAACGCCCTAGAGTGAAGCCTAGGTTGCCCGGAACGTAGAATTGGCCATCACTTTCAAACTGGTTGCAATGAATCCTGATATATGATGTAAACACTGTTGTATTTTTTTTGCATTTTACGGTTCGGGCGTTGACATCTAAGGCCCTAACTATACAATCTGTTGGAGCAACGCCCTAGGGTGAAGCCTAGGTTGCTCGGAAAGTAGAAATATCCATAAGTTTCATACTGGTTGCAATTATTCGTTTTATACGATGGAAAAACTGTTGTATTTATATTGTATTTTATGCTTCTGGCGTTGACTTCTAAGGCACTAACTATTCGATCTGGTGGAGCAACCCCCTAGAGTGAAGCCTAGGTTGCTCGGAATGTAGAAATGACCATAACTTTCACACTGCTTGCAATTATTCGTTTTATACGATGGAAACGCTGTTGTATTTATATTGTATTTTGTGCTTCTGGCGTTGACTTCTAAGGCACTAACTATTCGATCTGGTGGAGCAACGCCCTAGAGTGAAGCCTAGGTTGCCCGGAACGTAGAATTGGCCATCACTTTCAAAATGGTTGCAATTATTCCTGTTATATGATGGATACACTGTTGTATTTTTATTGCATTTTATGCTTCGGGCGTTGACTTTTAAGGCCCTAACTATTCAATCTGTTGGACCAACGCCCTAGGGTGAAGCCTAGCTTGCTCGGAAAGTAGAAATGACCATAGGTTTCATACTGGTTGCAATTATTCGTTTTATACGATGGAAAAGCTGTTGTATTTATATCGTTTTTTATGCTTCTGGCGTTGACTTCTTAGGCCGTAACTATTCCGTCTGGTGGAACAACGCCCTGGAGTGATACCTAGCTTGCCCGGAGCGTAGAATTGGCCATCACTTTCAAACTGGTTGCAATTAATCCTGATATATGATGTAAACACTGTTGTATTTTTTTAGCATTTTATGGTTCGGGCGTTGACTTCTAAGGCCCTAACTATTCAATCTGTTGTAGCAACGCCTTAGGGTGAAACCTAGATTGCTCGGAAAGAAGAAATATCCATAAGCTTCATACTGGTTGCAATTACTCGTATTATACGATGGAAAAACTGTTGTATTTATATTGTACTTTATGCTTCTGGCGTTGACTTCTAAGGCGCTAACTATTCGATCTGGTGGAGCAACGCAATAGAGTGATGCCTAGGTTGCGCGGAACGTAGAATTGCCCATCAATTTCAAACTGGTTGCAATTATACCTGTTATATGATGGAAACACTGCTGTATTTGTTTTCCATTTTATGGATCGGGCGTTGACTTCTAAGGCCCTAACTATTCAATCCGTTGGAGCAACGCCCTAGGGCGAAGCCTAGGTTGCTCGGAAGTAGAAATGACCATAAGTCTCATACTGGTTGCAATTATTCGTTTTATACGATGGAAAAACTGTTGCATTTATATTGTATTTTATGCTTCTGGCGTTGACTTCTAAGGCACTAACTATTCGATCTGGTGGAGCAACGCAATAGAGTGAAGCCTAGGTTGCCGGAACGTAGAATTGGCCATCACTTTCTAACTGGTTGCAATTATTCCTGTTATATGATGGATACACTGTTGTATTTTTATTGCATTTTATGCTTCGGGCGTTGACTTCTAAGGCCCTACCTATTCAATCTGTTGGACCAGCGCCCTAGGGTGAAGCCTAGCTTGCTCGGAAAGTAGAAATGACCATAAGTTTCATACTGGTTGCAATTATTCGTTTTATACGATGGAAAAGCTGTTGTATTTATATCGTATTTTATGCTTCTGGCGTTGACTTCTTAGGCCGTAACTGTTCGGTCTTGTGCAGCAACGCCCTGGAGTGAAACCTAAGTTGCCCAACGTAGAATTGGCCATCACTTTCAAACTGGTTGCAATTATCCCTGATATATGATGGAAACACTGTTGTATTTTTTTTTGCATTTTATGGTTCGGGCGTTGACTTCTAAGGCCCTAACTATTCAATCTGTTGGAGCAACGCCCTAGGGTGTGGCCTAGGTTGCTCGGAAAGTAGAAATGTCCATAAGTTTCATACTGGTTGCAATTATTCGTTTTATACGATGGAAAAGCTGTTGTATTTATATCGTATTTTATGCTTCTGGCGTTGACTTCTTAGGCCGTAACTATTCGGTCTGGTGGAGCAACGCCCTGGAGTGAAACCTAGGTTGCCCGGAACGTAGAATTGGCCATCACTTTCAAACTGGTTGCAATTATTCCTGTTATATGATGGAAACACTGTTGTATTTTTTTTGCATTTTATGGTTCGGGCGCTCACTTCTAAGGCCCTAACTATTCAATCTGTTGGACAAACGCCCTAGGGTGAAGCCTAGCTTGCTCGGAAAGTAGAAATGACCATAAGTTTCACACTGGTTGCTATTATTCGTTTTATACGATGAAAAAGCTGTTGTATTTATATTGTATTTTATGCTTCTGGCGTTTACTTCTAAGGACCTAACCATTCGATCTGGTGGAGCAACGCCCTAGAGTGAAGCCTAGGTTGCTCGGAATGTAGAAATGACCATAACTTTCACACTGCTTGCAATTATTCGTTTTATACGATGGAAACGCTGTTGTGTTTATATTGTATTTTGTGCTTCTGGCGTTGACTTCTAAGGCACTAACTATTCGATCTGGTGGAGCAACGCCCTAGAGTGAAGCCTAGGTTGCCCGGAACGTAGAATTGGCCATCACTTTCAAAATGGTTGCAATTATTCCTCTTATATGATGGATACACTGTTGTATTTTTATTGCATTTTATGCTTCGGGCGTTGACTTCTAAGGCCCTAACTATTCAATCTGTTGGACCAACGCCCTAGGGTGAAGCCTAGCTTGCTCGGAAAGTAGAAATGACCATAGGTTTCATACTGGTTGCAATTATTCGTTTTATACGATGGAAAAGCTGTTGTATTTATATCGTTTTTTATGCTTCTGGCGTTGACTTCTTAGGCCGTAACTGTTGGGTCTTGTGCAGCAACGCCCTGGAGTGAAACCTAAGTTGCCCAACGTAGAATTGGCCATCACTTTCAAACTGGTTGCAATTATTCCTGTTATATGATGGAAACACTGTTGTATTTTTTTTGCATTTTATGGTTCGGGCGCTCACTTCTAAGGCCCTAACTATTCAATCTGTTGGACAAACGCCCTAGGGTGAAGACTAGGTTGCTCGGAATGTAGAAATGACCATATCTTTCACACTGCTTGCAATTATTCGTTTTATACGATGGAAACGCTGTTGTATTTATATTGTATTTTGTGCTTCTGGCGTTGACTTCTAAGGCACTAACTATTCGATCTGGTGGAGCAACGCCCTAGTGTGAAGCCTAGGTTGCCCGGAACGTAGAATTGGCCATCAATTTCAAACTGGTTGCAATTATACCTGTTATATGATGGAAACACTGCAGTATTTTTTTTGCATTTTATGGTTCGGGCGCTGACTTCTAAGGCCCTAACTATTCAATCCGTTGGGGCAACGCCCTAGGGTGAAGCCTAGGTTGCACGGAAAGTAGAAATGACCATAAGTTTCATACTGGTTGCAATTATTCGTTTTATACGATGGCAAAACTGTTGTATTTATATTGTATTATATGCTTCTGGCGTTGACTTCTAAGGCACTAACTATACGATCTGGTGGAGCAACGCCCTAGAGTGAAGCCTAGGTTGCCCGGAACGTAGAATTGGCCATCACCTACGAACTCGTTGCAATTATTCCTGATATATGATGGAAACACTGTTGTATTTTTTTTGCATTTTATGGTTCGGGCGTTACCTTCTAAGGCCCTAACTATTCATTCTGTTGGAGCAACGCCGTAGGGTGGAGCCTAGGTTGCTCGGAAAGTAGAAATGACCATAAGTTTCATACTGGTTGCAATTATTCGTTTTATACGATGGAAAAGCTGTTGTATTTATATTGTACTTTATGCTTCTGGCGTTGACTTCTAAGGCACTAACTATTCGATCTGGTGGAGCAGCGCCCTAGAGTGAAGCCTAGGTTGCCCGGAACGTAGAATTGGCCATCACTTTCAAACTGGTTGCAATTATTCCTGTTATATGATGGATACACTGTTGTATTTTTATTGCATTTTATGCTTCGGGCGTTGACTTCTAAGGCCCTAACTATTCAATCTGTTGGACCAGCGCCCTAGGGTGAAGCCTAGCTTGCTCGGAAAGTAGAAATGACCATAAGTTTCACACTGGTTGCTATTATTCGTTTTATACGATGAAAAAACTGTTGTATTTATATTGTATTTTATGCTTCTGGCGTTTACTTCTAAGGACCTAACTATTCGATCTGGTGGAGCAACGCCCTAGAGTGAAGCCTAGGTTGCTCGGAATGTAGAAATGACCATAACTTTCACACTGCTTGCAATTATTCGTTTTATACGATGGAAACGCTGTTGTATTTATATTGTATTTTGTGCTTCTGGCGTTGACTTCTAAGGCACTAACTATTCGATCTGGTGGAGCAACGCCCTAGAGTGAAGCCTAGGTTGCCCGGAACGTAGAATTGGCCATCACTTTCAAAATGGTTGCAATTATTCCTGTTATATGATGGATACACTGTTGTATTTTTATTGCATTTTATGCTTCGGGCGTTGACTTCTAAGGCCCTAACTATTCAATCTGTTGGACCAACGCCCTAGGGTGAAGCCTAGCTTGCTCGGAAAGTAGAAATGACCATAGGTTTCATACTGGTTGCAATTATTCGTTTTATACGATGGAAAAGCTGTTGTATTTATATCGTTTTTTATGCTTCTGGCGTTGACTTCTTAGGCCGTAACTATTCCGTCTGGTGGAACAACGCCCTGGAGTGATACCTAGCTTGCCCGGAGCGTAGAATTGGCCATCACTTTCAAACTGGTTGCAATTAATCCTGATATATGATGTAAACACTGTTGTATTTTTTTTGCATTTTACGGTTCGGGCGTTGACATCTAAGGCCCTAACTATACAATCTGTTGGAGCAACGCCCTAGGGTGAAGCCTAGGGTGCTCGGAAAGTAGAAATATCCATAAGTTTCATACTGGTTGCAATTATTCGTTTTATACGATGGAAAAACTGTTGTATTTATATTGTATTTTATGCTTCTGGCGTTGACTTCTAAGGCACTAACTATTCGATCTGGTGGAGCAACGCCCTAGAGTGAAGCCTAGGTTGCCCGGAACGTAGAATTGGCCATCACTTTCAAACTGGTTGCAATTATACCTGTTATATGATGGAAATACTGCAGTATTTTTTTTGCATTTTATGGTTCGGGCGCTGACTTCTAAGGCCCTAACTATTCAATCCGTTGGAGCAACGCCCTAGGGTGAAGCCTAGGTTGCACGGAAAGTAGAAATGACCATAAGTTTCATACTGGTTGCAATTATTCGTTTTATACGATGGCAAAACTGTTGTATTTATATTGTATTATATGCTTCTGGCGTTGACTTCTAAGGCACTAACTATACGATCTGGTGGAGCAACGCCCTAGAGTGAAGCCTAGGTTGCCCGGAACGTAGAATTGGCCATCACATTCAAACTCGTTGCAATTATTCCTGATATATGATGGAAACACTGTTGTATTTTTTTTGCATTTTATGGTTCGGGCGTTACCTTCTAAGGCACTAACTATTCGATCTGGTGGAGCAACGCCCTAGAGTGAAGCCTAGGTTGCTCGGAATGTAGAAATGACCATAACATTCACACTGCTTGCAATTATTCGTTTTATACGATGGAAACGCTGTTGTATTTATATTGTATTTTGTGCTTCTGGCGTTGACTTCTAAGGCACTAACTATTCGATCTGGTGGAGCAACGCCCTAGAGTGAAGCCTAGGTTGCCCGGAACGTAGAATTGGCCATCACTTTCAAAATGGTTGCAATTATTCCTGTTATATGATGGATACACTGTTGTATTTTTATTGCATTTTATGCTTCGGGCGTTGACTTCTAAGGCCCTAACTATTCAATCTGTTGGACCAACGCCCTAGGGTGAAGCCTAGCTTGCTCGGAAAGTAGAAATGACCATAGGTTTCATACTGGTTGCAATTATTCGTTTTATACGATGGAAAAGCTGTTGTATTTATATCGTTTTTTATGCTTCTGGCGTTGACTTCTTAGGCCGTAACTATTCCGTCTGGTGGAACAACGCCCTGGAGTGATACCTAGCTTGCCCGGAGCGTAGAATTGGCCATCACTTTCAAACTGGTTGCAATTAATCCTGATATATGATGTAAACACTGTTGTATTTTTTTTGCTTTTTACGGTTCGGGCGTTGACATCTAAGGCCCTAACGATACAATCTGTTGGAGCAACGCCCTAGGGTGAAGCCTAGGTTGCTCGGAAAGTAGAAATATCCATAAGTTTCATACTGGTTGCAATTATTCGTTTTATACGATGGAAAAACTGTTGTATTTATATTGTATTTTATGCTTCTGGCGTTGACTTCTAAGGCACTAACTATACAATCTGTTGGAGCAACGCCCTAGGGTGAAGCCTAGCTTGCTCGGAAAGTAGAAATGGCCATAAGTTTCACACTGGTTGCTATTATTCGTTTTATACGATGAAAAAACTGTTGTATTTATATTGTATTTTATGCTTCTGGCGTTTACTTCTAAGGACCTAACTATTCGATCTGGTGGAGCAACGCCCTAGAGTGAGGCCTAGGTTGCCCGGAACGTAGAATTGGCCATCACTTTCAAACTGGTTGCAATTATTCCTGATATATGATGGAAACACTGTTGTATTTTTTTAGCATTTTATGGTTCGGGCGTTGACTTCTAAGGCCCTAACTATTCAATCTGTTGTAGCAACGCCTTAGGGTGAAGCCTAGATTGCTCGGAAAGTAGAAATATCCATAAGCTTCATACTGGTTGCAATTACTCGTATTATACGATGGAAAAACTGTTGTATTTATATTGTACTTTATGCTTCTGGCGTTGACTTCTAAGGCGCTAACTATTCGATCTGGTGGAGCAACGCAATAGAGTGATGCCTAGGTTGCGCGGAACGTAGAATTGGCCATCAATTTCAAACTGGTTGCAATTATACCTGTTATATGATGGAAACACTGCTGTATTTTTTTTCCATTTTATGGATCGGGCGTTGACTTCTAAGGCCCTAACTATTCAATCCGTTGGAGCAACGCCCTAGGGCGAAGCCTAGGTTGCTCGGAAGTAGAAATGACCATAAGTCTCATACTGGTTGCAATTATTCGTTTTATACGATGGAAAAACTGTTGCATTTATATTGTATTTTATGCTTCTGGCGTTGACTTCTAAGGCACTAACTATTCGATCTGGTGGAGCAACGCAATAGAGTGAAGCCTAGGTTGCCGGAACGTAGAATTGGCCATCACTTTCTAACTGGTTGCAATTATTCCTGTTATATGATGGATACACTGTTGTATTTTTATTGCATTTTATGCTTCGGGCGTTGACTTCTAAGGCCCTACCTATTCAATCTGTTGGACCAGCGCCCTAGGGTGAAGCCTAGCTTGCTCGGAAAGTAGAAATGACCATAAGTTTCATACTGGTTGCAATTATTCGTTTTATACGATGGAAAAGCTGTTGTATTTATATCGTATTTTATGCTTCTGGCGTTGACTTCTAAGGCACTAACTATTCGATCTGGTGGAGCAACGCCCTAGAGTGAAGCCTAGGTTGCTCGGAATGTAGAAATGACCATAACTTTCACACTGCTTGCAATTATTCGTTTTATACGATGGAAACGCTGTTGTATTTATATTGTATTTTGTGCTTCTGGCGTTGACTTCTAAGGCACTAACTATTCGACCTGGTGGAGCAACGCCCTAGAGTGAAGCCTAGGTTGCCCGGAACGTAGAATTGGCCATCACTTTCAAAATGGTTGCAATTATTCCTGTTATATGATGGATACACTGTTGTATTTTTATTGCATTTTATGCTTCGGGCGTTGACTTCTAAGGCCCTATCTATTCAATCTGTTGGACCAACGCCCTAGGGTGAAGCCTAGCTTGCTCGGAAAGTAGAAATGACCATAGGTTTCATACTGGTTGCAATTATTCGTTTTATACGATGGAAAAGCTGTTGTATTTATATCGTTTTTTATGCTTCTGGCGTTGACTTCTTAGGCCGTAACTATTCCGTCTGGTGGAACAACGCCCTGGAGTGATACCTAGCTTGCCCGGAGCGTAGAATTGGCCATCACTTTCAAACTGGTTGCAATTAATCCTGATATATGATGTAAACACTGCTGTATTTTTTTTGCATTTTACGGTTTGGGCGTTGACATCTAAGGCCCTAACTATACAATCTGTTGGAGCAACGCCCTAGGGTGAAGCCTAGGGTGCTCGGAAAGCAGAAATATCCATAAGTTTCATACTGGTTGCAATTATTCGTTTTATACGATGGAAAAACTGTTGTATTTATATTGTATTTTATGCTTCTGGCGTTGACTTCTAAGGCACTAACTATTCGATCTGGTGGAGCAACGCCCTAGAGTGAAGCCTAGGTTGCCCGGAACGTAGAATTGGCCATCACTTTCAAACTGGTTGCAATTATACCTGTTATATGATGGAAATACTGCAGTATTTTTTTTGCATTTTATGGTTCGGGCGCTGACTTCTAAGGCCCTAACTATTCAATCGGTTGGAGCAACGCCCTAGGGTGAAGCCTAGGTTGCACGGAAAGTAGAAATGACCATAAGTTTCATACTGGTTGCAATTATTCGTTTTATACGATGGCAAAACTGTTGTATTTATATTGTATTATATGCTTCTGGCGTTGACTTCTAAGGCACTAACTATACGATCTGGTGGAGCAACGCCCTAGAGTGAAGCCTAGGTTGCCCGGAACGTAGAATTGGCCATCACCTTCAAACTCGTTGCAATTATTCCTGATATATGATGGAAACACTGTTGCATTTTTTTTGCATTTTATGGTTCGGGCGTTACCTTCTAAGGCCCTAACTATTCATTCTGTTGGAGCAACGCCGTAGGGTGGAGCCTAGGTTGCTCGGAAAGTAGAAATGACCATAAGTTTCACACTGGTTGCAATTATTCGTTTTATACGATGGAAAAGCTGTTGTATTTATATTGTACTTTATGCTTCTGGCGTTGACTTCTAAGGCACTAACTATTCGATCTGGTGGAGCAACGCCCTAGAGTGAAGCCTAGGTTGCTCGGAATGTAGAAATGACCATAACTTTCACACTGCTTGCAATTATTCGTTTTATACGATGGAAACGCTGTTGTATTTATATTGTATTTTGTGCTTCTGGCGTTGACTTCTAAGGCACTAACTATTCGATCTGGTGGAGCAACGCCCTAGAGTGAAGCCTAGGTTGCCCGGAACGTAGAATTGGCCATCACTTTCAAAATGGTTGCAATTATTCCTGTTATATGATGGATACACTGTTGTATTTTTATTGCATTTTATGCTTCGGGCGTTGACTTCTAAGGCCCTAACTATTCAATCTGTTGGACCAACGCCCTAGGGTGAAGCCTAGCTTGCTCGGAAAGTAGAAATGACCATAGGTTTCATACTGGTTGCAATTATTCGTTTTATACGATGTAAAAGCTGTTGTATTTATATCGTTTTTTATGCTTCTGGCGTTGACTTCTTAGGCCGTAACTATTCCGCCTGGTGGAACAACGCCCTGGAGTGATACCTAGCTTGCCCGGAACCTAGAATTGGCCATCACTTTCAAACTGGTTGCAATTAATCCTGATATATGATGTAAACACTGTTGTATTTTTTTTGCATTTTACGGTTCGGGCGTTGACATCTAAGGCCCTAACTATACAATCTGTTGGAGCAACGCCCTAGGGTGAAGCCTAGGTTGCTCGGAAAGTAGAAATATCCATAAGTTTCATACTGGTTGCAATTATTCGTTTTATACGATGGAAAAACTGTTGTATTTATATTGTATTTTATGCTTCTGGCGTTGACTTCTAAGGCACTAACTATTCGATCTGGTGGAGCAACGCCCTAGAGTGAAGCCTAGGTTGCCCGGAACGTAGAATTGGCCATCACTTTCAAACTGGTTGCAATTAATCCTGATATATGATGTAAACACTGTTGTATTTTTTTTGCATTTTACGGTTCGGGCGTTGACATCTAAGGCCCTAACTATACAATCTGTTGGAGCAACGCCCTAGAGTGAAGCCTAGGTTGCTCGGAATGTAGAAATGACCATAACTTTCACACTGCTTGCAATTATTCGTTTTATACGATGGAAACGCTGTTGTATTTATATTGTATTTTGTGCTTCTGGCGTTGACTTCTAAGGCACTAACTATTCGACCTGGTGGAGCAACGCCCTAGAGTGAAGCCTAGGTTGCCCGGAACGTAGAATTGGCCATCACTTTCAAAATGGTTGCAATTATTCCTGTTATATGATGGATACACTGTTGTATTTTTATTGCATTTTATGCTTCGGGCGTTGACTTCTAAGGCCCTATCTATTCAATCTGTTGGACCAACGCCCTAGGGTGAAGCCTAGCTTGCTCGGAAAGTAGAAATGACCATAGGTTTCATACTGGTTGCAATTATTCGTTTTATACGATGGAAAAGCTGTTGTATTTATATCGTTTTTTATGCTTCTGGCGTTGACTTCTTAGGCCGTAACTATTCCGTCTGGTGGAACAACGCCCTGGAGTGATACCTAGCTTGCCCGGAGCGTAGAATTGGCCATCACTTTCAAACTGGTTGCAATTAATCCTGATATATGATGTAAACACTGCTGTATTTTTTTTGCATTTTACGGTTTGGGCGTTGACATCTAAGGCCCTAACTATACAATCTGTTGGAGCAACGCCCTAGGGTGAAGCCTAGGGTGCTCGGAAAGCAGAAATATCCATAAGTTTCATACTGGTTGCAATTATTCGTTTTATACGATGGAAAAACTGTTGTATTTATATTGTATTTTATGCTTCTGGCGTTGACTTCTAAGGCACTAACTATTCGATCTGGTGGAGCAACGCCCTAGAGTGAAGCCTAGGTTGCCCGGAACGTAGAATTGGCCATCACTTTCAAACTGGTTGCAATTATACCTGTTATATGATGGAAATACTGCAGTATTTTTTTTGCATTTTATGGTTCGGGCGCTGACTTCTAAGGCCCTAACTATTCAATCGGTTGGAGCAACGCCCTAGGGTGAAGCCTAGGTTGCACGGAAAGTAGAAATGACCATAAGTTTCATACTGGTTGCAATTATTCGTTTTATACGATGGCAAAACTGTTGTATTTATATTGTATTATATGCTTCTGGCGTTGACTTCTAAGGCACTAACTATACGATCTGGTGGAGCAACGCCCTAGAGTGAAGCCTAGGTTGCCCGGAACGTAGAATTGGCCATCACCTTCAAACTCGTTGCAATTATTCCTGATATATGATGGAAACACTGTTGCATTTTTTTTGCATTTTATGGTTCGGGCGTTACCTTCTAAGGCCCTAACTATTCATTCTGTTGGAGCAACGCCGTAGGGTGGAGCCTAGGTTGCTCGGAAAGTAGAAATGACCATAAGTTTCACACTGGTTGCAATTATTCGTTTTATACGATGGAAAAGCTGTTGTATTTATATTGTACTTTATGCTTCTGGCGTTGACTTCTAAGGCACTAACTATTCGATCTGGTGGAGCAACGCCCTAGAGTGAAGCCTAGGTTGCTCGGAATGTAGAAATGACCATAACTTTCACACTGCTTGCAATTATTCGTTTTATACGATGGAAACGCTGTTGTATTTATATTGTATTTTGTGCTTCTGGCGTTGACTTCTAAGGCACTAACTATTCGATCTGGTGGAGCAACGCCCTAGAGTGAAGCCTAGGTTGCCCGGAACGTAGAATTGGCCATCACTTTCAAAATGGTTGCAATTATTCCTGTTATATGATGGATACACTGTTGTATTTTTATTGCATTTTATGCTTCGGGCGTTGACTTCTAAGGCCCTAACTATTCAATCTGTTGGACCAACGCCCTAGGGTGAAGCCTAGCTTGCTCGGAAAGTAGAAATGACCATAGGTTTCATACTGGTTGCAATTATTCGTTTTATACGATGTAAAAGCTGTTGTATTTATATCGTTTTTTATGCTTCTGGCGTTGACTTCTTAGGCCGTAACTATTCCGCCTGGTGGAACAACGCCCTGGAGTGATACCTAGCTTGCCCGGAACCTAGAATTGGCCATCACTTTCAAACTGGTTGCAATTAATCCTGATATATGATGTAAACACTGTTGTATTTTTTTTGCATTTTACGGTTCGGGCGTTGACATCTAAGGCCCTAACTATACAATCTGTTGGAGCAACGCCCTAGGGTGAAGCCTAGGTTGCTCGGAAAGTAGAAATATCCATAAGTTTCATACTGGTTGCAATTATTCGTTTTATACGATGGAAAAACTGTTGTATTTATATTGTATTTTATGCTTCTGGCGTTGACTTCTAAGGCACTAACTATTCGATCTGGTGGAGCAACGCCCTAGAGTGAAGCCTAGGTTGCCCGGAACGTAGAATTGGCCATCACTTTCAAACTGGTTGCAATTAATCCTGATATATGATGTAAACACTGTTGTATTTTTTTTGCATTTTACGGTTCGGGCGTTGACATCTAAGGCCCTAACTATACAATCTGTTGGAGCAACGCCCTAGAGTGAAGCCTAGGTTGCTCGGAATGTAGAAATGACCATAACTTTCACACTGCTTGCAATTATTCGTTTTATACGATGGAAACGCTGTTGTATTTATATTGTATTTTGTGCTTCTGGCGTTGACTTCTAAGGCACTAACTATTCGATCTGGTGGAGCAACGCCCTAGAGTGAAGCCTAGGTTGCCCGGAACGTAGAATTGGCCATCACTTTCAAAATGGTTGCAATTATTCCTGTTATATGATGGATACACTGTTGTATTTTTATTGCATTTTATGCTTCGGGCGTTGACTTCTAAGGCCCTAACTATTCAATCTGTTGGACCAACGCCCTAGGGTGAAGCCTAGCTTGCTCGGAAAGTAGAAATGACCATAGGTTTCATACTGGTTGCAATTATTCGTTTTATACGATGGAAAAGCTGTTGTATTTATATCGTTTTTTATGCTTCTGGCGTTGACTTCTTAGGCCGTAACTATTCCGTCTGGTGGAACAACGCCCTGGAGTGATACCTAGCTTGCCCGGAGCGTAGAATTGGCCATCACTTTCAAACTGGTTGCAATTAATCCTGATATATGATGTAAACACTGTTGTATTTTTTTTGCATTTTACGGTTCGGGCGTTGACATCTAAGGCCCTAACTATACAATCTGTTGGAGCAACGCCCTAGGGTGAAGCCTAGGGTGCTCGGAAAGTAGAAATATCCATAAGTTTCATACTGGTTGCAATTATTCGTTTTATACGATGGAAAAACTGTTGTATTTATATTGTATTTTATGCTTCTGGCGTTGACTTCTAAGGCACTAACTATTCGATCTGGTGGAGCAACGCCCTAGAGTGAAGCCTAGGTTGCCCGGAACGTAGAATTGGCCATCACTTTCAAACTGGTTGCAATTATACCTGTTATATGATGGAAATACTGCAGTATTTTTTTTGCATTTTATGGTTCGGGCGCTGACTTCTAAGGCCCTAACTATTCAATCCGTTGGAGCAACGCCCTAGGGTGAAGCCTAGGTTGCACGGAAAGTAGAAATGACCATAAGTTTCATACTGGTTGCAATTATTCGTTTTATACGATGGCAAAACTGTTGTATTTATATTGTATTATATGCTTCTGGCGTTGACTTCTAAGGCACTAACTATACGATCTGGTGGAGCAACGCCCTAGAGTGAAGCCTAGGTTGCCCGGAACGTAGAATTGGCCATCACATTCAAACTCGTTGCAATTATTCCTGATATATGATGGAAACACTGTTGTATTTTTTTTGCATTTTATGGTTCGGGCGTTACCTTCTAAGGCACTAACTATTCGATCTGGTGGAGCAACGCCCTAGAGTGAAGCCTAGGTTGCTCGGAATGTAGAAATGACCATAACTTTCACACTGCTTGCAATTATTCGTTTTATACGATGGAAACGCTGTTGTATTTATATTGTATTTTGTGCTTCTGGCGTTGACTTCTAAGGCACTAACTATTCGATCTGGTGGAGCAACGCCCTAGAGTGAAGCCTAGGTTGCCCGGAACGTAGAATTGGCCATCACTTTCAAAATGGTTGCAATTATTCCTGTTATATGATGGATACACTGTTGTATTTTTATTGCATTTTATGCTTCGGGCGTTGACTTCTAAGGCCCTAACTATTCAATCTGTTGGACCAACGCCCTAGGGTGAAGCCTAGCTTGCTCGGAAAGTAGAAATGACCATAGGTTTCATACTGGTTGCAATTATTCGTTTTATACGATGGAAAAGCTGTTGTATTTATATCGTTTTTTATGCTTCTGGCGTTGACTTCTTAGGCCGTAACTATTCCGTCTGGTGGAACAACGCCCTGGAGTGATACCTAGCTTGCCCGGAGCGTAGAATTGGCCATCACTTTCAAACTGGTTGCAATTAATCCTGATATATGATGTAAACACTGTTGTATTTTTTTTGCATTTTACGGTTCGGGCGTTGACATCTAAGGCCCTAACGATACAATCTGTTGGAGCAACGCCCTAGGGTGAAGCCTAGGTTGCTCGGAAAGTAGAAATATCCATAAGTTTCATACTGGTTGCAATTATTCGTTTTATACGATGGAAAAACTGTTGTATTTATATTGTATTTTATGCTTCTGGCGTTGACTTCTAAGGCACTAACTATACAATCTGTTGGAGCAACGCCCTAGGGTGAAGCCTAGCTTGCTCGGAAAGTAGAAATGGCCATAAGTTTCACACTGGTTGCTATTATTCGTTTTATACGATGAAAAAACTGTTGTATTTATATTGTATTTTATGCTTCTGGCGTTTACTTCTAAGGACCTAACTATTCGATCTGGTGGAGCAACGCCCTAGAGTGAAGCCTAGGTTGCTCGGAATGTAGAAATGACCATAACTTTCACACTGCTTGCAATTATTCGTTTTATACGATGGAAACGCTGTTGTATTTATATTGTATTTTGTGCTTCTGGCGTTGACTTCTAAGGCACTAACTATTCGATCTGGTGGAGCAACGCCCTAGAGTGAAGCCTAGGTTGCCCGGAACGTAGAATTGGCCATCACTTTCAAACTGGTTGCAATTATACCTGTTATATGATGGAAATACTGCAGTATTTTTTTTGCATTTTATGGTTCGGGCGCTGACTTCTAAGGCCCTAACTATTCAATCCGTTGGAGCAACGCCCTAGGGTGAAGCCTAGGTTGCACGGAAAGTAGAAATGACCATAAGTTTCATACTGGTTGCAATTATTCGTTTTATACGATGGCAAAACTGTTGTATTTATATTGTATTATATGCTTCTGGCGTTGACTTCTAAGGCACTAACTATACGATCTGGTGGAGCAACGCCCTAGAGTGAAGCCTAGGTTGCCCGGAACGTAGAATTGGCCATCACATTCAAACTCGTTGCAATTATTCCTGATATATGATGGAAACACTGTTGTATTTTTTTTGCATTTTATGGTTCGGGCGTTACCTTCTAAGGCACTAACTATTCGATCTGGTGGAGCAACGCCCTAGAGTGAAGCCTAGGTTGCTCGGAATGTAGAAATGACCATAACTTTCACACTGCTTGCAATTATTCGTTTTATACGATGGAAACGCTGTTGTATTTATATTGTATTTTGTGCTTCTGGCGTTGACTTCTAAGGCACTAACTATTCGATCTGGTGGAGCAACGCCCTAGAGTGAAGCCTAGGTTGCCCGGAACGTAGAATTGGCCATCACTTTCAAAATGGTTGCAATTATTCCTGTTATATGATGGATACACTGTTGTATTTTTATTGCATTTTATGCTTCGGGCGTTGACTTCTAAGGCCCTAACTATTCAATCTGTTGGACCAACGCCCTAGGGTGAAGCCTAGCTTGCTCGGAAAGTAGAAATGACCATAGGTTTCATACTGGTTGCAATTATTCGTTTTATACGATGGAAAAGCTGTTGTATTTATATCGTTTTTTATGCTTCTGGCGTTGACTTCTTAGGCCGTAACTATTCCGTCTGGTGGAACAACGCCCTGGAGTGATACCTAGCTTGCCCGGAGCGTAGAATTGGCCATCACTTTCAAACTGGTTGCAATTAATCCTGATATATGATGTAAACACTGTTGTATTTTTTTTGCATTTTACGGTTCGGGCGTTGACATCTAAGGCCCTAACGATACAATCTGTTGGAGCAACGCCCTAGGGTGAAGCCTAGGTTGCTCGGAAAGTAGAAATATCCATAAGTTTCATACTGGTTGCAATTATTCGTTTTATACGATGGAAAAACTGTTGTATTTATATTGTATTTTATGCTTCTGGCGTTGACTTCTAAGGCACTAACTATACAATCTGTTGGAGCAACGCCCTAGGGTGAAGCCTAGCTTGCTCGGAAAGTAGAAATGGCCATAAGTTTCACACTGGTTGCTATTATTCGTTTTATACGATGAAAAAACTGTTGTATTTATATTGTATTTTATGCTTCTGGCGTTTACTTCTAAGGACCTAACTATTCGATCTGGTGGAGCAACGCCCTAGAGTGAAGCCTAGGTTGCTCGGAATGTAGAAATGACCATAACTTTCACACTGCTTGCAATTATTCGTTTTATACGATGGAAACGCTGTTGTATTTATATTGTATTTTGTGCTTCTGGCGTTGACTTCTAAGGCACTAACTATTCGATCTGGTGGAGCAACGCCCTAGAGTGAAGCCTAGGTTGCCCGGAACGTAGAATTGGCCATCACTTTCAAAATGGTTGCAATTATTCCTGTTATATGATGGATACACTGTTGTATTTTTATTGCATTTTATGCTTCGGGCGTTGACTTTTAAGGCCCTAACTATTCAATCTGTTGGACCAACGCCCTAGGGTGAAGCCTAGCTTGCTCGGAAAGTAGAAATGACCATAGGTTTCATACTGGTTGCAATTATTCGTTTAATACGATGGAAAAGCTGTTGTATTTATATCGTTTTTTATGCTTCTGGCGTTGACTTCTTAGGCCGTAACTATTCCGTCTGGTGGAACAACGCCCTGGAGTGATACCTAGCTTGCCCGGAGCGTAGAATTGGCCATCACTTTCAAACTGGTTGCAATTAATCCTGATATATGATGTAAACACTGTTGTATTTTTTTTGCATTTTACGGTTCGGGCGTTGACATCTAAGGCCCTAACTATACAATCTGTTGGAGCAACGCCCTAGGGTGAAGCCTAGGTTGCTCGGAAAGTAGAAATATCCATAAGTTTCATACTGGTTGCAATTATTCGTTTTATACGATGGAAAAACTGTTGTATTTATATTGTATTTTATGCTTCTGGCGTTGACTTCTAAGGCACTAACTATTCGATCTGGTGGAGCAACGCCCTAGAGTGAAGCCTAGGTTGCCCGGAACGTAGAATTGGCCATCACTTTCAAACTGGTTGCAATTAATCCTGATATATGATGTAAACACTGTTGTATTTTTTTTGCATTTTACGGTTCGGGCGTTGACATCTAAGGCCCTAACTATACAATCTGTTGGAGCAACGCCCTAGGGTGAAGCCTAGGTTGCTCGGAAAGTAGAAATATCCATAAGTTTCATACTGGTTGCAATTATTCGTTTTATACGATGGAAAAACTGTTGTATTTATATTGTATTTTATGCTTCTGGCGTTGACTTCTAAGGCACTAACTATTCGATCTGGTGGAGCAACCCCCTAGAGTGAAGCCTAGGTTGCTCGGAATGTAGAAATGACCATAACTTTCACACTGCTTGCAATTATTCGTTTTATACGATGGAAACGCTGTTGTATTTATATTGTATTTTGTGCTTCTGGCGTTGACTTCTAAGGCACTAACTATTCGATCTGGTGGAGCAACGCCCTAGAGTGAAGCCTAGGTTGCCCGGAACGTAGAATTGGCCATCACTTTCAAAATGGTTGCAATTATTCCTGTTATATGATGGATACACTGTTGTATTTTTATTGCATTTTATGCTTCGGGCGTTGACTTTTAAGGCCCTAACTATTCAATCTGTTGGACCAACGCCCTAGGGTGAAGCCTAGCTTGCTCGGAAAGTAGAAATGACCATAGGTTTCATACTGGTTGCAATTATTCGTTTTATACGATGGAAAAGCTGTTGTATTTATATCGTTTTTTATGCTTCTGGCGTTGACTTCTTAGGCCGTAACTATTCCGTCTGGTGGAACAACGCCCTGGAGTGATACCTAGCTTGCCCGGAGCGTAGAATTGGCCATCACTTTCAAACTGGTTGCAATTAATCCTGATATATGATGTAAACACTGTTGTATTTTTTTTGCATTTTACGGTTCGGGCGTTGACATCTAAGGCCCTAACTATACAATCTGTTGGAGCAACGCCCTAGGGTGAAGCCTAGGTTGCTCGGAAAGTAGAAATATCCATAAGTTTCATACTGGTTGCAATTATTCGTTTTATACGATGGAAAAACTGTTGTATTTATATTGTATTTTATGCTTCTGGCGTTGACTTCTAAGGCACTAACTATTCGATCTGGTGGAGCAACGCCCTAGAGTGAAGCCTAGGTTGCCCGGAACGTAGAATTGGCCATCACTTTCAAACTGGTTGCAATTAATCCTGATATATGATGTAAACACTGTTGTATTTTTTTTGCATTTTACGGTTCGGGCGTTGACATCTAAGGCCCTAACTATACAATCTGTTGGAGCAACGCCCTAGGGTGAAGCCTAGGTTGCTCGGAAAGTAGAAATATCCATAAGTTTCATACTGGTTGCAATTATTCGTTTTATACGATGGAAAAACTGTTGTATTTATATTGTATTTTATGCTTCTGGCGTTGACTTCTAAGGCACTAACTATTCGATCTGGTGGAGCAACGCCCTAGAGTGAAGCCTAGGTTGCCCGGAACGTAGAATTGGCCATCACTTTCAAACTGGTTGCAATTATTCCTGATATATGATGGAAACACTGTTGTATTTTTTTAGCATTTTATGGTTCGGGCGTTGACTTCTAAGGCCCTAACTATTCAATCTGTTGTAGCAACGCCTTAGGGTGAAGCCTAGATTGCTCGGAAAGTAGAAATATCCATAAGCTTCATACTGGTTGCAATTACTCGTATTATACGATGGAAAAACTGTTGTATTTATATTGTACTTTATGCTTCTGGCGTTGACTTCTAAGGCGCTAACTATTCGATCTGGTGGAGCAACGCAATAGAGTGATGCCTAGGTTGCGCGGAACGTAGAATTGGCCATCAATTTCAAACTGGTTGCAATTATACCTGTTATATGATGGAAACACTGCTGTATTTTTTTTGCATTTTATGGATCGGGCGTTGACTTCTAAGGCCCTAACTATTCAATCCGTTGGAGCAACGCCCTAGGGCGAAGCCTAGGTTGCTCGGAAGTAGAAATGACCTTAAGTCTCATACTGGTTGCAATTATTCGTTTTATACGATGGAAAAACTGTTGCATTTATATTGTATTTTATGCTTCTGGCGTTGACTTCTAAGGCACTAACTATTCGATCTGGTGGAGCAACGCAATAGAGTGAAGCCTAGGTTGCCGGAACGTAGAATTGGCCATCACTTTCTAACTGGTAGCAATTATTCCTGTTATATGATGGATACACTGTTGTATTTTTATTGCATTTTATGCTTCGGGCGTTGACTTCTAAGGCCCTAACTATTCAATCTGTTGGACCAGCGCCCTAGGGTGAAGCCTAGCTTGCTCGGAAAGTAGAAATGACCATAAGTTTCATACTGGTTGCAATTATTCGTTTTATACGATGGAAAAGCTGTTGTATTTATATCGTATTTTATGCTTCTGGCGTTGACTTCTTAGGCCGTAACTGTTCGGTCTTGTGCAGCAACGCCCTGGAGTGAAACCTAAGTTGCCCAACGTAGAATTGGCCATCACTTTCAAACTGGTTGCAATTATCCCTGATATATGATGGAAACACTGTTGTATTTTTTTTGCATTTTATGGTTCGGGCGTTGACTTCTAAGGCCCTAACTATTCAATCTGTTGGAGCAACGCCCTAGGGTGTGGCCTAGGTTGCTCGGAAAGTAGAAATGTCCATAAGTTTCATACTGGTTGCAATTATTCGTTTTATACGATGGAAAAGCTGTTGTATTTATATCGTATTTTATGCTTCTGGCGTTGACTTCTTAGGCCGTAACTATTCGGTCTGGTGGAGCAACGCCCTGAAGTGAAACCTAGGTTGCCCGGAACGTAGAATTGGCCATCACTTTCAAACTGGTTGCAATTATTCCTGTTATATGATGGAAACACTGTTGTATTTTTTTTGCATTTTATGGTTCGGGCGCTCACTTCTAAGGCCCTAACTATTCAATCTGTTGGACAAACGCCCTAGGGTGAAGCCTAGCTTGCTCGGAAAGTAGAAATGACCATAAGTTTCACACTGGTTGCTATTATTCGTTTTATACGATGAAAAAACTGTTGTATTTATATTGTATTTTATGCTTCTGGCGTTTACTTCTAAGGACCTAACTATTCGATCTGGTGGAGCAACGCCCTAGAGTGAAGCCTAGGTTGCTCGGAATGTAGAAATGACCATAACTTTCACACTGCTTGCAATTATTCGTTTTATACGATGGAAACGCTGTTGTATTTATATTGTATTTTGTGCTTCTGGCGTTGACTTCTAAGGCACTAACTATTCGATCTGGTGGAGCAACGCCCTAGAGTGAAGCCTAGGTTGCCCGGAACGTAGAATTGGCCATCACTTTCAAAATGGTTGCAATTATTCCTGTTATATGATGGATACACTGTTGTATTTTTATTGCATTTTATGCTTCGGGCGTTGACTTCTAAGGCCCTAACTATACAATCTGTTGGAGCAACGCCCTAGGGTGAAGCCTAGGTTGCTCGGAAAGTAGAAATATCCATAAGTTTCATACTGGTTGCAATTATTCGTTTTATACGATGGAAAAACTGTTGTATTTATATTGTATTTTATGCTTCTGGCGTTGACTTCTAAGGCACTAACTATTCGATCTGGTGGAGCAACGCCCTAGAGTGAAGCCTAGGTTGCCCGGAACGTAGAATTGGCCATCACTTTCAAACTGGTTGCAATTAATCCTGATATATGATGTAAACACTGTTGTATTTTTTTTGCATTTTACGGTTCGGGCGTTGACATCTAAGGCCCTAACTATACAATCTGTTGGAGCAACGCCCTAGGGTGAAGCCTAGGTTGCTCGGAAAGTAGAAATATCCATAAGTTTCATACTGGTTGCAATTATTCGTTTTATACGATGGAAAAACTGTTGTATTTATATTGTATTTTATGCTTCTGGCGTTGACTTCTAAGGCACTAACTATTCGATCTGGTGGAGCAACGCCCTAGAGTGAAGCCTAGGTTGCCCGGAACGTAGAATTGGCCATCACCTACGAACTCGTTGCAATTATTCCTGATATATGATGGAAACACTGTTGTATTTTTTTTGCATTTTATGGTTCGGGCGTTACCTTCTAAGGCCCTAACTATTCATTCTGTTGGAGCAACGCCGTAGGGTGGAGCCTAGGTTGCTCGGAAAGTAGAAATGACCATAAGTTTCATACTGGTTGCAATTATTCGTTTTATACGATGGAAAAGCTGTTGTATTTATATTGTACTTTATGCTTCTGGCGTTGACTTCTAAGGCACTAACTATTCGATCTGGTGGAGCAGCGCCCTAGAGTGAAGCCTAGGTTGCCCGGAACGTAGAATTCGCCATCACTTTCAAACTGGTTGCAATTAATCCTGATATATGATGTAAACACTGTTGTATTTTTTTTGCATTTTACGGTTCGGGCGTTGACATCTAAGGCCCTAACTATACAATCTGTTGGAGCAACGCCCTAGGGTGAAGCCTAGGTTGCTCGGAAAGTAGAAATATCCATAAGTTTCATACTGGTTGCAATTATTCGTTTTATACGATGGAAAAACTGTTGTATTTATATCGTTTTTTATGCTTCTGGCGTTGACTTCTTAGGCCGTGACTATTCCGTCTGGTGGAACAACGCCCTGGAGTGATACCTAGCTTGCCCGGAGCGTAGAATTGGCCATCACTTTCAAACTGGTTGCAATTAATCCTGATATATGATGTAAACACAGTTGTATTTTTTTTGCATTTTACGGTTCGGGCGTTGACATCTAAGGCCCTAACTATACAATCTGTTGGAGCAACGCCCTAGGGTGAAGCCTAGGTTGCTCGGAAAGTAGAAATATCCATAAGTTTCATACTGGTTGCAATTATTCGTTTTATACGATGGAAAAACTGTTGTATTTATATTGTATTTTATGCTTCTGGCGTTGACTTCTAAGGCACTAACTATTCGATCTGGTGGAGCAACGCCCTAGAGTGAAGCCTAGGTTGCCCGGAACGTAGAATTGGCCATCACCTACGAACTCGTTGCAATTATTCCTGATATATGATGGAAACACTGTTGTATTTTTTTTGCATTTTATGGTTCGGGCGTTACCTTCTAAGGCCCTAACTATTCATTCTGTTGGAGCAACGCCGTAGGGTGGAGCCTAGGTTGCTCGGAAAGTAGAAATGACCATAAGTTTCATACTGGTTGCAATTATTCGTTTTATACGATGGAAAAGCTGTTGTATTTATATTGTACTTTATGCTTCTGGCGTTGACTTCTAAGGCACTAACTATTCGATCTGGTGGAGCAGCGCCCTAGAGTGAAGCCTAGGTTGCCCGGAACGTAGAATTGGCCATCACTTTCAAACTGGTTGCAATTATTCCTGTTATATGATGGATACACTGTTGTATTTTTATTGCATTTTATGCTTCGGGCGTTGACTTCTAAGGCCCTAACTATTCAATCTGTTGGACCAGCGCCCTAGGGTGAAGCCTAGCTTGCTCGGAAAGTAGAAATGACCATAAGTTTCACACTGGTTGCTATTATTCGTTTTATACGATGAAAAAACTGTTGTATTTATATTGTATTTTATGCTTCTGGCGTTTACTTCTAAGGACCTAACTATTCGATCTGGTGGAGCAACGCCCTAGAGTGAAGCCTAGGTTGCTCGGAATGTGGAAATGACCATAACTTTCACACTGCTTGCAATTATTCGTTTTATACGATGGAAACGCTGTTGTATTTATATTGTATTTTGTGCTTCTGGCGTTGACTTCTAAGGCACTAACTATTCGATCTGGTGGAGCAACGCCCTAGAGTGAAGCCTAGGTTGCCCGGAACGTAGAATTGGCCATCACTTTCAAAATGGTTGCAATTATTCCTGTTATATGATGGATACACTGTTGTATTTTTATTGCATTTTATGCTTCGCGCGTTGGCTTCTAAGGCCCTAACTATTCAATCTGTTGGACCAATGCCCTAGGGTGAAGCCTCGCTTGCTCGGAAAGTAGAAATGACCATAGGTTTCATACTGGTTGCAATTGTTCGTTTTATACGATGGAAAAGCTGTTGTATTTATATCGTTTTTTATGCTTCTGGCGTTGACTTCTTAGGCCGTAACTATTCCGTCTGGTGGAACAACGCCCTGGAGTGATACCTAGCTTGCCCGGAGCGTAGAATTGGCCATCACTTTCAAACTGGTTGCAATTAATCCTGATATATGATGTAAACACTGTTGTATTTTTTTTGCATTTTACGGTTCGGGCGTTGACATCTAAGGCCCTAACTATACAATCTGTTGGAGCAACGCCCTAGGGTGAAGCCTAGGTTGCTCGGAAAGTAGAAATATCCATAAGTTTCATACTGGTTGCAATTATTCGTTTTATACGATGGAAAAACTGTTGTATTTATATTGTATTTTATGCTTCTGGCGTTGACTTCTAAGGCACTAACTATTCGATCTGGTGGAGCAACGCCCTAGAGTGAAGCCTAGGTTGCCCGGAACGTAGAATTGGCCATCACTTTCAAACTGGTTGCAATTAATCCTGATATATGATGTAAACACTGTTGTATTTTTTTTGCATTTTACGGTTCGGGCGTTGACATCTAAGGCCCTAACTATACAATCTGTTGGAGCAACGCCCTAGGGTGAAGCCTAGGTTGCTCGGAAAGTAGAAATATCCATAAGTTTCATACTGGTTGCAATTATTCGTTTTATACGATGGAAAAACTGTTGTATTTATATTGTATATTATGCTTCTGGCGTTGACTTCTAAGGCACTAACTATTCGATCTGGTGGAGCAACGCCCTAGAGGGAAGCCTAGGTTGCCCGGAACGTAGAATTGGCCATCACTTTCAAACTGGTTGCAATTAATCCTGATATATGATGTAAACACTGTTGTATTTTTTTTGCATTTTACGGTTCGGGCGTTGACATCTAAGGCCCTAACTATACAATCTGTTGGAGCAACGCCCTAGGGTGAAGCCTAGGTTGCTCGGAAAGTAGAAATATCCATAAGTTTCATACTGGTTGCAATTATTCGTTTTATACGATGGAAAAACTGTTGTATTTATATTGTATTTTATGCTTCTGGCGTTGACTTCTAAGGCACTAACTATTCGATCTGGTGGAGCAACGCCCTAGAGTGAAGCCTAGGTTGCCCGGAACGTAGAATTGGCCATCACCTACGAACTCGTTGCAATTATTCCTGATATATGATGGAAACACTGTTGTATTTTTTTTGCATTTTATGGTTCGGGCGTTACCTTCTAAGGCCCTAACTATTCATTCTGTTGGAGCAACGCCGTAGGGTGGAGCCTAGGTTGCTCGGAAAGTAGAAATGACCATAAGTTTCATACTGGTTGCAATTATTCGTTTTATACGATGGAAAAGCTGTTGTATTTATATTGTACTTTATGCTTCTGGCGTTGACTTCTAAGGCACTAACTATTCGATCTGGTGGAGCAGCGCCCTAGAGTGAAGCCTAGGTTGCCCGGAACGTAGAATTCGCCATCACTTTCAAACTGGTTGCAATTAATCCTGATATATGATGTAAACACTGTTGTATTTTTTTTGCATTTTACGGTTCGGGCGTTGACATCTAAGGCCCTAACTATACAATCTGTTGGAGCAACGCCCTAGGGTGAAGCCTAGGTTGCTCGGAAAGTAGAAATATCCATAAGTTTCATACTGGTTGCAATTATTCGTTTTATACGATGGAAAAACTGTTGTATTTATATCGTTTTTTATGCTTCTGGCGTTGACTTCTTAGGCCGTGACTATTCCGTCTGGTGGAACAACGCCCTGGAGTGATACCTAGCTTGCCCGGAGCGTAGAATTGGCCATCACTTTCAAACTGGTTGCAATTAATCCTGATATATGATGTAAACACAGTTGTATTTTTTTTGCATTTTACGGTTCGGGCGTTGACATCTAAGGCCCTAACTATACAATCTGTTGGAGCAACGCCCTAGGGTGAAGCCTAGGTTGCTCGGAAAGTAGAAATATCCATAAGTTTCATACTGGTTGCAATTATTCGTTTTATACGATGGAAAAACTGTTGTATTTATATTGTATTTTATGCTTCTGGCGTTGACTTCTAAGGCACTAACTATTCGATCTGGTGGAGCAACGCCCTAGAGTGAAGCCTAGGTTGCCCGGAACGTAGAATTGGCCATCACCTACGAACTCGTTGCAATTATTCCTGATATATGATGGAAACACTGTTGTATTTTTTTTGCATTTTATGGTTCGGGCGTTACCTTCTAAGGCCCTAACTATTCATTCTGTTGGAGCAACGCCGTAGGGTGGAGCCTAGGTTGCTCGGAAAGTAGAAATGACCATAAGTTTCATACTGGTTGCAATTATTCGTTTTATACGATGGAAAAGCTGTTGTATTTATATTGTACTTTATGCTTCTGGCGTTGACTTCTAAGGCACTAACTATTCGATCTGGTGGAGCAGCGCCCTAGAGTGAAGCCTAGGTTGCCCGGAACGTAGAATTGGCCATCACTTTCAAACTGGTTGCAATTATTCCTGTTATATGATGGATACACTGTTGTATTTTTATTGCATTTTATGCTTCGGGCGTTGACTTCTAAGGCCCTAACTATTCAATCTGTTGGACCAGCGCCCTAGGGTGAAGCCTAGCTTGCTCGGAAAGTAGAAATGACCATAAGTTTCACACTGGTTGCTATTATTCGTTTTATACGATGAAAAAACTGTTGTATTTATATTGTATTTTATGCTTCTGGCGTTTACTTCTAAGGACCTAACTATTCGATCTGGTGGAGCAACGCCCTAGAGTGAAGCCTAGGTTGCTCGGAATGTGGAAATGACCATAACTTTCACACTGCTTGCAATTATTCGTTTTATACGATGGAAACGCTGTTGTATTTATATTGTATTTTGTGCTTCTGGCGTTGACTTCTAAGGCACTAACTATTCGATCTGGTGGAGCAACGCCCTAGAGTGAAGCCTAGGTTGCCCGGAACGTAGAATTGGCCATCACTTTCAAAATGGTTGCAATTATTCCTGTTATATGATGGATACACTGTTGTATTTTTATTGCATTTTATGCTTCGCGCGTTGGCTTCTAAGGCCCTAACTATTCAATCTGTTGGACCAACGCCCTAGGGTGAAGCCTCGCTTGCTCGGAAAGTAGAAATGACCATAGGTTTCATACTGGTTGCAATTGTTCGTTTTATACGATGGAAAAGCTGTTGTATTTATATCGTTTTTTATGCTTCTGGCGTTGACTTCTTAGGCCGTAACTATTCCGTCTGGTGGAACAACGCCCTGGAGTGATACCTAGCTTGCCCGGAGCGTAGAATTGGCCATCACTTTCAAACTGGTTGCAATTAATCCTGATATATGATGTAAACACTGTTGTATTTTTTTTGCATTTTACGGTTCGGGCGTTGACATCTAAGGCCCTAACTATACAATCTGTTGGAGCAACGCCCTAGGGTGAAGCCTAGGTTGCTCGGAAAGTAGAAATATCCATAAGTTTCATACTGGTTGCAATTATTCGTTTTATACGATGGAAAAACTGTTGTATTTATATTGTATTTTATGCTTCTGGCGTTGACTTCTAAGGCACTAACTATTCGATCTGGTGGAGCAACGCCCTAGAGTGAAGCCTAGGTTGCCCGGAACGTAGAATTGGCCATCACTTTCAAACTGGTTGCAATTAATCCTGATATATGATGTAAACACTGTTGTATTTTTTTTGCATTTTACGGTTCGGGCGTTGACATCTAAGGCCCTAACTATTCAATCTGTTGGACAAACGCCCTAGGGTGAAGCCTAGCTTGCTCGGAAAGTAGAAATGACCATAAGTTTCACACTGGTTGCTATTATTCGTTTTATACGATGAAAAAACTGTTGTATTTATATTGTATTTTATGCTTCTGGCGTTTACTTCTAAGGACCTAACTATTCGATCTGGTGGAGCAACGCCCTAGAGTGAAGCCTAGGTTGCTCGGAATGTAGAAATGACCATAACTTTCACACTGCTTGCAATTATTCGTTTTATACGATGGAAACGCTGTTGTATTTATATTGTATTTTGTGCTTCTGGCGTTGACTTCTAAGGCACTAACTATTCGATCTGGTGGAGCAACGCCCTAGAGTGAAGCCTAGGTTGCCCGGAACGTAGAATTGGCCATCACTTTCAAAATGGTTGCAATTATTCCTGTTATATGATGGATACACTGTTGTATTTTTATTGCATTTTATGCTTCGGGCGTTGACTTCTAAGGCCCTAACTATACAATCTGTTGGAGCAACGCCCTAGGGTGAAGCCTAGGTTGCTCGGAAAGTAGAAATATCCATAAGTTTCATACTGGTTGCAATTATTCGTTTTATACGATGGAAAAACTGTTGTATTTATATTGTATTTTATGCTTCTGGCGTTGACTTCTAAGGCACTAACTATTCGATCTGGTGGAGCAACGCCCTAGAGTGAAGCCTAGGTTGCCCGGAACGTAGAATTGGCCATCACTTTCAAACTGGTTGCAATTAATCCTGATATATGATGTAAACACTGTTGTATTTTTTTTGCATTTTACGGTTCGGGCGTTGACATCTAAGGCCCTAACTATACAATCTGTTGGAGCAACGCCCTAGGGTGAAGCCTAGGTTGCTCGGAAAGTAGAAATATCCATAAGTTTCATACTGGTTGCAATTATTCGTTTTATACGATGGAAAAACTGTTGTATTTATATTGTATTTTATGCTTCTGGCGTTGACTTCTAAGGCACTAACTATTCGATCTGGTGGAGCAACGCCCTAGAGTGAAGCCTAGGTTGCCCGGAACGTAGAATTGGCCATCACCTACGAACTCGTTGCAATTATTCCTGATATATGATGGAAACACTGTTGTATTTTTTTTGCATTTTATGGTTCGGGCGTTACCTTCTAAGGCCCTAACTATTCATTCTGTTGGAGCAACGCCGTAGGGTGGAGCCTAGGTTGCTCGGAAAGTAGAAATGACCATAAGTTTCATACTGGTTGCAATTATTCGTTTTATACGATGGAAAAGCTGTTGTATTTATATTGTACTTTATGCTTCTGGCGTAGACTTCTAAGGCACTAACTATTCGATCTGGTGGAGCAGCGCCCTAGAGTGAAGCCTAGGTTGCCCGGAACGTAGAATTCGCCATCACTTTCAAACTGGTTGCAATTAATCCTGATATATGATGTAAACACTGTTGTATTTTTTTTGCATTTTACGGTTCGGGCGTTGACATCTAAGGCCCTAACTATACAATCTGTTGGAGCAACGCCCTAGGGTGAAGCCTAGGTTGCTCGGAAAGTAGAAATATCCATAAGTTTCATACTGGTTGCAATTATTCGTTTTATACGATGGAAAAACTGTTGTATTTATATCGTTTTTTATGCTTCTGGCGTTGACTTCTTAGGCCGTGACTATTCCGTCTGGTGGAACAACGCCCTGGAGTGATACCTAGCTTGCCCGGAGCGTAGAATTGGCCATCACTTTCAAACTGGTTGCAATTAATCCTGATATATGATGTAAACACAGTTGTATTTTTTTTGCATTTTACGGTTCGGGCGTTGACATCTAAGGCCCTAACTATACAATCTGTTGGAGCAACGCCCTAGGGTGAAGCCTAGGTTGCTCGGAAAGTAGAAATATCCATAAGTTTCATACTGGTTGCAATTATTCGTTTTATACGATGGAAAAACTGTTGTATTTATATTGTATTTTATGCTTCTGGCGTTGACTTCTAAGGCACTAACTATTCGATCTGGTGGAGCAACGCCCTAGAGTGAAGCCTAGGTTGCCCGGAACGTAGAATTGGCCATCACCTACGAACTCGTTGCAATTATTCCTGATATATGATGGAAACACTGTTGTATTTTTTTTGCATTTTATGGTTCGGGCGTTACCTTCTAAGGCCCTAACTATTCATTCTGTTGGAGCAACGCCGTAGGGTGGAGCCTAGGTTGCTCGGAAAGTAGAAATGACCATAAGTTTCATACTGGTTGCAATTATTCTTTTTATACGATGGAAAAGCTGTTGTATTTATATTGTACTTTATGCTTCTGGCGTTGACTTCTAAGGCACTAACTATTCGATCTGGTGGAGCAGCGCCCTAGAGTGAAGCCTAGGTTGCCCGGAACGTAGAATTGGCCATCACTTTCAAACTGGTTGCAATTATTCCTGTTATATGATGGATACACTGTTGTATTTTTATTGCATTTTATGCTTCGGGCGTTGACTTCTAAGGCCCTAACTATTCAATCTGTTGGACCAGCGCCCTAGGGTGAAGCCTAGCTTGCTCGGAAAGTAGAAATGACCATAAGTTTCACACTGGTTGCTATTATTCGTTTTATACGATGAAAAAACTGTTGTATTTATATTGTATTTTATGCTTCTGGCGTTTACTTCTAAGGACCTAACTATTCGATCTGGTGGAGCAACGCCCTAGAGTGAAGCCTAGGTTGCTCGGAATGTGGAAATGACCATAACTTTCACACTGCTTGCAATTATTCGTTTTATACGATGGAAACGCTGTTGTATTTATATTGTATTTTGTGCTTCTGGCGTTGACTTCTAAGGCACTAACTATTCGATCTGGTGGAGCAACGCCCTAGAGTGAAGCCTAGGTTGCCCGGAACGTAGAATTGGCCATCACTTTCAAAATGGTTGCAATTATTCCTGTTATATGATGGATACACTGTTGTATTTTTATTGCATTTTATGCTTCGCGCGTTGGCTTCTAAGGCCCTAACTATTCAATCTGTTGGACCAATGCCCTAGGGTGAAGCCTCGCTTGCTCGGAAAGTAGAAATGACCATAGGTTTCATACTGGTTGCAATTGTTCGTTTTATACGATGGAAAAGCTGTTGTATTTATATCGTTTTTTATGCTTCTGGCGTTGACTTCTTAGGCCGTAACTATTCCGTCTGGTGGAACAACGCCCTGGAGTGATACCTAGCTTGCCCGGAGCGTAGAATTGGCCATCACTTTCAAACTGGTTGCAATTAATCCTGATATATGATGTAAACACTGTTGTATTTTTTTTGCATTTTACGGTTCGGGCGTTGACATCTAAGGCCCTAACTATACAATCTGTTGGAGCAACGCCCTAGGGTGAAGCCTAGGTTGCTCGGAAAGTAGAAATATCCATAAGTTTCATACTGGTTGCAATTATTCGTTTTATACGATGGAAAAACTGTTGTATTTATATTGTATTTTATGCTTCTGGCGTTGACTTCTAAGGCACTAACTATTCGATCTGGTGGAGCAACGCCCTAGAGTGAAGCCTAGGTTGCCCGGAACGTAGAATTGGCCATCACTTTCAAACTGGTTGCAATTAATCCTGATATATGATGTAAACACTGTTGTATTTTTTTTGCATTTTACGGTTCGGGCGTTGACATCTAAGGCCCTAACTATACAATCTGTTGGAGCAACGCCCTAGGGTGAAGCCTAGGTTGCTCGGAAAGTAGAAATATCCATAAGTTTCATACTGGTTGCAATTATTCGTTTTATACGATGGAAAAACTGTTGTATTTATATTGTATATTATGCTTCTGGCGTTGACTTCTAAGGCACTAACTATTCGATCTGGTGGAGCAACGCCCTAGAGGGAAGCCTAGGTTGCCCGGAACGTAGAATTGGCCATCACTTTCAAACTGGTTGCAATTAATCCTGATATATGATGTAAACACTGTTGTATTTTTTTTGCATTTTACGGTTCGGGCGTTGACATCTAAGGCCCTAACTATACAATCTGTTGGAGCAACGCCCTAGGGTGAAGCCTAGGTTGCTCGGAAAGTAGAAATATCCATAAGTTTCATACTGGTTGCAATTATTCGTTTTATACGATGGAAAAACTGTTGTATTTATATTGTATTTTATGCTTCTGGCGTTGACTTCTAAGGCACTAACTATTCGATCTGGTGGAGCAACGCCCTAGAGTGAAGCCTAGGTTGCCCGGAACGTAGAATTGGCCATCACCTACGAACTCGTTGCAATTATTCCTGATATATGATGGAAACACTGTTGTATTTTTTTTGCATTTTATGGTTCGGGCGTTACCTTCTAAGGCCCTAACTATTCATTCTGTTGGAGCAACGCCGTAGGGTGGAGCCTAGGTTGCTCGGAAAGTAGAAATGACCATAAGTTTCATACTGGTTGCAATTATTCGTTTTATACGATGGAAAAGCTGTTGTATTTATAATGTACTTTATGCTTCTGGCGTTGACTTCTAAGGCACTAACTATTCGATCTGGTGGAGCAGCGCCCTAGAGTGAAGCCTAGGTTGCCCGGAACGTAGAATTCGCCATCACTTTCAAACTGGTTGCAATTAATCCTGATATATGATGTAAACACTGTTGTATTTTTTTTGCATTTTACGGTTCGGGCGTTGACATCTAAGGCCCTAACTATACAATCTGTTGGAGCAACGCCCTAGGGTGAAGCCTAGGTTGCTCGGAAAGTAGAAATATCCATAAGTTTCATACTGGTTGCAATTATTCGTTTTATACGATGGAAAAACTGTTGTATTTATATCGTTTTTTATGCTTCTGGCGTTGACTTCTTAGGCCGTGACTATTCCGTCTGGTGGAACAACGCCCTGGAGTGATACCTAGCTTGCCCGGAGCGTAGAATTGGCCATCACTTTCAAACTGGTTGCAATTAATCCTGATATATGATGTAAACACAGTTGTATTTTTTTTGCATTTTACGGTTCGGGCGTTGACATCTAAGGCCCTAACTATACAATCTGTTGGAGCAACGCCCTAGGGTGAAGCCTAGGTTGCTCGGAAAGTAGAAATATCCATAAGTTTCATACTGGTTGCAATTATTCGTTTTATACGATGGAAAAACTGTTGTATTTATATTGTATTTTATGCTTCTGGCGTTGACTTCTAAGGCACTAACTATTCGATCTGGTGGAGCAACGCCCTAGAGTGAAGCCTAGGTTGCCCGGAACGTAGAATTGGCCATCACCTACGAACTCGTTGCAATTATTCCTGATATATGATGGAAACACTGTTGTATTTTTTTTGCATTTTATGGTTCGGGCGTTACCTTCTAAGGCCCTAACTATTCATTCTGTTGGAGCAACGCCGTAGGGTGGAGCCTAGGTTGCTCGGAAAGTAGAAATGACCATAAGTTTCATACTGGTTGCAATTATTCGTTTTATACGATGGAAAAGCTGTTGTATTTATATTGTACTTTATGCTTCTGGCGTTGACTTCTAAGGCACTAACTATTCGATCTGGTGGAGCAGCGCCCTAGAGTGAAGCCTAGGTTGCCCGGAACGTAGAATTGGCCATCACTTTCAAACTGGTTGCAATTATTCCTGTTATATGATGGATACACTGTTGTATTTTTATTGCATTTTATGCTTCGGGCGTTGACTTCTAAGGCCCTAACTATTCAATCTGTTGGACCAGCGCCCTAGGGTGAAGCCTAGCTTGCTCGGAAAGTAGAAATGACCATAAGTTTCACACTGGTTGCTATTATTCGTTTTATACGATGAAAAAACTGTTGTATTTATATTGTATTTTATGCTTCTGGCGTTTACTTCTAAGGACCTAACTATTCGATCTGGTGGAGCAACGCCCTAGAGTGAAGCCTAGGTTGCTCGGAATGTGGAAATGACCATAACTTTCACACTGCTTGCAATTATTCGTTTTATACGATGGAAACGCTGTTGTATTTATATTGTATTTTGTGCTTCTGGCGTTGACTTCTAAGGCACTAACTATTCGATCTGGTGGAGCAACGCCCTAGAGTGAAGCCTAGGTTGCCCGGAACGTAGAATTGGCCATCACTTTCAAAATGGTTGCAATTATTCCTGTTATATGATGGATACACTGTTGTATTTTTATTGCATTTTATGCTTCGCGCGTTGGCTTCTAAGGCCCTAACTATTCAATCTGTTGGACCAACGCCCTAGGGTGAAGCCTCGCTTGCTCGGAAAGTAGAAATGACCATAGGTTTCATACTGGTTGCAATTGTTCGTTTTATACGATGGAAAAGCTGTTGTATTTATATCGTTTTTTATGCTTCTGGCGTTGACTTCTTAGGCCGTAACTATTCCGTCTGGTGGAACAACGCCCTGGAGTGATACCTAGCTTGCCCGGAGCGTAGAATTGGCCATCACTTTCAAACTGGTTGCAATTAATCCTGATATATGATGTAAACACTGTTGTATTTTTTTTGCATTTTACGGTTCGGGCGTTGACATCTAAGGCCCTAACTATACAATCTGTTGGAGCAACGCCCTAGGGTGAAGCCTAGGTTGCTCGGAAAGTAGAAATATCCATAAGTTTCATACTGGTTGCAATTATTCGTTTTATACGATGGAAAAACTGTTGTATTTATATTGTATTTTATGCTTCTGGCGTTGACTTCTAAGGCACTAACTATTCGATCTGGTGGAGCAACGCCCTAGAGTGAAGCCTAGGTTGCCCGGAACGTAGAATTGGCCATCACTTTCAAACTGGTTGCAATTAATCCTGATATATGATGTAAACACTGTTGTATTTTTTTTGCATTTTACGGTTCGGGCGTTGACATCTAAGGCCCTAACTATACAATCTGTTGGAGCAACGCCCTAGGGTGAAGCCTAGGTTGCTCGGAAAGTAGAAATATCCATAAGTTTCATACTGGTTGCAATTATTCGTTTTATACGATGGAAAAACTGTTGTATTTATATTGTATATTATGCTTCTGGCGTTGACTTCTAAGGCACTAACTATTCGATCTGGTGGAGCAACGCCCTAGAGGGAAGCCTAGGTTGCCCGGAACGTAGAATTGGCCATCACTTTCAAACTGGTTGCAATTAATCCTGATATATGATGTAAACACTGTTGTATTTTTTTTGCATTTTACGGTTCGGGCGTTGACATCTAAGGCCCTAACTATACAATCTGTTGGAGCAACGCCCTAGGGTGAAGCCTAGGTTGCTCGGAAAGTAGAAATATCCATAAGTTTCATACTGGTTGCAATTATTCGTTTTATACGATGGAAAAACTGTTGTATTTATATTGTATTTTATGCTTCTGGCGTTGACTTCTAAGGCACTAACTATTCGATCTGGTGGAGCAACGCCCTAGAGTGAAGCCTAGGTTGCTCGGAAAGTAGAAATGACCATAGGTTTCACACTGGTTGCAATTATTCGTTTTATACGATGGAAAAGCTGTTGTATTTATATTGTACTTTATGCTTCTGGCGTTGACTTCTAAGGCACTAACTATTCGATCTGGTGGAGCAACGCCCTAGAGTGAAGCCTAGGTTGCTCGGAATGTAGAAATGACCATAACTTTCACACTGCTTGCAATTATTCGTTTTATACGATGGAAACGCTGTTGTATTTATATTGTATTTTGTGCTTCTGGCGTTGACTTCTAAGGCACTAACTATTCGATCTGGTGGAGCAACGCCCTAGAGTGAAGCCTAGGTTGCCCGGAACGTAGAATTGGCCATCACTTTCAAAATGGTTGCAATTATTCCTGTTATATGATGGATACAGTGTTGTATTTTAATTGCATTTTATGCTTCGGGCGTTGACTTCTAAGGCCCTAACTATTCAATCTGTTGGACCAACGCCCTAGTGTGAAGCCTAGCTTGCTCGGAAAGTAGAAATGACCATAGGTTTCATACTGGTTGCAATTATTCGTTTTATACGATGGAAAAGCTGTTGTATTTATATCGTTTTTTATGCTTCTGGCGTTGACTTCTTAGGCCGTAACTATTCCGTCTGGTGGAACAACGCCCTGGAGTGATACCTAGCTTGCTCGGAGCGTAGAATTGGCCATCACTTTCAAACTGGTTGCAATTAATCCTGATATATGATGTAAACACTGTTGTATTTTTTTTGCATTTTACGGTTCGGGCGTTGACATCTAAGGCCCTAACTATACAATCTGTTGGAGCAACGCCCTAGGGTGAAGCCTAGGTTGCTCGGAAAGTAGAAATATCCATAAGTTTCATACTGGTTGCAATTATTCGTTTTATGCGATGGAAAAACTGTTGTATTTATATTGTATTTTATGCTTCTGGCGTTGACTTCTAAGGCACTAACTATTCGATCTGGTGGAGCAACGCCCTAGAGTGAAGCCTAGGTTGCCCGGAACGTAGAATTGGCCATCACTTTCAAACTGGTTGCAATTAATCCTGATATATGATGTAAACACTGTTGTATTTTTTTTGCATTTTACGGTTCGGGCGTTGACATCTAAGGCCCTAACTATACAATCTGTTGGAGCAACGCCCTAGGGTGAAGCCTAGGTTGCTCGGAAAGTAGAAATATCCATAAGTTTCATACTGGTTGCAATTATTCGTTTTATACGATGGAAAAACTGTTGTATTTATATTGTATTTTATGCTTCTGGCGTTGACTTCTAAGGCACTAACTATTCGATCTGGTGGAGCAACGCCCTAGAGTGAAGCCTAGGTTGCCCGGAACGTAGAATTGGCCATCACTTTCAAACTGGTTGCAATTAATCCTGATATATGATGTAAACACTGTTGTATTTTTTTTGCATTTTACGGTTCGGGCGTTGACATCTAAGGCCCTAACTATACAATCTGTTGGAGCAACGCCCTAGGGTGAAGCCTAGGTTGCTCGGAAAGTAGAAATATCCATAAGTTTCATACTGGTTGCAATTATTCGTTTTATACGATGGAAAAACTGTTGTATTTATATTGTATTTTATGCTTCTGGCGTTGACTTCTAAGGCACTAACTATTCGATCTGGTGGAGCAACGCCCTAGAGTGAAGCCTAGGTTGCCCGGAACGTAGAATTGGCCATCACCTACGAACTCGTTGCAATTATTCCTGATATATGATGGAAACACTGTTGTATTTTTTTTGCATTTTATGGTTCGGGCGTTACCTTCTAAGGCCCTAACTATTCATTCTGTTGGAGCAACGCCGTAGGGTGGAGCCTAGGTTGCTCGGAAAGTAGAAATGACCATAAGTTTCATACTGGTTGCAATTATTCGTTTTATACGATGGAAAAGCTGTTGTATTTATATTGTACTTTATGCTTCTGGCGTTGACTTCTAAGGCACTAACTATTCGATCTGGTGGAGCAGCGCCCTAGAGTGAAGCCTAGGTTGCCCGGAACGTAGAATTGGCCATCACTTTCAAACTGGTTGCAATTATTCCTGTTATATGATGGATACACTGTTGTATTTTTATTGCATTTTATGTTTCGGGCGTTGACTTCTAAGGCCCTAACTATTCAATCTGTTGGACCAGCGCCCTAGGGTGAAGCCTAGCTTGCTCGGAAAGTAGAAATGACCATAAGTTTCACACTGGTTGCTATTATTCGTTTTATACGATGAAAAAACTGTTGTATTTATATTGTATTTTATGCTTCTGGCGTTTACTTCTAAGGACCTAACTATTCGATCTGGTGGAGCAACGCCCTAGAGTGAAGCCTAGGTTGCTCGGAATGTAGAAATGACCATAACTTTCACACTGCTTGCAATTATTCGTTTTATACGATGGAAACGCTGTTGTATTTATATTGTATTTTGTGCTTCTGGCGTTGACTTCTAAGGCACTAACTATTCGATCTGGTGGAGCAACGCCCTAGAGTGAAGCCTAGGTTGCCCGGAACGTAGAATTGGCCATCACTTTCAAAATGGTTGCAATTATTCCTGTTATATGATGGATACACTGTTGTATTTTTATTGCATTTTATGCTTCGGGCGTTGGCTTCTAAGGCCCTAACTATTCAATCTGTTGGACCAACGCCCTAGGGTGAAGCCTAGCTTGCTCGGAAAGTAGAAATGACCATAGGTTTCATACTGGTTGCAATTATTCGTTTTATACGATGGAAAAGCTGTTGTATTTATATCGTTTTTTATGCTTCTGGCGTTGACTTCTTAGGCCGTAACTATTCCGTCTGGTGGAACAACGCCCTGGAGTGATACCTAGCTTGCCCGGAGCGTAGAATTGGCCATCACTTTCAAACTGGTTGCAATTAATCCTGATATATGATGTAAACACTGTTGCATTTTTTTTGCATTTTACGGTTCGGGCGTTGACATCTAAGGCCCTAACTATACAATCTGTTGGAGCAACGCCCTAGGGTGAAGCCTAGGGTGCTCGGAAAGTAGAAATATCCATAAGTTTCATACTGGTTGCAATTATTCGTTTTATACGATGGAAAAACTGTTGTATTTATATTGTATTTTATGCTTCTGGCGTTGACTTCTAAGGCACTAACTATTCGATCTGGTGGAGCAACGCCCTAGAGTGAAGCCTAGGTTGCCCGGAACGTAGAATTGGCCATCACTTTCAAACTGGTTGCAATTATACCTGTTATATGATGGAAATACTGCAGTATTTTTTTTGCATTTTATGGTTCGGGCGCTGACTTCTAAGGCCCTAACTATTCAATCCGTTGGAGCAACGCCCTAGGGTGAAGCCTAGGTTGCACGGAAAGTAGAAATGACCATAAGTTTCATACTGGTTGCAATTATTCGTTTTATACGATGGCAAAACTGTTGTATTTATATTGTATTATATGCTTCTGGCGTTGACTTCTAAGGCACTAACTATACGATCTGGTGGAGCAACGCCCTAGAGTGAAGCCTAGGTTGCCCGGAACGTATAATTGGCCATCACCTTCAAACTCGTTGCAATTATTCCTGATATATGATGGAAAGACTGTTGTATTTTTTTTGCATTTTATGGTTCGGGCGTTACCTTCTAAGGCCCTAACTGTTCATTCTGTTGGAGCAACGCCGTAGGGCGGAGCCTAGGTTGCTCGGAAAGTAGAAATGACCATAAGTTTCACACTGGTTGCAATTATTCGTTTTATACGATGGAAAAGCTGTTGTATTTATATTGTACTTTATTCTTCTGGCGTTGACTTCTAAGGCACTAACTATTCGATCTGGTGGAGCAACGCCCTAGAGTGAAGCCTAGGTTGCTCGGAATGTAGAAATGACCATAACTTTCACACTGCTTGCAATTATTCGTTTTATACGATGGAAACGCTGTTGTATTTATATTGTATTTTGTGCTTCTGGCGTTGACTTCTAAGGCACTAACTATTCGATCTGGTGGAGCAACGCCCTAGAGTGAAGCCTAGGTTGCCCGGAACGTAGAATTGGCCATCACTTTCAAAATGGTTGCAATTATTCCTGTTATATGACGGATACACTGTTGTATTTTTATTGCATTTTATGCTTCGGGCGTTGACTTCTAAGGCCCTAACTATTCAATCTGTTGGACCAACGCCCTAGGGTGAAGCCTAGCTTGCTCGGAAAGTAGAAATGACCATAGGTTTCATACTGGTTGCAATTATTCGTTTTATACGATGGAAAGGCTGTTGTATTTATATCGTTTTTTATGCTTCTGGCGTTGACTTCTTAGGCCGTAACTATTCCGTCTGGTGGAACAACGCCCTGGAGTGATACCTAGCTTGCCCGGAGCGTAGAATTGGCCATCACTTTCAAACTGGTTGCTATTAATCCTGATATATGATGTAAACACTGTTGTATTTTTTTTGCATTTTACGGTTCGGGCGTTGACATCTAAGGCCCTAACGATACAATCTGTTGGAGCAACTCCCTAGGGTGAAGCCTAGGTTGCTCGGAAAGTAGAAATATCCATAAGTTTCATACTGGTTGCAATTATTCGTTTTATACGATGGAAAAACTGTTGTATTTATATTGTATTTTATGCTTCTGGCGTTGACTTCTAAGGCACTAACTATTCGATCTGGTGGAGCAACGCCCTAGAGTGTAGCCTAGGTTGCCCGGAACGTAGAATTGGCCATCACTTTCAAACTGGTTGCAATTATTCCTGATATATGATGGAAACACTGTTGTATTTTTTTAGCATTTTATGGTTCGGGCGTTGACTTCTAAGGCCCTAACTATTCAATCTGTTGTAGCAACGCCTTAGGGTGAAGCCTAGATTGCTCGGAAAGTAGAAATATCCATAAGCTTCATACTGGTTGCAATTACTCGTATTATACGATGGAAAAACTGTTGTATTTATATTGTACTTTATGCTTCTGGCGTTGACTTCTAAGGCGCTAACTATTCGATCTGGTGGAGCAACGCAATAGAGTGATGCCTAGGTTGCGCGGAACGTAGAATTGGCCATCAATTTCAAACTGGTTGCAATTATACCTGTTATATGATGGAAACACTGCTGTATTTTTTTTGCATTTTATGGATCGGGCGTTGACTTCTAAGGCCCTAACTATTCAATCCGTTGGAGCAACGCCCTAGGGCGAAGCCTAGGTTGCTCGGAAGTAGAAATGACCATAAGTCTCATACTGGTTGCAATTATTCGTTTTATACGATGGAAAAACTGTTGCATTTATATTGTATTTTATGCTTCTGGCGTTGACTTCTAAGGCACTAACTATTCGATCTGGTGGAGCAACGCAATAGAGTGAAGCCTAGGTTGCCGGAACGTAGAATTGGCCATCACTTTCTAACTGGTTGCAATTATTCCTGTTATATGATGGATACACTGTTGTATTTTTATTGCATTTTATGCTTCGGGCGTTGACTTCTAAGGCCCTAACTATTCAATCTGTTGGACCAGCGCCCTAGGGTGAAGCCTAGCTTGCTCGGAAAGTAGAAATGACCATAAGTTTCATACTGGTTGCAATTATTCGTTTTATACGATGGAAAAGCTGTTGTATTTATATCGTATTTTATGCTTCTGGCGTTGACTTCTTAGGCCGTAACTGTTCGGTCTTGTGCAGCAACGCCCTGGAGTGAAACCTAAGTTGCCCAACGTAGAATTGGCCATCACTTTCAAACTGGTTGCAATTATCCCTGATATATGATGGAAACA
Source organism: Calliopsis andreniformis (assembly GCF_051401765.1). Taxonomy (NCBI): domain Eukaryota; kingdom Metazoa; phylum Arthropoda; class Insecta; order Hymenoptera; family Andrenidae; genus Calliopsis; species Calliopsis andreniformis. The sequence goes on from NC_135072.1 coordinate 17,503,145, forward strand.
CTGTTGTATTTTTTTTGCATTTTATGGTTCGGGCGTTGACTTCTAAGGCCCTAACTATTCAATCTGTTGGAGCAACGCCCTAGGGTGTGGCCTAGGTTGCTCGGAAAGTAGAAATGTCCATAAGTTTCATACTGGTTGCAATTATTCGTTTTATACGATGGAAAAGCTGTTGTATTTATATCGTATTTTATGCTTCTGGCGTTGACTTCTTAGGCCGTAACTATTCGGTCTGGTGGAGCAACGCCCTGGAGTGAAACCTAGGTTGCCCGGAACGTAGAATTGGCCATCACTTTCAAACTGGTTGCAATTATTCCTGTTATATGATGGAAACACTGTTGTATTTTTTTTGCATTTTATGGTTCGGGCGCTCACTTCTAAGGCCCTAACTATTCAATCTGTTGGACAAACGCCCTAGGGTGAAGCCTAGCTTGCTCGGAAAGTAGAAATGACCATAAGTTTCACACTGGTTGCTATTATTCGTTTTATACGATGAAAAAACTGTTGTATTTATATTGTATTTTATGCTTCTGGCGTTTACTTCTAAGGACCTAACTATTCGATCTGGTGGAGCAACGCCCTAGAGTGAAGCCTAGGTTGCTCGGAATGTAGAAATGACCATAACTTTCACACTGCTTGCAATTATTCGTTTTATACGATGGAAACGCTGTTGTATTTATATTGTATTTTGTGCTTCTGGCGTTGACTTCTAAGGCACTAACTATTCGATCTGGTGGAGCAACGCCCTAGAGTGAAGCCTAGGTTGCCCGGAACGTAGAATTGGCCATCACTTTCAAAATGGTTGCAATTATTCCTGTTATATGATGGATACACTGTTGTATTTTTATTGCATTTTATGCTTCGGGCGTTGACTTCTTAGGCCCTAACTATTCAATCTGTTGGACCCACGCCCTAGGGTGAAGCCTAGCTTGCTCGGAAAGTAGAAATGACCATAGGTTTCATACTGGTTGCAATTATTCGTTTTATACGATGGAAAAGCTGTTGTATTTATATCGTTTTTTATGCTTCTGGCGTTGACTTCTTAGGCCGTGACTATTCCGTCTGGTGGAACAACGCCCTGGAGTGATACCTAGCTTGCCCGGAGCGTAGAATTGGCCATCACTTTCAAACTGGTTGCAATTAATCCTGATATATGATTTAAACACTGTTGTATTTTTTTTGCATTTTACGGTTCGGGCGTTGACATCTAAGGCCCTAACTATACAATCTGTTGGAGCAACGCCCTAGGGTGAAGCCTAGGTTGCTCGGAAAGTAGAAATATCCATAAGTTTCATACTGGTTGCAATTAATCGTTTTATACGATGGAAAAACTGTTGTATTTATATTGTATTTTATGCTTCTGGCGTTGACTTCTAAGGCCCTAACTATTCAATCCGTTGGAGCAACGCCCTAGGGCGAAGCCTAGGTTGCTCGGAAGTAGAAATGACCATAAGTCTCATACTGGTTGCAATTATTCGTTTTATACGATGGAAAAACTGTTGCATTTATATTGTATTTTATGCTTCGGGCGTTGACTTCTAAGGCCCTAACTATTCAATCTGTAGGGGCAACGCCCTAGGGTGAAGCCTAGGTTGCTCGGAAAGTAGAAATGACCATAAGTTTCATACTGGTTGCAATTATTCGTTTTATACGATGAAAAAACTGTTGTATTTATATTGTATTTTATGCTTCTGGCGTTGACTTCTAAGGCCGTAGCTGTTCAATCTAGTGGAGCAACGCCCTAGAATGAAGCCCAGGTTGCCCGGAAAGGAGAAATGACCATCACTTTCTAACTGGTTGCAATTAATCCTTTTATACGATGGAAAAGCTGTTGTATTTATATCGTATTTTATGCTTCTGGCGTTTACTTCTAAGGACCTAACTATTCGATCTGGTGGGGCAACGCCCTAGAGTGAAGCCTAGGTTGCTCGGAATGTAGAAATGACCATAACTTTCACACTGCTTGCAATTATTCGTTTTATACAATGGAAACGCTGTTGTATTTATATTGTATTTTATGCATCTGGCGTTGACTTCTAAGGCCGTAGCTATTAGATGTGGTGGAGCAACGCCCTAGAATGGCGCCTAGGGTGCTCGGAACGTAGAAATGACCATTACTTGCACACTGGTTGCTATTATTCGTTTTATACGATGGAAAAGCTGTTGTATTTATATCGTTTTTTATGCTTCTGGCGTTGACTTCTTAGGCCGCAACTATTCGGTCTGGTGGAGCAACGCCCTGGAGTGAAACCTAGGTTGCCCGGAACGTAGAATTGGCCATCACTTTCAAACTGGTTGCAATTATTCCTGTTATATGATGGAAACACTGTTTTTTTTTTTTGCATTTTATGGTTGGGGCGTTGACTTCTAAGGCCCTAACTATTCAATCTGTTGGACCAACGCCCTAGGGTGAAGCCTAGCTTGCTCGGAAAGTAGAAATGACCATAAGTTTCATACTGGTTGCAATTATACGTTTTATACGATGGAAAAGCTGGTGTATTTATATCGTATTTTATGCTTCTGGCGTTGACTTCTTAGGCCGTAACTATTCGATCTGGTGGAGCAACGCCCTAGAGTGAAGCCTAGGTTGCTCGGAATGTTGAAATGACCATAACTTTCACACTGGTTGCAATTATTCGTTTTATACAATGGAAAACCTGTTCGATTTATTTTGTATTTTATGCTTCGGGCGTTGACTTCTAAGGCCCTAACTGTTTGATCTGGTGGACCAACGCCCTAGAATGAAGCCTAGGTTGACCGGAACGTAGAAATGACCATATCTTTCATACTGTTTGCAATCATTAATTTATTCGATGCCAAAGCTGTTGTATTTATATTGTATTTTATGCTTCTGGCATTGACTTCCTAGGCCCCAACTATTCGATCTGGAGGAGCAATACCTCAGAGTTAAGTCTAGGATGCCCGAAAGGCCGAAATGATCATTACTTTCACGCTTATTGCAGTTATTCCTGTTATATGATGGAAACACTGTTGTATTTTTATTGCATTTTATGCTTCTGGCGTTGACTTCTTAGGCCGTAACTATTCGGTCTGGTGGAGCAACGCCCTGGAGTGAAACCTAGGTTGCCCGCAACGTAGAATTGGCCATCACTTTCAAACTGGTTGCAATTGTTCCTGATATATGATGGAAACACTGTTGTATTTTTTTTGCATTTTATGGTTCGGGCGTTGACTTCTAAGGCCCTAACTATTCAATCTGTTGGAGCAACGCCCTAGGGTGAAGCCTAGGTTGCTCGGAAAGTAGAAATATCCATAAGTTTCATACTGGTTGCAATTAATCGTTTTATACGATGGAAAAGCTGTTGTATTTATATTGTATTTTATGCTTCTGGCGTTGACTTCTAAGGCACTAACTATTCGATCTGGTGGAGCATCGCAATAGAGTGATGCCTAGGTTGCCCGGAACGTAGAATTGGCCATCAATTTCAAACTGGTTGCAATTATACCTGTTATATGATGGAAACACTGCTGTATTTTTTTTGCATTTTATGGTACGGGCGCTGACTTCTAAGGCCCTAACTATTCAATCCGTAGGAGCAACGCCCTAGGTTAGAGCCTAGGTTGCTCGGAAAGTAGAAATGACCATAAGTTTCATACTGGTTGCAATTATTCGTTTTATACGATGGAAAAACTGTTGTATTTATATTGTATTTTATGCTTCTGGCGTTGACTTCTAAGTCACTAACTATACGATCTGGTGGAGCAACGCCCTAGAGTGAAGCCTAGGTTGCCCGGAACGTAGAATTGGCCATCACTTTCAAACTGGTTGTAATTATTCCTGATATATGATGGAAACACTGTTGTATTTTTTTTGCATTTTATGGTTCGGGCGTTGACTTCTAAGGCCCTAACTATTCGATCTGGTGGAGCAACGCCCTAGGGTGAAGCCTAGGTTGGCCGGAATGTAGAAATGTCCATAACTTTCACACTGGTTGTAATTATTCGTTTTATACGATTGAAAAGCTGTTGTATTTATATTGTATTTTATGCTTCTGGCGTTGACTTCTTAGGCCCTAACTATTCCCTCTGGTGGATCAACACGCCAGAGTGAAACCTACGTTGCCCGGAACGTAGAAATGACCATTCCTTTCACACTGGTTGCAATTATTCCTGTTATACGATGGAAAAACTGTTGTATTTTAATTGTATTTTATGCTTTTGGCGATGAATTCTAAGTCCCTAGCTATTCGATCTGGTGGAGCAATGCCCTAGAGTGACGCCTAGCTTGCTCGGAACGTTGAAATGACCATAACTTTCACACTGGTTGCTATTATTCGTGTTATACGACGTAAAAGCTGTTTTATTTATATGGTATTTTATGCTTCTGGCGTTGACTTCTTAGGACCAAACTATTCGACCTGGTGGAGCAACGCCCTAGAGTGACACCTAGGTTGCCCTGAACGTAGAAATGACCATTACATTCACACTGGTTGCAATTATTCCTGTTATACGATGGAACAACTGTTGTATTATTATTGTATTCTATGCTTCTGGCGATTAATTCTAAGTCGCTATCTATTTGGTCAGGTGGAGCAACGACCTAGAGTGAAGCCTAGGTTGCCCGGAACGTAGAAATGACAATTACTTTCACACTGTTTGCTATTATTCATTTTGTACGATGGAAAAGCTGTTGTACTTATATAGTATTTTATTCTTATGGCGTTGAATTCTAAGTCCCTAGCTATTCCATCTGGTGGAGCAACGCCCTAGGGTAAAGCCCAGGTTGCGCGGAACGTAGAAATGACCATAACTTTCAAACTGGTTGCAATTATTCCTGATATATGATGGAAACACTGTTGTATTTTTTTTGCATTTTATGGTTCGGGCGTTGACTTCTACGGCCCTAACTATTCAATCTGTTGGAGCAACGCCCTAGGGTGAAGCCTAGGTTGCTCGGAAAGCAGAAATATCCATAGGTTTCATACTGATTGCAATTACTCGTATTATACGATGGAAAAAATGTTGTATTTATATTGTATTTTATGCTTCTGGCGTTGACTTCTAAGGCGCTAACTATTCGATCTGGTGGAGCAACGCCATAGAGTGATGCCTAGGTTGCCCGGAACGTAGAATTGGCCATCAATTTCAAACTGGTTGCAATTATACCTGTTATATGATGGAAACACTGCTGTATTTTTCTTTGCATTTTATGGATCGGGCGTTGACTTCTAAGGCCCTAACTATTCAATCCGTTGGAGCAACGCCCTAGGGCGAAGCCTAGGTAGACCGGATCGTAGAAATGTCAATATCTTTCACACTGTTTGCAATTTTTCGTTTTATACGATGGAAAAACTGTTTCATTTATTTCGTATTTTATGCTTCGGGCGTTGACTTCTAAGGCCCTAACTATGCGATCTAGTGGAGCAACGCCCTAGAGTGCAGCCTAGGTTGCCCGGAAAGTAGAAATGACCATAACTTTCACACTGGTTGCTATCATTCGTTTTATACGATGGAAAAACTGTTGTATTTATATTGTATTTTATGCTTCTGGCGTTCACTTCTTAGGCCCTAACTATTCGATCTGGTGGAACAACGGCCTAGGGTGAAGCCTAGGTTGCCCGGAACGTAGAAATGACCTTAACTTTTACACTGGTAGCAATTATTCGTTTTATACAATGGAAAAACTGTTCTATTTATTTTGTATTTAATGCTTCGGGCGTTGACTTCTAAGGCCCTAACTGTTTGATCTGGTGGAGCAACGCCCTAGAGTGAAGCCTAGGTTGCCCGGTACGTAGAAATGACCATCACTATCAAAGTGGTTGCAATTATTCGTTTTATACGATGGAAAAGCTGTTGTATTTATATCGTATTTTATGCTTCTGGCGTTGACTTCTTAGGCCCTAACAATACCATCTGGTGGAACAACGCCCTAGGGTGAAGCCTTGGTTGCCCGGAAAGTAGAAATGACCATAACTTTCACACTGGTAACAATTATTCGTTTTATACGATGGAAAATCTGTTGTATTTATGTTGCATTTTATGCTTCTGGCGTTGACTTCTTAGGCCCTAACTATTTGATCCGGTGGAGCAACGCCCTAGAGCGAAGTCTAGGTTGCCCGGTACGTAGAAATGACCATCACTTTCATACTGGTTGCAATTATTCGTTTTATATGATGGAAAAGCTGTTGTATTTATATCGTATTTTATGCTTCGGGCGTTGACTTCATAGGCCCTAACATTTCGATCTGGTGGAGCAACGCCCTACAGTGAAGCCTAGGTTGCCCGGAACGTAGATATGACCATAACCTTCACACAGGTTGCAATTATTCGTTTTATACGGTGTAAAGGCTGTTGTGTTTATTTTGTATTTTATTTTTCTGGTGTTGACTTCTTAGGCCCTAACTATTCGATCTGGAGGAACAACGCCGTAGAGTGAAGCCTAGGTTGCCCGGAACGTAGAAACGACCATTACTTTCACACTGTTTGCAATTATTCCTTTTATACGATGGAAAAGCTGTTGTATTTATATCGTATTTTATGCTCCTGGCGTTGACTTCTAAGGACCTAACTATTCGATCTGGTGGAGCAACGCCCCAGAGTGAAGCCTAGGTTGCCGTAAACGTAGAAATGACCATTACTTTCACAATGTTTGCAATTATTCATTTTATACGATGGAAAAGCTGTTGTACTTATATTGTATTTTATCCACCTGGCGTTGACTTCTAAGGCCGTAGCTATTAGATGTGGTGGAGCATCGCCCTAGAGTGACGCCTAGGGTGCTCTGAACGTAGAAATGACCATTACTTTCACACTGTTTGCAATTATTCATTTTATACGATGGAAAAGCTGTTCTATTTATTTTGTATTTTATGCTTCGGGCGTTGACTTCTAAGCCCCTAACTATTCGATCTGGTGGTGCAACGCACTAGAGTGAAGCCTAGGTTGCCTGGAACGGAGAAATAACCATAACTTTCACACTGGTTGCTATTATTCGGTTTTTACGATGGAAAACCTGTTATATTTATATTGTATTTTATGCTTCTGGCGTTGACTTCTAAGGCCCTAACTATTCGATCTGGTGGAGCAACGCCCTAGAGTGAAACCTAGGTTGCCCGGTACGTAGGAATGACCATCACTTTCAAACTGGTTGCAATTATTCCTTTTATACGATGGAAAAGCTGTTGTATTTATATCGTATTTTATGCTTCTGGCGTTGACTTCTAAGGCCCTAACTATTCAATCTGTTGGACCAACGCCCTAGGGTGAAGCCTAGGTTGCTCGGAAAGTAGATATGACCATAAGTTTCATACTGGTTGCAATTATTCGTTTTATACGATGGAAAAACTGTTGAATTTATATTGTATTTTATGCTTCTGGCGTTGACTTCTAAGGCACTAACTATTCGATCTGGTGGAGCAACGCCCTAGGGCGATGCCTAGGTTGCCCTGAACGTAGAAATGACCATAACTTTCACACTGGTTGCAATTATTTGTTTTATACGATGGAAAAGCTGTTGTATTTATATCGTATTTTATGCTTCTGGCGTTTACTTCTTGGGCCCTAACTATTCGATCTCGTGGAAGAACGCCCTAGGGTGAAGCCTAGGTTGCCCGGAACGTAGAAATCACCATAGCTTTTACACTGGCAGCAATTATTCGTTTTACACATTGGAAAAACCGTTCTATTTATTTTGTATTTTATGCTTCGGGCGTTGACTTCTAAGGCCCTAACTGTTTGATCTGGTGGAGCATCGCCGTAGAGTGAAGCCTAGGTTGCCCGGAACGTAGAAATGACCATAGCTTTCACACTGGTTGCTATTATTCGTTTTATACGATGGAAAAACAGTTATATTTATATTGTATTCAAGCTTCTGGCGTTGACTTCTGAGGCCGTTGCTATTCGATGTGGTGGAAGAACGCCATAGAGTGAAGCCTAGGTAGACCGGATCGTAGAAATGTCCATATCTTTCACACTGTTTGCAATTTTTCGTTTTATAAGATGGAAAAACTGTTTCATTTATTTCGTATTTTATGCTTCGGGCGTTGACTTCTAAGGCCCTAACTATGCGATCTAGTGGAGCAACGCCCTAGAGTGCAGCGTAGGTTGCCCGGAAAGTAGAAATGACCATAACTTTCACACTGGTTGCTATCATTCGTTTTATACGATGGAAAAACTGTTGTATTTATATTGTATTTTATGCTTCTGGCGTTCACTTCTTAGGCCCTAACTATTCGATCTGGTGGAACAACGGCCTAGGGTGAAGCCTAGGTTGCCCGGAACGTAGAAATGACCTTAACTTTTACACTGGTAGCAATTATTCGTTTTATACAATGGAAAAACTGTTCTATTTATTTTGTATTTAATGCTTCGGGCGTTGACTTCTAAGGCCCTAACTGTTTGATCTGGTGGAGCAACGCCCTAGAGCGAAGTCTAGGTTGCCCGGTACGTAGAAATGACCATCACTTTCATACTGGTTGCAATTATTCGTTTTATATGATGGAAAAGCTGTTGTATTTATATCGTATTTTATGCTTCGGGCGTTGACTTCATAGGCCCTAACATTTCGATCTGGTGGAGCAACGCCCTACAGTGAAGCCTAGGTTGCCCGGAACGTAGATATGACCATAACCTTCACACAGGTTGCAATTATTCGTTTTATACGGTGTAAAGGCTGTTGTGTTTATTTTGTATTTTATTTTTCTGGTGTTGACTTCTTAGGCCCTAACTATTCGATCTGGAGGAACAACGCCGTAGAGTGAAGCCTAGGTTGCCCGGAACGTAGAAACGACCATTACTTTCACACTGTTTGCAATTATTCCTTTTATACGATGGAAAAGCTGTTGTATTTATATCGTATTTTATGCTCCTGGCGTTGACTTCTAAGGACCTAACTATTCGATCTGGTGGAGCAACGCCCCAGAGTGAAGCCTAGGTTGCCGTAAACGTAGAAATGAACATTACTTTCACAATGTTTGCAATTATTCATTTTATACGATGGAAAAGCTGTTGTACTTATATTGTATTTTATCCATCTGGCGTTGACTTCTAAGGCCGTAGCTATTAGATGTGGTGGAGCATCGCCCTAGAGTGACGCCTAGGGTGCTCGGAACGTAGAAATGACCATTACTTTCACACTGTTTGCAATTACTCATTTTATACGATGGAAAAGCTGTTCTATTTATTTTGTATTTTATGCTTCGGGCGTTGACTTCTAAGCCCCTAACTATTCGATCTGGTGGTGCAACGCACTAGAGTGAAGCCTAGGTTGCCTGGAACGGAGAAATAACCATAACTTTCACACTGGTTGCTATTATTCGGTTTTTACGATGGATAACCTGTTATATTTATATTGTATTTTATGCTTCTGGCGTTGACTTCTAAGGCCCTAACTATTCGATCTGGTGGAGCAACGCCCTAGAGTGAAACCGGGGTTGCCTGGTACGTAGGAATGACCATCACTTTCAAACTGGTTGCAATTATTCCTTTTATACGATGGAAAAGCTGTTGTATTTATATCGTATTTTATGCTTCTGGCGTTGACTTCTAAGGCCCTAACTATTCAATCTGTTGGACCAACGCCCTAGGGTGAAGCCTAGGTTGCTCGGAAAGTAGATATGACCATAAGTTTCATACTGGTTGCAATTATTCGTCTTATACGATGGAAAAACTGTTGAATTTATATTGTATTTTATGCTTCTGGCGTTGACTTCTAAGGCACTAACTATTCGATCTGGTGGAGCAACGCCCTAGGGCGAAGCCTAGGTTGCCCTGAACGTAGAAATGACCATAACTTTCACACTGGTTGCAATTATTTGTTTTATACGATGGAAAAGCTGTTGTATTTATATCGTATTTTATGCTTCTGGCGTTGACTTCTTGGGCCCTAACTATTCGATCTCGTGGAAGAACGCCCTAGGGTGAAGCCTAGGTTGCCCGGAACGTAGAAATCACCATAGCTTTTACACTGGCAGCAATTATTCGTTTTACACATTGGAAAAACCGTTCTATTTATTTTGTATTTTATGCTTCGGGCGTTGACTTCTAAGGCCCTAACTGTTTGATCTGGTGGAGCATCGCCGTAGAGTGAAGCCTAGGTTGCCCGGAACGTAGAAATGACCATAGCTTTCACACTGGTTGCTATTATTCGTTTTATACGATGGAAAAACTGTTATATTTATATTGTATTCAAGCTTCTGGCGTTGACTTCTGAGGCCGTTGCTATTCGATGTGGTGGAAGAACGCCAATTAGTGAAGCCTAGGTAGACCGGATCGTAGAAATGTCCATATCTTTCACACTGTTTGCAATTTTTCGTTTTATAAGATGGAAAAACTGTTTCATTTATTTCGTATTTTATGCTTCGGGCGTTGACTTCTAAGGCCCTAACTATGCGATCTAGTGGAGCAACGCCCTAGAGTGCAGCCTAGGTTGCCCGGAAAGTAGAAATGACCATAACTTTCACACTGGTTGCTATCATTCGTTTTATACGATGGAAAAACTGTTGTATTTATATTGTATTTTATGCTTCTGCCGTTCACTTCTTAGGCCCTAACTATTCGATCTGGTGGAACAACGGCCTAGGGTGAAGCCTAGGTTGCCCGGAACGTAGAAATGACCTTAACTTTTACACTGGTAGCAATTATTCGTTTTATACAATGGAAAAACTGTTCTATTTATTTTGTATTTAATGCTTCGGGCGTTGACTTCTAAGGCCTTAACTGTTTGATCTGGTGGAGCAACGCCCTAGAGTGAAGCCTAGGTTGCCCGGTACGTAGAAATGACCATCACTATCAAACTGGTTGCAATTATTCGTTTTATATGATGGAAAAGCTGTTGTATTTATATCGTATTTTATGCTTCGGGCGTTGACTTCTTAGGCCCTAACATTTCGATCTGGTGGAGCAACGCCCTACAGTGAAGCCTAGGTTGCCCGGAACGTAGATATGACCATAACCTTCACACAGGTTGCAATTATTCGTTTTATACGGTGTAAAGGCTGTTGTGTTTATTTTGTATTTTATTTTTCTGGTGTTGACTTCTTAGGCCCTAACTATTCGATCTGGAGGAACAACGCCGTAGAGTGAAGCCTAGGTTGCCCGGAACGTAGAAACGAGCATTACTTTCACACTGTTTGCAATTATTCCTTTTATACGATGGAAAAGCTGTTGTATTTATATCGTATTTTATGCTCCTGGCGTTGACTTCTAAGGACCTAACTATTCGATCTGGTGGAGCAACGCCCCAGAGTGAAGCCTAGGTTGCCGGAAACGTAGAAATGACCATTACTTTCACAATGTTTGCAATTATTCATTTTATACGATGGAAAAGCTGTTGTACTTATATTGTATTTTATCCATCTGGCGTTGACTTCTAAGGCCGTAGCTATTAGATGTGGTGGAGCATCGCCCTAGAGTGATGCCTAGGGTGCTCGGAACGTAGAAATGACCATTACTTTCACACTGTTTGCAATTATTCATTTTATACGATGGAAAAGCTGTTCTATTTATTTTGTATTTTATGCTTCGGGCGTTGACTTCTAAGCCCCTAACTATTCGATCTGGTGGTGCAACGCACTAGAGTGAAGCCTAGGTTGCCTGGAACGGAGAAATAACCATAACTTTCACAATGGTTGCTATTATTCGGTTTTTACGATGGAAAACCTGTTATATTTATATTGTATTTTATGCTTCTGGCGTTGACTTCTAAGGCCCTAACTATTCGATCTGGTGGAGCAACGCCCTAGAGTGAAACCTAGGTTGCCCGGTACGTAGGAATGACCATCACTTTCAAACCGGTTGCAATTATTCCTTTTATACGATGGAAAGGCTGTTGTATTTATATCGTATTTTATGCTTCTGGCGTTGACTTCTAAGGCCCTAACTATTCAATCTGTTGGACCAACGCCCTAGGGTGAAGCCTAGGTTGCTCGGAAAGTAGATATGACCATAAGTTTCATACTGGTTGCAATTATTCGTTTTATACGATGGAAAAACTGTTGAATTTATATTGTATTTTATGCTTCTGGCGTTGACTTCTAAGGCACTAACTATTCGATCTGGTGGAGCAACTCCCTAAAGTGAAGCCTAGGTTGCCCGGAACGTAGAATTCTCCATCACTTTCAAACTGGTTGCAATTATTCCTGTTATTCGATGGAAACACTGTTGTATTTTTTTTGCATTATATGGTTCGGGCGTTGACTTCTAAGTCCCTAGCTATTCAATCTGTTGGAGCAGCGCCCTAGGGTGTGGCCTAGGTTGCTCGGAAAGTAGAAATGTCCATAAGTTTCATACTGGTTGCAATTAATCGTTTTATACGATGGAAAAACTGTTGTACTTATATTGTATTTTATGCTTCTGGCGTTGACTTCTAAGGCACTAACTATTCGATCTGGTGGAGCAACGCAATAGAGTGATGCCTAGGTTGCCCGGAACGTAGAATTGGCCATCAATTTCAAACTGGTTGCAATTATACCTGTTATATGATGGAAACACTGCTGTATTTTTTTTGCATTTTATGGTACGGGCGCTGACTTCTAAGGCCCTAACTATTCAATCCGTTGGAGCAACGCCCTAGGTTAGAGCCTAGGTTGCTCGGAAAGTAGAAATGACCATAAGTTTCATACTGGTTGCAATTATTCGTTTTATACGATGGAAAAACTGTTGTATTTATATTGTATTTTATGCTTCTGGCGTTGACTTCTAAGACACTAACTATACGATCTGGTGGAGCAACGCCCTAGAGTGAAGCCTAGGTTGCCCGGAACGTAGAATTGGCCATCACTTTCAAACTGGTTGCAATTATTCCTGATATATGATGGAAACACTGTTGTATTTTTTTTGCATTTTATGGTTCGGGCGTTGACTTCTAAGGCCCTAACTATTCGATCTGGTGGAGCAACGCCCTAGGGTGAAGCCTAGGTTGGCCGGAATGTAGAAATGTCCATAACTTTCACACTGGTTGCAATTATTCGTTTTATACGATTGAAAAGCTGTTGTATTTATATTGTATTTTATGCTTCTGGCGTTGACTTCTTAGGCCCTAACTATTCCCTCTGGTGGACCAACACGCCAGAGTGAAACCTACGTTGCCCGGAACGTAGAAATGACCATTCCTTTCACACTGGTTGCAATTATTCCTGTTATACGATGGAAAAACTGTTGTATTTTAATTGTATTTTATGCTTTTGGCGATGAATTCTAAGTCCCTAGCTATTCGATCTGGTGGAGCAACGCCCTAGAGTGACGCCTAGCTTGCTCGGAACGTAGAAATGACCATTACTTTCACACTGGTTGCAACTATTCGTTTTATACGATGCAAAAGCTGTTGTATTTATATCGTATTTTTTGCTTCTGGCGTTGACTTCTAAGGCATTAACTATTCGATCTGGTGGAACAACGACCTAGAGTGAGGCCTAGGTTGTCCGGAACGTAGAACTGACCATAACTTTTACGCTGGCAGCAATTATTCGTTTTATACGATGGAAAGGCTGTTATATTTATATTGTATTTTATACTTCTGGCGTTGACTTCTTAGGCCCTAACTGTTCGATCTGGTGGAACAACGCCCTAGGGTGAAGCCCAGGTTGCCGGGAAAGTAGAAATGACCATAACTTTCACACTTGTTGCAATTATTCGTTTTATACGATGGAAAAGCTGTGGCTTCTTTATTGTATTTTATTCATCTGGGGCTGACTTCTAAGGCCGTAGCTATTAGATGTGGAGGAGCAACGCCCTAGAGTGACGCCTAGGTTGCCCGGAACGTAGAAATGACCATAACTTTCACACCGGTAGCAACTATTCGTTTTATACGATGGAAAAACTGTTCTATTTATTTTGTGTTTTATGCTTCGGGCGTTGACTTCTGAGGCCCTAACTATTCAATCTGTTGGTGCAACGCCCTAGGGTGAAGCCTAGGTTGCCCGGAACGTAGAAATGACCATAACTTTCACACTGGTTGCTATTATTCGTTTTATGCGATGGAAAAACTGTTATATTTATATTGTATTTTATGCTTCTGGCGTTGACTTCTTAGGCCCTAACTATTCGATCTGTTGGAGCAACGCCCTAGGGTGAGGCCTAGGTTGCCCGGAACGTCGAAATGACCAGAACTTTCACACTGGTAGCAATTATTCGTTTTATACAATGGAAAACCTGTTCGATTTATATTGTACTTTATGTTTCGGGCGTTGACTTCTAAGGCCCTAACTGTTTGATCTGGTGGAGCAACACCCTGGAGTGAAGCCTATGTTGCCCGGAACGTCGAAACGACCAGAACTCTCACACTGGTTGCAATTATTCGTTTTATACGATGTAAAAGCTGTTGTATTTATATCGTATTTTAAGCTTCTGGCGTTGACTTCTTAGGCCCTAAGTATTCGATCTGGTGGAGCAACGCCCTAGAGTGAAACCTAGGTAGCCCGGAACGTAGAAATCACCATTACATTCACACTGGTTGCAATTATTCCTGTTATACGATGGAAAAACTGTTGTATCTTTATTGTATTCTATGCTTGTGACGTTTCATTCTAAGTCGCTAGCTATTTGATCTGGTGGAGCAACGACCTAGAGTGAAGCCTAGGCTGCCCGGAACGTAGAAATGACCATTACTTTCACACTGGTTGCAACTATTCGTTTTATACGATGCAAAAGCTGTTGTATTTATATCGTATTTTATGCTTCTGGCGTTGACTTCTTAGGACCTAACTATTCGAACTGGTGGAGCAACGCCCTGGTGTGAAACCTAGGTTGCCCGGAACGTAGAAATGACCATAACTCTCACACCGGTAGCAACTATTCGTCTTATACGATGGAAAAGCTGTTCTATTTATTTTGTATTTTATGCTTCGGGCGTTGACTTCTGAGGCTCTAACTATTCAATCTGTTGGTGCAACGCCCTAGGGTGAAGCCTAGGTTGCCCGGAACGTAGAAATGACCATCACTTTCACACTGGTTGCAATTATTCCTGTTATACGATGGAAAAACTCTTGTATATTAATCGTATTTTATGCTTCGGGCGTTGACTTCTATGGCCCTAACTATTCGATCTGGTGGAACAACGCCCTAGAGTGAAGCCTAGGTTGCCTAGAATGTAGAAATGACCATAACTTTCACACGGGTTGCAATTATTCCTGTTATAGGATGGAAAGACTGTTGTATTTTTATTGTATTTTATGCTTCAGGCGTTGACTTCTGAGGCCGTAGCTATTCGATGTGGTTGAACAACGCCCTAGGGTGAATCCTAGGCTGCCCGGAACGTAGAAATGACCATAACTTTCACACTGGTTGCAATTATTCGTTTTATACGATGGAAAAGCTGTTGTATTTATATCGTATCTTATGCTTCTGGCGTTGACTTCTTAGGCCCTAACAATTCGATCTGGTGGAGCAACGCCCTAGAGTGAAGCCGAGGTTGCCCGGAACGTAGAAATGACCATCACTTTCAAACTGGTTGCAACTATTCGTTTTATACGATGGAAAATCTGTTCTATTTATTTTGTGTTTTATGCTTCGGGCGTTGACTTCTGAGGCCCTAACTATTCAATCTGTTGGTGCAACGCCCTAGGGTGAAGCCTAGGTTGCCCGGAACGTAGAAATGACCATAACTTTCACACTGGTTGCTATTATTCGTTTTATGCGATGGAAAAACTGTTATATTTATATTGTATTTTATGCTTCTGGCGTTGACTTCTTAGGCCCTAACTATTCGATCTGTTGGAGCAACGCCCTAGGGTGAGGCCTAGGTTGCCCGGAACGTCGAAATGACCAGAACTTTCACACTGGTAGCAATTATTCGTTTTATACAATGGAAAACCTGTTCGATTTATATTGTATTTTATGCTTCGGGCGTTGACTTCTAAGGCCCTAACTGTTTGGCCTGGTGGAGCAACACCCTGGAGTGAAGCCTAGGTTGCCCGGAACGTCGAAACGACCAGAACTCTCACACTGGATGCAATTATTCGTTTTATACGATGTAAAAGCTGTTGTATTTATATCGTATTTTATGCTTCTGGCGTTGACTTCTTAGGCCCTAAGTATTCGATCTGGTGGAGCAACGCCCTAGAGTGAAACCTAGTTAGCCCGGAACGTAGAAATCACCATTACATTCACACTGGTTGCAATTATTCCTGTTATACGATGGAAAAACTGTTGTATCTTTATTGTATTCTATGCTTGTGACGTTTCATTCTAAGTCGCTAGCTATTTGATCTGGTGGAGCAACGACCTAGAGTGAAGCCTATGCTGCCCGGAACGTAGAAATGACCATTACTTTCACACTGGTTGCATCTATTCGTTTTATACGATGCAAAAGCTGTTGTATTTATATCGTATTTTATGCTTCTGGCGTTGACTTCTTAGGACCTAACAATTCGAACTGGTGGAGCAACGCCCTGGTGTGAAACCTAGGTTGCCCGGAACGTAGAAATGACCATAACTCTCACACCGGTAGCAACTATTCGTTTTATACGATGGAAAACTGTTCTATTTATTTTGTATTTTATGCTTCGGGCGTTGACTTCTGAGGCTCTAACTATTCAATCTGTTGGTGCAACGCCCTAGGGTGAAGCCTAGGTTGCCCGGAACGTAGAAATGACCATCACTTTCACACTGGTTGCAATTATTCCTGTTATACGATGGAAAAACTCTTGTATTTTTATTGTATTTTATGCTTGAGGCGTTGACTTCTGAGGCCGTAGCTATTCGATGTGGTTGAACAACGCCCTAGGGTGAATCCTAGATTGCCCGGAACGTAGAAATGACCATAACTTTCACACTGGTTGCAATTATTCGTTTTATACGATGGAAAAGCTGTTGTATTTATATCGTATCTTATGCTTCTGGCGTTGACTTCTTAGGCCCTAACAATTCGATCTGGTGGAGCAACGCCCTAGAGTGAAGCCGAGGTTGCCCGGAACGTAGAAATGACCATCACTTTCAAACTGGTTGCAATTATTCCTGTTATATGATGGAAAATCTGTTGTATTTTTATTGCATTCTGTGCTTCGGGCACTGACTTCTAAGGCCCAGCTATTCAATCTGTTGGAGCAACGCCCTAGGGTGTAGCCTAGGTAGCCCAGAACGTAGAAATGACCATAACTTTCACACTGGTCGCTATTATTCGTTTTATACGATGGAGAGACTGTTATATTTATATTGTATTTTATGCTTCTGGCGTTGCCTTCTTAGGCCCTAGCTGTTCCATCTGGTGGAACAACGCCCTAGAGTGAAGCCTAGGTTGCCCGGAACGTAGATATCACCATAACTTTCACACTGGTTGCTATTATTCGTTCGATACGATGGAAAGACTGTTATATTTATATTGTATCTTATGCTTCTGTCGTTGACTTCTTAGGCCCTAACAATTCGATCTGGTGGAACAACGCCCTAGAGTGAAGCCTAGGTTGCCTGGAACGTACAAATGACCATCACTTTCACACGGGTTGCAATTATTCCTGTTGTAGGATGGAAAGACTGTTGTATTTTTATTGTATTTTATGCTTCAGGCGTTGACTTCTGAGACCGTAGCTATTCGATGTGGTGGAAGAACGCCATAGAGTGAAGCCTAGGTTGCCCGTAACGTAGAAATGACCATCACTTTCAAACTGGTTGCAATTATTCCGGTTATATGATGGAAAAACTGTTGTATTTTTATTGCATTTTATGCTTCGGCCATTGACTTCTAAGGCCCTAACTATTCAATCTGTTGGAGCAACGCCCTAGGGTGTAGCCTAGGTTGCCTGGAAAGAAGAAATGACCACAACTTTCATACTGGTTGCAATTACTCGTTTTATATGATGGAAAAACTGTTGTATTTATATTGTATTTTATGCTTCTGGCGTTCACTTCATAGGCCCTAACTATTCGATCTGGTGGAACAACGCCCTGGGGCGAAGCCTAGGTTGCTCGGAATGTAGAAATGACCATAACATTCACACTGGTTGCAACTATTCCTGTTATATGATGGAAAAACTGTTGTATTTTTAATGCATTTTATTTTTCGGGCATTGACTTCTAAGGTCCTAACTATTCAATCGGTTGGAGCAACGCGCTAGGGGGAAGCCTAGGTTGCGCGGACAGTAGAAATGACAATTACCTTCACACTGGTTGCAATTATTCGTTTTATACGATGGAAAAGCTGTTGCATCTTTATTGTATTTTATGATTCTGTCGTTGGCGTCTAAGGCCGTAGCTATTAGATGTGGAGGAGCAACGAACTAGAGTGACGCCTAGGTTGCCCGGAACGTGGAATGACCACTACTTTCGCAATGTTTGCAATTATTCATTTTATACGATGGAAAAACTGTTGTACTTATATTGTATTTTATGCTTCTAGCGTTGACTTCTTATGCCCTAACTACTCCATCTGGTGGAACAACGCCCTAGCGTGAAGCCTAGGTTGCCCGGAAACTAGAAATTACCATCACTTTCAAACTGCTTGCAAATATTCCTGTTATATGATGGAAAAGCTGTTGTATTTTTATTGCATTTTATGCTTCGGGCAATGACTTCTAAGGCCCTAACTATTCAATCTGTAGGAGCAACGCCCTACGGTGTAGCCTAGGTTGCCCGGAACGTAGAACTGACCATAACTTTTACACTGGTAGCAATTATTCGTTTTATACAATGGAAAAACTGTTGTACTTATATTGTATTTTATGCTTCTGGCGTTGACTTCTAAGGCACTAACTATTCGATCTGGTGGAGCAACGTCCTAGAGTGAAGCCTAGGTTGCCCGGAACGTAGAAATGACCATAACTTTCACACTGGTTGCAATTATTCGTTTTATACGATGGAAAAACTGTTGTATTGATATTGTATTTTATGGTTCTGGCGCTGACTTCTAAGGCACTAACTATTCGATCTGGTGGAGCAACGCCCTAGAGTGAAGCCGGGGTTGCCCAGAACGTAGAAATGACCATCACTTTCAAACTGGTTGCAATTATTCCGGTTATATGATGGAAAGTCTGTTGTATTTTTATTGCATTTTATGCTTCGGGCATTGACTTCTAAGGCCCTAACTATTCAATCTGTTGGATCAACGCCCAAGGGTGTAGCCTAGGTTGTCCGGATAGTAGAAATGACCACAACTTTCATACTGGTTGCAATTACTCGTTTTATGTGATGGAAAAACTGTTGTATTTATATTGTATTTTATGCGTCGGGCGTTCACTTCCTATGCCCTAACTATTCGATCTGGTGGAACAACGCCCTCGGGTGAAGCCTAGGTTGCCCGGAACGTAGAAATGACCATTACTTTCACAATGTTTGCAATTATTCATTTTATACGATGGAAAAGCTCTTGTATCTTTATTGTATTCTATGCTTGTGACGTTTCATTCTAAGTCGCTAGCTATTTGATCTGGTGGAGCAACGACCTAGAGTGAAGCCTAGGCTGCCCGGAACGTAGAAATTACCATTACTTTCACAGTGGTTGCAACTATTCGTTTTATACGATGCAAAAGCTGTTGTATTTATATCGTATTTTATGCTTCTGGCGTTGACTTCTTAGGACCTAAATATTCGAACTGGTGGAGCAACGCAATAGAGTGAAGCCTAGGTTGCCCGGAACGTAGAAATGACCATAACTCTCACACCGGTAGCAACTATTCGTTTTATACGATGGAAAAGCTGTTCTATTTATTTTGTATTTTATGCTTCGGGCGTTGACTTCTGAGGCTCTAACTATTCAATCTGTTGGTGCAACGCCCTAGGGTGAAGCCTAGGTTGCCCGGAACGTAGAAATGACCATCACTTTCACACTGGTTGCAATTATTCCTGTTATACGATGGAAAAACTCTTGTATATTTATCGTATTTTATGCTTCGGGCGTTGACTTCTATGGCCCTAACTATTCGATCTGGTGGAACAACGCCCTAGAGTGAAGCCTAGGTTGCCTGGAATGTAGAAATGACCATAACTTTCACACGGGTTGCAATTATTCCTGTTATAGGATGGAAAGACTGTTGTATTTTTATTGTATTTTATGCTTCAGGCGTTGACTTCTGAGGCCGTAGCTATTCGATGTGGTTGAACAACGCCCTAGGGTGAATCCTAGGTTGCCCGGAACGTAGAAATGACCATAACTTTCACACTGGTTGCAATTATTCGTTTTATACGATGGAAAAGCTGTTGTATTTATATCGTATTTTATGCCTCTGGCGTTGACTTCTTAGGCCGTGACTATTCCATCTGGTGGAACAACGCCCTACGGTGAAGCGTAGGTTGCCCGGAAAGTAGAAATGACCATAACTTTCACACTGGTAGCAATTATTCGTTTTATACGATGGAAAAACTGTTGTATTTATATAGTATTTTATGCTTCTGGCGTTCACTTCTTGGCCCTAACTATTCGATCTGGAGGAGCAACGCCCTAGAGTGAAGCCTAGATTGCCCAGAACGTTGAAATGACCATAACTTTCACACTGGTTGCTAATGTTCGTTTTATACGATGGAAAAACTGTTATATTTATATTGTATTTTATACTTATGGCGTTGAATTCTAAGTCCCTATTTATTTGATCTGGTGGAGCAACGCCCTAGAGTGAAACCTAGGTTACCCGGAACGTAGAAATGACCAGTACTTTCACACTCTTTGCAGTTATTCCTGTTATACGATGGAAAAACTGTTGCATCTTTATTGTATTTTATTCTTCTGGCGTTGACTTCTAAGGCCCTAACTATTCGATAAGGTGGAGCAACGCCCCAGAGTGAAACCTAGGTTGCTCGAAATGTAGAAATGACCATAACTTTCACACTGGTTGCAATTATTCATTTTATACGATGGATATACTGTTGTACTTATATTGTATTTTATTCTTATGGCGTTGAATTCTAAGTCTCTAGCTATTCGATATGGTGGAGCAACGCCCTGGAGTGAAACCTAGGTTTCCGGGAACGTAGAAATGACCAGTACTTTCATACTGTTTGTAGTTGTTCCTGTTATACGATGGAAAAACTTTTGCATCTATATTGTATTTTATGCTTCAGGCGTTGACTTCTAAGGCCCTAGCAATTCGATTTGGTGGAGCAACGCCCTAGAGTGGGGCCTAGGTTGCCCGGTACGTAGATATGTCCATTACTTTCACACTGTTTGCAAATATACATTATATACGATGGAAAATCTGTTGTATTTATGTTGCATTTTATGCTTCTGGCGTTGACTTCTTAGGCCCTAACTATTTGATCCGGTGGAGCAACGCCCTAGAGCGAAGTCTAGGTTGCCCGGTACGAAGAAATGACCATCACTTTCATACTGGTTGCAGTTATTCGTTTTATATGATGGAAAAGCTGTTGTATTTATATCGTATTTTATGCTTCGGGCGTTGATTTCTTAGGCCCTAACATTTCGATCTGGTGGAGCAACGCCCTACAGTGAAGCCTAGGTTGCCCGGAACGTAGATATGATCATAACCTTCACAAAGGTTGCAATTATTCGTTTTATACGGTGTAAAGGCTGTTGAGTTTATTTTGTATTTTATTTTTCTGGTGTTGACTTCTTAGGCCCTAACTATTCGATCTGGAGGAACAACGCCGTAGAGTGAAGCCTAGGTTGCCCGGAACGTAGAAACGACCATTACTTTCACACTGTTTGCAATTATTCCTTTTATACGATGGAAAAGCTGTTGTATTTATATCGTATTTTATGCTCCTGGCGTTGACTTCTAAGGACCTAACTATTCGATCTGGTGGAGCAATGCCCTAGAGTGAAACCTAGGTTGCCCGGTACGTAGGAATGACCATCACTTTCAAACTGGTTGCAATTATTCCTTTTATACGATGGAAAAGCTGTTGTATTTATATCGTATTTTATGCTTCTGGCGTTGACTTCTAAGGCCCTAACTATTCAATCTGTTGGACCAACGCCCTAGGGTGAAGCCTAGGTTGCTCGGAAAGTAGATATGACCATAAGTTTCATACTGGTTGCAATTATTCGTTTTATACGATGGAAAAACTGTTGAATTTATATTGTATTTTATGCTTCTGGCGTTGACTTCTAAGGCACTAACTATTCGATCTGGTGGAGCAACTCCCTAAAGTGAAGCCTAGGTTGCCCGGAACGTAGAATTCTCAATCACTTTCAAACTGGTTGCAATTATTCCTGTTATTCGATGGAAACACTGTTGTATTTTTTTTGCATTATATGGTTCGGGCGTTGACTTCTAAGGCGCTAGCTATTCAATGTGTTGGAGCAACGCCCTAGGGTGAAGCCTAGGTTGCTCGGAAAGTAGAAATGACCATAAGTTTCATACTGGTTGCAATTACTCGTTTTATACGATGGAAAAACTGTTGTACTTATATTGTATTTTATGCTTCTGGCGTTGACCTCTTATGCCATAGCTATTCCATCTGGTGGAACAACGCCCTAGGGTGAAGCCTGGGTTGCCCGGAACGTAGAAATGGAAATAACTTTCACACCGGTAGCAATTATTCGTTTTATACGATGGAAAAACAGTTCTATTTATTTTGTATTTTATGCTTCGGCCTTTGACTTCTAAGGCCCTAACTATTCAATCTGATGGAGCAACGCCCTAGGGTGAAGCCTAGGTTGCCGGAACGTAGAAATGGAAATAACTTTCACAACGGCAGCAATTATTCGTTTTATACAATGGAAAAACAGTTCTTTTTATTTTGTATTTTATGCTTCGGCCGTTGACTTCTAAGGCCCTAACTATTCGATCTGTTCTAGCAACGCCCTAGGGTGAAGCCTAGGTTACCCGGAACGTAGAAATGACCAGTACATTCATACTGTTAGCAGTGACTCCTGTTATACGATGGAAAAACTGTTGCATCTTTATTGAATTTTATGCTTCTGGCGTTGACTTCTAAAGCCCTAACTATTCAATCTGTTGGAGCAACGCTCTAGGGTGTAGCCTAGGTTGCCCGGAAAGTAGAAATGACCACAACTTTCATACTGGTTGCAATTACTCGATTTATATGATGGAAAAACTGTTGTATTTATATTGTATTTTATGCTTCTGGCGTTCACTTCTTAGGCCCTATCTATTCGATCTGGTGGAACAACGCCCTAGGGTGAAGCCTAGGTTGCCGGGAACGTAGAAATGACCATAACTTTTACACTGGTAGCAATTATTCGTTTTATGCGATGGACATGCTGTTGCATCTTTATTGTATTTTATGCTTCTGGCGTTGACTTCTAAGGCCCTAACTATTCGATCTGGTGGAGCAACGCCCTAGAGTGAAGCCTAGGTTACGCGGAACGTAGAAATGACCATCACTTTCAAACTGGTTGCAATTAATCCTTTTATACGATGGAAAAACTGTTGTATTTATATTGTATTTTATGCTTCTGGCGTTCACTTCTTAGGCCCTAACTATTCGACCTGGTGGAACAACGCCCTAGGGTGAAGCCTAGGTTGCCCGGAAAGTAGAAATGATAATAACTTTCACACTGGTTGCAATTATTCGTTTTACACGATGGAAAAACTGTTCCATATATTCTGTATCTTATGCTTCTGGCGTTGTCTTCTAAGGCCCTAACTATTCAATCTGTAGGAGCAACGCCTTAGAGTGAAGCCTAGGTTGCCCTGAACGTAGAAATGACCATTACTTTCACACTTGTTGCAATTATTTGTTTTATATGATGGAAAAGCTGTTGTATTTATATTGTATTTTAAGCTTCTGGCGTCGACTTCTTAGGCCCGAACTATTCGATCTGATGGAGCAACGCCCTATAGTGAAGCCTAGGTTGCCCGGAACGTAGAAATGACCATCACCTTCACACTGGTTGCAATTATTCCTGTTATACGATGGAAAAGCTGTTGCATTTATATTGTATTTTATGCTCCTGGTGTTTACTTCTTGGGCCCTAACTATTCGATCTGATGGAGCAGCGACCTAGAGTGAAGCCTAGGTTGCTCGGAACGTAGAAATGACCAGTACTATCACACTGGTTGCAATTATTCCTGTTATTCGATGGAAAAACTGTTGTATTTACATTGTATTTTGTGCCTCTGGCGTTGACTTCTAAGGCCCTAACTATTCGATCTGGTGCAGCAGCGCCCTAGAGTGAAGCCAAGGTTGGCCGGAATGTAGAAATGACCATTACCCACACACTTGTTACAATTATTCCTGTTAGACGATGGAAAAACTGTTGCATTTATATTGTTTTTCACGCTCCTGGTGTTGACTTCTTAGGCCCTAACTATTCCATCTGGTGGAGCAGCGCTCTAGATTGAAGCCTGGGTCGCCGGGAACGTAGAAATGATCATAACTTTCACACTGTTTGCAATTATTCACTTTATACGATAGAAAGACTGTTGTATATATTGTATTTTGTGCTTCTGGCGTTGACTTCTTAGGCTCTAACTATTCGATCTGGTGGATTAACGCCCTAGAGTGAAGCCTAGGTTGCCCGGAACGTAGAAATGACCATCACATTCAAACTGATTGCAATTAATCCTTTTATACGATGGCAAAACTGTTGTATTTATTTTGTATTTTATGCATCGGGCGTTGACTTCTAAGGCCGTAGCTATTAGATGTGGTGGAGCAACGCCCTATAATGAAGCCTAGGTTGCCGGGAAGGTAGAAATGACCATTACCTTCACACTGGTTGCAATTATTCCTGTTATACGATGGAAAAGCTGTTGCATTTATATTGTATTTTATGCTCCTGGTGTTTACTTCTTAGGCCCTAACTATTCGATCTGACGGAGCAGCGACCTAGAGTGAAGCCTAGGTTGCTCGGAATGTAGAAATGACCATTACTTTCACACTGGCTGCAATCATTCGTTTTATACGATGGAAAAGCTGTTGTATTTATATTGTATTTTATGCCTCTGGCGTTGACTTCTAAGGCCGTAGCTATTAGATGTGGTGGACCAACGCCCTAGAGTGACGCCTAGGGTGCTCGGAACGTAGAAATGACCATTACTTTCACACTGGTTGCAATTATTCGTTTTATACAATGGAAAAACTGTTGTATTTATATTGCACTTTATGCTCCTGGTGTTTACTTCTTAGGCCCTAGCTATTCAATCTGATGGAGCAGCGACCTAGAGTGAAGCCTAGGTTGCCCGGAACGTAGAATTGACCATCACTTTCAAACTGGTTGCAATTATTCCTGCTATATGATGGAAAAACTGTTGTATTTTTATTGCATTTTATGCTTCGGGCATTAACTTCCAAGGTCCTAACTATTCAATCTGTTGGAGCAACGCCCTAGGGTGAAGCCTAGGTTGCGCGGAAAGTAGAAATGACAATAACTTTCACACTGGGTGCAATTATTCGTTTTATACGATGGAAAAGCTGTTGCATCCTTATTGTATTTTATGCTTCTGTCGTTGACGTCTAAGGCCGTAGCTATTAGATGTGGTGGAGCAACGCAATAGAGTGACGCCTAGGTTGCCCGTAACGTGGAATGACCATTACTTTCGCAATGTTTGCAATTATTCATTTTATACGGTGGAAAAACTGTTGTACTTATATTGTATTTTATGCTTCTGGCGTTGACTTCTAAGGCCCTAACTATTCGACCTGGTGGAGCAACGCCCTAGAGTGAAGCCTAGGTTGCCCGGAACGTAGAAATGACCATCACTTTCAAACTGATTGCAATTAATCCTTTTATACGATGGAAAAACTGTTGTAATTTTATTGCATTTTATGCTTCCGGCGTTGACTTCTAAGGCCCTATCTATTCAATCTGTTGGAGCAACGCCCTATGGTGAAGCCTAGGTTGACCGGAACGTAGAAATGACCATAACTTTCACACCGGTAGCAATTATTCGTTTTACACGATGGAAAAACTGTTGTATTTATTTTGTATTTTATGCATCGGGCGTTGACTTCTAAGGCCCTGACTATTCAATCTGTTGGAGCAACGCCCTAGAGTGAAGCCTAGGTTGCCCGGAACGTAGAAATGACCATAACTTTCACACTGGTTGCTATTATTCGTTTTATACGATAGAAAGACTGTTATATTTATATTGTATTTTATGCTACTGGCGTTGACTTCTTAAGCCCTAACTATTCGATCTGGTGGAACAACGCCGTAGAGTGAAGCCTAGGTTGCCCGGATCGTAGAAATGACCATTACCTTCACACTGTTTGCAATTATTCCTTTTATACGATGGAAAAGCTGTTGTATTTATATCGTATTTTATGCTTCTGGCGTTGACATCTAAGGACCTAACTATTCGATCTGGTGGAGCAGCGCCCTAGAGTGAAGCCTAGTTTGCTCGGAATGTAGAAATGACCATTACTTTCACACTGGTTGCAATCATTCGTTTTATACGATGGAAAAGCTGTTGTATTTATATTGTATTTTATGCCCCTGGCTTTGACTTCTAAGGCCGTAGCTATTAGATGTGGTGGAGCAACGCCCTAGAGTGACGCCTAGGGTGCTCGGAACGTAGAAATGACCATTACTTTCACACTGGTTGCAATTATTCGTTTTATACAATGGAAAAACTGTTGTATTTATATTGCACTTTATGCTCCTGGTGTTTACTTCTTAGGCCCTAGCTATTCAATCTGATGAAGCAGCGACCTAGAGTGAAGCCTAGGTTGCCCGGAACGTAGAAATGACCATTACCCTCACACTTGTTGCAATTATTCCTGTTATACGATGGAAAAACTGTTGTATTTTTATTGTATTTTATGCTTCAGGCGTTCACTTGTAAGGCCGTAGCTATTCGATGTGGTAGAGCAACGCCTTAGAGTGAAGCCTAGGTTGCCCGGAACGTAGAATTGACCATCACTTTCAAACTGGTTGCAATTATTCCTGCTATATGATGGAAAAACTGTTGTATTTTTATTGCATTTTATGCTTCGGGCATTAACTTCCAAGGTCCTAACTATTCAATCTGTTGGAGCAACGCCCTAGGGTGAAACCTAGGTTGCGCGGAATGTAGAAATGACAATAACTTTCACACTGGGTGCAATTATTCGTTTTATACGATGGAAAAACTGTTGCATCCTTATTGTATTTTATGCTTCTGTCGTTGACGTCTAAGGCCGTAGCTATTAGATGTGGTGGAGCAACGCAATAGAGTGACGCCTAGGTTGCCCGTAACGTGGAATGACCATTACTTTCGCAGTGATTGCAATTATTCATTTTATACGGTGGAAAAACTGTTGTATTCATATTGTATTTTGTGCCTCTGGCGTTGACTTCTAAGGCCCTAACTATTCGATCTGGTGCAGCAGAGCCCTAGAGTGAAGCCAAGGTTGGCCGGAATGTAGAAATGACCATTACCCACACACTTGTTACAATTATTCCTGTTAGACGATGGAAAAACTGTTGCATTTATATTGTTTTTCACGCTCCTGGTGTTGACTTGTTAGGCCCTAACTATTCCATCTGGTGGAGCAGCGCTCTAGATTGAAGCCTGGGTCGCCGGGAACGTAGAAATGACCATAACTTTCACACTGTTTGCAATTATTCATTTTATACGATGGAAAGACTGTTGTATATATTGTATTTTGTGCTTCTGGCGTTGACTTCTTAGGCTCTAACTATTCGATCTGGTGGATTAACGCCCTAGAGTGAAGCCTAGGTTGCCCGGAACGTAGAAATGACCATCACTTTCAAACTGATTGCAATTAATCCTTTTATACGATGGAAAAACTGTTGTATTTTTATTGCATTTTATGCTTCCGGCGTTGACTTCTAAGGCCCTATCTATTCAGTCTGTTGGAGCAGCGCCCTATGGTGAAGCCTAGGTTGACCGGAACGTAGAAATGACCATAACTTTCACACCGGCAGCAATTATTCGTTTTACACGATGGAAAAACTGTTGTATTTATTTTGTATTTTATGCATCGGGCGCTGACTTCTAAGGCCCTAACTATTCAATCTGTTGGAGCAACGCCCTAGAGTGAAGCCTAGGTTGCCCGGAACGTAGAAATGACCATAACTTTCACACTGGTTGCTATTATTCGTTTTATACGATAGAAAAACTGTTATATTTATATTGTATTTTATGCTACTGGCGTTGACTTCTTAGGCCCTAACTATTCGATCTGGAGGAGCAACGCCCTAGAGTGAAGCCTAGGTTGCCCGGAACGTAGAAATGACCATCACTTTCAAACTGGTTGCAATTATTCCTGCTATATGATGGAAAAGCTGTTGCATCCTTATTGTATTTTATGCTTCTGTCGTTGACGTCTAACGCCGTAGCTATTAGATGTGGTGGAGCAACGCACTAGAGTGACGCCTAGGTTGACCGGAACGTGGAATGACCATTACTTTCGCAATGTTTGCAATTATTCATTTTATACGATGGAAAAACTGTTGTACTTATATTGTATTTTATGCTTCTGGCGTTGACTTCTAAGGCCCTAACTATTGGACCTGGTGGAGCAACGCCCTAGAGTGAAGCCTAGGTTGCCCGGAACGTAGAAATGACCATCACTTTCAAACTGATTGCAATTAATCCCTTTATACGATGGAAAAACTGTTGTATTTTTATTGCATTTTATGCTTCCGGCGTTGACTCTTAAGGCCCTATCTATTCAATCTGTTGGAGCAACGCACTATGGTGAAGCCTAGGTTGACCGGAACGTAGAAATGACCATAACTTTCACACCGGTAGGAATTATTCGTTTCACACGATGGAAAAACTGTTGTATTTATTTTGTATTTTATGCTTCGGGCGTTGACTTCTAAAGCCCTAACTATTCGATCTGGTGGAGCAACGCCTTAGAGTGAAGCCTAGGTTGCCCGGAACATAGAAATGACCATAACTTTCACACTGGTTGCTATTATTCGTTTTATACGATGGAAAAACTGTTATATTTATATTGTATTTTATGCTTCTGGCGTTGACTTCTAAGGCCCTAACTATTGGACCTGGTGGAGCAACGCCCTAGAGTGAAGCCTAGGTTGCCCGGAACGTAGAAATGACCATCACGTTCAAACTGATTGCAATTAATCCTTTTATACGATGGAAAAACTGTTGTATTTTTATTGCATTTTATGCTTCCGGCGTTGACTTCTAAGGCCCTATCTATTCAATCTGTTGGAGCAACGCTCTATGGTGTAGCCTAGGTTGACCGGAACGTAGAAATGACCATAACTTTCACACCGGTAGCAATTATTCGTTTTACGCGATGGAAAAACTGTTGTATTTATTTTGTATTTTATGCATCGGGCGTTGACTTCTAAGGCCCTAACTATTCAATCTGTTGGAGCAACGCCCTAGAGTGAAGACTAGTTTGCTCGGAATGTAGAAATGACCATTACTTTCACACTGGTTGCAATTATTCGTTTTACACGATGGAAAAACTGTTCCATATATTCTGTATCTTATGCTTCTGGCGTTGTCTTCTAAGGCCCTAACTATTCAATCTGTAGGAGCAACGCCTTAGAGTGAAGCCTAGGTTGCCCTGAACGTAGAAATGACCATTACTTTCACACTTGTTGCAATTATTTGTTTTATATGATGGAAAAGCTGTTGTATTTATATTGTATTTTAAGCTTCTGGCGTCGACTTCTTAGGCCCGAACTATTCGATCTGATGGAGCAACGCCCTATAGTGAAGCCTAGGTTGCCCGGAACGTAGAAATGACCATCACCTTCACACTGGTTGCAATTATTCCTGTTATACGATGGAAAAGCTGTTGCATTTATATTGTATTTTATGCTCCTGGTGTTTACTTCTTGGGCCCTAACTATTCGATCTGATGGAGCAGCGACCTAGAGTGAAGCCTAGGTTGCTCGGAACGTAGAAATGACCAGTACTATCACACTGGTTGCAATTATTCCTGTTATTCGATGGAAAAACTGTTGTATTTACATTGTATTTTGTGCCTCTGGCGTTGACTTCTAAGGCCCTAACTATTCGATCTGGTGCAGCAGCGCCCTAGAGTGAAGCCAAGGTTGGCCGGAATGTAGAAATGACCATTACCCACACACTTGTTACAATTATTCCTGTTAGACGATGGAAAAACTGTTGCATTTATATTGTTTTTCACGCTCCTGGTGTTGACTTCTTAGGCCCTAACTATTCCATCTGGTGGAGCAGCGCTCTAGATTGAAGCCTGGGTCGCCGGGAACGTAGAAATGATCATAACTTTCACACTGTTTGCAATTATTCACTTTATACGATAGAAAGACTGTTGTATATATTGTATTTTGTGCTTCTGGCGTTGACTTCTTAGGCTCTAACTATTCGATCTGGTGGATTAACGCCCTAGAGTGAAGCCTAGGTTGCCCGGAACGCAGAAATGACCATCACATTCAAACTGATTGCAATTAATCCTTTTATACGATGGCAAAACTGTTGTATTTATTTTGTATTTTATGCATCGGGCGTTGACTTCTAAGGCCGTAGCTATTAGATGTGGTGGAGCAACGCCCTATAATGAAGCCTAGGTTGCCGGGAAGGTAGAAATGACCATTACCTTCACACTGGTTGCAATTATTCCTGTTATACGATGGAAAAGCTGTTGCATTTATATTGTATTTTATGCTCCTGGTGTTTACTTCTTAGGCCCTAACTATTCGATCTGACGGAGCAGCGACCTAGAGTGAAGACTAGGTTGCTCGGAATGTAGAAATGACCATTACTTTCACACTGGCTGCAATCATTCGTTTTATACGATGGAAAAGCTGTTGTATTTATATTGTATTTTATGCCTCTGGCGTTGACTTCTAAGGCCGTAGCTATTAGATGTGGTGGACCAACGCCCTAGAGTGACGCCTAGGGTGCTCGGAACGTAGAAATGACCATTACTTTCACACTGGTTGCAATTATTCGTTTTATACAATGGAAAAACTGTTGTATTTATATTGCACTTTATGCTCCTGGTGTTTACTTCTTAGGCCCTAGCTATTCAATCTGATGGAGCAGCGACCTAGAGTGAAGCCTAGGTTGCCCGGAACGTAGAATTGACCATCACTTTCAAACTGGTTGCAATTATTCCTGCTATATGATGGAAAAACTGTTGTATTTTTATTGCATTTTATGCTTCGGGCATTAACTTCCAAGGTCCTAACTATTCAATCTGTTGGAGCAACGCCCTAGGGTGAAGCCTAGGTTGCGCGGAAAGTAGAAATGACAATAACTTTCACACTGGGTGCAATTATTCGTTTTATACGATGGAAAAGCTGTTGCATCCTTATTGTATTTTATGCTTCTGTCGTTGACGTCTAAGGCCGTAGCTATTAGATGTGGTGGAGCAACGCAATAGAGTGACGCCTAGGTTGCCCGTAACGTGGAATGACCATTACTTTCGCAATGTTTGCAATTATTCATTTTATACGGTGGAAAAACTGTTGTACTTATATTGTATTTTATGCTTCTGGCGTTGACTTCTAAGGCCCTAACTATTCGACCTGGTGGAGCAACGCCCTAGAGTGAAGCCTAGGTTGCCCGGAACGTAGAAATGACCATCACTTTCAAACTGATTGCAATTAATCCTTTTATACGATGGAAAAACTGTTGTAATTTTATTGCATTTTATGCTTCCGGCGTTGACTTCTAAGGCCCTATCTATTCAATCTGTTGGAGCAACGCCCTATGGTGAAGCCTAGGTTGACCGGAACGTAGAAATGACCATAACTTTCACACCGGTAGCAATTATTCGTTTTACACGATGGAAAAACTGTTGTATTTATTTTGTATTTTATGCATCGGGCGTTGACTTCTAAGGCCCTGACTATTCAATCTGTTGGAGCAACGCCCTAGAGTGAAGCCTAGGTTGCCCGGAACGTAGAAATGACCATAACTTTCACACTGGTTGCTATTATTCGTTTTATACGATAGAAAGACTGTTATATTTATATTGTATTTTATGCTACTGGCGTTGACTTCTTAAGCCCTAACTATTCGATCTGGTGGAACAACGCCGTAGAGTGAAGCCTAGGTTGCCCGGATCGTAGAAATGACCATTACCTTCACACTGTTTGCAATTATTCCTTTTATACGATGGAAAAGCTGTTGTATTTATATCGTATTTTATGCTTCTGGCGTTGACATCTAAGGACCTAACTATTCGATCTGGTGGAGCAGCGCCCTAGAGTGAAGCCTAGTTTGCTCGGAATGTAGAAATGACCATTACTTTCACACTGGTTGCAATCATTCGTTTTATACGATGGAAAAGCTGTTGTATTTATATTGTATTTTATGCCCCTGGCTTTGACTTCTAAGGCCGTAGCTATTAGATGTGGTGGAGCAACGCCCTAGAGTGACGCCTAGGGTGCTCGGAACGTAGAAATGACCATTACTTTCACACTGGTTGCAATTATTCGTTTTATACAATGGAAAAACTGTTGTATTTATATTGCACTTTATGCTCCTGGTGTTTACTTCTTAGGCCCTAGCTATTCAATCTGATGAAGCAGCGACCTAGAGTGAAGCCTAGGTTGCCCGGAACGTAGAAATGACCATTACCCTCACACTTGTTGCAATTATTCCTGTTATACGATGGAAAAACTGTTGTATTTTTATTGTATTTTATGCTTCAGGCGTTCACTTGTAAGGCCGTAGCTATTCGATGTGGTAGAGCAACGCCTTAGAGTGAAGCCTAGGTTGCCCGGAACGTAGAATTGACCATCACTTTCAAACTGGTTGCAATTATTCCTGCTATATGATGGAAAAACTGTTGTATTTTTATTGCATTTTATGCTTCGGGCATTAACTTCCAAGGTCCTAACTATTCAATCTGTTGGAGCAACGCCCTAGGGTGAAACCTAGGTTGCGCGGAATGTAGAAATGACAATAACTTTCACACTGGGTGCAATTATTCGTTTTATACGATGGAAAAACTGTTGCATCCTTATTGTATTTTATGCTTCTGTCGTTGACGTCTAAGGCCGTAGCTATTAGATGTGGTGGAGCAACGCAATAGAGTGACGCCTAGGTTGCCCGTAACGTGGAATGACCATTACTTTCGCAGTGATTGCAATTATTCATTTTATACGGTGGAAAAACTGTTGTATTCATATTGTATTTTGTGCCTCTGGCGTTGACTTCTAAGGCCCTAACTATTCGATCTGGTGCAGCAGAGCCCTAGAGTGAAGCCAAGGTTGGCCGGAATGTAGAAATGACCATTACCCACACACTTGTTACAATTATTCCTGTTAGACGATGGAAAAACTGTTGCATTTATATTGTTTTTCACGCTCCTGGTGTTGACTTGTTAGGCCCTAACTATTCCATCTGGTGGAGCAGCGCTCTAGATTGAAGCCTGGGTCGCCGGGAACGTAGAAATGACCATAACTTTCACACTGTTTGCAATTATTCATTTTATACGATGGAAAGACTGTTGTATATATTGTATTTTGTGCTTCTGGCGTTGACTTCTTAGGCTCTAACTATTCGATCTGGTGGATTAACGCCCTAGAGTGAAGCCTAGGTTGCCCGGAACGTAGAAATGACCATCACTTTCAAACTGATTGCAATTAATCCTTTTATACGATGGAAAAACTGTTGTATTTTTATTGCATTTTATGCTTCCGGCGTTGACTTCTAAGGCCCTATCTATTCAGTCTGTTGGAGCAGCGCCCTATGGTGAAGCCTAGGTTGACCGGAACGTAGAAATGACCATAACTTTCACACCGGCAGCAATTATTCGTTTTACACGATGGAAAAACTGTTGTATTTATTTTGTATTTTATGCATCGGGCGCTGACTTCTAAGGCCCTAACTATTCAATCTGTTGGAGCAACGCCCTAGAGTGAAGCCTAGGTTGCCCGGAACGTAGAAATGACCATAACTTTCACACTGGTTGCTATTATTCGTTTTATACGATAGAAAAACTGTTATATTTATATTGTATTTTATGCTACTGGTGTTGACTTCTTAGGCCCTAACTATTCGATCTGGTGGAACAACGCCGTAGAGTGAAGCCTAGGTTGCCCGGATCGTAGAAATGACCATTACTTTCACACTGTTTGGAATTATTCCTTTTATACGATGGAAAAGCTGTTGTATTTATATCGTATTTTATGCTTCTGGCGTTGACATCTAAGGACCTAACTATTCGATCTGGTGGAGCAGCGCCCTAGAGTGAAGCCTAGTTTGCTCGGAATGTAGAAATGACCATTACTTTCACACTGGTTGCAATCATTCGTTTTATACGATGGAAAAGCTGTTGTATTTATATTGTATTTTATGCTACTGGCGTTGACTTCTTAAGCCCTAACTATTCGATCTGGTGGAACAACGCCGTAGAGTGAAGCCTAGGTTGCCCGGATCGTAGAAATGACCATTGCTTTCACACTGTTTGCAATTATTCCTTTTATACGATGGAAAAGCTGTTGTATTTATATCGTACTTTATGCTCCTGGTGTTTACTTCTTAGGCCCTAACTATTCGATCTGATGGAGCAGCGACCTAGAGTGAAGCCTAGGTTGCTCGGAACGTAGAAATGACCATTACTTTCACACTGGTTGCAATTATTCGTTTTATACGATGGAAAAGCTGTTGTATTTATATTGTATTTTATGCCTCTGGCGTTGACTTCTAAGGCCGTAGCTATTAGATGTGGTGGAGCAACGCCCTAGAGTGACGCCTAGGGTGCTCGGAACGTAGAAATGACCATTACTTTCACACTGGTTGCAATTATTCGTTTTATACAATGGAAAAACTGTTGTATTTATATTGCACTTTATGCTCCTGGTGTTTACTTCTTAGGCCCTAGCTATTCAATCTGATGGAGCAGCGACCTAGAGTGAAGCCTAGGTTGCCCGGAACGTAGAATTGACCATCACTTTCAAACTGGTTGCAATTATTCCTGCTATATGATGGAAAAACTGTTGTATTTTTATTGCATTTTATGCTTCGGGCATTAACTTCCAAGGTCCTAACTATTCAATCTGTTGGAGCAACGCCCTAGGGTGAAGCCTAGGTTGCGCGGAAAGTAGAAATGACAATAACTTTCACACTGGGTGCAATTATTCGTTTTATACGATGGAAAAGCTGTTGCATCCTTATTGTATTTTATGCTTCTGTCGTTGACGTCTAAGGCCGTAGCTATTAGATGTGGTGGAGCAACGCAATAGAGTGACGCCTAGGTTGCCCGTAACGTGGAATGACCATTACTTTCGCAATGTTTGCAATTATTCATTTTATACGGTGGAAAAACTGTTGTACTTATATTGTATTTTATGCTTCTGGCGTTGACTTCTAAGGCCCTAACTATTCGACCTGGTGGAGCAACGCCCTAGAGTGAAGCCTAGGTTGCCCGGAACGTAGAAATGACCATCACTTTCAAACTGATTGCAATTAATCCTTTTATACGATGGAAAAACTGTTGTATTTTTAATGCATTTTATGCTTCCGGCGTTGACTTCTAAGGCCCTATCTATTCAATCTGTTGGAGCAACGCCCTATGGTGAAGCCTAGGTTGACCGGAACGTAGAAATGACCATAACTTTCACACCGGTAGCAATTATTCGTTTTACACGATGGAAAAACTGTTGTATTTATTTTGTATTTTATGCATCGGGCGTTGACTTCTAAGGCCCTAACTATTCAATCTGTTGGAGCAACGCCCTAGAGTGAAGCCTAGGTTGCCCGGAACGTAGAAATGACCATAACTTTCACACTGGTTGCTATTATTCGTTTTATACGATAGAAAAACTGTTATATTTATATTGTATTTTATGCTACTGGCGTTGACTTCTTAAGCCCTAACTATTCGATCTGGTGGAACAACGCCGTAGAGTGAAGCCTAGGTTGCCCGGATCGTAGAAATGACCATTACTTTCACACTGTTTGCAATTATTCCTTTTATACGATGGAAAAGCTGTTGTATATACATCGTATTTCATGCTTCTGGCGTTGACATCTAAGGACCTAACTATTCGATCTGGTGGAGCAGCGCCCTAGAGTGAAGCCTAGTTTGCTCGGAATGTAGAAATGACCATTACTTTCACACTGTTTGCAATTATTCATTTTATACGGTGGAAAAACTGTTGTATTTATATTGTATTTTGTGCCTCTGGCGTTGACTTCTAAGGCCCTAACTATTCGATCTGGTGCAGCAGCGCCCTAGAGTGAAGCCAAGGTTGGCCGGAATGTAGAAATGACCATTACCCACACACTTGTTACAATTATTCCTGTTAGACGATGGAAAAACTGTTGCATTTATATTGTGTTTCACGCTCCTGGTGTTGAATTCTTATGCCCTAACTATTCCATCTGGTGGAGCAGCGCTCTAGATTGAAGCCTGGGTCGCCGGGAACGTAGAAATGACCATAACTTTCACACTGTTTGCAATTATTCATTTTATACGATGGAAAGACTGTTGTATATATTGCATTTTATGCTTCCGGCGTTGACTTCTAAGGCCCTAACTATTCAATCTGTTGGAGCAACGCCCTAGAGTGAAGCCTAGGTTGCCCGGAACGTAGAAATGACCATAACTTTCACACTGGTTGCTATTATTCGTTTTATACGATAGAAAAACTGTTATATTTATATTGTATTTTATGCTACTGGCGTTGACTTCTTAAGCCCTAACTATTCGATCTGGTGGAACAACGCCGTCGTGTGAAGCCTAGGTTGCCCGGATCGTAGAAATGACCATTACTTTCACACTGTTTGCAATTATTCCTTTTATACGATGGAAAAGCTGTTGTATTTATAACGTATTTTATGCTTCTGGCGTTGACATCTAAGGACCTAACTATTCGATCTGGTGGAGCAGCGCCCTAGAGTGAAGCCTAGTTTGCTCGGAATGTAGAAATGACCATTACTTTCACACTGGTTGCAATCATTCGTTTTATACGATGGAAAAGCTGTTGTATTTATATTGTATTTTATGCTACTGGCGTTGACTTCTTAAGCCCTAACTATTCGATCTGGTGGAACAACGCCGTAGAGTGAAGCCTAGGTTGCCCGGATCGTAGAAATGACCATTACTTTCACACTGTTAGCAATTATTCCTTTTATACGATGGAAAAGCTGTTGTATTTATATCGTATTTTATGCTTCTGGCGTTGACATCTAAGGACCTAACTATTCGATCTGGTGGAGCAGCGCCCTAGAGTGAAGCCTAGTTTGCTCGGAATGTAGAAATGACCATTACTTTCACACTGTTTGCAATTATTCATTTTATACGGTTGGAAAAGCTGTTGTATTTATATTGTGTTTTGTGCTTCTGGCGTTGACTTCTTAGGCCCTAACTATTCGATCTGGTGGATCAACGCCCTAGAGCGAAGCCTAGGTTGCCCGGAACGTAGAAATGACCATTACTTTCAGACTTGTTGCAATTATTTGTTTTATATGATGGAAAAGCTGTTGTATTTATATTGTATTTTAAGCTTCTGGCGTCGACTTCTTAGGGCCTAACTATTCGATCTGATGGAGCAACGCCCTATAATGAAGCCTAGGTTGCCCGGAACGTAGAAATGACCATAACTTTCACACCGGTAGCAATTATTCGTTTTATGCGATAGAAAAACTGTTGTATTAATTATGCATTTTATGCTTCTGGCTACGACTTCTAAGGTCCTAGCTATTCGATCTGGTGGAGCAACGCCCTAGAGTCAAGCCTAGGTTGCCCGGAACGTAGAATTGACCATAACTTTCACACTGGTTGCTATTATTCGTTCTACACGATGGAAAAGCTGTTATACTTATATTGTATCTTATGCTTCTGGCGTTGACTTCTTAGGCCCTAACAATTCGATCTGGTGGAACAACGACCTAGAGTGAGGCCTAGGTAGCCCGGAACGTAGAAATGACCATCACTTCCATACTCGTAGCAATTAATCCTTTTATACGATGGAAAAACTGTTGTATTTTTATTGCATTTTATGCTTCCGGAGTTGACTTCTAAGGCCCTAACTATTGAATCTGTTGGAGCAACGCCCTAGGGTGAAGCCCAGATTTCCCGGAACGTAGAAATGACGTTAACTTTCTTACTGGTTGCAATTACTCGTTTCATACGATTGAAAAGCTGTTGTATTTATATTGTATTTTATGCTTCGGGCGTTGACTTCTAAGTCCCTAACTATTCGATCTGGTCGAGCAACGCCCTAGAGTGAAGCCTAGGTTGCCCGGAACGTAGAATTGACCATAACTTTCACACTGGTTGCTATTATTCGTTCTACACGATGGAAAAGCTGTTATACTTATATTGTATCTTATGCTTCTGGCGTTGACTTCTTAGGCCCTAACAATTCGATCTGGTGGAACAACGCCCTAGGGTGAAGCCTAGGTTGCCCGGAAAGTAGAAATGACCATGGCTTTCATACTGGTTGCAATTATTCGTTTTATGCGATGGAAAAACTGTTGTATTTATATTGTATTGTATGCTTCTGGCGTTAACTTCTTAGGCCCTAACTATTGGATCTGGTGGAACAACGCCCTAGGGTGAAGCCTAGGTTGCCGGAACGTAGAAATGACTATAACTTTCACACTGGTAGCAATTATTCGTTATATACCATGGAAAAACTGTTCTATTTATTTTGTATTTTATGCTTCGGGCGTTGACTTCTAAGTCCCTAACTATTCGATCTGGTCGAGCAACGCCCTAGAGTGAAGCCTAGGTTGCCCGGAACGTAGAAATGACCATCACTTTCGAACTGGTTGCAATTAATCCTTTTATACGATGGAAAAACTGTTGTATTTTTATTGCATTTTATGCTTCCGGCGTTGACTTCTAAGGCCCTAATTATTCAATCTGTTGGAGCAACGCCCTAGGCTGAAGCCTAGGTTGCCCGGAAAGTTGAAATGACATTAACTTTCATACTGGTTGCAATTTTTTGTTTTATACGATGGAAAAACTGTTGTATTTATATTGTATTTTATGCTCCTGGCGTTGACTTCTAAGGCACTAACTATTCGATCTGGTGGAGCAACGCACTAGAGTGAAGCCGAGGTTGCCCGGAACGTAGAAATGACCATCACTTTCAAACTGGTTGCAATTATTCCTGTTACATGATGGAAAAACTGTTGTATTTTTATAGCATTTTGTGCTTCGGGCATTGACTTCTAAGGCCCTAATTATTCAATCTGTTGGAGCAACGAACTAGGGTGTAGCCTAGGTTGCCCGGCACGTAGAAATGACCATAACTTTTACACTGGTTGCAATTATTCCTGTTATATGATGGCAAAACTGTTGTATTTTTGTTGTATTTTATGCTTCGGGCATTGACTTCTAAGGTCCTAACTATTCAATCTGTTGGAGCAACGCCCTAGGGTGAAGCCTAGGTTGCCCGGAAAGTAGAAGTGACAATAACTTTCGCAATATTTGCAATTATTCATTTTATACGTTGGAAAAACTGTTGTACTTGTATTGTATTTTATGCTTCTGGCGTTGACCTCTTATGCCATAACTATTCCATCTGGTGGAACAACGCCCTAGGGTGAAGCCTAGGTTGCCCGGAACGTAGAAATGGAAATAACTTTCACACCGGTAGCAATTATTCGTTTTATACGATGGAAAAACAGTTCTATTTATTTTGTATTTTATGCTTCGGCCGTTGACTTCTAAGGCCCTAACTATTCGATCTGGTGGAGCAACGCCCTAGAGTGAAGCCTAGGTTGCCCGGAACGTAGAAATGACCATCACTTTCGAACTGGTTGCAATTAATCCTTTTATACGATGGAAAAACTGTTGTATTTTTATTGCATTTTATGCTTCCGGCGTTGACTTCTAAGGCCCTAATTATTCAATCTGTTGGAGCAACGCCCTAGGCTGAAGCCTAGGTTGCCCGGAAAGTTGAAATGACATTAACTTTCATACTTGTTGCAATTATTTGTTTTATACGATGGAAAAACTGTTGTATTTATATTGTATTTTATGCTCCTGGCGTTGACTTCTAAGGCACTAACTATTCGATCTGGTGGAGCAACGCACTAGAGTGAAGCCGAGGTTGCCCGGAACGTAGAAATGACCATCACTTTCAAACTGGTTGCAATTATTCCTGTTACATGATGGAAAAACTGTTGTATTTTTATAGCATTTTGTGCTTCGGGCATTGACTTCTAAGGCCCTAATTATTCAATCTGTTGGAGCAACGAACTAGGGTGTAGCCTAGGTTGCCCGGAACGTAGAAATGACAATAACTTTTACACTGGTTGCAATTATTCCTGTTATATGATGGCAAAACTGTTGTATTTTTATTGTATTTTATGCTTCGGGCATTGACTTCTAAGGTCCTAACTATTCCATCTGGTGGAACAACGCCCTAGGGTGAAGCCTAGGTTGCCCGGAACGTAGAAATGGAAATAACTTTCACACCGGTATCAATTATTCGTTTTATACGATGGAAAAACAGTTCTATTTATTTTGTATTTTATGCTTCGGCCGTTGACTTCTAAGGCCCTAACTATTCGATCTGTTGGAGCAACGCCCAAGGGTGAAGCCTAGGTTGCCGGAAAGTAGAAATGACCATAACTTTCATACTGGTTGCAATTATTCGTTTTATACGATGGAAAAACTGTTGTATTTATATTGTATTTTATGCTTCGGGCGTTGACTTCTAAGGCCCTAACTATTCAATCTGTTGGGTCAACGCCCTAGAGTGAAGC
This sequence comes from Calliopsis andreniformis, assembly GCF_051401765.1. Taxonomy (NCBI): domain Eukaryota; kingdom Metazoa; phylum Arthropoda; class Insecta; order Hymenoptera; family Andrenidae; genus Calliopsis; species Calliopsis andreniformis. Next base: position 17,543,548 of record NC_135072.1, read on the forward strand.
CTAGGTTGCTCGGAATGTAGAAATGACCATAACATTCACACTGGTTGAAATTATTCGTTTTATACAATGGAAAAGCTGTTGCATCTTTATTGTATTTTATGCTTCTTGCGTTGACTTCTAAGGCCCTAACTATTCGATCTGGTGGAGCAACGCCCTAGAGTGAAGCCTAGGTTGCCCGGAACGTAGAAATGACGTTAACTTTCATACTGGTTGCAATTATTCGTTTTATACGATGAAAGACTGTTGTATTTATATTGTATTTTATGCTTCTGGCGTTCACTTCTTAGGCCCTGACTATTCGATCTGGTGGAACGACACCCTATGGTGAAGCCTAGGTTGACCGCAACGTAGAAATGACCATAACTTTCACACCGGTAGCAATTATTCGTTTTACGCGATGGAAAAACTGTTCCATTTATTTTGTATCTTATGCTTCTGGCGTTGACTTCTAAGGCACTAACTATTCGATCTGGTGGAGCAACGCCCTAGAGTGAAGCCTAAGTTGCCCGGAACGTAGAAATTACCATCACATTCAAACTGGTTGCAAATATTCCTGTTATATGATGGAAAAACTGTTGTATTTTTATTGCATTTTATGATTCGGGCAATGACTTCTAAGGCCCTAACTATTCAATCTGTAGGAGCAACGCCCTAGGGTGTAGCCTAGGATGCCCGTAAAGTAGAAATGACCATAGCTTTCATACTGGTTGCTTTTATTCGTTTTATATGATGGAAAAACTGTTGTATTTATATTGTATTTTATGCTTCTGGCGTTCACTTCTCAGGCACAAACTATTCGATCTGGTGGAGCAATGCCATAGAGTGAAGCCTAGGTAGCCCGGAACGTAGAAATGACAATAACTTTCATACTGGTTGCAATTATTCGTTTTATATGATGGAAGAACTGTTGTATTTATATTGTATTTTATGCCTCTGGCGTTGACTTCTAAGGCCCTAACTATTCGATCTGGTGCTGCAACGCCCTAGAGTGAGGCCTAGGTTGCCCGGAACGTAGAAATGACCATAACTTTCACACTGGTTGCTATTACTCGTTTTATACAATGGAAAAACTGTTCTATTTATTTTGTATTTTATGCTTCGGGCGTTGACTTCTAAGGCCCTAACTATTCGATCTGGTTTAGCAACACCCTAGGGTGAAGCCAAGCTTGCTCGGAACGTAGGACATACCATTACCTTCACACTGGTTGCAATTATTCCTGTTATACGATGGAAAAACTGTTGCATCTTTATTGTATTTTATGCTCCTGGCGTTGACTTCTAAGGCCCTATCTATTCGATCTGGTGGAGCAACGCCCCAGTGTGAAGCCTAGGTTGCCCGCAACGTAGAAATGACCATAACATTCACACTGGTTGAAATTATTCGTTTTATACAATGGAAAAGCTGTTGCATCTTTATTGTATTTTATGCTTCTTGCGTTGACTTCTAAGGCCCTAACTATTCGATCTGGTGGAGCAACGCCCTAGAGTGAAGCCTAGGTTGCCCGGAACGTAGAAATGACGTTAACTTTCATACTGGTTGCAATTATTCGTTTTATACGATGAAAGACTGTTGTATTTATATTGTATTTTATGCTTCTGGCGTTCACTTCTTAGGCCCTGACTATTCGATCTGGTGGAACGACACCCTATGGTGAAGCTTAGGTTGACCGGAACGTAGAAATGACCATAACTTTCACACCGGTAGCAATTATTCGTTTTACACGATGGAAAAACTGTTCCATTTATTTTGTATCTTATGCTTCTGGCGTTGACTTCTAAGGCACTAACTATTCGATCTGGTGGAGCAACGCCCTAGAGTGAAGCCTAAGTTGCCCGGAACGTAGAAATTACCATCACTTTCAAACTGGTTGCAAATATTCCTGTTATATGATGGAAAAACTGTTGTATTTTCATTGCATTTTATGCTTCGGGCAATGACTTCTAAGGCCCTAACTATTCAATCTGTAGGAGCAACGCCATAGGGTGTAGCCTAGGATGCCCGTAAAGTAGAAATGACCATAGCTTTCATACTGGTTGCTTTTATTCGTTTTATATGATGGAAAAACTGTTGTATTTATATTGTATTTTATGCTTCTGGCGTTCACTTCTCAGGCCCTAACTATTCGAACTGGTGGAACAACGCCTTGGTGTGAAGCCTAGGTTGCCGGGAACGTAGAAATGACCTTAACTTTCACACTGGTCGCTATTATTCGTTTTATACGATGGAAAAACTGTTGTATTTATATTGTATTTTATGCTTCCGGCGTTGACTTCTAAGGCACAAACTATTCGATCTGGTAGCAATTATTCGTTATATACCATGGAAAAACTGTTCTATTTATTTTGTATTTTATGCTTCGGGCGTTGACTTCTAAGGCCCTAACTATTCGATCTGGTGGAGCAACGCCCTAGAGTGAAGCCTAGGTTGACCGGAACGTAGAAATGACCAGAACTTTCACACTGTTTGCTATTATTCGTTTTATACGATGGAAAAACTGTTATATTTATATTTTATTTTATGCTTCTGGCGTTGATTTCTTAGGCCCTAACTTTTGATCTGGTGGAACAACGCCCTAGAGTGAAGCCTACGTTTCCCGGAACGTAGAAATGACCATCACTTTCACACTGGTTGCAATTATTCGTTTTATACGACGGAAAAGCTGTGGTATTTATATCGTATTTTATGTTTCTGGCGTTGACTTCTTAGGCCCTAACTATTCGATCTGGTGGAGCAACGCCCTAGAGTGAAACCTAGTTTGTCCGGAACGTAAAACTGACCACTACTTTCACACTGGTTGCAATTATTCCTCTTATACTTTGGAAAAACTGCTGCATCTTTATTGTATTTTATGCTTCTGGCGTTGACTTCTAAGTCCCTAACTATTCGATCTGGTGGAGCAACGCACTAGAGTGAAGCCTAGGTTGCTAGGAATGTAGAAATGTCCATAACTTTCACACTGGTTGCAATTATTCGTTTTATACGATGGAAACGCTGTTGTATTTTTATTGCATTTCATACTTCGGGCGCTGACTTCTAAGGCCCTAACTATTCAACCTGTTGGGCCAACGCCCTAGCGTGAAGCCTAGGTTGCCCGGAAAGTAGAAATGACCATAACTTTCACACCGGTAGCAATTACTCGTTTTATGCGATAGAAAAACTGTTGTATTAATTATGCATTTTATGCTTCTGGCTACGACTTCTAAGGTCCTAGCTATTCGATCTGGTGGAGCAACGCCCTAGAGTCAAGCCTAGGTTGCCCGGAACGTAGAATTGACCATAACTTTCACACTGGTTGCTATTATTCGTTCTACACGATGGAAAAGCTGTTATACTTATATTGTATCTTATGCTTCTGGCGTTGACTTCTTAGGCCCTAACAATTCGATCTGGTGGAACAACGACCTAGAGTGAGGCCTAGGTAGCCCGAAACGTAGAAATGACCATCACTTCCATACTCGTAGCAATTAATCCTTTTATACGATGGAAAAACTGTTGTATTTTTATTGCATTTTATGCTTCCGGAGTTGACTTCTAAGGCCCTAACTATTGAATCTGTTGGAGCAACGCCCTAGGGTGAAGCCCAGATTTCCCGGAACGTAGAAATGACTTTAACTTTCTTACTGGTTGCAATTACTCGTTTCATACGATTGAAAAGCTGTTGTATTTATATTGTATTTTATGCTTCTGTTGTTGACTTCTTATGCCCTACCTATTCCATCTGGTGGAACAACGCCCTATGGTGAAGCCTAGGTTGCCGGGAACGTAGAAATGACAATAACTTTCACACCGGTCGCAATTATTCGTTTTATACGGTGGAAAAACTGTTCTATTTATTTTGTATTTTATGCTTCGGGCGTTGACTTCTAAGGCCCTAACTATTCAATCTGTTGAAGCAACGCCCTAGGGTGAAGCCTAGGTTGCCCGGAAAGTAGAAATGACCATAGCTTTCATACTGGTTGCAATTATTCGTTTTATGCGATGGAAAAACTGTTGTATTTATATTGTATTGTATGCTTCTGGCGTTAACTTCTTAGGCCCTAACTATTGGATCTGGCGGAACAACGCCCTAGGGTGAAGCCTAGGTTGCCGGAACGTAGAAATGACTATAACTTTCACACTGGTAGCAATTATTCGTTATATACCATGGAAAAACTGTTCTATTTATTTTGTATTTTATGCTTCGGGCGTTGACTTCTAAGTCCCTAACTGTTCGATCTGGTCGAGCAACGCCCTAGAGTGAAGCCTAGGTTGCCCGGAACGTAGAAATGACCATCACTTTCGAACTGGTTGCAATTAATCCTTTTATACGATGGAAAAACTGTTGTATTTTTATTGCATTTTATGCTTCCGGCGTTGACTTCTAAGGCCCTAATTATTCAATCTGTTGGAGCAACGCCCTAGGCTGAAGCCTAGGTTGCCCGGAAAGTTGAAATGACATTAACTTACATACTGGTTGCAATTTTTTGTTTTATACGATGGAAAAACTGTTGTATTTATATTGTATTTTATGCTCCTGGCGTTGACTTCTAAGGCACTAACTATTCGATCTGGTGGAGCAACGCACTAGAGTGAAGCCGAGGTTGCCCGGAACGTAGAAATGACCATCACTTTCAAACTGGTTGCAATTATTCCTGTTACATGATGGAAAAACTGTTGTATTTTTATAGCATTTTGTGCTTCGGGCATTGACTTCTAAGGCCCTAATTATTCAATCTGTTGGAGCAACGAACTAGGGTGTAGCCTAGGTTGCCCGGCACGTAGAAATGACCATAACTTTTACACTGGTTGCAATTATTCCTGTTATATGATGGCAAAACTGTTGTATTTTTATTGTATTTTATGCTTCGGGCATTGACTTCTAAGGTCCTAACTATTCAATCTGTTGGAGCAACGCCCTAGGGTGAAGCCTAGGATGCCCGGAAATTAGAAGTGACAATAACTTTCGCAATATTTGCAATTATTCATTTTATACGTTGGAAAAACTGTTGTACTTGTATTGTATTTTATGCTTCTGGCGTTGACCTCTTATGCCATAACTATTCCATCTGGTGGAACAACGCCCTAGGGTGAAGCCTAGGTTGCCCGGAACGTAGAATTGACCATCACTTTCAAACTGGTTGCAATTATTCCTTTTATACGATGGAAAAGCTGTTGTATTTATATCGTATTTTATGCTTCTGGCGTTGACATCTAAGGACCTAACTATTCGATCTGGTGGAGCAGCGCCCTAGAGTGAAGACTAGTTTGCTCGGAATGTAGAAATGACCATTACTTTCACACTGGTTGCAATCATTCGTTTTATACGATGGAAAAGCTGTTGTATTTATATTGCATTTTATGCTCCTGGTGTTTACTTCTTAGGCCCTAACTATTCAATCTGATGGAGCAGCGACCTAGAGTGAAGCCTAGGTTGCCCGGAACGTAGAGATGACCATTACCCTCACACTTGTTGCAATTATTCCTGTTATACGATGGAAAAACTGTTGTATTTTTATTGTATTTTATGCTTCAGGCCTTCACCTGTAAGGCCATAGCTATTCGATGTGGTAGAGCAACGCCTTAGAGTGAAGCCTAGGTTGACCGGAACATAGAAATGACCATTACTTTCACACTGGTTGCAATTATTCATTTTATACGATGGAAAAGCTGTTGTATTTATATAGTATTTTATGCCTCTGGCGTTGACTTCTAAGGCCGTAGCTATTAGATGTGGTGGAGCAACGCCCTAGAGTGACGCCTAGGGTGCACGGAACGTAGAAATGACCATTACTTTCACACTGGTTGCAATTATTCGTTTTATACAATGGAAAAACTGTTGTATTTATATTGCATTTTATGCTCCTGGTGTTTACTTCTTAGGCCCTAGCTATTCAATCTGATGGAGCAGCGACCTAGAGTGAAGCCTAGGTTGCTCGGAACGTAGAAATGACCATTACCCTCACACTTGTTGCAATTATTCCTGTTATACGATGGAAAAACTGTTGTATTTTTATTGTATTTTATGCTTCAGGCGTTCACTTGTAAGGCCGTAGCTATTCGATGTGGTAGAGCAACGCCTTAGAGTGAAGCCTAGGTTGCACGGAACGTAGAAATGACCATTACTTTCACACTGGTTGCAATTATTCGTTTTATACAATGGAAAAACTGTTGTATTTATATTGCATTTTATGCTCCTGGTGTTTACTTCTTAGGCCCTAGCTATTCAATCTGATGGAGCAGCGACCTAGAGTGAAGCCTAGGTTGCCCGGAACGTAGAAATGACCATTACCCTCACACTTGTTGCAATTATTCCTGTTATACGATGGAAAAACTGTTGTATTTTTATTGTATTTTATGCTTCAGGCGTTCACTTGTAAGGCCGTAGCTATTCGATGTGGTAGAGCAACGCCTTAGAGTGAAGCCTAGGTTGCCCGGAACGTAGAATTGACCATCACTTTCAAACTGGTTGCAATTATTCCTTTTATACGATGGAAAAGCTGTTGTATTTATATCGTATTTTATGCTTCTGGCGTTGACATCTAAGGACCTAACTATTCGATCTGGTGGAGCAGCGCCCTAGAGTGAAGACTAGTTTGCTCGGAATGTAGAAATGACCATTACTTTCACACTGGTTGCAATCATTCGTTTTATACGATGGAAAAGCTGTTGTATTTATATTGCATTTTATGCTCCTGGTGTTTACTTCTTAGGCCCTAACTATTCAATCTGATGGAGCAGCGACCTAGAGTGAAGCCTAGGTTGCCCGGAACGTAGAAATGACCATTACCCTCACACTTGTTGCAATTATTCCTGTTATACGATGGAAAAACTGTTGTATTTTTATTGTATTTTATGCTCCACGCCTTCACCTGTAAGGCCATAGCTATTCGATGTGGTAGAGCAACGCCTTAGAGTGAAGCCTAGGTTGCCCGGTACATAGAAATGACCATTACTTTCACACTGGTTGCAATTATTCATTTTATACGATGGAAAAGCTGTTGTATTCATATAGTATTTTATGCTCCTGGTGGTGACTTCTTGGTCCCTAACTATTCGATCTGGTGCAGCAGCGCCCTAGAGTGAAGCCAAGGTTGACCGGAACGTAGAAATGATCATTACCCTCACACTTGTTGCAATTACTCCTGTTCTACGATGGAAAAACTGTTGTATTTATATTGTTTTTTATTCTCCTGGTGTTGACATCTTAGGCCCTAACTATTCCATCTGGTGGAACAGCGCCCTAGAGTGAAGCCTATGTTGCCGGAAGCGTGGAAATGGCCATTACTTTCACACTGTTTGCGATTATTCATTTTATACGGTTGGAAAAGCTGTTGTATTTATATTGTGTTTTGTGCTTCTGGCGTTGACTTCTTAGGCCCTAACTATTCGATCTGGTGGATCAACGCCCTAGAGCGAAGCCTAGGTTGCCCGGAACGTAGAAATGACCATTACTTTCAGATTTGTTGCAATTATTTGTTTTATATGATGGAAAAGCTGTTGTATTTATATTGCATTTTATGCTTCTGGCGTTTACTTCTAAGGCCGTAGCTATTCGATCTGGCGGAGCAACGCCCTAGAGCGAAACCTAGTTTGCCCGGAACGTAGAAATGACAAGTACTTTCACACTGGTTGCAATTATTCGTTTTATACAATGGAAAAACTGTTGTATTTATACAGTATTTTGTTCTTCTGGCGTTGACTTCAAAGGTCCTAACTATTCGATCTGGTGGAACAGCGCCCTAGAGTGAAGCCTAGGTTGCCGGAAGCGTGGAAATGGCCATTACCTTCACACTGTTTGCAATTATTCATTTTATACGGTTGGAAAAGCTGTTGTATCTATATTGTGTTTTGTGCTTCTGGCGTTGACTTCTTAGGCCCTAACTATTCGATCTGGTGGATCAACGCCCTAGAGCGAAGCCTAGGTTGCCCGGAACGTAGAAATGACCATTACTTTCAGATTTGTTGCAATTATTTGTTTTATATGATGGAAAAGCTGTTGTATTTATATTGTATTTTAAGCTTCTGGCGTCGACTTCTTAGGCCCTAACTATTCGATCTGATGGAGCAACGCCCTATAATGAAGCCTAGGTTGCCCGGAACGTAGAAATGACCATTACCTTCACACTGGTTGCAATTATTCCTGTTATACGATGGAAAAGCTGTTGCATTTATATTGTATTTTATGCTCCTGGTGTTTACTTCTTAGGCCCTAACTATTCGATCTGATGGAGCAGCGACCTAGAGTGAAGCCTAGGTTGCCCGGAACGTAGAATTGACCATCACTTTCAAACTGGTTGCAATTATTCCTTTTATACGATGGAAAAGCTGTTGTATTTATATCGTATTTTATGCTTCTGGCGTTGACATCTAAGGACCTAACTATTCGATCTGGTGGAGCAGCGCCCTAGAGTGAAGACTAGTTTGCTCGGAATGTAGAAATGACCATTACTTTCACACTGGTTGCAATCATTCGTTTTATACGATGGAAAAGCTGTTGTATTTATATTGCATTTTATGCTCCTGGTGTTTACTTCTTAGGCCCTAACTATTCAATCTGATGGAGCAGCGACCTAGAGTGAAGCCTAGGTTGCCCGGAACGTAGAAATGACCATTACCCTCACACTTGTTGCAATTATTCCTGTTATACGATGGAAAAACTGTTGTATTTTTATTGTATTTTATGCTTCAGGCCTTCACCTGTAAGGCCATAGCTATTCGATGTGGTAGAGCAACGCCTTAGAGTGAAGCCTAGGTTGCCCGGAACATAGAAATGACCATTACTTTCACACTGGTTGCAATTATTCATTTTATACGATGGAAAAGCTGTTGTATTTATATAGCATTTTATGCCTCTGGCGTTGACTTCTAAGGCCGTAGCTATTAGATGTGGTGGAGCAACGCCCTAGAGTGACGCCTAGGGTGCACGGAACGTAGAAATGACCATTACTTTCACACTGGTTGCAATTATTCGTTTTATACAATGGAAAAACTGTTGTATTTATATTGCATTTTATGCTCCTGGTGTTTACTTCTTAGGCCCTAGCTATTCAATCTGATGGAGCAGCGACCTAGAGTGAAGCCTAGGTTGCTCGGAACGTAGAAATGACCATTACCCTCACACTTGTTGCAATTATTCCTGTTATACGATGGAAAAACTGTTGTATTTTTATTGTATTTTATGCTTCAGGCGTTCACTTGTGAGGCCGTAGCTATTCGATGTGGTAGAGCAACGCCTTATAGTGAAGCCTAGGTTGCACGGAACGTAGAAATGACCATTACTTTCACACTGGTTGCAATTATTCGTTTTATACAATGGAAAAACTGTTGTATTTATATTGCATTTTATGCTCCTGGTGTTTACTTCTTAGGCCCTAGCTATTCAATCTGATGGAGCAGCGACCTAGAGTGAAGCCTAGGTTGCCCGGAACGTAGAAATGACCATCACTTTCACACTGGTTGCAATTATTCGTTTTATACGACGGAAAAGCTGTGGTATTTATATCGTATTTTATGTTTCTGGCGTTGACTTCTTAGGCCCTAACTATTCGATCTGGTGGAGCAACGCCCTAGAGTGAAACCTAGTTTGTCCGGAACGTAAAACTGACCACTACTTTCACACTGGTTGCAATTATTCCTCTTATACTTTGGAAAAACTGCTGCATCTTTATTGTATTTTATGCTTCTGGCGTTGACTTCTAAGTCCCTAAGTATTCGATCTGGTGGAGCAACGCACTAGAGTGAAGCCTAGGTTGCTAGGAATGTAGAAATGTCCATAACTTTCACACTGGTTGCAATTATTCGTTTTATACGATGGAAAAGCTGTTGTATTTTTATTGCATTTCATACTTCGGGCGCTGACTTCTAAGGCCCTAACTATTCAACCTGTTGGGCCAACGCCCTAGCGTGAAGCCTAGGTTGCCCGGAAAGTAGAAATGACCATAACTTTCACACCGGTAGCAATTACTCGTTTTATGCGATAGAAAAACTGTTGTATTAATTATGCATTTTATGCTTCTGGCTACGACTTCTAAGGTCCTAGCTATTCGATCTGGTGGAGCAACGCCCTAGAGTCAAGCCTAGGTTGCCCGGAACGTAGAATTGACCATAACTTTCACACTGGTTGCTATTATTCGTTCTACACGATGGAAAAGCTGTTATACTTATATTGTATCTTATGCTTCTGGCGTTGACTTCTTAGGCCCTAACAATTCGATCTGGTGGAACAACGACCTAGAGTGAGGCCTAGGTAGCCCGAAACGTAGAAATGACCATCACTTCCATACTCGTAGCAATTAATCCTTTTATACGATGGAAAAACTGTTGTATTTTTATTGCATTTTATGCTTCCGGAGTTGACTTCTAAGGCCCTAACTATTGAATCTGTTGGAGCAACGCCCTAGGGTGAAGCCCAGATTTCCCGGAACGTAGAAATGACGTTAACTTTCTTACTGGTTGCAATTACTCGTTTCATACGATTGAAAAGCTGTTGTATTTATATTGTATTTTATGCTTCTGTTGTTGACTTCTTATGCCCTACCTATTCCATCTGGTGGAACAACGCCCTATGGTGAAGCCTAGGTTGCCGGGAACGTAGAAATGACAATAACTTTCACACCGGTCGCAATTATTCGTTTTATACGGTGGAAAAACTGTTCTATTTATTTTGTATTTTATGCTTCGGGCGTTGACTTCTAAGGCCCTAACTATTCAATCTGTTGAAGCAACGCCCTAGGGTGAAGCCTAGGTTGCCCGGAAAGTAGAAATGACCATAGCTTTCATACTGGTTGCAATTATTCGTTTTATGCGATGGAAAAACTGTTGTATTTATATTGTATTGTATGCTTCTGGCGTTAACTTCTTAGGCCCTAACTATTGGATCTGGTGGAACAACGCCCTAGGGTGAAGCCTAGGTTGCCGGAACGTAGAAATGACTATAACTTTCACACTGGTAGCAATTATTCGTTATATACCATGGAAAAACTGTTCTATTTATTTTGTATTTTATGCTTCGGGCGTTGACTTCTAAGTCCCTAACTATTCGATCTGGTCGAGCAACGCCCTAGAGTGAAGTCTAGGTTGCCCGGAACGTAGAAATGACCATCACTTTCGAACTGGTTGCAATTAATCCTTTTATACGATGGAAAAACTGTTGTATTTTTATTGCATTTTATGCTTCCGGCGTTGACTTCTAAGGCCCTAATTATTCAGTCTGTTGGAGCAACGCCCTAGGCTGAAGCCTAGGTTGCCCGGAAAGTTGAAATGACATTAACTTACATACTGGTTGCAATTTTTTGTTTTATACGATGGAAAAACTGTTGTATTTATATTGTATTTTATGCTCCTGGCGTTGACTTCTAAGGCACTAACTATTCGATCTGGTGGAGCAACGCACTAGAGTGAAGCCGAGGTTGCCCGGAACGTAGAAATGACCATCACTTTCAAACTGGTTGCAATTATTCCTGTTACATGATGGAAAAACTGTTGTATTTTTATAGCATTTTGTGCTTCGGGCATTGACTTCTAAGGCCCTAATTATTCAATCTGTTGGAGCAACGAACTAGGGTGTAGCCTAGGTTGCCCGGCACGTAGAAATGACCATAACTTTTACACTGGTTGCAATTATTCCTGTTATATGATGGCAAAACTGTTGTATTTTTATTGTATTTTATGCTTCGGGCATTGACTTCTAAGGTCCTAACTATTCAATCTGTTGGAGCAACGCCCTAGGGTGAAGCCTAGGATGCCCGGAAATTAGAAGTGACAATAACTTTCGCAATATTTGCAATTATTCATTTTATACGTTGGAAAAACTGTTGTACTTGTATTGTATTTTATGCTTCTGGCGTTGACCTCTTATGCCATAACTATTCCATCTGGTGGAACAACGCCCTAGGGTGAAGCCTAGGTTGCCCGGAACGTAGAATTGACCATCACTTTCAAACTGGTTGCAATTATTCCTTTTATACGATGGAAAAGCTGTTGTATTTATATCGTATTTTATGCTTCTGGCGTTGACATCTAAGGACCTAACTATTCGATCTGGTGGAGCAGCGCCCTAGAGTGAAGACTAGTTTGCTCGGAATGTAGAAATGACCATTACTTTCACACTGGTTGCAATCATTCGTTTTATACGATGGAAAAGCTGTTGTATTTATATTGCATTTTATGCTCCTGGTGTTTACTTCTTAGGCCCTAACTATTCAATCTGATGGAGCAGCGACCTAGAGTGAAGCCTAGGTTGCCCGGAACGTAGAGATGACCATTACCCTCACACTTGTTGCAATTATTCCTGTTATACGATGGAAAAACTGTTGTATTTTTATTGTATTTTATGCTTCAGGCCTTCACCTGTAAGGCCATAGCTATTCGATGTGGTAGAGCAACGCCTTAGAGTGAAGCCTAGGTTGACCGGAACATAGAAATGACCATTACTTTCACACTGGTTGCAATTATTCATTTTATACGATGGAAAAGCTGTTGTATTTATATAGTATTTTATGCCTCTGGCGTTGACTTCTAAGGCCGTAGCTATTAGATGTGGTGGAGCAACGCCCTAGAGTGACGCCTAGGGTGCACGGAACGTAGAAATGACCATTACTTTCACACTGGTTGCAATTATTCGTTTTAAACAATGGAAAAACTGTTGTATTTATATTGCATTTTATGCTCCTGGTGTTTACTTCTTAGGCCCTAGCTGTTCAATCTGATGGAGCAGCGACCTAGAGTGAAGCCTAGGTTGCTCGGAACGTAGAAATGACCATTACCCTCACACTTGTTGCAATTATTCCTGTTATACGATGGAAAAACTGTTGTATTTTTATTGTATTTTATGCTCCACGCCTTCACCTGTAAGGCCATAGCTATTCGATGTGGTAGAGCAACGCCTTAGAGTGAAGCCTAGGTTGCCCGGAACATAGAAATGACCATTACTTTCACACTGGTTGCAATTATTCATTTTATACGATGGAAAAGCTGTTGTATTCATATAGTATTTTATGCTCCTGGTGGTGACTTCTTGGTCCCTAACTATTCGATCTGGTGCAGCAGCGCCCTAGAGTGAAGCCAAGGTTGACCGGAACGTAGAAATGATCATTACCCTCACACTTGTTGCAATTACTCCTGTTCTACGATGGAAAAACTGTTGTATTTATATTGTTTTTTATTCTCCTGGTGTTGACATCTTAGGCCCTAACTATTCCATCTGGTGGAACAGCGCCCTAGAGTGAAGCCTATGTTGCCGGAAGCGTGGAAATGGCCATTACTTTCACACTGTTTGCGATTATTCATTTTATACGGTTGGAAAAGCTGTTGTATTTATATTGTGTTTTGTGCTTCTGGCGTTGACTTCTTAGGCCCTAACTATTCGATCTGGTGGATCAACGCCCTAGCGCGAAGCCTAGGTTGCCCGGAACGTAGAAATGACCATTACTTTCAGATTTGTTGCAATTATTTGTTTTATATGATGGAAAAGCTGTTGTATTTATATTGCATTTTATGCTTCTGGCGTTTACTTCTAAGGCCGTAGCTATTCGATCTGGCGGAGCAACGCCCTAGAGCGAAACCTAGTTTGCCCGGAACGTAGAAATGACAAGTACTTTCACACTGGTTGCAATTATTCGTTTTATACAATGGAAAAACTGTTGTATTTATACAGTATTTTGTTCTTCTGGCGTTGACTTCAAAGGTCCTAACTATTCGATCTGGTGGAACAGCGCCCTAGAGTGAAGCCTAGGTTGCCGGAAGCGTGGAAATGGCCATTACTTTCACACTGTTTGCAATTATTCATTTTATACGGTTGGAAAAGCTGTTGTATTTATATTGTGTTTTGTGCTTCTGGCGTTGACTTCTTAGGCCCTAACTATTCGATCTGGTGGATCAACGCCCTAGAGCGAAGCCTAGGTTGCCCGGAACGTAGAAATGACCATTACTTTCAGATTTGTTGCAATTATTTGTTTTATATGATGGAAAAGCTGTTGTATTTATATTGTATTTTAAGCTTCTGGCGTCGACTTCTTAGGCCCTAACTATTCGATCTGATGGAGCAACGCCCTATAATGAAGCCTAGGTTGCCCGGAACGTAGAAATGACCATTACCTTCACACTGGTTGCAATTATTCCTGTTATACGATGGAAAAGCTGTTGCACTTATATTGTATTTTATGCTCCTGGTGTTTACTTCTTAGGCCCTAACTATTCGATCTGATGAAGCAGCGACCTAGAGTGAAGCCTAGGTTGCTCGGAACGTAGAAATGACCATTACTTTCACACTGGTTGCAATCATTCATTTTATACCATGGAAAAGCTGTTGTATTTATATTGTATTTTATGCCTCTGGCGTTGACTTCTAAGGCCGTAGCTATTAGATGTGGTGGAGCAACGCCCTAGAGTGACGCCTAGGGTGCACGGAACGTAGAAATGACCATTACTTTCACACTGGTTGCATTTATTCGTTTTATACAATGGAAAAACTGTTGTATTTATATTGCATTTTATGCTCCTGGTGTTTACTTCTTAGGCCCTAGCTATTCAATCTGATGGAGCAGCGACCTAGAGTGAAGCCTAGGTTGCTCGGAACGTAGAAATGACCATTACCCTCACACTTGTTGCAATTATTCCTGTTATACGATGGAAAAACTGTTGTATTTTTATTGTATTTTATGCTTCAGGCGTTCACTTGTAAGGCAGTAGCTATTCGATGTGGTAGAGCAACGCCTTAGAGTGAAGCCTAGGTTGCACGGAACGTCGAAATGACCATTACTTTCACACTGGTTGCAATTATTCGTTTTATACAATGGAAAAACTGTTGTATTTATATTGCATTTTATGCTCCTGGTGTTTACTTCTTAGGCCCTAGCTATTCAATCTGATGGAGCAGCGACCTAGAGTGAAGCCTAGGTTGCCCGGAACGTAGAAATGACCATTACCCTCACACTTGTTGCAATTATTCCTGTTATACGATGGAAAAACTGTTGTATTTTTATTGTATTTTATGCTTCAGGCGTTCACTTGTAAGGCCGTAGCTATTCGATGTGGTAGAGCAACGCCTTAGAGTGAAGCCTAGGTTGCCCGGAACGTAGAATTGACCATCACTTTCAAACTGGTTGCAATTATTCCTTTTATACGATGGAAAAGCTGTTGTATTTATATCGTATTTTATGCTTCTGGCGTTGACATCTAAGGACCTAACTATTCGATCTGGTGGAGCAGCGCCCTAGAGTGAAGACTAGTTTGCTCGGAATGTAGAAATGACCATTACTTTCACACTGGTTGCAATCATTCGTTTTATACGATGGAAAAGCTGTTGTATTTATATTGCATTTTATGCTCCTGGTGTTTACTTCTTAGGCCCTAACTATTCAATCTGATGGAGCAGCGACCTAGAGTGAAGCCTAGGTTGCCCGGAACGTAGAAATGACCATTACCCTCACACTTGTTGCAATTATTCCTGTTATACGATGGAAAAACTGTTGTATTTTTATTGTATTTTATGCTTCAGGCCTTCACCTGTAAGGCCATAGCTATTCGATGTGGTAGAGCAACGCCTTAGAGTGAAGCCTAGGTTGCCCGGAACATAGAAATGACCATTACTTTCACACTGGTTGCAATTATTCATTTTATACGATGGAAAAGCTGTTGTATTTATATAGCATTTTATGCCTCTGGCGTTGACTTCTAAGGCCGTAGCTATTAGATGTGGTGGAGCAACGCCCTAGAGTGACGCCTAGGGTGCACGGAACGTAGAAATGACCATTACTTTCACACTGGTTGCAATTATTCGTTTTATACAATGGAAAAACTGTTGTATTTATATTGCATTTTATGCTCCTGGTGTTTACTTCTTAGGCCCTAGCTATTCAATCTGATGGAGCAGCGACCTAGAGTGAAGCCTAGGTTGCTCGGAACGTAGAAATGACCATTACCCTCACACTTGTTGCAATTATTCCTGTTATACGATGGAAAAACTGTTGTATTTTTATTGTATTTTATGCTTCAGGCGTTCACTTGTAAGGCCGCAGCTATTCGATGTGGTAGAGCAACGCCTTAGAGTGAAGCCTAGGTTGCACGGAACGTAGAAATGACCATTACTTTCACACTGGTTGCAATTATTCGTTTTATACAATGGAAAAACTGTTGTATTTATATTGCATTTTATGCTCCTGGTGTTTACTTCTTAGGCCCTAGCTATTCAATCTGATGGAGCAGCGACCTAGAGTGAAGCCTAGGTTGCCCGGAACGTAGAAATGACCATAACCCTCACACTTGTTGCAATTATTCCTGTTATACGATGGAAAAACTGTTGTATTTTTATTGTATTTTATGCTTCAGGCGTTCACTTGTAAGGCCGTAGCTATTCGATGTGGTAGAGCAACGCCTTAGAGTGAAGCCTAGGTTGCACGGAACGTAGAAATGACCATTACTTTCACACTTGTTGCAATTACTCCTGTTCTACGATGGAAAAACTGTTGTATTTATATTGTTTTTTATTCTCCTGGTGTTGACATCTTAGGCCCTAACTATTCCATCTGGTGGAACAGCGCCCTAGAGTGAAGCCTAGGTTGCCGGAAGCGTGGAAATGGCCATTACTTTCACACTGTTTGCGATTATTCATTTTATACGGTTGGAAAAGCTGTTGTATTTATATTGTGTTTTGTGCTTCTGGCGTTGACTTCTTAGGCCCTAACTATTCGATCTGGTGGATCAACGCCCTAGAGCGAAGCCTAGGTTGCCCGGAACGTAGAAATGACCATTACTTTCAGATTTGTTGCAATTATTTGTTTTATATGATGGAAAAGCTGTTGTATTTATATTGTATTTTAAGCTTCTGGCGTCGACTTCTTAGACCCTAACTATTCGATCTGACGGAGCAACGCCCTATAATGAAGCCTAGGTTGCCCGGAACGTATAAATGACCATTACCTTCACACTGGTTGCAATTATTCCTGTTATACGATGGAAAAGCTGTTGCATTTATATTGTATTTTATGCTCCTGGTGTTTACTTCTTAGGCCCTAACTATTCGATCTGATGGAGCAGCGACCTAGAGTGAAGCCTAGGTTGCTCGGAACGTAGAAATGACCATTACTTTCACACTGGTTGCAATTATTCGTTTTATACAATGGAAAAACTGTTGTATTTATATTGTTTTTCACGCTCCTGGTGTTGACTTCTTAGGCCCTAACTATTCCATCTGGTGGAGCAGCGCTCTAGATTGAAGCCTAGGTCGCCGGGAACGTAGAAATGACCATAACTTTCACACTGTGTGCAATTATTCATTTTATACGATGGAAAGACTGTTGTATATATTGTATTTTGTGCTTCTGGCGTTGACTTCTTAGGCCCTAACTATTCGATCTGGTGGATCAACGCCCTAGAGTGAAGCCTAGGTTGCCCGAAACGTAGAAATGACCAGTACTTTCACACTGGATGCAATTATTCCTGTTATATGATGGAAAAGCTGTTGTATTTATATTGTATTTTATGCTTCTGGCGTTTACTTCTAAGGCCGTAGCTATTCGATCTGACGGAGCAACGCCCTAGAGCGAAGCCTAGGTTGACCGGAACGTAGAAATGACCATAACTTTCACACCGGTAGCAATTATTCGTTTTACACGATGGAAAAACTGTTGTATTTATTTTGTATTTTATGCATCGGGCGTTGACTTCTAAGGCCCTAACTATTCAATCTGTTGGAGCAACGCCCTAGAGTGAAGCCTAGGTTGCCGGGAACGTAGAAATGACCATTACATTCACTCTGGTTGCAATTATTCGTGCTATACGTTGGAAAAACTGTTGTATTTTTATTGTATTTTATGATTCCGGCATTGACTTCTTAGGCCCTAACTATTCGATCTGGTGGAGCAACGCCCTATAGTGAAGCCTAGGTTGCCCGGAACGTAGAAATGACCATTACCTTCACACTGGTTGCAATTATTGCTGTTATACGATGGAAAGGCTGTTGTATTTCTATTGTATTTTATGCTTCGGGCGGCGACTTCTAAGGCCCTAGCTATTCGATCTGGTGGAGCAGCGCCCTAGAGTGAAGCCCAGGTTGCGCGCAACGTAGAATTGACCATAACTTTCACACTGGTAGCAATTATTCGTTTTATACGATGGAAAAGCTGTTTTATTTATTTTGTATTTTATGCTTCGGGCGTTGACTTCTGAGGCCCTAACTATTCGATCTGGTGGAGCAATGCCCTAGAATGAAGCCTACGTTGCCCGGAACGTAGAAATGACCATTACTTTCACACTGGTTGCAATTATTCGTTTTATACAATGGAAAAACTGTTGTATTTTAATTGTATTTTATGCTTTTTGCGATGAATTCTAAGTCCCTAGCTATTCTATCTGGTGGAGCAACGCCCTAGAGTGAAGCCTAGCTTGCTCGGAACGTAGAAATGACCATTACTTTCACACTGGTTGCAATTATTCGTTTTATACGATGGAAAAGCTGTTGCATTTATATCGTATTTTATGCTTCTGGCGTTGACTTCTTATGACCTAACTATGCGAACTGGTGGAGCAACGCCCTGGAGTGAGACCTAGGTTGCGCGGAACGTAGAAATGACCATAACTTTCACACCGGTAGCAACTATTCGTTTTATACGATGGAAAAACTGTTCTATTTATTTTGTATTTCATGCTTCGGGCGTTGACTTCTGAGGCCCTAACTATTCAATCTGTTGGTGCAACGCCCTACTGTGAAGCCTAGGTTGCCCGGAACGTAGAAATGACCATAACCGTCACACTCGTTTGCATTATTCGTTTTATACGATACAAAAACTGTTATATTTATATTGTATTTTATGCTTCTGGCGTTGACTTCTTAGGCCCTAACTATTCCATCTGGTGGAACAACGCCCTAGGGTGAAGCCTAGGTTGCCTGGAACGTAGAAATGACCATAACTTTCACACGGGTTGCAATTATTCATGCTATACGATGGAAAAACTGTTGTACTTTTATTGTATTTTATGCTTCAGGCGATGACTTGTAAGGCCGGAGCTATTCGATATGGTGGAGCAACGCCCTAGAGTGAAGTTAAGGTTGCCCGGGACGTAGAAATGGCCATCACTTTCACACTGGTTGCAATTATTCCTGTTATACAATGGAAAAACTGCTGTATTTTTATTGTATTTTCTGCTTCTGGCGTTGACTTCTAAGGCCCTAACTATTCGATCTGGTAGAGCAATGCCTCCGGGTTAAGTCTAGGATGCCCGGAACGCAGAAATGGCCATTACTTTCACACTGGTTGCAATTATTCGTTTTATACGAAGGAAAAACTCTTGTACATATATCGTATTTTATGCTTCCGGCATTGACTTCTTAGGCCCTAACTATTCGATCTGGTGGAGCAACGCCCTAGAGTGAAGCCTAGGTTGCCCGGAACGTAGAAGTGACCATTACATTCACACTGGTTGCAATTATTGCTGTTATACGATGGAAAAACTATTGGATTTTTTGTGTAATTTATGCTTCGGGCGTCGACTTCTAAGGCCCTAGCTATTCGATCTGTTGGAGCAGCGCCCTAGAGTGAAGCCTAGGTTGCCGGCAACGTAGAAATGACCATTACATTCACTCTGGTTGCAATTATTCATGCTATACGTTGGAAAAACTGTTGTATTTTTATTGTATTTTATGATTCCGGCATTGACTTCTTAGGCCCTAACTATTCGATCTGGTGGAGCAACGCCCTATAGTGAAGCCTAGGTTGCCCGGAACGTAGAAATGACCATTACCTTCACACTGGTTGCAATTATTGCTGTTATACGATGGAAAGGCTGTTGTATTTCTATTGTATTTTATGCTTCGGGCGGCGACTTCTAAGGCCCTAGCTATTCGATCTGGTGGAGCAGCGCCCTAGAGTGAAGCCTACGTTGCCCGGAACGTAGAAATGACCATTACTTTCACACTGGTTGCAATTATTCGTTTTATACAATGGAAAAACTGTTGTATTTATATTGCATTTTATGCTCCTGGTGTTTACTTCTTAGGCCCTAGCTATTCAATCTGATGGAGCAGCGACCTAGAGTGAAGCCTAGGTTGCTCGGAACGTAGAAATGACCATTACCCTCACACTTGTTGCAATTATTCCTGTTATACGATGGAAAAACTGTTGTATTTTTATTGTATTTTATGCTTCAGGCGTTCACTTGTAAGGCCGTAGCTATTCGATGTGGTAGAGCAACGCCTTAGAGTGAAGCCTAGGTTGCACGGAACGTAGAAATGACCATTACTTTCACACTGGTTGCAATTATTCGTTTTATACAATGGAAAAACTGTTGTATTTATATTGCATTTAATGCTCCTGGTGTTTACTTCTTAGGCCCTAGCTATTCAATCTGATGGAGCAGCGACCTAGAGTGAAGCCTAGGTTGCCCGGAACGTAGAAATGACCATTACCCTCACACTTGTTGCAATTATTCCTGTTATACGATGGAAAAACTGTTGTATTTTTATTGTATTTTATGCTTCAGGCGTTCACTTGTAAGGCCGTAGCTATTCGATGTGGTAGAGCAACGCCTTAGAGTGAAGCCTAGGTTGCCCGGAACGTAGAATTGACCATCACTTTCAAACTGGTTGCAATTATTCCTTTTATACGATGGAAAAGCTGTTGTATTTATATCGTATTTTATGCTTCTGGCGTTGACATCTAAGGACCTAACTATTCGATCTGGTGGAGCAGCGCCCTAGAGTGAAGACTAGTTTGCTCGGAATGTAGAAATGACCATTACTTTCACACTGGTTGCAATCATTCGTTTTATACGATGGAAAAGCTGTTGTATTTATATTGCATTTTATGCTCCTGGTGTTTACTTCTTAGGCCCTAACTATTCAATCTGATGGAGCAGCGACCTAGAGTGAAGCCTAGGTTGCCCGGAACGTAGAAATGACCATTACCCTCACACTTGTTGCAATTATTCCTGTTATACGATGGAAAAACTGTTGTATTTTTATTGTATTTTATGCTTCAGGCCTTCACCTGTAAGGCCATAGCTATTCGATGTGGTAGAGCAACGCCTTAGAGTGAAGCCTAGGTTGCCCGGAACATAGAAATGACCATTACTTTCACACTGGTTGCAATTATTCATTTTATACGATGGAAAAGCTGTTGTATTCATATAGTATTTTATGCTCCTGGTGGTGACTTCTTGGTCCCTAACTATTCGATCTGGTGCAGCAGCGCCCTAGAGTGAAGCCAAGGTTGACCGGAACGTAGAAATGATCATTACCCTCACACTTGTTGCAATTACTCCTGTTCTACGATGGAAAAACTGTTGTATTTATATTGTTTTTTATTCTCCTGGTGTTGACATCTTAGGCCCTAACTATTCCATCTGGTGGAACAGCGCCCTAGAGTGAAGCCTAGGTTGCCGGAAGCGTGGAAATGGCCATTACTTTCACACTGTTTGCGATTATTCATTTTATACGGTTGGAAAAGCTGTTGTATTTATATTGTGTTTTGTGCTTCTGGCGTTGACTTCTTAGGCCCTAACTATTCGATCTGGTGGATCAACGCCCTAGAGCGAAGCCTAGGTTGCCCGGAACGTAGAAATGACCATTACTTTCAGATTTGTTGCAATTATTTGTTTTATATGATGGAAAAGCTGTTGTATTTATATTGTATTTTAAGCTTCTGGCGTCGACTTCTTAGACCCTAACTATTCGATCTGGTGGAGCAACGCCCTAGAGTGAAGCCTAGGTTGCCTGGAACGTAGAAGTGACCATTACCTTCACGCTTGCTGCAATTATTCCTGTTATGCGATGGAAAAACTGTTGTGTTTTTATTGTATTTTATGCTTCGAGCGTTGACTTCTAAGGCCCTAACTATTCAATCTGATGGAGCAACGCACTAGGGTGAAGCCTAGGTTGCGCGGATCGTAGAAATGACCATAACGTTCATACTGGTTGCAATTATTCGTTTCATACGTTGAAAAAACTGTTGTATTTATATTGTATTTTATGCTTCTGGCGTTGAGTTCTCAGGCCCTAACTGATCGATGTGGTGGAACAACGCCCTAGAGTAACACCTGGGTTGCCCGGATCGTTGAAATGACCATCACTTCCACACTGGTTGCAATTATTCGTTTTATACAATGGAAAAAATGTTGTATTTATATTGTTTTTCACGCTCCTGGTGTTGACTTCTTAGGCCCTAACTATTCCATCTGGTGGAGCAGCGCTCTAGATTGAAGCCTAGGTCGCCGGGAACGTAGAAATGACCATAACTTTCACACTGTGTGCAATTATTCATTTTATACGATTGAAAGACTGTTGTATATATTGTATTTTGTGCTTCTGGCGTTGACTTCTTAGGCCCTAACTATTCGATCTGATGGAGCAGCGACCTAGAGTGAAGCCTAGGTTGCTCGGAACGTAGAAATGACCATTACTTTCACACTGGTTGCAATCATTCATTTTATACCATGGAAAAGCTGTTGTATTTATATTGTATTTTATGCCTCTGGCGTTGACTTCTAAGGCCGTACCTATTAGATGTGGTGGAGCAACGCCCTAGAGTGACGCCTAGGGTGCACGGAACGTAGAAATGACCATTACTTTCACACTGGTTGCAATTATTCGTTTTATACAATGGAAAAACTGTTGTATTTATATTGCATTTTATGCTCCTGGTGTTTACTTCTTAGGCCCTAGCTATTCAATCTGATGGAGCAGCGACCTAGAGTGAAGCCTAGGTTGCTCGGAACGTAGAAATGACCATTACCCTCACACTTGTTGCAATTATTCCTGTTATACGATGGAAAAACTGTTGTATTTTTATTGTATTTTATGCTTCAGGCGTTCACTTGTAAGGCCGTAGCTATTCGATGTGGTAGAGCAACGCCTTAGAGTGAAGCCTAGGTTGCACGGAACGTAGAAATGACCATTACTTTCACACTGGTTGCAATTATTCGTTTTATACAATGGAAAAACTGTTGTATTTATATTGCATTTTATGCTCCTGGTGTTTACTTCTTAGGCCCTAGCTATTCAATCTGATGGAGCAGCGACCTAGAGTGAAGCCTAGGTTGCCCGGAACGTAGAAATGACCATTAACCTCACACTTGTTGCAATTATTCCTGTTATACGATGGAAAAACTGTTGTATTTTTCTTGTATTTTATGCTTCAGGCGTTCACTTGTAAGGCCGTAGCTATTCGATGTGGTAGAGCAACGCCTTAGAGTGAAGCCTAGGTTGCCCGGAACGTAGAATTGACCATCACTTTCAAACTGGTTGCAATTATTCCTTTTATACGATGGAAAAGCTGTTGTATTTATATCGTATTTTATGCTTCTGGCGTTGACATCTAAGGACCTAACTATTCGATCTGGTGGAGCAGCGCCCTAGAGTGAAGACTAGTTTGCTCGGAATGTAGAAATGACCATTACTTTCACACTGGTTGCAATCATTCGTTTTATACGATGGAAAAGCTGTTGTATTTATATTGCATTTTATGCTCCTGGTGTTTACTTCTTAGGCCCTAACTATTCAACCTGATGGAGCAGCGACCTAGAGTGAAGCCTAGGTTGCCCGGAACGTAGAAATGACCATTACCCTCACACTTGTTGCAATTATTCCTGTTATACGATGGAAAAACTGTTGTATTTTTATTGTATTTTATGCTTCAGGCCTTCACCTGTAAGGCCATAGCTATTCGATGTGGTAGAGCAACGCCTTAGAGTGAAGCCTAGGTTGCCCGGAACATAGAAATGACCATTACTTTCACACTGGTTGCAATTATTCATTTTATACGATGGAAAAGCTGTTGTATTTATATAGTATTTTATGCCTCTGGCGTTGACTTCTAAGGCCGTAGCTATTAGATGTGGTGGAGCAACGCCCTAGAGTGACGCCTAGGCTGCACGGAACGTAGAAATGACCATTACTTTCACACTGGTTGCAATTATTCGTTTTATACAATGGAAAAACTGTTGTATTTATATTGCATTTTATGCTCCTGGTGTTTACTTCTTAGGCCCTAGCTATTCAATCTGATGGAGCAGCGACCTAGAGTGAAGCCTAGGTTGCTCGGAACGTAGAAATGACCATTACCCTCACACTTGTTGCAATTATTCCTGTTATACGGTGGAAAAACTGTTGTATTTTTATTGTATTTTATGCTTCTGGCGTTGACTTCTTAGGCCCTAACTATTCGATCTGGTGGAACAACGCCGTAGAGTGAAGCCTAGGTTGCCCGGATCGTAGAAATGACCATTACTTTCACACTGTTTGCAATTATTCCTTTTATACGATGGAAAAGCTGTTGTATTTATATCGTATTTTATGCTTCTGGCGTTGACTTCTGAGGCCCTAACTATTCAATCTGTTGGTGCAACGCCCTAGTGTGAAGCCTAGGTTGCCCGGAACGTAGAAATGACCATAACCTTCACACTCGTTTGCATTATTCGTTTTATACGATACAAAAACTGTTATATTTATATTGTATTTTATGCTTCTGGCGTTGACTTCTTAGGCCCTAACTATTCCATCTGGTGGAACAACGCCCTAGGGTGAAGCCTAGGTTGCATGGAACGTAGAAATGACCATAACTTTCACACGGGTTGCAATTATTCATGCTATACGATGGAAAAACTGTTGTACTTTTATTGTATTTTATGCTTCAGGCGATGACTTGTAAGGCCGGAGCTATTCGATATGGTGGAGCAACGCCCTAGAGTGAAGTTAAGGTTGCCCGGGACGTAGAAATGGCCATCACTTTCACACTGGTTGCAATTATTCCTGTTATACAATGGAAAAACTGCTGTATTTTTATTGTATTTTCTGCTTCTGGCGTTGACTTCTAAGGCCCTAGCTATTCGATCTGGTAGAGCAATGCCTCCGGGTTAAGTCTAGGATGCCCGGAACGTAGAAATGGCCATTACTTTCACACTGGTTGCAATTATTCGTTTTATACGAAGGAAAAACTCTTGTACATATATCGTATTTTATGCTTCCGGCATTGACTTCTTAGGCCCTAACTATTCGATCTGGTGGAGCAACGCCCTAGAGTGAAGCCTAGGTTGCCCGGAACGTAGAAGTGACCATTACATTCACACTGGTTGCAATTATTGCTGTTATACGATGGAAAAACTATTGGATTTTTTGTGTAATTTATGCTTCGGGCGTCGACTTCTAAGGCCCTAGCTATTCGATCTGGTGGAGCAGCGCCCTAGAGTGAAGCCTAGGTTGCCGGGAACGTAGAAATGACCATTACATTCACTCTGGTTGCAATTATTCATGCTATACGTTGGAAAAACTGTTGTATTTTTATTGTATTTTATGATTCCGGCATTGACTTCTTAGGCCCTAACTATTCGATCTGGTGGAGCAACGCCCTATAGTGAAGCCTAGGTTGCCCGGAACGTAGAAATGACCATTACCTTCACACTGCTTGCAATTATTGCTGTTATACGATGGAAAGGCTGTTGTATTTCTATTGTATTTTATGCTTCGGGCGGCGACTTCTAAGGCCCTAGCTATTCGATCTGGTGGAGCAGCGCCCTAGAGTGAAGCCCAGGTTGCGCGGAACGTAGAATTGACCATAACTTTCACACTGGTAGCAATTATTCGTTTTATACGATGGAAAAGCTGTTTTATTTATTTTGTATTTTATGCTTCGGGCGTTGACTTCTGAGGCCCTAACTATTCGATCTGGTGGAGCAATGCCCTAGAATGAAGCCTACGTTGCCCGGAACGTAGAAATGACCATTACCCTCACACTTGTTGCAATTATTCCTGTTATACGATGGAAAAACTGTTGTATTTTTATTGTATTTTATGCTTCAGGCCTTCACCTGTAAGGCCATAGCTATTCGATGTGGTAGAGCAACTCCTTAGAGTGATGCCTAGGTTGCCCGGAACATAGAAATGACCATTACTTTCACACTGGTTGCAATTATTCATTTTATACGATGGAAAAGCTGTTGTATTTATATAGTATTTTATGCCTCTGGCGTTGACTTCTAAGGCCGTAGCTATTAGATGTGGTGGAGCAACGCCCTAGAGTGACGCCTAGGGTGCACGGAACGTAGAAATGACCATTACTTTCACACTGGTTGCAATTATTCGTTTTATACAATGGAAAAACTGTTGTATTTATATTGCATTTTATGCTCCTGGTGTTTACTTCTTAGGCCCTAGCTATTCAATCTGATGGAGCAGCGACCTAGAGTGAAGCCTAGGTTGCTCGGAACGTAGAAATGACCATTACCCTCACACTTGTTGCAATTATTCCTGTTATACGATGGAAAAACTGTTGTATTTTTATTGTATTTTATGCTTCAGGCGTTCACTTGTAAGGCCGTAGCTATTCGATGTGGTAGAGCAACGCCTTAGAGTGAAGCCTAGGTTGCACGGAACGTAGAAATGACCATTACTTTCACACTGGTTGCAATTATTCGTTTTATACAATGGAAAAACTGTTGTATTTATATTGCATTTTATGCTCCTGGTGTTTACTTCTTAGGCCCTAGCTATTCAATCTGATGGAGCAGCGACCTAGAGTGAAGCCTAGGTTGCCCGGAACGTAGAAATGACCATTACCCTCACACTTGTTGCAATTATTCCTGTTATACGATGGAAAAACTGTTGTATTTTTATTGTATTTTATGCTTCAGGCGTTCACTTGTAAGGCCGTAGCTATTCGATGTGGTGGAGCAACGCCTTAGAGTGAAGCCTAGGTTGCCCGGAACGTAGAATTGACCATCACTTTCAAACTGGTTGCAATTATTCCTTTTATACGATGGAAAAGCTGTTGTATTTATATCGTATTTTATGCTTCTGGCGTTGACATCTAAGGACCTAACTATTCGATCTGGTGGAGTAGCGCCCTAGAGTGAAGACTAGTTTGCTCGGAATGTAGAAATGACCATTACTTTCACACTGGTTGCAATCATTCGTTTTATACGATGGAAAAGCTGTTGTATTTATATTGCATTTTATGCTCCTGGTGTTTACTTCTTAGGCCCTAACTATTCAATCTGATGGAGCAGCGACCTAGAGTGAAGCCTAGGTTGCCCGGAACGTAGAAATGACCATTACCCTCACACTTGTTGCAATTATTCCTGTTATACGATGGAAAAACTGTTGTATTTTTATTGTATTTTATGCTTCAGGCCTTCACCTGTAAGGCCATAGCTATTCGATGTGGTAGAGCAACGCCTTAGAGTGAAGCCTAGGTTGCCCGGAACATAGAAATGACCATTACTTTCACACTGGTTGCAATTATTCATTTTATACGATGGAAAAGCTGTTGTATTCATATAGTATTTTATGCTCCTGGTGGTGACTTCTTGGTCCCTAACTATTCGATCTGGTGCAGCAGCGCCCTAGAGTGAAGCCAAGGTTGACCGGAACGTAGAAATGATCATTACCCTCACACTTGTTGCAATTACTCCTGTTCTACGATGGAAAAACTGTTGTATTTATATTGTTTTTTATTCTCCTGGTGTTGACATCTTAGGCCCTAACTATTCCATCTGGTGGAACAGCGCCCTAGAGTGAAGCCTAGGTTGCCGGAAGCGTGGAAATGGCCATTACTTTCACACTGTTTGCGATTATTCATTTTATACGGTTGGAAAAGCTGTTGTATTTATATTGTGTTTTGTGCTTCTGGCGTTGACTTCTTAGGCCCTAACTATTCGATCTGGTGGATCAACGCCCTAGAGCGAAGCCTAGGTTGCCCGGAACGTAGAAATGACCATTACTTTCAGATTTGTTGCAATTATTTGTTTTATATGATGGAAAAGCTGTTGTATTTATATTGTATTTTAAGCTTCTGGCGTCGACTTCTTAGAACCTAACTATTCGATCTGGTGGAGCAACGCCCTAGAGTGAAGCCTAGGTTGCCTGGAACGTAGAAGTGACCATTACCTTCACGCTTGCTGCAATTATTCCTGTTATGCGATGGAAAAACTGTTGTGTTTTTATTGTATTTTATGCTTCAGGCCTTCACCTGTAAGGCCATAGCTATTCGATGTGGTAGAGCAACTCCTTAGAGTGATGCCTAGGTTGCCCGGAACATAGAAATGACCATTACTTTCACACTGGTTGCAATTATTCATTTTATACGATGGAAAAGCTGTTGTATTTATATAGTATTTTATGCCTCTGGCGTTGACTTCTAAGGCCGTAGCTATTAGATGTGGTGGAGCAACGCCCTAGAGTGACGCCTAGGGTGCACGGAACGTAGAAATGACCATTACTTTCACACTGGTTGCAATTATTCGTTTTATACAATGGAAAAACTGTTGTATTTATATTGCATTTTATGCTCCTGGTGTTTACTTCTTAGGCCCTAGCTATTCAATCTGATGGAGCAGCGACCTAGAGTGAAGCCTAGGTTGCTCGGAACGTAGAAATGACCATTACCCTCACACTTGTTGCAATTATTCCTGTTATACGATGGAAAAACTGTTGTATTTTTATTGTATTTTATGCTTCAGGCGTTCACTTGTAAGGCCGTAGCTATTCGATGTGGTAGAGCAACGCCTTAGAGTGAAGCCTAGGTTGCACGGAACGTAGAAATGACCATTACTTTCACACTGGTTGCAATTATTCGTTTTATACAATGGAAAAACTGTTGTATTTATATTGCATTTTATGCTCCTGGTGTTTACTTCTTAGGCCCTAGCTATTCAATCTGATGGAGCAGCGACCTAGAGTGAAGCCTAGGTTGCCCGGAACGTAGAAATGACCATTACCCTCACACTTGTTGCAATTATTCCTGTTATACGATGGAAAAACTGTTGTATTTTTATTGTATTTTATGCTTCAGGCGTTCACTTGTAAGGCCGTAGCTATTCGATGTGGTGGAGCAACGCCTTAGAGTGAAGCCTAGGTTGCCCGGAACGTAGAATTGACCATCACTTTCAAACTGGTTGCAATTATTCCTTTTATACGATGGAAAAGCTGTTGTATTTATATCGTATTTTATGCTTCTGGCGTTGACATCTAAGGACCTAACTATTCGATCTGGTGGAGTAGCGCCCTAGAGTGAAGACTAGTTTGCTCGGAATGTAGAAATGACCATTACTTTCACACTGGTTGCAATCATTCGTTTTATACGATGGAAAAGCTGTTGTATTTATATTGCATTTTATGCTCCTGGTGTTTACTTCTTAGGCCCTAACTATTCAATCTGATGGAGCAGCGACCTAGAGTGAAGCCTAGGTTGCCCGGAACGTAGAAATGACCATTACCCTCACACTTGTTGCAATTATTCCTGTTATACGATGGAAAAACTGTTGTATTTTTATTGTATTTTATGCTTCAGGCCTTCACCTGTAAGGCCATAGCTATTCGATGTGGTAGAGCAACGCCTTAGAGTGAAGCCTAGGTTGCCCGGAACATAGAAATGACCATTACTTTCACACTGGTTGCAATTATTCATTTTATACGATGGAAAAGCTGTTGTATTCATATAGTATTTTATGCTCCTGGTGGTGACTTCTTGGTCCCTAACTATTCGATCTGGTGCAGCAGCGCCCTAGAGTGAAGCCAAGGTTGACCGGAACGTAGAAATGATCATTACCCTCACACTTGTTGCAATTACTCCTGTTCTACGATGGAAAAACTGTTGTATTTATATTGTTTTTTATTCTCCTGGTGTTGACATCTTAGGCCCTAACTATTCCATCTGGTGGAACAGCGCCCTAGAGTGAAGCCTAGGTTGCCGGAAGCGTGGAAATGGCCATTACTTTCACACTGTTTGCGATTATTCATTTTATACGGTTGGAAAAGCTGTTGTATTTATATTGTGTTTTGTGCTTCTGGCGTTGACTTCTTAGGCCCTAACTATTCGATCTGGTGGATCAACGCCCTAGAGCGAAGCCTAGGTTGCCCGGAACGTAGAAATGACCATTACTTTCAGATTTGTTGCAATTATTTGTTTTATATGATGGAAAAGCTGTTGTATTTATATTGTATTTTAAGCTTCTGGCGTCGACTTCTTAGAACCTAACTATTCGATCTGGTGGAGCAACGCCCTAGAGTGAAGCCTAGGTTGCCTGGAACGTAGAAGTGACCATTACCTTCACGCTTGCTGCAATTATTCCTGTTATGCGATGGAAAAACTGTTGTGTTTTTATTGTATTTTATGCTTCGAGCGTTGACTTCTAAGGCCCTAACTATTCGATCTGATGGAGCAACGCACTAGGGTGAAGCCTAGGTTGCGCGGATCGTAGAAATGACCATAACGTTCATACTGGTTGCAATTATTCGTTTCATACGTTGAAAAAACTGTTGTATTTATATTGTATTTTATGCTTCTGGCGTCGAGTTCTCAGGCCCTAACTGATCGTGGTGGTGGAACAACGCCCTAGAGTAACACCTGGGTTGCCCGGATCGTTGAAATGACCATCACTTCCACACTGGTTGCAATTATTCGTTTTATACAATGGAAAAAATGTTGTATTTATATTGTTTTTCACGCTCCTGGTGTTGACTTCTTAGGCCCTAACTATTCCATCTGGTGGAGCAGCGCTCTAGATTGAAGCCTAGGTCGCCGGGAACGTAGAAATGACCATAACTTTCACACTGTGTGCAATTATTCATTTTATACGATTGAAAGACTGTTGTATATATTGTATTTTGTGCTTCTGGCGTTGACTTCTTAGGCCCTAACTATTCGATCTGGAGGATCAACGCCCTAGAGTGAAGCCTAGGTTGCCCGAAACGTAGAAATGACCAGTACTTTCACACTGGATGCAATTATTCCTGTTATATGATGGAAAAGCTGTTGTATTTATATTGCATTTTATGCTTCTGGCGTTTACTTCTAAGGCCGTAGCTATTCGATCTGGCGGAGCAACGCCCTAGAGCGAAACCTAGGTTGCCCGGAACGTAGAAATGACAAGTACTTTCACACTGGTTGCAATTATTCGTTTTATACAATGGAAAAACTGTTGTATTTATACAGTATTTTCTTCTTCTGGCGTTGACTTCAAAGGTCCTAACTATTCGATCTGGTGGAACAGCGCCCTAGAGTGAAGCCTAGGTTGCCGGAAGCGTGGAAATGGCCATTACTTTCACACTGTTTGCAATTATTCATTTTATACGGTTGGAAAAGCTGTTGTATTTATATTGTGTTTTGTGCTTCTGGCGTTGACTTCTTAGGCCCTAACTATTCGATCTGGTGGATCAACGCCCTAGTGCGAAGCCTAGGTTGCCCGGAACGTAGAAATGACCATTACTTTCAGATTTGTTGCAATTATTTGTTTTATATGATGGAAAAGCTGTTGTATTTATATTGTATTTTAAGCTTCTGGCGTCGACTTCTTAGGCCCTAACTATTCGATCTGATGGAGCAACGCCCTATAATGAAGCCTAGGTTGCCCGGAACGTAGAAATGACCATTACCTTCACACTGGTTGCAATTATTCCTGTTATACGATGGAAAAGCTGTTGCATTTATATTGTATTTTATGCTCCTGGTGTTTACTTCTTAGGCCCTAACTATTCGATCTGGTGGAGCAGCGCCCTAGAGTGAAGACTAGTTTGCTCGGAATGTAGAAATGACCATTACTTTCACACTGGTTGCAATCATTCGTTTTATACGATGGAAAAGCTGTTGTATTTATATTGCATTTTATGCTCCTGGTGTTTACTTCTTAGGCCCTAACTATTCAACCTGATGGAGCAGCGACCTAGAGTGAAGCCTAGGTTGCCCGGAACGTAGAAATGACCATTACCCTCACACTTGTTGCAATTATTCCTGTTATACGATGGAAAAACTGTTGTATTTTTATTGTATTTTATGCTTCAGGCCTTCACCTGTAAGGCCATAGCTATTCGATGTGGTAGAGCAACGCCTTAGAGTGAAGCCTAGGTTGCCCGGAACATAGAAATGACCATTACTTTCACACTGGTTGCAATTATTCATTTTATACGATGGAAAAGCTGTTGTATTCATATAGTATTTTATGCTCCTGGTGGTGACTTCTTGGTCCCTAACTATTCGATCTGGTGCAGCAGCGCCCTAGAGTGAAGCCAAGGTTGACCGGAACGTAGAAATGATCATTACCCTCACACTTGTTGCAATTACTCCTGTTCTACGATGGAAAAACTGTTGTATTTATATTGTTTTTTATTCTCCTGGTGTTGACATCTTAGGCCCTAACTATTCCATCTGGTGGAACAGCGCCCTAGAGTGAAGCCTAGGTTGCCGGAAGCGTGGAAATGGCCATTACTTTCACACTGTTTGCGATTATTCATTTTATACGGTTGGAAAAGCTGTTGTATTTATATTGTGTTTTGTGCTTCTGGCGTTGACTTCTTAGGCCCTAACTATTCGATCTGGTGGATCAACGCCCTAGAGCGAAGCCTAGGTTGCCCGGAACGTAGAAATGACCATTACTTTCAGATTTGTTGCAATTATTTGTTTTATATGATGGAAAAGCTGTTGTATTTATATTGTATTTTAAGCTTCTGGCGTCGACTTCTTAGAACCTAACTATTCGATCTGGTGGAGCAACGCCCTAGAGTGAAGCCTAGGTTGCCTGGAACGTAGAAGTGACCATTACCTTCACGCTTGCTGCAATTATTCCTGTTATGCGATGGAAAAACTGTTGTGTTTTTATTGTATTTTATGCTTCGAGCGTTGACTTCTAAGGCCCTAACTATTCGATCTGATGGAGCAACGCACTAGGGTGAAGCCTAGGTTGCGCGGATCGTAGAAATGACCATAACGTTCATACTGGTTGCAATTATTCGTTTCATACGTTGAAAAAACTGTTGTATTTATATTGTATTTTATGCTTCTGGCGTCGAGTTCTCGGGCCCTAACTGATCGATGTGGTGGAACAACGCCCTAGAGTAACACCTGGGTTGCCCGGATCGTTGAAATGACCATCACTTCCACACTGGTTGCAATTATTCGTTTTATACAATGGAAAAAATGTTGTATTTATATTGTTTTTCACGCTCCTGGTGTTGACTTCTTAGGCCCTAACTATTCCATCTGGTGGAGCAGCGCTCTAGATTGAAGCCTAGGTCGCCGGGAACGTAGAAATGACCATAACTTTCACACTGTGTGCAATTATTCATTTTATACGATTGAAAGACTGTTGTATATATTGTATTTTGTGCTTCTGGCGTTGACTTCTTAGGCCCTAACTATTCGATCTGGAGGATCAACGCCCTAGAGTGAAGCCTAGGTTGCCCGAAACGTAGAAATGACCAGTACTTTCACACTGGATGCAATTATTCCTGTTATATGATGGAAAAGCTGTTGTATTTATATTGCATTTTATGCTTCTGGCGTTTACTTCTAAGGCCGTAGCTATTCGATCTGGCGGAGCAACGCCCTAGAGCGAAACCGAGGTTGCCCGGAACGTAGAAATGAC
The DNA here is from genome assembly GCF_051401765.1 of Calliopsis andreniformis. Lineage (NCBI taxonomy): Eukaryota > Metazoa > Arthropoda > Insecta > Hymenoptera > Andrenidae > Calliopsis > Calliopsis andreniformis. The sequence goes on from NC_135072.1 coordinate 17,576,870, forward strand.
AAGTACTTTCACACTGGTTGCAATTATTCGTTTTATACAATGGAAAAACTGTTGTATTTATACAGTATTTTCTTCTTCTGGCGTTGACTTCAAAGGTCCTAACTATTCGATCTGGTGGAACAGCGACCTAGAGTGAAGCCTAGGTTGCCCGGAACGTAGAAATGACCATTACCCTCACACTTGTTGCAATTATTCCTGTTATACGATGGAAAAACTGTTGTATTTTTCTTGTATTTTATGCTTCAGGCGTTCACTTGTAAGGCCGTAGCTATTCGATGTGGTAGAGCAACGCCTTAGAGTGAAGCCTAGGTTGCTCGGAACGTAGAATTGACCATCACTTTCAAACTGGTTGCATTTATTCCTTTTATACGATGGAAAAGCTGTTGTATTTATATCGTATTTTATGCTTCTGGCGTTGACATCTAAGGACCTAACTATTCGATCTGGTGGAGCAGCGCCCTAGAGTGAAGACTAGTTTGCTCGGAATGTAGAAATGACCATTACTTTCACACTGGTTGCAATCATTCGTTTTATACGATGGAAAAGCTGTTGTATTTATATTGCATTTTATGCTCCTGGTGTTTACTTCTTAGGCCCTAACTATTCAATCTGATGGAGCAGCGACCTAGAGTGAAGCCTAGGTTGCCCGGAACGTAGAAATGACCATTACCCTCACACTTGTTGCAATTATTCCTGTTATACGATGGAAAAACTGTTGTATTTTTATTGTATTTTATGCTTTAGGCCTTCACCTGTAAGGCCATAGCTATTCGATGTGGTAGAGCAACGCCTTAGAGTGAAGCCTAGGTTGCCCGGAACATAGAAATGACCATTACTTTCACACTGGTTGCAATTATTCATTTTATACGATGGAAAAGCTGTTGTATTTATATAGTATTTTATGCTCCTGGTGGTGACTTCTTGGTCCCTAACTATTCGATCTGGTGCAGCAGCGCCCTAGAGTGAAGCCAAGGTTGACCGGAACGTAGAAATGATCATTACCCTCACACTTGTTGCAATTACTCCTGTTCTACGATGGAAAAACTGTTGTATTTATATTGTTTTTTATTCTCCTGGTGTTGACATCTTAGGCCCTAACTATTCCATCTGGTGGAACTGCGCCCTAGAGTGAAGCCTAGGTTGCCGGAAGCGTGGAAATGGCCATTACTTTCACACTGTTTGCGATTATTCATTTTATACGGTTGGAAAAGCTGTTGTATTTATATTGTGTTTTGTGCTTCTGGCGTTGACTTCTTAGGCCCTAACTATTCGATCTGGTGGATCAACGCCCTAGAGCGAAGCCTAGGTTGCCCGGAACGTAGAAATGACCATTACTTTCAGATTTGTTGCAATTATTTGTTTTATATGATGGAAAAGCTGTTGTATTTATATTGTATTTTAAGCTTCTGGCGTCGACTTCTTAGACCCTAACTATTCGATCTGACGGAGCAACGCCCTATAATGAAGCCTAGGTTGCCCGGAACGTAGAAATGACCATTACCTTCACACTGGTTGCAATTATTCCTGTTATACGATGGAAAAGCTGTTGTATTTATATCGTATTTTATGCTTCTGGCGTTGACATCTAAGGACCTAACTATTCGATCTGGTGGAGCAGCGCCCTAGAGTGAAGCCTAGTTTGCTCGGAATGTAGAAATGACCATTACTTTCACACTGGTTGCAATTATTCCTGTTATACGATGGAAAAACTGTTGTATTTATATTGTATTTTGTGCCTCTGGCGTTGACTTCTAAGGCCCTAACTATTCGATCTGGTGCAGCAGCGCCCTAGAGTGATGCCAAGGTTGGCCGGAATGTAGAAATGACCATTACCCACACACTTGTTACAATTATTCCTGTTAGACGATGGAAAAACTGTTGCATTTATATTCTTTTTCACGCTCCTGGTGTTGACTTCTTAGGCCCTAACTATTCCATCTGGTGGAGCAGCACTCTAGATTGAAGCCTGGGTCGCCGGGAACGTAGAAATGACCATAACTTTCACACTGTTTGCAATTATTCATTTTATACGATGGAAAGACTGTTGTATATATTGTATTTTGTGCTTCTGGCGTTGACTTCTTAGGCCCTAACTATTCGATCTGGTGGATTAACGCCCTAGAGTGAAGCCTAGGTTGCCCGGAACATAGAAATGACCATCACTTTCAAACTGATTGCAATTAATCCTTTTATACGATGGAAAAACTGTTGTATTTTTATTGCATTTTATGCTTCCGGCGTTGACTTCTAAGGCCCTATCTATTCAATCTGTTGGAGCAGCGCCCTATGGCGATGCCTAGGTTGACCGGAACGCAGAAATGACCATAACTTTCACACCGGTAGCAATTATTCGTTTCATACGTTGAAAAAACTGTTGTATTTATATTGTATTTTATGCTTCTGGCGTTGAGTTCTCAGGCCCTAACTGATCGATGTGGTGGAACAACGCCCTAGAGTAACACCTGGGTTGCCCGGATCGTTGAAATGACCATCACTTCCACACTGGTTGCAATTATTCCTGATATACGATGGGAAATCTGTTGTATCTTTATTGTATTTTATGCTTCGGGCATTGACTTCTATGGCCCTACCTATTCGATCTGGTGGAACAACGCCCTAGGGTCAAGCCTAGGTTTCACGGAACGTAGATATGACCATTACCTTCACACTGGTTGCAATTATTCCTGTTATACGATGAAAAACTGTTGTATCTGTATTGTATTTTATGCTTCGGGCATTGACTTCTATGGCCCTACCTATTCGATCTGGTGGAACAACGCCCTAGGGTCAAGCCTAGGTTTCACGGAACGTAGATATGACCATTACCTTCACACTGGTTGCAATTATTTCTGTTATACGATGAAAAACTGTTGTACCTTTATTGTATTTTATGCTTCGGACGCTGACTTCTAAGGCCCTAAATATTCGATGTGGTGGAGCAACGCCCTAGAGTGAAGCCTAGGTTGCCTGAAACGTAGAAATGACCGTTACTTTCCCACTGGTTGCAATTATTCATTCTATACGATGGAAAAACTGTTGTATTTATATTGTATTTTATGATTCTGGCGTTTACTTGTATGGCCGTAGCAATTCGATCTGGTGGAGCAACGCCCTAGAGTGAAGCCTAGATTGCCCGGAACGTAGAAATGACAATAACGTCCACACTGGTTGCAATTATTCATTTTATACGATGGAAAATCTGTGGTATCTATATTGTATTTTATGCTTCTGGCGTTGACTTCTTATGCCCTAACTATTCGATCTGGTGGAGCAACGCCCTAGAGCGAAACCTAGGTTGCCCGGAACGTATCAATGACCATTACTTTCACACTGGTAGCAATTATTCCTGTTATACGATGGACAAACAGTTGGATTTTTATTGTACTTCATGCTTCTTGCGTTAACTTCTAAGGGCCTATGTATTCGATCTGGTGGAACAACGCCCTAGGGTGAAGCCTAGGTTGCCCGGAACGTAGAAATGACCATAACTTTCACACTGGTTGCAATTATTTGTTTTATACGATGGGAAAGCTGTTGTATTTATATCGTATTTTATGCTTCTGGCGTTGACTTCTTAGGCCCTAACTATTCCATCTGGTGGAGCAACGTCCTAGAGTAAAGCCCAGGTTGCGCGGAATGTAGAAATGACCATAAGTTGCATACTGGTTGCAATTATTCGCTTTATACGATGGAAAAACTGTTGTATTTATATTGTATTTTATGCTTTTGGCGTTGACTTCTAAGGCCCTAAATATTCGATCTGGTGGAGCAATGCCTCAGAGTTAAGTCTAAGATGCCCGAAACGCCGAAATGATCATTACTTTCACGCTTGTTGCAATTATTCCTGTTATACGATGAAAAGGCTGTTGTATTTTTATTGTATTTTATGCTTCAGGCGTGGACTTCTGAGGCCGCAGCTATTCGATGTGGTGGAAGAACGCCATACAGTGAAGCCTAGGTTGCCCGGAACATAGAAATGACCACTACTTTCACACTGTTTGCAATTATTCATTTAATACGATGGAAATGCTATTGTATTTATATCGTATTTTATGCTTCGGGCGTAGACTTCTTAGGCCCTAACATTTCGATTTGGTGGAGCAACGACCGACAGTGAAGCCTAGGTTGCCCGGAACGTAGATATGACCATAACCTTCACACAGGTTGGAATTATTCGTTTTATACAGTGTAAAGGCTGTTGTATTTATTTTGTATTATATCCTTCTGGTGTTGACTTCTTAGGCCCTAACTATTCGATGTGGTGGAACAACGCCGTAGAGTGAAGCCTAGGTTGCCCGGAACGTAGAAATGACCATTACTTTCACACTGTTTGCAACTATTCCTTTTATACGATGGAAAAGCTGTTGTATTTATATCGTATTTTATGCTTCTGGCGTTGACTTCTTAGGCCCTAACTATTCGATCTGGTGGAACAACGCCCCAGAGTGAAGCCTAGGTTGCCCGGAACGTGGAAATGAGCATCACTTTCACACTGGTTGCAATTATTCCTGCTATACGATGGCAAAACTCTTGTATATTTATCGTATTTTATGCTTCGGGCGTTGACTTCTATGGCCCTACCTATTCGATCTGGTGGAGCAACACCCTACAGTGAAGCCTAGTTTGTCCGGAACGTAGATATGACCATAACCTTCACACAGGTTGCCATTATTCATTTTATACGATGGAAAGACTGTTCTATTTATTTTGTATTTTATGCATCTGGCGTTGACTTCTTAGGCCCTAACATTTCGATCTGGTGCAGCAACACCCAACAGTGTAGCCTAGGTTGCCCGTAAAGTAGAAATGACCATAGCTTTCATACTGGTTGCAATTATTCGTTTTATATGATGGAAAAACTGTTGTATTTATATTGTATTTTATGCTTCTGGCGTTCACTTCTTAGGCCCTAACCATTCGATCTGGTGGAACAACGCCCTATGGTGAAGCCTAGGTTGACCGGAACGTAGAAATGACCATAACTTTCACACCGGTAGCAATTATTCGTTTTACACGATGGGAAAACTGTTCTATTTATTTTATATTTTATGCATCGGGCGTTGACTTCTAAGGCCCTAACTATTCAATCTGTTGGAGCAACGCCAGAGGGTGAAGCCCAGGTTGCCGGAAAGTAGAAATGAGGTTAACTTTCACACTGGTTGCTATTATTCGTTCTATACGATGGAAAAACTGTTATATTTATATTGTATCTTATGCTCCTGGCGTTGACTTCTTAGGCCCTAACAATTCGATGTAGTGGAAAAACGACCTAGAGTGAGGCCTAGGTTGCCCGGAACGTAGAACTGACAATAACTTTTACACTGGTAGCAATTATTCGTTTTATACAATGGAAAAACTGTTCTATTTATTTTGTATTTTGTGCTTCGGGCGTTGACTTCTAAGGCCCTAGCTTTTTGATCTGGTGGAGCAACGCACTAGAGTGAAGCCCATGTTGCCCGGAACGTAGAAATGACCATAACTTTCACACTGGTTGCTATTATTCGTTCAATACGATGGAAAAACTGTTATATTTATATTGTATCTTATGCTTCTGGCGCTGACTTCTTAGGCCCTAGCAATTCGATCTGGTGGAACAACGACCTAGAGTGAGGCCTAGGTAGCCCGGAACGTAGAAATGACCATCACTTTCAAACTGGTTGCAATTATTCCTGTTATATGATGGAAAGCTGTTGTATTTTTATTGCATTTTATGCTTCGGGCATTGACTTCTAAGGTCCTAACTATTCAATCTGTTGGAGCAACGCCCTAGGGTGAAGCCTAGGTTGCGCGCAAGGTAGAAATGAGGATAACATTCACACTGGGTGCAATTATTCGTTTTATACGATGGAAAAGCTGTTGCATCTTTATTGTATTTTATGCTTCTGTCGTTGACGTCTAAGGCGGTAGCTATTAGATGTGGTGGAGCAACGCACTAGAGTGACGCCTAGGTAGCCCGGAACGTGGAATGACCATTACTTTCGCAATGTTTGCAATTATTCATTTTATACGATGGAAAAACTGTTGTACTTATATTGTATTTTATGCTTCTGGCGTTGACTTCAAAGGCTCTAACTATTCGATCTGGTGGAGCAACGCCCTAGAGTGAAGCCTAGGTTGCCCGGAACGTAGAAATGACCACTACTTTCACACTGTGTGCAATTATTCATTTAATACGATGGAAATGCTGTTGTATTTATATCGTATTTTATTCTTCTGGTGTTGACTTCTTAGGCCCTAACTATTCGATCTGGTGGAACAACGCCGTAGAGTGAAGCCTAGGTTGCCCGAACGTAGAAATGACCATTACTTTCACACTGTTTGCAATTATTCCTTTTATACGATGGAAAAGCTGTTGTATTTATATCGTATTTTATGCTTCTGACGTTGACTTCTAAGGACCTAACTGTTCGATCTGGTGGAGCAACGCCCTAGAGTGATGCCTAGGTTGCTCGGAATGTAGAAATGACCATAACTTTCACACTGATTGCAATTATTCGTTTTATACGATGGAAAAGGTGTTGCATCTTCATCGTATTTTATGCTTCTGGCGTTGAGCTCTTAGGCCGTAACTATTCGATCTGGTGGAGCAACGCCCTGGAGTGAAACCTGGGTTGCCCGGAACGTAGAAATGACCACTACTATCACACTGGTTGCAAATTATTCCTGCTATACGATGGAAAAACTGTTGTATTTTTATTGCATTTCATGCTTCTGGCGTTCACTTCTTAGGACCTAACTATTCGATCTGGTGGAACAACGGCCTAGGGTGAAGCCTAGGTTGCCCGGAACGTAGAAATGACCATAACTTTCACACTGGTCGCAATTATTTGTTTTATACGATGGAAAAGCTGTTGTATTTATATCGTATTTTATGCTTCTGGCGTTGACTTCTTAGGCCCTAACTATTCCATCTGGTGGAGCAACGTCCTAGAGTAAAGCCCAGGTTGCGCGGAACGTAGAAATGACCATAACTTTCAAACTGGTAGCAATTATTCGTTTTATACATTGGAAAAACTGTTCTATTTATATTGTATTTTATGCTTCTGGCGTTGACTACTTAGGCCCTGACTATTCGATCTTGTGGAACAACGCCCTAGAGTGAAGCATAGGTTGCCTGGAACGTAGAAATGACCATCACTTTCACACGGGGTGCAATTATTCCTGTTATAGGATGGAAAGACTGTTGTATCTTCATTGTATTTTATTCTTCTGGTGTTGACTTCTTAGGCCCTAACTATTCGATCTGGTGGAACAATGCCTCAGAGTTAAGTCTAAGATGCCCGAAACGCCGAAATGATCATTACTTTCACGCTTGTTGCAATTATTCCTGTCATACGATGAAAAGGCTGTTGTATTTTTATTGTATTTTATGCTTCAGGCGTGGACTTCTGAGGCCGCAGCTATTCGATCTTGTGGAACAACGCCCTAGAGTGAAGCATAGGTTGCCTGGAACGTAGAAATGACCATCACTTTCACACGGGGTGCAATTATTCCTGTTATAGGATGGAAAGACTGTTGTATCTTCATTGTATTTTATTCTTCTGGTGTTGACTTCTTAGGCCCTAACTATTCGATCTGGTGGAACAATGCCTCAGAGTTAAGTCTAAGATGCCCGAAACGCCGAAATGATCATTACTTTCACGCTTGTTGCAATTATTCCTGTCATACGATGAAAAAGCTGTTGTATTTTTATTGTATTTTATGCTTCAGGCGTGGACTTCTGAGGCCGCAGCTATTCGATGTGGTGGAAGAACGCCATACAGTGAAGCCTAGGTTGCCCGGAACATAGAAATGACCACTACTTTCACACTGTTTGCAATTATTCATTTAATACGATGGAAATGCTATTGTATTTATATCGTATTTTATGCTTCGGGCGTAGACTTCTTAGGCCCTAACATTTCGATTTGGTGGAGCAACGGCCGACAGTGAAGCCTAGGTTGCCCGGAACGTAGATATGACCATAACCTTCACACAGGTTGCAATTATTCGTTTTATACAGTGTAAAGGCTGTTGTATTTATTTTGTATTATATCCTTCTGGTGTTGACTTCTTAGGCCCTAACTATTCGATTTGGTGGAACAACGCCGTAGAGTGAAGCCTAGGTTGCCCGGAACGTAGAAATGACCATTACTTTCACACTGTTTGCAACTATTCCTTTTATACGATGGAAAAGCTGTTGTATTTATATCGTATTTTATGCTTCTGGCGTTGACTTCTTAGGCCCTAACTATTCGATCTGGTGGAACAACGCCCCAGAGTGAAGCCTAGGTTGCCCGGAACGTGGAAATGAGCATCACTTTCACACTGGTTGCAATTATTCCTGTTATACGATGGCAAAACACTTGTATATTTATCGTATTTTATGCTTCGGGCGTTGACTTCTATGGCCCTACCTATTCGATCTGGTGGAGCAACACCCTACAGTGAAGCCTAGTTTGTCCGGAACGTAGATATGACCATAACCTTCACACAGGTTGCCATTATTCATTTTATACGATGGAAAGACTGTTCTATTTATTTTGTATTTTATGCATCTGGCGTTGACTTCTTAGGCCCTAACATTTCGATCTGGTGCAGCAACACCCAACAGTGAAGCCTAGGTTGCCCGGAACGTAGAAATGACCATAACTTTCACACTGGTTGCTATTATTCGTTCTATACGATGGAAAAACTGTTATATTTATATTGTATCTTATGCTTCTGGCGTTGACTTCTTAGGCCCTAGCAATTCGATCTGGTGGAACAACGACCTAGAGTGAGGCCTAGGTAGCCCGGAACGTAGAAATGACCATCACTTTCAAACTGGTTGCAATTATTCCTGTTATATGATGGAAAAACTGTTGTATTTTTATTGCATTTTATGCTTCGGGCATTGACTTCTAAGGTCCTATCTATTCAATCTGTTGCAGCAACGCCCTAGGGTGAAGCCTAGGTTGCGCGCAAGGTAGAAATGAGGATAACATTCACACTGGGTGCAATTATTCGTTTTATACGATGGAAAAGCTGTTGCATCTTTATTGTATTTTATGCTTCTGTCGTTGACGTCTAAGGAGGTAGCTATTAGATGTGGTGGAGCAACGCACTAGAGTGACGCCTAGGTAGCCCGGAACGTGGAATGACCATTACTTTCGCAATGTTTGCAATTATTCATTTTATACGATGGAAAAACTGTTGTACTTATATTGTATTTTATGCTTCTGGCGCTGACTTCAAAGGCTCTAACTATTCGATCTGGTGGAGCAACGCCCTAGAGTGAAGCCTAGGTTGCCCGGAACGTAGAAATGACCATCACTTTCAAACTGGTTGCATTTATTCCTGTTATAGGATGGAAAAACTGTTGTATTTATATTGTATTTTATGCTTCTGGCGTTCACTTCTTAGGCCCTAACCATTCGATCTGGTGGAACAACGCCCTATGGTGAAGCCTAGGTTGACCGGAACGTAGAAATGACCATAAGTTTCACACCGGTAGCAATTATTCGTTTTATACGATGGGAAAACTGTTCTATTTATTTTGTATTTTATGCATCGGGCGTTGACTTCTTAGGCCCTAACTATTCCATCTGGTGGAGCAACGTCCTAGAGTAAAGCCCAGGTTGCGCGGAACGTAGAAATGACCATAACTTTCAAACTGGTAGCAATTATTCGTTTTATACATTGGAAAAACTGTTCTATTTATATTGTATTTTATGCTTCTGGCGTTGACTACTTAGGACCTGACTATTCGATCTCGTGGAACAACGCCCTAGAGTGAAGCCTAGGTTGCCTGGAACGTAGAAATGACCATCACTTTCACACGGGGTGCAATTATTCCTGTTATAGGATGGAAAGACAGTTGTATCTTCATTGTATTTTATTCTTCTGGTGTTGACTTCTTAGGCCCTAACTATTCGATCTGGTGGAACAATGCCTCAGAGTTAAGTCTAAGATGCCCGAAACGCCAAAATGATCATTACTTTCACGCTTGTTGCAATTATTCCTGTCATACGATGAAAAGGCTGTTGTATTTTTATTGTATTTTATGCTTCAGGCGTGGACTTCTGAGGCCGCAGCTATTCGATGTGGTGGAAGAACGCCATACAGTGAAGCCTAGGTTGCCCGGAACATAGAAATGACCACTACTTTCACACTGTTTGCAATTATTCATTTAATACGATGGAAATGCTATTGTATTTATATCGTATTTTATGCTTCGGGCGTAGACTTCTTAGGCCCTAACTATTCGATTTGGTGGAACAACGCCGTAGAGTGAAGCCTAGGTTGCCCGGAACGTAGAAATAACCATTACTTTCACACTGTTTGCAACTATTCCTTTTATACGATGGAAAAGCTGTTGTATTTATATCGTATTTTATGCTTCTGGCGTTGACTTCTTAGGCCCTAACTATTCGATCTGGTGGAACAACGCCCCAGAGTGAAGCCTAGGTTGCCCGGAACGTGGAAATGAGCATCACTTTCACACTGGTTGCAATTATTCCTGTTATACGATGGCAAAACTCTTGTATATTTATCGTATTTTATGCTTCGGGCGTTGACTTCTATGGCCCTACCTATTCGATCTGGTGGAGCAACACCCTACAGTGAAGCCTAGTTTGTCCGGAACGTAGATATGACCATAACCTTCACACAGGTTGCCATTATTCATTTTATACGATGGAAAGACTGTTCTATTTATTTTGTATTTTATGCATCTGGCGTTGACTTCTTAGGCCCTAACATTTCGATCTGGTGCAGCAACACCCAACAGTGAAGCCTAGGTTGCCCGGAACGTAGAAATGACCATAACTTTCACACTGGTTGCTATTATCCGTTTTATACGATGGAAAAACTTGTATACTTATATTGCATTTTATGCTTCTGGCGTTGACTTCTTAGGCCCTAAATATTCCATCTGGTGGAACACCGCCTTAGAGTGAAGCCTAGGTTGCCCGGAACGTAGAAATGACCATAACTTTCACACTGGCTGCTATTCTTCGATTTATACGATGGAAAAGCTGTTGTATTTATATTGTATTTTATGCCTCTGGCGTTGACTTCTAAGGCCCTAGCTATTCGATCTAGCGGAGCAAAGCCCTAGACTGAAGCCTAGGTTGCCCGGAACGTAGAAATGACCATCACTTTCAAACTGGTTGCAATTAATCCTTTTATACAATGGAAAAACTGTTGTATTTTTATTGCATTTTATGCTTCGGGCATTGACTTCTAAGGCCCTAACTATTCAATCTGTAGGAGCAACGCCCTTGGGTGTAGCCTAGGTTGCCCGTAAAGTAGAAATGACCATAGCTTTCATACTGGTTGCAATTATTCGTTTTATATGATGGAAAAACTGTTGTATTTATATTGTATTTTATGCTTCTGGCGTTCACTTCTTAGGCCCTAACCATTCGATCTGGTGGAACAACGCCCTATGGTGAAGCCTAGGTTGACCGGAACGTAGAAATGACCATAACTTTCACACCGGTAGCAATTATTCGTTTTACACGATGGGAAAACTGTTCTATTTATTTTGTATTTTATGCATCGGGCGTTGACTTCTAAGGCCCTAACTATTCAATCTGTTGGAGCAACGCCAGAGGGTGAAGCCCAGGTTGCCGGAAAGTAGAAATGACGTTAACTTTCACACTGGTTGCTATTACTCGTTCTATACGATGGAAAAACTGTTATATTTATATTGTATCTTATGCTTCTGGCGTTGACTTCTTAGGCCCTAACAATTCGATGTAGTGGAAAAACGACCTAGAGTGAGGCCTAGGTTGCCCGGAACGTAGAACTGACAATAACTTTTACACTGGTAGCAATTATTCGTTTTATACAATGGAAAAACTGTTCTATTTATTTTGTATTTTGTGCTTCGGGCGTTGACTTCTAAGGCCCTAGCTTTTTGATCTGGTGGAGCAACGCACTAGAGTGAAGCCTAGGTTGCCCGGAACGTAGAAATGACCATAACTTTCACACTGGTTGCTATTATTCGTTCTATACGATGGAAAAACTGTTATATTTATATTGTATCTTATGCTTCTGGCGTTGACTTCTTAGGCCCTAGCAATTCGATCTGGTGGAACAACGACCTAGAGTGAGGCCTAGGTAGCCCGGAACGTAGAAATGACCATCACTTTCAAACTGGTTGCAATTATTCCTGTTATATGATGGAAAAACTGTTGTATTTTTATTGCATTTTATGCTTCGGGCATTGACTTCTAAGGTCCTAACTATTCAATCTGTTGGAGCAACGCCCTAGGGTGAAGCCTAGGTTGCGCGGAAGGTAGAAATGAGGATAACATTCACACTGGGTGCAATTATTCGTTTTATACGATGGAAAAGCTGTTGCATCTTTATTGTATTTTATGCTTCTGTCGTTGACGTCTAAGGAGGTAGCTATTAGATGTGGTGGAGCAACGCACTAGAGTGACGCCTAGGTAGCCCGGAACGTGGAATGACCATTACTTTCGCAATGTTTGCAATTATTCATTTTATACGATGGAAAAACTGTTGTACTTATATTGTATTTTATGCTTCTGGCGTTGACTTCAAAGGCTCTAACTATTCGATCTGGTGGAGCAACGCCCTAGAGTGAAGCCTAGGTTGCCCGGAACGTAGAAATGACCATCACTTTCAAACTGGTTGCAATTATTCCTGTTATAGGATGGAAAGACTGTTGTATTTTTATTGTATTTTATGCTTCAGGCGTTGACTTCTGAGGCCGTAGCTACTCGATGTGGTGGAAGAACGCCATAGAGTGAAGCCTGGGTTGCCCGGAACGTAGAAATGACCATAACTTTCATACTGGTTGCAATTATTCGTTTTATACGATGGAAAAACTGTTGTATTTATATTGTATTTTATGCTTCTGGCGTTGACTTCTAAGGCACTAACTATTCGATCTGGTGGAGCAACGCCCTAGAGTGAAGCCTAAGTTGCCCGGAACGTAGAAATGATCATTACTTGCACACTGTTTGCAATTATTCATTTTATACGGTGGAAAAGCTGTTGTATTTATATTGTATTTTATGCCTCTGGCGTTGACTTCTAAGGCCGTAGCTATTAGATGTGGCGGAGCAACGCCCTAGAGTGACGCCTAGGGAGCTCGGAACGTAGAAATGACCATTACTTTCACACTGGTTGCAATTATTCGTTTTATACTATGGAAAAGCTGTTGTATTTATATCGTATTTTATGCTTCTGGCGTTGACTTCTTAGGCCATAACTATTCGGTCTGGTGGAGCAACGCCCTAGAGTGAAGCCTATGTTGCTCGGAATGTAGAAATGACCATAACTTTCACACTGGTTGCAATTATTCGTTTTATACGATGGAAACGCTGTTGTATTTATATTGTATTTTATGCCTCTGGCGTTGACTTCTAAGGCCGTAGCTATTAGATCTGGTGGAGCAACGCCCTAGAGTGACGCCTAGGGTGCTCGGAACGTAGAAATGGCCATTACTTTCACACTGGTTGCAATTATTCGTTTTATACGATGGAAAAGCTGTTGTATTTTTTTTGCATTGTATGGTTCGGGCGTTGACTTCTAAGGCCCTAACTATTCAATCTGTTGGAGCAACGCCCTAGGGTTGAGCCTAGGTTGCTCGGAAAGTAGAAATGACCATTACTTGCACACTGTTTGCAATTATTCATTTAACACGATGGAAAAGCTGTTGTATTTATATCGTATTTTATGCTTCGGGCGTTGACTTCTTAGGCCCTAACATTTCGATCTGGTGCAGCAACACCCAACAGTGAAGCCTAGGTTGCCCGGAACGTAGAAATGACCATAACTTTCACACTGGTTGCTATTATCCGTTTTATACGATGGAAAAACTTTTATACTTATATTGCATTTTATGCTTCTGGCGTTGACTTCTTAGGCCCTAAATATTCCATCTGGTGGAACACCGCCTTAGAGTGAAGCCTAGGTTGCCCGGAACGTAGAAATGACCATAACTTTCACACTGGCTGCTATTCTTCGATTTATACGATGGAAAAACTGTTATATTTATATTGTATTTTATGCTTCTGGCGTTGATTTCTTAGGCCCTAACTATTCGGTCAGGTGGAGCAACGCCCTAGAGTGAAGCCTAGGTTGCCCGGAACATAGAGATGACCATCACTTTCAAACTGGTTGCAATTAATCCTTTTATACAATGGAAAAACTGTTGTATTTTTATTTCATTTTATGCTTCGGGCATTGACTTCTAAGGCCCTAACTATTCAATCTGTAGGAGCAACGCCCTTGGGTGTAGCCTAGGTTGCCCGTAAAGTAGAAATGACCATAGCTTTCATACTGGTTGCAATTATTCGTTTTATATGATGGAAAAACTGTTGTATTTATATTGTATTTTATGCTTCTGGCGTTCACTTCATAGGCCCTAACCATTCGATCTGGTGGAACAACGCCCTATGGTGAAGCCTAGGTTGACCGGAACGTAGAAATGACCATAACTTTCACACCGGTAGCAATTATTCGTTTTACACGATGGGAAAACTGTTCTATTTATTTTGTATTTTATGCATCGGGCGTTGACTTCTAAGGCCCTAACTATTCAATCTGTTGGAGCAACGCCCGAGGGTGAAGCCCAGGTTGCCGGAAAGTAGAAATGACGTTAACTTTCACACTGGTTGCTATTATTCGTTCTATACGATGGAAAAACTGTTATATTTATATTGTATCTTATGCTTCTGGCGTTGACTTCTTAGGCCCTAACAATTCGATGTAGTGGAAAAACGACGTAGAGTGAGGCCTAGGTTGCCCGGAACGTAGAACTGACAATAACTTTTACACTGGTAGCAATTATTCGTTTTATACAATGGAAAAACTGTTCTATTTATTTTGTATTTTGTGCTTCGGGCGTTGACTTCTAAGGCCCTAGCTTTTTGATCTGGTGGAGCAACGCACTAGAGTGAAGCCTAGGTTGCCCGGAACGTAGAAATGACCATAACTTTCACACTGGTTGCAATTATTCATTTAATACGATGGAAATGCTATTGTATTTATATCGTATTTTATGCTTCGGGCGTAGACTTCTTAGGCCCTAACATTTCGATTTGGTGGAGCAACGGCCGACAGTGAAGCCTAGGTTGCCCGGAACGTAGATATGACCATAACCTTCACACAGGTTGCAATTATTCGTTTTATACAGTGTAAAGGCTGTTGTATTTATTTTGTATTATATCCTTCTGGTGTTGACTTCTTAGGCCCTAACTATTCGATTTGGTGGAACAACGCCGTAGAGTGAAGCCTAGGTTGCCCGGAACGTAGAAATGACCATTACTTTCACACTGTTTGCAACTATTCCTTTTATACGATGGAAAAGCTGTTGTATTTATATCGTATTTTATGCTTCTGGCGTTGACTTCTTAGGCCCTAACTATTCGATCTGGTGGAACAACGCCCCAGAGTGAAGCCTAGGTTGCCCGGAACGTGGAAATGAGCATCACTTTCACACTGGTTGCAATTATTCCTGTTATACGATGGCAAAACACTTGTATATTTATCGTATTTTATGCTTCGGGCGTTGACTTCTATGGCCCTACCTATTCGATCTGGTGGAGCAACACCCTACAGTGAAGCCTAGTTTGTCCGGAACGTAGATATGACCATAACCTTCACACAGGTTGCCATTATTCATTTTATACGATGGAAAGACTGTTCTATTTATTTTGTATTTTATGCATCTGGCGTTGACTTCTTAGGCCCTAACATTTCGATCTGGTGCAGCAACACCCAACAGTGAAGCCTAGGTTGCCCGGAACGTAGAAATGACCATAACTTTCACACTGGTTGCTATTATTCGTTCTATACGATGGAAAAACTGTTATATTTATATTGTATCTTATGCTTCTGGCGTTGACTTCTTAGGCCCTAGCAATTCGATCTGGTGGAACAACGACCTAGAGTGAGGCCTAGGTAGCCCGGAACGTAGAAATGACCATCACTTTCAAACTGGTTGCAATTATTCCTGTTATATGATGGAAAAACTGTTGTATTTTTATTGCATTTTATGCTTCGGGCATTGACTTCTAAGGTCCTATCTATTCAATCTGTTGCAGCAACGCCCTAGGGTGAAGCCTAGGTTGCGCGCAAGGTAGAAATGAGGATAACATTCACACTGGGTGCAATTATTCGTTTTATACGATGGAAAAGCTGTTGCATCTTTATTGTATTTTATGCTTCTGTCGTTGACGTCTAAGGAGGTAGCTATTAGATGTGGTGGAGCAACGCACTAGAGTGACGCCTAGGTAGCCCGGAACGTGGAATGACCATTACTTTCGCAATGTTTGCAATTATTCATTTTATACGATGGAAAAACTGTTGTACTTATATTGTATTTTATGCTTCTGGCGCTGACTTCAAAGGCTCTAACTATTCGATCTGGTGGAGCAACGCCCTAGAGTGAAGCCTAGGTTGCCCGGAACGTAGAAATGACCATCACTTTCAAACTGGTTGCATTTATTCCTGTTATAGGATGGAAAAACTGTTGTATTTATATTGTATTTTATGCTTCTGGCGTTCACTTCTTAGGCCCTAACCATTCGATCTGGTGGAACAACGCCCTATGGTGAAGCCTAGGTTGACCGGAACGTAGAAATGACCATAAGTTTCACACCGGTAGCAATTATTCGTTTTATACGATGGGAAAACTGTTCTATTTATTTTGTATTTTATGCATCGGGCGTTGACTTCTTAGGCCCTAACTATTCCATCTGGTGGAGCAACGTCCTAGAGTAAAGCCCAGGTTGCGCGGAACGTAGAAATGACCATAACTTTCAAACTGGTAGCAATTATTCGTTTTATACATTGGAAAAACTGTTCTATTTATATTGTATTTTATGCTTCTGGCGTTGACTACTTAGGACCTGACTATTCGATCTCGTGGAACAACGCCCTAGAGTGAAGCCTAGGTTGCCTGGAACGTAGAAATGACCATCACTTTCACACGGGGTGCAATTATTCCTGTTATAGGATGGAAAGACAGTTGTATCTTCATTGTATTTTATTCTTCTGGTGTTGACTTCTTAGGCCCTAACTATTCGATCTGGTGGAACAATGCCTCAGAGTTAAGTCTAAGATGCCCGAAACGCCAAAATGATCATTACTTTCACGCTTGTTGCAATTATTCCTGTCATACGATGAAAAGGCTGTTGTATTTTTATTGTATTTTATGCTTCAGGCGTGGACTTCTGAGGCCGCAGCTATTCGATGTGGTGGAAGAACGCCATACAGTGAAGCCTAGGTTGCCCGGAACATAGAAATGACCACTACTTTCACACTGTTTGCAATTATTCATTTAATACGATGGAAATGCTATTGTATTTATATCGTATTTTATGCTTCGGGCGTAGACTTCTTAGGCCCTAACTATTCGATTTGGTGGAACAACGCCGTAGAGTGAAGCCTAGGTTGCCCGGAACGTAGAAATGACCATTACTTTCACACTGTTTGCAACTATTCCTTTTATACGATGGAAAAGCTGTTGTATTTATATCGTATTTTATGCTTCTGGCGTTGACTTCTTAGGCCCTAACTATTCGATCTGGTGGAACAACGCCCCAGAGTGAAGCCTAGGTTGCCCGGAACGTGGAAATGAGCATCACTTTCACACTGGTTGCAATTATTCCTGTTATACGATGGCAAAACTCTTGTATATTTATCGTATTTTATGCTTCGGGCGTTGACTTCTATGGCCCTACCTATTCGATCTGGTGGAGCAACACCCTACAGTGAAGCCTAGTTTGTCCGGAACGTAGATATGACCATAACCTTCACACAGGTTGCCATTATTCATTTTATACGATGGAAAGACTGTTCTATTTATTTTGTATTTTATGCATCTGGCGTTGACTTCTTAGGCCCTAACATTTCGATCTGGTGCAGCAACACCCAACAGTGAAGCCTAGGTTGCCCGGAACGTAGAAATGACCATAACTTTCACACTGGTTGCTATTATCCGTTTTATACGATGGAAAAACTTGTATACTTATATTGCATTTTATGCTTCTGGCGTTGACTTCTTAGGCCCTAAATATTCCATCTGGTGGAACACCGCCTTAGAGTGAAGCCTAGGTTGCCCGGAACGTAGAAATGACCATAACTTTCACACTGGCTGCTATTCTTCGATTTATACGATGGAAAAGCTGTTGTATTTATATTGTATTTTATGCCTCTGGCGTTGACTTCTAAGGCCCTAGCTATTCGATCTAGCGGAGCAAAGCCCTAGACTGAAGCCTAGGTTGCCCGGAACGTAGAAATGACCATCACTTTCAAACTGGTTGCAATTAATCCTTTTATACAATGGAAAAACTGTTGTATTTTTATTGCATTTTATGCTTCGGGCATTGACTTCTAAGGCCCTAACTATTCAATCTGTAGGAGCAACGCCCTTGGGTGTAGCCTAGGTTGCCCGTAAAGTAGAAATGACCATAGCTTTCATACTGGTTGCAATTATTCGTTTTATATGATGGAAAAACTGTTGTATTTATATTGTATTTTATGCTTCTGGCGTTCACTTCTTAGGCCCTAACCATTCGATCTGGTGGAACAACGCCCTATGGTGAAGCCTAGGTTGACCGGAACGTAGAAATGACCATAACTTTCACACCGGTAGCAATTATTCGTTTTACACGATGGGAAAACTGTTCTATTTATTTTGTATTTTATGCATCGGGCGTTGACTTCTAAGGCCCTAACTATTCAATCTGTTGGAGCAACGCCAGAGGGTGAAGCCCAGGTTGCCGGAAAGTAGAAATGACGTTAACTTTCACACTGGTTGCTATTACTCGTTCTATACGATGGAAAAACTGTTATATTTATATTGTATCTTATGCTTCTGGCGTTGACTTCTTAGGCCCTAACAATTCGATGTAGTGGAAAAACGACCTAGAGTGAGGCCTAGGTTGCCCGGAACGTAGAACTGACAATAACTTTTACACTGGTAGCAATTATTCGTTTTATACAATGGAAAAACTGTTCTATTTATTTTGTATTTTGTGCTTCGGGCGTTGACTTCTAAGGCCCTAGCTTTTTGATCTGGTGGAGCAACGCACTAGAGTGAAGCCTAGGTTGCCCGGAACGTAGAAATGACCATAACTTTCACACTGGTTGCTATTATTCGTTCTATACGATGGAAAAACTGTTATATTTATATTGTATCTTATGCTTCTGGCGTTGACTTCTTAGGCCCTAGCAATTCGATCTGGTGGAACAACGACCTAGAGTGAGGCCTAGGTAGCCCGGAACGTAGAAATGACCATCACTTTCAAACTGGTTGCAATTATTCCTGTTATATGATGGAAAAACTGTTGTATTTTTATTGCATTTTATGCTTCGGGCATTGACTTCTAAGGTCCTAACTATTCAATCTGTTGGAGCAACGCCCTAGGGTGAAGCCTAGGTTGCGCGGAAGGTAGAAATGAGGATAACATTCACACTGGGTGCAATTATTCGTTTTATACGATGGAAAAGCTGTTGCATCTTTATTGTATTTTATGCTTCTGTCGTTGACGTCTAAGGAGGTAGCTATTAGATGTGGTGGAGCAACGCACTAGAGTGACGCCTAGGTAGCCCGGAACGTGGAATGACCATTACTTTCGCAATGTTTGCAATTATTCATTTTATACGATGGAAAAACTGTTGTACTTATATTGTATTTTATGCTTCTGGCGTTGACTTCAAAGGCTCTAACTATTCGATCTGGTGGAGCAACGCCCTAGAGTGAAGCCTAGGTTGCCCGGAACGTAGAAATGACCATCACTTTCAAACTGGTTGCAATTATTCCTGTTATAGGATGGAAAGACTGTTGTATTTTTATTGTATTTTATGCTTCAGGCGTTGACTTCTGAGGCCGTAGCTACTCGATGTGGTGGAAGAACGCCATAGAGTGAAGCCTGGGTTGCCCGGAACGTAGAAATGACCATAACTTTCATACTGGTTGCAATTATTCGTTTTATACGATGGAAAAACTGTTGTATTTATATTGTATTTTATGCTTCTGGCGTTGACTTCTAAGGCACTAACTATTCGATCTGGTGGAGCAACGCCCTAGAGTGAAGCCTAAGTTGCCCGGAACGTAGAAATGATCATTACTTGCACACTGTTTGCAATTATTCATTTTATACGGTGGAAAAGCTGTTGTATTTATATTGTATTTTATGCCTCTGGCGTTGACTTCTAAGGCCGTAGCTATTAGATGTGGCGGAGCAACGCCCTAGAGTGACGCCTAGGGAGCTCGGAACGTAGAAATGACCATTACTTTCACACTGGTTGCAATTATTCGTTTTATACTATGGAAAAGCTGTTGTATTTATATCGTATTTTATGCTTCTGGCGTTGACTTCTTAGGCCATAACTATTCGGTCTGGTGGAGCAACGCCCTAGAGTGAAGCCTATGTTGCTCGGAATGTAGAAATGACCATATCTTTCACACTGGTTGCAATTATTCGTTTTATACGATGGAAACGCTGTTGTATTTATATTGTATTTTATGCCTCTGGCGTTGACTTCTAAGGCCGTAGCTATTAGATCTGGTGGAGCAACGCCCTAGAGTGACGCCTAGGGTGCTCGGAACGTAGAAATGACCATTACTTTCACACTGGTTGCAATTATTCGTTTTATACGATGGAAAAGCTGTTGTATTTTTTTTGCATTGTATGGTTCGGGCGTTGACTTCTAAGGCCCTAACTATTCAATCTGTTGGAGCAACGCCCTAGGGTTGAGCCTAGGTTGCTCGGAAAGTAGAAATGACCATTACTTGCACACTGTTTGCAATTATTCATTTAACACGATGGAAAAGCTGTTGTATTTATATCGTATTTTATGCTTCGGGCGTTGACTTCTTAGGCCCTAACATTTCGATCTGGTGCAGCAACACCCAACAGTGAAGCCTAGGTTGCCCGGAACGTAGAAATGACCATAACTTTCACACTGGTTGCTATTATCCGTTTTATACGATGGAAAAACTTTTATACTTATATTGCATTTTATGCTTCTGGCGTTGACTTCTTAGGCCCTAAATATTCCATCTGGTGGAACACCGCCTTAGAGTGAAGCCTAGGTTGCCCGGAACGTAGAAATGACCATAACTTTCACACTGGCTGCTATTCTTCGATTTATACGATGGAAAAACTGTTATATTTATATTGTATTTTATGCTTCTGGCGTTGATTTCTTAGGCCCTAACTATTCGGTCAGGTGGAGCAACGCCCTAGAGTGAAGCCTAGGTTGCCCGGAACATAGAGATGACCATCACTTTCAAACTGGTTGCAATTAATCCTTTTATACAATGGAAAAACTGTTGTATTTTTATTTCATTTTATGCTTCGGGCATTGACTTCTAAGGCCCTAACTATTCAATCTGTAGGAGCAACGCCCTTGGGTGTAGCCTAGGTTGCCCGTAAAGTAGAAATGACCATAGCTTTCATACTGGTTGCAATTATTCGTTTTATATGATGGAAAAACTGTTGTATTTATATTGTATTTTATGCTTCTGGCGTTCACTTCATAGGCCCTAACCATTCGATCTGGTGGAACAACGCCCTATGGTGAAGCCTAGGTTGACCGGAACGTAGAAATGACCATAACTTTCACACCGGTAGCAATTATTCGTTTTACACGATGGGAAAACTGTTCTATTTATTTTGTATTTTATGCATCGGGCGTTGACTTCTAAGGCCCTAACTATTCAATCTGTTGGAGCAACGCCCGAGGGTGAAGCCCAGGTTGCCGGAAAGTAGAAATGACGTTAACTTTCACACTGGTTGCTATTATTCGTTCTATACGATGGAAAAACTGTTATATTTATATTGTATCTTATGCTTCTGGCGTTGACTTCTTAGGCCCTAACAATTCGATGTAGTGGAAAAACGACGTAGAGTGAGGCCTAGGTTGCCCGGAACGTAGAACTGACAATAACTTTTACACTGGTAGCAATTATTCGTTTTATACAATGGAAAAACTGTTCTATTTATTTTGTATTTTGTGCTTCGGGCGTTGACTTCTAAGGCCCTAGCTTTTTGATCTGGTGGAGCAACGCACTAGAGTGAAGCCTAGGTTGCCCGGAACGTAGAAATGACCATAACTTTCACACTGGTTGCTATTATTCGTTCTATACGATGGAAAATCTGTTATATTTATATTGTATCTTATGCTTCTGGCGCTGACTTCTTAGGCCCTAGCAATTCGATCTGGTGGAACAACGACCTAGAGTGAGGCCTAGGTAGCCCGGAACGTAGAAATGACCATCACTTTCAAACTGGTTGCAATTATTCCTGTTATATGATGGAAAAACTGTTGTATTTTTATTGCATTTTATGCTTCGGGCATTGACTTCTAAGGTCCTAACTATTCAATCTGTTGGAGCAACGCCCTAGGGTGAAGCCTAGGTTGCGCGCAAGGTAGAAACGAGGATAACATTCACACTGGGTGCAATTATTCGTTTTATACGATGGAAAAGCTGTTGCATCTTTATTGTATTTTATGCTTCTGTCGTTGACGTCTAAGGCGGTAGCTATTAGATGTGGTGGAGCAACGCACTAGAGTGACGCCTAGGTAGCCCGGAACGTGGAATGACCATTACTTTCGCAATGTTTGCAATTATTCATTTTATACGATGGAAAAACTGTTGTACTTATATTGTATTTTATGCTTCTCGCGTTGACTTCAAAGGCTCTAACTATTCGATCTGGTGGAGCAACGCCCTAGAGTGAAGCCTAGGTTGCCCGGAACGTAGAAATGACCATCACTTTCAAACTGGTTGCAACTATTCCTGTTATAGGATGGAAAGACTGTTGTATTTTTATTGTATTTTATGCTTCAGGCGTTGACTTCTGAGGCCGTAGCTACTCGATGTGGTGGAAGAACGCCATAGAGTGAAGCCTGGGTTGCCCTGAACGTAGAAATGACCATAACTTTCATACTGGTTGCAATTATTCGTTTTATACGATGGAAAAACTGTTGTATTTATATTGTATTTTATGCTTCTGGCGTTGACTTCTAAGGCACTAACTATTCGATCTGGTGGAGCAACGCCCTAGAGTGAAGCCTAAGTTGCCCGGAACGGAGAAATGACCATTACTTGCACACTGTTTGCAATTATTCATTTTATACGGTGGAAAAGCTGTTGTATTTATATTGTATTTTATGCCTCTGGCGTTGACTTCTAAGGCCGTAGCTATTAGATGTGGCGGAGCAACGCCCTAGAGTGACGCCTAGGGAGCTCGGAACGTAGAAATGACCATTACTTTCACACTGGTTGCAATTATTCGTTTTATACTATGGAAAAGCTGTTGTATTTATATCGTATTTTATGCTTCTGGCGTTGACTTCTTAGGCCATAACTATTCGGTCTGGTGGAGCAACGCCCTAGAGTGAAGCCTATGTTGCTCGGAATGTAGAAATGACCATAACTTTCACACTGGTTGCAATTATTCGTTTTATACGATGGAAACGCTGTTGTATTTATATCGTGTTTTATGCTTCTGGCTTTGACTTCTTAGGCCCTAACTATTCCATCAGGTGGAACAGCGCCCTACGGTGAAGCCTGGGTTGCCCGGAACGTAGAAATGACTATAACTTTTACACTGGCAGCAATTATTCGTTTTATACAATGGAAAAACTGTTCTATTTGTTTGGATTTTATGCTTCGGGCGTTGACTTCTAAGGCCCTAACTGTTTGATCTGGTGGAGCAACGCCCTACAGTGAAGCCTAGTTTGCCCGGAACGTAGAAATGACCATAACTTTCACACTGGTTGCTATTATTCGTTTTATACGATGGAAAAACTGTTATATTTATATTGCATTTTATGCTTCTGGCGTTGACTTCTTAGGTCCTAACTATTCGATCTGGTGGAACAACGCCGTAGAGTGAAGCCTAGGTTGCTCGGAATGCAGAAATGACCATTACTTTCACACTGGTTGCAATCATTCGTTTTATACGATGGAAAAGCTGTTGTATTTATATTGTATTTTATGCCTCTAGCGTTGACTTCTAAGGCCGTAGCTATTAGATGTGGTGGAGCAACGCACTAGAATGACGCCTAGGTTGCCCGGAACGTGGAATGACCATTACTTTCGCAATGTTTGCAATTATTCATTTTATACGATGGAAAAACTGTTGTACTTATATTGTATTTTATGCTTCTGGCATTGACTTCTAAGGCCCTAACTATTGGACCTGGTGGAGCAACGCCCTAGAGTGAAGCCTAGGTTGCCCGGAACGTAGAAATGACCATCACTTTCAAACTGATTGCAATTAATCCCTTTATACGATGGAAAAACTGTTGTATTTTTATTGCATTTTATGCTTCCGGCGTTGACTTCTAAGGCCCTATCTATTCAATCTGTTGGAGCAACGCACTATGGTGAAGCCTAGGATGACCGGAACGTAGAACTGACAATAACTTTCACACCGGTAGCAATTATTCGTTTTACACGATGGAAAAACTGTTGTATTTATTTTGTATTTTATGCATCGGGCGTTGACTTCTAAGGCCCTAACTATTCAATCTGTTGGAGCAACGCCCTAGAGTGAAGCCTAGGTTGCCCGGAACGTAGAAATGACCATCACTTTCAAACTGGTTGCAATTATTCGTTTTATACGATGGGAAAGCTGTTGTATGTATGTCGTATTTTATGCTTCTGGCGTAGACTTCTTAGGCCCTAACTATTCCATCAGGTGGAACAACGCCCTAGCGTGAAGCCTAGGTTGCCCGGAACGTAGTAATGACTATAACTTTTACACTGGCAGCAATTATTCGTTTTACACGATGGAAAAACTGTTGTATTTATTCTGTATTTTATGCATCGGGCGTTGACTTCTAAGGCCCTAACTATTCAATCTGTTGGAGCAACGCCCTAGAGTGAAGCCTAGGTTGCCCGGTACGTAGAAATGACCATCACTTTCAAACTGGTTGCAATTATTCGTTTTATACGATGGACAAGCTGTTGTATTTATGTCGTATTTTATGCTTCTGGCGTTGACTTCTTAGGCCCTAACTATTCCATCAGGTGGAACAACGCCCTAGCGTGAAGCCTAGGTTGCCCGGAACGTAGAAATGACTATAACTTTTACACTGGCAGCAATTATTCGTTTTATAGAACGGAAAAACTGTTCTATTTATTTTGTATTTTATGCTTCTGGCGTTGACTTCAAAGGTCCTAACTATTCGTTCTGGTGGAACAGCGCCCTAGAGTGAAGCCTAGGTTGCCGGAAGCGTGGAAATGACCATTACTTTCACACTGTTTGCAATTATGCATTTTATACGGTTGGAAAAGCTGTTGTATTTATATTGTGTTTTGTGCTTCTGGCGTTGACTTCTTAGGCCCTAACTTTTCGATCTGGTGGATCAACGCCCTAGAGCGAAGCATAGGTTGCCCGGAACGTAGAAATGACCATTACTTTCACACTTGTTGCAATTATGTGTTTTATATGATGGAAAAGCTGTTGTATTTATATTGTATTTTAAGCTGCTGGCGTCGTCTTCTTAGGCCCTAACTATTCGATCTGATGGAGCAACGCCCTATAGTGAAGCCTAGGTTGCCCGGAACGTAGAAATGACCATTACCTTCACACTGGTTGCAATTATTCCTGTTATACGATGGAAAAGCTGTTGCATTTATATTGTATTTTATGCTCCTGGTGTTTACTTCTTAGGCCCTAACTATTCGATCTGATGGAGCAGCGACCTAGAGTGAAGCCTAGGTTGCTCGGAACGTAGAAATGATCATAACTTTTACACTGGTAGCTATTATTCGTTTCATACAATGGAAACACTGTTCTATTTATTTTATATTTTATGCTTCGGGCGTTGACTTCTAAAGCCCTAACTGTTTGATCTGGTGGAGCAACGCCTTAGAGTGAAGCCTAGGTTGTCCGGAACGTAGAAATGACCATAACTTTCGCACTGGTTGCTATTATTCGTTTTATACGATGGAAAAACTGTTATATTTATATTGTATTTTATGCTTCTGGCGTTCACTTCTTAGGCCCTAACTATTCGATCCGGTGGAACAACGACCTAGAGTGAGGCCTAGGTAGCCCGGAACGTAGATATGACTATAACTTTTACACTGGCAGGAATTATTCGTTTTATACAATGGAAAAACTGTTATATTTATATTGTATTTTATGCTTCTGGCGTTGACTTCTTAGGCCCTAACTATTCGATCTGGTGGAACAACGCCGTAGAGTGAAGCCTAGGTAGCCCGGATCGTAGAAATGACCATCACTTTCAAACTGGTTGCAATTATTCCTGTTATATGACGGAAAAACTGTTGTATTTTTATTGCATTTTATGCTTCGGGCATTGACTTCTAAGGCCCTACTATTCAATCTGTTGGAGCAACGCCCCAGGGTGTAGCCTAGGTTGCCCGGAACGTAGAAATGACCATCAGTTTCAAACTGGTTGCAATTATTCCTGTTATATGACGGAAAAACAGTTGTATTTTTATTGCATTTTATGCTTCGGGCATTGACTTCTAAGGCCCTAACTATTCAATCTGTTGGAGCAACGCCCCAGGGTGTAGCCTAGGTTGCCCGGAACGTAGAAATGACCATCACTTTCAAACTGGTTGCAATTATTCCGGTCATATGATGGAAAAACTGTTGTATTTTTATTGCATTTTATACTTCGGGCATTGACTTCTAAGGCCCTATCTGTTTGATCTGGTGGAGCAACGCCCTAGAATGAAGCCTAGGTTGCCCGATACGTAGAAATGACCATCACTTTCAAACTGGTTGCAATTATTCGTTTTATACGATGGAAAAGCTGTTGTATTTATGTCGTATTTTATGCTTCTGGCGTTGACTTCTTAGGCCCTAACTATTCCATCAGGTGGAACAACGCCCTAGCGTGAAGACTAGTTTGCCCGGAACGTAGAAATGACTATAACTTTTACACTGGCAGCAATTATTCGTTTTATACAATGGAAAAACTGTTCTATTTATTTTGTATTTTATGCTTCGGGCGTTGACTTCTAAGGCCCTAACTGTTTGATCTGGTGGAGCAACGCCCTAGACTGACGCCTAGGTTGCCCGGAACGTAGAAATGACCATAACTTTCACACTGGTTGCTATTATTCGTTTTATACGATGGAAAAACTGTTATATTTATATTGTATTTTATGCTTCTGGCGTTGACTTCTTAGGCCCTAACTATTCGATCTGGTGGAACAACGCCGTAGAGTGAAGCCTAGGTTGCCCGGATCGTAGAAATGACCATTACTTTCACACTGTTTGCAATTATTCCTTTTATACTATGGAAAAGCTGTTGTATTTATATCGTATTTTATGCTTCTGGTGTTGACATCTAAGGACCTAACTATTCGATCTGGTGGAGCAGCGCCCTAGATTGAAGCTTAGGTTGCTCGGAATGTAGAAATGACCATTACTTTCACACTGGTTGCAATTATTCGTTTTATACAATGGAAAAACTGTTCTATTTATTTTGTATTTTATGCTTCGGGCGTTGACTTCTAAAGCCCTAACTATTCGATCTGGTGGAGCAACGCCTTAGAGTGAAGCCTAGGTTGCCCGGAACGTAGAAATGACCATAACTTTCACACTGGTTGCTATTATTCGTTTTATACGATGGAAAAACTGTTATATTTATATTGTATTTTATGCTTCTGGCGTTCACTTCTTAGGCCCTAACTATTCGATCTGGTGGAACAACGACCTAGAGTGAGGCCTAGGTAGCCCGGAACGTAGAAATGACCATCACTTCCATACTGGTAGCAATTATTCGATTTACACGATGGAAAAACTGTTTTATTTATATTGTATTTTATGCCACTGGCGTTGACTTCTAAGGCTCTAACTATTCGATCTGGTGGAGCAACGCCCTAGAGTGAAGCCTAGGTTGCCCGGAACGTAGAAATGACCATCACTTTCAAACTGGTTGCAATTATTCCTGCTATATGATGGAAAAACTGTTGTATTTTTATTGCATTTTATGCTTCGGGCATTAACTTCCAAGGTCCTAACTATTCAATCTGTTGGAGCAACGCCCTAGGGTGAAGCCTAGGTTGTGCGGAAAGTAGAAATGACAATAACTTTCACACTGGGTGCAATTATTCGTTTTATACGATGGAAAAGCTGTTGCATCCTTATTGAATTTTATGCTTCTGTCGTTGACGTCTAACGCCGTAGCTATTAGATGTGGTGGAGCAACGCACTAGAGTGACGCCTAGGTTGCCCGGAACGTGGAATGACCATTACTTTCGCAATGTTTGCAATTATTCATTTTATACGATGGAAAAACTGTTGTACTTATATTGTATTTTATGCTTCTGGCGTTGACTTCTAAGGCCCTAACTATTGGACCTGGTGGAGCAACGCCCTAGAGTGAAGCCTAGGTTGCCCGGAACGTAGAAATGACCATCACTTTCAAACTGATTGCAATTAATCCCTTTATACGATGGAAAAACTGTTGTATTTTTATTGCATTTTATGCTTCCGGCGTTGACTTCTAAGGCCCTATCTATTCAATCTGTTGGAGCAACGCACTATGGTGAAGCCTAGGTTGACCGGAACGTAGAAATGACCATAACTTTCACACCGGTAGCAATTATTCGTTTTACACGATGGAAAAACTGTTGTATTTATTTTGTATTTTATGCATCGGGCGTTGACTTCTAAGGCCCTAACTATTCAATCTGTTGGAGCAACGCCCTAGAGTGAAGCCTAGGTTGCCCGGAACGTAGAAATGACATTCACTTTCAAACTGGTTGCAATTATTCGCTTTATACGATGGAAAAGCTGTTGTATTTATGTCGTATTTTATGCTTCTGGCGTTGACTTCTTAGGCCCTAACTATTCCATCAGGTGGAACAACGCCCTAGCGTGAAGCCTAGGTTGCCCGGAACGTAGAAATGATCATAAATTTTACACTGGTAGCTATTATTCGTTTTATACAATGGAAACACTGTTCTATTTATTTTATATTTTATGCTTCGGGCGTTGACTTCTAAAGCCCTAACTGTTTGATCTGGTGGAGCAACGCCTTAGAGTGAAGCCTAGGTTGTCCGGAACGTAGAAATGACCATAACTTTCACACTGGTTGCTATTATTCGTTTTATACGATGGAAAAACTGTTATATTTATATTGTATTTTATGCTTCTGGCGTTCACTTCATAGGCCCTAACTATTCGATCCGGTGGAACAACGACCTAGAGTGAAGCCTAGGTAGCCCGGATCGTAGAAATGACCATAACTTTCACACTGGTTGCTATTATTCGTTTTATACGATGGAAAAACTGTTATATTTATATTGTATTTTATGCTTCTGGCGTTGACTTCTTAGGCCCTAACTATTCGATCTGGTGGAACAATGCCTTAGAGTGAAGCCTAGGTTGCCCGGATCGTAGAAATGACCTTTACTTTCACACTGTTCGCAATTATTCCTTTTATACGATGGAAAAGCTGTTGTATTTATATCGTATTTTATGCTTCTGGCGTTGACATCTAAGGACCTAACTACTTTATCTGGTGGAGCAACGCCCTAGGGTGAAGCCTAGGTTGTGCGGAAAGTAGAAATGACCATAACTTTCACACCGGTAGCAATTATTCGTTTTACACGATGGAAAAACTGTTGTATTTATTTTGTATTTTATGCATCGGGCGTTGACTTCTAAGGCCCTAACTATTCAATCTGTTGGAGCAACGCCCTACAGTGTAGACTAGTGTGCTCGGAATGTAGAAATGACCATTACTTTCACACTGGTTGCAATCATTCGTTTTATACGATGGAAAAGCTGTTGTATTTATATTGCATTTTATGTTCCTGGTGTTTACTTCTTAGGCCCTAACTATTCAATCTGATGGAGCAGCGACCTAGAGTGAAGCCTAGGTTGCCCGGAACGTAGAAATGACCATTACCCTCACACTTGTTGCAATTATTCCTGTTATGCGATGGAAAAACTGTTGTATTTTTATTGTATTTTATGCTCCTGGTGGTGACTTCTTGGTCCCTAACTATTCGATCTGGTGCAGCAGCGCCCTAGAGTGAAGCCAAGGTTGACCGGAACGTAGAAATGATCATTACCCTCACACTTGTTGCAATTACTCCTGTTCTACGATGGAAAAACTGTTGTATTTATTTTGTTTTTTATTCTCCTGGTGTTGACATCTTAGGCCCTAACTATTCCATCTGGTGGAACAGCGCCCTAGAGTGAAGCCTAGGTTGCCGGAAGCGTGGAAATGACCATTACTTTCACACTGTTTGCAATTATTCAGTTCTTACGATGGAAAAGCTGTTGTATTTATATTGTATCTTATGCTTCTGGCGTTTACTTCTAAGGCTGTAGCCATTCGATTTGGTGGAGCAACGCCTTAGAGTGAAGCCTAGGTTGCCCGGAACGTAGAAATGACCATTACTTTCACACTTGTTGCAATTATTTGTTTTATATGATGGAAAAGCTGTTGTATTTATATTGTATTTTAAGCTTCTGGCGTCGACTTCTTAGGCCCGAACTATTCGATCTGATGGAGCAACGCCCTATAGTGAAGCCTAGTTTGCCCGGAACGTAGAAATGACCATTACCTTCACACTGGTTGCAATTATTCCTGTTATACGATGGAAAAGCTGTTGCATTTATATTGTATTTTATGCTCCTGGCGTTTACTTCTTAGGCCCTAACTATTCGATCTGATGGAGCAGCGACCTAGAGTGAAGCCTAGGTTGCTCGGAACGTAGAAATGACCAGTACTATCACACTGGTTGCAATTATTCCTGTTATACGATGGAAAAACTGTTGTATTTATATTGTATTTTGTGCCTCTGGCGTTGACTTCTAAGGCCCTAACTATTCGATCTGGTGCAGCAGCGCCCTAGAGTGAAGCCAAGGTTGGCCGGAATGTAGAAATGACCATTACCCACACACTTGTTACAATTATTCCCGTTAGACGATGGAAAAACTGTTGCATTTATATTGTTTTTCACGCTCCTGGTGTTGACTTCTTAGGCCCTAACTATTCCATCTGGTGGAGCAGCGCTCTAGATTGAAGCCTGGGTCGCCGGGACCGTAGAAATGACCATAACTTTCACACTGTTTGCAATTATTCATTTTATACGATGGAAAGACTGTTGTATATATTGTATTTTGTGCTTCTGGCGTTGACTTCTTAGGCCCTAACTATTCGATCTGGTGGATTAACGCCCTAGAGTGAAGCCTAGGTTGCCCGGAACGTAGAAATGACCATCACTTTCAAACTGATTGCAATTAATCCTTTTATACGATGGAAAAACTGTTGTATTTTTATTGCATTTTATGCTTCCGGCGTTGACTTCTAAGGCCCTATCTATTCAATCTGTTGGAGCAACGCCCTATGGTGAAGCCTAGGTCGACCGGAACGTAGAAATGACCATAACTTGCACACCGGTAGCAATTATTCGTTTTACACGATGGAAAAACTGTTGTATTTATTTTGTATTTTATGCATCGGGCGTTGACTTCTAAGGCCCTAACTATTCAATCTGTTGGAGCAACGCCCTAGAGTGAAGCCTAGGTTGCCTGCAACGTAGAAATGACCATAACTTTCACACTGGTTGCTATTATTCGATTTATACGATAGAAAAACTGTTATATTTATATTATATTTTATGCTACTGGCGTTGACTTCTTAGGCCCTAACTATTCGATCTGGTGGAACAACGCCGTAGAGTGAAGCCTAGGTTGCCCGGATCGTAGAAATGACCATTACTTTCACACTGTTTGCAATTATTCCTTTTATACGATGGAAAAGCTGTTGTATTTATATCGTATTTTATGCTTCTGGCGTTGACATCTAAGGACCTAACTATTCGATCTGGTGGAGCAGCGCCCTAGAGTGAAGCCTAGTTTGCTCGGAATGTAGAAATGACCATTACTTTCACACTGTTTGCAATTATTCATTTTATACGGTTGGAAAAGCTGTTGTATTTATATTGTGTTTTGTGCTTCTGGCGTTGACTTCTTAGGCCCTAACTATTCGATCTGGTGGATCAACGCCCTAGAGTGAAGCCTAGGTTGCCGGAAGCGTGGAAATGACCATTACTATCACACTGTTTGCAATTATTCAGTTCTTACGATGGAAAAGCTGTTGTATTTATATTGTATCTTATGCTTCTGGCGTTTACTTCGAAGGCTGTAGCCATTCGATTTGGTGGAACAACGCCTTATAGTGAAGCCTAGGTTGCCCGGAACGTAGAAATGACCATTACTTTCACACTGGTTGCAATTATTCATTTTATACGATGGAAAAACTCTTGTATTTACTTTGCATTTTATGCTTCTGGCGTTGACTTCTAAGGCCCTAACTATTCGATCTGGTGCAGCAGCGCCCTAGAGTGAAGCCAAGATTGGCCGGAACGTAGAAATGACCATTACCCGCACACTTGTTACAATTACTCCTGTTAGACAATGGAAAAAGTGTTGTATTTATATAGTTTTTTACGCTCCTGGTGTTGTCTTCTTAGGCCCTAACTATTCCATCTGGTGGAGCAGCGCTCTAGACTGAAGCCTAGGTCGCCGGGAACGTAGAAATGGCCATAACTTTCACACTGTTTGCAATTACTCCTGTTATACGATGGTAAAACTGTTGTATTTATATTGTTTTTTATGCTCCTGGTGCTGACTTCATAGGCCCAAACCATTCCATCTGGTGGAACAGCTCCGTAGAGTGAAGCCTAGGTTGCCGGAAGCGTGGAAATGACCATTACTTTCACACTGTTTGCAATTATCCTTTTTATACGATTGGAAAAGCTGTTGTATTTATATTGTATTTCATGATTCTGGCGTTTACTTGTAAGGCCGTAGCTATTCGATGTCGTGGAGCAACGCCATAGAGTTAAGCCTAGGTTGCACGGAACGTAGATACGACCATTACCTTCATACTGGTTGCAACTATTCCTGCTATACGAAGGAAAAACTGTTGTACCTTTATTGTATTTTATGCTTCGGGCGCTGACTTCTTAGGCCCTAAATATTCGATCTGGTTGGCCAGCGCCCTAGAGTGAAGCCTAGGTTGCTCGGAGCGCAGTAATGACTATTACCTCCACACTGTTTGCAATCATTCCTGTTATACGATGGAAAAACTGTTGCGTTTTTATTGTACTTTATGCTTCCGACGTTGACGTCTAAGGCCGTAGCTATTCGATGTGGTGGACCAACGCCCTAGAGTGAAGCGTAGGTCGCCCGGAACGTAGAAATGACCATAACTTTCACACTGGCTGGAATTATTCATTTTATACGATGGAAAATCTGTTGTATCTATATTGTATTTTATGCTTCTGGCGTTGACTTCTTAGGCCCTAGCTATTCGACCTGGTGGAGCAACGCCATAGATCGAAGACTAGATTGCCCGGAACGTAGCAATGACCATTACGTTAACACTGGTAGCAATTATTCGTTTTATACGATGGAATAACTGTTGCGTTTTTATTGTATTTTATGCTTCTGGCGTTGACGTATATGGCCGTAGCTATTCGATCTGGTGGAGCAATGCCTCAGAGTTAACTCTAGGATGCCCGAAACGTCGAAATGATCATTACTTTCACACTGGTTGCAATTATTCAATCTATACGATAGAAAAACCGTAGCATTTTTATTGTATTTTCTGCTTCTGGCTTTCAATTCCTAGGTCCTAGCTATTCGATCTGGTGGGGCAACGTCCAAGAGTGTAGCCTAGGATGCCCGGAACGTAGAAATGTCCACTGCCTTCACGCTTGTTGCAATTATTCCTGTTATACGATGGAAAAGCTGTTGCATTTATATTGTATTTTATGCTCCTGGCGTTTACTTCTTAGGCCCTAACTATTCGATCTGATGGAGCAGCGACCTAGAGTGAAGCCTAGGTTGCTCGGAACGTAGAAATGACCAGTACTATCACACTGGTTGCAATTATTCCTGTTATACGATGGAAAAACTGTTGTATTTATATTGTATTTTGTGCCTCTGGCGTTGACTTCTAAGGCCCTAACTATTCGATCTGGTGCAGCAGCGCCCTAGAGTGAAGCCAAGGTTGGCCGGAATGTAGAAATGACCATTACCCACACACTTGTTACAATTATTCCCGTTAGACGATGGAAAAACTGTTGCATTTATATTGTTTTTCACGCTCCTGGTGTTGACTTCTTAGGCCCTAACTATTCCATCTGGTGGAGCAGCGCTCTAGATTGAAGCCTGGGTCGCCGGGACCGTAGAAATGACCATAACTTTCACACTGTTTGCAATTATTCATTTTATACGATGGAAAGACTGTTGTATATATTGTATTTTGTGCTTCTGGCGTTGACTTCTTAGGCCCTAACTATTCGATCTGGTGGATTAACGCCCTAGAGTGAAGCCTAGGTTGCCCGGAACGTAGAAATGACCATCACTTTCAAACTGATTGCAATTAATCCTTTTATACGATGGAAAAACTGTTGTATTTTTATTGCATTTTATGCTTCCGGCGTTGACTTCTAAGGCCCTATCTATTCAATCTGTTGGAGCAACGCCCTATGGTGAAGCCTAGGTCGACCGGAACGTAGAAATGACCATAACTTGCACACCGGTAGCAATTATTCGTTTTACACGATGGAAAAACTGTTGTATTTATTTTGTATTTTATGCATCGGGCGTTGACTTCTAAGGCCCTAACTATTCAATCTGTTGGAGCAACGCCCTAGAGTGAAGCCTAGGTTGCCTGCAACGTAGAAATGACCATAACTTTCACACTGGTTGCTATTATTCGATTTATACGATAGAAAAACTGTTATATTTATATTATATTTTATGCTACTGGCGTTGACTTCTTAGGCCCTAACTATTCGATCTGGTGGAACAACGCCGTAGAGTGAAGCCTAGGTTGCCCGGATCGTAGAAATGACCATTACTTTCACACTGTTTGCAATTATTCCTTTTATACGATGGAAAAGCTGTTGTATTTATATCGTATTTTATGCTTCTGGCGTTGACATCTAAGGACCTAACTATTCGATCTGGTGGAGCAGCGCCCTAGAGTGAAGCCTAGTTTGCTCGGAATGTAGAAATGACCATTACTTTCACACTGTTTGCAATTATTCATTTTATACGGTTGGAAAAGCTGTTGTATTTATATTGTGTTTTGTGCTTCTGGCGTTGACTTCTTAGGCCCTAACTATTCGATCTGGTGGATCAACGCCCTAGAGTGAAGCCTAGGTTGCCGGAAGCGTGGAAATGACCATTACTATCACACTGTTTGCAATTATTCAGTTCTTACGATGGAAAAGCTGTTGTATTTATATTGTATCTTATGCTTCTGGCGTTTACTTCGAAGGCTGTAGCCATTCGATTTGGTGGAACAACGCCTTATAGTGAAGCCTAGGTTGCCCGGAACGTAGAAATGACCATTACTTTCACACTGGTTGCAATTATTCATTTTATACGATGGAAAAACTCTTGTATTTACTTTGCATTTTATGCTTCTGGCGTTGACTTCTAAGGCCCTAACTATTCGATCTGGTGCAGCAGCGCCCTAGAGTGAAGCCAAGATTGGCCGGAACGTAGAAATGACCATTACCCGCACACTTGTTACAATTACTCCTGTTAGACAATGGAAAAAGTGTTGTATTTATATAGTTTTTTACGCTCCTGGTGTTGTCTTCTTAGGCCCTAACTATTCCATCTGGTGGAGCAGCGCTCTAGACTGAAGCCTAGGTCGCCGGGAACGTAGAAATGGCCATAACTTTCACACTGTTTGCAATTACTCCTGTTATACGATGGTAAAACTGTTGTATTTATATTGTTTTTTATGCTCCTGGTGCTGACTTCATAGGCCCAAACCATTCCATCTGGTGGAACAGCTCCGTAGAGTGAAGCCTAGGTTGCCGGAAGCGTGGAAATGACCATTACTTTCACACTGTTTGCAATTATCCTTTTTATACGATTGGAAAAGCTGTTGTATTTATATTGTATTTCATGATTCTGGCGTTTACTTGTAAGGCCGTAGCTATTCGATGTCGTGGAGCAACGCCATAGAGTTAAGCCTAGGTTGCACGGAACGTAGATACGACCATTACCTTCATACTGGTTGCAACTATTCCTGCTATACGAAGGAAAAACTGTTGTACCTTTATTGTATTTTATGCTTCGGGCGCTGACTTCTTAGGCCCTAAATATTCGATCTGGTTGGCCAGCGCCCTAGAGTGAAGCCTAGGTTGCTCGGAGCGCAGTAATGACTATTACCTCCACACTGTTTGCAATCATTCCTGTTATACGATGGAAAAACTGTTGCGTTTTTATTGTACTTTATGCTTCCGACGTTGACGTCTAAGGCCGTAGCTATTCGATGTGGTGGACCAACGCCCTAGAGTGAAGCGTAGGTCGCCCGGAACGTAGAAATGACCATAACTTTCACACTGGCTGGAATTATTCATTTTATACGATGGAAAATCTGTTGTATCTATATTGTATTTTATGCTTCTGGCGTTGACTTCTTAGGCCCTAGCTATTCGACCTGGTGGAGCAACGCCATAGATCGAAGACTAGATTGCCCGGAACGTAGCAATGACCATTACGTTAACACTGGTAGCAATTATTCGTTTTATACGATGGAATAACTGTTGCGTTTTTATTGTATTTTATGCTTCTGGCGTTGACGTATATGGCCGTAGCTATTCGATCTGGTGGAGCAATGCCTCAGAGTTAACTCTAGGATGCCCGAAACGTCGAAATGATCATTACTTTCACACTGGTTGCAATTATTCAATCTATACGATAGAAAAACCGTAGCATTTTTATTGTATTTTCTGCTTCTGGCTTTCAATTCCTAGGTCCTAGCTATTCGATCTGGTGGGGCAACGTCCAAGAGTGTAGCCTAGGATGCCCGGAACGTAGAAATGTCCACTGCCTTCACGCTTGTTGCAATTATTCCTGTTATACCATGAAAAAACTGTTGTATTTTTATTGTATTTTCTGCTTCTGGCTTTGACTTCTAAGGTCCTAGCTATTCGATCTGGTGGGGCCACGTCCAAGAGTGAAGCATATGTTGCCCCGAACCTAGAAATGAACATAACTTTCACATTGGCTGCAATTATTCGTTTTATACGATGGAACAGCTGTTGCATGTATTTTGTATTTGGTGCTTCTGGCGTTGACTTCTTAGGCCCTAACTATTCGATCTGGTTGGCCAGCGCCCTAGAGTGAAGCCTACGTTGCTCGGAGCGCCGTAATGACTATTACCTCCACACTGTTTGCAATTATTCCTGTTATACGATGGAAAAACTGTTGCGTTTTTATTGTACTTTATGCTTCTGGCGTTGACGTCTAAGGCCGTAGCTATTCGATGTGGTGGAGCAACGCCCTAGAGTGAAGCGAAGGTCGCACGGAACGTAGAAATGACCATTACTTTCAGACTGTTTGCAAATATTCATTTCATACGATTGAAAAAGTGATGTATTTAGATAGTATTTTATGCTTCTGGCGTTTACTTCTAAGACCGTAGCTATTGGATGTGGTGGAGCAATGCCCTCGAGTGAAGCCTAGGGTGCCCGGAATGTAGAAATGACCATTACTTTCACAGTGGTTGCAATTATTCGTTTTATACGATGGAAAAGCTGTTGTACTTATATCGTATTTTATGCTTCTGGCGTTGACTTCTTAGGCGCTAACTATTCGAGCTGGTGGAGCAACGCCATAGAGTGAAACCAAGGTTGCCCGGAACGCAGAAATGACCATTACTTTCACACTGGTTGCAATTATTCCTGTTATACGATGGAAAAACTGTTGTATTTTTACTGTATTTTATACTTCTGCCATTGAATTCTAAGTCCCTAGCTGTTCGATCTGGCGGAGCGACGCCCTAGAGTGAAGCCTAGGTTACCCGGAACGTAGCAATGACCATTACTTTCACACTGGTAGCAATTATTCCTGTTATACGATGGACAAACAGTTGGATTTTTATTGTACTTCATGCTTCTTGCGTTAACATCTAAGGGCCTATGTATTCGATCTGGTGGAACAACGCCCTAGGGTGAACAATAGGTTGCCCGGAACGTAGAAATGACCATTACCTTCACGCGTGTTGCAATTAT
This sequence comes from Calliopsis andreniformis, assembly GCF_051401765.1. NCBI lineage: Eukaryota > Metazoa > Arthropoda > Insecta > Hymenoptera > Andrenidae > Calliopsis > Calliopsis andreniformis. Next base: position 17,614,893 of record NC_135072.1, read on the forward strand.
TCCTGTTGTACGATGAAAATACTGTTGTATTTATATTGTATTTTATGCTTCTGGCGTTGACTTCTCAGGCCCTATCTGATCGATATGGTGGAACAACGCCCTAGAGTGACACCTGGGTTGCCCGGATCGTTGAAGTGACCATCACTTTCACACTGGTTGCAATTATTCCTGATATACGATGGAAAATCTGTTGTATCTTTATTGTATTTTATGCTTCGGGCAATGACTTCTATGGCCCTACCTATTCGATCTGGTGGAACAACGCCCTAGGGTCAAGCCTAGGTTTCACGGAACGTAGATATGACCATTACCTTCACACTGGTTGCAATTATTCCTGTTATACGATGAAAAACTGTTGTACCTTTATTGTATTTTATGCTTCGGGCGCTGACTTCTAAGGCCCTAAATATTCGATCTGGTGGAGCAACGCCCTAGAGTGAAGCCTAGGTTGCCCGAGACGTAGATATGATAAATACCTTCACACTGGTTGCAACTGTTCCTGTTATACGATGGAAAAACTGTTGTATTTTTATTGTATTTTATGCGTCTGGCGTTAATTTCTAAAGCAATAACTATTCGATCTGGTGGAGCAACGCCCTAGAGTGAAGCCTAGGTTGCCCGGAACGTAGAAATGGCCATTACCTTCACACTGGTTGCAATTACTCCTGTTATACGATGGAAGGACGGTTGTATTTTTATTGTATTTTATGATTCTGGCGTTGACTTCTAAGGCCCTAGCTATACGATCTGGTGGAGCACCGGCCTAGACTGAAGTGTAGGCTGCCCGAAACGTAGAAATAACCATTACATTCACTCTGGTTGCAGTTACTCATGCTATACGATGGAAAAACTGTTGTATTTTTATTGTATTTTATGCTTGTGGCGTTGACTTGTAAGGTCCGAGCTGTTCGATTTGGTGGGGCAACGTCCAAGAGTTAAGTCTAGGTTGCCCGGAACGTAGAAATGACCATAACTTCCACACTGGTTGCAATTATTCGTTTTATACGATGTAAAAGCTGTTGTATTTATATCGCATTTTATGCTTCTGGCGTTGACTTCTTAGGCCCTAACTACTCGACCTGGTGGAGCAACGCCCTAGAGTGAAACCTAGGTTGCCCGGAACCTAGAAATGACCATTACATTCACACTGGTAGCAATTAATCCTGTTATACGATGGAAAAACTGTTGTATTTTTATTATGTTCTATGCTTCTGGCGTTTAATTCTAAGTCGCTAGCTATTTGATCTGGTGGAGCAACGACCAAGAGTGAAGCCTAGGTTGCCCGGAACGTAGAAATGACAATTACTTTCACACTGTTTGGTATTATTCATTTTGTACGATGGAAAAGCTGTTGTATTTATATTGTATTTTATGCCTCTGGCGTTGACTTCTAAGGCCGTAGCTATTAGATGCGGTGGAGCAACGCCCTAGAGTGTCGCCTAGGTTGCCCGGAACGTAGAAATGACCATAACTTTCACAATGGTTGCTATCATTCGTTTTATACGATGGAAGAACTGTTATATTTATATTGTATTTTATGCTTCTGGCGTTGACTTCTTAGGCCCTAACTGCTCGATCTGGTGGAACAACGCCCTAGAGTGAAGCCTAGGTTATCCGGAACGTAGAAATGACCAGTACATTCACACTGGTTGCAGTTATTCCTGTAAAACAATGGAAAAACTGTTGTATTTTAATTGTATTTTATGCTTTTTGCGATGAATTCTAAGTCCCTAGCTATTCGATCTGGTGGAGCAACGCCCTAGAGTGACGCCTAGCTTTCTCGGAACGTAGAAATGACCATTACTTTCACACTGAATGCAATTATTCGTTTTATCCGTTGGAAAAGCTGTTGCATTTATATCGTATTTTATGCTTCTGGCGTTGACTTCTTATGACCTAACTATGAGAACTGGTGGAGCAACGCCCTGGAGTGAGACCTAGGTTGCGCGGAACGTAGAAATGACCATAACATTCACACCGGTAGCAACTATTCGTTTTATACGATAGAAAAACTGTTCTATTTATTTTGTATTTTATGCTTCGGGCGTTGACTTCTGAGGCCCTAACTATTCAATCTGTTGGTGCAACGCCCTAGTGTGAAGCCTAGGTTGCCCGGAACGTAGAAATGACCATAACCTTCACACTCGTTTGCATTATTAGTTTTATACGATACAAAAACTGTTATATTTATATTGTATTTTATGCTTCTGGCGTTGACTTCTTAGGCCCTAACTATTCCATCTGGTGGAACAACGCCATAGGGTGAAGCCTAGGTTGCCTGGAACGTAGAAATGACCATAACTTTCACACGGGTTGCAATTATTCATGCTATACAATGGAAAAACTGTTGTACTTTTATTGTATTTTATGATTCCGGCATTGACTTCTTAGGCCCTAACTATTCGATCTGGTGGAGCACCGCCCTATAGTGAAGCCTAGGTTGCCCGGAACGTAGAAATGACCATTACCTTCACACTGGTTGCAATTATTGCTGTTATACGATGGAAAGGCTGTTGTATTTCTATTGTATTTTATGCTTCGGGCGTCGACTTCTAAGGCCCTAGCTATTCGATCTGGTGGAGCAGCGCCCTAGAGTGAAGCCCAGGTTGCGCGGAACGTAGAAATGACCATAACTTTCACACTGGTAGCAATTATTCGTTTTATACGATGGAAAAGCTGTTTTATTTATTTTGTATTTTATGCTTCGGGCGTTGACTTCTGAGGCCCTAACTATTCGATCTGGTGGAGCAACGCCCTAGAATGAAGCCTAGGTTGCCCGGAACGTAGAAATGACCATAACTTTCACACTGGTTGCTATCTTTCGTTTTATAGGATGGAAAGACTGTTATATTTATATTGTATTTTATGCTTCTGGCGTTGACTTCTTAGGACCTAACAGTTCGATCTGGTGGAGCAACGCCCTAGAGTGAAACCTAGGTTGCCCGGAACGTAGAAATCACCATTACATTCACACTGGTTGCAATTATTCCTGTTATACTTTGGAAAAACTGTTGTATTTTTATTGTATTCTATGCTTCTGGCGTTTAATTCTAAGTCGCTAGCTATTTGATCTGGTGGAGCAACGACCTAGAGTGAAGCCTAGGTTGCCCGGAACGTAGAAATGACCACTACTTTCACACTGTGTGCAATTATTCATTTAATACGATGGAAATGCTGTTGTATTTATATCGTATTTTATTCTTCTGGTGTTGACTTCTTAGGACCTAACTATTCGATCTGGTGGAACAACGCCGTAGAGTGAAGCCTAGGTTGCCCGAACGTAGAAATGACCATTACTTTCACACTGTTTGCAATTATGCCTTTTATACGATGGAAAAGCTGTTGTATTTATATCGTATTTTATGCTTCTGACGTTGACTTCTAAGGACCTAACTGTTCGATCTGGTGGAGCAACGCCCTAGAGTGAAGCCTAGCTTGCTCGGAATGTAGAAATGACCATAACTTTCACACTGATTGCAATTATTCGTTTTATACGATGGAAAAACTGTTGCATCTTCATCGTATTTTATGCTTCTGGCGTTGAGTTCTTAGGCCGTAACAATTCGATCTGGTGGAGCAACGCCCTGGAGTGAAACCTGGGTTGCCTGGAACGTAGAAATGACCACTACTATCACACTGGTTGCAAATTATTCCTGCTATACGATGGAAAAACTGTTGTATTTTTATTGCATTTCATGCTTCTGGCGTTCACTTCTTAGGACCTAACTATTCGATCTGGTGGAACAACGGCCTAGGGTGAAGCCTAGGTTGCCCGGAACATAGAAATGACCATAACTTTCACACTGGTTGCAATTATTCGTTTTATACGATGGAAAAACTGTTGTATTTTTACTGTATTTTATACTTCTGCCATTGAATTCTAAGTCCCTAGCTGTTCGATCTGGCGGAGCGACGCCCTAGAGTGAAGCCTAGGTTACCCGGAACGTAGCAATGACCATTACTTTCACACTGGTAGCAATTATTCCTGTTATACGATGGACAAACAGTTGGATTTTTATTGTACTTCATGCTTCTTGCGTTAACATCTAAGGGCCTATGTATTCGATCTGGTGGAACAACGCCCTAGGGTGAACAATAGGTTGCCCGGAACGTAGAAATGACCATTACCTTCACGCGTGTTGCAATTATTCCTGTTGTACGATGAAAATACTGTTGTATTTATATTGTATTTTATGCTTCTGGCGTTGACTTCTCAGGCCCTATCTGATCGATATGGTGGAACAACGCCCTAGAGTGACACCTGGGTTGCCCGGATCGTTGAAGTGACCATCACTTTCACACTGGTTGCAATTATTCCTGATATACGATGGAAAATCTGTTGTATCTTTATTGTATTTTATGCTTCGGGCAATGACTTCTATGGCCCTACCTATTCGATCTGGTGGAACAACGCCCTAGGGTCAAGCCTAGGTTTCACGGAACGTAGATATGACCATTACCTTCACACTGGTTGCAATTATTCCTGTTATACGATGAAAAACTGTTGTACCTTTATTGTATTTTATGCTTCGGGCGCTGACTTCTAAGGCCCTAAATATTCGATCTGGTGGAGCAACGACCTAGAGTGAAGCCTAGGTTGCCCGAGACGTAGATATGATAAATACCTTCACACTGGTTGCAACTGTTCCTGTTATACGATGGAAAAACTGTTGTATTTTTATTGTATTTTATGCGTCTGGCGTTAATTTCTAAAGCAATAACTATTCGATCTGGTGGAGCAACGCCCTAGAGTGAAGCCTAGGTTGCCCGGAACGTAGAAATGGCCATTACCTTCACACTGGTTGCAATTACTCCTGTTATACGATGGAAGGACGGTTGTATTTTTATTGTATTTTATGATTCTGGCGTTGACTTCTAAGGCCCTAGCTATACGATCTGGTGGAGCACCGGCCTAGTCTGAAGTGTAGGCTGCCCGAAACGTAGAAATAACCATTACATTCACTCTGGTTGCAGTTACTCATGCTATACGATGGAAAAACTGTTGTATTTTTATTGTATTTTATGCTTCGGGCGTCGACTTCTAAGGCCCTAGCTATTCGATCTGGTGGAGCAGCGCCCTAGAGTGAAGCCCAGGTTGCGCGGAACGTAGAAATGACCATAACTTTCACACTGGTAGCAATTATTCGTTTTATACGATGGAAAAGCTGTTTTATTTATTTTGTATTTTATGCTTCGGGCGTTGACTTCTGAGGCCCTAACTATTCGATCTGGTGGAGCAACGCCCTAGAATGAAGCCTAGGTTGCCCGGAACGTAGAAATGACCATAACTTTCACACTGGTTGCTATCTTTCGTTTTATAGGATGGAAAGACTGTTATATTTATATTGTATTTTATGCTTCTGGCGTTGACTTCTTAGGACCTAACAGTTCGATCTGGTGGAGCAACGCCCTAGAGTGAAACCTAGGTTGCCCGGAACGTAGAAATCACCATTACATTCACACTGGTTGCAATTATTCCTGTTATACTTTGGAAAAACTGTTGTATTTTTATTGTATTCTATGCTTCTGGCGTTTAATTCTAAGTCGCTAGCTATTTGATCTGGTGGAGCAACGACCTAGAGTGAAGCCTAGGTTGCCCGGAACGTAGAAATGACCACTACTTTCACACTGTGTGCAATTATTCATTTAATACGATGGAAATGCTGTTGTATTTATATCGTATTTTATTCTTCTGGTGTTGACTTCTTAGGACCTAACTATTCGATCTGGTGGAACAACGCCGTAGAGTGAAGCCTAGGTTGCCCGAACGTAGAAATGACCATTACTTTCACACTGTTTGCAATTATGCCTTTTATACGATGGAAAAGCTGTTGTATTTATATCGTATTTTATGCTTCTGGCGTTGACTTCTAAGGACCTAACTGTTCGATCTGGTGGAGCAACGCCCTAGAGTGAAGCCTAGCTTGCTCGGAATGTAGAAATGACCATAACTTTCACACTGATTGCAATTATTCGTTTTATACGATGGAAAAACTGTTGCATCTTCATCGTATTTTATGCTTCTGGCGTTGAGTTCTTAGGCCGTAACAATTCGATCTGGTGGAGCAACGCCCTGGAGTGAAACCTGGGTTGCCTGGAACGTAGAAATGACCACTACTATCACACTGGTTGCAAATTATTCCTGCTATACGATGGAAAAACTGTTGTATTTTTATTGCATTTCATGCTTCTGGCGTTCACTTCTTAGGACCTAACTATTCGATCTGGTGGAACAACGGCCTAGGGTGAAGCCTAGGTTGCCCGGAACATAGAAATGACCACTACTTTCACACTGGTTGCAATTATTCATTTAATACGATGGAAATGCTATTGTATTTATATCGTATTTTATGCTTCGGGCGTAGACTTCTTAGGCCCTAACATTTCGATTTGGTGGAGCAACGGCCGACAGTGAAGCCTAGGTTGCCCGGAACGTAGATATGACCATAACCTTCACACAGGTTGCAATTATTCGTTTTATACGGTGTAAAGGCTGTTGTATTTATTTTGTATTATATTCTTCTGGTGTTGACTTTTTAGGCCCTAACTATTCGATCTGGTGGAACAACGCCGTAGAGTGAAGCCTAGGTTGCCCGGAACGTAGAAATGACCATTACTTTCACACTGTTTGCAACTATTCCTTTTATACGATGGAAAAGCTGTTGTATTTATATCGTATTTTATGCTTCTGGCGTTGACTTCTTAGGCCCTAACTATTCGATCTGGTGGAACAACGCCCCAGAGTGAAGCCTAGGTTGCCCGGAACGTGGAAATGACCATAACTTTCACACTGATTGCAATTATTCGTTTTATACGATGGAAAAACTGTTGCATCTTCATCGTATTTTATGCTTCTGGCGTTGAGCTCTTAGGACGTAACTATTCGATCTGGTGGAGCAACGCCCTGGAGTGAAACCTGGGTTGCCCGGAACGTAGAAATGACCACTACTATCACACTGGTTGCAAATTATTCCTGCTATACGATGGAAAAACTGTTGTATTTTTATTGCATTTCATGCTTCTGGCGTTCACTTCTTAGGACCTAACTATTCGATCTGGTGGAACAACGGCCTAGGGTGAAGCCTAGGTTGCCCGGAACGTAGAAATGACCATAACTTTCAGACTGGTTGCAATTATTTGTTTTATACGATGGAAAAGCTGTTGTATTTATATCGTATTTTATGCTTCTGGCGTTGACTTCTTAGGCCCTAACTATTCCATCTGGTGGAACAACGTCCTAGAGTAAAGCCCAGGTTGCGCGGAACGTAGGAATGACCATAACTTTCAACCTGGTAGCAATTATTCGTTTTATACATTGGAAAAACTGTTCTATTTATATTGTATTTTATGCTTCTGGCGTTGACTACTTAGGCCCTGACTATTCGATCTTGTGGAACAACGCCCTAGAGTGAAGCCTAGGTTGCCTGCAACGTAGAAATGACCATCACTTTCACACGGGGTGTAATTAGTCCTGTTATAGGATGGAAAGACTGTTGTATCTTTATTGTATTTTATTCTTCTGGTGTTGACTTCTTAGGCCCTAACTATTCGATCTGGTGGAACAACGCCGTAGAGTGAAGCCTAGGTTGCCCGGAACGTAGAAATGACCATTACTTTCACACTTTTTGCAATTATTCCTTTTATACGAAGGAACAGCTGTTGTATTTATATCGTATTTTATGCTTCTGGCGTTGACTTCTAAGGACCTAACTATTCGATCGGGTGGAGCAACGCCCTAGAGTGAAGCCTAGGTTGCTCGGAATGTAGAAGTTACCATAAGTTGCATCCTGGTTGCAATTATTCGTTTTATACGATGGAAAAACTGTTGTATTTATATTGTATTTTATGCTTTTGGCGTTGACTTCTAAGGCCCTAAATATTCGATCTGGTGGAGCAATGCCTCAGAGTTAAGTCTAAGATGCCCGAAACGCCGAAATGATCATTACTTTCACGCTTGTTGCAATTATTCCTGTTGTACGATGAAAAGGCTGTTGTATTTTTATTGTATTTTATGCTTCAGGCGTGGACTTCTGAGGCCGCAGCTATTCGATGTGGTGGAAGAACGCCATACAGTGAAGCCTAGGTTGCCCGGAACGTAGAAATGACCACTACTTTCACACTGGTTGCAATTATTCATTTAATACGATGGAAATGCTATTGTATTTATATCGTATTTTATGCTTCGGGCGTAGACTTCTTAGGCCCTAACATTTCGATTTGGTGGAGCAACGGCCGACAGTGAAGCCTAGGTTGCCCGGAACGTAGATATGACCATAACCTTCAAACAGGTTGCAATTATTCGTTTTATACGGTGTAAAGGCTGTTGTATTTATTTTGTATTATATTCTTCTGGTGTTGACTTTTTAGGCCCTAACTATTCGATCTGGTGGAACAACGCCGTAGAGTGAAGCCTAGGTTGCCCGGAACGTAGAAATGACCATTACTTTCACACTGTTTGCAACTATTCCTTTTATACGATGGAAAAGCTGTTGTATTTATATCGTATTTTATGCTTCTGGCGTTGACTTCTTAGGCCCTAACTATTCGATCTGGTGGAACAACGCCCCAGAGTGAAGCCTAGGTTGCCCGGAACGTGGAAATGAGCATCACTTTCACACTGATTGCAATTATTCCTGTTATACGATGGCAAAACTCTTGTATATTTATCGTATTCTATGCTTCGGGCGTTGACTTCTATGGCCCTACCTATTCGATCTGGTGGAGCAACACCCTACAGTGAAGCCTAGTTTGTCCGGAACGTAGATATGACCATAACCTTCACACTGGTTGCCATTATTCGTATTATAGGATGGAAAAGCTGTTGTATTTATATCGTATTTTATGCTTCTGGCGTTGACTTCTAAGGCCCTAACTATCCGATCTGGTGGAGCAACGCCCAAGAGTGATGCCTAGGTAGCCCGGAACGTAGAAATGACCATTACCTTCACGCTTGCTGCAATTATTCCTGTTATACGATCAAAAAACTGTTGTATTTTTATTGCATTTTATGCTTCAGGCGTTGACTTCTACGGCCGTATCTATTCGATGTGGCGGACTAACGCCCTAGAGTGAAACCTGGGTTACCCGGATCGTAGAAATGACCATCACTTTCACAATGGTTGCAGTTATTCCTCTTATACGATGGTACACCTGTTGTATTTTTATTGTATTATATGCTTCAGGCGATGACTTCTAAGGCCCTAACTATTCGATCTGTTGTAGCAACGCACTAGGGTGAAGCCTAGGTTGCCCGGAGCGTAGAAATGACCATAACTTTCACACTGGTTGCCATTATTCGTATTATAGGATGGAAAAGCTGTTGTATTTATATCGTATTTTATGCTTCTGGCGTTGACTTCTTAGGCCCCAACTATTCCATCTGGTGGAACAACGCCCGACGGTGAAGCCTAGGTTGCCCGGAACGTAGAAATGATCATAACTTTCACACTGGAAGCAATTATTCGTTTTATACATGGAACAGCTGTTCTATTTATTTTGTATTTTATGCTTCGGGCGTTGACTTCTTAGGCCCTAACTATTCCATCTGGTGGAACAACGCCCTAGGGTGAAGCCTAGGTTGCCCGGAACGTAGAAATGACCAACTCTTTCACACTTGTAGCAATTATTCGTTTTATACATGGAAAAACTGTTATATATATATTGCACTTTATGCTTCTGGCATTGACTTCTTAGGCTCCAACTATTCGATCCGGTGGAGCAACGTCCTAGAGTGGAGCCTAGGTTGCCCGGAACGTACAAATGACCATAACTTTCACACTGGTTACCATTATTCGTTTTATACGATGGAAAAGCTGTTGTATTTATATCGTATTTTATGCCTCTGGCGCTGACTTCTTAGGCCCTAACTATTCCATCTGGTGGAACAACGCCCCAGGGTGAAGCCTAGGTTGCCCGGAACGTAGAGATGTCCATAACTTTCACACTGGTTGCAATTATTCGTTTTATACGATTGAAAAGCTGTTGTATTTATATTGTATTTTATGCTTCTGGCGTTGACTTCTTAGGCCCTAACTATTCCCTCTGGTGGATCAACGCCCTAGAGTGAAACCTACGTTGCCAGGAACGTAGAAATGACCATTCCTTTCACACTGGTTGCAATTATTCCTGTTATACGATGGAAAAACTGTTGTATTTTAATTCTATTTTATGCTTTTAGCGATGAATTCTAAGGCCCTAACTATTCGATGTGGTGGAGCAACGCCCTAGGGTGAAGCCTAGGTTGGCCGGAATGTAGAAATGTCCATAACCTTCACACTGGTTGCAATTATTCGTTTTATACGATTGAAAAGCTGTTGTATTTATATTGTGTTTTATGCTTCTGGCGTTGACTTCTTAGGCCCTAACTATTCCCTCTGGTGGATCAACGCCCTAGAGTGAAACCTACGTTGCCCGGAACGTAGAAATGACCATTCCTTTCACACTGGTTGCAATTATTCCTGTTATACGATGGCAAAACTCTTGTATATTTATCGTATTCTATGCTTCGGGCGTTGACTTCTATGGCCCTACCTATTCGATCTGGTGGAGCAACACCCTACAGTGAAGCCTAGTTTGTCCGGAACGTAGATATGACCATAACCTTCACACAGGTTGCCATTATTCATTTTATACGATGGAAAGACTGTTCTATTTATTTTGTATTTTATGCATCTGGCGTTGACTTCTAAGGCCCTAACCATTCGTTCTGGTGCAGCAACGCCCTCGAGTGAAGCCTAGGTTGCCCGGAACGTAGAAATGACCATAACTTCACACTGGTTGCTATTATTCGTTTCATACGATTGAAAGACTGTTGTATTTATTTTGTAGTTTATGTTCCTGGCGTTGAATTCCAAGGCCCCAACACTTCGACCTGGTGGAGCAATGCCTCAGAGTTAAGTCTAGGATGCCCGAAACGTCGAAATGATCGTTACTTTCACACTGGTTGCAATTATTCATGCTATACGATTGAAGAACTGTTGCATTTTTATTGTATTTTCTGCTTCTGTATTTGAATTCAAAGGTCCTAGCTATTCGATCTGGTGGGGCAACGTCCAAGAGTGAAGCCTAGGTTGCCCGGAACGTAGTTATGACCATATCTTTCACACTGGTTGCAATTGTTCCTGTTATGCGATGGATCAACTGTTGTATTTAAATTGTATTTTATGCTTCTGGCGTTGACTTCTAAGGCCCTAACTATCCGATCTGGTGGAGCAACGCCCAAGAGTGATGCCTAGGTAGCCCGGAACGTAGAAATGACCATTACCTTTACGCTTGCTGCAATTATTCCTGTTATACGATGAAAAAACTGTTGTATTTTTATTGCATTTTATGCTTCAGGCGTTGACTTCTACGGCCGTATCTATTCGATGTGGCGGAGTAACGCCCTAGAGTGAAACCTGGGTTACCCGGATCGTAGAAATGACCATCACGTTCACAATGGTTGCAGTTATTCCTGTTATACGATGGTACACCTGTTGTATTTTTATTGTATTATATGCTTCAGGCGATGACTTCTAAGGCCCTAACTATTCGATCTGGTGTAGCAACGCACTAGGGTGAAGCCTAGGTTGCCCGGAGCGTAGAAATGACCATAACTTTCACACTGGTTGCCATTATTCGTATTATAGGATGGAAAAGCTGTTGTATTTATATCGTATTTTATGCTTCTGGCGTTGACTTCTTAGGCCCCAACTATTCCATCTGGTGGAACAACGCCCGACGGTGAAGCCTGGGTTGTCCGGAACGTAGAAATGACCAACTCTTTCACACTGGTAGCAATTATTCGTTTTATACATGGAAAAGCTGTTATATATATATTGCATTTTATGCTTCTGGCATTGAATTATAAGTCCCTAGCTATTCGATCTGGTGGAGCAATGCCCTAGAGTGAAGCCTAGGTTGCCCGGAACGTAGAAATGACCGTTGCTTTCACAATGTATGCAATTATTCATTTTATTCGGTGGAAAAACTGTTGTACTTAGATTGTATTTTATTCTTCTGGCGTTGAATTCTAAGTCCCTAGCTATTCGATCTGGTGGAGCAACGCCCTAGAGTGAAGCCTAGGTTGCCCGGAACGTAGAATTGGCCATCACTTTCAAACTGGTTGCATTTAATCCTGTTATACGATGGAAAAGCTGTTGTATTTTTATTGCCTTTTATGCTTCGGGCGTTGACTTCTAAGGCCCTAACTATTCAATCTGTTGGAGCAGCGCCCTAGGGTGAAGCCTAGGTTGCTCGGAAAGTAGAAGTGACGTTAACTTTCATAGTGGTTGCAATTATTCGTTTTTTACGATGGAAAAACTGTTGTATTTATATTGTATTTTATGCATCTGGCGTTGACTTCTAAGGCACTAACTACTCGATCTAGTGGATCAACGCCCTAGAGTGAAGCCTAGGTTGCCCGGTACGTAGAAGTGACCATCACTCTCAAACTGGTTGCAATTATTCCTGTTATATGATGGAAAAACTGTTGTATTTTTATTGCATTTTATGCTTCGGGCATTGACTTCTAAGGCCCTAACTGTCTGATCTGTTGGAGCAATGCCCTAGGGTGAAGCCTAGGTTGCCCGGAAAATATAAATGACCATATGTTTCATACTGGTTGCAATTATTCGTTTTATACGATGGAAAAACTGTTGTATTTATATTGTACTTTATGCTTCTGGCGTTCACTTCTTAGGCCCGAACTATTCGATCTGGTGGAACAACGGCCGAGGGTGAAGCCTAGGTTGCCCGGAACGTAGAAATGACCATAACATCTACACTGGTAGCAATTATTCGTTTTATACAATGGAAAAACTGTTCTGTTTATTTTGTATTTAATGCTTCGGGCGTTGGCTTCTAAGGCCCTATCTGTTTGATCTGGTGGAGCAACGCCCTAGAGTGAAGCCTAGGTTGCCCAGGAACGTAGAAGTGACCATAACTTTCGCACTGGTTGCTATTATTCGTTTTATACGATGGAAAAACTGTTATATTTATTTTGTATTTTATGCTTCGGGCGTTGACTTCTACGGCCGTAGCTATTCGATGTGGTGGAGTAATGCCCTAGACTGAAACCTGGGTTACCCGGATCGTAGATATGACCATCACTTTTACACTGGTTGCAATTATTGCTGTCATACGATGGAAAAATTGTTGTATCTGTATTGTATTTTATGCTTCGGGCGATGACTTCTAAGGCCCTAACTATTCGATCTGGTGTAGCAATGCACTAGGGTGAAGCCTATGTTGCCCGGAACGTGGAAATGACCATAACTTTCACACTGGTTGCTATTATTCGTTTTAAACGATGGAAAAACTGTTATATTTATATTGTATTTTATGCTTCTGCCGTTGACTTCTTTGGCCCTAACTATTCGATCTGGTGGAACAACGCCCCAGAGTGAAGCCTAGGTTGCCCGGAACGTGGAAATGAGCATCACCTTCACACTGGTTGCCATTATTCATTTTATACCATGGAAAGACTGTTCTATTTATTTTGTATTTTATGCATCTGGCGTTGACTTCTAAGGCCCTAACCATTCGTTCTGGTGCAGCAACTCCCTCGAGTGAAGCCTAGGTTGCCCGGAACGTAGAAATGACCATAACTTCACACTGGTTGCTATTATTCGTTTCATACGATGGAAAAACTGTTACATTTATATTGTATTTTATGCTTCTGGCGTTGACTTCTTAAGGCCTAACTATTCGATCTGGTGGAACAACGCCCTAGAGTGAAGCCTGCGATGCCCGGAACGTAGAAATGATCATTACCTTCACGCTTGTTGCAATTATTCCTGTTATACGATGAAAAAACTGTTGTATTTTTATTGCATTTTTTGCTTCAGGCGTGGACTTCTATGGCCGTAGCTATTCGATATGGTGGAGCAACGCCCTAGAGTGATGCCTTGGTTGCACGGCACGTAGAAATGACCATTACTTTCACAATGTATGCAATTATTCATTTTATACGATGGTAAACTGTTGTACTTATATTGCATTTTATCCTTCTGGCGTTGACTTCTTAGGCCATAACTATTCGATCTGGTGGAACAACTCCCTAGAGTGAAGCCTAGGTTGCCAGGAACGCAGAAATGACCATTACTTTCACACTGTTCGCAAATATACATTATATACGATGGAAAGGCTGTTGTATTTATATTGTATTTTATGCTTCGGGCGTTGACTTCTTAGGCCCTAACTATTCCATCTGGTGGAGCAACGCCCTAGGGTGAAGCCTAGGTTGCCCCGAACGTAGAAATGACCAACTCTTTCACACTTGTAGCAATTATTCGTTTTATACATGGAAAAACTGTTATATATATATTGCACTTTATGCTTCTGGCATTGACTTCTTAGGCCCCAACCGTTCGATCCGGTGGAGCAACGTCCTAGAGTGGAGCCTAGGTTGCCCGGAACGTACAAATGACCATAACTTTCACACTGGTTACCATTATTCGTTTTATACGATGGAAAAGCTGTTGTATTTATATCGTATTTTATGCTTCTGGCGCTGACTTCTTAGGCCCTAACTATTCCATCTGGTGGAACAACGCCCTAGGGTGAAGCCGAGGTTGCCCGGAACGTAGAAATAACCAACTCTTTCACACTGGTAGCAATTATTCGTTTTATACGATGGAAAGCTGTAGTATTTATATCGTATTTTATGCTTCTGGCGTTGACTTCTTCGGCCCTACTATTCCATCTGGTGGAACAACGTCCTGTAGTGAAGCCTAGGTTGCCCCGAACGTAGAAATGACCATAACTTTCACACTGGTAGCAATTATTCGTTTTATACATGGAAAAACTGTTCTATTTATTTTGTATTTTAAGCTTCTGGCGTTGACTTCTAAGGCCCTACCTATTCGATCTGGCGGAGCAACGCCTCAGAGTTAAGCCTAGGATGCCCGAAACGTCGAAATGGTCATTACTTTCGCACTGGTTGCAATTAGTCATGCTATACGATGGAAAATCAGTTGCATATTTATTGTATTTTATGCTTATGGCGTTGACTTCTAAGGCCGTAGCTTTTAGCTGTGGCGGAGCAACGCCCTAGAGTGACGCCTAGGTTGCCCGGCATGTAGAAATGACCATTACTTTCACAATGTTTGCAATTATTCATTTTATACGCTGGTAAACTGTTGTTCTTATATTGCATTTTATGCTTCTGGCGTTGACTTCTTAGGCCCTAACTATTTAACCTGGTGGAGCGCCGCCCTAGAGTGAAGCCTAGGTTGTCCGGAACGTAGAACATACCATTACCTTCACACTGGTAGCAATTATTCGTTTTATACGATGGAAAAGCTGTAGTATTTATATCGTATTTTATGCTTCTGGCGTTGACTTCTTCGGCCCTAACTATTCCATCTGGTGGAGCAACGCCCTAGAGTGAAGCCTAGGTTGCCCGGAACGTAGAAATGACCATTGCTTTCACAATGTATGCAATTATACATTTTATTCGGTGGAAAAACTGTTGTACTTAGA
Source organism: Calliopsis andreniformis (assembly GCF_051401765.1). NCBI lineage: Eukaryota > Metazoa > Arthropoda > Insecta > Hymenoptera > Andrenidae > Calliopsis > Calliopsis andreniformis. The sequence goes on from NC_135072.1 coordinate 17,630,355, forward strand.
TTGTATTTTATTCTTCTGTCGTTGAATTCTAAGTCCCTAGCTATTCGATCTGGTGGAGCAACGCCCTAGAGTGAAACCTGGATTACACGGAACGTAGAAATGACCTGTACTTTCACACTGTTTGCAGTTATTCCTGTTATACGATGGAACAACTGTTGCATCTTTATTGTGTTTCATGCTTCTGGCGTTGACTTCTTAGGCCCTAACTATTCGATCTCGTGGAGCATCGTCCTAGAGTGAAGTCTAGGTTGCTCGGAAAGTAGAAATGACCATAAGTTTCATACTGGTTGCAATTATTCATTTTATACGATGGTAAACTGTTGTACTTATATTGCATTTTATGCTTCTGGCGTAGACTTCTTAGGCCCTAACTATTGAACCTGGTGGAGCACCGCCCTAGAGTGAAGCCTAGGTTGCCCGGAACGTAGAACATACCATTACCTTCACACTGGTTGCAATTATTCCTGTTATACGATGGAAAAACTGTTGCATCTTTATTGTATTTTATGCTTCTGGCGTTGACTTCTTAGGCCCTAACGATTCGACCTTGTGGAACTACGCCCTAGGGTGAAGCCTAGGTTGTCCGGAACGTAGAAATGACCAACTCTTTCACACTGGTAGCAATTATTCGTTTTATACATGAAAAAGCTGTTATATATATATTGCATTTTATGCTTCTGGCGCTGACTTCTTAGGCCCTAACTATTCGATCTCGTGGAGCATCGTCCTAGAGTGAAGTCTAGGTTGCTCGGAAAGTAGAAATGACCATAAGTTTCATACTGGTTGCAATTATTCGTTTTATACATTGGAAAAACTGTTGTATTTATATTGTATTTTATGCTTCTGGCGTTGACTTCTAAGGCACTAACCATTCGATCTGGTGGAGCAACGCCCTAGAGTGAAGCCTAGGTTGCCCGGAACGTAGAATTGGCCATCACTTTCAAACTGGTTGCATTTAATCCTGTTATACGATGGAAAAGCTGTTGTATTTTTATTGCCTTTTATGCTTCGGGCGTTGACTTCTAAGGCCCTAACTATTCAATCTGTTGGAGCAACGCCCTAGGGTGAAGCCTAGGTTGCTCGGAAAGTAGAAATGACGTTAACTTTCATAGTGGTTGCAATTATTCGTTTTATACGATGGAAAAACTGTTGTATTTATATTGTACTTTATGCTTCTGGCGTTCACTTCTTAGGCCCGAACTATTCGATCTGGTGGAACAACGGCCGAGGGTGAAGCCTAGGTTGCCCGGAACGTAGAAATGACCATAACTTCTACACTGGTAGCAATTATTCGTTTTATACAATGGAAAAACTGTTCTGTTTATTTTGTATTTAATGCTTCGGGCGTTGGCTTCTAAGGCCCTATCTGTTTGATCTGGTGGAGCAACGCCCTAGAGTGAAGCCTAGGTTGCCCAGGAACGTAGAAGTGACCATAACTTTCGCACTGGTTGCTATTATTCGTTTTATACGATGGAAAAACTGTTATATTTATTTTGTATTTTATGCTTCGGGCGTTGACTTCTACGGCCGTAGCTATTCGATGTGGTGGAGTAATGCCCTAGACTGAAACCTGGGTTACCCGGATCGTAGAAATGACCATCACTTTCACACTGGTTGCAATTATTGCTGTCATACGATGGAAAAAATGTTGTATTTTTATTGTATTTTATGCTTCGGGCGATGACTTCTAAGGCCCTAACTATTCGATCTGGTGTAGCAATGCACTAGGGTGAAGAATATGTTGCCCGGAACGTGGAAATGACCATAACTTTCACACTGGTTGCTATTATTCGTTTTAAACGATGGAAAATCTGTAATATTTATATTGTATTTTATGCTTCTGCCGTTGACTTCTTTGGCCCTAACTATTCGATCTGGTGGAACAACGCCCCAGAGTGAAGCCTAGGTTGCCCGGAACGTGGAAATGAGCATCACCTTCACACTGGTTGCCATTATTCATTTTATACCATGGAAAGACTGTTCTATTTATTTTGTATTTTATGCATCTGGCGTTGACTTCTAAGGCCCTAACTATTCGTTCTGGTGCAGCAACTCCCTCGAGTGAAGCCTAGGTTGCCCGGAACGTAGAAATGACCATAACTTCACACTGGTTGCTATTATTCGTTTCGTACGATGGAAAAACTGTTATATTTATATTGTATTTTATGCTTCTGGCGTTGACTTTTTAGGGCCTAACAATTCGATCTGGTGGAAGAACGCCCTAGAGTGAAGCCTGCGATGCCCGGAACGTAGAAATGATCATTACCTTCACGCTTGTTGCAATTATTCCTGTTATGCGATGAAAAAACTGTTGTATTTTTATTGCATTTTTTGCTTCAGGCGTTGACTTCTATGGCCGTAGCTATTCGATGTGGTGGAGCAACGCCCTAGAGTGAAGCCTAGGTTGCCTGGAACGTAGAAATGACCATAAGTTTCATACTGGTTGCAATTATTCGTTTTATACGATGGAAAAACTGTTGTATTTATATTGTATTTTATGCTTCTGGCGTCCACTTCTTAGGCCCGAACTATTCGATATGGTGGAACAACGGTCGAGGGTGAAGCCTAGGTTGCCCGGAACGTAGAAATGACAATAACTTTTACACTGGGAGCAATTATTCGTTTTATACAATGGAAAAACTGTTCTATTTATTTTGTATTTAGTGCTTCGGGCGTTGGCTTCTAAGGCCCTAACTGTTTGATCTGGTGGAGCAACGCCCTAGAGTGAAGCCTAGGTTGGCCGGAACGTAGAAGTGACCATAACTTTCACACTGGTTGCTATTATTCGTTTTATACGATGGAAAAACTGTTGTATTTATATTGTATTTTATGCATCTGGCGTTGACTTCTAAGGCACTAACTATTCGATTTGGTGGAGCAACGCCCTAGAGTGAAGCCTAGGTTGCCTGGGAAGTAGAAATGACCAGTACTTTCACACTGTTTGCAGTTATTCCTGTTGTATGATGGAAAAACTGTTGCATCTTTATTGTATTTTATGCTTCTGGCGTTGACTTCTAAGGCCCTAACTATTCGATCTGATGGAGCAACGCCTCAGAGTTAAGTCTAGGATGCCCGAAATGTCGATATGAGCATTACTTTCGCACTGGTTGCAATTAGTCATGCTATACGATGGAAAAACTGCTGCATTTTTATTGTATTTTGTGCTTCTGGCGTTGACTTCTAAGGCCGTAGCTACTAGATATGGTGGAGCAACGCCCTAGAGTGACGCCTAGGTTACCCGGATCGTAGAAATGACCATCACTTTCACACTGGTTGCAATTATTGCTGTCATACGATGGAAAAAATGTTGTATTTTTATTGTATTTTATGATTCGGGCGATGACTTCTAAGGCCCTAACTATTCGATCTGGTGTAGCAATGCACTAGGGTGAAGAATATGTTGCCCGGAACGTGGAAATGACCATAACTTTCACACTGGTTGCAATTATTCATTTTATACGATGGAAAAACTGTTGTATTTATATTGTATTTTATGCTTCTGGCGTTGACTTCTAAGGCACTAACCATTCGATCTGGTGGAGCAACGCCCTAGAGTGAAGCCTAGGTTGCCCGGAACGTAGAATTGGCCATCACTTTCAAACTGGTTGCAATTAATCCTGTTATACGATGGAAAAACTGTTGTATTTTTATTGCCTTTTATGCTTCGGGCGTTGACTTGTAAGGCCCTAACTATTCAATCTGTTGGAGCAACGCCCTAGGGTGAAGCCTAGGTTGCCCAGAAAGTAGAAATGACGTTAACTTTCATAGTGGTTGCAATTATTCGTTTTATACGATGGAAAAACTGTTGTATTTATATTGTATTTTATGCATCTGGCGTTTACTTCTAAGGCACTAACTATTCGATCTAGTGGATCAACGCCCTAGAGTGAAGCCTAGGTTGCCCGGTACGTAGAAATGACAATCACTCTCAAACTGGTTGCAATTATTCCTGTTATATGATGGAAAAACTGTTGTATTTTTATTGTATTTTATGCTTCAGGCGTTGACTTCTGAGGCTGTAGCTACTCGATGTGGTGGACCAACGCCCTAGATTGAAGCCTAGGTTGCCCGGAACGTAGAAATGACCATAACTTTCACGCTGGTTGCTATTATTCGTGATATACGATGGAAAAACTGTTATATTTATATTGTATTTTATGCTTCTGTCGTTGACTTCTTAGGCCCTAACTATTCGATCTGGTGGAACAACGCCCTAGAGTGAAGCCTAGGTTGCCTGGAACGTAGAAATGACCATAAGTTTCATACTGGTTGCAATTATTCGTTTTATACGATGGAAAAACTGTTGTATTTATATTGTATTTTATGCTTCTGGCGTCCACTTCTTAGGCCCGAACTATTCGATATGGTGGAACAACGGTCGAGGGTGAAGCCTAGGTTGCCCGGAACGTAGAAATGACAATAACTTTTACACTGGGAGCAATTATTCGTTTTATACAATGGAAAAACTGTTCTATTTATTTTGTATTTAATGCTTCGGGCGTTGGCTTCTAAGGCCCTAACTGTTTGATCTGGTGGAGCAACGCCCTAGAGTGAAGCCTAGGTTGGCCGGAACGTAGAAGTGACCATAACTTTCACACTGGTTGCTATTATTCGTTTTATACGATGGAAAAACTGTTGTATTTATATTGTATTTTATGCATCTGGCGTTGACTTCTAAGGCCCTAACTGTTTGATCTGGTGGAGCAACGCCCTAGAGTGAAGCCTAGGTTGGCCGGAACGTAGAAGTGATCATAACTTTCACACTGGTTGCTATTATTCGTTTTATACGATGGAAAAACTGTTGTATTTATATTGTATTTTATGCATCTGGCGTTGACTTCTAAGGCACTAACTATTCGATTTGGTGGAGCAACGCCCTAGAGTGAAGCCTAGGTTGCCTGGGAAGTAGAAATGACCAGTACTTTCACACTGTTTGCAGTTATTCCTGTTGTATGATGGAAAAACTGTTGCATCTTTATTGTATTTTATGCTTCTGGCGTTGACTTCTAAGGCCCTAACTATTCGATCTGATGGAGCAACGCCTCAGAGTTAAGTCTAGGATGCCCGAAATGTCGATATGAGCATTACTTTCGCACTGGTTGCAATTAGTCATGCTATACGATGGAAAAACTGCTGCATTTTTATTGTATTTTGTGCTTCTGGCGTTGACTTCTAAGGCCGTAGCTACTAGATATGGTGGAGCAACGCCCTAGAGTGACGCCTAGGTTACCCGGAACGTAGAAATGACCATTACTTTCACACAGTTTGCAATTATTCATTTTATACGATGGAAAAGCTGTTGTACTTATATTGTACTTTATTCTTATGGCGTTGAATTCTAAGTCCCTAGCTATTCAATCTGGTGGAGCAACGCCCTAGGGTGAAACCTAGGTTACCCAGAACGTAGAAATGACCAGTACTTTCAAACTGTTTGCAGTTATCCCTGTAATACGATGGAAAAACTTTTGCATCTTTATTGTATTTTATGCTTCTGGCGTTGACTTCGAAGGCCTTAACTATTCCATTTGGTGGAGCAACTCCCTAGAGTGGAGCCTAGGTTGCCCAGTACGTAGAAGTGACCATTACTTTCACACTGTTTGCAAATATACATTATATACAATGGAAAGTCTGTTGTATTTATGTTGTATTTTATGCATCTGGCGTTGACTTCTAAGGCACTAACTATTCGATTTGGAGGAGCAACGCCCTAGAGTGAAGCCTAGGTTGCCCGGGAAGTAGAAATGACCAGTACTTTCACACTGTTTGCAGTTATTCCTGTTGTATGATGGAAAAACTGTTGCATCTTTATTGTATTTTATGCTTCTGGCGTTGACTTCTGAGGCCCTAACTATTCGATCTGATGGAGCAACGCCCTAGAGTGAAGCCTAGGTTGCTCGGAACGTAGAAACGACCATTACTTTCACAATGTCTGCAATTATTCGTTTTCTACGAGGGAAAAGCTGTTGTATTTGTATCGTATTTTATGCTTCTGGCGTTGACTTCTTAGGCCCTAACTATTCCATCTGGTGGAACAACGCCCTAGGGTCAAGCATAGGTTCCCGGAACGTAGAAGTGACCATTACTTTCACAATGTTCGCAATCATTCATTTTATACGATGGAAAAACTGTTGTACTTATATTGTATTTTATGCTTCGGGCGTTGACTTCTAAGGCCCTAACTATTCGATTTGGTGGAGCAGCGCCCTACAGTGAAGCCTAGGTTGCCCGGAACGTAGATATGTCCATAACCATCACACAGGTTGCAATTATTCGTTTTATACAATGGAAAGACTGTTGTATTTATTTTGTAGTTTATGCTCCTGGCGTTGACTTCTAAGGCCCTAAGTCTTCGATCTGGTGGAGCAACGCCTCAGAGTTAAGTCTAGGATGCCCGAAGTGTCGATATGGGCATTACTTTCGCACTGGTTGCAATTAGTCATGCGATACGATGGAAAAACTGCTGCATTTTTATTGTATTTTGTGCTTCTGGCGTTGACTTCTAAGGCCGTAGCTACTAGATATGGTGGAGCAACGCCCTAGAGTGACGCCTAGGTTACCCGGAACGTGGAAATGACCATAACTTTCACACTGGTTGCTATTATTCGTTTTAAACGATGGAAAAACTGTACTATTTATATTGTATTTTATGCTTCTGCCGTTGACTTCTTTGGCCCTAACTATTCCATCTGGTGGAACAACGCCCTAGGGTCAAGCCTAGGTTCCCGGAACGTAGAAGTGACCATTACTTTCACAATGTTCGCAATCATTCATTTTATACGATGGAAAAACTGTTGTACTTATATTGTATTTTATGCTTCGGGCGTTGACTTCTAAGGCCCTAACTATTCGATTTGGTGGAGCAGCGCCCTACAGTGAAGCCTAGGTTGCCCGGAACGTAGATATGTCCATAACCATCACACAGGTTGCAATTATTCGTTTTATACAATGGAAAGACTGTTGTATTTATTTTGTAGTTTATGCTCCTGGCGTTGACTTCTAAGGCCCTAAGTCTTCGATCTGGTGCAGCAACGCCTCAGAGTTAAGTCTAGGATGCCCGAAATGTCGATATGGGCATTACTTTCGCACTGGTTGCAATTAGTCATGCTATACGATGGAAAAACTGCTACATTTTTATTGTATTTTGTGCTTCTGGCGTTGACTTCTAAGGCCGTAGCTACTAGATATGGTGGAGCAACGCCCTAGAGTGACGCCTAGGTTACCCGGAACGTAGAAATGACCATTACTTTCACACTGGTTGCAATTATTCCTGTTATACGATGGCAAAACTCTTGTATATTTATCGTATTCTATGCTTCGGGCGTTGACTTCTATGGCCCTACCTATTCGATCTGGTGGAGCAACACCCTACAGTGAAGCCTAGTTTGTCCGGAACGTAGATATGACCATAACCTTCACACAGGTTGCCATTATTCATTTTATACGATGGAAAGACTGTTCTATTTATTTTGTATTTTATGCATCTGGCGTTGACTTCTAAGGCCCTAACCATTCGTTCTGGTGCAGCAACGCCCTCGAGTGAAGCCTAGGTTGCCCGGAACGTAAAAATGACCATAACTTCACACTGGTTGCTATTATTCGTTTCATACGATTGAAAGACTGTTGTATTTATTTTGTAGTTTATGTTCCTGGCGTTGAATTCCAAGGCCCCAACACTTCGACCTGGTGGAGCAATGCCTCAGAGTTAAGTCTAGGATGCCCGAAACGTCGGAATGATCGTTACTTTCACACTGGTTGCAATTATTCATGCTATACGATTGAAGAACTGTTGCATTTTTATTGTATTTTATGCTTCTGTATTTGAATTCAAAGGTCCTAGCTATTCGATCTGGTGGGGCAACGTCCAACAGTGAAGCCTAGGTTGCCCGGAACGTAGTTATGACCATATCTTTCACACTGGTTGCAGTTATTCCTGTTGTATGATGGAAAAACTGTTGCATCTTTATTGTATTTTATGCTTCTGGCGTTGACTTCTGAGGCCCTAACTATTCGATCTGATGGAGCAACGCCCTAGAGTGAAGCCTAGGTTGCTCGGAACGTAGAAACGACCATTACTTTCACAATGTCTGCAATTATTCGTTTTCTACGAGGGAAAAGCTGTTGTATTTGTATCGTATTTTATGCTTCTGGCGTTGACTTCTTAGGCCCTAACTATTCCATCTGGTGGAACAACGCCCTAGGGTCAAGCATAGGTTCCCGGAACGTAGAAGTGACCATTACTTTCACAATGTTCGCAATCATTCATTTTATACGATGGAAAAACTGTTGTACTTATATTGTATTTTATGCTTCGGGCGTTGACTTCTAAGGCCCTAACTATTCGATTTGGTGGAGCAGCGCCCTACAGTGAAGCCTAGGTTGCCCGGAACGTAGATATGTCCATAACCATCACACAGGTTGCAATTATTGGTTTTATACAATGGAAAGACTGTTGTATTTATTTTGTAGTTTATGCTCCTGGCGTTGACTTCTAAGGCCCTAAGTCTTCGATCTGGTGGAGCAACGCCTCAGAGTTAAGTCTAGGATGCCCGAAATGTCGATATGGGCATTACTTTCGCACTGGCTGCAATTAGTCATGCTATACGATGGAAAAACTGCTGCATTTTTATTGTATTTTGTGCTTCTGGCGTTGACTTCTAAGGCCGTAGCTACTAGATATGGTGGAGCAACGCCCTAGAGTGACGCCTAGGTTACCCGGCATGTAGAAATGACCATTACTTTCACAATGTTTGCAATTATTCATTTTATACGCTGGTAAACTGTTGTTCTTATATTGCATTTTATGCTTCTGGCGTTGACTTCTTAGGCCCTAACTATTTGATCTGGTAGAGCACCGCCCTAGAGTGAAGCCTAGGTTGCCCGGAACGTAGAAATGACCATAAATTTCACACTGGTAGCAATTATTCGTTTTATACGATGGAAAAACTGTTTTATTTATTTTGTATTTTATGCTTCGGGCGTTGACTTCTAAGGCCCTAACTATTCGATCTGGTGGAGCAACGCCCTAGAGTGAAATCTAGGCTGCGCGGAACGTAGAAATGACCATAACTTTTACACTGGTAGCAATTATTCGTTTTATACAATGGAAAAACTGTTCTATTTATTTTGTATTTAATGCTTCGGGCGTTGGCTTCTAAGGCCCTAACTGTTTGATCTGGTGGAGCAACGCCCTAGAGTGAAGCCTAGGTTGGCCGGAACGTAGAAGTGACCATAACTTTCACACTGGTTGCTATTATTCGTTTTATACGATGGAAAAACTGTTGTATTTATATTGTATTTTATGCATCTGGCGTTGACTTCTAAGGCACTAACTATTCGATTTGGTGGAGCAACACCCTAGAGTGAAGCCTAGGTTGCCCGGGAAGTAGAAATGACCAGTACTTTCACACTGTTTGCAGTTATTCCTGTTGTATGATGGAAAAACTGTTGCATCTTTATTGTATTTTATGCTTCTGGCGTTGACTTCTATGGCCCTAACTATTCGATCTGATGGAGCAACGCCCTAGAGTGAAGCCTAGGTTGCTCGGAACGTAGAAACGACCATTACTTTCACAATGTCCGCAATTATTCGTTTTCTACGAGGGAAAAGCTGTTGTATTTGTATCGTATTTTATGCTTCTGGCGTTGACTTCTTAGGCCCTAACTATTCCATCTGGTGGAACAACGCCCTAGGGTCAAGCCTAGGTTCCCGGAACGTAGAAGTGACCATTACTTTCACAATGTTCGCAATCATTCATTTTATACGATGGAAAAACTGTTGCACTTATATTGTATTTTATGCTTCGGGCGTTGACTTCTAAGGCCCTAACTATTCGATTTGGTGGAGCAGCGCCCTACAGTGAAGCCTAGGTTGCCGGGAACGTAGATATGTCCATAACCATCACACAGGTTGCAATTATTCGTTTTATACGATGGAAAGACTGTTGTATTTATTTTGTAGTTTATGCTCGTGGCGTTGACTTCTAAGGCCCTAAGTCTTCGATCTGGTGGAGCAACGCCTCAGAGTTAAGTCTAGGATGCCCGAAATGTCGATATGAGCATTACTTTCGCACTGGTTGCAATTAGTCATGCTATACGATGGAAAAACTGCTGCATTTTTATTTTATTTTGTGCTTCTGGCGTTGACTTCTAAGGCCGTAGCTACTAGATATGGTGGAGCAACGCCCTAGAGTGACGCCTAGGTTGCCCGGTACGTAGAAGTGACCATTACTTTCACACTGTTTGCAAATATACATTATATACGATGGAAAGTCTGTTGTATTTATGTTGTATTTTATGCTTCTGGCGTTGACTTCTTAGGCCCTAACTATTTGATCTGGTAGAGCACCGCCCTAGAGTGAAGCCTAGGTTGCCCGGAACGTAGAAATGACCATAAATTTCACACTGGTAGCAATTATTCGTTTTATACGATGGAAAAACTGTTTTATTTATTTTGTATTTTATGCTTCGGGCGTTGACTTCTAAGGCCCTAACTATTCGATCTGGTGGAGCAACGCCCTAGAGTGAAGCCTAGGCTGCGCGGAACGTAGAAATGACCATAACTTTCACACTGGTAGCAATTATTCGTTTTATACGATGGAAAATCTGTTTTATTTATTTTGTATTTTATGCTTCGGGCGTTGACATCTAAGGCCCTAACTATTCGATCTAGTGGAGCAACGCCCTAGAGTGAAGCCTAGGTTGCTCGGAAAGTAGAAATGACCATAAGTTTCATACTGGTTGTAATTATTCGTTTTATACGATGGAAAAACTGTTGTATTTATATTGTATTTTATGCTTCTGGCGTTGACTTCTAAGGCACTAACTATTCGATCTAGTGGATCAACGCCCTAGAGTGAAGCCCAGGTTGCCCGGTACGTAGAAATGACCATCACTCTCAAACTGGTTGCAATTATTCCTGTTATATGATGGAAAAACTGTTGTACTTATATTGTATTTTATCCTTCTGGCGTTGAATTCTAAGTCCCTAGCTATTTGATCTGGTAGAGCAACACACTAGAGTGAAGCCTAGGTTACCCGGAACGTAGAAATGACGTTAACTTTCATAGTGGTTGCAATTATTCGTTTTATACGATGGAAAAACTGTTGTATTTATATTGTATTTTATGCATCTGGCGTTTACTTCTAAGGCACTAACTATTCGATCTAGTGGATCAACACCTTAGAGTGAAGCCTAGGTTGCCCGGTACGTAGAAATGACAATCACTCTCAAACTGGTTGCAATTATTCCTGTTATATGATGGAAAAACTGTTGTATTTTTATTGTATTTTATGCTTCAGGCGTTGACTTCTGAGGCCGTAGCTACTCGATGTGGTGAACCAATGCCCTAGGTTGAATCCTAGGTTGCCCGGAACGTAGAAATGACCATAACTTTCACACTAGTTGCAATTATTCGTTTTATACGATGGAAAAGCTGTTGTATTTATATCGTATTTTATGCTTCGGGCATTGACTTCTAAGGCCCTAACTATTCAATCTGTTAGAGCAACGCCCTAGGGTGAAGCCTAGGTTGCTCGGAAAGTAGAAATGACCATAAGTTTCATACTGGTTGCAATTATTCGTTTTATGCGATGGAAAAACTGTTGTATTTATATTGTATTTTATGGTTCTGGCGTTGACTTCTAAGGCACTAACCATTCGATCTGGTGGAGCAACGCCCTAGAGTGAAGCCTAGGTTGCCCGGAACGTAGAATTGGCCATCACTTTCAAACTGGTTGCAATTAATCCTGTTAAACGATGGAAAAACTGTTGCATTTTTATTGCCTTTTATGCTTCGGGCGTTGACTTCTAAGGCCCTAGCTATTCAATCTGTTGGAGCAACGCCCTAGGGTGAAGCCTAGGTTGCCCGGAAAGTAGAAATGACGTTAACTTTCATAGTGGTTGCAATTATTCGTTTTATACGATGGAAAAACTGTTGTATTTATATAGTATTTTATGTGTCTGGCGTTCACTTCTTAGGCCCTAACTGTTGGATGTGGTGGAGCAACGCCCTAGAGTGAAGCCTAGGTTGCCCGGAACGTAGAAATGACCATAACTTTCACGCTGGTTGCTATTATTCGTTTTCTACGAGGGAAAAGCTGTTGTATTTGTATCGTATTTTATGCTTCTGGCGTTGACTTCTTAGGCCCTAACTATTCCATCTGGTGGAACAACGCCCTAGGGTCAAGCATAGGTTCCCGGAACGTAGAAGTGACCATTACTTTCACAATGTTCGCAATCATTCATTTTATACGATGGAAAAACTGTTGTACTTATATTGTATTTTATGCTTCGGGCGTTGACTTCTAAGGCCCTAACTATTCGATTTGGTGGAGCAGCGCCCTACAGTGAAGCCTAGGTTGCCCGGAACGTAGATATGTCCATAACCATCACACAGGTTGCAATTATTGGTTTTATACAATGGAAAGACTGTTGTATTTATTTTGTAGTTTATGCTCCTGGCGTTGACTTCTAAGGCCCTAAGTCTTCGATCTGGTGGAGCAACGCCTCAGAGTTAAGTCTAGGATGCCCGAAATGTCGATATGGGCATTACTTTCGCACTGGCTGCAATTAGTCATGCTATACGATGGAAAAACTGCTGCATTTTTATTGTATTTTGTGCTTCTGGCGTTGACTTCTAAGGCCGTAGCTACTAGATATGGTGGAGCAACGCCCTAGAGTGACGCCTAGGTTACCCGGCATGTAGAAATGACCATTACTTTCACAATGTTTGCAATTATTCATTTTATACGCTGGTAATCTGTTGTTCTTATATTGCATTTTATGCTTCTGGCGTTGACTTCTTAGGCCCTAACTGTTTGATCTGGTAGAGCACCGCCCTAGAGTGAAGCCTAGGTTGCCCGGAACGTAGAAATGACCATAAATTTCACACTGGTAGCAATTATTCGTTTTATACGATGGAAAAACTGTTTTATTTATTTTGTATTTTATGCTTCGGGCGTTGACTTCTAAGGCCCTAACTATTCGATCTGGTGGAGCAACGCCCTAGAGTGAAGCCTAGGCTGCGCGGAACGTAGAAATGACCATAACTTTTACACTGGGAGCAATTATTCGTTTTATACAATGGAAAAACTGTTCTATTTATTTTGTATTTAATGCTTCGGGCGTTGGCTTCTAAGGCCCTAACTGTTTGATCTGGTGGAGCAACGCCCTAGAGTGAAGCCTAGGTTGGCCGGAACGTAGAAGTGACCATAACTTTCACACTGGTTGCTATTATTCGTTTTATACGATGGAAAAACTGTTGTATTTATATTGTATTTTATGCATCTGGCGTTGACTTCTAAGGCACTAACTATTCGATTTGGTGGAGCAACGCCCTAGAGTGAAGCCTAGGTTGCCCGGGAAGTAGAAATGACCATAACTTTCACACTGGTTGCAGTTATTCCTGTTGTATGATGGAAAAACTGTTGCATCTTTATTGTATTTTATGCTTCTGGCGTTGACTTCTAAGGCCCTAACTATCCGATCTGGTGGAGCAACGCCCAAGAGTGATGCCTGGGTAGCCCGGAACGTAGAAATGACCATTACCTTCACGCTTGCTGCAATTATTCCTGTTATACGATGAAAAAACTGTTGTATTTTTATTGCATTTTATGCTTCAGGCGTTGACTTCTACGGCTGTATCTATTCGATGTGGCGGAGTAACGCCCTAGAGTGAAACCTGGGTTACCCGGATCGTAGAAATGACCATCACTTTCACTATGGTTGCAGTTATTCCTGTTATACGATGGTACACCTGTTGTATTTTTATTGTATTATATGCTTCAGGCGATGACTTCTAAGGCCCTAACTATTCGATCTGGTGTAGCAACGCACTAGGGTGAAGCCTAGGTTGCCCGGAGCGTAGAAATGACCATAACTTTCACACTGGTTGCCATTATTCGTATTATAGGATGGAAAAGCTGTTGTATTTATATCGTATTTTATGCTTCTGGCGTTGACTTCTTAGGCCCCAACTATTCCATCTGGTGGAACAACGCCCGACGGTGAAGCCTAGGTTGCCCGGAACGTAGAAATGATCATCACTTTCACACTGGAAGCAATTATTCGTTTTATACATGGAACAGCTGTTCTATTTATTTTGTATTTTATGCTTCGGGCGTTGACTTCTAAGGCCCTAACTATTCGATCGGGTGGAACAACGGCCTAGAGTGAAGCATAGGTTGCCCGGAACGTAGAAATGACCATAGCTTTCACACTGGTTGCAATTATTCATTTCATACGATGGTAAACTGTTGTACTTATATTGCATTTTATGCTTCTGGCGTAGACTTCTTAGGCCCTAACGATTTAACCTGGTGGAGCACCGCCCTAGAGTGAAGCCTAGGTTGCCCGGAACGTAGAACATACCATTACCTTCACACTGGTTGCAATTATTCCTGTTATACGATGGAAAAACTGTTGCATCTTTATTGTATTTTATGCTTCTGGCGTTGACTTCTTAGGCCCTAACGATTCCACCTTGTGGAACTACGCCCTATGGTGAAGCCTGGGTTGTCCGGAACGTAGAAATGACCAACTCTTTCACACTGGTAGCAATTATTCGTTTTATACATGGAAAAGCTGTTATATATATATTGCATTTTATGCTTCTGGCATTGAATTATAAGTCCCTAGCTATTCGATCTGGTGGAGCAATGCCCTAGAGTGAAGCCTAGGTTGCCCGGAACGTAGAAATGACCGTTGCTTTCACAATGTATGCAATTATTCATTTTATTCGGTGGAAAAACTGTTGTACTTAGATTGTATTTTATTCTTCTGGCGTTGAATTCTAAGTCCCTAGCCATTCGATCTGGTGGAGCAACGCCCTAGAGTGAAGCCTAGGTTGCCCGGAACGTCGAATTGGCCATCACTTTCAAACTGGTTGCATTTAATCCTGTTATACGATGGAAAAGCTGTTGTATTTTTATTGCCTTTTATGCTTCGGGCGTTGACTTCTAAGGCCCTAACTATTCAATCTGTTGCAGCAACGCCCTAGGGTGAAGCCTAGGTTGCTCGGAAAGTAGAAGTGACGTTAACTTTCATAGTGGTTGCAATTATTCGTTTTTTACGATGGAAAAACTGTTGTATTTATATTGTATTTTATGCATCTGGCGTTGACTTCTAAGGCACTAACTATTCGATCTAGTGGATCAACGCCCTAGAGTGAAGCCTAGGTTGCCCGGTACGTAGAAGTGACCATCACTCTGAAACTGGTTGCAATTATTCCTGTTATATGATGGAAAAACTGTTGTATTTTTATTGCATTTTATGCTTCGGGCATTGACTTCTAAGGCCCTAACTGTCTGATCTGTTGGAGCAATGCCCTAGGGTGAAGCCTAGGTTGCCCGGAAAATATAAATGACCATATGTTTCATACTGGTTGCAATTATTCGTTTTATACGATGGAAAAACTGTTGTATTTATATTGTACTTTATGCTTCTGGCGTTCACTTCTTAGGCCCGAACTATTCGATCTGGTGGAACAACGGCCGAGGGTGAAGCCTAGGTTGCCCGGAACGTAGAAATGACCATAACATCTACACTGGTAGCAATTATTCGTTTTATACAATGGAAAAACTGTTCTGTTTATTTTGTATTTAATGCTTCGGGCGTTGGCTTCGAAGGCCCTATCTGTTTGATCTGGTGGAGCAACGCCCTAGAGTGAAGCCTAGGTTGCCCAGGAACGTAGAAGTGACCATAACTTTCGCACTGGTTGCTATTATTCGTTTTATACGATGGAAAAACTGTTATATTTATTTTGTATTTTATGCTTCGGGCGTTGACTTCTACGGCCGTAGCTATTCGATGTGGTGGAGTAATGCCCTAGACTGAAACCTGGGTTACCCGGATCGTAGAAATGGCCATCACTTTCACACTGGTTGCAATTATTGCTGTCATACGATGGAAAAAATGTTGTATTTTTATTGTATTTTATGCTTCGGGCGATGACTTCTAAGGCCCTAACTATTCGATCTGGTGTAGCAATGCACTAGGGTGAAGAATATGTTGCCCGGAACGTGGAAATGACCATAACTTTCACACTGGTTGCTATTATTCGTTTTAAACGATGGAAAAACTGTAATATTTATATTGTATTTTATGCTTCTGCCGTTGACTTCTTTGGCCCTAACTATTCCATCTGGTGGAACAACGCCCTAGGGTCAAGCCTAGGTTCCCGGAACGTAGAAGTGACCATTACTTTCACAATGTTCGCAATCATTCATTTTATACGATGGAAAAACTGTTGTACTTATATTGTATTTTATGCTTCGGGCGTTGACTTCTAAGGCCCTAACTATTCGATTTGGTGGAGCAGCGCCCTACAGTGAAGCCTAGGTTGCCCGGAACGTAGATATGTCCATAACTATCACACAGGTTGCAATTATTCGTTTTATACAATGGAAAGACTGTTGTATTTATTTTGTAGTTTATGCTCCTGGCGTTGACTTCTAAGGCCCTAAGTCTTCGATCTGGTGCAGCAACGCCTCAGAGTTAAGTCTAGGATGCCCGAAATGTCGATATGGGCATTACTTTCGCACTGGTTGCAATTAGTCATGCTATACGATGGAAAAACTGCTACATTTTTATTGTATTTTGTGCTTCTGGCGTTGACTTCTAAGGCCGTAGCTACTAGATATGGTGGAGCAACGCCCTAGAGTGACGCCTAGGTTACCCGGAACGTAGAAATGACCATTACTTTCACACTGGTTGCAATTATTCCTGTTATACGATGGCAAAACTCTTGTATATTTATCGTATTCTATGCTTCGGGCGTTGACTTCTATGGCCCTACCTATTCGATCTGGTGGAGCAACACCCTACAGTGAAGCCTAGTTTGTCCGGGACGTAGATATGACCATAACCTTCACACAGGTTGCCATTATTCATTTTATACGATGGAAAGACTGTTCTATTTATTTTGTATTTTATGCATCTGGCCTTGACTTCTAAGGCCCTAACCATTCGTTCTGGTGCAGCAACGCCCTCGAGTGAAGCCTAGGTTGCCCGGAACGTAAAAATGACCATAACTTCACACTGGTTGCTATTATTCGTTTCATACGATTGAAAGACTGTTGTATTTATTTTGTAGTTTATGTTCCTGGCGTTGAATTCCAAGGCCCCAACACTTCGACCTGGTGGAGCAATGCCTCAGAGTTAAGTCTAGGATGCCCGAAACGTCGGAATGATCGTTACTTTCACACTGGTTGCAATTATTCATGCTATACGATTGAAGAACTGTTGCATTTTTATTGTATTTTATGCTTCTGTATTTGAATTCAAAGGTCCTAGCTATTCGATCTGGTGGGGCAACGTCCAACAGTGAAGCCTAGGTTGCCCGGAACGTAGTTATGACCATATCTTTCACACTGGTTGCAGTTATTCCTGTTGTATGATGGAAAAACTGTTGCATCTTTATTGTATTTTATGCTTCTGGCGTTGACTTCTGAGGCCCTAACTATTCGATCTGATGGAGCAACGCCCTAGAGTGAAGCCTAGGTTGCTCGGAACGTAGAAACGACCATTACTTTCACAATGTCTGCAATTATTCGTTTTCTACGAGGGAAAAGCTGTTGTATTTGTATCGTATTTTATGCTTCTGGCGTTGACTTCTTAGGCCCTAACTATTCCATCTGGTGGAACAACGCCCTAGGGTCAAGCATAGGTTCCCGGAACGTAGAAGTGACCATTACTTTCACAATGTTCGCAATCATTCATTTTATACGATGGAAAAACTGTTGTACTTATATTGTATTTTATGCTTCGGGCGTTGACTTCTAAGGCCCTAACTATTCGATTTGGTGGAGCAGCGCCCTACAGTGAAGCCTAGGTTGCCCGGAACGTAGATATGTCCATAACCATCACACAGGTTGCAATTATTGGTTTTATACAATGGAAAGACTGTTGTATTTATTTTGTAGTTTATGCTCCTGGCGTTGACTTCTAAGGCCCTAAGTCTTCGATCTGGTGGAGCAACGCCTCAGAGTTAAGTCTAGGATGCCCGAAATGTCGATATGGGCATTACTTTCGCACTGGCTGCAATTAGTCATGCTATACGATGGAAAAACTGCTGCATTTTTATTGTATTTTGTGCTTCTGGCGTTGACTTCTAAGGCCGTAGCTACTAGATATGGTGGAGCAACGCCCTAGAGTGACGCCTAGGTTACCCGGCATGTAGAAATGACCATTACTTTCACAATGTTTGCAATTATTCATTTTATACGCTGGTAAACTGTTGTTCTTATATTGCATTTTATGCTTCTGGCGTTGACTTCTTAGGCCCTAACTATTTGATCTGGTGGAGCAACGCCCTAGAGTGAAGCCTAGGCTGCGCGGAACGTAGAAATGACCATAACTTTTACACTGGGAGCAATTATTCGTTTTATACAATGGAAAAACTGTTCTATTTATTTTGTATTTAATGCTTCGGGCGTTGGCTTCTAAGGCCCTAACTGTTTGATCTGGTGGAGCAACGCCCTAGAGTGAAGCCTAGGTTGGCCGGAACGTAGAAGTGACCATAACTTTCACACTGGTTGCTATTATTCGTTTTATACGATGGAAAAACTGTTGTATTTATATTGTATTTTATGCATCTGGCGTTGACTTCTAAGGCACTAACTATTCGATTTGGTGGAGCAACGCCCTAGAGTGAAGCCTAGGTTGCCCGGGAAGTAGAAATGACCATAACTTTCACACTGGTAGCAATTATTCGTTTTATACATGGAAAAACTGTTCTATTTATTTTGTATTTTAAGCTTCTGGCGTTGACTTCTAAGGCCCTACCTATTCGATCTGGCGGAGCAACGCCTCAGAGTTAAGCCTAGGATGCCCGAAACGTCGAAATGGTCATTACTTTCGCACTGGTTGCAATTAGTCATGCTATACGATGGAAAATCAGTTGCATATTTATTGTATTTTATGCTTATGGCGTTGACTTCTAAGGCCGTAGCTTTTAGCTGGGGCGGAGCAACGCCCTAGAGTGACGCCTAGGTTGCCCGGCATGTAGAAATGACCATTACTTTCACAATGTTTGCAATTATTCATTTTATACGCTGGTAAACTGTTGTTCTTATATTGCATTTTATGCTTCTGGCGTTGACTTCTTAGGCCCTAACTATTTAACCTGGTGGAGCGCCGCCCTAGAGTGAAGCCTAGGTTGTCCGGAACGTAGAACATACCATTACCTTCACACTGGTAGCAATTATTCGTTTTATACGATGGAAAAGCTGTAGTATTTATATCGTATTTTATGCTTCTGGCGTTGACTTCTTCGGCCCTAACTATTCCATCTGGTGGAGCAACGCCCTAGAGTGAAGCCTAGGTTGCCCGGAACGTAGAAATGACCATTGCTTTCACAATGTATGCAATTATTCATTTTATTCGGTGGAAAAACTGTTGTACTTAGATTGTATTTTATTCTTCTGTCGTTGAATTCTAAGTCCCTAGCTATTCGATCTGGTGGAGCAACGCCCTAGAGTGAAACCTGGATTACCCGGAACGTAGAAATGACCTGTACTTTCACACTGTTTGCAGTTATTCCTGTTATACGATGGAAAAGCTGTTGTATTTATATCGTATTTTATGCTTCGGGCATTGACTTCTAAGGCCCTAACTATTCAATCTGTTGGAGCAACACCCTAGGGTGAAGCCTAGGTTGCTCGGAAAGTAGAAATGACCATAAGTTTCATACTGGTTGCAATTATTCGTTTTATGCGATGGAAAAACTGTTGTATTTATATTGTATTTTATGGTTCTGGCGTTGACTTCTAAGGCACTAACCATTCGATCTGGTGGAGCAACGCCCTAGAGTGAAGCCTAGGTTGCCCGGAACGTAGAATTGGCCATCACTTTCAAACTGGTTGCAATTAATCCTGTTATACGATGGAAAAACTGTTGCATTTTTATTGCCTTTTATGCTTCGGGCGTTGACTTCTAAGGCCCTAACTATTCAATTTGTTGGAGCAACGCCCTAGGGTGAAGCCTAGGTTGCCCGGAAAGTAGAAATGACGTTAACTTTCATAGTGGTTGCAATTATTAGTTTTATACGATGGAAAAACTGTTGTATTTATATTGTATTTTATGCTTCTGGCGTTCACTTCTTAGGCCCGAACTATTCGATATGGTGGAACAACGGTCGAGGGTGAAGCCTAGGTTGCCCGGAACGTAGAAATGACCATAACTTTTACACTGGTAGCAATTATTCGTTTTATACAATGGAAAAACTGTTCTATTTATTTTGTATTTAATGCTTCGGGCGTTGGCTTCTAAGGCCCTAACTGTTTGATCTGGTGGAGCAACGCCCTAGAGTGAGGCCTAGGTTGGCCGGAACGTAGAAGTGACCATAACTTTCTCACTGGTTGCTATTATTCGTTTTATACGATGTAAAAACTGTTGTATTTATATTGTATTTTATGCATCTGGCGTTGACTTCTAAGGCACTAACTATTCGATTTGGTGGAGCAACGCCCTAGAGTGAAGCCTAGGTTGCCCGGGAAGTAGAAATGACCAGTACTTTCACACTGTTTGCAGTTATTCCTGTTGTATGATGGAAAAACTGTTGCATCTTTATTGTATTTTATGCTTCTGGCGTTGACTTCTATGGCCCTAACTATTCGATCTGATGGAGCAACGCCCTAGAGTGAAACCTAGGTTGCTCGGAACGTAGAAACGACCATTACTTTCACAATGTCCGCAATTATTCGTTTTCTACGAGGGAAAAGCTGTTGTATTTGTATCGTATTTTATGCTTCTGGCGTTGACTTCTTAGGCCCTAACTATTCCATCTGGTGGAACAACGCCCTATGGTCAAGCCTAGGTTCCCGGAACGTAGAAGTGACCATTACTTTCACAATGTTCGCAATCATTCATTTTATACGATGGAAAAACTGTTGTACTTATATTGTATTTTATGCTTCGGGCGTTGACTTCTAAGGCCCTAACTATTCGATTTGGTGGAGCAGCGCCCTACAGTGAAGCCTAGGTTGCCGGGAACGTAGATATGTCCATAACCATCACACAGGTTGCAATTATTCGTTTTATACGATGGAAAGACTGTTGTATTTATTTTGTAGTTTATGCTCGTGGCGTTGACTTCTAAGGCCCTAAGTCTTCGATCTGGTGGAGCAACGCCTCAGAGTTAAGTCTAGGATGCCCGAAATGTCGATATGAGCATTACTTTCGCACTGGTTGCAATTAGTCATGCTATACGATGGAAAAACTGCTGCATTTTTATTTTATTTTGTGCTTCTGGCGTTGACTTCTAAGGCCGTAGCTACTAGATATGGTGGAGCAACGCCCCAGAGTGACGCCTAGGTTACCCGGAACGTAGAAATGACCATTACTTTCACACTGTTTGCAATTATTCATTTTATACGATGGAAAAGCTGTTGTACTTATATTGTATTTTATTCTTATGGCGTTGAATTCTAAGTCCCTGGCTATTCAATCTGGTGGAGCAACGCCCTAGAGTGAAACCTAGGTTACCCAGAACGTAGAAATGACCAGTACTTTCAAACTGTTTGCAGTTATCCCTGTAATACGATGGAAAAACTTTTGCATCTTTATTGTATTTTATGCTTCTGGCGTTGACTTCTAAGGCCCTAACTATTCCATTTGGTGGAGCAACGCCCTAGAGTGGAGCCTAGGTTGCCCGGTACGTAGAAGTGACCATTACTTTCACACTGTTTGCAAATATACATTATATACGATGGAAAGTCTGTTGTATTTATGTTGTATTTTATGCTTCTGGCGTTGACTTCTTAGGCCCTAACTATTTGATCTGGTAGAGCACCGCCCTAGAGTGAAGCCTAGGTTGCCCGGAACGTAGAAATGACCATAAATTTCACACTGGTAGCAATTATTCGTTTTATACGATGGAAAAACTGTTTTATTTATTTTGTATTTTATGCTTCGGGCGTTGACTTCTAAGGCCCTAACTATTCGATCTGGTGGAGCAACGCCCTAGAGTGAAGCCTAGGCTGCGCGGAACGTAGAAATGACCATAACTTTCACACTGGTAGCAATTATTCGTTTTATACGATGGAAAATCTGTTTTATTTATTTTGTATTTTATGCTTCGGGCGTTGACATCTAAGGCCCTAACTATTCGATCTAGTGGAGCAACGCCCTAGAGTGAAGCCTAGGTTGCTCGGAAAGTAGAAATGACCATAAGTTTCATACTGGTTGTAATTATTCGTTTTATACGATGGAAAAACTGTTGTATTTATATTGTATATTATGCTTCTGGCGTTGACTTCTAAGGCACTAACTATTCGATCTAGTGGATCAACGCCCTAGAGTGAAGCCCAGGTTGCCCGGTACGTAGAAATGACCATCACTCTCAAACTGGTTGCAATTATTCCTGTTATATGATGGAAAAACTGTTGTACTTATATTGTATTTTATCCTTCTGGCGTTGAATTCTAAGTCCCTAGCTATTTGATCTGGTAGAGCAACACACTAGAGTGAAGCCTAGGTTACCCGGAACGTAGAAATGACGTTAACTTTCATAGTGGTTGCAATTATTCGTTTTATACGATGGAAAAACTGTTGTATTTATATTGTATTTTATGCATCTGGCGTTTACTTCTAAGGCACTAACTATTCGATCTAGTGGATCAACACCTTAGAGTGAAGCCTAGGTTGCCCGGTACGTAGAAATGACAATCACTCTCAAACTGGTTGCAATTATTCCTGTTATATGATGGAAAAACTGTTGTATTTTTATTGTATTTTATGCTTCAGGCGTTGACTTCTGAGGCCGTAGCTACTCGATGTGGTGGACCAATGCCCTAGGTTGAATCCTAGGTTGCCCGGAACGTAGAAATGACCATAACTTTCACACTAGTTGCAATTATTCGTTTTATACGATGGAAAAGCTGTTGTATTTATATCGTATTTTATGCTTCGGGCATTGACTTCTAAGGCCCTAACTATTCAATCTGTTAGAGCAACGCCCTAGGGTGAAGCCTAGGTTGCTCGGAAAGTAGAAATGACCATAAGTTTCATACTGGTTGCAATTATTCGTTTTATGCGATGGAAAAACTGTTGTATTTATATTGTATTTTATGGTTCTGGCGTTGACTTCTAAGGCACTAACCATTCGATCTGGTGGAGCAACGCCCTAGAGTGAAGCCTAGGTTGCCCGGAACGTAGAATTGGCCATCACTTTCAAACTGGTTGCAATTAATCCTGTTAAACGATGGAAAAACTGTTGCATTTTTATTGCCTTTTATGCTTCGGGCGTTGACTTCTAAGGCCCTAACTATTCAATCTGTTGGAGCAACGCCCTAGGGTGAAGCCTAGGTTGCCCGGAAAGTAGAAATGACGTTAACTTTCATAGTGGTTGCAATTATTCATTTTATACGATGGAAAAACTGTTGTATTTATATAGTATTTTATGTGTCTGGCGTTCACTTCTTAGGCCCTAACTGCTGGATGTGGTGGAGCAACGCCCTAGAGTGAAGCCTAGGTTGCCCGGAACGTAGAAATGACCATAACTTTCACGCTGGTTGCTATTATTCGTTATATACGATGGAAAAACTGTTATATTTATATAGTATTTTATGCTTCTGTCGTTGACTTCTTAGGCCCTAACTATTCGATCTGGTGGAACAACGCCCTAGAGTGAAGCCTAGGTTGCCCGGAACGTAGAATTGGCCATCACTTTCAAACTGGTTGCAATTAATCCTGTTATACGATGGAAAAACTGTTGTATTTTTATTGCCTTTTATGCTTCGGGCGTTGACTACTAAGGCCCTAACTATTCAATCTGATGGCGCAACGCCCTAGAGTGAAGCCTGGGTTGCTCGGAACGTAGAAACGACCATTACTTTCACAATGTCTGCAATTATTCGTTTTCTACGAGGGAAAAGCTGTTGTATTTGTATCGTATTTTATGCTTCTTGCGTTGACTTCTTAGGCCCTAACTATTCCATCTGGTGGAATAACGCCCTAGGGTCAAGCCCAGGTTCCCGGAACGTAGAAGTGACCATTACTTTCACAATGTTCGCAATCATTCATTTTATACGATGGAAAAAATGTTGTACTTATATTGCATTTTATGCTTCTGGCGTAGACTTCTTAGGCCCTAACTATTGAACCTGGTGGAGCACCGCCCTAGAGTGAAGCCTAGGTTGCCCGGAACGTAGAACATACCATTACCTTCACACTGGTTGCAATTATTCCTGTTATACGATGGAAAAACTGTTGCATCTTTATTGTATTTTATGCTTCTGGCGTTGACTTCTTAGGCCCTAACGATTCGACCTTGTGGAACTACGCCCTAGGGTGAAGCCTAGGTTGTCCGGAACGTAGAAATGACCAACTCTTTCACACTGGTAGCAATTATTCGTTTTATACATGGAAAAGCTGTTATATATATATTGCATTTTATGCTTCTGGCATTGAATTATAAGTCCCTAGCTATTCGATCTGGTGGAGCAACTCCCTAGAGTGAAGCCTAGGTTGCCCGGAACGTAGAAATGACCGTTGCTTTCACAATGTATGCAATTATTCATTTTATTCGGTGGAAAAACTGTTGTACTTAGATTGTATTTTATTCTTCTGGCGTTGAATTCTAAGTCCCTAGCTATTCGATCTGGTGGAGCAACGACCTAGAGTGACGCCTTGGTTGCCCGGCAAGTAGAAATGATCATTACTTTCACAATGTTTGCAATTATTCATTTTATACGATGGTAAACTGTTGTACTTATATTGCATTTTATCCTTCTGGCGTTCACTTCTTAGGCCCTAACTATTCGATGTGGTGGAAAAACTCCCTCGAGTGAAGCCTAGGTTGCCAGGAACGTAGAAATGACCATTACTTTCACCCTGTTTGCAAATATACATTATATACGATGGAAAGGATGTTGTATTTATATTGTATTTTATGCTTCGGGCGTTGACTTCTTAGGCCCTAACTATTCCATCTGGTGGAACAACGCCCTAGGATGAAGCCTAGGTTGCCCGGAACGTAGAAATGACCAACTCTTTCACACTTGTAGCAATTATTCGTTTTATACATGGAAAAACTGTTATATATATATATTGCACTTTATGCTTCTGGCATTGACTTCTTAGGCCCCAACTATTCGATCCGGTGGAGCAACGTCCTAGAGTGGAGCCTAGGTTGCCCGGAACGTACAAATGACCATAACTTTCACACTGGTTACCATTATTCGTTTTATACGATGGAAAAGCTGTTGTATTTATATCGTATTTTATGCCTCTGGCGCTGACTTCTTAGGCCCTAACTATTCGATCTCGTGGAGCATCGTCCTAGAGTGAAGTCTAGGTTGCTCGGAAAGTAGAAATGACCATAAGTTTCATACTGGTTGCAATTATTCGTTTTATACATTGGAAAAACTGTTGTATTTATATTGTATTTTATGCTTCTGGCGTTGACTTCTAAGGCACTAACTATTCCGTCTAGTCGATCAACGCCCTAGAGTGAAGCCTAGGTTGCCCGGAACGTAGAAATGACCATCACTTTCAAACTGGTTGCAATTATTCCTGTTACATGATAGAAAAACTGTTGTATTTTTATCGCATTTTATGCTTCGGGCATTGACTTCTAAGGCCCTAACTATTCTATCTGTTAGAGCAACGCCCTAGGGTGAAGCCTAGGTTGCCCGGAACGTAGAAATGACCATTACTTTCACACTGGTTGGAATTATTCGTTTTATGCGATGGAAAAACTGTTGTATTTATATTGTATTTTATGGTTCTGGCGTTGACTTCTAAGGCACTAACCATTCGATCTGGTGGAGCAACGCCCTAGAGTGAAGCCTAGGTTGCCCGGAACGTAGAATTGGCCATCACTTTCAAACTGGTTGCAATTAATCCTGTTATACGATGGAAAAACTGTTGTATTTTTATTGCCTTTTATGCTTCGGGCGTTGACTTCTAAGGCCCTAACTATTCAATCTGTTGGAGCAACGCCCTAGGGTGAAGCCTAGGTTGCCCGGAAAGTAGAAATGACGTTAACTTTCATAGTGGTTGCAATTATTCGTTTTATACGATGGAAAAACTGTTGTATTCATATTGTATTTTATGCATCTGGCGTTTACTTCTAAGGCACTAACTATTCGATCTAGTGGATCAACGCCCTAGAGTGAAGCCTAGGTTGCCCGGTACGTAGAAATGACAATCACTCTCAAACTGGTTGCAATTATTCCTGTTATATGATGGAAAAACTGTTGTATTTTTATTGTATTTTATGCATCAGGCGTTGACTTCTGAGGCCGTAGCTACTCGATGTGGTGGACCAACGCCCTAGGTTGAATCCTAGGTTGCCCGGAACGTAGAAATGACCATAACTTTCACACTAGTTGCAATTATTCGTTTTATACGATGGAAAAGCTGTTGTATTTATATCGTATTTTATGCTTCGGGCATTGACTTCTAAGGCCCTAACTATTCAATCTGTTGGAGCAACACCCTAGGGTGAAGCCTAGGTTGCTCGGAAAGTAGAAATGACCATAAGTTTCATACTGGTTGCAATTATTCGTTTTATGCGATGGAAAAACTGTTGTATTTATATTGTATTTTACGGTTCTGGCGTTGACTTCTAAGGCACTAACCATTCGATCTGGTGGAGCAACGCCCTAGAGTGAAGCCTAGGTTGCCCGGAACGTAGAATTGGCCATCACTTTCAAACTGGTTGCAATTAATCCTGTTATACGATGGAAAAACTGTTGCATTTTTATTGCCTTTTATGCTTCGGGCGTTGACTTCTAAGGCCCTAACTATTCAATTTGTTGGAGCAACGCCCTAGAGTGAAGCCTAGGTTGCCCGGAAAGTAGAAATGACGTTAACTTTCATAGTGGTTGCAATTATTCGTTTTATACGATGGAAAAACCGTTGTATTTATATTGTATTTTATGCTTCTGGCGTTCACTTCTTAGGCCCGAACTATTCGATATGGTGGAACAACGGTCGAGGGTGAAGCCTAGGTTGCCCGGAACGTAGAAATGACCATAACTTTTACACTGGTAGCAATTATTCGTTTTATACAATGGAAAAACTGTTCTATTTATTTTGTATTTAATGCTTCGGGCGTTGGCTTCTAAGGCCCTAACTGTTTGATCTGGTGGAGCAACGCCCTAGAGTGAAGCCTAGGTTGGCCGGAACGTAGAAGTGACCATAACTTTCACACTGGTTGCTATTATTCGTTTTATACGATGTAAAAACTGTTGTATTTATATTGTATTTTATGCATCTGGCGTTGACTTCTAAGGCACTAACTATTCGATTTGGTGGAGCAACGCCCTAGAGTGAAGCCTAGGTTGCCCGGGAAGTAGAAATGACCAGTACTTTCACACTGTTTGCAATTATTCGTTTTCTACGAGGGAAAAGCTGTTGTATTTGGATCGTATTTTATGCTTCTGGCGTTGACTTCTTAGGCCCTAACTATTCCATCTGGTGGAACAACGCCCTAGGGTCAAGCCTAGGTTCCCGGAACGTAGAAGTGACCATTACATTCACAATGTTCGCAATCATTCATTTTATACGATGGAAAATCTGTTGTACTTATATTGTATTTTATGCTTCGGGCGTTGACTTCTAAGGCCCTAACTATTCGATTTGGTGGAGCAGCGCCCTACAGTGAAGCCTAGGTTGCCGGGAACGTAGATATGTCCATAACCATCACACAGGTTGCAATTATTCGTTTTATACGATGGAAAGACTGTTGTATTTATTTTGTAGTTTATGCTCGTGGCGTTGACTTCTAAGGCCCTAAGTCTTCGATCTGGTGGAGCAACGCCTCAGAGTTAAGTCTAGGATGCCCGAAATGTCGATATGAGCATTACTTTCGCACTGGTTGCAATTAGTCATGCTATACGATGGAAAAACTGCTGCATTTTTATTTTATTTTGTGCTTCTGGCGTTGACTTCTAAGGCCGTAGCTACTAGATATGGTGGAGCAACGCCCTAGAGTGACGCCTAGGTTGCCTGGAACGTAGAAATGACCATAAGTTTCATACTGGTTGCAATTATTCTTTTTATACGATGGAAAAACTGTTGTATTTATATTGTATTTTATGCTTCTGGCGTCCACTTCTTAGGCCCGAACTATTCGATATGGTGGAACAACGGTCGAGGGTGAAGCCTAGGTTGCCCGGAACGTAGAAATGACAATAACTTTTACACTGGGAGCAATTATTCGTTTTATACAATGGAAAAACTTACTATTTATTTTGTATTTAATGCTTCGTGCGTTGGCTTCTAAGGCCCTAACTGTTTGACCTGGTGGAGCAACGCCCTAGAGTGAAGCCTAGGTTGGCCGGAACGTAGAAGTGACCATAACTTTCACACTGGTTGCTATTATTCGTTTTATACGATGGAAAAGCTTTTGTACTTATATTGTACTTTATTCTTATGGCGTTGAATTCTAAGTCCCTAGCTATTCAATCTGGTGGAGCAACGCCCTAGAGTGAAACCTAGGTTACCCAGAACGTAGAAATGACCAGTACTTTCAAACTGTTTGCAGTTATGCCTGTAATACGATGGAAAAACTTTTGCATCTTTATTGTATTTTATGCTTCTGGCGTTGACTTCTAAGGCCCTAACTATTCCAGTTGGTGGAGCAACTCCCTAGAGTGGAGCCTAGGTTGCCCGGTACGTAGAAGTGACCATTACTTTCACACTGTTTGCAAATATACATTATATACAATGGAAAGTCTGTTGTATTTATGTTGTATTTTATGCTTCTGGCGTTGACTTCTTAGGCCCTAACTATTTGATCTGGTAGAGCACCGCCCTAGAGTGAAGCCTAGGTTGCCCGGAACGTAGAAATGACCATAAATTTCACACTGGTAGCAATTATTCGTTTTATACGATGGAAAAACTGTTGTATTTATATTGTATTTTATGCTTCTGGCGTTGACTTCTAAGGCACTACCCATTCGATCTGGTGGAGCAACGCCCTAGAGTGAAGTCTAGGTTGCCCGGAACGTAGAATTGGCCATCACTTTCAAACTGGTTGCAATTAATCCTGTTATACGATGGAAAAACTGTTGTATTTTTATTGCCTTTTATGCTTCGGGCGTTGACTTGTAAGGCCCTAACTATTCAATCTGTTGGAGCAACGCCCTAGGGTGAAGCCTAGGTTGCCCGGAAAGTAGAAATGACGTTAACTTTCATAGTGGTTGCAATTATTCGTTTTATACGATGGAAAAACTGTTGTATTTATATTGTATTTTATGCATCTGGCGTTTACTTCTAAGGCACTAACTATTCGATCTAGTGGATCAACGCCCTAGAGTGAAGCCTAGGTTGCCCGGTACGTAGAAATGACAATCACTCTCAAACTGGTTGCAATTATTCCTGTTATATGATGGAAAAACTGTTGTATTTTTATTGTATTTTATGCTTCAGGCGTTGACTTCTGAGGCCGTAGCTACTCGATGTGGTGGACCAACGCCCTAGGTTGAAGCCTAGGTTGCCCGGAACGTAGAAATGACCATAACTTTCACGCTGGTTGCTATTATTCGTTATATACGATGGAAAAACTGTTATATTTATATTGTATTTTATGCTTCTGTCGTTGACTTCTTAGGCCCTAACTATTCGATCTGGTGGAACAACGCCCTAGAGTGAAGCCTAGGTTGCCTGGAACGTAGAAATGACCATAAGTTTCATACTGGTTGCAATTATTCGTTTTATACGATGGAAAAACTGTTGTATTTATATTGTATTTTATGCTTCTGGCGTCCACTTCTTAGGCCCGAACTATTCGATATGGTGGAGCAACGGTCGAGGGTGAAGCCTAGGTTGCCCGGAACGTAGAAATGACAATAACTTTTACACTGGGAGCAATTATTCGTTTTATACAATGGAAAAACTGTTCTATTTATTTTGTATTTAATGCTTCGGGCGTTGGCTTCTAAGGCCCTAACTGTTTGATCTCGTGGAGCAACGCCCTAGAGTGAAGCCTAGGTTGGCCGGAACGTAGAAGTGACCATAACTTTCACACTGGTTGCTATTATTCGTTTTATACGATGGAAAAGCTGTTGTATTTATATTGTATTTTATGCATCTGGCGTTGACTTCTAAGGCACTAACTATTCGATCTAGTGGATGAACGCCCTAGAGTGAAGCCTAGGTTGCCCGGTACGTAGAAATGACAATCACTCTCAAACTGGTTGCAATTATTCCTGTTATATGATGGAAAAACTGTTGTATTTTTATTGTATTTTATGCTTCAGGCGTTGACTTCTGAGGCCGTAGCTACTCGATTTGGTGGACCAACCCCCTAGGTTGAATCCTAGGTTGCCCGGAACGTAGAAATGACCATAACTTTCACACTAGTTGCAATTATTCGTTTTATACGATGGAAAAGCTGTTGTATTTATATCGTATTTTATGCTTCGGGCATTGACTTCTAAGGCCCTAACTATTCAATCTGTTGGAGCAACGCCCTAGGGTGAAGCCTAGGTTGCTCGGAAAGTAGAAATGACCATAAGTTTCATACTGGTTGCAATTATTCGTTTTATGCGATGGAAAAACTGTTGTATTTATATTGTATTTTATGGCTCTCGCGTTGACTTCTAAGGCACTAACCATTCGATCTGGTGGAGCAACGCCCTAGAGTGAAGCCTAGGTTGCCCGGAACGTAGAATTGGCCATCACTTTCAAACTGGTTGCAATTAATCCTGTTATACGATGGAAACACTGTTGCATTTTTATTGCCTTTTATGCTTCGGGCGTTGACTTCTAAGGCCCTAACTATTCAATTTGTTGGAGCAACGCCCTAGGGTGAAGCCTAGGTTGCCCGGAAAGTAGAAATGACGTTAACTTTCATAGTGGTTGCAATTATTCGTTTTATACGATGGAAAAACTGTTGTATTTATATTGTATTTTATGCTTCTGGCTCCACTTCTTTGGCCCGATCTATTCGATATGGTGGAACAACGGTCGAGGGTGAAGCCTAGGTTGCCCGGAACGTAGAAATGACCATAACTTTTACACTGGGAGCAATTATTCGTTATATACAAAGGAAAAACTGTTGTGCTTATATTGTATTTTATGCTTCGGGCGTTGACTTCTAAGGCCCTAACTATTCGATTTGGTGGAGCAGCGCCCTACAGTGAAGCCTAGGTTGCCCGGAACGTAGATGTCCATAACCATCAGACAGGTTGCAATTATTCGTTTTATACAATGGAAAGACTGTTGCATTTATTTTGTAGTTTATGCTCCTGGCGTTGACTTCTAAGGCCCTAAGTCTTCGATCTGGTGGAGCAACGCCTCAGAGTTAAGTCTAGGATGCCCGAAATGTCGATATGGGCATTACTTTCGCACTGGTTGCAATTAGTCATGCTATACGATGGAAAAACTGCTGCATTTTTATTGTATTTTGTGCTTCTGGCGTTGACTTCTAAGGCCGTAGCTACTAGATATGGTGGAGCTACGCCCTAGAGTGACGCCTAGGTTACCCGGAACGTAGAAATGACCATTACTTTCACACTGTTTGCAATTATTCATTTTATACGATGGAAAAGCTGTTGTACTTATATTGTATTTTATTCTTATGGCGTTGAATTCTAAGTCCCTAGCTATTCAATCTGGTGGAGCAACGCCCTAGAGTGAAACCTAGGTTACCCAGAACGTAGAAATGACCAGTACTTTCAAACTGTTTGCAGTTATCCCTGTAATACGATGGAAAAACTTTTGCATCTTTATTGTATTTTATGCTTCTGGCGTTGACTTCTAAGGCCCTAACTATTCCATTTGGTGGAGCAACTCCCTTGAGTGGAGCCTAGGTTGCCCGGTACGTAGAAGTGACCATTACTTTCACACTGTTTGCAAATATACATTATATACGATGGAAAGTCTGTTGTATTTATGTTGTATTTTATGCTTCTGGCGTTGACTTCTTAGGCCCTAACTATTTGATCTGGTAGAGCACCGCCCTAGAGTGAAGCCTAGGTTGCCCGGAACGTAGAAATGACCATAAATTTCACACTGGTAGCAATTATTCGTTTTATACGATGGAAAAACTGTTTTATTTATTTTGTATTTTATGCTTCGGGCGTTGACTTCTAAGGCCCTAACTATTCGATCTGGTGGAGCAACGCCCTAGAGTGAAGCCTAGGCTGCGCGGAACGTAGAAATGACCATAACTTTCACACTGGTAGCAATTATTCGTTTTATACGATGGAAAATCTGTTTTATTTATTTTGTATTTTATGCTTCGGGCGTTGACATCTAAGGCCCTAACTATTCGATCTAGTGGAGCAACGCCCTAGAGTGAAGCCTAGGTTGCTCGGAAAGTAGAAATGACCATAAGTTTCATACTGGTAGTAATTATTCGTTTTATACGATGGAAAAACTGTTGTATTTATATTGTATTTTATGCTTCTGGCGTTGACTTCTAAGGCACTAACCATTCGATCTGGTGGAGCAACGCCCTAGAGTGAAGCCCAGGTTGCCCGGAACGTAGAATTGGCCATCACTTTCAAACTGGTTGCAATTAATCCTGTTATACGATGGAAAAACTGTTGTATTTTTATTGCCTTTTATGCTTCGGGCGTTGACTTCTAAGGCCCTAACTATTCAATCTGTTGGAGCAACGCCCTAGCGTGAAGCCTAGGTTGCCCGGAAAGTAGAAATGACGTTAACTTTCATAGTGGTTGCAATTATTCGTTTTATACGATGGAAAAACTGTTGTATTTATATTGTATTTTATGCATCTGGCGCTGACTTCTAAGGCACTAACTATTCGATCTAGTGGATCAACGCCCTAGAGTGAAGCCTAGGTTGCTCGGTACGTAGAAATGACCATCACTCTCAAACTGGTTGCAATTATTCCTGTTATATGATGGAAAAACTGTTGTATTTTTACTGCCTTTTATGCTTCGGGCGTTGACTTCTAAGGCCCTAACTATTCAATCTGTTGGAGCAACGCCCTAGGGTGAAGCCTAGGTTGCCCGGAAAGTAGAAATGACGTTAACTTTCATAGTGGTTGCAATTATTCGTTTTATACGACGGAAAAACTGTTGTATTTATTTTGTATTTTATGCATCTGGCGTTTACTTCTAAGGCACTAACTATTCGATCTAGTGGATCAACGCCCTAGAGTGAAGCCTAGGTTGCCCGGTACCTAGAAATGACAATCACTCTCAAACTGGTTGCAATTATTCCTGTATATGATGGAAAAACTGTTGTATTTTTATTGTATTTTATGCTTCAGGCGTTGACTTCTGAGGCCGTAGCTACTCGATGTGGTGGACCAACGCCCTAGGTTGAATCCTAGGTTGCCCGGAACGTAGAAATGACCATAACTTTCACACTAGTTGCAATTATTCGTTTTATACGATGGAAAAGCTGTTGTATTTATATCGTATTTTATGCTTCGGGCATTGACTTCTAAGGCCCTAACTATTCAATCTGTTGGAGCAACGCCCTAGGGTGAAGCCTAGGTTGCCCGGAAAGTAGAAATGACGTTAACTTTCATAGTGGTTGCAATTATTCGTTTTATACGATGGAAAAACTGTTGTATTTATATTGTATTTTATGCTTCTGGCGGCCACTTCTTAGGCCCGAACTATTCGATATGGTGGAACAACGGTCGAGGGTGAAGCCTAGGTTGCCCGGAACGTAGAAATGACCATAACTTTTACACTGGGAGCAATTATTCGTTTTATACAATGGAAAATCTGTTCTATTTATTTTGTATTTAATGCTTCGGGCGTTGGCTTCTAAGGCCCTAACTATTCGATCGGGTGTAACAACGCCCCAGAGTGAAGCCTAGTTTGTCCGGAACGTAGATATGACCATAACCTTCACACAGGTTGCAATTATTCGTTCTATAGGATTGAAAGACTGTTGTATTTATTTGTAGTTTATGTTTCTGGCGTTGAATTCCAAGGCCCTAACACTTCGACCTGGTGGAGCAATGCCTCAGAGTGTAAGTCTAGGATGCCCGAAACGTCGAAATGATCGTTACTTTCACACTCGTTGCAATTATTCATGCTATACGATTGAAGAACTGTTGCATTTTTATTGTGTTTTCTGCTTCTGTATTTGAATTCAAAGGTCCTAGCTATACGATCTGGTGGCGCAACGTCCAAGAGTGGAGCCTAGGTTGCCCGGAAAGCAGAAATGACCATAACTTTCACACTGGTTGCAATTATTCGTTTTATACGATGGATAAGCTGTTGTATTTATATCGTATTTTATGTTTCTGGCGTTGACTTCTTAGGCCGTAACTATTCCATCTGGTGGAACAACGCCCTAGGGTGAAGCGTAGGTTGCCCGGAAAGTAGAAATGACCATAACTTTCACACTGGTAGCAATTATTCGTTTTATACGATGGAAAAACTGTTCTATTTATTTTGTATTTTATGCTTCGGGCGTTGACTTCTAAGACCCTAACTATTCGATCTGGCGGAGCAACGACCTAGAGTGAAGCCTAGGTTGCCCGGAACGTAGAAATGACCATCACTTTCAAACTGGTTGCAATTAATCCGGTTATACGATGGAAAAACTTTTGTATTTTTATTGCCTTTTATGCTTCGGGCGTTGACTTCTAAGGCCCTAACTATTCAATCTGTTGGAGCAACGCCCTAGGGTGAAGCCTAGGTTGCCCGGAAAGCTGAAATGACGTTAACTTTCATATTGGTTGCAATTATTCGTTTTATACGATGGAAAAACTGTTGTATTGATATTGCATTTTATGCATCCGGCGTTGACTTCTAAGGCACTAACTATTCCGTCTAGTCGATCAACGCCCTAGAGTGAAGCCTAGGTTGCCCGGAACGTAGAAATGACCATCACTTTCAAACTGGTTGCAATTATTCCTGTTATATGATAGAAAAACTGTTGTATTTTTATCGCATTTTATGCTTCGGGCATTGACTTCTAAGGCCCTAACTATTCTATCTGTTAGAGCAACGCCCTAGGGTGAAGCCTAGGTTGCCCGGAACGTAGAAATGACCATTACTTTCACACTGGTTGGAATTATTCGTTTTATGCGATGGAAAAACTGTTGTATTTATATTGTATTTTATGGTTCTGGCGTTGACTTCTAAGGCACTAACCATTCGATCTGGTGGAGCAACGCCCTAGAGTGAAGCCTAGGTTGCCCGGAACGTAGAATTGGCCATCACTTTCAAACTGGTTGCAATTAATCCTGTTATACGATGGAAAAACTGTTGTATTTTTATTGCCTTTTATGCTTCGGGCGTTGACTTCTAAGGCCCTAACTATTCAATCTGTTGGAGCAACGCCCTAGGGTGAAGCCTAGGTTGCCCGGAAAGTAGAAATGACGTTAACTTTCATAGTGGTTGCAATTATTCGTTTTATACGATGGAAAAACTGTTGTATTCATATTGTATTTTATGCATCTGGCGTTTACTTCTAAGGCACTAACTATTCGATCTAGTGGATCAACGCCCTAGAGTGAAGCCTAGGTTGCCCGGTACGTAGAAATGACAATCACTCTCAAACTGGTTGCAATTATTCCTGTTATATGATGGAAAAACTGTTGTATTTTTATTGTATTTTATGCATCAGGCGTTGACTTCTGAGGCCGTAGGTACTCGATGTGGTGGACCAACGCCCTAGGTTGAATCCTAGGTTGCCCGGAACGTAGAAATGACCATAACTTTCACACTGGTTGCAATTATTCGTTTTATACGATGGATAAGCTGTTCTATTTATTTTGTATTTTATGCTTCGGGCGTTGACTTCTAAGACCCTAACTATTCGATCTGGCGGAGCAACGACCTAGAGTGAAGCCTAGGTTGCCCGGAACGTAGAAATGACCATCACTTTCACACTGGTTGCAATTATTCATTTTATACGATGGAAAAACTGTTGTACTTATATTGTATTTTATTCTTATGGCGTTGAATTCTAAGTCCCTAGCTATTCAATCTGGTGGAGCAACGCCCTAGAGTGAAGCCTAGGCTGCGCGGAACGTAGAAATGACCATAACTTTCACACTGGTAGCAATTATTCGTTTTATACGATGGAAAATCTGTTTTATTTATTTTGTATTTTATGCTTCGGGCGTTGACATCTAAGGCCCTAACTATTCGATCTAGTTGAGCAACGCCCTAGAGTGAAGCCTAGGTTGCTCGGAAAGTAGAAATGACCATAAGTTTCATACTGGTTGTAATTATTCGTTTTATACGATGGAAAAACTGTTGTATTTATATTGTATTTTATGCTTCTGGCGTTGGCTTCTAAGGCACTAACCATTCGATCTGGTGGAGCAACGCCCTAGAGTGAAGCCTAGGTTGCCCGGTACGTAGAAGTGACCATTACTTTCACACTGTTTGCAAATATACATTATATACGATGGAAAGTCTGTTGTATTTATGTTGTATTTTATGCTTCTGGCGTTGACTTCTTAGGCCCTAACTATTTGATCTGGTAGAGCACCTCCCTAGAGTGAAGCCGAGGTTGCCCGGAACGTAGAAATGACCATCACTTTCAAACTGGTTGCGATTATTCCTGTTATATGATGGAAAAACTGTTGTATTTTTATTGCATTTTATGCTTCGGGCATTGACTTCTAAGGCCCTAACTATTCAATCTGCTGCAGCAACGTCCTAGGGTGTAGCCTAGGTTGCCCGGAACGTAGAAATGACCAGTACTTTCAGACTGGTTGCTGTTATTCGTTTCATACGATGGAACAGCTGTTATATTTATTTTGCATTTTATGCTTCGGCCGTTGACTTCAAAGGCCCTAGCTATTCCATCTGGTGGAGCAACACCCTAGAGTGCAGCCTAGGTTGCCCGGAACGTAGAAATGACCATTACTTTCACACTGTTTGCAATTATTCATTTTATACGATGGACAAGCTGTTGTATTTATATTGCATTTTATGCTCCTGGCGTCGACTTCTAAAGCCGTAGCTATTAGATGTGGTGGAGCAACGCCCTAGAGTGACACCTGGGTTGACCGGATCGTAGAAATGACCATTACTTTCACAATGTCTGCAATTATTCATTTTATACGATGGAAAAACTTTTGTACTTATATTGTATTTTATCCTTCTGGCGTTGAGTTCGAAGTCCCTAGCTATTCGATCTGGTGGAGCAACGCCCTAGTGCGGAACCTAGGTTACCCGGAACGTAGAAATGACCAGTACTTTCAGACTGGTTGCAGTTATTATACAATGGACGTTTTATACAATGGAAAAACTGTTCTATTTATTTTGCATTTTATGCTTCGGGCGTTGACTTCTAAGGCCCTAGCCATTCCATTTGGAGGAGCAACACCCTAGCGAGAAGCCTAGATTGCCCGGAACGTAGAAGTGACCATTACTTCCACACTGATTGCAAATATACATTATATACGATGTAAAAGCTGTTGTACTCATATTGTAATTTATGCTTCTGGCGTTGACTTCTTAGGCCCTAACTATTTGATCAGGTGGAGCACCGCCCTAGAGTGAAGCCTAGGTTGCTCGGAACGTAGAACATACCATTACCTTCACACTGGTTGGAATTATTCCTGCTATACGATGGAAAAACTGTTGCACCTTTATTGTATTTTATGCTTCTGGCGTTGACTTCATAGGCCCAAACTATTCGATCTGGTGGACCAACGTCCTAGAGTGAAGCCTAGGTTGACCGGAACGTAGAAATAACCATAACTTTCACACTGGTTACCATTATTCGTTTTATATGATGGAAAAGCTGTTGTATTTATATCGTATTTTATGCTTCTGGCGTTGACTTCTTCGGCCCTAACTATTCCATCTGGTGGAACAACGCCCTAGGCTGAAGCCTAGGTTGCGCGGAACGCAGAAATGACCAGTACTTTCACACTGGTTGCAGTTAATCGTTTTATACAATGGAAAAACTGTCCTATGTATTTTGCATTTTATGCTTCGGGCGTTGACTTCTAAGGCCCTAACTATTCGATCTGGTGGAGCAACGCCCTAGAGTGAAGCCTAGGTTGCTGGGAATGTAGAAATGACCATAACTTTCACACTGGTTGCAATTATTCGTTTTATACGATGGAAAAACTGTTGTATTTATATTGTATTTTATGCTTCTGGCGTTGACTTCTAAGGCCCTTGCTATTCGATCTAGTGGAGCAACGCCCTAGACTGAAGCCTAGGTTGCCCGGAACGTAGAAATGACCATCACTTTCAAACTGGTTGCAATTATTCGTTTTTTACGATGGAAAAGATGTTGTATTTATATTGTATTTTATGCCTCTGGCGTTGACTTCTAAGGCCCTAGCTATTCGATCTAGTGGTTCAACGCCCTAGACTGAAGCCTAGGTTGCCCGGTACGTAGAAATGACCATCACTTTCAAACTGGTTGCAATTAATCCTGTTATACGATGGAAAAACTGTTGTATTTTTATTGCATTTTATGCTTCGGGCGCTGACTTCTAAGGCCCTAACTATTCAATCTGTTGGTGCAACGCCCTAGAGTGAAGCCTAGGTTGCTCGGAATGTAGAAATGACCATAACTTTCACACTGGTTGCAATTATTCGTTTTATACGGTGGAAAAACTGTTGTATTTATTTTGCATTTTATGCTTCGGGCGTTGACTTCTAAGGCCCTAACTGTTTGATCTGGTGGAGCAACGCCCTAGATTGAAGCCTAGGTTGCCCGGAACGTAGAAATGACCATTTCTTTAACACTGTTTGCAATTATTCCTTTTATACGATGGAAAAACTGTTCTACTTATTTTGTATTTTATGCTTTGGGCGTTGACTTCTTTGGCCCTTCAATTCGATCTGGTGGAGCAACGCCCTAGAGTGAAGCCTAGGTTGCCTGGAACGTACAAATGACAATCACCTTCACACGGATTGCAATTATTCCTGTTATAGGATGGAAAGGCTGTTGTATTTTTATTGCATTTTATGCTTCTGGCGTTCACTTCTTAGGCCCTAACTATTCGATCTGATGGAACAACGCCCTAGGGTGAAGCCTAGGTTGCCCGGAACGTAGAAATGACCATAACTTTTACACTGGTAGCAATTATTCGTTTTATACAATGGAAAAACTGTTCTATTTATTTTGTATTTTATGCTTCGGGCGTTGACTTCTAAGGCCCTGACTATTCAATCTGCTGCAGCAACGTCCTAGGGTGTAGCCTAGGTTGCCCGGAACGTAGAAATGACCAGTACTTTCAGACTGGTTGCTGTTATTCGTTTCATACGATGGAACAGCTGTTATATTTATTTTGCATTTTATGCTTCGGCCGTTGACTTCAAAGGCCCTAGCTATTCCATCTGGTGGAGCAACACCCTAGAGTGCAGCCTAGGTTGCCCGGAACGTAGAAATGACCATTACTTTCACACTGTTTGCAATTATTCATTTTATACGATGGACAAGCTGTTGTATTTATATTGCATTTTATGCTCCTGGCGTCGACTTCTAAAGCCGTAG
Source organism: Calliopsis andreniformis (assembly GCF_051401765.1). Taxonomy (NCBI): domain Eukaryota; kingdom Metazoa; phylum Arthropoda; class Insecta; order Hymenoptera; family Andrenidae; genus Calliopsis; species Calliopsis andreniformis. The sequence goes on from NC_135072.1 coordinate 17,669,719, forward strand.
CTATTAGATGTGGTGGAGCAACGCCCTAGAGTGACACCTGGGTTGACCGGATCGTAGAAATGACCATTACTTTCACAATGTCTGCAATTATTCATTTTATACGATGGAAAAACTTTTGTACTTATATTGTATTTTATCCTTCTGGCGTTGAGTTCGAAGTCCCTAGCTATTCGATCTGGTGGAGCAACGCCCTAGTGCGGAACCTAGGTTACCCGGAACGTAGAAATGACCAGTACTTTCAGACTGGTTGCAGTTATTATACAATGGACGTTTTATACAATGGAAAAACTGTTCTATTTATTTTGCATTTTATGCTTCGGGCGTTGACTTCTAAGGCCCTAGCCATTCCATTTGGAGGAGCAACACCCTAGCGAGAAGCCTAGATTGCCCGGAACGTAGAAGTGACCATTACTTCCACACTGATTGCAAATATACATTATATACGATGTAAAAGCTGTTGTACTCATATTGTAATTTATGCTTCTGGCGTTGACTTCTTAGGCCCTAACTATTTGATCAGGTGGAGCACCGCCCTAGAGTGAAGCCTAGGTTGCTCGGAACGTAGAACATACCATTACCTTCACACTGGTTGGAATTATTCCTGCTATACGATGGAAAAACTGTTGCACCTTTATTGTATTTTATGCTTCTGGCGTTGACTTCATAGGCCCAAACTATTCGATCTGGTGGACCAACGTCCTAGAGTGAAGCCTAGGTTGACCGGAACGTAGAAATAACCATAACTTTCACACTGGTTACCATTATTCGTTTTATATGATGGAAAAGCTGTTGTATTTATATCGTATTTTATGCTTCTGGCGTTGACTTCTTCGGCCCTAACTATTCCATCTGGTGGAACAACGCCCTAGGCTGAAGCCTAGGTTGCGCGGAACGCAGAAATGACCAGTACTTTCACACTGGTTGCAGTTAATCGTTTTATACAATGGAAAAACTGTCCTATGTATTTTGCATTTTATGCTTCGGGCGTTGACTTCTAAGGCCCTAACTATTCGATCTGGTGGAGCAACGCCCTAGAGTGAAGCCTAGGTTGCTGGGAATGTAGAAATGACCATAACTTTCACACTGGTTGCAATTATTCGTTTTATACGATGGAAAAACTGTTGTATTTATATTGTATTTTATGCTTCTGGCGTTGACTTCTAAGGCCCTTGCTATTCGATCTAGTGGAGCAACGCCCTAGACTGAAGCCTAGGTTGCCCGGAACGTAGAAATGACCATCACTTTCAAACTGGTTGCAATTATTCGTTTTTTACGATGGAAAAGATGTTGTATTTATATTGTATTTTATGCCTCTGGCGTTGACTTCTAAGGCCCTAGCTATTCGATCTAGTGGTTCAACGCCCTAGACTGAAGCCTAGGTTGCCCGGTACGTAGAAATGACCATCACTTTCAAACTGGTTGCAATTAATCCTGTTATACGATGGAAAAACTGTTGTATTTTTATTGCATTTTATGCTTCGGGCGCTGACTTCTAAGGCCCTAACTATTCAATCTGTTGGTGCAACGCCCTAGAGTGAAGCCTAGGTTGCTCGGAATGTAGAAATGACCATAACTTTCACACTGGTTGCAATTATTCGTTTTATACGGTGGAAAAACTGTTGTATTTATTTTGCATTTTATGCTTCGGGCGTTGACTTCTAAGGCCCTAACTGTTTGATCTGGTGGAGCAACGCCCTAGATTGAAGCCTAGGTTGCCCGGAACGTAGAAATGACCATTTCTTTAACACTGTTTGCAATTATTCCTTTTATACGATGGAAAAACTGTTCTACTTATTTTGTATTTTATGCTTTGGGCGTTGACTTCTTTGGCCCTTCAATTCGATCTGGTGGAGCAACGCCCTAGAGTGAAGCCTAGGTTGCCTGGAACGTACAAATGACAATCACCTTCACACGGATTGCAATTATTCCTGTTATAGGATGGAAAGGCTGTTGTATTTTTATTGCATTTTATGCTTCTGGCGTTCACTTCTTAGGCCCTAACTATTCGATCTGATGGAACAACGCCCTAGGGTGAAGCCTAGGTTGCCCGGAACGTAGAAATGACCATAACTTTTACACTGGTAGCAATTATTCGTTTTATACAATGGAAAAACTGTTCTATTTATTTTGTATTTTATGCTTCGGGCGTTGACTTCTAAGGCCCTGACTATTCAATCTGTTGGAGCAACGCCCTAGAGTGAAGACCAGGTTGCTCGCAATGTAGAAATGACCATAGCTTTCACACTGGTTGCATTTATTCGTTTTATACGATGGAAAAACTGTTGTATTTATATTGCATTTTATGCTTCGGGCGCTGACTTCTAAGGCCCTAACTATTCAATCTGTTGGTGCAACGCCCTAGAGTGAAGCCTAGGTTGCTCGGAATGTAGAAATGACCATAACTTTCACACTGGTTGCAATTATTCGTTTTATACGATGGAAAAACTGTTGTATTTATTTTGCATTTTATGCTTCGGGCGTTGACTTCTAAGGCCCTAACTGTTTGATCTGGTGGAGCAACGCCCTAGATTGAAGCCTAGGTTGCCGGAACGTAGAAATGACCATTTCTTTAACACTGTTTGCAATTATTCCTTTTATACGATGGAAAAACTGTTCTACTTATTTTGTATTTTATGCTTTGGGCGTTGACTTCTTTGGCCCTGACAATTCGATCTGGTGGAGCAACGCCCTAGAGTGAAGCCTAGGTTGCCTGGAACGTACAAATGACAATCACTTTCACACGGATTGCAATTATTCCTGTTATAGGATGGAAAGGCTGTTGTATTTTTATTGCATTTTATGCTTCTGGCGTTCACTTCTTAGGCCCTAACTATTCGATCTGATGGAACAACGCCCTAGGGTGAAGCCTAGGTTGCCCGGAACGTAGAAATGACCATAACTTTTACACTGGTAGCAATTATTCGTTTTATACAATGGAAAAACTGTTCTATTTATTTTGTATTTTATGCTTCGGGCGTTGACTTCTAAGGCCCTGACTATTCAATCTGTTGGAGCAACGCCCTAGAGTGAAGACCAGGTTGCTCGCAATGTAGAAATGACCATAGCTTTCACACTGGTTGCATTTATTCGTTTTATACGATGGAAAAACTGTTGTATTTATATTGGATTTTATGCTTCTGGCGTTCACTTCTTAGGCCCTAACTATTCGATCTGGTGGAACAACGCCCTAGGGTGAAGCCTAGGTTGCCCGGAACGTAGAAATGACCATAACTTTTACACTGGTAGCAATTATTCGTTTTATACAATGGAAAAACTGTTCTATTTATTTTGTATTTTATGCTTCGGGCGCTGACTTCTAAGGCCCTAACTGTTTGATCTGGTGGAGCAACGCCCTAGAGTGAAGCCTAGGTTGCCCGGAACGTAGATATGTCCATAACCATCACACAGGTTGCAATTATACGTTTTATACGGTGTAAAGGCTGTTGCATTTATTTTGTATTTTATTCTTCTGGTGTTGACTTCTTAGGCCCTAACTGTTCGATCTGGTGGAACAACGCCGTAGAGTGAAGCCTAGGTTGCCCGGAACGTAGAAATGACCATTACTTTCACACTGTTTGCAATTATTCCTTTTATACGATGGAAAAGCTGCTGTATTTATATCGTATTTTATGCTTCTGGCGTTGACTTCTAAGGACCTAACTATTCGATCTGGTGGAGCAACGCCCTAGAGTGAAGCCTAGGTTGCTGGGAATGTAGATATGTCCATAAACATCACACAGGTTGCAATTATTCGATTTATACGAAGGAAAGACTGTTGTATTTATTTTGTAGTTTATGCTTCTGGCGTTGACTTGTAAGGCCCTAGCTATTCCATCTGGTGGAGCAACACCCTAGCGTGAAGCCTAGGTTGCCCGGAACGTAGAAATGACCATTACTTCCACACTGTTTGCAAATATACATTATATACGATGGAAAAGCTGTTGTACTTATATTGTAATTTATGCTTGTGGCTTTGACTTCTTAGGCCGTAACTATTTGATCTGGTGGAGCACCGCCCTAGAGTGAAGCCTGGGTTGCCCGGAACGTAGAACATACCATTACCTTCACACTGGTTGTAATTATTCCTGTTATACCATGGAAAATCTGTTGCACCTTTATTGTATTTTATGCTTCTAGCGTTGACTTCATAGGCCCTAACTATTCGATCTGGTGGAGCAACGTCCTAGAGTGAAGCCTAGGTTGACCGGAACGCAGAAATTACCGTAACTTTCACACTGGTTACCATTATTCGTTTTATACGATGGAAAAGCTGTTGTATTTATATCGTATTTTATGCTTCTGGCGTTGACTTCTTAGGCCCTAACTAATCCATCTGGTCGAACAACGCCCTAGGGTGAAACCTAGGTTGCCCGGAACGCAGAAATGACCAGTACTTTCACACTGGTTGCAGTTATTCGTTTTATACAATGGAATAACTGTTCTATGTATTTTGCATTTTATGCTTCGGGCGTTGACTTCTAAGGACCTAACTATTCGATCTTGTGGAGCAACGCCCTAGAGTGAAGCCTAGGTAGCCCGGAACGTAGAAATGACCATTACTTTCACACTGGCTGCAATTATTCGTTTTCTACGATGGAAAAACTGTTGTATTTATATTGTATTTTATGCTTCTGGCGTTCACTTCTTAGGGCCTAACTATTCGATCTGATGGAACAATGCCCTAGGGTGAAGCCTAGGTTGCCCGGAACGTAGAAATCACCATAACTTTTACACTGGTAGCAATTATTCGTTTTATACAATGGAAAAGCTGTTCTATTTATTTTGTATTTTATGCTTCGGGCGTTGACTTCTTTGGCCCTAGCTATTCGATCTAGTGGAGCAACGCCCTAGAGTGAAGCCTAGGTTTCCCGGAACGTAGAAATGACCATTACTTTCGCACTGTGTGCAATTATTCCTTTTATACGATGAAAAGGCTGTTGTATTTATATTGTATTTTATGCTTCTGGCGTTCACTTCTTAGGCCCTAACTATTCGATCTGGTGGAACAACGCCCTAGGGTGAAGCCTAGGTTGCCCGGAACGTAGAAATGATCATAACTTTTACACTGGTAGCAATTATCCGTTTTATACAATGGAAAAACTGTTCTATTTATTTTGTATTTTATGCTTCGGGCGTTGACTTCTAAGGCCCTAACTGTTTGATCTGGTGGAGCAACGCCCTAGAGTGAAGCCTAGGTTGCCCGGAACGTAGAAATGACCATTACTTTCACACTGTTTGCATTTATTCCTTTTATACGATGGAAAAGCTGTTGTATTTATATCGTATTTTATGCTTCTGGCGTTGGCTTCTAAGGCCCTAGCCATTCGATCTAGTGGAGCAACGCCATAGAGTGAAGCCTAGGTTGCCCGGAACGTAGAAATGACCATTACTTTCACACTGGTTGCAATTATTCGATTTATACGATGGAAAAACTGTTGTATTTATATTGTATTTTATGCTTCTGGCGTTCACTTGTTAGGCCCTAACTATTCAATCTGGTGGAACAACGCCCTAGGGTGAAGCCTAGGTTGCCCGGAACGTAGAAATGACCATCACTCTCACACGGGTTGCAATTATTCCTGTTATAGGATGGAAAAGCTGTTGTATTTATATCGTATTTTATGCTTCTGGCGTTGACTACTAAGGCCCTAGCTATTCGATCTAGTGGAGCAACGCGCTAGAGTGAAGCCTAGGTTGCCCGGAACGTAGAAATGACCATCACTTTCAAACTGGTTGCAATTAATCCTGTTATACGATGGAAAAACTGTTGTATTTTTATTGCATTTTATGCTTCGGGCGCTGACTTCTAAGGCCCTAACTATTCAATCTGTTGGTGCAACGCCCTAGAGTGAAGCCTAGGTTGCTCGGAATGTAGAAATGACCATAACTTTCACACTGGTTGCAATTATTCGTTTTATACGATGGAAAAACTGTTGTATTTATTTTGCATTTTATGCTTCGGGCGTTGACATCTAAGGCCCTAACTGTTTGATCTGGTGGAGCAACGCCCTAGATTGAAGCCTAGGTTGCCCGGAACGTAGAAATGACCATTTCTTTAACACTGTTTGCAATTATTCCTTTTATACGATGGAAAAACTGTTCTACTTATTTCGTATTTTATGCTTTGGGCGTTCACTTCTTAGGCCCTAACTATTCGATCTGGTGGAACAACGCCCTAGGGTGAAGCCTAGGTTGCCCGGAACGTAGAAATGACCATAGCTTTTACACTGGTAGCAATTATTCGTTTTATACAATGGAAAAACTGTTCTATTTATTTTGTATTTTATGCTTCGGGCGCTGACTTCTAAGGCCCTAACTGTTTGATCTAGTGGAGCAACGCCCTAGAGTGAAGCCTAGGTTGCCCGGAACGTAGATATGTCCATAACCATCACACAGGTTGCAATTATTCGTTTTATACGGTGTAAAGGCTGTTGCATTTATTTTGTATTTTATTCTTCTGGTGTTGACTTCTTAGGCCCTAACTATTCGATCTGGTGGAACAACGCCGTAGAGTGAAGCCTAGGTTGCCCGGAACGTAGAAATGACCATTACTTTCACACTGTTTGCAATTATTCCTTTTATACGATGGAAAAGCTGCTGTATTTATATCGTATTTTATGCTTCTGGCGTTGACTTCTAAGGACCTAACTATTCGATCTGGTGGAGCAACGCCCTAGAGTGAAGCCTAGGTTGCTGGGAATGTAGAAATGACCATAACTTTCACACTGGTTGCAATTATTCGTTTTATACGATGGAAAAACTGTTGTATTTATATTGTATTTTATGCTTCTGGCGTTGACTTCTAAGGCCCTTGCTATTCGATCTAGTGGAGCAACGCCCTAGACTGCAGCCTAGGTTGCCCGGAACGTAGAAATGACCATCACTTTCAAACTGGTTGCAATTATTCGTTTTTTACGATGGAAAAGCTGTTGTATTTATATTGTATTTTATGCCTCTGGCGTTGACTTCTAAGGCCCTAGCTATTCGATCTAGCGGAGCAAAGCCCTAGACTGAAGCCTAGGTTGCCCGGAACGTAGAAATGACCATCACTTTCAAACTGGATGCAACTAATCCTGTTATACGATGGAAAAACTGTTGTATTTTTATTGCATTTTATGCTTCGGGCGCTGACTTCTAGGGCCCTAACTATTCAATCTGTTGGTGCAACGCCCTAGAGTGAAGCCTAGGTTGCTCGGAATGTAGAAATGACCATAACTTTCACACTGGTTGCAATTATTCGTTTTATACGATGGAAAAACTGTTGTATTTATATTGTATTTTATGCTTCTGGCGTTCACTTCTTAGGCCCTAACTATTCGACCTGGTGGAACAACGCCCTAGGGTGAAGCCTAGGCTGCCCGGAACGCAGAAATGAGCATAACTTTTGCACTGGTAGCAATTATTCGTTTTATACAAAGGAAAAACTGTTGTATTTATATTGTATTTTATGCTTCTGGCGTTGACTTCTTAGGCCCTAGCTATTCGATCTGGTGGAGCAATGCCTCAGAGTTAAGTCTAGGATGCCCGAAACGCAGAAATGATCATTACTTTCACGCTTGTTGCAATTATTCCTTTTATACGATGAAAAGACCGTTGTATTTTTATTGTATTTTATGCTTCAGGCGTAGGCTTCTAAGGCCGTAGCTATTCGATATGGTGGAGCACCGCCCTAGAGTGAAGCCTAGGTTGTCCGTAACGAAGAAATGACCATAACTTTTACACTGGTAGCAATTATTCGTTTTATACAATGGAAAAACTGTTCTATTTATTTTGTATTTTATGCTTCGGGCGTTAACTTCCATGGCCCTAACTGTTCCATCTGGTGGAGCAACGCCGTAGAGTGAAGCCTAGGTTGCCCGGAACGTAGAAATGACCTTCACTATCAAACTGGTTGCAATTAATCCTGTTATACGATGGAAAGGCTGTTGTATTTTTATTGCATTTTATGCTTCTGGCGTTCCCTTCTTAGGCCCTAACTATTCGATCTGGTGGAACAACGCCCTAGGGTGAAGCCTAGGTTGCCCGGAACGTAGAAATGACCATAAGTTTCAGAATGGTTGCAATTATTCGTTTTATACGATGGAAAAACTGTTGTATTTCTATTGTATTTTATGCTTCGGGCGTTGACTTCTTAGGCCCTAACACTTCGATCTGGTGGAGCAACGCCCTACAGTGAAGCCTAGGTTGCCCGGAACGTAGATATGTCCATAACCATCACACAGGTTGCAATTATTCGTTTTATACGGTGTAAAGGCTGTTGCATTTATTTTGTATTTTATTCTTCTGGTGTTGACTTCTTAGGCCCTAACTATTCGATCTGGTGGAAGAACGCCCTAGAGTGAAGCCTAGGTTGCCCGGAACGTAGAAATGACCATTACTTTCACACTGTTTGCAATTATTCCTTTTATACGATGGAAAAGCTGCTGTATTTATATCGTATTTTATGCTTCCGGCGCTGACTTCTAAGGACCTAACTATTCGATCTGGTGGAGCAACGCCCTAGAGTAGAGCCTAGGATGCTGGGAATGTAGAAATGACCATAACTTTCACACTGGTTGCAATTATTCGTTTTATACGATGGAAAAACTGTTGTATTTATATTGTATTTTATGCTTCTGGCGTTGACTTCTAAGGCCCTTGCTATTCGATCTAGTGGAGCAACGTCCTAGACTGCAGCCTAGGTTGCCCGGAACGTAGAAATGACCATAACTTTCACACTGGTTGCAATTATTTGTTTTATACGATGGAAAAGCTGTTGTATTTATATCGTATTTTATGCTTCTGGCGTTGACTTCTTAGGCCCTAACTATTCCATCTGGTGGAACAACGTCCTAGAGTAAAGCCCAGGTTGCGCGGAACGTAGGAATGACCATAACTTTCACACTGTTTGCAATTATTCCTTTTATACGATGGAAAAGCTGCTTTATTTATATCGTATTTTATGCTTCTGGCGTTGACTTCTAAGGACCTAACTATTCGATCTGGTGGAGCAACGCCCTAGAGTGAAGCCTAGGTTGCTGGGAATGTAGAAATGACCATAACTTTCACACTGGTTGCAATTATTCGTTTTATACGATGGAAAAACTGTTGTATTTATATTGTATTTTATGCTTCTGGCGTTGACTTCTAAGGCCCTTGCTATTCGATCTAGTGGAGCAACGCCCTAGACTGCAGCCTAGGTTGCCCGGAACGTAGAAATGACCATCACTTTGAAACTGGTTGCAATTATTCGTTTTTTACGATGGAAAAGCTGTTGTATTTATATTGTATTTTATGCCTCTGGCGTTGACTTCTAAGGCCCTAGCTATTCGATCTAGCGGAGCAAAGCCCTAGACTGAAGCCTAGGTTGCCCGGAACGTAGAAATGACCATCACTTTCAAACTGGTTGCAACTAATCCTGTTATACGATGGAAAAACTGTTGTATTTTTATTGCATTTTATGCTTCGGGCGCTGACTTCTAAGGCCCTAACTATTCAATCTGTTGGTGCAACGCCCTAGAGTGAAGCCTAGGTTGCTCGGAATGTAGAAATGACCATTACTTTAACATTGTTTGCAATTATTCCTTTTATACGATGGAAAAACTGTTCTATTTATTTTGTATTTTATGCTTCGGGCGTTGACTTCTTTGGCCCTAACACTTCGATCTGGAGGAGCAACGACCTACAGTGAAGCCTAGGCTGCCCGGAACGCAGAAATGACCATAACTTTTACACTGGTAGCAATTATTCGTTTTATACAAAGGAAAAACTGTTGTATTTATATTGTATTTTATGCTTCTGGCGTTGACTTCTTAGGCCCTAACTATTCGATCTGGTGGAGCAATGCCTCAGAGTTAAGTCTAGGATGCCCGAAACGCCGAAATGATCATTACTTTCACGCTTGTTGCAATTATTCCTTTTATACGATGAAAAGACCGTTGTATTTTTATTGTATTTTATGCTTCAGGCGTAGGCTTCTAAGGCCGTAGCTATTCGATATGGTGGAGCACCGCCCTAGAGTGAAGCCTAGGTTGTCCGTAACGAAGAAATGACCATAACTTTTACACTGGTAGCAATTATTCGTTTTATACAATGGAAAAACTGTTCTATTTATTTTGTATTTTATGCTTCGGGCGTTAACTTCCATGGCCCTAACTGTTCCATCTGGTGGAGCAACGCCGTAGAGTGAAGCCTAGGTTGCCCGGAACGTAGAAATGACCTTCACTATCAAACTGGTTGCAATTAATCCTGTTATACGATGGAAAGACTGTTGTATTTTTATTGCATTTTATGCTTCTGGCGTTCCCTTCTTAGGCCCTAACTATTCGATCTGGTGGAACAACGCCCTAGGGTGAAGCCTAGGTTGCCCGGAACGTAGAAATGACCATAAGTTTCAGAATGGTTGCAATTATTCGTTTTATACGATGGAAAAACTGTTGTATTTCTATTGTATTTTATGCTTCGGGCGTTGACTTCTTAGGCCCTAACACTTCGATCTGGTGGAGCAACGCCCTACAGTGAAGCCTAGGTTGCCCGGAACGTAGATATGTCCATAACCATCACACAGGTTGCAATTATTCGTTTTATACGGTGTAAAGGCTGTTGCATTTATATTGTATTTTATTCTTCTGGTGTTGACTTCTTAGGCCCTAACTATTCGATCTGGTGGAACAACGCCCTAGAGTGAAGCCTAGGTTGCCCGGAACGTAGAAATGACCATTACTTTCACACTGTTTGCAATTATTCCTTTTATACGATGGAAAAGCTGCTGTATTTATATCGTATTTTATGCTTCCGGCGTTGACTTCTAAGGACCTAACCATTCGATCTGGTGGAGCTACGGCCTAAGGCGAAGCCTAGGTTGCCCGCAACGTAGAAATGGCCATAACTTTTACACTGGTAGCAATTATTCGTTTTATACCATGGAAAAACTGTTGTATTTTTATTGCATTTTATGCTTCTGGCGTTCACTTCTTAGGCCCTAACTATTCGACCTGGTGGAACAACGCCCTAGGGTGAAGCCTAGGCTGCCCGGAACGCAGAGATGACCATAACTTTATACTGGTAGCAATTATTCGTTTTATACAAAGGAAAAACTGTTGTATTTATATTGTATTTTATGCTTCTGGCGTGACTTCTTAGGCCCTAACTATTCGATCTGGTGGAGCAATGCCTCAGAGTTAAGTCTAGGTTGCCCGGAATGTAGAAATAACCATAACTTTCACACTGGTAGCAATTATTCGTTTTATACAATCGAAAAACTGTTCTATTTATTTTGTATTTTATGCTTCGGGCGCTGACTTCTAAGGCCCTAACTGTTTGATCTGGTGGAGCAACGCTCTAGAGTGAAGCCTAGGTTGCCCGGAACGTAGAAATGACAATTACCTTCACACTGTTTGCAATTATTCCTTTTATACAATGCAAAAGCTGTTGTATTTATATCGTATTTTATGCTTCTGGCGGAGACTTCTAAGGACCTAACCATTCGAAATGGTGGAGCAACGGCCTAAGGTGAAGCCTAGGTTGCCCGCAACGTAGAAATGGCCATAACTTTTACACTGGTAGCAATTATTCGTTTTATACAATGGAAAAACTGTTCTATTTATTTTGTATTTTATGCTTCGGGCGTTAACTTCCAAGGCCCTAAGTGTTTCATCTGGTGGAGCAACGCCCTAGAGTGAAGCCTAGGTTGCCCCGAACGTAGAAATGACCTTCACTATCAAACTGGTTGCAATTAATCCTGTTATACGATGGAAAAACTGTTGTATTTTTATTGCATTTTATGCTTCTCGCGTTCACTTCTTAGGCCCTAACTATTCGATCTGGTGGAACAACGCCCTAGGGTGAAGCCTAGGTTGCCCGGAACGTAGAAATGACCATAAGTTTCAGAATGGTTGCAATTATTCGTTTTATACGATGGAAGAACTGTTGTATTTCTATTGTATTTTATGCTTCTGGCGTTGACTTCTAAGGACCTAACTATTCGATCTGGTGGAGCAACGCCCTAGAGTGAAGCCTAGGTTGCCCGGAATGTAGAAATAACCATAACTTTCACACTGGTAGCAATTATTCGTTTTATACAATGGAAAAACTGTTCTATTTATTTTGTATTTTATGCTTCGGGCGCTGACTTCTAAGGCCCTAACTGTTTGATCTGGTGGAGCAACGCCCTACAGTGGAGCCTAGGTTGCCCGGAACGTAGATATGACCATAACCATCACACAGGTTGCAATTATTCGTTTTATACGGTGTAAAGGCTGTTGTATTTATTTTGTATTTTATTCTTCTGGTGTTGACTTCTTAGGCCCTAACTATTCGATCTGGTGGAACAACGCCGTAGAGTGAAGCCTAGGTTGCCCGGAACGTAGAAATGACAATCACTTTCACATGGATTGCAATTATTCCTGTTATAGGATGGAAAGGCTGTTGCATTTTTATTGCATTTTATGCTTCTGGCGTTCACTTCTTAGGCCCTAACTATTCGATCTGGTGGAACAACGCCCTAGGGTGAAGCCTAGGTTGCCGGGAACGTAGAAATGACCATAACTTTTACACTGGTAGCAATTATTCGTTTTATACAATGGAAAAACTGTTCTATTTATTTTGTATTTTATGCTTCGGGCGTTGACTTCTAAGGCCCTGACTATTCAATCTGTTGGAGCAACGCCCTAGAGTGAATCCCAGATTGCTCGGAATGTAGAAATGACCATAGCTTTCACACTGGTCGCAATTACTCGTTTTATACGAAGGAAAAACTGTTGTATTTATATTGGATTTTATGCTTCTGGCGTTCACTTCTTAGGCCCTAACTATTCGATCTGGTGGAACAACGCCCTAGGGTGAAGCCTAGGTTGCCCGGAACGTAGAAATGACCATAACTTTTACACTGGTAGCAATTATTCGTTTTATACAATGGAAAAACTGTTCTATTTATTTTGTATTTTATGCTTCGGGCGCTGACTTCTAATGCCCTAACTGTTTGATCTGGTGGAGCAACGCCCTAGAGTGAAGCCTAGGTTGACCGGAACGTAGAAATGACAATTACTTTCACACTGTTTGCAATTATTCCTTTTATACGATGCAAAAGCTGTTGTATTTATATCGTATTTTATGCTTCTGGTGTTGACTTCTAAGGACCTAACCATACGATCTGGTGGAGCAACGGCCTAGAGTGAAGCCTAGGTTGCTCGGAATGTAGAAACGACCATAACTTTCACACTGGTTGCAATTATTCGTTTTATACGATGGAAAAACTGTTGTATTTATATTGTATTTTATGCTTCTGGCGTTCACTTCTTAGGCCCTAACTATTCGACCTGGTGGAACAACGCCCTAGGGTGAAGCCTAGGTTGCCCGGAACGTAGAAATGACCATAACTTTTACACTGGTAGCAATTATTCGTTTTATACAATGGAAAAACTGTTCTATTTATTTTGTATTTTATGCTTCGCGCGTTGACTTCTAAGGCCCTAACTGTTTGATCTGGTGGAGCAACGCCCTAGAGTGTAGCCTACGTTGCCCGGAACGTAGAAATGACAATTACTTTCACACTGTTTGCAATTATTCCTTTTATACGATGCAAAAGCTGTTGTATTTATATTGTATTTTATGCTTCTGGCGTTGACTTCTTAGGCCCTAACTATTCGATCTGGTGGAGCAATGCCTCAGAGTTAAGTCTAGGATGCCCGAAACGCCGAAATGATCATTACTTTCACGCTTGTTGCAATTATTCCTGTTATACGATGAAAAGACCGTTGTATTTTTATTGTATTTTATGCATCAGGCGTAGGCTTCTAAGGACGTAGCTATTCGATATGGTGGAGCACCGCCCTAGAGTGAAGCCTAGGTTGCCCGCAACGTAGAAATGACCATTACTTTCACACTGTGTGCAATTATTCCTTTTATACGATGGAAAGGCTGTTGTATTTATATTGTATTTTATGCTTCTGGCGTTCACTTCTTAGGCCCTAACTATTCGATCTGGTGGAACAACGCACTAGGGTGAGGTCTAGGTTGCCCGGAACGTAGAAATGATCATAACTTTTACACTGGTAGCAATTATCCGTTTTATACAAGGGAAAAACTGTTCTATTTATTTTGTATTTTATGCTTCGGGCGTTGACTTCTAAGGCCCTAACTGTTTGATCTGGTGGAGCAACGCCCTAGAGTGAAGCCTAGGTTGCCCGGAACGTAGAAATGACCATTACTTTCTCAATGTCTGCAATTATTCATCTTATACGGTGGAAAAACTGTTGTACTTATATTGTATTTTATCCTTCTGGCGTTAAATTCTAAGTCCCTAGCTATTCGATCTGGTGGAGCAACGCCCTAGAGTGAAACATAGGTTACCCGGGACGTAGAAATGACCAGAACTTTCACACTGGTTGCAGTTATTCGTTTTATACAATGGAAAAACTGTTCTATTTATTTTGCATTTTATGCTTCGGGCGTTGACTTCTAAGGCCCTAGCTATTCCATCTGGTCGAGCAACACCCTAGCGTGAAGTCTAGGTTGCCCGGAACGTAGAAATGACAATTACTTCCACACTGTTTGCAAATATACATTATATACGATGGAAAAGCTGTTGTACTTATATTGTAATTTATGCTTCTTGCGTTGACTTCTTAGGCCGTAACTGTTTGATCTGGTGGAGCACCGCCCTAGAGTGAAGCCTAGGTTGCCCGGAACGTAGAACATACCATTACCTTCACACTGGTTACAATTATTCCTGTTATACGATGGAAAAACTGTTGCACCTTTATTGTATTTTATGCTCCTGGCATTGACTTCATACGCCCTAGCTATTCGATCTGGTGGAGCAACGTCCTAGAGTGAAACCTAGGTTGACCGGAACGTAGAAATGACCATAACTTTCACACTGGTTGTCATTATTCGTTTTATACGATGGAAAAGCTGTTGAATTTATATCGTATTTTATGCTTCTGGCGTTGACTTCTTAGGACCTAACTATTCCATCTGGTGGAACAACACCCTAGGGTGAAGCCTAGGTTGCCCGGTTCGTAGAAATGACCAGTACTTTCACACTGGTTGCAGTTATTCGTTTTATACGATGGAAAAACTGTTCTATTTATTTTGCATTTTATGCTTCGGGCGTTGACTTCTAAGGCGCTAACTATTCAATCTGTTGGAGAAACGCCCTAGAGTGCATCCTAGGTTGCCCGGAAAGTAGAAATGACCATAACTTTCATACTGGTTGCAATTATTCGTTTTATATGATGGAAAAACTGTTGTATTTATATTGTATTTTATGCTTCTGGCGTTCACTTCTTAGGCCCTAACTATTCGATCTGGTGGAACAACGCCCTAGGGTGAAGCCTAGGTTGCCCGGAACGTAGAAATGACCATAACTTTTACACTGGTAGCAATTATTCGTTTTATACAATGGAAAAACTGTTCTATTTATTTTGTATTTTATGCTTCGGGCGTTAACTTCCAAGGCCCTAACTGTTTCATCTGGTGGAGCAACGCCCTAGGGTGAAGCCTAGGTTGCCCGGAACATAGAAATGACCATTACTTTCACACTGTTTGCAGTTATTCCTTTTATACGATGGAAAAGCTGTTGTATTTATATCGTATTTTATGCTTCTGGTGTTGACTTCTTAGGCCCTAACTATTCGATCTGGTGGAACAACGCCGTAGAGTGAAGCCTAGGTTGCCCGGAACGTAGAAATGACCATTACTTTCACACTGTTTGCAATTATTCCTTTTATACGATGGAAAAGCTGCTGTATTTATATCGTATTTTATGCTTCTGGCGTTGACTTCTAAGGACCTAACTATTCGATCTGGTGGAGCAACGCCCTAGAGTGAAGCATAGGTTGCTGGGAATGTAGAAATGACCATAACTTTCACACTGGTTGCAATTATTCGTTTTATACGATGGAAAAACTGTTGTATTTATATTGTATTTTATGCTTCTGGCGTTGACTTCTAAGGCCCTTGCTATTCGATCTAGTGGAGCAACGCCCTAGACTGAAGCCTAGGTTGCCCGGAACGTAGAAATGACCATCACTTTCAAACTGGTTGCTATTATTCGTTTTTTACGATGGAAAACCTGTTGTATTTATATTGTATTTTATGCCTCTGGCGTTGACTTCTAAGGCCCTAGCGATTCGATCTAGTGGAGCAACGCCCTAGACTGAAGCCTAGGTTGCCCGGAACGTAGAAATGACCATCACTTTCAAACTGGTTGCAATTAATCCTGTTATACGATGGAAAAACTGTTGTATTTTTATTGCATTTTATGCTTCTGGCGTTGACTTCTAAGGACCTAACTATTCGATCTGGTGGAGCAATGCCCTAGAGTGAAGCCTAGGTTGCCCGGAATGTAGAAATAACCATAACTTTCACACTGGGTGCAATTAATCGTTCTTTACGATGGAAAAGCTGTTGTATTTATATTGTATTTTATGCCTCTGGCGTTGACTTCTAAGGCCCTAGCTATTCGATCAGGTGGAGCAACGCCCTAGAGTGAAGCCTAGGTTGCCCGGAACGTAGAAATGACCATCACTTTCAAACTGGTTGCAATTAATCCTGTTTTACGATGGAAAAACTGTTGTATTTTTAGTGCATTTTATGCTTCGGGCGTTGACTTATAAGGCCCTGACTATTCAATCTGTTGGAGCAACGCCCTAGAGTGAAGCCTAGGTTGCTCGGAATGTAGAAATGACCATAGCTTTCACACTGGTTGCAATTATTCGTTTTATATGATGGAAAATCTGTTGTATTTATATTGTATTTTATGCTTCTGGCGTTCACTTCTTAGGCCCTAACTATTCGATCTGGTGGAACAACGGCCTAAGGTGAAGCCTAGGTTGCCCGCAACGTAGAAATGGCCATAACTTTTACACTGGTAGCAATTATTCGTTTTATACAATGGAAAAAATGTTGTATTTATATTGTATTTTATGCTTCTGGCGTTGACTTCTTAGGCCCTAACTATTCGATCTGCTGGAGCAATGCCTCAGAGTTAAGTCTAGGATGCCCGAAACGCCGAAATGATCATTACTTTCACGCTTGTTGCAATTATTCCTGTTATACGATGAAAAGACCGTTGTATTTTTATTGTATTTTATGCTTCAGGCGTAGGCTTCTAAGGACGCAGCTGTTCGATATGGTGGAGCACCGCCCTAGAGTGAAGCCTAGGTTGCCCGCAACGTAGAAATGACCATTACTTTCACACTGTGTGCAATTATTCCTTTTATACGATGGAAAGGCTGTTGTATTTATATTGTATTTTATGCTTCTGGCGTTCACTTCTTAGGCCCTAACTATTCGATCTGGTGGAACAACGCACTAGGGTGAAGTCTAGGTTGCCCGGAACGTAGAAATGATCATAACTTTTACACTGGTAGCAATTATCCGTTTTATACCATGGAAAAACTGTTCTATTTATTTTGTATTTTATGCTAAGGGCGTTGACTTCTAAGGCCCTAACTGTTTGATCTGGTGGAGCAACGCCCTAGAGTGAAGCCTAGGTTGCCCGGAACGTAGAAATGACCATCACTTTCAAACTGGTTGCAATTAATCCTGTTTTACGATGGAAAAACTGTTGTATTTTTAGTGCATTTTATGCTTCGGGCGTTGACTTATAAGGCCCTGACTATTCAATCTGTTGGAGCAACGCCCTAGAGTGAAGCCTAGGTTGCTCGGAATGTAGAAATGACCATAGCTTTCACACTGGTTGCAATTATTCGTTTTATATGATGGAAAATCTGTTGTATTTATATTGTATTTTATGCTTCTGGCGTTCACTTCTTAGGCCCTAACTATTCGATCTGGTGGAACAACGGCCTAAGGTGAAGCCTAGGTTGCCCGCAACGTAGAAATGGCCATAACTTTTACACTGGTAGCAATTATTCGTTTTATACAATGGAAAAAATGTTGTATTTATATTGTATTTTATGCTTCTGGCGTTGACTTCTTAGGCCCTAACTATTCGATCTGCTGGAGCAATGCCTCAGAGTTAAGTCTAGGATGCCCGAAACGCCGAAATGATCATTACTTTCACGCTTGTTGCAATTATTCCTGTTATACGATGAAAAGACCGTTGTATTTTTATTGTATTTTATGCTTCAGGCGTAGGCTTCTAAGGACGCAGCTGTTCGATATGGTGGAGCACCGCCCTAGAGTGAAGCCTAGGTTGCCCGCAACGTAGAAATGACCATTACTTTCACACTGTGTGCAATTATTCCTTTTATACGATGGAAAGGCTGTTGTATTTATATTGTATTTTATGCTTCTGGCGTTCACTTCTTAGGCCCTAACTATTCGATCTGGTGGAACAACGCACTAGGGTGAAGTCTAGGTTGCCCGGAACGTAGAAATGATCATAACTTTTACACTGGTAGCAATTATCCGTTTTATACCATGGAAAAACTGTTCTATTTATTTTGTATTTTATGCTAAGGGCGTTGACTTCTAAGGCCCTAACTGTTTGATCTGGTGGAGCAACGCCCTAGAGTGAAGCCTAGGTTGCCCGGAACGTAGAAATGACCATTACTTTCACACTGTTTGCATTTATTCCTTTTATACGATGGAAAAGCTGTTGTATTTATATCGTATTTTATGCTTCTGGCGTTGGCTTCTAAGGCATAGCCATTCGATCTAGTGGAGCAACGCCCTAGAGTGAAGCCTAGGTTGCCCGGAAAGTAGAAATGACCATAACTTTCACACTGGTAGCAATTATTCGTTTTTTACGATGGAAAAACTGTTCTATTTATTTTATACTTTATGCTTCGGGCGTTGACTTCTAAGGCCCTAACTATTCGATCTGGTGGAGCAACGCCCTAGAGTGAAGCCTAGGTTGCCCGGTACGTAGAAATGACCATCACTATCAAACTGGTTGCAATTATTTGTTTTATACGATGGAAAAGCTGTTGTATTTATATCGTATTTTATGCTTCTGGCGTTGACTTCTTAGGCCCTAACTATTCCATCTGGTGGAACAACGCCCTAGGGTGAACCCTAGGTTGCCCGGAAAGCAGAAATGACCATAACTTTTACACTGGTTGCAGTTATTCGTTTTATACAATGGAAAAACTGTTCTATTTATTTTGCATTTTATGCTTCGGGCGTTGACTTCTAAGGCCCTAGCTATTCCATCTGGTGGAGCAACACCCTCGCGTGAAGTCTAGGTAGCCCGGAACGTAGAAATGACAATTACTTCCACACTGTTTGCAAATATACATTATATACGATGGAAAAGCTGTTGTACTTATATTGTAATTTATGCTTCTTGCGTTGACTTCTTAGGCCGTAACTGTTTGATCTGGTGGAGCACCGCGCTAGAGTGAAGCCTAGGTTGCCCGGAACGTAGAACATACCATTACCTTCACACTGGTTACAATTATTCCTGTTATACGATGGAAAAACTGTTGCACCTTTATTGTATTTTATGCTTCTGGCGTTGACTTCATAGGCCCTAACTATTCGATCTGGAGGAGCAACGTCCTAGTGTGAAGCCTAGGTTGACGGGAACGTAGAAATGACCATAACTTTCACACTGGTTGCAATTATTCGTTTTCTACGATGGAAAAACTGTTTTATTTATATTGTATTTTGTGCTTCTGGCGTTCACTTCTTAGGGCCTAACTATTCGATCTGATGGAACAATGCCCTAGGGTGATGCCTAGGTTGCCCGGAACGTAGAAATGACCATAACTTTTACACGGGTAGCAATTATTCGTTTTATAAAATGGAAAAACTGTTCTATTTATTTTGTATTTTATGCTTCGGGCGTTGACTTCTAAGGCCCTAACTGTTTGATCTGGTGGAGCAACGCCCTAGAGTGAAGCCTAAGTTGCCCGGAACGTAGAAATGACAATTACCTTCACACTGTTTGCAATTATTCCTTTTATACGATGCAAAAGCTGTTGTATTTATATCGTATTTTATGCTTCTGGCGTTGACTTCTAAGGACCTAACTATTCGATCTGGTGGAGCAACGCCCTAGAGTGAAGCCTAGGTTGCTCGGAATGTAGAAATAACCATAACTTTCACACTGGATGCAATTATTCGTTTTTTACGATGGAAAAACTGTTCTATTTATTTTGCATTTTATGCTTCGGGCGTTGACTTCTAAGGCCCTAGCTATTGCATCTGGTGGAGCAACACCCTAGCGTGAAGTCTAGGTTGCCCGGAACGTAGAAATGACAATTACTTCCACACTGTTTGCAAATATACATTATATACGATGGAAAAGCTGTTGTACTTATATTGTAATTTATGCTTCTTGCGTTGACTTCTTAGGCCGTAACTGTTTGATCTGGTGGAGCACCGCCCTAGAGTGAAGCCTAGGTTGCCCGGAACGTAGAACATACCATTACCTTCACACTGGTTACAATTATTCCTGTTATACGATGGAAAAACTGTTGCACCTTTATTGTATTTTATGCTTCTGGCGTTGACTTCATAGGCCCTAACTATTCGATCTGGTGGAGCAACGTCCTAGAGTGAAGCCTAGGTTGACGGGAACGTAGAAATGACCATAACTTTCACACGGGTTGCAATTATTCGTTTTCTACGATGGAAAAACTGTTTTATTTATATTGTATTTTGTTCTTCTGGCGTTCACTTCTTAGGGCCTAACTATTCGATCTGATGGAACAATGCCCTAGGGTGAAGCCTAGGTTGCCCGGAACGTAGAAATGACCATAACTTTTACACTGGTAGCAATTATTCGTTTTATAAAATGGAAAAACTGTTCTATTTATTTTGTGTTTTATGCTTCGGGCGTTGACTTCATAGGCCCTAACTATTCGATCTGGTGGAGCAACGTCCTAGAGTGAAGCCTAGGTTGCCCGCAACGTAGAAATGACCATTACTTTCACACTGTGTGCAATTATTCCTTTTATACGATGGAAAAGCTGTTGTATTTATATCGTATTTTATGCTTCTGGCGTTGACTTCTAAGGCCCTAACTATTCCATTTGGTGGAACAACGCCCTAGGGTGTACCCTAGGTTGCGCGGAAAGCAGAAATGACCATAACTTTTACACTGGTTGCAGTTATTCGTTTTATACAATGGAAAAACTGTTCTATTTATTTTGCATTTTATGCTTCGGGCGTTGACTTCTAAGGCCCTAGCTATTCCATGTGGTCGAGCAACACCCTAGCGTGAAGTCTAGGTTGCCCGGAACGTAGAAATTACAATTACTTCTACACTGTTTGCAAATATACATTATATACGATGGAAAAGCTGTTGTACTTATATTGTAATTTATGCTTCTTGCGTTGACTTCTTAGGCCGTAACTGTTTGATCTGGTGGAGCACCGCCCTAGAGTGAAGCCTAGGTTGCCCGGAACGTAGAACATACCATTACCTTCACACTGGTTACAATTATTCCTGTTATACGATGGAAAAACTGTTGCACCTTTATTGTATTTTATGCTTCTGGCGTTGACTTCATAGGCCCTAATTATTCGATCTGGTGGAGCAACGTCCTAGAGTGAAGCCTAGGTTGACGGGAACGTAGAAATGACCATAACTTTCACACTGGTTGCAATTATTCGTTTTCTACGATGGAAAAACTGTTTTATTTATATTGTATTTTGTGCTTCTGACGTTCACTTCTTAGGGCCTAACTATTCGATCTGATGGAACAATGCCCTAGGGTGAAGCCTAGGTTGCCCGGAACGTAGAAATGACCATAACTTTTACACTGGTAGCAATTATTCGTTTTATAAAATGGAAAAACTGTTCTATTTATTTTGTATTTTATGCTTCGGGCGTTGACTTCTAAGGCCCTAACTGTTTGATCTGGTGGAGCAACGCCCTAGAGTGAAGCCTAAGTTGCCCGGAACGTAGAAATGACAATTACTTTCACACTGTTTGCAATTATTCCTTTTATACGATGCAAAAGCTGTTGTATTTATATCGTATTTTATGCTTCTGGCGTTGACTTCTAAGGACCTAACTATTCGATCTGGTGGAGCAACGCCCTAGAGTGAAGCCTAGGTTGCTCGGAATGTAGAAATAACCATAACTTTCACACTGGTTGCAATTATTCGTTTTTTACGATGGAAAAGCTGTTGTATTTATTTTGTATTTTATTCTTCTGGTGTTGACTTCTTAGGCCCTAACTATTCGATCTGGTGGAACAACGCCGTAGAGTGAAGCCTAGGTTGCCCAGAACGTAGAAATGACCATTGCTTTCACACTGGTTGCAATTATTCGTTCTTTACGATGGAAAAGCTGTTGTATTTATATGGTATTTTATGCCTCTGGCGTTGACTTCTAAGGCCCTAGCTATTCGATCTAGTGGAGCAACGCCCTAGAGTGAAGCCTAGGTTGCCCGGAACGTAGAAATGACCATCACTTTCAAACTGGTTGCAATTAATCCTGTTTTACGATGGAAAAACTGTTGTATTTTTAGTGCAACTTATGCTTCGGGCGTTGACTTATAAGGCCCTGACTATTCAGTCTGTTGGAGCAACGCCCTAGAGTGAAGCCTAGGTTGCTCGGAATGTAGAAATGACCATAGCTTTCACACTGGTTGCAATTATTCGTTTTCTACGATGGAAAAACTGTTTTATTTATATTGTATTTTGTGCTTCTGGCGTTCACTTCTTAGGCCCTAACTATTCGATCTGATGGAACAATGCCCTAGGGTGAAGCCTAGGTTGCCCGCAACGTAGAAATGGCCATAACTTTTACACTGGTGGCAATTATTCGTTTTATACAATGGAAAAAATGTTGTATTTATATTGTATTTTATGCTTCTGGCGTTGACTTCTTAGGCCCTAACTATTAGATCTGGTGGAGCAATGCCTCAGAGTTAAGTCTAGGATGCCCGAAACGCCGAAATGATCATTACTTTCACGCTTGTTGCAATTATTCCTGTTATACGATGAAAAGACCGTCGTATTTTTATTGTATTTTATGCTTCAGGCGTAGGCTTCTAAGGACGTAGCTATTCGATATGGTGGAGCACCGCCCTAGAGTGAAGCCTAGGTTGCCCGCAACGTAGAAATGACCATTACTTTCACACTGTGTGCAATTATTCCATTTATACGATGGAAAGGCTGTTGTATTTATATTGTATTTTATGCTTCTGGCGTTCACTTCTTAGGCCCTAACTATTCGATCTGGTGGAACAACGCACTAGGGTGAAGTCTAGGTTGCCCGGAACGTAGAAATGATCATAACTTTTACACTGGTAGCAATTATCCGTTTTATACAATGGAAAAACTGTTCTATTTATTTTGTATTTTATGCTTCGGGCGTTGACTTCTAAGGCCCTAACTGTTTGATCTGGTGGAGCAACGCCCTAGAGTGAAGCCTAGGTTGCCCGGAACGTAGAAATGACCATTACTTTCACACTGTTTGCATTTATTCCTTTTATACGATGGAAAAGCTGTTGTATTTATATCGTATTTTATGCTTCTGGCGTTGGCTTCTAAGGCATAGCCATTCGATCTAGTGGAGCAACGCCCTAGAGTGAAGCGTAGGTTGCCCGGAAAGTAGAAATGACCATAACTTTCACACTGGTAGCAATTATTCGTTTTATACGATGGAAAAACTGTTCTATTTATTTTATACTTTATGCTTCGGGCGTTGACTTCTAAGGCCCTAACTATTCGATCTGGTGGAGCAACGCCCTAGAGTGAAGCCTAGGTTGCCCGGTACGTAGAAATGAATATCACTATCAAACTGGTTGCAATTATTTGTTTTATACGATGGGAATGCTGTTGTATTTATATCGTATTTTATGCTTCTGGCGTTGACTTCTTAGGCCCTAACTATTCCATCTAGTGGAACAACGCCCTAGGGTGAACCCTAGGTTGCCCGGAAAGCAGAAATGACCATAACTTTTACACTGGTAGCAATTATTCGTTTTATACAATGGAAAAACTGTTGTATTTATTTTGTATTTTATGCTTCGGGCGTTGACTTCTAAGGCCCTAACTGTTTAATCTGGTGGAGCAACGCCCTAGAGTGAAGCCTAGGTTGCCCGAAACGTAGAAATGACCATTACTTTCACACTGTTTGCAATTATTCCTTTTATACGATGGAAAAACTGTTCTATTTATTTTGTATTTTATGTTTCGGGCGTTGACTTCTTTGGCCCTAACAATTCGATCTGGTGGAGCAACGCCCTAGAGGGAAGCCTAGGTTGCCTGGAACGTAGAAATGACCATCACTTTCACACGGGTTGCAATTATTCCTGTTATAGGATGGAAAGGCTGTTGTATTTTTATTGCATTTTATGCTTCTGGCGTTCACTTCTTAGGCTCTAACTATTCTATCTGGTGGAACAACGCCCTGGGGTGAAGCCTAGGTTGCCCGGAACGTAGAAATGACCATAAGTTTCATAATGGTTGCAATTATTCATTTTATACGATGGAAAAGCGGTTGTATTTATATTGTATTTTATGCTCCTGGCGTTGACTTCTAAGGCCGTAGCTATTAGACGTGGTGGAGCAACGCCCTAGAGTGACGCCTAGGTTGACCGGAACGTAGAAATGACCATTACTTTCTCAATGTCAGCAATTATTCATCTTATACGATGGAAAAACTGTTGTACTTATACTGTATTTTATCCTTCTGGCGTTAAATTCGAGGTCCCTAGCTATTCGATCTGGTGGAGCAACGCCCTAGAGTGAAACATAGGTTACCCGGGACGTAGAAATGACCAGTACTTTCACACTGGTTGCAGTTATTCGTTTTATACAATGGAAAAACTGTTCTATTTATTTTGCATTTTATGCTTCGGGCGTTGACTTCTAAGGCCCTAGCTATTCCATCTGGTGGAGCAACACCCTACCGTGAAGTCTAGGTTGCCCGGAACGTAGAAATGACAATTCCTTCCACACTGTTTGCAAATATACATTATATACGATGGAAAAGCTATTGTACTTATATTGTAATTTATGCTTCTTGCGTTGACTTCTTAGGCCGTAACTGTTTGATCTGGTGGAGCACCGCCCTAGAGTGAAGCCTAGGTTGCCCGGAACGTAGAACATACCATTACCTTCACACTGGTTACAATCATTCGTTTTTTACGATGGAAAAGCTGTTGTATTTATTTTGTATTTTATTCTTCTGGTGTTGACTTCTTAGGCCCTAACTATTCGATCTGGTGGACCAACGCCGTAGAGTGAAGCCTAGCTTGCCCAGAACGTAGAAATGACCATTGCTTTCACACTGGTTGCAATTATTCGTTCTTTACGATGGAAAAGCTGTTGTATTTATATTGTATTTTATGCCTCTGGCGTTGACTTCTAAGGCCCTAGCTATTCGATCTAGTGGAGCAACGCCCAAGAGTGAAGCCTAGGTTGCCCGGAACGTAGAAATGACCATCACTTTCAAACTGGTTGCAATTAATCCTGTTTTACGATGGAAAAACTGTTGTATTTTTAGTGCATCTTATGCTTCGGGCGTTGACTTATAAGGCCCTGACTATTCAGTCTGTTGGAGCAACGCCCTAGAGTGAAGCCTAGGTTGCTCGGAATGTAGAAATGACCATAGCTTTCACACTGGTTGCAATTATTCGTTTTATATGATGGAAAATCTGTTGTATTTATATTGTATTTTATGCTTCTGGCGTTCACTTCTTAGGCCCTAACTATTCGATCTGGTGGAACAACGGCCTAAGGTGAAGCCTAGGTTGCCCGCAACGTAGAAATGGCCATAACTTTTACACTGGTAGCAATTATTCGTTTTATACAATGGAAAAAATGTTGTATTTATATTGTATTTTATGCTTCTGGCGTTGACTTCTTAGGCCCTAACTATTCGATCTGGTGGAGCAATGCCTCAGAGTTAAGTCTAGGATGCCCGAAACGCCGAAATGATCATTACTTTCACGCTTGTTGCAATTATTCCTGTTATACGATGAAAAGACCGTCGTATTTTTATTGTATTTTATGCTTCAGGCGTAGGCTTCTAAGGACGTAGCTATTCGATGTGGTGGAGCACCGCTCTAGAGTGAAGCCTAGGTTGCCCGCAACGTAGAAATGACCATTACTTTCACACTGTGTGCAATTATTCCATTTATACGATGGAAAGGCTGTTGTATTTATATTGTATTTTATGCTTCTGGCGTTCACTTCTTAGGCCCTAACTATTCGATCTGGTGGAACAACGCACTAGGGTGAAGTCTAGGTTGCCCGGAACGTAGAAATGATCATAACTTTTACACTGGTAGCAATTATCCGTTTTATACAATGGAAAAACTGTTCTATTTATTTTGTATTTTATGCTTCGGGCGTTGACTTCTAAGGCCCTAACTGTTTGATCTGGTGGAGCAACGCCCTAGAGTGAAGCCTAGGTTGCCCGGAACGTAGAAATGACCATTACTTTCACACTGTTTGCATTTATTCCTTTTATACGATGGAAAAGCTGTTGTATTTATATCGTATTTTATGCTTCTGGCGTTGGCTTCTAAGGCATAGCCATTCGATCTAGTGGAGCAACGCCCTAGAGTGAAGCGTAGGTTGCCCGGAAAGTAGAAATGACCATAACTTTCACACTGGTAGCAATTATTCGTTTTATACGATGGAAAAACTGTTCCATTTATTTTATACTTTATGCTTCGGGCGTTGACTTCTAAGGCCCTAACTATTCGATCTGGTGGAGCAACGCCCTAGAGTGAAGCCTAGGTTGCCCGGTACGTAGAAATGAATATCACTATCAAACTGGTTGCAATTATTTGTTTTATACGATGGGAAAGCTGTTGTATTTATATCGTATTTTATGCTTCTGGCGTTGACTTCTTAGGCCCTAACTATTCCATCTGGTGGAACAACGCCCTAGGGTGAACCCTAGGTTGCCCGGAAAGCAGAAATGACCATAACTTTTACACTGGTAGCAATTATTCGTTTTATACAATGGAAAAACTGTTGTATTTATTTTGTATTTTATGCTTCGGGCGTTGACTTCTAAGGCCCTAACTGTTTAATCTGGTGGAGCAACGCCCTAGAGTGAAGCCTAGGTTGCCCGAAACGTAGAAATGACCATTACTTTCACACTGTTTGCAATTATTCCTTTTATACGATGGAAAAACTGTTCTATTTATTTTGTATTTTATGTTTCGGGCGTTGACTTCTTTGGCCCTAACAATTCGATCTGGTGGAGCAACGCCCTAGAGGGAAGCCTAGGTTGCCTGGAACGTAGAAATGACCATCACTTTCACACGGGTTGCAATTATTCCTGTTATAGGATGGAAAGGCTGTTGTATTTTTATTGCATTTTATGCTTCTGGCGTTCACTTCTTAGGCTCTAACTATTCTATCTGGTGGAACAACGCCCTGGGGTGAAGCCTAGGTTGCCCGGAACGTAGAAATGACCATAAGTTTCATAATGGTTGCAATTATTCATTTTATACGATGGAAAAGCGGTTGTATTTATATTGTATTTTATGCTCCTGGCGTTGACTTCTAAGGCCGTAGCTATTAGACGTGGTGGAGCAACGCCCTAGAGTGACGCCTAGGTTGACCGGAACGTAGAAATGACCATTACTTTCTCAATGTCTGCAATTATTCATCTTATACGATGGAAAAACTGTTGTACTTATACTGTATTTTATCCTTCTGGCGTTAAATTCGAAGTCCCTAGCTATTCGATCTGGTGGAGCAACGCCCTAGAGTGAAACATAGGTTACCCGGGACGTAGAAATGACCAGTACTTTCACACTGGTTGCAGTTATTCGTTTTATACAATGGAAAAACTGTTCTATTTATTTTGCATTTTATGCTTCGGGCGTTGACTTCTAAGGCCCTAGCTATTCCATCTGGTGGAGCAACACCCTACCGTGAAGTCTAGGTTGCCCGGAACGTAGAAATGACAATTACTTCCACACTGTTTGCAAATATACATTATATACGATGGAAAAGCTATTGTACTTATATTGTAATTTATGCTTCTTGCGTTGACTTCTTAGGCCGTAACTGTTTGATCTGGTGGAGCAC
The DNA here is from genome assembly GCF_051401765.1 of Calliopsis andreniformis. NCBI lineage: Eukaryota > Metazoa > Arthropoda > Insecta > Hymenoptera > Andrenidae > Calliopsis > Calliopsis andreniformis. The sequence goes on from NC_135072.1 coordinate 17,697,631, forward strand.
CGCCCTAGAGTGAAGCCTAGGTTGCCCGGAACGTAGAACATACCATTACCTTCACACTGGTTACAATTATTCCTGTTATACGATGGAAAAACTGTTGCACCTTTATTGTATTTTATGCTTCTGGCGTTGACTTCATAGGCCCTAACTATTCGATCTGGTGGAGCAACGTCCTAGAGTGAAGCCTAGGTTGACGGGAACGTAGAAATGACCATATCTTTCACACTGGTTGCAATTATTCGTTTTCTACGATGGAAAAACTGTTGTATTTATATTGTATTTTGTGCTTCTGGCGTTCACTTCTTAGGGCCTAACTATTCGATCTGATGGAACAATGCCCTAGGGTGAAGCCTAGGTTGCCCGGAACGTAGAAATGACCATAACTTTTACACTGGTAGCAATTATTCGTTTTATAAAATGGAAAAACTGTTCTATTTATTTTGTATTTTATGCTTCGGGCGTTGACTTCTAAGGCCCTAACTGTTTGATCTGGTGGAGCAACGCCCTAGAGTGAAGCCTAAGTTGCCCGGAACGTAGAAATGACAATTACTTTCACACTGTTTGCAATTATTCCTTTTATACGATGCAAAAGCTGTTGTATTTATATCGTATTTTATGCTTCTGGCGTTGACTTCTAAGGACCTAACTATTCGATCTGGTGGAGCAACGCCCTAGAGTGAAGCCTAGGTTGCTCGGAATGTAGAAATAACCATAACTTTCACACTGGTTGCAATTATTCGTTTTTTACGATGGAAAAGCTGTTGTATTTATTTTGTATTTTATTCCTCTGGTGTTGACTTCTTAGGCCCTAACTATTCGATCTGGTGGAACAACGCCGTAGAGTGAAGCCTAGGTTGCCCAGAACGTAGAAATGACCATTGCTTTCACACTGCTTGCAATTATTCCTTTTATACCATGGAAAAGCTGTTGTATTTATATCGTATTTTATGCTTCTGGCGTTGACTTCTAAGGACCTAACTATTCGATCTGGAGGAGCAACGCCCTAGAATGAAGCCTAGGTTGCTCGGAATATAGAAATGACCATAACTTTCACACTGGTTGCAATTATTCGTTTTCTACGATGGAAAAACTGTTGTATTTATATTGTATTTTATGCTTCTGGCGTTCACTTCTTAGGCCCTAACTATTCGATCTGGTGGAACAACGGCCTAAGGTGAAGCCTAGGTTGCCCGCAACGTAGAAATGGCCATAACTTTTACACTGGTAGCAATTATTCGTTTTATACAATGGAAAAAATGTTGTATTTATATTGTATTTTATGCTTCTGGCGTTGACTTCTTAGGCCCTAACTATTCGATCTGGTGGAGCAATGCCTCAGAGTTAAGTCTAGGATGCCCGAAACGCCGAAATGATCATTACTTTCACGCTTGTTGCAATTATTCCTGTTATACGATGAAAAGACCGTTGTATTTTTATTGTATTTTATGCTTCAGGCGTAGGCTTCTAAGGACGTAGCTATTCGATATGGTGGAGCACCGCCCTAGAGTGAAGCCTAGGTTGCCCGCAACGTAGAAATGACCATTACTTTCACACTGTGTGCAATTATTCCATTTATACGATGGAAAGGCTGTTGTATTTATATTGTATTTTATGCTTCTGGCGTTCACTTCTTAGGCCCTAACTATTCGATCTGGTGGAACAACGCACTAGGGTGAAGTCTAGGTTGCCCGGAACGTAGAAATGATCATAACTTTTACACTGGTAGCAATTATCCGTTTTATACAATGGAAAAACTGTTCTATTTATTTTGTATTTTGTGCTTCTGGCGTTCACTTCTTAGGGCCTAACTATTCGATCTGATGGAACAATGCCCTAGGGTGAAGCCTAGGTTGCCCGGAACGTAAAAATGACCATAACTTTTACACTGGTAGCAATTATTCGTTTTATAAAATGGAAAAACTGTTCTATTTATTTTGTATTTTATGCTTCGGGCGTTGACTTCTAAGGCCCTAACTGTTTGATCTGGTGGAGCAACGCCCTAGAGTGAAGCCTAAGTTGCCCGGAACGTAGAAATGACAAGTACTTTCACACTGTTTGCAATTATTCCTTTTATACGATGCAAAAGCTGTTGTATTTATATCGTATTTTATGCTTCTGGCGTTGACTTCTAAGGACCTAACTATTCGATCTGGTGGAGCAACGCCCTAGAGTGAAGCCTAGGTTGCTCGGAATGTAGAAATAACCATAACTTTCACACTGGTTGCAATTATTCGTTTTTTACGATGGAAAAGCTGTTGTATTTATTTTGTATTTTATTCCTCTGGTGTTGACTTCTTAGGCCCTAACTATTCGATCTGGTGGAACAACGCCGTAGAGTGAAGCCTAGGTTGCCCAGAACGTAGAAATGACCATTGCTTTCACACTGTTTGCAATTATTCCTTTTATACCATGGAAAAGCTGTTGTATTTATATCGTATTTTATGCTTCTGGCGTTGACTTCTAAGGACCTAACTATTCGATCTGGAGGAGCAACGCCCTAGAGTGAAGCCTAGGTTGCTCGGAATATACAAATGACCATAACTTTCACACTGGTTGCAATTATTCGTTTTCTACGATGGAAAAACTGTTGTATTTATATTGTATTTTATGCTTCTGGCGTTCACTTCTTAGGCCCTAACAATTCGATCTGGTGGAACAACGGCCTAAGGTGAAGCCTAGGTTGCCCGCAACGTAGAAATGGCCATAACTTTTACACTGGTAGCAATTATTCGTTTTATACAATGGAAAAAATGTTGTATTTATATTGTATTTTATGCTTCTGGCGTTGACTTCTTAGGCCCTAACTATTCGATCTGGTGGAGCAATGCCTCAGAGTTAAGTCTAGGATGCCCGAAACGCCGAAATGATCATTACTTTCACGCATGTAGCAATTATTCCTGTTATACGATGAAAAGACCGTTGTATTTTTATTGTATTTTATGCTTCAGGCGTAGGCTTCTAAGGACGTAGCTATTCGATATGGTGGAGCACCGCCCTAGAGTGAAGCCTAGGTTGCCCGCAACGTAGAAATGACCATTACTTTCACACTGTGTGCAATTATTCCATTTATACGATGGAAAGGCTGTTGTATTTATATTGTATTTTTGCTTCTGGCGTTCACTTCTTAGGCCCTAACTATTCGATCTGGTGGAACAACGCACTGGGGTGAAGTCTAGGTTGCCCGGAACGTAGAAATGATCATAACTTTTACACTGGTAGCAATTATCCGTTTTATACAATGGAAAAACTGTTCTATTTATTTTGTATTTTATGCTTCGGGCGTTGACTTCTAAGGCCCTAACTGTTTGATCTGGTGGAGCAACGCCCTAGAGTGAAGCCTAGGTTGCCCGGAACGTAGAAATGACCATTACCTTCACACTGTTTGCATTTATCCCTTTTATACGATGGAAAAGCTGTTGTATTTATATCGTATTTTATGCTTCTGGCGTTGGCTTCTAAGGCATAGCCATTCGATCTAGTGGAGCAACGCCCTAGGGTGAAGCCTAGGTTGCCCGGAAAGTAGAAATGACCATAACTTTCACACTGGTAGCAATTATTCGTTTTATACGATGGAAAAACTGTTCTATTTATTTTATACTTTATGCTTCGGGCGTTGACTTCTAAGGCCCTAACTATTCGATCTGGTGGAGCAACGCCCTAGACTGAAGCCTAGGTTGCCCGGTACGTAGAAATGACCATCACTATCAAACTGGTTGCAATTATTTGTTTTATACGATGGAAAAGCTGTTGTATTTATATCGTATTTTATGCTTCTGGCGTTGACTTCTTAGGCCCTAACTATTCCATCTGGTGGAACAACGCCCTAGGGTGAACCCTAGGTTGCCCGGGAAGCAGAAATGACCATAACTTTTACACTGGTAGCAATTATTCGTTTTATACAATGGAAAAACTGTTCTATTTATTTTGTATTTTATGCTTCGGGCGTTGACTTCTAAGGCCCTAACTGTTTAATCTGGTGGAGCAACGCCCTAGAGTGAAGCCTAGGTTGCCCGAAACGTAGAAATGACCATTACTTTCACACTGTTTGCAATTATTCCTTTTATACGATGGAAAAACTGTTCTATTTATTTTGTATTTTATGCTTCGGGCGTTGACTTCTTTGGCCCTAACAATTCGATCTGGTGGAGCAACGCCCTAGAGGGAAGCCTAGGTTGCCTGGAACGTAGAAATGACCATCACTTTCACACGGGTTGCAATTATTCCTGTTATAGGATGGAAAGGCTGTTGTATTTTTATTGCATTTTATGCTTCTGGCGTTCACTTCTTAGGCTCTAACTATTCTATCTGGTGGAACAACGCCCTGTGGTGAAGCCTAGGTTGCCCGGAACGTAGAAATGACCATAAGTTTCATAATGGTTGCAATTATTCATTTTATACGATGGAAAAGCGGTTGTATTTATATTGTATTTTATGCTCCTGGCTTTGACTTCTAAGGCCGTAGCTATTAGACGTGGTGGAGCAACGCCCTAGAGTGACGCCTAGGTTGACCGGAACGTAGAAATGACCATTACTTTCTCAATGTCTGCAATTATTCATCTTATACGATGGAAAAACTGTTGTACTTATACTGTATTTTATCCTTCTGGCGTTAAATTCGAGGTCCCTAGCTATTCGATCTGGTGGAGCAACGCCCTAGAGTGAAACATAGGTTACCCGGGACGTAGAAATGACCAGTACTTTCACACTGGTTGCAGTTATTCGTTTTATACAATGGAAAAACTGTTCTATTTATTTTGCATTTTATGCTTCGGGCGTTGACTTCTAAGGCCCTAGCTATTCCATCTGGTGGAGCAACACCCTACCGTGAAGTCTAGGTTGCCCGGAACGTAGAAATGACAATTACTTCCACACTGTTTGCAAATATACATTATATACGATGGAAAAGCTATTGTACTTATATTGTAATTTATGCTTCTTGCGTTGACTTCTTAGGCCGTAACTGTTTGATCTGGTGGAGCACCGCCCTAGAGTGAAGCCTAGGTTGCCCGGAACGTAGAACATACCATTACCTTCACACTGGTTACAATTATTCGTTTTTTACGATGGAAAAGCTGTTGTATTTATTTTGTATTTTATTCTTCTGGTGTTGACTTCTTAGGCCCTAACTATTCGATCTGGTGGACCAACGCCGTAGAGTGAAGCCTAGCTTGCCCAGAACGTAGAAATGACCATTGCTTTCACACTGGTTGCAATTATTCGTTCTTTACGATGGAAAAGCTGTTGTATTTATATTGTATTTTATGCCTCTGGCGTTGACTTCTAAGGCCCTAGCTATTCGATCTAGTGGAGCAACGCCCTAGAGTGAAGCCTAGGTTGCCCGGAACGTAGAAATGACCATCACTTTCAAACTGGTTGCAATTAATCCTGTTTTACGATGGAAAAACTGTTGTATTTTTAGTGCATCTTATGCTTCGGGCGTTGACTTATAAGGCCCTGACTATTCAGTCTGTTGGAGCAACGCCCTAGAGTGAAGCCTAGGTTGCTCGGAATGTAGAAATGACCATAGCTTTCACACTGGTTGCAATTATTCGTTTTATATGATGGAAAATCTGTTGTATTTATATTGTATTTTATGCTTCTGGCGTTCACTTCTTAGGCCCTAACTATTCGATCTGGTGGAACAACGGCCTAAGGTGAAGCCTAGGTTGCCCGCAACGTAGAAATGGCCATAACTTTTACACTGGTAGCAATTATTCGTTTTATACAATGGAAAAAATGTTGTATTTATATTGTATTTTATGCTTCTGCGTTGACTTCTTAGGCCCTAACTATTCGATCTGGTGGAGCAATGCCTCAGAGTTAAGTCTAGGATGCCCGAAACGCCGAAATGATCATTACTTTAACGCTTGTTGCAATTATTCCTGTTATACGATGAAAAGACCGTCGTATTTTTATTGTATTTTATGCTTCAGGCGTAGGCTTCTAAGGACGTAGCTATTCGATGTGGTGGAGCACCGCCCTAGAGTGAAGCCTAGGTTGCCCGCAACGTAGAAATGACCATTACTTTCACACTGTGTGCAATTATTCCATTTATACGATGGAAAGGCTGTTGTATTTATATTGTATTTTATGCTTCTGGCGTTCACTTCTTAGGCCCTAACTATTCGATCTGGTGGAACAACGCACTAGGGTGAAGTCTAGGTTGCCCGGAACGTAGAAATGATCATAACTTTTACACTGGTAGCAATTATCCGTTTTATACAATGGAAAAACTGTTCTATTTATTTTGTATTTTATGCTTCGGGCGTTGACTTCTAAGGCCCTAACTGTTTGATCTGGTGGAGCAACGCCCTAGAGTGAAGCCTAGGTTGCCCGGAACGTAGAAATGACCATTACTTTCACACTGTTTGCATTTATTCCTTTTATACGATGGAAAAGCTGTTGTATTTATATCGTATTTTATGCTTCTGGCGTTGGCTTCTAAGGCATAGCCATTCGATCTAGTGGAGCAACGCCATAGAGTGAAGCGTAGGTTGCCCGGAAAGTAGAAATGACCATAACTTTCACACTGGTAGCAATTATTCGTTTTATACGATGGAAAAACTGTTCTATTTATTTTATACTTTATGCTTCGGGCGTTGACTTCTAAGGCCCTAACTATTCGATCTGGTGGAGCAACGCCCTAGAGTGAAGCCTAGGTTGCCCGGTACGTAGAAATGAAAATCACTATCAAACTGGTTGCAATTATTTGTTTTATACGATGGGAAAGCTGTTGTATTTATATCGTATTTTATGCTTCTGGCGTTGACTTCTTAGGCCCTAACTATTCCATCTGGTGGAACAACGCCCTAGGGTGAACCCTAGGTTGCCCGGAAAGCAGAAATGACCATAACTTTTACACTGGTAGCAATTATTCGTTTTATACAATGGAAAAACTGTTGTATTTATTTTGTATTTTATGCTTCGGGCGTTGACTTCTAAGGCCCTAACTGTTTAATCTGGTGGAGCAACGCCCTAGAGTGAAGCCTAGGTTGCCCGAAACGTAGAAATGACCATTACTTTCACACTGTTTGCAATTATTCCTTTTATACGATGGAAAAACTGTTCTATTTATTTTGTATTTTATGTTTCGGGCGTTGACTTCTTTGGCCCTAACAATTCGATCTGGTGGAGCAACGCCCTAGAGGGAAGCCTAGGTTGCCTGGAACGTAGAAATGACCATCACTTTCACACGGGTTGCAATTATTCCTGTTATAGGATGGAAAGGCTGTTGTATTTTTATTGCATTTTATGCTTCTGGCGTTCACTTCTTAGGCTCTAACTATTCTATCTGGTGGAACAACGCCCTGGGGTGAAGCCTAGGTTGCCCGGAACGTAGAAATGACCATAAGTTTCATAATGGTTGCAATTATTCATTTTATACGATGGAAAAGCGGTTGTATTTATATTGTATTTTATGCTCCTGGCGTTGACTTCTAAGGCCGTAGCTATTAGACGTGGTGGAGCAACGCCCTAGAGTGACGCCTAGGTTGACCGGAACGTAGAAATGACCATTACTTTCACACTGCTTGCAATTATTCCTTTTATACCATGGAAAAGCTGTTGTATTTATATCGTATTTTATGCTTCTGGCGTTGACTTCTAAGGACCTAACTATTCGATCTGGAGGAGCAACGCCCTAGAGTGAAGCCTAGGTTGCTCGGAATATAGAAATGACCATAACTTTCACACTGGTTGCAATTATTCGTTTTCTACGATGGAAAAACTGTTGTATTTATATTGTATTTTATGCTTCTGGCGTTCACTTCTTAGGCCCTAACTATTCGATCTGGTGGAACAACGGCCTAAGGTGAAGCCTAGGTTGCCCGCAACGTAGAAATGGCCATAACTTTTACACTGGTAGCAATTATTCGTTTTATACAATGGAAAAAATGTTGTATTTATACTGTATTTTATGCTTCTGGCGTTGACTTCTTAGGCCCTAGCTATTCGATCTGGTGGAGCAATGCCTCAGAGTTAAGTCTAGGATGCCCGAAACGCCGAAATGATCATTACTTTCACGCTTGTTGCAATTATTCCTGTTATACGATGAAAAGACCGTTGTATTTTTATTGTATTTTATGCTTCAGGCGTAGGCTTCTAAGGACGTAGCTATTCGATATGGTGGAGCACCGCCCTAGAGTGAAGCCTAGGTTGCCCGCAACGTAGAAATGACCATTACTTTCACACTGTGTGCAATTATTCCATTTATACGATGGAAAGGCTGTTGTATTTATATTGTATTTTATGCTTCTGGCGTTCACTTCTTAGGCCCTAACTATTCGATCTGGTGGAACAACGCACTAGGGTGAAGTCTAGGTTGCCCGGAACGTAGAAATGATCATAACTTTTACACTGGTAGCAATTATCCGTTTTATACAATGGAAAAACTGTTCTATTTATTTTGTATTTTGTGCTTCTGGCGTTCACTTCTTAGGGCCTAACTATTCGATCTGATGGAACAATGCCCTAGGGTGAAGCCTAGGTTGCCCGGAACGTAGAAATGACCATAACTTTTACACTGGTAGCAATTATTCGTTTTATAAAATGGAAAAACTGTTCTATTTATTTTGTATTTTATGCTTCGGGCGTTGACTTCTAAGGCCCTAACTGTTTGATCTGGTGGAGCAACGCCCTAGAGTGAAGCCTAAGTTGCCCGGAACGTAGAAATGACAATTACTTTCACACTGTTTGCAATTATTCCTTTTATACGATGCAAAAGCTGTTGTATTTATATCGTATTTTATGCTTCTGGCGTTGACTTCTAAGGACCTAACTATTCGATCTGGTGGAGCAACGCCCTAGAGTGAAGCCGAGGTTGCTCGGAATGTAGAAATAACCATAACTTTCACACTGGTTGCAATTATTCGTTTTTTACGATGGAAAAGCTGTTGTATTTATTTTGTATTTTATTCCTCTGGTGTTGACTTCTTAGGCCCTAACTATTCGATCTGGTGGAACAACGCCGTAGAGTGAAGCCTAGGTTGCCCAGAACGTAGAAATGACCATTGCTTTCACACTGTTTGCAATTATTCCTTTTATACCATGGAAAAGCTGTTGTATTTATATCGTATTTTATGCTTCTGGCGTTGACTTCTAAGGACCTAACTATTCGATCTGGAGGAGCAACGCCCTAGAGTGAAGCCTAGGTTGCTCGGAATATAGAAATGACCATAACTTTCACACTGGTTGCAATTATTCGTTTTCTACGATGGAAAAACTGTTGTATTTATATTGTATTTTATGCCTCTGGCGTTCACTTCTTAGGCCCTAACAATTCGATCTGGTGGAACAACGGCCTAAGGTGAAGCCTAGGTTTCCCGCAACGTAGAAATGGCCATAACTTTTACACTGGTAGCAATTATTCGTTTTATACAATGGAAAAAATGTTGTATTTATATTGTATTTTATGCTTCTGGCGTTGACTTCTTAGGCCCTAACTATTCGATCTGGTGGAGCAATGCCTCAGAGTTAAGTCTAGGATGCCCGAAACGCCGAAATGATCATTACTTTCACGCTTGTTGCAATTATTCCTGTTATACGATGAAAAGACCGTTGTATTTTTATTGTATTTTATGCTTCAGGCGTAGGCTTCTAAGGACGTAGCTATTCGGTATGGTGGAGCACCGCCCTAGAGTGAAGCCTAGGTTGCCCGCAACGTAGAAATGACCATTACTTGCACACTGTGTGCAATTATTCCATTTATACGATGGAAAGGCTGTTGTATTTATATTGTATTTTATGCTTCTGGCGTTCACTTCTTAGGCCCTAACTATTCGATCTGGTGGAACAACGCACTAGGGTGAAGTCTAGGTTGCCCGGAACGTAGAAATGATCATAACTTTTACACTGGTAGCAATTATCCGTTTTATACAATGGAAAAACTGTTCTATTTATTTTGTATTTTATGCTTCGGGCGTTGACTTCTAAGGCCCTAACTGTTTGATCTGGTGGAGCAACGCCCTAGAGTGAAGCCTAGGTTGCCCGGAACGTAGAAATGACCATCACTATCAAACTGGTTGCAATTATTTGTTTTATACGATGGAAAAGCTGTTGTATTTATATCGTATTTTATGCTTCTGGCGTTGACTTCTTAGGCCCTAACTATTCCATCTGGTGGAACAATGCCCTAGGGTGAACCCTAGGTTGCCCGGAAAGCAGAAATGACCATAACTTTTACACTGGTAGCAATTATTCGTTTTATACAATGGAAAAACTGTTCTATTTATTTTGTATTTTATGCTTCGGGCGTTGACTTCTAAGGCCCTAACAATTCGATCTGGTGGAGCAACGCCCTAGAGGGAAGCCTAGGTTGCCTGGAACGTAGAAATGACCATCACTTTCACACGGGTTGCAATTATTCCTGTTATAGGATGGAAAGGCTGTTGTATTTTTATTGCATTTTATGCTTCTGGCGTTCACTTCTTAGGCTCTAACTATTCTATCTGGTGGAACAACGCCCTGGGGTGAAGCCTAGGTTGCCCGGAACGTAGAAATGACCATAAGTTTCATAATGGTTGCAATTATTCATTTTATACGATGGAAAAGCGGTTGTATTTATATTGTATTTTATGCTCCTGGCGCTGACTTCTAAGGCCGTAGCTATTAGACGTGGTGGAGCAGCGCCCTAGAGTGACGCCTAGGTTGACCGGAACGTAGAAATGACCATTACTTTCTCAATGTCTGCAATTATTCATCTTATACGATGGAAAAACTGTTGTACTTATACTGTATTTTATCCTTCTGGCGTTAAATTCGAGGTCCCTATCTATTCGATCTGGTGGAGCAACGCCCTAGAGTGAAACATAGGTTACCCGGGACGTAGAAATGACCAGTACTTTCACACTGGTTGCAGTTATTCGTTTTATACAATGGAAAAACTGTTCAATTTATTTTGCATTTTATGCTTCGGGCGTTGACTTCTAAGGCCCTAGCTATTCCATCTGGTGGAGCAACACCCTACCGTGAAGTCTAGGTTGCCCGGAACGTAGAAATGACAATTACTTCCACACTGTTTGCAAATATACATTATATACGATGGATAAGCTATTGTACTTATATTGTAATTTATGCTTCTTGCGTTGACTTCTTAGGCCGTAACTGTTTGATCTGGTGGAGCACCGCCCTAGAGTGAAGCCTAGGTTGCCCGGAACGTAGAACATACCATTACCTTCACACTGGTTACAATTATTCGTTTTTTACGATGGAAAAGCTGTTGTATTTATTTTGTATTTTATTCTTCTGGTGTTGACTTCTTAGGCCCTAACTATTCGATCTGGTGGACCAACGCCGTAGAGTGAAGCCTAGGTTGCCCAGAACGTAGAAATGACCATTGCTTTCACACTGGTTGCAATTATTCGTTCTTTACGATGGAAAAGCTGTTGTATTTATATTGTATTTTATGCCTCTGGCGTTGACTTCTAAGGCCCTAGCTATTCGATCTAGTGGAGCAACGCCCTAGAGTGAAGCCTAGGTTGCCCGGAACGTAGAAATGACCATAACTTTTACACTGGTAGCAATTATTCGTTTTATAAAATGGAAAAACTGTTCTATTTATTTTGTGTTTTATGCTTCGGGCGTTGACTTCTAAGGCCCTAACTGTTTGATCTGGTGGAGCAACGCCCTAGAGTGAAGCCTAAGTTGCCCGGAACGTAGAAATGACAATTACTTTCACACTGTTTGCAATTATTCCTTTTATACGATGCAAAAGCTGTTGTATTTATATCGTATTTTATGCTTCTGGCGTTGACTTCTAAGGACCTAACTATTCGATCTGGTGGAGCAACGCCCTAGGGTGAACCCTAGGTTGCCCGGAAAGCAGAAATGAGCATAACTTTTACACTGGTTGCTGTTATTCGTTTTATACAATGGAAAAACTGTTCTATTTATTTTGCATTTTATGCTTCGGGCGTTGACTTCTAAGGCCCTAGCTATTCCATCTGGTGGAGCAACACCCTAGCGTGAAGTCTAGGTTGCCCGGAACGTAGAAATGACAATTACTTCCACACTGTTTGCAAATATACATTATATACGATGGAAAAGCTGTTGTACTTATATTGTAATTTATGCTTCTTGCGTTGACTTCTTAGGCCGTAACTGTTTGATCTGGTGGAGCACCGCCCTAGAGTGAAGCCTAGGTTGCCGGAACGTAGAACATACCATTACCTTCACACTGGTTACAATTATTACTGTTATACGATGGAAAAACTGTTGCACCTTTATTGTATTTTATGCTTCTGGCGTTGACTTCATAGGCCCTAACTATTCGATCTGGTGGAGCAACGTCCTAGAGTGAAGCCTAGGTTGCCCGCAACGTAGAAATGACCATTACTTTCACACTGTGTGCAATTATTCCTTTTATACGATGGAAAAGCTGTTGTATTTATATCGTATTTTATGCTTCTGGCGTTGACTTCTAAGGCCCTAACTATTCCATCTGGTGGAACAACGCCCTAGGGTGTACCCTAGGTTGCCCGGAAAGCAGAAATGACCATAACTTTTACACTGGTTGCAGTTATTCGTTTTATACAATGGAAAAACTGTTCTATTTATTTTGCATTTTATGCTTCGGGCGTTGACTTCTAAGGCCCTAGCTATTCCATGTGGTCGAGCAACACCCTAGCGTGAAGTCTAGGTTGCCCGGAACGTAGAAATGACAATTACTTCTACACTGTTTGCAAATATACATTATATACGATGGAAAAGCTGTTGTACTTATATTGTAATTTATGCTTCTTGCGTTGACTTCTTAGGCCGTAACTGTTTGATCTGGTGGAGCACCGCCCTAGAGTGAAGCCTAGGTTGCCCGGAACGTAGAACATACCATTACCTTCACACTGGTTACATTTATTCCTGTTATACGATGGAAAAACTGTTGCACCTTTATTGTATTTTATGCTTCTGGCGTTGACTTCATAGGCCCTAACTATTCGATCTGGTGGAGCAACGTCCTAGAGTGAAGCCTAGGTTGACGGGAACGTAGAAATGACCATAACTTTCACACTGGTTGCAATTATTCGTTTTCTACGATGGAAAAACTGTTTTATTTATATTGTATTTTGTGCTTCTGACGTTCACTTCTTAGGGCCTAACTATTCGATCTGATGGAACAATGCCCTAGGGTGAAGCCTAGGTTGCCCGGAACGTAGAAATGACCATAACTTTTACACTGGTAGCAATTATTCGTTTTATAAAATGGAAAGACTGTTCTATTTATTTTGTATTTTATGCTTCGGGCGTTGACTTCTAAGGCCCTAACTGTTTGATCTGGTGGAGCAACGCCCTAGAGTGAAGCCTAAGTTGCCCGGAACGTAGAAATGACAATTACTTTCACACTGTTTGCAATTATTCCTTTTATACGATGCAAAAGCTGTTGTATTTATATCGTATTTTATGCTTCTGGCGTTGACTTCTAAGGACCTAACTATTCGATCTGGTGGAGCAACGCCCTAGAGTGAAGCCTAGGTTGCTCGGAATGTAGAAATAACCATAACTTTCACACTGGTTGCAATTATTCGTTTTTTACGATGGAAAAGCTGTTGTATTTATTTTGTATTTTATTCTTCTGGTGTTGACTTCTTAGGCCCTAACTATTCGATCTGGTGGAACAACGCCGTAGAGTGAAGCCTAGGTTGCCCAGAACGTAGAAATGACCATTGCTTTCACACTGGTTGCAATTATTCGTTCTTTACGATGGAAAAGCTGTTGTATTTATATTGTATTTTATGCCTCTGGTGTTGACTTCTAAGGCCCTAGCTATTCGATCTAGTGGAGCAACGCCCTAGAGTGAAGCCTAGGTTGCCCGGAACGTAGAAATGACCATCACTTTCAAACTGGTTGCAATTAATCCTGTTTTACGATGGAAAAACTGTTGTATTTTTAGTGCATCTTATGCTTCGGGCGTTGACTTATAAGGCCCTGACTATTCAGTCTGTTGGAGCAACGCCCTAGAGTGAAGCCTAGGTTGCTCGGAATGTAGAAATGACCATAGCTTTCACACTGGTTGCAATTATTCGTTTTATATGATGGAAAATCTGTTGTATTTATATTGTATTTTATGCTTCTGGCGTTCACTTCTTAGGCCCTAACTATTCGATCTGGTGGAACAACGGCCTAAGGTGAAGCCTAGGTTGCCCGCAACGTAGAAATGGCCATAACTTTTACACTGGTAGCAATTATTCGTTTTATACAATGGAAAAAATGTTGTATTTATATTGTATTTTATGCTTCTGGCGTTGACTTCTTAGGCCCTAACTATTCGATCTGGTGGAGCAATGCTTCAGAGTTAAGTCTAGGATGCCCGAAACGCCGAAATGATCATTACTTTCACGCTTGTTGCAATTATTCCTGTTATACGATGAAAAGACCGTTGTATTTTTGTTGTATTTTATGCTTCAGGCGTAGGCTTCTAAGGACGTAGCTATTCGATATGGTGGAGCACCGCCCTAGAGTGAAGCCTAGGTTGCCCGCAACGTAGAAATGACCATTACTTTCACACTGTGTGCAATTATTCCATTTATACGATGGAAAGGCTGTTGTATTTATATTGTATTTTATGCTTCTGGCGTTCACTTCTTAGGCCCTAACTATTCGATCTGGTGGAACAACGCACTAGGGTGAAGTCTAGGTTGCCCGGAACGTAGAAATGATCATAACTTTTACACTGGTAGCAATTATCCGTTTTATACAATGGAAAAACAGTTCTATTTATTTTGTATTTTATGCTTCGGGCGTTGACTTCTAAGGCCCTAACTGTTTGATCTGGTGGAGCAACGCCCTAGAGTGAAGCCTAGGTTGCCCGGAACGTAGAAATGACCATTACTTTCACACTGTTTGCATTTATCCCTTTTATACGATGGAAAAGCTGTTGTATTTATATCGTATTTTATGCTTCTGGCGTTGGCTTCTAAGGCATAGCCATTCGATCTAGTGGAGCAACGCCCTAGGGTGAAGCCTAGGTTGCCCGGAAAGTAGAAATGACCATAACTTTCACACTGGTAGCAATTATTCGTTTTATACGATGGAAAAACTGTTCTATTTATTTTATACTTTATGCTTCGGGCGTTGACTTCTAAGGCCCTAACTATTCGATCTGGTGGAGCAACGCCCTAGAGTGAAGCCTAGGTTGCCCGGTACGTAGAAATGACCATCACTATCAAACTGGTTGCAATTATTTGTTTTATACGATGGAAAAGCTGTTGTATTTATATCGTATTTTATGCTTCTGGCGTTGACTTCTTAGGCCCTAACTATTCCATCTGGTGGAACAACGCCCTAGGGTGAACCCTAGGTTGCCCGGAAAGCAGAAATGACCATAACTTTTACACTGGTAGCAATTATTCGTTTTATACAATGGAAAAACTGTTCTATTTATTTTGTATTTTATGCTTCGGGCGTTGACTTCTAAGGCCCTAACTGTTTAATCTGGTGGAGCAACGCCCTAGAGTGAAGCCTAGGTTGCCCGAAACGTAGAAATGACCATTACTTTCACACTGTTTGCAATTATTCCTTTTATACGATGGAAAAACTGTTCTATTTATTTTGTATTTTATGCTTCGGGCGTTGACTTCTTTGGCCCTAACTGTTTGATCTGGTGGAGCAACGCCCTAGAGGGAAGCCTAGGTTGCCTGGAACGTAGAAATGACCATCACTTTCACACGGGTTGCAATTATTCCTGTTATAGGATGGAAAGGCTGTTGTATTTTTATTGCATTTTATGCTTCTGGCGTTCACTTCTTAGGCTCTAACTATTCTATCTGGTGGAACAACGCCCTGGGGTGAAGCCTAGGTTGCCCGGAACGTAGAAATGACCATAAGTTTCATAATGGTTGCAATTATTCATTTTATACGATGGAAAAGCGGTTGTATTTATATTGTATTTTATGCTCCTGGCGTTGACTTCTAAGGCCGTAGCTATTAGACGTGGTGGAGCAACGCCCTAGAGTGACGCCTAGGTTGACCGGAACGTAGAAATGACCATTACTTTCTCAATGTCTGCAATTATTCATCTTATACGATGGAAAAACTGTTGTACTTATACTGTATTTTATCCTTCTGGCGTTAAATTCGAGGTCCCTAGCTATTCGATCTGGTGGAGCAACGCCCTAGAGTGAAGCCTAGGTTGCTCGGAATATAGAAATGACCATAACTTTCACACTGGTTGCAATTATTCGTTTTCTACGATGGAAAAACTGTTGATTTATATTGTATTTTATGCTTCTGGCGTTCACTTCTTAGGCCCTAACTATTCGATCTGGTGGAACAACGGCCTAAGGTGAAGCCTAGGTTGCCCGCAACGTAGAAATGGCCATAACTTTTACACTGGTAGCAATTATTCGTTTTATACAATGGAAAAAATGTTGTATTTATACTGTATTTTATGCTTCTGGCGTTGACTTCTTAGGCCCTAACTATTCGATCTGGTGGAGCAATGCCTCAGAGTTAAGTCTAGGATGCCCGAAACGCCGAAATGATCATTACTTTCACGCTTGTTGCAATTATTCCTGTTATACGATGAAAAGACCGTTGTATTTTTATTGTATTTTATGCTTCAGGCGTAGGCTTCTAAGGACGTAGCTATTCGATATGGTGGAGCACCGCCCTAGAGTGAAGCCTAGGTTGCCCGCAACGTAGAAATGACCATTACTTTCACACTGTGTGCAATTATTCCATTTATACGATGGAAAGGCTGTTGTATTTATATTGTATTTTATGCTTCTGGCGTTCACTTCTTAGGCCCTAACTATTCGATCTGGTGGAACAACGCACTAGGGTGAAGTCTAGGTTGCCCGGAACGTAGAAATGATCATAACTTTTACACTGGTAGCAATTATCCGTTTTATACAATGGAAAAACTGTTCTATTTATTTTGTATTTTGTGCTTCTGGCGTTCACTTCTTAGGGCCTAACTATTCGATCTGATGGAACAATGCCCTAGGGTGAAGCCTAGGTTGCCCGGAACGTAGAAATGACCATAACTTTTACACTGGTAGCAATTATTCGTTCTATAAAATGGAAAAACTGTTCTATTTATTTTGTATTTTATGCTTCGGGCGTTGACTTCTAAGGCCCTAACTGTTTGATCTGGTGGAGCAACGCCCTAGAGTGAAGCCTAAGTTGCCCGGAACGTAGAAATGACAATTACTTTCACACTGTTTGCAATTATTCCTTTTATACGATGCAAAAGCTGTTGTATTTATATCGTATTTTATGCTTCTGGCGTTGACTTCTAAGGACCTAACTATTCGATCTGGTGGAGCAACGCCCTAGAGTGAAGCCTAGGTTGCTCGGAATGTAGAAATAACCATAACTTTCACACTGGTTGCAATTATTCGTTTTTTACGATGGAAAAGCTGTTGTATTTATTTTGTATTTTATTCCTCTGGTGTTGACTTCTTAGGCCCTAACTATTCGATCTGGTGGAACAACGCCGTAGAGTGAAGCCTAGGTTGCCCAGAACGTAGAAATGACCATTGCTTTCACACTGTTTGCAATTATTCCTTTTATACCATGGAAAAGCTGTTGTATTTATATCGTATTTTATGCTTCTGGCGTTGACTTCTAAGGACCTAACTATTCGATCTGGAGGAGCAACGCCCTAGAGTGAAGCCTAGGTTGCTCGGAATATAGAAATGACCATAACTTTCACACTGGTTGCAATTATTCGTTTTCTACGATGGAAAAACTGTTGTATTTATATTGTATTTTATGCCTCTGGCGTTCACTTCTTAGGCCCTAACAATTCGATCTGGTGGAACAACGGCCTAAGGTGAAGCCTAGGTTGCCCGCAACGTAGAAATGGCCATAACTTTTACACTGGTAGCAATTATTCGTTTTATACAATGGAAAAAATGTTGTATTTATATTGTATTTTATGCTTCTGGCGTTGACTTCTTAGGCCCTAACTATTCGATCTGGTGGAGCAATGCCTCAGAGTTAAGTCTAGGATGCCCGAAACGCCGAAATGATCATTACTTTCACGCTTGTTGCAATTATTCCTGTTATACGATGAAAAGACCGTTGTATTTTTATTGTATTTTATGCTTCAGGCGTAGGCTTCTAAGGACGTAGCTATTCGGTATGGTGGAGCACCGCCCTAGAGTGAAGCCTAGGTTGCCCGCAACGTAGAAATGACCATTACTTTCACACTGTGTGCAATTATTCCATTTATACGATGGAAAGGCTGTTGTATTTATATTGTATTTTATGCTTCTGGCGTTCACTTCTTAGGCCCTAACTATTCGATCTGGTGGAACAACGCACTAGGGTGAAGTCTAGGTTGCCCGGAACGTAGAAATGATCATAACTTTTACACTGGTAGCAATTATCCGTTTTATACAATGGAAAAACTGTTCTATTTATTTTGTATTTTATGCTTCGGGCGTTGACTTCTAAGGCCCTAACTGTTTGATCTGGTGGAGCAACGCCCTAGAGTGAAGCCTAGGTTGCCCGGAACGTAGAAATGACCATTACTTTCACACTGTTTGCATTTATCCCTTTTATACGATGGAAAAGCTGTTGTATTTATATCGTATTTTATGCTTCTGGCGTTGGCTTCTAAGGCATAGCCATTCGATCTAGTGGAGCAACGCCCTAGGGTGAAGCCTAGGTTGCCCGGAAAGTAGAAATGACCATAACTTTCACACTGGTAGCAATTATTCGTTTTATACGATGGAAAACTGTTCTATTTATTTTATACTTTATGCTTCGGGCGTTGACTTCTAAGGCCCTAACTATTCGATCTGGTGGAGCAACGCCCTAGAGTGAAGCCTAGGTTGCCCGGTACGTAGAAATGACCATCACTATCAAACTGGTTGCAATTATTTGTTTTATACGATGGAAAAGCTGTTGTATTTATATCGTATTTTATGCTTCTGGCGTTGACTTCTTAGGCCCTAACTATTCCATCTGGTGGAACAACGCCCTAGGGTGAACCCTAGGTTGCCCGGAAAGCAGAAATGACCATAACTTTTACACTGGTAGCAATTATTCGTTTTATACAATGGAAAAACTGTTCTATTTATTTTGTATTTTATGCTTCGGGCGTTGACTTCTAAGGCCCTAACAATTCGATCTGGTGGAGCAACGCCCTAGAGGGAAGCCTAGGTTGCCTGGAACGTAGAAATGACCATCACTTTCACACGGGTTGCAATTATTCCTGTTATAGGATGGAAAGGCTGTTGTATTTTTATTGCATTTTATGCTTCTGGCGTTCACTTCTTAGGCTCTAACTATTCTATCTGGTGGAACAACGCCCTGGGGTGAAGCCTAGGTTGCCCGGAACGTAGAAATGACCATAAGTTTCATAATGGTTGCAATTATTCATTTTATACGATGGAAAAGCGGTTGTATTTATATTGTATTTTATGCTCCTGGCGCTGACTTCTAAGGCCGTAGCTATTAGACGTGGTGGAGCAGCGCCCTAGAGTGACGCCTAGGTTGACCGGAACGTAGAAATGACCATTACTTTCTCAATGTCTGCAATTATTCATCTTATACGATGGAAAAACTGTTGTACTTATACTGTATTTTATCCTTCTGGCGTTAAATTCGAGGTCCCTATCTATTCGATCTGGTGGAGCAACGCCCTAGAGTGAAACATAGGTTACCCGGGACGTAGAAATGACCAGTACTTTCACACTGGTTGCAGTTATTCGTTTTATACAATGGAAAAACTGTTCAATTTATTTTGCATTTTATGCTTCGGGCGTTGACTTCTAAGGCCCTAGCTATTCCATCTGGTGGAGCAACACCCTACCGTGAAGTCTAGGTTGCCCGGAACGTAGAAATGACAATTACTTCCACACTGTTTGCAAATATACATTATATACGATGGAAAAGCTATTGTACTTATATTGTAATTTATGCTTCTTGCGTTGACTTCTTAGGCCGTAACTGTTTGATCTGGTGGAGCACCGCCCTAGAGTGAAGCCTAGGTTGCCCGGAACGTAGAACATACCATTACCTTCACACTGGTTACAATTATTCGTTTTTTACGATGGAAAAGCTGTTGTATTTATTTTGTATTTTATTCTTCTGGTGTTGACTTCTTAGGCCCTAACTATTCGATCTGGTGGACCAACGCCGTAGAGTGAAGCCTAGGTTGCCCAGAACGTAGAAATGACCATTGCTTTCACACTGGTTGCAATTATTCGTTCTTTACGATGGAAAAGCTGTTGTATTTATATTGTATTTTATGCCTCTGGCGTTGACTTCTAAGGCCCTAGCTATTCGATCTAGTGGAGCGACGCCCTAGAGTGAAGCCTAGGTTGCCCGGAACGTAGAAATGACCATAACTTTTACACTGGTAGCAATTATTCGTTTTATAAAATGGAAAAACTGTTCTATTTATTTTGTGTTTTATGCTTCGGGCGTTGACTTCTAAGGCCCTAACTGTTTGATCTGGTGGAGCAACGCCCTAGAGTGAAGCCTAAGTTGCCCGGAACGTAGAAATGACAATTACTTTCACACTGTTTGCAATTATTCCTTTTATACGATGCAAAAGCTGTTGTATTTATATCGTATTTTATGCTTCTGGCGTTGACTTCTAAGGACCTAACTATTCGATCTGGTGGAGCAACGCCCTAGGGTGAACCCTAGGTTGCCCGGAAAGCAGAAATGAGCATAACTTTTACACTGGTTGCAGTTATTCGTTTTATACAATGGAAAAACTGTTCTATTTATTTTGCATTTTATGCTTCGGGCGTTGACTTCTAAGGCCCTAGCTATTCCATCTGGTGGAGCAACACCCTAGCGTGAAGTCTAGGTTGCCCGGAACGTAGAAATGACAATTACTTCCACACTGTTTGCAAATATACATTATATACGATGGAAAAGCTGTTGTACTTATATTGTAATTTATGCTTCTTGCGTTGACTTCTTAGGCCGTAACTGTTTGATCTGGTGGAGCACCGCCCTAGAGTGAAGCCTAGGTTGCCGGAACGTAGAACATACCATTACCTTCACACTGGTTACAATTATTACTGTTATACGATGGAAAAACTGTTGCACCTTTATTGTATTTTATGCTTCTGGCGTTGACTTCATAGGCCCTAACTATTCGATCTGGTGGAGCAACGTCCTAGAGTGAAGCCTAGGTTGCCCGCAACGTAGAAATGACCATTACTTTCACACTGTGTGCAATTATTCCTTTTATACGATGGAAAAGCTGTTGTATTTATATCGTATTTTATGCTTCTGGCGTTGACTTCTAAGGCCCTAACTATTCCATCTGGTGGAACAACGCCCTAGGGTGTACCCTAGGTTGCCCGGAAAGCAGAAATGACCATAACTTTTACACTGGTTGCAGTTATTCGTTTTATACAATGGAAAAACTGTTCTATTTATTTTGCATTTTATGCTTCGGGCGTTGACTTCTAAGGCCCTAGCTATTCCATGTGGTCGAGCAACACCCTACCGTGAAGTCTAGGTTGCCCGGAACGTAGAAATGACAATTACTTCTACACTGTTTGCAAATATACATTATATACGATGGAAAAGCTGTTGTACTTATATTGTAATTTATGCTTCTTGCGTTGACTTCTTAGGCCGTAACTGTTTGATCTGGTGGAGCACCGCCCTAGAGTGAAGCCTAGGTTGCCCGGAACGTAGAACATACCATTACCTTCACACTGGTTACATTTATTCCTGTTATACGATGGAAAAACTGTTGCACCTTTATTGTATTTTATGCTTCTGGCGTTGACTTCATAGGCCCTAACTATTCGATCTGGTGGAGCAACGTCCTAGAGTGAAGCCTAGGTTGACGGGAACGTAGAAATGACCATAACTTTCACACTGGTTGCAATTATTCGTTTTCTACGATGGAAAAACTGTTTTATTTATATTGTATTTTGTGCTTCTGACGTTCACTTCTTAGGGCCTAACTATTCGATCTGATGGAACAATGCCCTAGGGTGAAGCCTAGGTTGCCCGGAACGTAGAAATGACCATAACTTTTACACTGGTAGCAATTATTCGTTTTATAAAATGGAAAAACTGTTCTATTTATTTTGTATTTTATGCTTCGGGCGTTGACTTCTAAGGCCCTAACTGTTTGATCTGGTGGAGCAACGCCCTAGAGTGAAGCCTAAGTTGCCCGGAACGTAGAAATGACAATTACTTTCACACTGTTTGCAATTATTCCTTTTATACGATGCAAAAGCTGTTGTATTTATATCGTATTTTATGCTTCTGGCGTTGACTTCTAAGGACCTAACTATTCGATCTGGTGGAGCAACGCCCTAGAGTGAAGCCTAGGTTGCTCGGAATGTAGAAATAACCATAACTTTCACACTGGTTGCAATTATTCGTTTTTTACGATGGAAAAGCTGTTGTATTTATTTTGTATTTTATTCTTCTGGTGTTGACTTCTTAGGCCCTAACTATTCGATCTGGTGGAACAACGCCGTAGAGTGAAGCCTAGGTTGCCCAGAACGTAGAAATGACCATTGCTTTCACACTGGTTGCAATTATTCGTTCTTTACGATGGAAAAGCTGTTGTATTTATATTGTATTTTATGCCTCTGGCGTTGACTTCTAAGGCCCTAGCTATTCGATCTAGTGGAGCAACGCCCTAGAGTGAAGCCTAGGTTGCCCGGAACGTAGAAATGACCATCACTTTCAAACTGGTTGCAATTAATCCTGTTTTACGATGGAAAAACTGTTGTATTTATTTTGTATTTTATGCTTCGGGCGTTGACTTCTAAGGCCCTAACTGTTTGATCTGGTGGAGCAACGCCCTAGAGTGAAGCCTAGGTTGCCCGGAACGTAGAAATGACCATTACTTTCACACTGTTTGCATTTATCCCTTTTATACGATGGAAAAGCTGTTGTATTTATATCGTATTTTATGCTTCTGGCGTTGGCTTCTAAGGCATAGCCATTCGATCTAGTGGAGCAACGCCCTAGGGTGAAGCCTAGGTTGCCCGGAAAGTAGAAATGACCATAACTTTCACACTGGTAGCAATTATTCGTTTTATACGATGGAAAAACTGTTCTATTTATTTTATACTTTATGCTTCGGGCGTTGACTTCTAAGGCCCTAACTATTCGATCTGGTGGAGCAACGCCCTAGAGTGAAGCCTAGGTTGCCCGGTACGTAGAAATGACCATCACTATCAAACTGGTTGCAATTATTTGTTTTATACGATGGAAAAGCTGTTGTATTTATATCGTATTTTATGCTTCTGGCGTTGACTTCTTAGGCCCTAACTATTCCATCTGGTGGAACAACGCCCTAGGGTGAACCCTAGGTTGCCCGGAAAGCAGAAATGACCATAACTTTTACACTGGTAGCAATTATTCGTTTTATACAATGGAAAAACTGTTCTATTTATTTTGTATTTTATGCTTCGGGCGTTGACTTCTAAGGCCCTAACTGTTTAATCTGGTGGAGCAACGCCCTAGAGTGAAGCCTAGGTTGCCCGAAACGTAGAAATGACCATTACTTTCACACTGTTTGCAATTATTCCTTTTATACGATGGAAAAACTGTTCTATTTATTTTGTATTTTATGCTTCGGGCGTTGACTTCTTTGGCCCTAACTGTTTGATCTGGTGGAGCAACGCCCTAGAGGGAAGCCTAGGTTGCCTGGAACGTAGAAATGACCATCACTTTCACACGGGTTGCAATTATTCCTGTTATAGGATGGAAAGGCTGTTGTATTTTTATTGCATTTTATGCTTCTGGCGTTCACTTCTTAGGCTCTAACTATTCTATCTGGTGGAACAACGCCCTGGGGTGAAGCCTAGGTTGCCCGGAACGTAGAAATGACCATAAGTTTCATAATGGTTGCAATTATTCATTTTATACGATGGAAAAGCGGTTGTATTTATATTGTATTTTATGCTCCTGGCGTTGACTTCTAAGGCCGTAGCTATTAGACGTGGTGGAGCAACGCCCTAGAGTGACGCCTAGGTTGACCGGAACGTAGAAATGACCATTACTTTCTCAATGTCTGCAATTATTCATCTTATACGATGGAAAAACTGTTGTACTTATACTGTATTTTATCCTTCTGGCGTTAAATTCGAGGTCCCTAGCTATTCGATCTGGTGGAGCAACGCCCTAGAGTGAAACATAGGTTACCCGGGACGTAGAAATGACCAGTACTTTCACACTGGTTGCAGTTATTCGTTTTATACAATGGAAAAACTGTTCTATTTATTTTGCATTTTATGCTTCGGGCGTTGACTTCTAAGGCCCTAGCTATTCCATCTGGTGGAGCAACACCCTACCGTGAAGTCTAGGTTGCCCGGAACGTAGAAATGACAATTACTTCCACACTGTTTGCAAATATACATTATATACGATGGAAAAGCTATTGTACTTATATTGTAATTTATGCTTCTTGCGTTGACTTCTTAGGCCGTAACTCTTTGATCTGGTGGAGCACCGCCCTAGAGTGAAGCCTAGGTTGCCCGGAACGTAGAACATACCATTACCTTCACACTGGTTACAATTATTCGTTTTTTACGATGGAAAAGCTGTTGTATTTATTTTGTATTTTATTCTTCTGGTGTTGACTTCTTAGGCCCTAACTATTCGATCTGGTGGACCAACGCCGTAGAGTGAAGCCTAGGTTGCCCAGAACGTAGAAATGACCATTGCTTTCACACTGGTTGCAATTATTCGTTCTTTACGATGTAAAAGCTGTTGTATTTATATTGTATTTTATGCCTCTGGCGTTGACTTCTAAGGCCCTAGCTATTCGATCTAGTGGAGCAACGCCCTAGAGTGAAGCCTAGGTTGCCCGGAACGTAGAAATGACCATCACTTTCAAACTGGTTGCAATTAATCCTGTTTTACGATGGAAAAACTGTTGTATTTTTAGTGCATTTTATGCTTCGGGCGTTGACTTATAAGGCCCTGACTATTCAGTCTGTTGGAGCAACGCCCTAGAGTGAAGCCTAGGTTGCTCGGAATGTAGAAATGACCATAGCTTTCACACTGGTTGCAATTATTCGTTTTATATGATGGAAAATCTGTTGTATTTATATTGTATTTTATGCTTCTGGCGTTCACTTCTTAGGCCCTAACTATTCGATCTGGTGGAACAACGGCCTAAGGTGAAGCCTAGGTTGCCCGCAACGTAGAAATGGCCATAACTTTTACACTGGTAGCAATTATTCGTTTTATACAATGGAAAAAATGTTGTATTTATATTGTATTTTATGCTTCTGGCGTTGACTTCTTAGGCCCTAACTATTCGATCTGGTGGAGCAATGCCTCAGAGTTAAGTCTAGGATGCCCGAAACGCCGAAATGATAATTACTTTCACGCTTGTTGCAATTATTCCTGTTATACGATGAAAAGACCGTTGTATTTTTATTGTATTTTATGCTTCAGGCGTAGGCTTCTAAGGACGTAGCTATTCGATGTGGCGGAGCACCGCCCTAGAGTGAAGCCTAGGTTGCCCGCAACGTAGAAATGACCATTACTTTCACACTGTGTGCAATTATTCCATTTATACGATGGAAAGGCTGTTGTATTTATATTGTATTTTATGCTTCTGGCGTTCACTTCTTAGGCCCTAACTATTCGATCTGGTGGAACAACGCACTAGGGTGAAGTCTAGGTTGCCCGGAACGTAGAAATGATCATAACTTTTACACTGGTAGCAATTATCCGTTTTATACAATGGAAAAACTGTTCTATTTATTTTGTATTTTATGCTTCGGGCGTTGACTTCTAAGGCCCTAACTATTCGATCTGGTGGAGCAACGCCCTAGAGTGAAGCCTAGGTTGCCCGGTACGTAGAAATGACCATAACTTTCACACTGGTAGCAATTATTCATTTTATACGATGGAAAAACTGTTCTATTTATTTTATACTTTATGCTTCGGGCGTTGACTTCTAAGGCCCTAACTATTCGATCTGGTGGAGCAACGCCCTAGAGTGAAGCCTAGGTTGCCCGGTACGTAGAAATGACCATCACTATCAAACTGGTTGCAATTATTTGTTTTATACGATGGAAAAGCTGTTGTATTTATATCGTATTTTATGCTTCTGGCGTTGACTTCTTAGGCCCTAACTATTCCATCTGGTGGAACAACGCCCTAGGGTGAACCCTAGGTTGCCCGGAAAGCAGAAATGACCATAACTTTTACACTGGTAGCAATTATTCGTTTTATACAATGGAAAAACTGTTCTATTTATTTTGTATTTTATGCTTCGGGCGTTGACTTCTAAGGCCCTAACTGTTTAATCTGGTGGAGCAACGCCCTAGAGTGAAGCCTAGGTTGCCCGAAACGTAGAAATGACCATTACTTTCACACTGTTTGCAATTATTCCTTTTATACAATGGAAAAACTGTTCTATTTATTTTGTATTTTATGCTTCGGGCGTTGACTTCTTTGGCCCTAACAATTCGATCTGGTGGAGCAACACCCTACCGTGAAGTCTAGGTTGCCCGGAACGTAGAAATGACAATTACTTCCACACTGTTTGCAAATATACATTATATACGATGGAAAAGCTATTGTACTTATATTGTAATTTATGCTTCTTGCGTTGACTTCTTAGGCCGTAACTGTTTGATTTGGTGGAGCACCGCCCTAGAGTGAAGCCTAGGTTGCCCGGAACGTAGAACATACCATCACCTTCACACTGGTTACAATTATTCCTGTTATACGATGGAAAAACTGTTGCACCTTTATTGTATTTTATGCTTCTGGCGTTGACTTCATAGGCCCTAACTATACGATCTGGTGGAGCAACGTCCTAGAGTGAAGCCTAGGTTGACGGGAACGTAGAAATGACCATATCTTTCACACTGGTTGCAATTATTCGTTTTATACAATGGAAAAACTGTTCTAATTCTTTTGTATTTTATGCTTCGGGCGTTGACTTCTAATGCCCTAACTGTTTGTTCTGGTGGAGCAACGCCCTAGAGTGAAGCCTAGGTTGCCCGGAACGTAGAAATGACAATTACTCTCACACTGTTTGCAATTATTCCTTTTATACGATGCAAAAGCTGTTGTATTTATATCGCATTTTATGCTTCTGGTGTTGACTTCTAAGGACCTAACTATTCGATCTGGTGGAGCAACGCCCTAGAGTGAAGCCTAGGTTGCTCGGAATGTAGAAATAACCATAACTTTCACACGGGTTGCAATTATTCCTTTTATACGATGGAAAAGCTGTTGTATTTATATCGTATTTTATGCTTCTGGCGTTGGCTTCTAAGGCCCTAGCCATTCGATCTAGTGGAGCAACGCCCTAGAGTGAAGCCTAGGTTGCCCGGAAAGCAGAAATGACCATAACTTTTACACTGGTAGCAATTATTCGTTTTATACAATGGAAAAACTGTTCTATTTATTTTGTATTTTATGCTTCGGGCGTTGACTTCTAAGGCCCTAACTGTTTCATCTGGTGGAGCAACGCCCTAGAGTGAAGCCTAGGTTGCCCGGAACGTAGAAATGACAATTACTTCCACACTGTTTGCAAATATACATTATATACGATGGAAAAACTATTGTACTTATATTGTAATTTATGCTTCTTGCGTTGACTTCTTAGGCCGTAACTGTTTGATCTGGTGGAGCACCGCCCTAGAGTGAAGCCTAGGTTGCCCGGAACGTAGAACATACCATTACCTTCACACTGGTTACAATTATTCGTTTTTTACGATGGAAAAGCTGTTGTATTTATTTTGTATTTTATTCTTCTGGTGTTGACTTCTTAGGCCCTAACTATTCGATCTGGTGGACCAACGCCGTAGAGAGAAGCCTAGGTTGCCCAGAACGTAGAAATGACCATTACCTTCACACTGGTTACAATTATTCGTTTTTTACGATGGAAAAGCTGTTGTATTTATTTTGTATTTTATTCTTCTGGTGTTGACTTCTTAGGCCCTAACTATTCGATCTGGTGGACCAACGCCGTAGAGTGAAGCCTAGGTTGCCCGGAACGTAGAAATGACCATCACTTTCAAACTGGTTGCAATTAATCCTGTTTTACGATGGAAAAACTGTTGTATTTTTAGTGCATCTTATGCTTCGGGCGTTGACATATAAGGCCCTGACTATTCAGTCTGTTGGAGCAACGCCCTAGAGTGAAGCCTAGGTTGCTCGGAATGTAGAAATGACCATAGCTTTCACACTGGTTGCAATTATTCGTTTTATATGATGGAAAATCTGTTGTATTTATATTGTATTTTATGCTTCTGGCGTTCACTTCTTAGGCCCTAACTATTCGATCTGGTGGAACAACGGCCTAAGGTGAAGCCTAGGTTGCCCGCAACGTAGAAATGGCCATAACTTTTACACTGGTAGCAATTATTCGTTTTATACAATGGAAAAAATGTTGTATTTATATTGTATTTTATGCTTCTGGCGTTGACTTCTTAGGCCCTAACTATTCGATCTGGTGGAGCAATGCCTCAGAGTTAAGTCTAGGATGCCCGAAACGCCGAAATGATCATTACTTTCACGCTTGTTGCAATTATTCCTGTTATACGATGAAAAGACCGTTGTATTTTTATTGTATTTTATGCTTCAGGCGTAGGCTTCTAAGGACGTAGCTATTCGATGTGGTGGAGCACCGCCCTAGAGTGAAGCCTAGGTTGCCCGCAACGTAGAAATGACCATTACTTTCACACTGTGTGCAATTATTCCATTTATATGATGGAAAGGCTGTTGTATTTATATTGTATTTTGTGCTTCTGGCGTTCACTTCTTAGGGCCTAACTATTCGATCTGATGGAACAATGCCCTAGGGTGAAGCCTAGGTTGCCCGGAACGTAGAAATGACCATAACTTTTACACTGGTAGCAATTATTCGTTTTATAAAATGGAAAAACTGTTCTATTTATTTTGTATTTTATGCTTCGGGCGTTGACTTCTAAGGCCCTAACTGTTTGATCTGGTGGAGCAACGCCCTAGAGTGAAGCCTAGGTTGCCCGGAACGTAGAAATGACCATTACTTTCACACTGTTTGCATTTATCCCTTTTATACGATGGAAAAGCTGTTGTATTTATATCGTATTTTATGCTTCTGGCGTTGGCTTCTAAGGCATAGCCATTCGATCTAGTGGAGCAACGCCCTAGGGTGAAGCCTAGGTTGCCCGGAGAGTAGAAATGACCATAACTTTCACACTGGTAGCAATTATTCGTTTTATACGATGGAAAAACTGTTCTATTTATTTTATACTTTATGCTTCGGGCGTTGACTTCTAAGGCCCTAACTATTCGATCTGGTGGAGCAACGCCCTAGAGTGAAGCCTAGGTTGCCCGGTACGTAGAAATGACCATCACTATCAAACTGGTTGCAATTATTTGTTTTATACGATGGAAAAGCTGTTGTATTTATATCGTATTTTATGCTTCTGGCGTTGACTTCTTAGGCCCTAACTATTCCATCTGGTGGAACAACGCCCTAGGGTGAACCCTAGGTTGCCCGGAAAGCAGAAATGACCATAACTTTTACACTGGTAGCAATTATTCGTTTTATATAATGGAAAAACTGTTCTATTTATTTTGTATTTTATGCTTCGGGCGTTGACTTCTAAGGCCCTAACTGTTTAATCTGGTGGAGCAACGCCCTAGAGTGAAGCCTAGGTTGCCCGAAACGTAGAAATGACCATTACTTTCACACTGTTTGCAATTATTCCTTTTATACGATGGAAAAACTGTTCTATTTATTTTGTATTTTATGCTTCGGGCGTTGACTTCTTTGGCCCTAACAATTCGATCTGGTGGAGCAACGCCCTAGAGGGAAGCCTAGGTTGCCTGGAACGTAGAAATGACCATCACATTCACACGGGTTGCAATTATTCCTGTTATAGGATGGAAAGGCTGTTGTATTTTTATTGCATTTTATGCTTCTGGCGTTCACTTCTTAGGCTCTAACTATTCTATCTGGTGGAACAACGCCCTGGGGTGAAGCCTAGGTTGCCCGGAACGTAGAAATGACCATAAGTTTCATAATGGTTGCAATTATTCATTTTATACGATGGAAAAGCGGTTGTATTTATATTGTATTTTATGCTCCTGGCGTTGACTTCTAAGGCCGTAGCTATTAGACGTGGTGGAGCAGCGCCCTAGAGTGACGCCTAGGTTGACCGGAACGTAGAAATGACCATTACTTTCTCAATGTCTGCAATTATTCATCTTATACGATGGAAAAACTGTTGTACTTATACTGTATTTTATCCTTCTGGCGTTAAATTCGAGGTCCCTAGCTATTCGATCTGGTGGAGCAACGCCCTAGAGTGAAACATAGGTTACCCGGGACGTAGAAATGACCAGTACTTTCACACTGGTTGCAGTTATTCGTTTTATACAATGGAAAAACTGTTCTATTTATTTTGCATTTTATGCTTCGGGCGTTGACTTCTAAGGCCCTAGCTATTCCATCTGGTGGAGCAACACCCTACCGTGAAGTCTAGGTTGCCCGGAACGTAGAAATGACAATTACTTCCACACTGTTTGCAAATATACATTATATACGATGGAAAAGCTATTGTACTTATATTGTAATTTATACTTCTTGCGTTGACTTCTTAGGCCGTAACTGTTTGATCTGGTGGAGCACCGCCCTAGAGTGAAGCCTAGGTTGCCCGGAACGTAGAACATACCATTACCTTCACACTGGTTACAATTATTCGTTTTTTACGATGGAAAAGCTGTTGTATTTATTTTGTATTTTATTCTTCTGGTGTTGACTTCTTAGGCCCTAACTATTCGATCTGGTGGACCAACGCCGTAGAGTGAAGCCTAGGTTGCCCAGAACGTAGAAATGACCATTGCTTTCACACTGGTTGCAATTATTCGTTCTTTACGATGTAAAAGCTGTTGTATTTATATTGTATTTTATGCCTCTGGCGTTGACTTCTAAGGCCCTAGCTATTCGATCTAGTGGAGCAACGCCCTAGAGTGAAGCCTAGGTTGCCCGGAACGTAGAAATGACCATCACTTTCAAACTGGTTGCAATTAATCCTGTTTTACGATGGAAAAACTGTTGTATTTTTAGTGCATTTTATGCTTCGGGCGTTGACTTATAAGGCCCTGACTATTCAGTCTGTTGGAGCAACGCCCTAGAGTGAAGCCTAGGTTGCTCGGAATGTAGAAATGACCATAGCTTTCACACTGGTTGCAATTATTCGTTTTATATGATGGAAAATCTGTTGTATTTATATTGTATTTTATGCTTCTGGCGTTCACTTCTTAGGCCCTAACTATTCGATCTGGTGGAACAACGGCCTAAGGTGAAGCCTAGGTTGCCCGCAACGTAGAAATGGCCATAACTTTTACACTGGTAGCAATTATTCGTTTTATACAATGGAAAAAATGTTGTATTTATATTGTATTTTATGCTTCTGGCGTTGACTTCTTAGGCCCTAACTATTCGATCTGGTGGAGCAATGCCTCAGAGTTAAGTCTAGGATGCCCGAAACGCCGAAATGATCATTACTTTCACGCTTGTTGCAATTATTCCTGTTATACGATGAAAAGACCGTTGTATTTTTATTGTATTTTATGCTTCAGGCGTAGGCTTCTAAGGACGTAGCTATTCGATGTGGCGGAGCACCGCCCTAGAGTGAAGCCTAGGTTGCCCGCAACGTAGAAATGACCATTACTTTCACACTGTGTGCAATTATTCCATTTATACGATGGAAAGGCTGTTGTATTTATATTGTATTTTATGCTTCTGGCGTTCACTTCTTAGGCCCTAACTATTCGATCTGGTGGAACAACGCACTAGGGTGAAGTCTAGGTTGCCCGGAACGTAGAAATGATCATAACTTTTACACTGGTAGCAATTATCCGTTTTATACAATGGAAAAACTGTTCTATTTATTTTGTATTTTATGCTTCGGGCGTTGACTTCTAAGGCCCTAACTATTCGATCTGGTGGAGCAACGCCCTAGAGTGAAGCCTAGGTTGCCCGGTACGTAGAAATGACCATAACTTTCACACTGGTAGCAATTATTCATTTTATACGATGGAAAAACTGTTCTATTTATTTTATACTTTATGCTTCGGGCGTTGACTTCTAAGGCCCTAACTATTCGATCTGGTGGAGCAACGCCCTAGAGTGAAGCCTAGGTTGCCCGGTACGTAGAAATGACCATCACTATCAAACTGGTTGCAATTATTTGTTTTATACGATGGAAAAGCTGTTGTATTTATATCGTATTTTATGCTTCTGGCGTTGACTTCTTAGGCCCTAACTATTCCATCTGGTGGAACAACGCCCTAGGGTGAACCCTAGGTTGCCCGGAAAGCAGAAATGACCATAACTTTTACACTGGTAGCAATTATTCGTTTTATACAATGGAAAAACTGTTCTATTTATTTTGTATTTTATGCTTCGGGCGTTGACTTCTAAGGCCCTAACTGTTTAATCTGGTGGAGCAACGCCCTAGAGTGAAGCCTAGGTTGCCCGAAACGTAGAAATGACCATTACTTTCACACTGTTTGCAATTATTCCTTTTATACAATGGAAAAACTGTTCTATTTATTTTGTATTTTATGCTTCGGGCGTTGACTTCTTTGGCCCTAACAATTCGATCTGGTGGAGCAACACCCTACCGTGAAGTCTAGGTTGCCCGGAACGTAGAAATGACAATTACTTCCACACTGTTTGCAAATATACATTATATACGATGGAAAAGCTATTGTACTTATATTGTAATTTATGCTTCTTGCGTTGACTTCTTAGGCCGTAACTGTTTGATTTGGTGGAGCACCGCCCTAGAGTGAAGCCTAGGTTGCCCGGAACGTAGAACATACCATCACCTTCACACTGGTTACAATTATTCCTGTTATACGATGGAAAAACTGTTGCACCTTTAT
This sequence comes from Calliopsis andreniformis, assembly GCF_051401765.1. NCBI lineage: Eukaryota > Metazoa > Arthropoda > Insecta > Hymenoptera > Andrenidae > Calliopsis > Calliopsis andreniformis. The sequence goes on from NC_135072.1 coordinate 17,730,427, forward strand.
TGTATTTTATGCTTCTGGCGTTGACTTCATAGGCCCTAACTATACGATCTGGTGGAGCAACGTCCTAGAGTGAAGCCTAGGTTGACGGGAACGTAGAAATGACCATATCTTTCACACTGGTTGCAATTATTCGTTTTATACAATGGAAAAACTGTTCTAATTCTTTTGTATTTTATGCTTCGGGCGTTGACTTCTAATGCCCTAACTGTTTGTTCTGGTGGAGCAACGCCCTAGAGTGAAGCCTAGGTTGCCCGGAACGTAGAAATGACAATTACTCTCACACTGTTTGCAATTATTCCTTTTATACGATGCAAAAGCTGTTGTATTTATATCGCATTTTATGCTTCTGGTGTTGACTTCTAAGGACCTAACTATTCGATCTGGTGGAGCAACGCCCTAGAGTGAAGCCTAGGTTGCTCGGAATGTAGAAATAACCATAACTTTCACACGGGTTGCAATTATTCCTTTTATACGATGGAAAAGCTGTTGTATTTATATCGTATTTTATGCTTCTGGCGTTGGCTTCTAAGGCCCTAGCCATTCGATCTAGTGGAGCAACGCCCTAGAGTGAAGCCTAGGTTGCCCGGAAAGCAGAAATGACCATAACTTTTACACTGGTAGCAATTATTCGTTTTATACAATGGAAAAACTGTTCTATTTATTTTGTATTTTATGCTTCGGGCGTTGACTTCTAAGGCCCTAACTGTTTCATCTGGTGGAGCAACGCCCTAGAGTGAAGCCTAGGTTGCCCGGAACGTAGAAATGACCATTACTTTCACACTGTTTGCAATTATTCCTTTTATACGATGGAAAAACTGTTCTATTTATTTTGTATTTTATGCTTCGGGCGGTGACTTCTAAGGCCCTAGCTATTCCATCTGGTGGAGCAACACCCTAGCGTGAAGTCTAGGTTGCCCGGAACGTAGAAATGACAATTACTACCACACTGTTTGCAAATATACATTATATACGATGGAAAAGCTGTTGTACTTATATTGTAATTTATGCTTCTTGCGCTGACTTCTTAGGCCGTAACTGTTTGATCTGGTGGAGGACCGCCCTAGAGTGAAGCCTAGGTTGCCCGGAACGTAGAACATACCATTACCTTCACACTGGTTACAATTATTCCTGTTATACGATGGAAAAACTGTTGCACCTTTATTGTATTTTATGCTTCTGGCGTTGACTTCATAGGCCCTAACTATTCGATCTGGTGGAGCAACGCCCTAGCGTGAAGTCTAGGTTGCCCGAGAACGTAGAAATGACAATTACTTCCACACTGTTTGCAAATATACATTATACACGATGGAAAAGCTGCTGTATTTATATCGTATTTTATGCTTCTGGCGTTGACTTCTAAGGTCCTAACTATTCGATCTGGAGGAGCAACGCCCTAGAGTGAAGCCTAGGTTGCTCGGAATATAGAAATGACCATAACTTTCACACTGGTTGCAATTATTCGTTTTCTACGATGGAAAAACTGTTGTATTTATATTGTACTTTATGCTTCTGGCGTTCACTTCTTAGGGCCTAACTATTCGATCTGATGGAAGAATGCCCTAGGGTGAAGCCTAGGTTGCCCGGAACGTAGAAATGACCATAACTTTTACACTGGTAGCAATTCTTCGTTTTATAAAATGGAAAAACTGTTCTATTTATTTTGTATTTTATGCTTCGGGTGTTGGCTTCTTTGGCCCTAACAACTCGATCTGGTGGAGCAACGCCCTAGAGTGAAGCCTAGGTTCCCTGGAACGTACAAATGACCATCACTTTCACACGGGTTGCAATTATTCCTGTTATAGGATGGAAAGACTGTTGTATTTTTATTGCATTTTATGCTTCTGGCGTTCACTTCTTAGGCCCTGACTATTCGATCTGGTGGAGTAACGCCCTAGGGTGAAGCCTAGGTTGCCCGGAACGTAGAAATGACCATAACTTTTACACTGGTAGCAATTATTCGTTTTATACAATGGAAAAACTGTTCTAATTCTTTTGTATTTTATGCTTCGGGCGTTGACTTCTAATGCCCTAACTGTTTGTTCTGGTGGAGCAACGCCCTAGAGTGAAGCCTAGGTTGCCCGGAACGTAGAAATGACAATTACTCTCACACTGTTTGCAATTATTCCTTTTATACGATGCAAAAGCTGTTGTATTTATATCGCATTTTATGCTTCTGGTGTTGACTTCTAAGGACCTAACTATTCGATCTGGTGGAGCAACGCCCTAGAGTGAAGCCTAGGTTGCTCGGAATGTAGAAATAACCATAACCTTCACACGGGTTGCAATTATCCCTTTTATACGATGGAAAAGCTGTTGTATTTATATCGTATTTTATGCTTCTGGCGTTGGCTTCTAAGGCCCTAGCCATTCGATCTAGTGGAGCAACGCCCTAGAGTGAAGCCTAGGTTGCCCGGAAAGCAGAAATGACCATAACTTTTACACTGGTAGCAATTATTCGTTTTATACAATGGAAAAACTGTTCTATTTATTTTGTATTTTATGCTTCGGGCGCTGACTTCTAAGGCCCTAACTGTTTCATCTGGTGGAGCAACGCCCTAGAGTGAAGCCTAGGTTGCCCGGAACGTAGAAATGACCATTACTTTCACACTGTTTGCAATTATTCCTTTTATACGATGGAAAAACTGTTCTATTTATTTTGTATTTTATGCTTCGGGCGGTGACTTCTTTGGCTCTAACAATTCGATCTGGTGGAGCAACGACCTAGAGGGAAGATTAGGTTGCCTCGAACGTAGAAATGACCATCACATTCACACGGGTTGCAATTATTACTGTTATAGGATGGAAAGGCTGTTGTATTTTTATTGCATATTATGCTTCTGGCGTTCACTTCTTAGGCCCTAACTATTCCATCTGGTGGAACAACGCCCTAGGTTGAAGCCTAGGTTGCCCGGAACGTAGAAATGACCATAAGTTTCATAATGGCTGCAATTATTCGTTTTACACGATGGAAAAACTGTTGTATTTCTATTGTATTTTATGCTTCGGGCGTTGACTTCTTAGGCCCTAACACTTCGATCTGGTGGAGCAACGCCCTACAGTGAAGCCAAGGTTGCCCGGAACGTGGATATGACCATAACCTTCACACAGGTTGCAATTATTCGTTTTATACGGTGTAAAGGCTGTTGTATTTATTTTGTATTTTATTCTTCTGGTGTTGACTTCTTAGGCCCTAGCTATTCGATCTAGTGGAGCAACGCCCTAGAGTGAAGCCTAGGTTGCACGGAACGTAGAAATGACCATAACTTTCACACAGGTTGCTATTATTTTGGTTATAAACGATGGAAAAGCTGTTCTATTTATATTGCATTTTATGCTCCTGGCATTGAGTTCTAAGTCCCTAGCTATTCGATCTGGTGGAGCAACGCCCTAGAGTGAAACATAGGTTACCCGGGACGTAGAAATGACCAGTACTTTCACACTGGTTGCAGTTATTCGTTTTATACAATGGAAAAACTGTTCTATTTATTTTGCATTTTATGCTTCGGGCGTTGACTTCTAAGGCCCTAGCTATTCCATCTGGTGGAGCAACGCCCTAGAGTGAAGCCTAGGTTGCTCGGAATGTAGAAGTGACCATAGCTTTCACACTGGTTGCAATTATTCGTTTTATACGATGGAAAGCTGTAGTATTTATATTGTATTTTATGCTTCTGGCGTTAACTTCTTAGGCCCTAACTATTCGATCTGGTGGAACAACGCCCTAGGGTGAAGCCTAGGTTGCCCGGAACGTAGAAATGACCATAACTTTTACACTGGTGGCAATTATTCGTTTTATACAATGGAAAAACTGTTGTATTTATATTGTATTTTATGCTTCTGGCGATGACTTCTTAGGTCCAAACTATTCGATCTGGTGGAGCAATGCCTCAGAGTTAAGTCTAGGATGCCCGAAACGCCCAAATGATCATTACTTTCACGCTTGTTGCAATTATTCCTGTTATACGATGAAAAGACCGTTGTATTTTTATTGTATTTTATGCTTCAGGCGTAGGCTTCTAAGGCCGTAGCTATTCGATGTGGTGCAGCACCGCCCTAGATTGAAGTCTAGGTTGCCCGGAACGTAGAAATGACCATAACTTTTACACTGGTAGCAATTATTCGTTTTATACAATGGAAAAAATGTTCTATTTATTTTGTATTTTATGATTCGGGCGTTGACTTCTAAGGCCCTAACTGTTTGATCTGGTGGAGCAACGCCCTAGAGTGAAGCCTAGGTTGCCCGGAACGTAGAAATGACCATTACTTTAACACTCTATGCAATTATTCCTTTTATACGATGGAAAAACTGTTCTATTTATTTTGTATTTTATGCTTCTGGCGTTGACTTCTTAGGCCCTAACTATTCGATCTGGTGGAACAACGCCCTTGAGTGATTCCTAGGTTGCCTGGAACGTAGAAATGACCATCACTTTCACACGGGTTGCAATTATTCCTTTTATAGGATGGAAAGACTGGTGCATTTTTATTGTATTTTATGCTTCAGGCGTTGACTTCTGAGGCCGTAGCTATTCGATGTGGTGGAAGAACGCCATAGAGTGAAGCCTAGGTTGCCCGGAACGTAGAAATGACCATAAGTTTCATAATGGTTGCAATTATTCGTTTTATACGATGGAAAAACTGTTGTATTTCTATTGTATTTTATGCTTCGGGCGTTGACTTCTTAGGCCCTAACACTTCGATCTGCTGGAGCAACGCCCTACAGTGAAGCCTAGGTTGCCCGGAACGTAGATATGACCATAACCTTCACACAGGTTGCAATTAATCGTTTTATACGGTGTAAAGGCTGTTGTATTTATTTTGTATTTTATTCTTCTGGTGTTGACTTCTCAGGCCCTAACTATTCGATCCGGTGGAACAACGCCGTAGAGTGATGCCTAGGTTGCCCGGAACGTAGAAATGATCATAACTTTTACACTGGTAGCAATTATCCGTTTTATACAATGGAAAAACTGTTCTATTTATTTTGTATTTTATGCTTCGGGCGTTGACTTCTAAGGCCCTAACTGTTTGTTCTGGTGGAGCAACGCCCTAGAGTCAAGCCTAGGTTGCCCAAAACGTAGAAATGACCATTACTTTCACACTGTTTGCTTTTATTCCTTTTATACGATGGAAAAGCTGTTGTATTTATATCGTATTTTATGCTTCTGGCGTTGGCTTCTAAGGCCCTAGCCATTCGATCTAGTGGAGCAACGCCCTAGAGTGAAGCCTAGGTTGCCCGGAAAGTAGAAATGACCATAACTTTCACACTGGTAGCAATTATTCGTTTTATACGATGGAAAAACTGTTCTATTTATTTTATACTTTATGCTTCGGGCGTTGACTTCTAAGGCCCGAACTATTCGATCTGGTGGAGCAACGCCCTAGAGTGAAGCCTAGGTTGCCCGGTACGTAGAAATGATCATCACTATCAAACTGGTTGCAATTATTTGTTTTATACGATGGAAAAGCTGTTGTATTTATATCGTATTTTATGCTTCTGGCGTTGGCTTCTAAGGCCCTAGCCATTCGATCTAGTGGAGCAACGCCCTAGAGTGAAGCCTAGGTTGCCCGGAAAGTAGAAATGACCATAACTTTCAAACTGGTAGCAATTATTCGTTTTATACGATGGAAAAACTGTTCTATTTATTTTATACTTTATGCTTCGCGCGTTGACTTCTAAGGCCCTAACTGTTTCACCTGGTGGAGCAACGCCCTTGAGTGAAGCCTAGGTTGCCCGGAACGTAGAAATGACCATTACTTTCACAATGTTTGCAATTATTCCTTTTATACGATGGAAAAACTGTTCTATTTATTTTGTATTTTATGCTTCGGGCGTTGACTTCTTTGGCCCTAACAACTCGATCTGGTGGAGCGACGCCCTAGAGTGAAGCCTAGGTTCCCTGGAACGTACAAATGACCATCACTTTCACACGGGTTGCAATTATTCCTATTATAGGATGGAAAGACTGTTGTATTTTTATTGCATTTTATGCTTCTGGCGTTCACTTCTTAGGCCCTGACTATTCGATCTGGTGGAGCAACGCCCTAGGGTGAAGCCTAGGTTGCCCGGAACGTAGAAATGACCATAACTTTCACACTGGTTGCTATTATTTTGGTTATAAACGATGGAAAAGCTGTTCTATTTATATTGCATTTTATGCTCCTGCCATTGAGTTCTAAGTCCCTAGCTATTCGATCTGGTGGAGCAACGCCCTAGAGTGAAGCCTCGGTTGCCCGGAACGTAGAAATGACAATTACTTGCACAGTGTTTGCAATTATTCATTTTATACGATGGAAAAGCGGTTGTATTTATATTGTATTTTATGCTCCTGGCGTTGACTTCTAAGGCCGTAGCTATTAGACGTGGTGGAGCAACGCCCTAGAGTGACGCCTAGGTTGACCGGAACGTAGAAATGACCATTACTTTCTCAATGTCTGCAATTATTCATCTTATACGATGGAAAAACTGTTGTACTTATATTGTATTTTATCCTTCTGGCGTTCAATTCTAAGTCTCTAGCTATTCGATCTGGTGGAGCAACGCCCTAGAGTGAAACATAGGTTACCCGGGACGTAGAAATGACCATACGTTTCATAATGGTTGCAATTATTCGTTTTACACGATGGAAAAACTGTTGTATTTCTATTGTATTTTATGCTTCGGGCGTTGACTTCTTAGGCCCTAACACTTCGATCTGGTGGAGCAACGCCCTACAGTGAAGCCTAGGTTGCCCGGAACGTGGATATGACCATAACCTTCACACAGGTTGCAATTATTAGTTTTATACGGTGTAAAGGCTGTTGTATTTGTTTTGTATTTTATTCTTCTGGTGTTGACTTCTAAGGCCGTAGCTATTAGACGTGGTGGAGCAACGCCCTAGAGTGACGCCTAGGTTGACCGGAACGTAGAAATGACCATTACTTTCTCAATGTCTGCAATTATTCATCTTATACGATGGAAAAACTGTTGTACTTATATTGTATTTTATCCTTCTGGCGTTCAATTCTAAGTCCTTAGCTATTCGATCTGGTGGAGCAACGCCCTAGAGTGAAACATAGGTTACCCGGGACGTAGAAATGACCAGTACTTTCACACTGGTTGCAGTTATTCGTTTTATACAATGGAAAAACTGTTCTATTTATTTTGCATTTTATGCTTCGGGCGTTGACTTCTAAGGCCCTAGCTATTCCATCTGGTGGAGCAACACCCTAGCGTGAAGTCTAGGTTGCCCGGAACGTAGAAATGACAATTACTCTCACACTGTTTGCAATTATTCCTTTTATACGATGCAAAAGCTGTTGCATTTATATCGCATTTTATGCTTCTGGTGTTGACTTCTAAGGACCTAACTATTCGATCTGGTGGAGCAACGCCCTAGAGTGAAGCCTAGGTTGCTCGGAATGTAGAAATAACCATAACTTTCACACGGGTTGCAATTATTCCTTTTATACGATGGAAAAGCTGTTGTATTTATATCGTATTTTATGCTTCTGGCGTTGGCTTCTAAGGCCCTAGCCATTCGATCTAGTGGAGCAACGCCCTAGAGTGAAGCCTAGGTTGCCCGGAAAGCAGAAATGACCATAACTTTTACACTGGTAGCAATTATTCGTTTTATACAATGGAAAAACTGTTCTATTTATTTTGTATTTTATGCTTCGGGCGTTGACTTCTAAGGCCCTAACTGTTTCATCTGGTGGAGCAACGCCCTAGAGTGAAGCCTAGGTTGCCCGGAACGTAGAAATGACCATTACTTTCACACTGTTTGCAATTATTCCTTTTATACGATGGAAAAAATGTTCTATTTATTTTGTATTTTATGCTTCGGGCGGTGACTTCTTTGGCTCTAACAATTCGATCTGGTGGAGCAACGACCTAGAGGGAAGATTAGGTTGCCTCGAACGTAGAAATGACCATCACTTTCACACGGGTTGCAATTATTCCTGTTATAGGATGGAAAGGCTGTTGTATTTTTATTGCATTTTATGCTTCTGGCGTTCACTTCTTAGGCCCTAACTATTCGATCTGGTGGAACAACGCCCTAGGGTGAAGCCTAGGTTGCCCGGAACGTAGAAATGACCATAAGTTTCATGATGGTTGCAATTATTCGTTTTACACGATGGAAAAGCTGTTGTATTTATATCGTATTTTATGCTTCTGGCGTTGGCTTCTAAGGCCCTAGCCATTCGATCTAGTGGAGCAACGCCCTAGAGTGAAGCCTAGGTTGCCCGGAAAGTAGAAATGACCATAACTTTCACACTGGTAGCAATTATTCGTTTTATACGATGGAAAAACTGTTGTATTTTTATTGCATTTTATGCTTCGTGCATTGACTCCTAAGGCCCTAACTATTCAATCTGTTGGAGCAACGCCCTAGAGTGAAGCCTAGGTTGCCTGGAACGTACAAATGACCATCACTTTCACACGGATTGCAATTATTCCTGTTATAGGATGGAAAGGCTGTTGTATTTTTATTGCATTTTATGCTTCTGGCGTTCACTTCTTAGGACCTAACTATTCGATCTGGTGGAACAACGCCCTAGGGTGAAGCCTAGGTTGCCCGGAACGTAGAAATGACCATAAGTTTCATAATGGTTGCAATTATTCGTTTTACACGATGGAAAAACTGTTGTATTTCTATTGTATTTTATGCTTCGGGCGTTGACTTCTTAGGCCCTAACACTTCGATCTGGTGGAGCAACGCCCTACAGTGAAGCCTAGGTTGCCCGGAACGTGGATATGACCATAACCTTCACACAGGTTGCAATTATTCGTTTTATACGGCGTAAAGGCTGTTGTATTTATTTTGTATTTTATTCTTCTGGTGTTGACTTCTTAGGCCCTAGCTATTCGATCTAGTGGAGCAACGCCCTAGAGTGAAGCCTAGGTTGCCCGGAACGTAGAAATGACCATCACTTTCGAACTGGTTGCAATTAATCCTGTTATACGATGGAAAAACTGTTGTATTTTTATTGCATTTTATGCTTCGTGCATTGACTCCTAAGGCCCTAACTATTCAATCTGTTGGAGCAACGCCCTAGAGTGAAGCCTAGGTTGCTCGGAATGTAGAAACGACCATAACTTTCACACTGTTTGCAATTATTCGTTTGATACGATGGAAAAACTGTTGTATTTATATTGTATTTTATGCTTCTGGCGTTCACTTCTTAGGCCCTAACTATTCGACCTGGTGGAACAACGCCCTAGGGTGAAGCCTAGGTTGCCCGGAACGTAGAAATGACCATAACTTTTACACTGGTAGCAATTATTCGTTTTATACAATGGAAAAACTGTTGTATTTATATTGTATTTTATGCTTCTGGCGTTGACTTCTTAGGCCCTAACTATTCGATCTAGTGGAGCAACGCCCTAGAGTGAAGCCTAGGTTGCCCGGAACGTAGAAATGACCATACCTTTCACACTGGTTGCTATTATTTTGGTTATAAACGATGGAAAAGCTGTTCTATTTATATTGCATTTTATGCTCCTGCCATTGAGTTCTAAGTCCCTAGCTATTCGATCTGGTGGAGCAACGCCCTAGAGTGAAGCCTCGGTTGCCCGGAACGTAGAAATGACAATTACTTGCACAGTGTTTGCAATTATTCATTTTATACGATGGAAAAGCGGTTGTATTTATATTGTATTTTATGCTCCTGGCGTTGACTTCTAAGGCCGTAGCTATTAGACGTGGTGGAGCAACGCCCTAGAGCGACGCCTAGGTTGACCGGAACGTAGAAATGACCATTACTTTCTCAATGTCTGCAATTATTCATCTTATACGATGGAAAAACTGTTGTACTTATATTGTATTTTATCCTTCTGGCGTTCAATTCTAAGTCTCTAGCTATTCGATCTGGTGGAGCAACGCCCTAGAGTGAAACATAGGTTACCCGGGACGTAGAAATGACCATACGTTTCATAATGGTTGCAATTATTCGTTTTACACGATGGAAAAACTGTTGTATTTCTATTGTATTTTATGCTTCGGGCGTTGACTTCTTAGGCCCTAACATTTCGATCTGGTGGAGCAACGCCCTACAGTGAAGCCTAGGTTGCCCGGAACGTGGATATGACCATAACCTTCACACAGGTTGCAATTATTCGTTTTATACGGTGTTAAGGCTGTTGTATTTATTTTGTATTTTATTCTTCTGGTGTTGACTTCTTAGGCCCTGACTATTCGATCTGGTGGAGCAACGCCCTAGGGTGAAGCCTAGGTTGCCCGGAACGTAGAAATGACCATAACTTTCACACTGGTAGCAACTATTCGTTTTATACAATGGAAAAACGGTTCTAATTCTTTTGTATTTTATGCTTCGGGCGTTGACTTCTAAGGCCCTAACTGTTTCATCTGGTGGAGCAACGCCCTAGAGTGAAGCCTAGGTTGCCCGGAACGTAGAAATGACCATCACTTTCACACGGGTTGCAATTATTCCTGTTATAGGATGGAAAGGCTGTTGTATTTTTATTGCATTTTATGCTTCTGGCGTTCACTTCTTAGGCCCTAACTATTCGATCTGGTGGAACAACGCCCTAGGGTGAAGCCTAGGTTGCCCGGAACGTAGAAATGACCATAAGTTTCATAATGGTTGCAATTATTCGTTTTACACGATGGAAAAACTGTTGTATTTCTCTTGTATTTTATGCTTCGGGCGTTGACTTCTTAGGCCCTAACACTTCGATCTGGTGGGGCAACGCCCTACAGTGAAGCCAAGGTTGCCCGGAACGTGGATATGACCATAACCTTCACACAGGTTGCAATTATTCGTTTTATACGGTGTAAAGGCTGTTGTATTTATTTTGTATTTTATTCTTCTGGTGTTGACTTCTTAGGCCCTAGCTATTCGATCTAGTGGAGCAACGCCCTAGAGTGAAGCCTAGGTTGCACGGAACGTAGAAATGACCATAACTTTCACACTGGTTGCTATTATTTTGGTTATAAACGATGGAAAAGCTGTTCTATTTATATTGCATTTTATGCTCCTGGCATTGAGTTCTAAGTCCCTAGCTATTCGATCTGGTGGAGCAACGCCCTAGAGTGAAACATAGGTTACCCGGGACGTAGAAATGACCAGTACTTTCACACTGGTTGCAGTTATTCGTTTTATACAATGGAAAAACTGTTCTATTTATTTCGCATTTTATGCTTCGGGCGTTGACTTCTGAGGCCCTAGCTATTCCATCTGGTGGAGCAACGCCCTAGAGTGAAGCCTAGGTTGCTCGGAATGTAGAAGTGACCATAGCTTTCACACTGGTGGCAATTATTCGTTTTATACAATGGAAAAACTGTTGTATTTATATTGTATTTTATGCTTCTGGCGTTGACTTCTTAGGTCCAAACTATTCGATCTGGTGGAGCAACGCCCTAGAGTGAAGCCTAGGTTGCCCGGAACGTAGAAATGACCATTACTTTAACACTCTTTGCAATTATTCCTTTTATACGATGGAAAAACTGTTCTACTTATTTTGTATTTTATGCTTCTGGCGTTGACTTCTTAGGCCCTAACTATTCGATCTGGTGGAACAACGCCCTTGAGTGATTCCTAGGTTGCCTGGAACGTAGAAATGACCATCACTTTCACACGGGTTGCAATTATTCCTGTTATAGGATGGAAAGACTGTTGCATTTTTATTGTATTTTATGCTTCAGGCGTTGACTTCTGAGGCCGTAGCTATTCGATGTGGTGGAAGAACGCCATAGAGTGAAGCCTAGGTTGCCCGGAACGTAGAGATGACCATAAGTTTCATAATGGTTGCAATTATTCGTTTTATACGATGGAAAAACTGTTGTATTTCTATTGTATTTTATGCTTCGGGCGTTGACTTCTTAGGCCCTAACACTTCGATCTGCTGGAGCAACGCCCTACAGTGAAGCCTAGGTTGCCCGGAACGTAGATATGACCATAACCTTCACACAGGTTGCAATTAATCGTTTTATACGGTGTAAAGGCTGTTGTATTTATTTTGTATTTTATTCTTCTGGTGTTGACTTCTCAGGCCCTACCTATTCGATCTGGTGGAACAACGCCGTAGAGTGATGCCTAGGTTGCCCGGAACGTAGAAATGATCATAACTTTTACACTGGTAGCAATTATCCGTTTTATACAATGGAAAAACTGTTCTATTTATTTTGTATTTTATGCTTCGGGCGTTGACTTCTAAGGCCCTAACTGTTTGTTCTGGTGGAGCAACGCCCTAGAGTCAAGCCTAGGTTGCCCGAAACGTAGAAATGACCATTACTTTCACACTGTTTGCTTTTATTCCTTTTATACGATGGAAAAGCTGTTGTATTTATATCGTATTTTATGCTTCTGGCGTTGGCTTCTAAGGCCCTAGCCATTCGATCTAGTGGAGCAACGCCCTAGAGTGAAGCCTAGGTTGCCCGGAAAGTAGAAATGACCATAACTTTCACACTGGTAGCAATTATTCGTTTTATACGATGGAAAAACTGTTATATTTATTTTATACTTTATGCTTCGGGCGTTGACTTCTAAGGCCCTAACTATTCGATCTGGTGGAGCAACGCCCTAGAGTGAAGCCTAGGTTGCCCGGTACGTAGAAATGATCATCACTATCAAACTTGTTGCAATTATCTGTTTTATACGATGGAAAAGCTGTTGTATTTATATCGTATTTTATGCTTCGGGCGTTGACTTCTTTGGCCCTAACAATTCGATCTGGTGGAGCAACGCCCTAGAGGGAAGCCTAGGTTGCCTCGAACGTAGAAATGACCATCACTTTCACACGGGTTGCAATTATTCCTGTTATAGGATGGAAAGGCTGTTGTATTTTTATTGCATTTTATGCTTCTGGCGTTCACTTCTTAGGCCCTAACTATTCGATCTGGTGGAACAACGCCCTAGGGTGAAGCCTAGGTTGCCCGGAACGTAGAAATGACCATAAGTTTCATGATGGTTGCAATTATTCGTTTTACACGATGGAAAAGCTGTTGTATTTATATCGTATTTTATGCTTCTGGCGTTGGCTTCTAAGGCCCTAGCCATTCGATCTAGTGGAGCAACGCCCTAGAGTGAAGCCTAGGTTGCCCGGAAAGTAGAAATGACCATAACTTTCACACTGGTAGCAATTATTCGTTTTATACGATGGAAAAACTGTTGTATTTTTATTGCATTTTATGCTTCGTGCATTGACTCCTAAGGCCCTAACTATTCAATCTGTTGGAGCAACGCCCTAGAGTGAAGCCTAGGTTGCCTGGAACGTACAAATGACCATCACTTTCACACGGATTGCAATTATTCCTGTTAAAGGATGGAAAGGCTGTTGTATTTTTATTGCATTTTATGCTTCTGGCGTTCACTTCTTAGGACCTAACTATTCGATCTGGTGGAACAACGCCCTAGGGTGAAGCCTAGGTTGCCCGGAACGTAGAAATGACCATAAGTTTCATAATGGTTGCAATTATTCGTTTTACACGATGGAAAAACTGTTGTATTTCTATTGTATTTTATGCTTCGGGCGTTGACTTCTTAGGCCCCAACAATTCGATCTGGTGGAGCAACGCCCTACAGTGAAGCCTAGGTTGCCCGGAACGTGGATATGACCATAACCTTCACACAGGTTGCAATTATTCGTTTTATACGTCGTAAAGGCTGTTGTATTTATTTTGTATTTTATTCTTCTGGTGTTGACTTCTTAGGCCCTAGCTATTCGATCTAGTGGAGCAACGCCCTAGAGTGAAGCCTAGGTTGCCCGGAACGTAGAAATGACCATCACTTTCGAACTGGTTGCAATTAATCCTGTTATACGATGGAAAAACTGTTGTATTTTTATTGCATTTTATGCTTCGTGCATTGACTCCTAAGGCCCTAACTATTCAATCTGTTGGAGCAACGCCCTAGAGTGAAGCCTAGGTTGCTCGGAATGTAGAAACGACCATAACTTTCACACTGTTTGCAATTATTCGTTTGATACGATGGAAAAACTGTTGTATTTATATTGTATTTTATGCTTCTGGCGTTCACTTCTTAGGCCCTAACTATTCGACCTGGTGGAACAACGCCCTAGGTAGAAGCCTAGGTTGCCCGGAACGTAGAAATGACCATAACTTTTACACTGGTAGCAATTATTCGTTTTATACAATGGAAAAACTGTTGTATTTATATTGTCTTTTATGCTTCTGGCGTTGACTTCTTAGGCCCTAACTATTCGATCTGGTGGAGCAATGCCTCAGAGTTAAGTCTGGGATGCCCGAAACGCCGAAATGGTCATTACTTTCACGCATGTTGCAATTATTCCTGTTATACGATGAAAAGACCGTTGCATTTTTATTGTATTTTATGCTTCAGGCGTAGGCTTCTAAGGCCGTAGCTATTCGATATGGTGGAGCACCGCCCTAGAGTGAAGCCTAGGTTGCCCGGAACGTAGAAATGACCATAACTTTTACACTGGTAGCAATTATTCGTTTTATACAATGGAAAAACTGCTCTATTTATTTTGTATTTTATGCTTCGGGCGTTGACTTCTTTGGCCCTAACAATTCGATCTGGTGGAGCAACGCCCTAGAGTGAAGCCTAGGTTGCCTGGAACGTACAAATGACCATGACTTCCACACGGATTGCAATTATTCCTGTTATAGGATGGAAAGACTGTTGTATTTTTATTGCATTTCATGCTTCTGGCGTTCACTTCTTAGGCCCTAACTATTCCATCTGGTGGAACAACGCCCTAGAGTAAAGCCCAGGTTGCGCGGAACGTAGAAATGACCATAACTTTCACACTGGTAGCAATTATTCGTTTTATACAATGGAAAAACAGTTCTATTTATTTTGTATTTAATGCTTCAGGCGAGGACTTCTAAGGCCCTAACTATTCGATCAGGTGGAGCAACGCCCTAGAGTGAAGCCTAGGTTGCTCGAAATGTAGAAATGACCATAACTTTCACACTGGTTGCAATTATTCATTTTATACGATGGAAAAACTGTTGTACTTATAGTGTATTTTATTCCTATGGCGTTGAATTCTAAGTCCCTAGCTATTCGATCTGGTGGAGCAACGCCCTAGAGTGAAACCTAGGTTACCCGGAACGTAGAAATGACAAGTACTTTCATACTGTTTGCAGTTATTCCTGTTATACGATGGAAAAGCTTTTGCATCTTTATTGTATTTTATGCTTCTGGCGCTGACTTCTAAGGCCCTAACTATTCCGTCTGGTGGAACAACGCCCTAGAGTGAAGCCTAGGTTGCTCGGAATGTAGAAATGACCATTACCTTCACACTGTTTGCAATTATTCATTTTATACGATGGCGAAGCTGTTCTATTTATATTGTATTTTATGCTTCCGGCGTTAACTTCTAAGGCCGTAGCTATCACATGTGGAGCAGCAAAGCCCTAGAGTGACGCGTAGGTTGCCAGGCACGCAGAAATGACCATTACTTTCACAATGTCTGCAATTATTCATCTTATACGATGGAAAAACTGTTGTACTTATATTGTATTTTATCCTTCTGGCGTTAAATTCTAAGTCCCTAGCTATTCGATCTGGTGGAGCAACGCCCTAGAGTGAAACATAGGTTACCCGGGACGTAGAAATGACCAGTACTTTCACACTGGTTGCAGTTATTCGTTTTATACAATGGAAAAACTGTTCTATTTATTTTGCATTTTATGCTTCGGGCGTTGACTTCTAAGGCCCTAGCTATTCCATCTGGTGGAGCAACACCCTAGCGTGAAGTCTAGGTTGCCCGGAACGTAGAAATGACAATTACTTCCACACTGTTTGCAAATATACATTATATACGATGGAAAAGCTGTTGTACATATATTGTAATTTATGCTTCTTGCGTTGACTTCTTAGGCCGTAACTGTTTGATCTGGTGGAGCACCGCCCTAGAGTGAAGCCTAGGTTGCCCGGAACGTAGAACATACCACTACCTTCACACTGGTTACAATTATTCCTGTTATACGATGGAAAAACTGTTGCACCTTTATTGTATTTTATGCTTCTGGCGTTGACTTCATAGGCCCTAACTATTCGATCTGGTGGAGCAACGTCCTAGAGTGAAGCCTAGGTTGACCGGAACGTAGAAATGACCATAACTTTCACACTGGTTGCAATTATTCGTTTTCTACGATGGAAAAACTGTTGTATTTGTATTGTATTTTGTGCTTCTGGCGTTCACTTCTTAGGGCCTAACTATTCGATCTGATGGAACAATGCCCTAGGGTGAAGCCTAGGTTGCCCGGAACGTAGAAATGACCATAACTCTTACACTGGTAGCAATTATTCGTTTTATAAAATGGAAAAACTGTTCTATTTATTTTGTATTTTATGCTTCGGGCGTTGACTTCTAAGGCCCTAACCGTTTGGTCTGGTGGAGCAACGCCCTAGAGTGAAGCCTAGGTTGCCCGGAACGTAGAAATGACAATTACTTTCACACTGTTTGCAATTATTCCTTTTATACGATGCAAAAGCTGTTGTATTTATATCGTATTTTATGCTTCTGGCGTTGACTTCTAAGGACCTAACTATTCGATCTGGTGGAGCAACGCCCTAGAGTGAAGCCTAGGTTGCTCTGAATGTAGAAATAACCATAACTTTCACACTGGTTGCAATTATTCGTTTTTTACGATGGAAAAGCTGTTGTATTTATTTTGTATTTTATTCTTCTGGTGTTGACTTCTTAGGCCCTAACTATTCGATCTGGTGGAACAACGCCGTAGAGTGAAGCCTAGGTTGCCCGGAACGTAGAAATGACCATTGCTTTCACACTGTTTGCAATTATTCCTTTTATACCATGGAAAAGCTGTTGTATTTTTATTGCATTTTATGCTTCGGGCGTTGACTTCTTTGGCCCTAACAATTCGATCTGGTGGAGCAACGCCCTAGAGTGAAGCCTAGGTTCCCTGGAACGTACAAATGACCATCACTATCACACGGGTTGCAATTATTCCTGTTATAGGATGGAAAGACTGTTGTATTTTTATTGCATTTTATGCTTCTGGTGTTGACTTCTTAGGCCCTAACTATTCGATCTGGTGGAGCAACGCCCTAGAGTGAAGCCTAGGTTGCCCGGAACGTAGAAATGACAATTACTCTCACACTGTTTGCAATTATTCCTTTTATACGATGGAAAAACTGTTTTATTTATTTTGTATTTTATGCTTCTGGCGTTGACTTCTTAGGCCCTAACTTTTCGATCTGGTGGAACAACGCCCTTGAGTGATTCCTAGGTTGCCTGGAACGTAGAAATGACCATCACTTTCACACGGGTTGCAATTATTCCTGTTATAGGATGGAAAGACTGTTGCATTTTTATTGTATTTTATGCTTCAGGCGTTGACTTCTGAGTCCGTAGCTATTCGATGTGGTGGAAGAACGCCATAGAGTGAAGACTAGGTTGCCCGGAACGTAGAAATAACCATAAGTTTCATAATGGTTGCAATTATTCGTTTTATACGATGTAAAAACTGTTGTATTTCTATTGTATTTTATGCTTGGGGCGTTGACTTCTTAGGCCCTAACACTTCGATCTGCTGGAGCAACGCCCTACAGTGAAGCCTAGGTTGCCCGGAACGTAGATATGACCATAACCTTCACACAGGTTGCAATTAATCGTTTTATACGGTGTAAAGGCTGTTGTATTTATTTTGTATTTTATTCTTCTGGTGTTGACTTCTCAGGCCCTAACTATTCGATCTGGTGGAACAACGCCGTAGAGTGATGCCTAGGTTGCCCGGAACGTAGAAATGATCATAACTTTTACACTGGTAGCAATTATCCGTTTTATACAATGGAAAAACTGTTCTATTTATTTTGTATTTTATGCTTCGGGCGTTGACTTCTAAGGCCCTAACTGTTTGTTCTGGTGGAGCAACGCCCTAGAGTCAAGCCTAGGTTGCCCGAAACGTAGAAATGACCATTACTTTCACACTGTTTGCTTTTATTCCTTTTATACGATGGAAAAGCTGTTGTATTTATATCGTATTTTATGCTTCTGGCGTTGGCTTCTAAGGCCCTAGCCGTTCGATCTAGTGGAGCAACGCCCTAGAGTGAAGCCTAGGTTGCCCGGAAAGTAGAAATGACCATAACTTTCACACTGGTAGCAATTATTCGTTTTATACGATGGAAAAACTGTTCTATTTATTTTATACTTTATGCTTCGGGCGTTGACTTCTAAGGCCCTAACTATTCGATCTGGTGGAGCAACGCCCTAGAGTGAAGCCTAGGTTGCCCGGTACGTAGAAATGATCATCACTATCAAACTTGTTGCAATTATCTGTTTTATACGATGGAAAAGCTGTTGTATTTATATCGTATTTTATGCTTCTGGCGTTGGCTTCTAAGGCCCTAGCCATTCGATCTAGTGGAGCAACGCCCTAGAGTGAAGCCTAGGTTGCCCGGAAAGTAGAAATGACCATAACTTTCACACTGGTAGCAATTATTCGTTTGATACGATGGAAAAACTGTTGTATTTATATTGTATTTTATGCTTCTGGCGTTCACTTCTTAGGCCCTAACACTTCGATCTGGTGGAGCAACGCCCTACAGTGAAGCCTAGGTTGCCCGGAACGTGGATATGACCATAACCTTCACACAGGTTGCAATTATTCGTTTTATACGGCGTAAAGGCTGTTGTATTTATTTTGTATTTTATTCTTCTGGTGTTGACTTCTTAGGCCCTAGCTATTCGATCTAGTGGAGCAACGCCCTAGAGTGAAGCCTAGGTTGCCCGGAACGTAGAAATGACCATCACTTTCGAACTGGTTGCAATTAATCCTGTTATACGATGGAAAAACTGTTGTATTTTTATTGCATTTTATGCTTCGTGCATTGACTCCTAAGGCCCTAACTATTCAATCTGTTGGAGCAACGCCCTAGAGTGAAGCCTAGGTTGCTCGGAATGTAGAAACGACCATAACTTTCACACTGTTTGCAATTATTCGTTTGATACGATGGAAAAACTGTTGTATTTATATTGTATTTTATGCTTCTGGCGTTCACTTCTTAGGCCCTAACTATTCGACCTGGTGGAACAACGCCCTAGGTAGAAGCCTAGGTTGCCCGGAACGTAGAAATGACCATAACTTTTACACTGGTAGCAATTATTCGTTTTATACAATGGAAAAACTGTTGTATTTATATTGTCTTTTATGCTTCTGGCGTTGACTTCTTAGGCCCTAACTATTCGATCTGGTGGAGCAATGCCTCAGAGTTAAGTCTGGGATGCCCGAAACGCCGAAATGGTCATTACTTTCACGCTTGTTGCAATTATTCCTGTTATACGATGAAAAGACCGTTGTATTTTTATTGTATTTTAAGCTTCAGGCGTAGGCTTCTAAGGCCGTAGCTATTCGATGTGGTGCAGCACCGCCCTAGATTCAAGTCTAGGTTGCCCGGAACGTAGAAATGACCATAACTTTTACACTGGTAGCAATTATTCGTTTTATACAACGGAAAAACTGCTCTATTTATTTTGTATTTTATGCTTCGGGCGTTGACTTCTTTGGCCCTAACAATTCGATCTGGTGGAGCAACGCCCTAGAGTGAAGCCTAGGTTGCCTCGAACGTAGAAATGACCATCACTTTCACACGGGTTGCAATTATTCCTGTTATAGGATGGAAAGGCTGCTGTATTTTTATTGCATTTTATGCTTCTGGCGTTAACTTCTTAGGCCCTAACTATTCGATCTGGTGGAACAACGCCCTAGGGTGAAGCCTAGATTGCCCGGAACGTAGAAATGACCATAACTTTCACACTGGTAGCAATTATTCGTTTTATACAATGGAAAAACTGTTCTATTTATTTTGTATTTTATGCTTCGGGCGTTGACTTCTTTGGCCCTAACAATTCGATCTGGTGGAGCAACGCCCTAGAGTGAAGCCTAGGTTGCCTGGAACGTACAAATGACCATCACTTTCACACGGATTGCAATTATTCCTGTTATAGGATGGAAAGACTGTTGTATTTTTATTGCATTTCATGCTTCTGGCGTTCACTTCTTAGGCCCTAACTATTCCACCTGGTGGAACAACGCCCTAGAGTAAAGCCCAGGTTGCGCGGAACGTAGAAATGACCATAACTTTCACACTGGTAGGAATTACTCGTTTTATACAATGGAAAAACTGTTCTATTTATTTTGTATTTAATGCTTCAGGCGAGGACTTCTAAGGCCCTAACTATTCGATCAGGTGGAGCCACGCCCTAGAGTGAAGCCTAGGTTGCTCGAAATGTAGAAATGACCATAACTTTCACACTGGTAGCAATTCCTCGTTTTATAAAATGGAAAAACTGTTCTATTTATTTTGTATTTTATGCTTCGGGCGTTGACTTCTTTGGCCCTAACAATTCGATCTGGTGGAGCAACGCCCTAGAGTGAAGCCTAGGTTCCCTGGAACGTACAAATGACCATCACTTTCACACGGGTTGCAGTTATTCCTGTTGTAGGATGGAAAGACTGTTGTATTTTTATTGCATTTTATGCTTCTGGCGTTCACTTCTTAGGCCCTGACTATTCGATCTGGTGGAGCATCGCCCTAGGGTGAAGCCTAGGTTGCCCGGAACGTAGAAATGACCATAACTTTTACACTAGTAGCAATTATTCGTTTTATACAATGGAAAAACTGTTCTAATTCTTTTGTATTTTATGCTTCGGGCGTTGAGTTCTAATGCCCTAACTGTTTGGTCTGGTGGAGCAACGCCCTAGAGTGAAGCCTAGGTTGCCCGGAACGTAGAAATGACAATTACTCTCACACTGTTTGCAATTATTCCTTTTATACGATGCAAAAGCTGATATATTTATATCGCATTTTATGATTCTGGCGTTGACTTCGAAGGACCTAACTATTCGATATGGTGGAGCAACACCCTAGAGTGAAGCCTAGGTTGCTCGGAATGTAGAAATAACCATAACTTTCACACTGGTTGCAATTATTCGTTTTTTACGATGGAAAAGCTGTTGTAATTGTATTGTATTTTATGCTTCTGGCGTTCACTTCTTAGGGCCTAACTATTCGATCTGATGGAACAATGCCCTATGGTGAAGCCTAGGTTGCCCGGAACGTAGAAATGACCATAACTTTTACACTGGTAGCAATTATACGTATTATACAATGGAGAAGCTCTTGTATTTATATTGTATTTTATGCCTCTGGCGTTGACTTCTAAGGCCCTAGCTATTCGATCTAGTAGAGCAACGAGCTAGAGTGAAGCCTATGTTGTCCGGAACGTAGAAATGACCATCACTTTCAAACTGGTTGCAATTAATCCTGTTATACGATGGAAAAACTGTTGTATTTTTATTGCATTTTATGCTTCGGGCGTTGACTTCTAAGGACCTGACCATTCAATCTGTCGGAGCAACGCCCTAGAGTGAAGCCTAGGCTGCTCGGAATGTAGAAATCACCATAGCTTTCACACTGGTTGCAATTATACGTTTTATACGATGGAAAAACTGTTGCATTTATATTGTATTTTATGCTTCTGGCGTTCACTTCCTAGGCCCTAACTGTTTGATCTGGTGGAGCAACGCCCTAGGGTGAAGCCTAGGTTATCCGGAACGTAGAAATGACCATCACTTTCACACGGATTGCAATTATTCCTGTTATAGGATGGAAAGACTGTTGTATTTTTATTGCATTTCATGCTTCTGGCGTTCACTTCTTAGGCCCTAACACTTCGATCTGGTGGAGCAACGCCCTACAGTGAAGCCTAGGTTGCCCGGAACGTGGATATGACCATAACCTTCACACAGGTTGCAATTACTCGTGTTATACGGTGTAAAGGCTGTTGTATTTATTTTGTATTTTATTCTTCTGGTGTTGACTTCTTAGGCCCTAGCTATTCGATCTAGTGGAGCAACGCCCTAGAGTGAAGCCTAGGTAGCCCGGAACGTAGAAATGACCATAACTTTCACACTGGTAGGAATTATTCGTTTTATACAATGGAAAAACTGTTCTATTTATTTTGTATTTAATGCTTCAGGCGAGGACTTCTAAGGCCCTAACTATTCGATCAGGTGGAGCAACGCCCTAGAGTGAAGCCTAGGCTGCTCGGAATGTAGAAATCACCATAGCTTTCACACTGGTTGCAATTATACGTTTTATACGATGGAAAAACTGTTGCATTTATATTGTATTTTATGCTTCTGGCGTTCACTTCCTAGGCCCTAACTATTCGATCTGGTGGAGCAACGCCCTAGAGTGAAGCCTAGGTTGCCCGGTATGTAGAAATGACCATAACTATCAAACTGGTTGCAATTACTTGTTTTATACGATGGAAAAGCTGTTGTATTTATATCGTTTTTTATGCTCCTGGCGTTGACTTCTTAGGCCCTAACTATTCTATCTGGTGGAACAACGCACTAGGGTAAAGCCCACATTGCGCGGAACGTACAAATGACCATAACTTTCACACTGGTAGCAATTTTTCGTTTTACGCGATGGAAAAACTGTTCTATTTATTTTATATTTTATGCTTCGGGCGTTGACTTCTAAGGCCCTAACTATTCGATCTGGTGGAGCAACGCCCTAGAGTGAAGCCTAGGTTGCCCGGTACGTAGAAATGACCATCACTATCAAACTGGTTACAAGTATTTGTTTTATACGATGGAAAAGCTGTTGTATTTACATCGTATTTTATGCTTCTGGCGTTGACTTCTTAGGACCTTACTATTCCATCTGGTGGTACAACGCCCTAGGGTGAAGCCTAGGTTGTCCGGAAAGTAGAAATGACCATAACTTTCATACTGGTAGCAATTATTCGTTTTATACGATGGAAAAACTGTTCTATTTATTTTGTATTTTATGCTTCGGGCGTTGACTTCTAAGGCCCTAACTATTCGATCTGGTAGAGCAACGCCCTAGAGTGAAGCCTAGGTTGCCCGGTAAGTAGAAATGACCATAAGTTTCATACTGGTTGCAATTATTCGTTCTATACGATGGAAAAACTGTTGTATTTATATTGTATTTTATGCTTCTGGCGTTCACTTCTTAGGCCCTAACTATTCGATCTGGCGGTACAACGCCCTAGGGTGAAGCCTAGGTTGCCCGGAACGTAGAAATGACCATAACTTTTACACTGGCAGCAATTATTCGTTTTATACAATGGAAAAACCGTTCTATTTATTTTGTATTTTATGCTTCTGGCGTTGACTTCTAAGGCCATAACTGTTTGATCTGGTGGAGCATCGCCGTAGAGTGAAGCCTAGGTTGCCCGGAACGTAGAAATGACCACAACTTTCACACTGGTTGCTATTATTCGTTGTATACGATGGAAAAACTGTTATATTTATATTGTATTTAAGCTTCTGGCGTTGACTTCTGAGGCCGTTGCTATTCGATGTGGTGGAAGAACGCCATAGAGGGAAGCCTAGGTAGCCCGGATCGTAGAAATGTCCATATCTTTCACACTGTTTGCAATTTTTCGTTTTATACGATGGAAAAACTGTTTTATTTATTTTGTATTTTACGCTTCGGGCGTTGACTTCTAAGGCCCTAACTATTCGATCTGGTGGAGCAACGCCCTAGAGTGCGGCCTAGGTTGCCCGGAACGTAGAAATGACCATAGCTTTCACACTGGTTGCTATCATTCGTTTTATATGATGGAAAAACTGTTGTATTTAAATTGTATTTTATGCTTCTGGCGTTAACTTCATAGGCCCTAACTATTCTATCTGGTGGAACAACGCACTAGGGCAAAGCCCACATTGCGCGGAACGTACAAATGACCATAACTTTCACACTGGTAGCAATTTTTCGTTTTACACGATGGAAAAACTGTTGTATTTATTTTATATTTTATGCTTCGGGCGTTCACTTCTTAGGCCCTAACTATTCGATCTGGCGGTACAACGCCCTAGGGTGAAGCCTAGGTTGCCCGGAACGTAGAAATGACCATAACTTTTACACTGGTAGCAATTATTCGTTTTATACAATGGAAAAACTGTTCTAATTCTTTTGTATTTTATGCTTCGGGCGTTGACTTCAAATGCCCTAACTGTTTGGTCTGGTGGAGCAACGCCCTAGAGTGAAGCCTAGGTTGCCCGGAACGTAGAAATGACAATTACTCTCACACTGTTTGCAATTATTCCTTTTATACGATGCAAAAGCTGTTGTATTTATATCGTATTTTATGCTTCTGGCGTTGACTTCTTAGGCCCTAACAATTCCATCTGGTGGAACAACGCCCTAGGGTGAACCCTAGGTTGCCCGGAAAGCAGAAATGACCATAACTTTTACACTGGTAGCAATTATTCGTTTTATACAATGGAAAAACTGTTCTATTTATTTTGTATTTTATGCTTCGGGCGTTGACTTCTAAGGCCCTAACTGTTTCATCTGGTGGAGCAACGCCCTAGAGTGAAGCCTAGGTTGCCCGGAACGTAGAAATGACCATTACTTTCACACTGTTTGCAATTATTCCTTTTATACGATGGAAAAACTGTTCTATTTATTTTGTATTTTATGCTTCGGGCGTTGACTTCTTTGGCCCTAACAATTCGATCTGGTGGAGCAACGCCCTAGAGGGAAGCCTAGGTTGCCTCGAACGTAGAAATGACCATCACTTTCACACGGGTTGCAATTATTCCTGTTATAGGATGGAAAGGCTGCTGTATTTTTATTGCATTTTATGCTTCTGGCGTTAACTTCTTAGGCCCTAACTATTCGATCTGGTGGAACAACGCCCTAGGGTGAAGCCTAGATTGCCCGGAACGTAGAAATGACCATAAGTTTCATAATGGTTGCAATTATTCGTTTTACACGATGGAAAAACTGTTGTATTTCTATTGTATTTTATGCTTCGGGCGTTGACTTCTTAGGCCCTAACACTTCGATCTGGTGGAGCAACGCCCTACAGTGAAGCGTAGGTTGCCCGGAACGTGGATATGACCATAACCTTCACACAGGTTGCAATTATTCGTTTTATACGGTGTAAAGGCTGTTGTATTTATTTTGTATTTTATTCTTCTGGTGCTGACTTCTTAGGCCCTAGCTATTCGATCTAGTGGAGCAACGCCCTAGAGTGAAGCCTAGGTAGCCCGGAACGTAGAAATGACCATCACTTTCAAACTGGTTGCAATTAATCTTGTTATACGATGGAAAAGCTGTTGTATTTTTATTGCATTTTATGCTTCGTGCATTGACTCCTAAGGCCCTAACTATTCAATCTGTTGGAGCAACGCCCTAGAGTGAAGCCTAGGTTGCTCGGAATGTAGAAACGACAATAACTTTCACACTGTTTGCAATTATTCGTTTTATACGATGGAAAAACTGTTGTATTTATACTGTATTTTATGCTTCTGGCGTTCACTTCTTAGGCCCTAACTATTCGACCTGGTGGAACAACGCCCTAGGGAGAAGCCTAGGTTGCGCGGAACGTAGAAATGACCATAACTTTCACACTGGTAGCAATTATTCGTTTTATACAATGGAAAAACTGTTCTTTTTATTTTGTATTTTATGCTTCGGGCGTTGACTTCTTTGGCCCTAACAATTCGATCTGGTGGAGCAACGCCCTAGAGTGAAGCCTAGGTTGCCTGGAACGTACAAATGACCATCACTTTCACACGGATTGCAATTATTCCTGTTATAGGATGGAAAGACTGTTGTATTTTTATTGCATTTCATGCTTCTGGCGTTCACTTCCTAGGCCCTAACTATTCCACCTGGTGGAACAACGCCCTAGAGTAAAGCCCAGGTTGCGCGGAACGTAGAAATGACCATAACTTTCACACTGGTAGGAATTACTCGTTTTATACAATGGAAAAACTGTTTTATTTATTTTGTATTTAATGCTTCAGGCGAGGACTTCTAAGGCCCTAACTATTCGATCAGGTAGAGCAACGCCCTAGAGTGAAGCCTAGGTTGCTCGAAATGTAGAAATGACCATAACTTTCACACTGGTTGCAATTATTCATTTTATACGATGCAAAAACTGTTGTACTTATATTGTATTTTATTCTTATGGCGTTGAATTCTAAGTCCCTAGCTATACGATCTGGTGGAGCAACGCCCTAGAGTGAAACCTAGGTTACCCGGAACGTAGAAATGACAAGTACTTTCATACTGTTTGCAGTTATTCCTGTTATACGATGGAAAAGCTTTTGCATCTTTATTGTATTTTATGCTTCTGGCGCTGACTTCTAAGGCCCTAGCTATTCGATTTGGATGAGCACCGCCCTAGAGTGAAGCCTAGGTTGCCCGGAACGTAGAAATGACAATTACTCTCACACTGTTTGCAATTATTCCTTTTATACGATGCAAAAGCTGTTGTATTTATATCGTATTTTATGCTCCTGGCGTTGACTTCTTAGGCCCTAACAATTCCATCTGGTGGAACAACGCCCTAGGGTGAACCCTAGGTTGCCCGGAAAGCAGAAATGACCATAACTTTTACACTGGTAGCAATTATTCGTTTTATACAATGGAAAAACTGTTCTATTTATTTTGTATTTTATGCTTCGGGCGTTGACTTCTAAGGCCCTAACTGTTTCATCTGGTGGAGCAACGCCCTAGAGTGAAGCCTAGGTTGCCCGGAACGTAGAAATGACCATTACTTTCACACTGTTTGCAATTATTCCTTTTATACAATGGAAAAACTGTTCTATTTATTTTGTATTTTATGCTTCGGGCGTTGACTTCTTTGGCCCTAACAATTCGATCTGGTGGAGCAACGCCCTAGAGGGAAGCCTAGGTTGCCTCGAACGTAGAAATGACCATCACTTTCACACGGGTTGCAATTATTCCTGTTATAGGATGGAAAGGCTGCTGTATTTTTATTGCATTTTATGCTTCTGGCGTTAACTTCTTAGGCCCTAACTATTCGATCTGGTGGAACAACGCCCTAGGGTGAAGCCTAGATTGCCCGGAACGTAGAAATGACCATAAGTTTCATAATGGTTGCAATTATTCGTTTTACACGATGGAAAAACTGTTGTATTTCTATTGTATTTTATGCTTCGGGCGTTGACTTCTTAGGCCCTAACACTTCGATCTGGTGGAGCAACGCCCTACAGTGAAGCGTAGGTTGCCCGGAACGTGGATATGACCATAACCTTCACACAGGTTGCAATTATTCGTTTTATACGGTGTAAAGGCTGTTGTATTTATGTTGTATTTTATTCTTCTGGTGCTGACTTCTTAGGCCCTAGCTATTCGATCTAGTGGAGCAACGCCCTAGAGTGAAGCCTAGGTAGCCCGGAACGTAGAAATGACCATCACTTTCAAACTGGTTGCAATTAATCCTGTTATACGATGGAAAAGCTGTTGTATTTTTATTGCATTTTATGCTTCGTGCATTGACTCCTAAGGCCCTAACTATTCAATCTGTTGGAGCAACGCCCTAGAGTGAAGCCTAGGTTGCTCGGAATGTAGAAACGACAATAACTTTCACACTGTTTGCAATTATTCGTTTTATACGATGGAAAAACTGTTGTATTTATACTGTATTTTATGCTTCTGGCGTTCACTTCTTAGGCCCTAACTATTCGACCTGGTGGAACAACGCCCTAGGGAGAAGCCTAGGTTGCGCGGAACGTAGAAATGACCATAACTTTCACACTGGTAGCAATTATTCGTTTTATACAATGGAAAAACTGTTCTTTTTATTTTGTATTTTATGCTTCGGGCGTTGACTTCTTTGGCCCTAACAATTCGATCTGGTGGAGCAACGCCCTAGAGTGAAGCCTAGGTTGCCTGGAACGTACAAATGACCATCACTTTCACACGGATTGCAATTATTCCTGTTATAGGATGGAAAGACTGTTGTATTTTTATTGCATTTCATGCTTCTGGCGTTCACTTCTTAGGCCCTAACTATTCCACCTGGTGGAACAACGCCCTAGAGTAAAGCCCAGGTTGCGCGGAACGTAGAAATGACCATAACTTTCACACTGGTAGGAATTACTCGTTTTATACAATGGAAAAACTGTTCTATTTATTTTGTATTTAATGCTTCAGGCGAGGACTTCTAAGGCCCTAACTATTCGATCAGGTGGAGCAACGCCCTAGAGTGAAGCCTAGGTTGCTCGAAATGTAGAAATGACCATAACTTTCACACTGGTTGCAATTATTCATTTTATACGATGCAAAAACTGTTGTACTTATATTGTATTTTATTCTTATGGCGTTGAATTCTAAGTCCCTAGCTATACGATCTGGTGGAGCAACGCCCTAGAGTGAAACCTAGGTTACCCGGAACGTAGAAATGACAAGTACTTTCATACTGTTTGCAGTTATTCCTGTTATACGATGGAAAAGCTTTTGCATCTTTATTGTATTTTATGCTTCTGGCGCTGACTTCTAAGGCCCTAGCTATTCGATTTGGATGAGCACCGCCCTAGAGTGAAGCCTAGGTTGCCCGGAACGTAGAAATGACCATACCTTCCACACTGGTTGCAATTATTCGTTTTATACGATGGAAAAGCTGTTGTATTTATATCGTTTTTTATGCTCCTGGCGTTGACTTCTTAGGCCCTAACTATTCCGTCTGGTGGAACAACGCCCTAGAGTGAAGCCTAGGTTGCTCGGAATGTAGAAATGACCATTACCTTCACACTGTTTGCAATTATTCATTTTATACGATGGCGAAGCTGTTCTATTTATATTGTATTTTATGCTTCCGGCGTTAACTTCTAAGGCCGTAGCTATCAGATGTGGAGCAGCAACGCCCTAGAGTGACGCCTAGGTTGCCAGGCACGCAGAAATGACCATTACTTTCACAATGTTCGCAATCATTCATTTTATACGATGGAAAAACTGTTGTACTTATATTGTATTTTATTCTCATGGCGTTGAATTCTAAGTCCCTAGCTATTCGATCTGGTGGAGCAGCGCCCTAGAGTGAAACCTAGGTTATCCGGAACGTAGAAATGGCAAGTACTTTCATACTGCTTGCAGTTATTCCTGTTATACGATGGAAAAGCTTTTGCATCTTTATTGTATTTTCTGCTTCGGGCGTTGACTTCTAAGGCCCTAACTATTCAATCTGGTGGAGCAACGCCCTAGAGTGAAGCCTAGGTTGCCCGGAACGTAGAAATGACCATAACTTTCACACTGGTTGCTATTATTTTGGTTGTAAACGATGGAAAAGCTGTTCTATTTATATTGCATTTTATGCTCCTGGCATTGAGTTCTAAGTCCCTAGCTATTCGATCTGGTGGAGCAACGCCCTAGAGTGAAGCCCAGGTTGCCCGGAACGTAGAAATGACAATTACTTTCACACTGTTTGCAATTATTCCTTTTATACGATGCAAAAGCTGTTGTATTTATATCGTATTTTATGCTTCTGGCGTTGATTTCTAAGGACCTAACTATTCGATCTGGTGGAGCAACGCCCTAGAGTGAAGCCTAGGTTGCTCGGAATGTAGAAATAACCATAACTTTCACACTGGTTGCAATTATTCGTTTTTTACGATGGAAAAGCTGTTGTATTTATTTTGTATTTTATTCTTCTGGTGTTGACTTCTTAGGCCCTAACTATTCGATCTGGTGGAACAGCGCCGTAGAGTGAAGCCTAGGTTGCCCGGAACGTAGAAATGACCATTGCTTTCACACTGTTTGCAATTATTCCTTTTATACCATGGAAAAGCTGTTGTATTTATATCGTATTTTATGCTTCTGGCGTTGACTTCTAAGGACCTAACTATTCGATCTGGAGGAGCAACGCCCTAGAGTGAAGCCTAGGTTGCTCGGAATGTAGAAATAACCATAACTTTCACACTGGTTGCAATTATTCGTTTTTTACGATGGAAAAGCTGTTGTAATTGTATTGTATTTTATGCTTCTGGCGTTCACTTCTTAGGGCCTAATTATTCGATCTGATGGAACAATGCCCTAGGGTGAAGCCTAGGTTGCCCGGAACGTAGAAATGACCATAACTTTTACACTGGTAGCAATTATACGTATTATACAATGGAGAAGCTCTTGTATTTATATTGTATTTTGTGCCTCTGGCGTTGACTTCTAAGGCCCTAGCTATTCGATCTAGTAGAGCAACGAGCTAGAGTGAAGCCTATGTTGCCCGGAACGTAGAAATGACCATCACTTTCAAACTGGTTGCAATTAATCCTGTTATACGATGGAAAAACTGTTGTATTTTTATTGCATTTTATGCTTCGGGCGTTGACTTCTAAGGACCTGACCATTCAATCTGTCGGAGCAACGCCCTAGAGTGAAGCCTAGGCTGCTCGGAATGTAGAAATCACCATAGCTTTCACACTGGTTGCAATTATACGTTTTATACGATGGAAAAACTGTTGCATTTATATTGTATTTTATGCTTCTGGCGTTCACTTCCTAGGCCCTAACTGTTTGATCTGGTGGAGCAACGCCCTAGGGTGAAGCCTAGGTTGCCCGGAACGTAGAAATGACCATCACTTTCACACGGATTGCAATTATTCCTGTTATAGGATGGAAAGACTGTTGTATTTTTATTGCATTTCATGCTTCTGGCGTTCACTTCTTAGGCCCTAACACTTCGATCTGGTGGAGCAACGCCCTACAGTGAAGCCTAGGTTGCCCGGAACGTGGATATGACCATAACCTTCACACAGGTTGCAATTATTCGTGTTATACGGTGTAAAGGCTGTTGTATTTATTTTGTATTTTATTCTTCTGGTGTTGACTTCTTAGGCCCTAGCTATTCGATCTAGTGGAGCAACGCCCTAGAGTGAAGCCTAGGTAGCCCGGAACGTAGAAATGACCATCACTTTCAAACTGGTTGCAATTAATCCTGTTATACGATGGAAAAGCTGTTGTATTTTTATTGCATTTTATGCTTCGAGCATTGACTCCTAAGGCCCTAACAATTCGATCTGGTGGAGCAACGCCCTAGAGTGAAGCCTAGGTTGCTCGGAATGTAGAAACGACAATAACTTTCACACTGTTTGCAATTATTCGTTTTATACGATGGAAAAACTGTTGTATTTATACTGTATTTTATGCTTCTGGCGTTCACTTCTTAGGCCCTAACTATTCGACCTGGTGGAACAACGCCCTAGGGAGAAGCCTAGGTTGCCTGGAACGTACAAATGACCATCACTTTCACGCGGATTGCAAATATTCCTGTTATAGGATGGAAAGACTGTTGTATTTTTATTGCATTTCATGCTTCTGGCGTTCACTTCTTAGGCCCTATCTATTCCACCTGGTGGAACAACGCCCTAGAGTAAAGCCCAGGTTGCGCGGAACGTAGAAATAACCATAACTTTCACACTGGTTGCAATTATTCGTTTTTTACGATGGAAAAGCTGTTGTATTTATTTTGTATTTTATTCTTCTGGTGTTGACTTCTTAGGCCCTAACAATTCGATCTGGTGGAACAGCGCCGTAGAGTGAAGCCTAGGTTGCCCGGAACGTAGAAATGACCATTGCTTTCACACTGTTTGCAATTATTCCTTTTATACCATGGAAAAGCTGTTGTATTTATATCGTATTTTATGCTTCTGGCGTTCACTTCTAAGGACCTAACTATTCGATCTGGAGGAGCAACGCCCTAGAGTGAAGCCTAGGTTGCTCGGAATATAGAAATGACCATAACTTTCACACTGGTTGCAATTATTCGTTTTCTACGATGGAAAAACTGTTGTATTTATATTGTATTTTATGCTTCTGGCGTTCACTTCTTAGGGCCTAACTATTCGATCTGATGGAACAATGCCCTAGGGTGAAGCCTAGGTTGCCCGGAACGTAGAAATGACCATAACTTTTACACTGGTAGCAATTCCTCGTTTTATAAAATGGAAAAACTGTTCTATTTATTTTGTATTTTATGCTTCGGGCGTTGACTTCTTTGGCCCTAACAATTCGATCTGGTGGAGCAACGCCCTAGAGTGAAGCCTAGGTTCCCTGGAACGTACAAATGACCATCACTTTCACACGGGTTGCAATTATTCTTGTTGTAGGATGGAAAGACTGTTGTATTTTTATTGCATTTTATGCATCTGGCGTTCACTTCTTAGGCGCTGACTATTCGATCTGGTGGAGCAACGCCCTAGGGTGAAGCCTAGGTTGCCCGGAACGTAGAAATGACCATAACTTTTACACTGGTAGCAATTATTCGTTTTATACAATGGAAAAACTGTTCTAATTCTTTTGTATTTTATGCTGCGGGCGTTGGGTTCTAATGCCCTAACTGTTTGGTCTGGTGGAGCAACGCCCTAGAGTGAAGCCTAGGTTGCCCGGAACGTAGAAATGACAATTACTCTCACACTGTTTGCAATTATTCCTTTTATACGATGCAAAAGCTGTTGTATTTATATCGCATTTTATGATTCTGGCGTTGACTTCGAAGGACCTAACTATTCGATATGGTGGAGCAACACCCTAGAGTGAAGCCTAGGTTGCTCGGAATGTAGAAATAACCATAACTTTCACACTGGTTGCAATTATTCGTTTTTTACGATGGAAAAGCTGTTGTAATTGTATTGTATTTTATGCTTCTGGCGTTCACTTCTTAGGGCCTAACTATTCGATCTGATGGAA
The DNA here is from genome assembly GCF_051401765.1 of Calliopsis andreniformis. Lineage (NCBI taxonomy): Eukaryota > Metazoa > Arthropoda > Insecta > Hymenoptera > Andrenidae > Calliopsis > Calliopsis andreniformis. The sequence continues at coordinate 17,762,863 of NC_135072.1, forward strand.
CAATGCCCTAGGGTGAAGCCTAGGTTGCCCGGAACGTAGAAATGACCATAACTTTTACACTGGTAGCAATTATACGTATTATACAATGGAGAAGCTCTTGTATTTATATTGTATTTTATGCCTCTGGCGTTGACTTCTAAGGCCCAAGCTATTCGATCTAGTAGAGCAACGAGCTAGAGTGAAGCCTAGGTTGCCCGGAACGTAGAAATGACCATCACTTTCAAACTGGTTGCAACTAATCCTGTTATACGATGGAAAAACTGTTGTATTTTTATTGCATTTTATGCTTCGGGCGTTGACTTCTAAGGACCTGACCATTCAATCTGTCGGAGCAACGCCCTAGAGTGAAGCCTAGGCTGCTCGGAATGTGGAAATCACCATAGCTTTCACACTGGTTGCAATTATACGTTTTATACGATGGAAAAACTGTTGCATTTATATTGTATTTTATGCTTCTGGCGTTCACTTCCTAGGCCCTAACTGTTTGATCTGGTGGAGCAACGCCCTAGGGTGAAGCCTAGGTTGCCCGGAACGTAGAAATGACCATCACTTTCACACGGATTGCAATTATTCCTGTTATAGGATGGAAAGACTGTTGTATTTTTATTGCATTTCATGCTTCTGGCGTTCACTTCTTGGGCCCTAACTATTCCATCTGGTGGAACAACGCCCTAGAGTAAAGCCCAGGTTGCGCGGAACGTAGAAATGACCATAACTTTCACACTGGTAGGAATTATTCGTTTTATACAATGGAAAAACTGTTCTATTTATTTTGTATTTAATGCTTCAGGCGAGGACTTCTAAGGCCCTAACTATTCGATCGGGTGGAGCAACGCCCTAGAGTGAAGCCTAGGTTGCTCGAAATGTAGAAATGACCATAACTTTCACACTGGTTGCAATTATTCATGTTATACAATGGAAAAACTGTTGTACTTATATTGTATTTTATTCTTATGGCGTTGAATTCTAAGTCCCTAGCTATACGATCTGTTGGAGCAACGCCCTAGAGTGAAACCTAGGTTACCCGGAACGTAGAAATGACAAGTACTTTCATACTGTTTGCAGTTATTCCTGTTATACGATGGAAAAGCTTTTGCATCTTTATTGTATTTTATGCTTCTGGCGCTGACTTCTAAGGCCCTAGCTATTCGATTTGGTGGAGCACCGCCCTAGAGTGAAGCCTAGGTTGCCCGGAACGTAGAAATGACCATACCTTCCACACTGGTTGCAATTATTCGTTTTATACGATGGAAAAGCTGTTGTATTTATATCGTTTTTTATGCTCCAGGCGTTGACTTCTTAGGCCCTAACTATTCCGTCTGGTGGAACAACGCCCTAGAGTGAAGCCTAGGTTGCTCGGAATGTAGAAATGACCATTACCTTCACAGTGTTTGTAATTATTCATTTTATACGATGGCGAAGCTGTTCTATTTATATTGTATTTTATGCTTCCGGCGTTAACTTCTAAGGCCGTAGCTATCAGATGTGGAGCAGCAACGCCCTAGAGTGACGCGTAGGTTGCCAGGCACGCAGAAATGACCATTACTTTCACAATGTTCGCAATCATTCATTTTATACGATGGAAAAACTGTTGTACTTATATTGTATTTTATTCTTATGGCGTTGAATTCTAAGTCCCTAGCTATTCGATCTGGTGGAGCAACGCCCTAGAGTGAAACCTAGGTTACCCGGAACGTAGAAATGACAAGTACTTTCATACTGTTTGCAGTTATTCCTGTTATACGATGGAAAAGCTTTTGCATCTTTATTGTATTTTCTGCTTCGGGCGTTGACTTCTAAGGCCCTAATTATTCGATCTGGTGGAGCAAGGCCCTAGAGTGAAGCCTAGGTTGCCCGGAACGTAGAAATGACCATAACTTTCACACTGGTTGCTATTATTTTGGTTGTAAACGATGGAAAAGCTGTTCTATTTATATTGCATTTTATGCTCCTGGCATTGAGTTCTAAGTCCCTAGCTATTCGATCTGGTGGAGCAACGCCCTAGAGTGAAGCCCAGGTTGCCCGGAACGTAGAAATGACAATTACTTGCACAGTGTTTGCAATTATTCATTTTATACGATGGAAAAGCGGTTGTATTTATATTGTATTTTATGCTCCTTGCGTTGACTTCTAAGGCCGTAGCTATTAGACGTGGTGGAGCAACGCCCTAGAGTGACGCCTAGGTTGACCGGAACGTAGAAATGACCATTACTTTCTCAATGTCTGCAATTATTCATCTTATACGATGGAAAAACTGTTGTACTTATATTGTATTTTATCCTTCTGGCGTTAAATTCTAAGTCCCTAGCTATTCGATCTGGTGGAGCAACGCCCTAGAGTGAAACATAGGTTACCCGGGACGTAGAAATGACCAGTACTTTCACACTGGTTGCAGTTATTCGTTTTATACAATGGAAAAACTGTTCTATTTATTTTGCATTTTATGCTTCGGGCGTTCACTTCTAAGGGCCTAGCTATTCCATCTGGTGGAGCAACACCCTAGCGTGAAGTCTAGGTTGCCCGGAACGTAGAAATGACAATTACTTCCACACTGTTTGCAAATATACATTAGATACGATGGAAAAGCTGTTGTACTTATATTGTAATTTATGCTTCTTGCGTTGACTTCTTAGGCCGTAACTGTTTGATCTGGTGGAGCACCGCCCTAGAGTGAAGCCTAGGTTGCCCGGAACGTAGAACATACCATTACCTTCACACTGGTTACAATTATTCCTGTTATACGATGGAAAAACTGTTGCACCTTTATTGTATTTTATGCTTCTGGCGTTGACTTCATAGGCCCTAACTATTCGATCGGGTGGAGCAACGTCCTAGAGTGAAGCCTATGTTGACCGGAACGTAGAAATGACCATAACTTTCACACTGGTTGCAATTATTCGTTTTCTACGATGGAAAAACTGTTGTATTTATATTGTATTTTGTGCTCCTGGCGTTCACTTCTTAGGGCCTAACTATTCGATCTGATGGAACAATGCCCTAGGGTGAAGCCTAGGTTGCCCGGAACGTAGAAATGACCATAACTTTTACACTGGTAGCAATTCTTCGTTTTATAAAATGGAAAAACTGTTCTATTTATTTTGTATTTTATGCTTCGGGCGTTGACTTCTTTGGCCCTAACAATTCGATCTGGTGGAGCAACGCCCTAGAGTGAAGCCTAGGTTCCCTGGAACGTACAAATGACCATCACTTTCACACGGGTTGCAATTATTCCTGTTATAGGATGGAAAGACTGTTGTATTTTTATTGCATTTTATGCTTCTGGCGTTCACTTCTTAGGCCCTGACTATTCGATCTGGTGGAGCAACGCCCTAGGGTGAAGCCTAGGTTGCCCGGAACGTAGAAATGACCATAACTTTTACACTGGTAGCAATTATTCGTTTTATACAATGGAAAAACTGTTCTAATTCTTTTGTATTTTATGCTTCGGGCGTTGAGTTCTAATGCCCTAACTGTTTGGTCTGGTGGAGCAACGCCCTAGAGTCAAGCCTAGGTTGCCCGGAACGTAGAAATAACAATTACTCTCACACTGTTTGCAATTATTCGTTTTTTACGATGGAAAAGCTGTTGTATTTGTATTGTATTTTATGCTTCTGGCGTTCACTTCTTAGGGCCTAACTATTCGATCTGATGGAACAATGCCCTAGGGTGAAGCCTAGGTTGCCCGGAACGTAGAAATGACCATAACTTTTACACTGGTAGCAATTATACGTATTATACAATGGAGAAGCTCTTGTATTTATATTGTATTTTATGCATCTGGCGTTGACTTCTAAGGCCCTAGCTATTCGATCTAGTAGAGCAATGAGCTAGAGTGAAGCCTAGGTTGCCCGGAACGTAGAAATGACCATCACTTTCAAACTGGTTGCAATTAATCCTGTTATACGATGGAAAAACTGTTGTATTTTTATTGCATTTTATGCTTCGGGCGTTGACTTCTAAGGACCTGACCATTCAATCTGTCGGAGCAACGCCCTAGAGTGAAGCCTAGGCTGCTCGGAATGTAGAAATCACCATAGCTTTCACACTGGTTGCAATTATACGTTTTATACGATGGAAAAACTGTTGCATTTATATTGTATTTTATGCTTCTGGCGTTCACTTCCTAGGCCCTAACTATTCGATCTGGTGGAGCAACGCCCTAGAGTGAAGCCTAGGTTGTCCGGAAAGTAGAAATGACAAGTACTTTCATACTGTTTGCAGTTATTCCTGTTATACGATGGAAAAGCTTTTGCATCTTTATTGTATTTTATGCTTCTGGCGCTGACTTCTAAGGCCCTAGCTATTCGATTTGGTGGAGCACCGCCCTAGAGTGAAGCCTAGGTTGCCCGGAACGTAGAAATGACCATACCTTCCACACTGGTTGCAATTATTCGTTTTATACGATGGAAAAGCTGTTGTATTTATATCGTTTTTTATGCTCCAGGCGTTGACTTCTTAGGCCCTAACTATTCCGTCTGGTGGAACAACGCCCTAGAGTGAAGCCTAGGTTGCTCGGAATGTAGAAATGACCATTACCTTCACAGTGTTTGCAATTATTCATTTTATACGATGGCGAAGCTGTTCTATTTATATTGTATTTTATGCTTCCGGCGTTAACTTCTAAGGCCGTAGCTATCAGATGTGGAGCAGCAACGCCCTAGAGTGACGCGTAGGTTGCCAGGCACGCAGAAATGACCATTACTTTCACAATGTTCGCAATCATTCATTTTATACGATGGAAAAACTGTTGTACTTATATTGTATTTTATTCTTATGGCGTTGAATTCTAAGTCCCTAGCTATTCGATCTGGTGGAGCAACGCCCTAGAGTGAAACCTAGGTTACCCGGAACGTAGAAATGACAAGTACTTTCATACTGTTTGCAGTTATTCCTGTTATACGATGGAAAAGCTTTTGCATCTTAATTGTATTTTCTGCTTCGGGCGTTGACTTCTAAGGCCCTAACTATTCGATCTGGTGGAGCAACGCCCTAGAGTGAAGCCTAGGTTGCCCGGAACGTAGAAATGACCATAACTTTTACACTGGTTGCTATTATTTTGGTTGTAAACGATGGAAAAGCTGTTCTATTTATATTGCATTTTATGCTCCTGGCATTGAGTTCTAAGTCCCTAGCTATTCGATCTGGTGGAGCAACGCCCTAGAGTGAAGCCCAGGTTGCCCGGAACGTAGAAATGACAATTACTTGCACAGTGTTTGCAATTATTCATTTTATACGATGGAAAAGCGGTTGTATTTATATTGTATTTTTTGCTCCTTGCGTTGACTTCTAAGGCCGTAGCTATTAGACGTGGTGGAGCAACGCCCTAGAGTGACGCCTAGGTTGACCGGAACGTAGAAATGACCATTACTTTCTCAATGTCTGCAATTGTTCATCTTATACGATGGAAAAACTGTTGTACTTATATTGTATTTTATCCTTCTGGCGTTAAATTCTAAGTCCCTAGCTATTCGATCTGGTGGAGCAACGCCCTAGAGTGAAACATAGGTTACCCGGGACGTAGAAATGACCAGTACTTTCACACTGGTTGCAGTTATTCGTTTTATACAATGGAAAAACTGTTCTATTTATTTTGCATTTTATGCTTCGGGCGTTCACTTCTAAGGGCCTAGCTATTCCATCTGGTGGAGCAACACCCTAGCGTGAAGTCTAGGTTGCCCGGAACGTAGAAATGACAATTACTTCCACACTGTTTGCAAATATACATTATATACGATGGAAAAGCTGTTGTACTTATATTGTAATTTATGCTTCTTGCGTTGACTTCTTAGGCCGTAACTGTTTGATCTGGTGGAGCACCGCCCTAGAGTGAAGCCTAGGTTGCCCGGAACGTAGTACATACCATTACCTTCACACTGGTTACAATTATTCCTGTTATACGATGGAAAAACTGTTGCACCTTTATTGTATTTTATGCTTCTGGCGTTGACTTCATAGGCCCTAACTATTCGATCTGGTGGAGCAACGTCCTAGAGTGAAGCCTATGTTGACCGGAACGTAGAAATGACCATAACTTTCACACTGGTTGCAATTATTCGGTTTCTACGATGGAAAAACTGTTGTATTTATATTGTATTTTGTGCTCCTGGCGTTCACTTCTTAGGGCCTAACTATTCGATCTGATGGAACAATGCCCTAGGGTGAAGCCTAGGTTGCCCGGAACGTAGAAATGACCATAACTTTTACACTGGTAGCAATTCTTCGTTTTATAAAATGGAAAAACTGTTCTATTTATTTTGTATTTTATGCTTCGGGCGTTGACTTCTTTGGCCCTAACAATTCGATCTGGTGGAGCAACGCCCTAGAGTGAAGCCTAGGTTCCCTGGAACGTACAAATGACCATCACTTTCACACGGGTTGCAATTATTCCTGTTATAGGATGGAAAGACTGTTGTATTTTTATTGCATTTTATGCTTCTGGCGTTCACTTCTTAGGCCCTGACTATTCGATCTGGTGGAGCAACGCCCTATGGTGAAGCCTAGGTTGCCCGGAACGTAGAAATGACCATAACTTTTACACTGGTAGCAATTATACGTATTATACAATGGAGAAGCTCTTGTATTTATATTGTATTTTATGCATCTGGCGTTGACTTCTAAGGCCCTAGCTATTCGATCTAGTAGAGCAACGAGCTAGAGTGAAGCCTAGGTTGCCCGGAACGTAGAAATGACAATTACTTCCACACTGTTTGCAAATATACATTAGATACGATGGAAAAGCTGTTGTACTTATATTGTAATTTATGCTTCTTGCGTTGACTTCTTAGGCCGTAACTGTTTGATCTGGTGGAGCACCGCCCTAGAGTGAAGCCTAGGTTGCCCGGAACGTAGAACATACCATTACCTTCACACTGGTTACAATTATTCCTGTTATACGATGGAAAAACTGTTGCACCTTTATTGTATTTTATGCTTCTGGCGTTGACTTCATAGGCCCTAACTATTCGATCGGGTGGAGCAACGTCCTAGAGTGAAGCCTATGTTGACCGGAACGTAGAAATGACCATAACTTTCACACTGGTTGCAATTATTCGTTTTCTACGATGGAAAAACTGTTGTATTTATATTGTATTTTGTGCTCCTGGCGTTCACTTCTTAGGGCCTAACAATTCGATCTGATGGAACAATGCCCTAGGGTGAAGCCTAGGTTGCCCGGAACGTAGAAATGACCATAACTTTTACACTGGTAGCAATTCTTCGTTTTATAAAATGGAAAAACTGTTCTATTTATTTTGTATTTTATGCTTCGGGCGTTGACTTCTTTGGCCCTAACAATTCGATCTGGTGGAGCAACGCCCTAGAGTGAAGCCTAGGTTCCCTGGAACGTACAAATGACCATCACTTTCACACGGGTTGCAATTATTCCTGTTATAGGATGGAAAGACTGTTGTATTTTTATTGCATTTTATGCTTCTGGCGTTCACTTCTTAGGACCTGACTATTCGATCTGGTGGAGCAACGCCCTAGGGTGAAGCCTAGGTTGCCCGGAACGTAGAAATGACCATAACTTTTACACTGGTAGCAATTATTCGTTTTATACAATGGAAAAACTGTTCTAATTCTTTTGTATTTTATGCTTCGGGCGTTGAGTTCTAATGCCCTAACTGTTTGGTCTGGTGGAGCAACGCCCTAGAGTCAAGCCTAGGTTGCCCGGAACGTAGAAATAACAATTACTCTCACACTGTTTGCAATTATTCGTTTTTTACGATGGAAAAGCTGTTGTATTTGTATTGTATTTTATGCTTCTGGCGTTCACTTCTTAGGGCCTAACTATTCGATCTGATGGAACAATGCCCTAGGGTGAAGCCTAGGTTGCCCGGAACGTAGAAATGACCATAACTTTTACACTGGTAGCAATTATACGTATTATACAATGGAGAAGCTCTTGTATTTATATTGTATTTTATGCATCTGGCGTTGACTTCTAAGGCCCTAGCTATTCGATCTAGTAGAGCAATGAGCTAGAGTGAAGCCTAGGTTGCCCGGAACGTAGAAATGACCATCACTTTCAAACTGGTTGCAATTAATCCTGTTATACGATGGAAAAACTGTTGTATTTTTATTGCATTTTATGCTTCGGGCGTTGACTTCTAAGGACCTGACCATTCAATCTGTCGGAGCAACGCCCTAGAGTGAAGCCTAGGCTGCTCGGAATGTAGAAATCACCATAGCTTTCACACTGGTTGCAATTATACGTTTTATACGATGGAAAAACTGTTGCATTTATATTGTATTTTATGCTTCTGGCGTTCACTTCCTAGGCCCTAACTATTCGATCTGGTGGAGCAACGCCCTAGAGTGAAGCCTAGGTTGTCCGGAAAGTAGAAATGACAAGTACTTTCATACTGTTTGCAGTTATTCCTGTTATACGATGGAAAAGCTTTTGCATCTTTATTGTATTTTATGCTTCTGGCGCTGACTTCTAAGGCCCTAGCTATTCGATTTGGTGGAGCACCGCCCTAGAGTGAAGCCTAGGTTGCCCGGAACGTAGAAATGACCATACCTTCCACACTGGTTGCAATTATTCGTTTTATACGATGGAAAAGCTGTTGTATTTATATCGTTTTTTATGCTCCAGGCGTTGACTTCTTAGGCCCTAACTATTCCGTCTGGTGGAACAACGCCCTAGAGTGAAGCCTAGGTTGCTCGGAATGTAGAAATGACCATTACCTTCACAGTGTTTGCAATTATTCATTTTATACGATGGCGAAGCTGTTCTATTTATATTGTATTTTATGCTTCCGGCGTTAACTTCTAAGGCCGTAGCTATCAGATGTGGAGCAGCAACGCCCTAGAGTGACGCGTAGGTTGCCAGGCACGCAGAAATGACCATTACTTTCACAATGTTCGCAATCATTCATTTTATACGATGGAAAAACTGTTGTACTTATATTGTATTTTATTCTTATGGCGTTGAATTCTAAGTCCCTAGCTATTCGATCTGGTGGAGCAACGCCCTAGAGTGAAACCTAGGTTACCCGGAACGTAGAAATGACAAGTACTTTCATACTGTTTGCAGTTATTCCTGTTATACGATGGAAAAGCTTTTGCATCTTAATTGTATTTTCTGCTTCGGGCGTTGACTTCTAAGGCCCTAACTATTCGATCTGGTGGAGCAACGCCCTAGAGTGAAGCCTAGGTTGCCCGGAACGTAGAAATGACCATAACTTTTACACTGGTTGCTATTATTTTGGTTGTAAACGATGGAAAAGCTGTTCTATTTATATTGCATTTTATGCTCCTGGCATTGAGTTCTAAGTCCCTAGCTATTCGATCTGGTGGAGCAACGCCCTAGAGTGAAGCCCAGGTTGCCCGGAACGTAGAAATGACAATTACTTGCACAGTGTTTGCAATTATTCATTTTATACGATGGAAAAGCGGTTGTATTTATATTGTATTTTTTGCTCCTTGCGTTGACTTCTAAGGCCGTAGCTATTAGACGTGGTGGAGCAACGCCCTAGAGTGACGCCTAGGTTGACCGGAACGTAGAAATGACCATTACTTTCTCAATGTCTGCAATTGTTCATCTTATACGATGGAAAAACTGTTGTACTTATATTGTATTTTATCCTTCTGGCGTTAAATTCTAAGTCCCTAGCTATTCGATCTGGTGGAGCAACGCCCTAGAGTGAAACATAGGTTACCCGGGACGTAGAAATGACCAGTACTTTCACACTGGTTGCAGTTATTCGTTTTATACAATGGAAAAACTGTTCTATTTATTTTGCATTTTATGCTTCGGGCGTTCACTTCTAAGGGCCTAGCTATTCCATCTGGTGGAGCAACACCCTAGCGTGAAGTCTAGGTTGCCCGGAACGTAGAAATGACAATTACTTCCACACTGTTTGCAAATATACATTATATACGATGGAAAAGCTGTTGTACTTATATTGTAATTTATGCTTCTTGCGTTGACTTCTTAGGCCGTAACTGTTTGATCTGGTGGAGCACCGCCCTAGAGTGAAGCCTAGGTTGCCCGGAACGTAGTACATACCATTACCTTCACACTGGTTACAATTATTCCTGTTATACGATGGAAAAACTGTTGCACCTTTATTGTATTTTATGCTTCTGGCGTTGACTTCATAGGCCCTAACTATTCGATCTGGTGGAGCAACGTCCTAGAGTGAAGCCTATGTTGACCGGAACGTAGAAATGACCATAACTTTCACACTGGTTGCAATTATTCGGTTTCTACGATGGAAAAACTGTTGTATTTATATTGTATTTTGTGCTCCTGGCGTTCACTTCTTAGGGCCTAACTATTCGATCTGATGGAACAATGCCCTAGGGTGAAGCCTAGGTTGCCCGGAACGTAGAAATGACCATAACTTTTACACTGGTAGCAATTCTTCGTTTTATAAAATGGAAAAACTGTTCTATTTATTTTGTATTTTATGCTTCGGGCGTTGACTTCTTTGGCCCTAACAATTCGATCTGGTGGAGCAACGCCCTAGAGTGAAGCCTAGGTTCCCTGGAACGTACAAATGACCATCACTTTCACACGGGTTGCAATTATTCCTGTTATAGGATGGAAAGACTGTTGTATTTTTATTGCATTTTATGCTTCTGGCGTTCACTTCTTAGGCCCTGACTATTCGATCTGGTGGAGCAACGCCCTATGGTGAAGCCTAGGTTGCCCGGAACGTAGAAATGACCATAACTTTTACACTGGTAGCAATTATACGTATTATACAATGGAGAAGCTCTTGTATTTATATTGTATTTTATGCATCTGGCGTTGACTTCTAAGGCCCTAGCTATTCGATCTAGTAGAGCAACGAGCTAGAGTGAAGCCTAGGTTGCCCGGAACGTAGAAATGACCATCACTTTCAAACTGGTTGCAATTAATCCTGTTATACGATGGAAAAACTGTTGTATTTTTATTGCATTTTATGCTTCGGGCGTTGACTTCTAAGGACCTGACCATTCAATCTGTCGGAGCAACGCCCTAGAGTGAAGCCTAGGCTGCTCGGAATGTAGAAATCACCATAGCTTTCACACTGGTTGCAATTATACGTTTTATACGATGGAAAAACTGTTGCATTTATATTGTATTTTATGCTTCTGGCGTTCACTTCCTAGGCCCTAACTATTCGATCTGGTGGAGCAACGCCCTAGAGTGAAGCCTAGGTTGCCCGGTATGTAGAAATGACCATAACTATCAAAGTGGTTGCAATTACTTGTTTTATACGATGGAAAAGCTGTTGTATTTATATCGTTTTTTATGCTCCTGGCGTTGACTTCTTAGGCCCTAACAATTCTATCTGGTGGAACAACGCACTAGGGTAAAGCCCACATTGCGCGGAACGTACAAATGACCATAACTTTCACACTGGTAGCAATTTTTCGTTTTACACGATGGAAAAACTGTTCTATTTATTTTATATTTTATGCTTCGGGCGTTGACTTCTAAGGCCCTAACTATTCGATCTGGTGGAGCAACGCCCTAGAGTGAAGCCTAGGTTGCCCGGTACGTAGAAATGACCATCACTATCAAACTGGTTACAAGTATTTGTTTTATACGATGGAAAAGCTGTTGTATTTACATCGTATTTTATGCTTCTGACGTTGACTTCTTAGGACCTTACTATTCCATCTGGTGGTACAACGCCCTAGGGTGAAGCCTAGGTTGTCCGGAAAGTAGAAATGACCATAACTTTCATACTGGTAGCAATTATTCGTTTTATACGATGGAAAAACTGTTCTATTTATTTTGTATTTTATGCTTCGGGCGTTGACTTCTAAGGCCCTAACTATTCGATCTGGTAGAGCAACGCCCTAGAGTGAAGCCTAGGTTGCCCGGTAAGTAGAAATGACCATAAGTTTCAAACTGGTTGCAATTATTCGTTCTATACGATGGAAAAACTGTTGTATTTATATTGTATTTTATGCTTCTGACGTTCACTTCTTAGGCCCTAACTATTCGATCTGGCGGTACAACGCCCTAGGGTGAAGCCTAGGTTGCCCGGAACGTAGAAATGACCATAACTTTTACACTGGCAGCAATTATTCGTTTTATACAATGGAAAAACCGTTCTATTTATTTTGTATTTTATGCTTCGGGCGTTGACTTCTAAGGCCCTAACTGTTTGATCTGGTGGAGCATCGCCGTAGAGTGAAGCCTAGGTTGCCCGGAACGTAGAAATGACCACAACTTTCACACTGGTTGCTATTATTCGTTGTATACGATGGAAAAACTGTTATATTTATATTGTATTTAAGCTTCTGGCGTTGACTTCTTAGGACCTTACTATTCCATCTGGTGGTACAACGCCCTAGGGTGAAGCCTAGGTTGTCCGGAAAGTAGAAATGACCATAACTTTCATACTGGTAGCAATTATTCGTTTTATACGATGGAAAAACTGTTCTATTTATTTTGTATTTTATGCTTCGGGCGTTGACTTCTAAGGACCTGACTATTCAATCTGTCGGAGCAGCGCCCTAGAGTGAAGCCTAGGTTCCCTGGAACGTACAAATGACCATCACTTTCACACGGGTTGCAATTATTCCTGTTATAGGATGGAAAGACTGTTGTATTTTTATTGCATTTTATGCTTCTGGCGTTCACTTCTTAGGCCCTGACTATTCGATCTGGTGGAGCAACGCCCTAGGGTGAAGCCTAGGTTGCCCGGAACGTAGAAATGACCATAACTTTTACACTGGTAGCAATTATTCGTTTTATACAATGGAAAAACTGTTCTAATTCTTTTGTATTTTATGTTTCGGGCGTTGAGTTCTAATGCCCTAACTGTTTGGTCTGGTGGAGCAACGCCCTAGAGTCAAGCCTAGGTTGCCCGGAACGTAGAAATGACAATTACTCTCACACTGTTTGCAATTATTCGTTTTTTACGATGGAAAAGCTGTTGTATTTGTATCGTATTTTATGCTTCTGGCGTTCACTTCTTAGGGCCTAACTATTCGATCTGATGGAACAATGCCCTAGGGTGAAGCCTAGGTTGCCCGGAACGTAGAAATGACCATAACTTTTACACTGGTAGCAATTATACGTATTATACAATGGAGAAGCTCTTGTATTTATATTGTATTTTATGCATCTGGCGTTGACTTCTAAGGCCCTAGCTATTCGATCTAGTAGAGCAACGAGCTAGAGTGAAGCCTAGGTTGCCCGGAACGTAGAAATGACCATCACTTTCAAACTGGTTGCAATTAATCCTGTCATACGATGGAAAAACTGTTGTATTTTTATTGCATTTTATGCTTCGGGCGTTGACTTCTAAGGACCTGACCATTCAATCTGTCGGAGCAACGCCCTAGAGTGAAGCCTAGGCTGCTCGGAATGTAGAAATCACCATAGCTTTCACACTGGTTGCAATTATACGTTTTATACGATTGAAAAACTGTTGCATTTATATTGTATTTTATGCTTCTGGCGTTCACTTCCTAGGCCCTAACTATTCGATCTGGTGGAGCAACGCCCTAGAGTGAAGCCTAGGTTGCCCGGTATGTAGAAATGACCATAACTATCAAACTGGTTGCAATTACTTGTTTTATACGATGGAAAAGCTGTTGTATTTATATCGTTTTTTATGCTCCTGGCGTTGACTTCTTAGGCCCTAACTATTCTATCTGGTGGAACAACGCACTAGGGTAAAGCCCACATTGCGCGGAACGTACAAATGACCATAACTTTCACACTGGTAGCAATTTTTCGTTTTACACGATGGAAAAACTGTTCTATTTATTTTATATTTTATGCTTCGGGCGTTGACTTTTAAGGCCCTAACTATTCGATCTGGTGGAGCAACGCCCTAGAGTGAAGCCTAGGTTGCCCGGTACGTAGAAATGACCATCACTATCAAACTGGTTACAAGTATTTGTTTTATACGATGGAAAAGCTGTTGTATTTACATCGTATTTTATGCTTCTGGCGTTGACTTCTTAGGACCTTACTATTCCATCTGGTGGTACAACGCCCTAGGGTGAAGCCTAGGTTGTCCGGAAAGTAGAAATGACCATAACTTTCATACTGGTAGCAATTATTCGTTTTATACGATGGAAAAACTGTTCAATTTATTTTGTATTTTATGCTTCGGGCGTTGACTTCTAAGGCCCTAACTATTCGATCTGGTAGAGCAACGCCCTAGAGTGAAGCCTAGGTTGCCCGGTAAGTAGAAATGACCATAAGTTTCATACTGGTTGCAATTATTCGTTCTATACGATGGAAAAACTGTTGTATTTATATTGTATTTTATGCTTCTGGCGTTCACTTCTTAGGCCCTAACTATTCGATCTGGCGGTACAACGCCCTAGGGTGAAGCCTAGGTTGCCCGGAACGTAGAAATGACCATAACTTTTACACTGGCAGCAATTATTCGTTTTATACAATGGAAAAACCGTTCTATTTATTTTGTATTTTATGCTTCGGGCGTTGACTTCTAAGGCCCTAACTGTTTGATCTGGTGGAGCATCGCCGTAGAGTGAAGCCTAGGTTGCCCGGAACGTAGAAATGACCACAACTTTCACACTGGTTGCTATTATTCGTTGTATACGATGGAAAAACTGTTGTATTTAAATTGTATTTTATGCTTCTGGCGTTAACTTCTTAGGCCCTAACTATTCTATCTGGTGGAACAACGCACTAGGGCAAAGCCCACATTGCGCGGAACGTACAAATGACCATAACTTTCACACTGGTAGCAATTTTTCGTTTTACACGATGGAAAAACTGTTGTATTTATTTTATATTTTATGCTTCGGGCGTTCACTTCTTAGGCCCTAACTATTCGATCTGGCGGTACAACGCCGTAGGGTGAAGCCTAGGTTGCCCGGAACGTAGAAATGACCATAACTTTTACACTGGTAGCAATTATTCGTTTTATACAAAGGAAAAACTGTTCTATTTATTTTGAATTTTATGCTTCGGGCGTTGACTTCTAAGGACCTAACTATTCGATCTGGTGGAGCAACGCCCTAGAGTGAAGCCTAGGTTGCCCGGAACGTAGAAATGACCATTACCTTCAAACTGTTTGCAATTATTTTCTTTTATACGATGGAAAAGCTGTTGTACTTATATCGTATCTTATGCTTCTGGCGTTGACATCTATGGCCCTAGCTATTCGATCTAGTGGAGCAACGCCCTAGAGTGAAGCCTAGGTTCCCCGGAACGTAGAAATGACCATCACTTTCAAACTGGTTGCAATTAATCCTGTTATACGATGGAAAAACTGTTGTATTTTTATTGCATTTTATGCTTCTGGCGTTGACTTCTTAGGCCCTAACTATTCGATCTGGTGGAGCAATGCCTCCGAGTTAAGTCTAGGATGCCCGAAACGCCGAAATGATCATTACTTTCACGCTTGTTGCAATTATTCCTGTTATACGATGAAAAGACCGTTGTATTTTCATTGTATTTTATGCTTCAGGCGTAGGCTTCTAAGGCCGTAGCTATTGGATATGGTGGAGCACCGCCCTAGAGTGAAGCCTAGGTTGCTCGGAATATAGAAATGACCATAACTTTCACACTGGTTGCAATTATTCGTTTTCTACGATGGAAAAACTGTTGTATTTATATTGTATTTTATGCTTCTGGCGTTCACTTCTTAGGGCCTAACTATTCGATCTGATGGAACAATGCCCTAGGGTGAAGCCTAGGGTTGCCCGGAACGTAGAAATGACCATAACTTTTACACTGGTAGCAATTATATGTATTATACAATGGAGAAGCTCTTGTATTTATATTGCATTTTATGGCTCTGGCGTTGATTTCTAAGGCCCTAGCTATTCGATCTAGTGGAGCAACGCCCTAGAGTGAAGCCTAGGTTGCCCGAAACGTAGAAATGACCATCACCTTCAAACTGGTTGCAATTAATCCTGTTATACGATGGAAAAACTGTTGCATTTTTATTGCATTTTATGCTTCGGGCGTTGACTTCTAAGGACCTGACTATTCAATCTGTCGGAGCAGCGCCCTAGAGTGAAGCCTAGGTTGCTCGGAATGTAGAAATGACCATAGCTTTCACACTGGTTGCAATTATTCGTTTTATACGATGGAAAAACTGTTGTATTTATATTGTATTTTATGCTTCTGGCGTTCACTTCCTAGGCCCTAACTATTCGATCTGGTGCAACAACGCCCTAGGGTGAAGCCTAGGTTGCCCGGAACGCAGAAATGACCATAACTTTTACACTGGTAGCAATTATTCGTTTTATACAATGGAAAAACTGTTCTATTTATTTTGTATTTTATGCTTCGGGCGTTGACTTCTAAGGCCCTAACTGTTTGATCTGGTGGAGCAACGCCCTAGGGTGAAGCCTAGGTTGCCCGGAACGTAGAAATGACCATTACCTTCACACTGTTTGCAATTATTTTCTTTTATACGATGGAAAAGCTGTTGTATTTATATCGTATTTTATGCTTCTGGCGTTGACTTCAGTGGCCCTAGCTATTCGATCTAGTGGAGCAACGCCCTAGAGTGAAGCCTAGGTGGCCCGGAACGTAGAAATGACCATCACTTTCAAACTGGTTGCAATTAATCCTGTTATACGATGGAAAAACTGTTGTATTTTTATTGCATTTTATGCTTCGGGCGTTGACTTCTAAGGACCTGACCATTCAATCTGTCGGAGCAACGCCCTAGAGTGAAGCCTAGGCTGCTCGGAATGTAGAAATCACCATAGCTTTCACACTGGTTGCAATTATACGTTTTATACGATGGAAAAACTGTTGCATTTATATTGTATTTTATGCTTCTGGCGTTCACTTCCTAGGCCCTAACTATTCGATCTGGTGGAGCAACGCCCTAGAGTGAAGCCTAGGTTGCCCGGTATGTAGAAATGACCATAACTATCAAACTGGTTGCAATTACTTGTTTTATACGATGGAAAAGCTGTTGTATTTATATCGTTTTTGATGCTCCTGGCGTTGACTTCTTAGGCCCTAACTATTCTATCTGGTGGAACAACGCACTAGGGTAAAGCCCACATTGCGCGGAACGTACAAATGACCATAACTTTCACACTGGTAGCAATTATTCGTTTTACACGATGGAAAAACTGTTCTATTTATTTTATATTGTATGCTTCGGGCGTTGACTTCTAAGGCCCTAACTATTCGATCTGGTGGAGCAACGCCCTAGAGTGAAGCCTAGGTTGCCCGGTACGTAGAAATGACCATCACTATCAAACTGGTTACAAGTATTTGTTTTATACGATGGAAAAGCTGTTGTATTTACATCGTATTTTATGCTTCTGGCGTTGACTTCTTAGGACCTTACTATTCCATCTGGTGGTACAACGCCCTAGGGTGAAGCCTAGGTTGTCCGGAAAGTAGAAATGACCATAACTTTCATACTGGTAGCAATTATTCGTTTTATACGATGGAAAAACTGTTCTATTTATTTTGTATTTTATGCTTCGGGCGTTGACTTCTAAGGCCCTAACTATTCGATCTGGTAGAGCAACGCCCTAGAGTGAAGCCTAGGTTGCCCGGTAAGTAGAAATGACCATAAGTTTCATACTGGTTGCAATTATTCGTTCTATACGATGGAAAAACTGTTGTATTTATATTGTATTTTATGCTTCTGGCGTTCACTTCTTAGGCCCTAACTATTCGATCTGGTGGAGCAACGCCCTAGAGTGAAGCCTAGGTTGCCCGGAACGTAGAAATGACAATTACTCTCACACTGTTTGCAATTATTCCTTTTATACGATGCAAAAGCTGTTGTATTTATATCGCATTTTATGCTTCTGGCGTTGACTTCTAAGGACCTAACTATTCGATCTGGTGGAGCAACGCCCTAGAGTGAAGCCTAGGTTGCTCGGAATGTAGAAATAACCATAACTTTCACACTGGTTGCAATTATTCGTTTTTTACGATGGAAAAGCTGTTGTATTTGTATTGTATTTTATGCCTCTGGCGTTGACTTCTAAGGCCCTAGCTATTCGAACTAGTGGAGCAACGCCCTAGAGTGAAGCCTAGGTTGCCCGGAACGTAGAAATGACCATCACTTTCAAACTGGTTGCAATTAATCCTGTTATACGATGGAAAAACTGTTGTATTTTTATTGCATTTTATGCTTCGGGCGTTGACTTCTAAGGCCCTAACTATTCAATCTGTTGGAGCAACGCCCTAGAGTGAAGCCTAGGTTGCTCGGAATGTAGAAATGACCATAGCTTTCACACTGGTTGCAATTATTCGTTTTATGCGATGGAAAAATTGTTGTATTTATATTGTATTTTATGCTTCTGGCGTTCACTTCCTAGGCCCTAACTATTCGATCTGGTGCAACAACGACCTAGGGTGAAGCCTAGGTTGCCCGGAACGCAGAAATGACCATAACTTTTACACTGGTAGCAATTATTCGTTTTATACAATGGAAAAACTGTTCTATTTATTTTGTATTTTATGCTTCGGGCGTTGACTTCTAAGGCCCTAACTGTTTGATCTGGTGGAGCAACGCCCTAGGGTGAAGCCTAGGTTGCCCGGAACGTAGAAATGACCATTACCTTCACACTGTTTGCAATTATTTTCTTTTATACGATGGAAAAGCTGTTGTATTTATATCGTATTTTATGCTTCTGGCGTTGACTTCAGTGGCCCTAGCTATTCGATCTAGTGGAGCAACGCCCTAGAGTGAAGCCTAGGTGGCTCGGAACGTAGAAATGACCATCACCTTCAAAGTGGTTGCAATTAATCCTGTTATACGATGGAAAAACTGTTGCATTTTTATTGCATTTTATGCTTCGGGCGGTGACTTCTAAGGCCCTAACTATTCGATCTGGTGGAGCAACGCCCTAGAGTGCAGCCTAGGTTGCCCGTAACGTAGTAATGACCATAACTTTCACACTGGTTGCTATCATTCGTTTTATATGATGGAAAAACTGTTGTATTTATATTGTATTTTATGCTCCTGGCGTTCGCTTCTTAGGCCCTAACTATTCGATCTGGTGGAAGAACGGCCTAGGGTGAAGCCTAGGTTTCCCGGAAAGTAGAAATGGCCATAACTTTCACACTGGTAGCAATTTTTCGTTTTATACGATGGAAAAGCTGTTCTATTTATTTTATATTTTATGCTTCGGACGTTGGCTTCTAAGGCCCTAACTATTCGATCTGGTGGTTCAACGCCCTAGAGTGAAGCCTAGGTTGCCCGGAACGTAGAAATGACAATTACTCTCACACTGTTTGCAATTATTCCTTTTATACGATGCAAAAGCTGTTGTATTTATATCGCATTTTATGCTTCTGGCGTTGACTTCTAAGGACCTAACTATTCGATCTGGTGGAGCAACGCCCTAGAGTGAAGCCTAGGTTGCTCGGAATGTAGAAATAACCATAACTTTCACACTGGTTGCAATTATTCGTTTTTTACGATGGAAAAGCTGTTGTATTTGTATTGTATTTTATGCCTCTGGCGTTGACTTCTAAGGCCCTAGCTATTCGATCTAGTGGAGCAACGCCCTAGAGTGAAGCCTAGGTTGCCCGGATCGTAGAAATGACCATCACTTTCAAACTGGTTGCAATTGATCCTGTTATACGATGGAAAAACTGTTGTATTTTTATTGCATTTTGTGCTTCGGGCGTTGACTTCTAAGGACCTGACTATTCAATTTGTCGGAGCAACGCCCTAGAGTGAAGCCTAGGTTACTCGGAATGTAGAAGTGACCATAACTTTTACACTGGTAGCAATTATTCGTTTTATACAATGGAAAAACTGTTGTATTTATATTGTATTTTATGCTTCTGGCGATGACTTCTTAGGCCCTAACTATTCGATCTGGTGGAGCAATGCCTCCGAGTTAAGTCTAGGATGCCCGAAACGCCGAAATGATCATTACTTTCAGGCTTGTTGCAATTATTCCTGTTATACGATGAAAAGACCGTTGTATTTATATTGTAATTTATGCTTCTGGCGTTCACTTCCTAGGCCCTAACTATTCGATCTGGTGCAACAACGCCCTAGGGTGAAGCCTAGGTTGCCCGGAACGCAGAAATGACCATAACTTTTACACTGGTAGCAATTATTCGTTTTATACAATGGAAAAACTGTTGTATTTATTTTGTATTTTATGCTTCGGGCGTTGACTTCTAAGGCCCTAACTGTTTGATCTGGTGGAGCAACGCCCTAGGGTGAAGCCTAGGTTGCCCGGAACGTAGAAATGACCATTACCTTCACACTGTTTGCAATTATTTTCTTTTATATGATGGAAAAGCTGTTGTATTTATATCGTATTTTATGCTTCTGGCGTTGACTTCAGTGGCCCTAGCTATTCGATCTAGTGGAGCAACGCCCTAGATTGAAGCCTAGGTGGCCCGGAACGTAGAAATGACCATCACTTTCAAACTGGTTGCAATTAATCCTGTTATACGATGGAAAAACTGTTGTATTTTTATTGCATTTTATGCTTCTGGCGTTGACTTCTAAGGCCGTTGCTATTCGATGTGGTGGAAGAATGCCATAGAGTGAAGCCTAGGTAGCCCGGATCGTAGAAATGTCCATATCTTTCACACTGTTTGCAATTTTTCGTTTTATACGATGGAAAAACTGTTTTATTTATTTTGTATTTTATGTTTCGGGCGTTGACTTCTAAGGGCCTAACTATTCGATCTGGTGGAGCAACGCCCTAGAGTGCAGCCTAGGTTGCCCGTAACGTAGTAATGACCATAACTTTCACACTGGTTGCTATCATTCGTTTTATATGATGGAAAAACTGTTGTATTTATATTGTATTTTATGCTCCTGGCGTTCATTTCTTAGGCCCTAACTATTCGATCTGGTGGAACAACGGCCTAGGGTGAAGCCTAGGTTTCCCGGAAAGTAGAAATGACCATAACTTTCACACTGGTAGCATTTTTTCGTTTTATACGATGGAAAAGCTGTTCTATTTATTTTATATTTTATGCTTCGGACGTTGACTTCTAAGGCCCTAACTATTCGATCTGGTGGAGCAACGCCCTAGAGTGAAGCCTAGGTTGCCCGGAACGTAGAAATGACAATTACTCTCACACTGTTTGCAATTATTCCTTTTATACGATGCAAAAGCTGTTGTATTTATATCGCATTTTATGCTTCTGGCGTTGACTTCTAAGGACCTAACTATTCGATCTGGTGGAGCAACGCCCTAGAGTGAAGCCTAGGTTGCTCGGAATGTAGAAATAACCATAACTTTCACACTGGTTGCAATTATTCGTTTTTTACGATGGAAAAGCTGTTGTATTTGTATTGTATTTTATGCCTCTGGCGTTGACTTCTAAGGCCCTAGCTATTCGAACTAGTGGAGCAACGCCCTAGAGTGAAGCCTAGGTTGCCCGGAACGTAGAAATGACCATCACTTTCAAACTGGTTGCAATTAATCCTGTTATACGATGGAAAAACTGTTGTATTTATTCTATATTTTATGCTTCGGACGTTGACTTCTAAGGCCCTAACTATTCGATCTGGTGGAGCAACGCCCTAGAGTGAAGCCTAGGTTGCCCGGAACGTAGAAATGACAATTACTCTCACACTGTTTGCAATTATTCCTTTTATACGATGCAAAAGCTGTTGTATTTATATCGCATTTTATGCTTCTGGCGTTGACTTCTAAGGACCTAACTATTCGATCTGGTGGAGCAACGCCCTAGAGTGAAGCCTAGGTTGCCCGGATCGTAGAAATGACCATCACTTTCAAACTGGTTGCAATTGATCCTGTTATACGATGGAAAAACTGTTGTATTTATATTGTATTTTATGCTTCTGGCGATGACTTCTTAGGCCCTAACTATTCGATCTGGTGCAACAACGCCCTAGGGTGAAGCCTAGGTTGCCCGGAACGCAGAAATGACCATAACTTTTACACTGGTAGCAATTATTCGTTTTATACAATGGAAAAACTGTTCTATTTATTTTGTATTTTATGCTTCGGGAGTTGACTTCTAAGGCCCTAACTGTTTGATCTGGTGGAGCAACGCCCTAGGGTGAAGCCTAGGTTGCCCGGAACGTAGAAATGACCATTAACTTCACACTGTTTGCAATTATTTTCTTTTATACGATGGAAAAGCTGTTGTATTTATATCGTATTTTATGCTTCTGGCGTTGGCTTCAGTGGCCCTAGCTATTCGATCTAGTGGAGCAACGCCCTAGAGTGAAGCCTAGGTGGCCCGGAACGTAGAAATGACCATCACTTTCAGACTGGTTGCAATTAATCCTGTTATACGATGGAAAAACTGTTGTATTTTTATTGCATTTTATGCTTCTAGCGTTGACTTCTAAGGCCGTTGCTATTCGATATGGTGGAAGAACGCCATAGAGTGAAGCCTAGGTAGCCCGGATCGTAGAAATGTCCATATCTTTCACACTGTTTGCAATTTTTCGTTTTATACGATGGAAAAACTGTTTTATTTATTTTGTATTTTATGTTTCGGGCGTTGACTTCTAAGGCCCTAACTATTCGATCTGGTGGAGCAACGCCCTAGAGTGCAGCCTAGGTTGCCCGTAACGTAGTAATGACCATAACCTTCACACTGGTTGCTATCATTCGTTTTATATGATGGAAAAACTGTTGTATTTATATTGTATTTTATGCTCCTGGCGTTCGCTTCTTAGGCCCTAACTATTCGATCTGGTGGAACAACGGCCTAGCGTGAAGCCCAGATTTCGCGGAACGTAGAAATGACCATAACTTTCACACTAGTAGCAATTTTTCGTTTTATACGATGGAAAAGCTGTTCTATTTATTTCATATTTTATGCTTCGGACGTTGGCTTCTAAGGCCCTAACTATTCGATCTGGTGGTTCAACGCCCTAGAGTGAAGCCTACGTTGCCCGGAACGTAGAAATGACAATTACTCTCACACTCTTTGCAATTATTCCTTTTATACGATGCAAAAGCTGTTGTATTTATATCGCATTTTATGCTTCTGGCGTTGACTTCTAAGGACCTAACTATTCGATCTGGTGGAGCAACGCCCTAGAGTGAAGCCTAGGTTGCTCGGAATGTAGAAATAACCATAACTTTCACACTGGTTGCAATTATTCGTTTTTTACGATGGAAAAGCTGTTGTATTTGTATTGTATTTTATGCCTCTGGCGTTGACTTCTTAGGCCCTAACACTTCGATCTGCTGGAGCAACGCCCTACAGTGAAGCCTAGGTTGCCCGGAACGTAGATATGACCATAACCTTCACACAGGTTGCAATTAATCGTTTTATACGGTGTAAAGGCTGTTGTATTTATTTTGTATTTTATTCTTCTGGTGTTGACTTCTCAGGCCCTACCTATTCGATCTGGTGGAACAACGCCGTAGAGTGATGCCTAGGTTGCCCGGAACGTAGAAATGATCATAACTTTTACACTGGTAGCAATTATCCGTTTTATACAATGGAAAAACTGTTCTATTTATTTTGTATTTTATGCTTCGGGCGTTGACTTCTAAGGCCCTAACTGTTTGTTCTGGTGGAGCAACGCCCTAGAGTCAAGCCTAGGTTGCCCGAAACGTAGAAATGACCATTACTTTCACACTGTTTGCTTTTATTCCTTTTATACGATGGAAAAGCTGTTGTATTTATATCGTATTTTATGCTTCTGGCGTTGGCTTCTAAGGCCCTAGCCATTCGATCTAGTGGAGCAACGCCCTAGAGTGAAGCCTAGGTTGCCCGGAAAGTAGAAATGACCATAACTTTCACACTGGTAGCAATTATTCGTTTTATACGATGGAAAAACTGTTATATTTATTTTATACTTTATGCTTCGGGCGTTGACTTCTAAGGCCCTAACTATTCGATCTGGTGGAGCAACGCCCTAGAGTGAAGCCTAGGTTGCCCGGTACGTAGAAATGATCATCACTATCAAACTTGTTGCAATTATCTGTTTTATACGATGGAAAAGCTGTTGTATTTATATCGTATTTTATGCTTCGGGCGTTGACTTCTTTGGCCCTAACAATTCGATCTGGTGGAGCAACGCCCTAGAGGGAAGCCTAGGTTGCCTCGAACGTAGAAATGACCATCACTTTCACACGGGTTGCAATTATTCCTGTTATAGGATGGAAAGGCTGTTGTATTTTTATTGCATTTTATGCTTCTGGCGTTCACTTCTTAGGCCCTAACTATTCGATCTGGTGGAACAACGCCCTAGGGTGAAGCCTAGGTTGCCCGGAACGTAGAAATGACCATAAGTTTCATGATGGTTGCAATTATTCGTTTTACACGATGGAAAAGCTGTTGTATTTATATCGTATTTTATGCTTCTGGCGTTGGCTTCTAAGGCCCTAACCATTCGATCTAGTGGAGCAACGCCCTAGAGTGAAGCCTAGGTTGCCCGGAAAGTAGAAATGACCATAACTTTCACACTGGTAGCAATTATTCGTTTTATACGATGGAAAAACTGTTGTATTTTTATTGCATTTTATGCTTCGTGCATTGACTCCTAAGGCCCTAACTATTCAATCTGTTGGAGCAACGCCCTAGAGTGAAGCCTAGGTTGCCTGGAACGTACAAATGACCATCACTTTCACACGGATTGCAATTATTCCTGTTAAAGGATGGAAAGGCTGTTGTATTTTTATTGCATTTTATGCTTCTGGCGTTCACTTCTTAGGACCTAACTATTCGATCTGGTGGAACAACGCCCTAGGGTGAAGCCTAGGTTGCCCGGAACGTAGAAATGACCATAAGTTTCATAATGGTTGCAATTATTCGTTTTACACGATGGAAAAACTGTTGTATTTCTATTGTATTTTATGCTTCGGGCGTTGACTTCTTAGGCCCCAACAATTCGATCTGGTGGAGCAACGCCCTACAGTGAAGCCTAGGTTGCCCGGAACGTGGATATGACCATAACCTTCACACAGGTTGCAATTATTCGTTTTATACGTCGTAAAGGCTGTTGTATTTATTTTGTATTTTATTCTTCTGGTGTTGACTTCTTAGGCCCTAGCTATTCGATCTAGTGGAGCAACGCCCTAGAGTGAAGCCTAGGTTGCCCGGAACGTAGAAATGACCATCACTTTCGAACTGGTTGCAATTAATCCTGTTATACGATGGAAAAACTGTTGTATTTTTATTGCATTTTATGCTTCGTGCATTGACTCCTAAGGCCCTAACTATTCAATCTGTTGGAGCAACGCCCTAGAGTGAAGCCTAGGTTGCTCGGAATGTAGAAACGACCATAACTTTCACACTGTTTGCAATTATTCGTTTGATACGATGGAAAAACTGTTGTATTTATATTGTATTTTATGCTTCTGGCGTTCACTTCTTAGGCCCTAACTATTCGACCTGGTGGAACAACGCCCTAGGTAGAAGCCTAGGTTGCCCGGAACGTAGAAATGACCATAACTTTTACACTGGTAGCAATTATTCGTTTTATACAATGGAAAAACTGTTGTATTTATATTGTCTTTTATGCTTCTGGCGTTGACTTCTTAGGCCCTAACTATTCGATCTGGTGGAGCAATGCCTCAGAGTTAAGTCTGGGATGCCCGAAACGCCGAAATGGTCATTACTTTCACGCATGTTGCAATTATTCCTGTTATACGATGAAAAGACCGTTGCATTTTTATTGTATTTTATGCTTCAGGCGTAGGCTTCTAAGGCCGTAGCTATTCGATATGGTGGAGCACCGCCCTAGAGTGAAGCCTAGGTTGCCCGGAACGTAGAAATGACCATAACTTTTACACTGGTAGCAATTATTCGTTTTATACAATGGAAAAACTGCTCTATTTATTTTGTATTTTATGCTTCGGGCGTTGACTTCTTTGGCCCTAACAATTCGATCTGGTGGAGCAACGCCCTAGAGTGAAGCCTAGGTTGCCTGGAACGTACAAATGACCATGACTTCCACACGGATTGCAATTATTCCTGTTATAGGATGGAAAGACTGTTGTATTTTTATTGCATTTCATGCTTCTGGCGTTCACTTCTTAGGCCCTAACTATTCCATCTGGTGGAACAACGCCCTAGAGTAAAGCCCAGGTTGCGCGGAACGTAGAAATGACCATAACTTTCACACTGGTAGCAATTATTCGTTTTATACAATGGAAAAACAGTTCTATTTATTTTGTATTTAATGCTTCAGGCGAGGACTTCTAAGGCCCTAACTATTCGATCAGGTGGAGCAACGCCCTAGAGTGAAGCCTAGGTTGCTCGAAATGTAGAAATGACCATAACTTTCACACTGGTTGCAATTATTCATTTTATACGATGGAAAAACTGTTGTACTTATAGTGTATTTTATTCCTATGGCGTTGAATTCTAAGTCCCTAGCTATTCGATCTGGTGGAGCAACGCCCTAGAGTGAAACCTAGGTTACCCGGAACGTAGAAATGACAAGTACTTTCATACTGTTTGCAGTTATTCCTGTTATACGATGGAAAAGCTTTTGCATCTTTATTGTATTTTATGCTTCTGGCGCTGACTTCTAAGGCCCTAACTATTCCGTCTGGTGGAACAACGCCCTAGAGTGAAGCCTAGGTTGCTCGGAATGTAGAAATGACCATTACCTTCACACTGTTTGCAATTATTCATTTTATACGATGGCGAAGCTGTTCTATTTATATTGTATTTTATGCTTCCGGCGTTAACTTCTAAGGCCGTAGCTATCACATGTGGAGCAGCAAAGCCCTAGAGTGACGCGTAGGTTGCCAGGCACGCAGAAATGACCATTACTTTCACAATGTCTGCAATTATTCATCTTATACGATGGAAAAACTGTTGTACTTATATTGTATTTTATCCTTCTGGCGTTAAATTCTAAGTCCCTAGCTATTCGATCTGGTGGAGCAACGCCCTAGAGTGAAACATAGGTTACCCGGGACGTAGAAATGACCAGTACTTTCACACTGGTTGCAGTTATTCGTTTTATACAATGGAAAAACTGTTCTATTTATTTTGCATTTTATGCTTCGGGCGTTGACTTCTAAGGCCCTAGCTATTCCATCTGGTGGAGCAACACCCTAGCGTGAAGTCTAGGTTGCCCGGAACGTAGAAATGACAATTACTTCCACACTGTTTGCAAATATACATTATATACGATGGAAAAGCTGTTGTACATATATTGTAATTTATGCTTCTTGCGTTGACTTCTTAGGCCGTAACTGTTTGATCTGGTGGAGCACCGCCCTAGAGTGAAGCCTAGGTTGCCCGGAACGTAGAACATACCACTACCTTCACACTGGTTACAATTATTCCTGTTATACGATGGAAAAACTGTTGCACCTTTATTGTATTTTATGCTTCTGGCGTTGACTTCATAGGCCCTAACTATTCGATCTGGTGGAGCAACGTCCTAGAGTGAAGCCTAGGTTGACCGGAACGTAGAAATGACCATAACTTTCACACTGGTAGCAATTATTCGTTTTATACGATGGAAAAACTGTTCTATTTATTTTATACTTTATGCTTCGGGCGTTGACTTCTAAGGCCCTAACTATTCGATCTGGTGGAGCAACGCCCTAGAGTGAAGCCTAGGTTGCCCGGTACGTAGAAATGATCATCACTATCAAACTTGTTGCAATTATCTGTTTTATACGATGGAAAAGCTGTTGTATTTATATCGTATTTTATGCTTCTGGCGTTGGCTTCTAAGGCCCTAGCCATTCGATCTAGTGGAGCAACGCCCTAGAGTGAAGCCTAGGTTGCCCGGAAAGTAGAAATGACCATAACTTTCACACTGGTAGCAATTATTCGTTTGATACGATGGAAAAACTGTTGTATTTATATTGTATTTTATGCTTCTGGCGTTCACTTCTTAGGCCCTAACACTTCGATCTGGTGGAGCAACGCCCTACAGTGAAGCCTAGGTTGCCCGGAACGTGGATATGACCATAACCTTCACACAGGTTGCAATTATTCGTTTTATACGGCGTAAAGGCTGTTGTATTTATTTTGTATTTTATTCTTCTGGTGTTGACTTCTTAGGCCCTAGCTATTCGATCTAGTGGAGCAACGCCCTAGAGTGAAGCCTAGGTTGCCCGGAACGTAGAAATGACCATCACTTTCGAACTGGTTGCAATTAATCCTGTTATACGATGGAAAAACTGTTGTATTTTTATTGCATTTTATGCTTCGTGCATTGACTCCTAAGGCCCTAACTATTCAATCTGTTGGAGCAACGCCCTAGAGTGAAGCCTAGGTTGCTCGGAATGTAGAAACGACCATAACTTTCACACTGTTTGCAATTATTCGTTTGATACGATGGAAAAACTGTTGTATTTATATTGTATTTTATGCTTCTGGCGTTCACTTCTTAGGCCCTAACTATTCGACCTGGTGGAACAACGCCCTAGGTAGAAGCCTAGGTTGCCCGGAACGTAGAAATGACCATAACTTTTACACTGGTAGCAATTATTCGTTTTATACAATGGAAAAACTGTTGTATTTATATTGTCTTTTATGCTTCTGGCGTTGACTTCTTAGGCCCTAACTATTCGATCTGGTGGAGCAATGCCTCAGAGTTAAGTCTGGGATGCCCGAAACGCCGAAATGGTCATTACTTTCACGCTTGTTGCAATTATTCCTGTTATACGATGAAAAGACCGTTGTATTTTTATTGTATTTTAAGCTTCAGGCGTAGGCTTCTAAGGCCGTAGCTATTCGATGTGGTGCAGCACCGCCCTAGATTCAAGTCTAGGTTGCCCGGAACGTAGAAATGACCATAACTTTTACACTGGTAGCAATTATTCGTTTTATACAACGGAAAAACTGCTCTATTTATTTTGTATTTTATGCTTCGGGCGTTGACTTCTTTGGCCCTAACAATTCGATCTGGTGGAGCAACGCCCTAGAGTGAAGCCTAGGTTGCCTCGAACGTAGAAATGACCATCACTTTCACACGGGTTGCAATTATTCCTGTTATAGGATGGAAAGGCTGCTGTATTTTTATTGCATTTTATGCTTCTGGCGTTAACTTCTTAGGCCCTAACTATTCGATCTGGTGGAACAACGCCCTAGGGTGAAGCCTAGATTGCCCGGAACGTAGAAATGACCATAACTTTCACACTGGTAGCAATTATTCGTTTTATACAATGGAAAAACTGTTCTATTTATTTTGTATTTTATGCTTCGGGCGTTGACTTCTTTGGCCCTAACAATTCGATCTGGTGGAGCAACGCCCTAGAGTGAAGCCTAGGTTGCCTGGAACGTACAAATGACCATCACTTTCACACGGATTGCAATTATTCCTGTTATAGGATGGAAAGACTGTTGTATTTTTATTGCATTTCATGCTTCTGGCGTTCACTTCTTAGGCCCTAACTATTCCACCTGGTGGAACAACGCCCTAGAGTAAAGCCCAGGTTGCGCGGAACGTAGAAATGACCATAACTTTCACACTGGTAGGAATTACTCGTTTTATACAATGGAAAAACTGTTCTATTTATTTTGTATTTAATGCTTCAGGCGAGGACTTCTAAGGCCCTAACTATTCGATCAGGTGGAGCCACGCCCTAGAGTGAAGCCTAGGTTGCTCGAAATGTAGAAATGACCATAACTTTCACACTGGTTGCAATTATTCATTTTATACGATGGAAAAACTGTTGTACTTATATTGTATTTTATTCTTATGGCGTTGAATTCTAAGTCCCTAGCTATACGATCTGGTGGAGCAACGCCCTAGAGTGAAACCTAGGTTACCCGGAACGTAGAAATGACAAGTACTTTCATACTGTTTGCAGTTATTCCTGTTATACGATGGAAAAGCTTTTGCATCTTTATTGTATTTTATGCTTCTGGCGCTGACTTCTAAGGCCCTAGCTATTCGATTTGGATGAGCACCGCCCTAGAGTGAAGCCTAGGTTGCCCGGAACGTAGAAATGACCATACCTTCCACACTGGTTGCAATTATTCGTTTTATACGATGGAATAGCTGTTGTATTTATATCGTTTTTTATGCTCCTGGCGTTGACTTCTTAGGCCCTAACTATTCCGTCTGGTGGAACAACGCCCTAGAGTGAAGCCTAGGTTGCTCGGAATGTAGAAATGACCATAACTTTCACACTGGTTGCTATTATTTTGGTTGTAAACGATGGAAAAGCTGTTCTATTTATATTGCATTTTATGCTCCTGGCATTGAGTTCTAAGTCCCTAGCTATTCGATCTGGTGGAGCAACGCCCTAGAGTGAAGCCCAGGTTGCCCGGAACGTAGAAATGACAATTACTTGCACAGTGTTTGCAATTATTCATTTTATACGATGGAAAAGCGGTTGTATTTATATTGTATTTTATGCTCCTTGCGTTGACTTCTAAGGCCGTAGCTATTAGACGTGGTGGAGCAACGCCCTAGAGTGACGCCTAGGTTGACCGGAACGTAGAAATGACCATTACTTTCTCAATGTCTGCAATTATTCATCTTATACGATGGAAAAACTGTTGTACTTATATTGTATTTTATCCTTCTGGCGTTAAATTCTAAGTCCCTAGCTATTCGATCTGGTGGAGCAACGCCCTAGAGTGAAACATAGGTTACCCGGGACGTAGAAATGACCAGTACTTTCACACTGGTTGCTGTTATTCGTTTTATACAATGGAAAAACTGTTCTATTTATTTTGCATTTTATGCTTCGGGCGTTCACTTCTAAGGGCCTAGCTATTCCATCTGGTGGAGCAACACCCTAGGGTGAAGCCTAGGTTGCCCGGAACGTAGAAATGACAATTACTTTCACACTGTTTGCAATTATTCCTTTTTTACGATGCAAAAGCTGTTGTATTTATATCGTATTTTATGCTTCTGGCGTTGACTTCTAAGGACCTAACTATTCGATCTGGTGGAGCAACGCCCTAGAGTGAAGCCTAGGTTGCTCGGAATGTAGAAATAACCATAACTTTCACACTGGTTGCAATTATTCGTTTTTTACGATGGAAAAGCTGTTGTATTTATTTTGTATTTTATACTTCTGGTGTTGACTTCTTAGGCCCTAACTATTCGATCTGGTGGAACAGCGCCGTAGAGTGAATCCTAGGTTGCACGGAACGTAGAAATGACCATTGCTTTCACACTGTTTGCAATTATTCCTTTTATACCATGGAAAAGCTGTTGTATTTATATCGTATTTTATGCTTCTGGCGTTGACTTCTAAGGACCCAACTATTCGATCTGGAGGAGCAACGCCCTAGAGTGAAGCCTAGGTTGCTCGGAATATAGAAATGACCATAACTTTCACACTGGTTGCAATTATTCGTTTTCTACGATGGAAAAACTGTTGTATTTATATTGTATTTTATGCTTCTGGCGTTCACTTCTTAGGGCCTAACTATTCGATCTGATGGAACAATGCCCTAGGGTGAAGCCTAGGTTGCCCGGAACGTAGAAATGACCATAACTTTTACACTGGTAGCAATTCCTCGTTTTATAAAATGGAAAAACTGTTCTATTTATTTTGTATTTTATGCTTCGGGCGTTGACTTCTTTGGCCCTAACAATTCGATCTGGTGGAGCAACGCCCTAGAGTGAAGCCTAGGTTCCCTGGAACGTACAAATGACCATCACTTTCACACGGGTTGCAGTTATTCCTGTTGTAGGATGGAAAGACTGTTGTATTTTTATTGCATTTTATGCTTCTGGCGTTCACTTCTTAGGCCCTGACTATTCGATCTGGTGGAGCATCGCCCTAGGGTGAAGCCTAGGTTGCCCGGAACGTAGAAATGACCATAACTTTTACACTAGTAGCAATTATTCGTTTTATACAATGGAAAAACTGTTCTAATTCTTTTGTATTTTATGCTTCGGGCGTTGAGTTCTAATGCCCTAACTGTTTGGTCTGGTGGAGCAACGCCCTAGAGTGAAGCCTAGGTTGCCCGGAACGTAGAAATGACAATTACTCTCACACTGTTTGCAATTATTCCTTTTATACGATGCAAAAGCTGATATATTTATATCGCGTTTTATGATTCTGGCGTTGACTTCGAAGGACCTAACTATTCGATATGGTGGAGCAACACCCTAGAGTGAAGCCTAGGTTGCTCGGAATGTAGAAATAACCATAACTTTCACACTGGTTGCAATTATTCGTTTTTTACGATGGAAAAGCTGTTGTAATTGTATTGTATTTTATGCTTCTGGCGTTCACTTCTTAGGGCCTAACTATTCGATCTGATGGAACAATGCCCTATGGTGAAGCCTAGGTTGCCCGGAACGTAGAAATGACCATAACTTTTACACTGGTAGCAATTATACGTATTATACAATGGAGAAGCTCTTGTATTTATATTGTATTTTATGCCTCTGGCGTTGACTTCTAAGGCCCTAGCTATTCGATCTAGTAGAGCAACGAGCTAGAGTGAAGCCTATGTTGTCCGGAACGTAGAAATGACCATCACTTTCAAACTGGTTGCAATTAATCCTGTTATACGATGGAAAAACTGTTGTATTTTTATTGCATTTTATGCTTCGGGCGTTGACTTCTAAGGACCTGACCATTCAATCTGTCGGAGCAACGCCCTAGAGTGAAGCCTAGGCTGCTCGGAATGTAGAAATCACCATAGCTTTCACACTGGTTGCAATTATACGTTTTATACGATGGAAAAACTGTTGCATTTATATTGTATTTTATGCTTCTGGCGTTCACTTCCTAGGCCCTAACTGTTTGATCTGGTGGAGCAACGCCCTAGGGTGAAGCCTAGGTTATCCGGAACGTAGAAATGACCATCACTTTCACACGGATTGCAATTATTCCTGTTATAGGATGGAAAGACTGTTGTATTTTTATTGCATTTCATGCTTCTGGCGTTCACTTCTTAGGCCCTAACACTTCGATCTGGTGGAGCAACGCCCTACAGTGAAGCCTAGGTTGCCCGGAACGTGGATATGACCATAACCTTCACACAGGTTGCAATTACTCGTGTTATACGGTGTAAAGGCTGTTGTATTTATTTTGTATTTTATTCTTCTGGTGTTGACTTCTTAGGCCCTAGCTATTCGATCTAGTGGAGCAACGCCCTAGAGTGAAGCCTAGGTAGCCCGGAACGTAGAAATGACCATAACTTTCACACTGGTAGGAATTATTCGTTTTATACAATGGAAAAACTGTTCTATTTATTTTGTATTTAATGCTTCAGGCGAGGACTTCTAAGGCCCTAACTATTCGATCAGGTGGAGCAACGCCCTAGAGTGAAGCCTAGGCTGCTCGGAATGTAGAAATCACCATAGCTTTCACACTGGTTGCAATTATACGTTTTATACGATGGAAAAACTGTTGCATTTATATTGTATTTTATGCTTCTGGCGTTCACTTCCTAGGCCCTAACTATTCGATCTGGTGGAGCAACGCCCTAGAGTGAAGCCTAGGTTGCCCGGTATGTAGAAATGACCATAACTATCAAACTGGTTGCAATTACTTGTTTTATACGATGGAAAAGCTGTTGTATTTATATCGTTTTTTATGCTCCTGGCGTTGACTTCTTAGGCCCTAACTATTCTATCTGGTGGAACAACGCACTAGGGTAAAGCCCACATTGCGCGGAACGTACAAATGACCATAACTTTCACACTGGTAGCAATTTTTCGTTTTACACGATGGAAAAACTGTTCTATTTATTTTATATTTTATGCTTCGGGCGTTGACTTCTAAGGCCCTAACTATTCGATCTGGTGGAGCAACGCCCTAGAGTGAAGCCTAGGTTGCCCGGTACGTAGAAATGACCATCACTATCAAACTGGTTACAAGTATTTGTTTTATACGATGGAAAAGCTGTTGTATTTACATCGTATTTTATGCTTCTGGCGTTGACTTCTTAGGACCTTACTATTCCATCTGGTGGTACAACGCCCTAGGGTGAAGCCTAGGTTGTCCGGAAAGTAGAAATGACCATAACTTTCATACTGGTAGCAATTATTCGTTTTATACGATGGAAAAACTGTTCTATTTATTTTGTATTTTATGCTTCGGGCGTTGACTTCTAAGGCCCTAACTATTCGATCTGGTAGAGCAACGCCCTAGAGTGAAGCCTAGGTTGCCCGGTAAGTAGAAATGACCATAAGTTTCATACTGGTTGCAATTATTCGTTCTATACGATGGAAAAACTGTTGTATTTATATTGTATTTTATGCTTCTGGCGTTCACTTCTTAGGCCCTAACTATTCGATCTGGCGGTACAACGCCCTAGGGTGAAGCCTAGGTTGCCCGGAACGTAGAAATGACCATAACTTTTACACTGGCAGCAATTATTCGTTTTATACAATGGAAAAACCGTTCTATTTATTTTGTATTTTATGCTTCTGGCGTTGACTTCTAAGGCCATAACTGTTTGATCTGGTGGAGCATCGCCGTAGAGTGAAGCCTAGGTTGCCCGGAACGTAGAAATGACCACAACTTTCACACTGGTTGCTATTATTCGTTGTATACGATGGAAAAACTGTTATATTTATATTGTATTTAAGCTTCTGGCGTTGACTTCTGAGGCCGTTGCTATTCGATGTGGTGGAAGAACGCCATAGAGGGAAGCCTAGGTAGCCCGGATCGTAGAAATGTCCATATCTTTCACACTGTTTGCAATTTTTCGTTTTATACGATGGAAAAACTGTTTTATTTATTTTGTATTTTACGCTTCGGGCGTTGACTTCTAAGGCCCTAACTATTCGATCTGGTGGAGCAACGCCCTAGAGTGCGGCCTAGGTTGCCCGGAACGTAGAAATGACCATAGCTTTCACACTGGTTGCTATCATTCGCTTTATATGATGGAAAAACTGTTGTATTTAAATTGTATTTTATGCTTCTGGCGTTAACTTCATAGGCCCTAACTATTCTATCTGGTGGAACAACGCACTAGGGCAAAGCCCACATTGCGCGGAACGTACAAATGACCATAACTTTCACACTGGTAGCAATTTTTCGTTTTACACGATGGAAAAACTGTTGTATTTATTTTATATTTTATGCTTCGGGCGTTCACTTCTTAGGCCCTAACTATTCGATCTGGCGGTACAACGCCCTAGGGTGAAGCCTAGGTTGCCCGGAACGTAGAAATGACCATAACTTTTACACTGGTAGCAATTATTCGTTTTATACAATGGAAAAACTGTTCTAATTCTTTTGTATTTTATGCTTCGGGCGTTGACTTCAAATGCCCTAACTGTTTGGTCTGGTGGAGCAACGCCCTAGAGTGAAGCCTAGGTTGCCCGGAACGTAGAAATGACAATTACTCTCACACTGTTTGCAATTATTCCTTTTATACGATGCAAAAGCTGTTGTATTTATATCGTATTTTATGCTTCTGGCGTTGACTTCTTAGGCCCTAACAATTCCATCTGGTGGAACAACGCCCTAGGGTGAACCCTAGGTTGCCCGGAAAGCAGAAATGACCATAACTTTTACACTGGTAGCAATTATTCGTTTTATACAATGGAAAAACTGTTCTATTTATTTTGTATTTTATGCTTCGGGCGTTGACTTCTAAGGCCCTAACTGTTTCATCTGGTGGAGCAACGCCCTAGAGTGAAGCCTAGGTTGCCCGGAACGTAGAAATGACCATTACTTTCACACTGTTTGCAATTATTCCTTTTATACGATGGAAAAACTGTTCTATTTATTTTGTATTTTATGCTTCGGGCGTTGACTTCTTTGGCCCTAACAATTCGATCTGGTGGAGCAACGCCCTAGAGGGAAGCCTAGGTTGCCTCGAACGTAGAAATGACCATCACTTTCACACGGGTTGCAATTATTCCTGTTATAGGATGGAAAGGCTGCTGTATTTTTATTGCATTTTATGCTTCTGGCGTTAACTTCTTAGGCCCTAACTATTCGATCTGGTGGAACAACGCCCTAGGGTGAAGCCTAGATTGCCCGGAACGTAGAAATGACCATAAGTTTCATAATGGTTGCAATTATTCGTTTTACACGATGGAAAAACTGTTGTATTTCTATTGTATTTTATGCTTCGGGCGTTGACTTCTTAGGCCCTAACACTTCGATCTGGTGGAGCAACGCCCTACAGTGAAGCGTAGGTTGCCCGGAACGTGGATATGACCATAACCTTCACACAGGTTGCAATTATTCGTTTTATACGGTGTAAAGGCTGTTGTATTTATTTTGTATTTTATTCTTCTGGTGCTGACTTCTTAGGCCCTAGCTATTCGATCTAGTGGAGCAACGCCCTAGAGTGAAGCCTAGGTAGCCCGGAACGTAGAAATGACCATCACTTTCAAACTGGTTGCAATTAATCTTGTTATACGATGGAAAAGCTGTTGTATTTTTATTGCATTTTATGCTTCGTGCATTGACTCCTAAGGCCCTAACTATTCAATCTGTTGGAGTAACGCCCTAGAGTGAAGCCTAGGTTGCTCGGAATGTAGAAACGACAATAACTTTCACACTGTTTGCAATTATTCGTTTTATACGATGGAAAAACTGTTGTATTTATACTGTATTTTATGCTTCTGGCGTTCACTTCTTAGGCCCTAACTATTCGACCTGGTGGAACAACGCCCTAGGGAGAAGCCTAGGTTGCGCGGAACGTAGAAATGACCATAACTTTCACACTGGTAGCAATTATTCGTTTTATACAATGGAAAAACTGTTCTTTTTATTTTGTATTTTATGCTTCGGGCGTTGACTTCTTTGGCCCTAACAATTCGATCTGGTGGAGCAACGCCCTAGAGTGAAGCCTAGGTTGCCTGGAACGTACAAATGACCATCACTTTCACACGGATTGCAATTATTCCTGTTATAGGATGGAAAGACTGTTGTATTTTTATTGCATTTCATGCTTCTGGCGTTCACTTCCTAGGCCCTAACTATTCCACCTGGTGGAACAACGCCCTAGAGTAAAGCCCAGGTTGCGCGGAACGTAGAAATGACCATAACTTTCACACTGGTAGGAATTACTCGTTTTATACAATGGAAAAACTGTTTTATTTATTTTGTATTTAATGCTTCAGGCGAGGACTTCTAAGGCCCTAACTATTCGATCAGGTAGAGCAACGCCCTAGAGTGAAGCCTAGGTTGCTCGAAATGTAGAAATGACCATAACTTTCACACTGGTTGCAATTATTCATTTTATACGATGCAAAAACTGTTGTACTTATATTGTATTTTATTCTTATGGCGTTGAATTCTAAGTCCCTAGCTATACGATCTGGTGGAGCAACGCCCTAGAGTGAAACCTAGGTTACCCGGAACGTAGAAATGACAAGTACTTTCATACTGTTTGCAGTTATTCCTGTTATACGATGGAAAAGCTTTTGCATCTTTATTGTATTTTATGCTTCTGGCGCTGACTTCTAAGGCCCTAGCTATTCGATTTGGATGAGCACCGCCCTAGAGTGAAGCCTAGGTTGCCCGGAACGTAGAAATGACAATTACTCTCACACTGTTTGCAATTATTCCTTTTATACGATGCAAAAGCTGTTGTATTTATATCGTATTTTATGCTCCTGGCGTTGACTTCTTAGGCCCTAACAATTCCATCTGGTGGAACAACGCCCTAGGGTGAACCCTAGGTTGCCCGGAAAGCAGAAATGACCATAACTTTTACACTGGTAGCAATTATTCGTTTTATACAATGGAAAAACTGTTCTATTTATTTTGTATTTTATGCTTCGGGCGTTGACTTCTAAGGCCCTAACTGTTTCATCTGGTGGAGCAACGCCCTAGAGTGAAGCCTAGGTTGCCCGGAACGTAGAAATGACCATTACTTTCACACTGTTTGCAATTATTCCTTTTATACAATGGAAAAACTGTTCTATTTATTTTGTATTTTATGCTTCGGGCGTTGACTTCTTTGGCCCTAACAATTCGATCTGGTGGAGCAACGCCCTAGAGGGAAGCCTAGGTTGCCTCGAACGTAGAAATGACCATCACTTTCACACGGGTTGCAATTATTCCTGTTATAGGATGGAAAGGCTGCTGTATTTTTATTGCATTTTATGCTTCTGGCGTTAACTTCTTAGGCCCTAACTATTCGATCTGGTGGAACAACGCCCTAGGGTGAAGCCTAGATTGCCCGGAACGTAGAAATGACCATAAGTTTCATAATGGTTGCAATTATTCGTTTTACACGATGGAAAAACTGTTGTATTTCTATTGTATTTTATGCTTCGGGCGTTGACTTCTTAGGCCCTAACACTTCGATCTGGTGGAGCAACGCCCTACAGTGAAGCGTAGGTTGCCCGGAACGTGGATATGACCATAACCTTCACACAGGTTGCAATTATTCGTTTTATACGGTGTAAAGGCTGTTGTATTTATGTTGTATTTTATTCTTCTGGTGCTGACTTCTTAGGCCCTAGCTATTCGATCTAGTGGAGCAACGCCCTAGAGTGAAGCCTAGGTAGCCCGGAACGTAGAAATGACCATCACTTTCAAACTGGTTGCAATTAATCCTGTTATACGATGGAAAAGCTGTTGTATTTTTATTGCATTTTATGCTTCGTGCATTGACTCCTAAGGCCCTAACTATTCAATCTGTTGGAGCAACGCCCTAGAGTGAAGCCTAGGTTGCTCGGAATGTAGAAACGACAATAACTTTCACACTGTTTGCAATTATTCGTTTTATACGATGGAAAAACTGTTGTATTTATACTGTATTTTATGCTTCTGGCGTTCACTTCTTAGGCCCTAACTATTCGACCTGGTGGAACAACGCCCTAGGGAGAAGCCTAGGTTGCGCGGAACGTAGAAATGACCATAACTTTCACACTGGTAGCAATTATTCGTTTTATACAATGGAAAAACTGTTCTTTTTATTTTGTATTTTATGCTTCGGGCGTTGACTTCTTTGGCCCTAACAATTCGATCTGGTGGAGCAACGCCCTAGAGTGAAGCCTAGGTTGCCTGGAACGTACAAATGACCATCACTTTCACACGGATTGCAATTATTCCTGTTATAGGATGGAAAGACTGTTGTATTTTTATTGCATTTCATGCTTCTGGCGTTCACTTCTTAGGCCCTAACTATTCCACCTGGTGGAACAACGCCCTAGAGTAAAGCCCAGGTTGCGCGGAACGTAGAAATGACCATAACTT
The DNA here is from genome assembly GCF_051401765.1 of Calliopsis andreniformis. NCBI lineage: Eukaryota > Metazoa > Arthropoda > Insecta > Hymenoptera > Andrenidae > Calliopsis > Calliopsis andreniformis. Next base: position 17,801,773 of record NC_135072.1, read on the forward strand.
TCACACTGGTAGGAATTACTCGTTTTATACAATGGAAAAACTGTTCTATTTATTTTGTATTTAATGCTTCAGGCGAGGACTTCTAAGGCCCTAACTATTCGATCAGGTGGAGCAACGCCCTAGAGTGAAGCCTAGGTTGCTCGAAATGTAGAAATGACCATAACTTTCACACTGGTTGCAATTATTCATTTTATACGATGCAAAAACTGTTGTACTTATATTGTATTTTATTCTTATGGCGTTGAATTCTAAGTCCCTAGCTATACGATCTGGTGGAGCAACGCCCTAGAGTGAAACCTAGGTTACCCGGAACGTAGAAATGACAAGTACTTTCATACTGTTTGCAGTTATTCCTGTTATACGATGGAAAAGCTTTTGCATCTTTATTGTATTTTATGCTTCTGGCGCTGACTTCTAAGGCCCTAGCTATTCGATTTGGATGAGCACCGCCCTAGAGTGAAGCCTAGGTTGCCCGGAACGTAGAAATGACCATACCTTCCACACTGGTTGCAATTATTCGTTTTATACGATGGAAAAGCTGTTGTATTTATATCGTTTTTTATGCTCCTGGCGTTGACTTCTTAGGCCCTAACTATTCCGTCTGGTGGAACAACGCCCTAGAGTGAAGCCTAGGTTGCTCGGAATGTAGAAATGACCATTACCTTCACACTGTTTGCAATTATTCATTTTATACGATGGCGAAGCTGTTCTATTTATATTGTATTTTATGCTTCCGGCGTTAACTTCTAAGGCCGTAGCTATCAGATGTGGAGCAGCAACGCCCTAGAGTGACGCCTAGGTTGCCAGGCACGCAGAAATGACCATTACTTTCACAATGTTCGCAATCATTCATTTTATACGATGGAAAAACTGTTGTACTTATATTGTATTTTATTCTCATGGCGTTGAATTCTAAGTCCCTAGCTATTCGATCTGGTGGAGCAGCGCCCTAGAGTGAAACCTAGGTTATCCGGAACGTAGAAATGGCAAGTACTTTCATACTGCTTGCAGTTATTCCTGTTATACGATGGAAAAGCTTTTGCATCTTTATTGTATTTTCTGCTTCGGGCGTTGACTTCTAAGGCCCTAACTATTCAATCTGGTGGAGCAACGCCCTAGAGTGAAGCCTAGGTTGCCCGGAACGTAGAAATGACCATAACTTTCACACTGGTTGCTATTATTTTGGTTGTAAACGATGGAAAAGCTGTTCTATTTATATTGCATTTTATGCTCCTGGCATTGAGTTCTAAGTCCCTAGCTATTCGATCTGGTGGAGCAACGCCCTAGAGTGAAGCCCAGGTTGCCCGGAACGTAGAAATGACAATTACTTTCACACTGTTTGCAATTATTCCTTTTATACGATGCAAAAGCTGTTGTATTTATATCGTATTTTATGCTTCTGGCGTTGATTTCTAAGGACCTAACTATTCGATCTGGTGGAGCAACGCCCTAGAGTGAAGCCTAGGTTGCTCGGAATGTAGAAATAACCATAACTTTCACACTGGTTGCAATTATTCGTTTTTTACGATGGAAAAGCTGTTGTATTTATTTTGTATTTTATTCTTCTGGTGTTGACTTCTTAGGCCCTAACTATTCGATCTGGTGGAACAGCGCCGTAGAGTGAAGCCTAGGTTGCCCGGAACGTAGAAATGACCATTGCTTTCACACTGTTTGCAATTATTCCTTTTATACCATGGAAAAGCTGTTGTATTTATATCGTATTTTATGCTTCTGGCGTTGACTTCTAAGGACCTAACTATTCGATCTGGAGGAGCAACGCCCTAGAGTGAAGCCTAGGTTGCTCGGAATGTAGAAATAACCATAACTTTCACACTGGTTGCAATTATTCGTTTTTTACGATGGAAAAGCTGTTGTAATTGTATTGTATTTTATGCTTCTGGCGTTCACTTCTTAGGGCCTAATTATTCGATCTGATGGAACAATGCCCTAGGGTGAAGCCTAGGTTGCCCGGAACGTAGAAATGACCATAACTTTTACACTGGTAGCAATTATACGTATTATACAATGGAGAAGCTCTTGTATTTATATTGTATTTTGTGCCTCTGGCGTTGACTTCTAAGGCCCTAGCTATTCGATCTAGTAGAGCAACGAGCTAGAGTGAAGCCTATGTTGCCCGGAACGTAGAAATGACCATCACTTTCAAACTGGTTGCAATTAATCCTGTTATACGATGGAAAAACTGTTGTATTTTTATTGCATTTTATGCTTCGGGCGTTGACTTCTAAGGACCTGACCATTCAATCTGTCGGAGCAACGCCCTAGAGTGAAGCCTAGGCTGCTCGGAATGTAGAAATCACCATAGCTTTCACACTGGTTGCAATTATACGTTTTATACGATGGAAAAACTGTTGCATTTATATTGTATTTTATGCTTCTGGCGTTCACTTCCTAGGCCCTAACTGTTTGATCTGGTGGAGCAACGCCCTAGGGTGAAGCCTAGGTTGCCCGGAACGTAGAAATGACCATCACTTTCACACGGATTGCAATTATTCCTGTTATAGGATGGAAAGACTGTTGTATTTTTATTGCATTTCATGCTTCTGGCGTTCACTTCTTAGGCCCTAACACTTCGATCTGGTGGAGCAACGCCCTACAGTGAAGCCTAGGTTGCCCGGAACGTGGATATGACCATAACCTTCACACAGGTTGCAATTATTCGTGTTATACGGTGTAAAGGCTGTTGTATTTATTTTGTATTTTATTCTTCTGGTGTTGACTTCTTAGGCCCTAGCTATTCGATCTAGTGGAGCAACGCCCTAGAGTGAAGCCTAGGTAGCCCGGAACGTAGAAATGACCATCACTTTCAAACTGGTTGCAATTAATCCTGTTATACGATGGAAAAGCTGTTGTATTTTTATTGCATTTTATGCTTCGAGCATTGACTCCTAAGGCCCTAACAATTCGATCTGGTGGAGCAACGCCCTAGAGTGAAGCCTAGGTTGCTCGGAATGTAGAAACGACAATAACTTTCACACTGTTTGCAATTATTCGTTTTATACGATGGAAAAACTGTTGTATTTATACTGTATTTTATGCTTCTGGCGTTCACTTCTTAGGCCCTAACTATTCGACCTGGTGGAACAACGCCCTAGGGAGAAGCCTAGGTTGCCTGGAACGTACAAATGACCATCACTTTCACGCGGATTGCAAATATTCCTGTTATAGGATGGAAAGACTGTTGTATTTTTATTGCATTTCATGCTTCTGGCGTTCACTTCTTAGGCCCTATCTATTCCACCTGGTGGAACAACGCCCTAGAGTAAAGCCCAGGTTGCGCGGAACGTAGAAATGACCATAACTTTCACACTGGAAGGAATTATTCGTTTTATACAGTGGAAAAACTGTTCTATTTATTTTGTATTTAATGCTTCAGGCGAGGACTTCTAAGGCCCTAACTATTCGATCAGGTGGAGCAACGCCCTAGAGTGAAGCCTAGGTTGCTCGAAATGTAGAAATGACCATAACTTTCACACTGGTTGCAATTATTCATTTTATACGATGGAAAAACTGTTGTACTTATATTGTATTTTATTCTTATGGCGTTGAATTCTAAGTCCCTAGCTATACGATCTGGTGGAGCAACGCCCTAGAGTGAAACCTAGGTTACCCGGAACGTAGAAATGACAAGTACTTTCATACTGTTTGCAGTTATTCCTGTTATACGATGGAAAAGCTTTTGCATCTTTATTGTATTTTATGGTTCTGGCGCTGACTTCTAAGGCCCTAGCTATTCGATTTGGTTGAGCACCGCCCTAGAGTGAAGCCTAGGTTGCCCGGAACGTAGAAATGACCATACCTTCCACACTGGTTGCAATTATTCGTTTTATACGATGGAAAAGCTGTTGTATTTATATCGTTTTTTATGCTCCTGGCGTTGACTTCTTAGGCCCTAACTATTCCGTCTGGTGGAACAACGCCCTAGAGTGAAGCCTAGGTTGCTCGGAATGTAGAAATGACCATTACCTTCACACTGTTTGCAATTATTCATTTTATACGATGGCGAAGCTGTTCTATTTATATTGTATTTTATGCTTCCGGCGTTAACTTCTAAGGCCGTAGCTATCAGATGTGGAGCAGCAACGCCCTAGAGTGACGCGTAGGTTGCCAGGCACGCAGAAATGACCATTACTTTCACAATGTTCGCAATCATTCATTTTATACGATGGAAAAACTGTTGTACTTATATTGTATTTTATTCTCATGGCGTTGAATTCTAAGTCCCTAGCTATTCGATCTGGTGGAGCAACGCCCTAGAGTGAAACCTAGGTTACCCGGAACGTAGAAATGACAAGTACTTTCATACTGCTTGCAGTTATTCCTGTTATACGATGGAAAAGCTTTTGCATCTTTATTGTATTTTCTGCTTCGGGCGTTGACTTCTAAGGCCCTAACTATTCGATCTGGTGGAGCAACGCCCTAGAGTGAAGCCTAGGTTGCCCGGAACGTAGAAATGACCATAACTTTCACACTGGTTGCTATTATTTTGGTTGTAAACGATGGAAAATCTGTTTTATTTATATTGCATTTTATGCTCCCGGCATTGAGTTCTAAGTCCCTAGCTATTCGATCTGGTGGAGCAACGCCCTAGAGTGAAGCCCAGGTTGCCCGGAACGTAGAAATGACAATTACTTGCACAGTGTTTGCAATTATTCATTTTATACGATGGAAAAGCGGTTGTATTTATATTGTATTTTATGCTCCTTGCGTTGACTTCTAAGGCCGTAGCTATTAGACGTGGTGGAGCAACGCCCTAGAGTGACGCCTAGGTTGACCGGAACGTAGAAATGACCATTACTTTCTCAATGTCTGCAATTATTCTTCTTATACGATTGAAAAACTGTTGTACTTATATTGTATTTTATCCTTCTGGCGTTAAATTCTAAGTCCCTAGCTATTCCATCTGGTGGAGCAACGCCCTAGAGTGAAACATAGGTTACCCGGGACGTAGAAATGACCAGTACTTTCACACTGGTTGCAGTTACTCGTTTTATACAATGGAAAAACTGTTCTATTTATTTTGCATTTTATGCTCCTGGCATTGAGTTCTAAGTCCCTAGCTATTCGATCTGGTGGAGCAACGCCCTAGAGTGAAGCCCAGGTTGCCCGGAACGTAGAAATGACAATTACTTTCACACTGTTTGCAATTATTCCTTTTATACGATGCAAAAGCTGTTGTATTTATATCGTATTTTATGCTTCTGGCGTTGATTTCTAAGGACCTAACTATTCGATCTGGTGGAGCAACGCCCTAGAGTGAAGCCTAGGTTGCTCGGAATGTAGAAATAACCATAACTTTCACACTGGTTGCAATTATTCGTTTTTTACGATGGAAAAGCTGTTGTATTTATTTTGTATTTTATTCTTCTGGTGTTGACTTCTTAGGCCCTAACAATTCGATCTGGTGGAACAGCGCCGTAGAGTGAAGCCTAGGTTGCCCGGAACGTAGAAATGACCATTGCTTTCACACTGTTTGCAATTATTCCTTTTATACCATGGAAAAGCTGTTGTATTTATATCGTATTTTATGCTTCTGGCGTTCACTTCTAAGGACCTAACTATTCGATCTGGAGGAGCAACGCCCTAGAGTGAAGCCTAGGTTGCTCGGAATATAGAAATGACCATAACTTTCACACTGGTTGCAATTATTCGTTTTCTACGATGGAAAAACTGTTGTATTTATATTGTATTTTATGCTTCTGGCGTTCACTTCTTAGGGCCTAACTATTCGATCTGATGGAACAATGCCCTAGGGTGAAGCCTAGGTTGCCCGGAACGTAGAAATGACCATAACTTTTACACTGGTAGCAATTCCTCGTTTTATAAAATGGAAAAACTGTTCTATTTATTTTGTATTTTATGCTTCGGGCGTTGACTTCTTTGGCCCTAACAATTCGATCTGGTGGAGCAACGCCCTAGAGTGAAGCCTAGGTTCCCTGGAACGTACAAATGACCATCACTTTCACACGGGTTGCAATTATTCTTGTTGTAGGATGGAAAGACTGTTGTATTTTTATTGCATTTTATGCATCTGGCGTTCACTTCTTAGGCGCTGACTATTCGATCTGGTGGAGCAACGCCCTAGGGTGAAGCCTAGGTTGCCCGGAACGTAGAAATGACCATAACTTTTACACTGGTAGCAATTATTCGTTTTATACAATGGAAAAACTGTTCTAATTCATTTGTATTTTATGCTGCGGGCGTTGGGTTCTAATGCCCTAACTGTTTGGTCTGGTGGAGCAACGCCCTAGAGTGAAGCCTAGGTTGCCCGGAACGTAGAAATGACAATTACTCTCACACTGTTTGCAATTATTCCTTTTATACGATGCAAAAGCTGTTGTATTTATATCGCATTTTATGATTCTGGCGTTGACTTCGAAGGACCTAACTATTCGATATGGTGGAGCAACACCCTAGAGTGAAGCCTAGGTTGCTCGGAATGTAGAAATAACCATAACTTTCACACTGGTTGCAATTATTCGTTTTTTACGATGGAAAAGCTGTTGTAATTGTATTGTATTTTATGCTTCTGGCGTTCACTTCTTAGGGCCTAACTATTCGATCTGATGGAACAATGCCCTAGGGTGAAGCCTAGGTTGCCCGGAACGTAGAAATGACCATAACTTTTACACTGGTAGCAATTATACGTATTATACAATGGAGAAGCTCTTGTATTTATATTGTATTTTATGCCTCTGGCGTTGACTTCTAAGGCCCAAGCTATTCGATCTAGTAGAGCAACGAGCTAGAGTGAAGCCTAGGTTGCCCGGAACGTAGAAATGACCATCACTTTCAAACTGGTTGCAATTAATCCTGTTATACGATGGAAAAACTGTTGTATTTTTATTGCATTTTATGCTTCGGGCGTTGACTTCTAAGGACCTGACCATTCAATCTGTCGGAGCAACGCCCTAGAGTGAAGCCTAGGCTGCTCGGAATGTGGAAATCACCATAGCTTTCACACTGGTTGCAATTATACGTTTTATACGATGGAAAAACTGTTGCATTTATATTGTATTTTATGCTTCTGGCGTTCACTTCCTAGGCCCTAACTGTTTGATCTGGTGGAGCAACGCCCTAGGGTGAAGCCTAGGTTGCCCGGAACGTAGAAATGACCATCACTTTCACACGGATTGCAATTATTCCTGTTATAGGATGGAAAGACTGTTGTATTTTTATTGCATTTCATGCTTCTGGCGTTCACTTCTTGGGCCCTAACTATTCCATCTGGTGGAACAACGCCCTAGAGTAAAGCCCAGGTTGCGCGGAACGTAGAAATGACCATAACTTTCACACTGGTAGGAATTATTCGTTTTATACAATGGAAAAACTGTTCTATTTATTTTGTATTTAATGCTTCAGGCGAGGACTTCTAAGGCCCTAACTATTCGATCAGGTGGAGCAACGCCCTAGAGTGAAGCCTAGGTTGCTCGAAATGTAGAAATGACCATAACTTTCACACTGGTTGCAATTATTCATGTTATACAATGGAAAAACTGTTGTACTTATATTGTATTTTATTCTTATGGCGTTGAATTCTAAGTCCCTAGCTATACGATCTGTTGGAGCAACGCCCTAGAGTGAAACCTAGGTTACCCGGAACGTAGAAATGACAAGTACTTTCATACTGTTTGCAGTTATTCCTGTTATACGATGGAAAAGCTTTTGCATCTTTATTGTATTTTATGCTTCTGGCGCTGACTTCTAAGGCCCTAGCTATTCGATTTGGTGGAGCACCGCCCTAGAGTGAAGCCTAGGTTGCCCGGAACGTAGAAATGACCATACCTTCCACACTGGTTGCAATTATTCGTTTTATACGATGGAAAAGCTGTTGTATTTATATCGTTTTTTATGCTCCAGGCGTTGACTTCTTAGGCCCTAACTATTCCGTCTGGTGGAACAACGCCCTAGAGTGAAGCCTAGGTTGCTCGGAATGTAGAAATGACCATTACCTTCACAGTGTTTGTAATTATTCATTTTATACGATGGCGAAGCTGTTCTATTTATATTGTATTTTATGCTTCCGGCGTTAACTTCTAAGGCCGTAGCTATCAGATGTGGAGCAGCAACGCCCTAGAGTGACGCGTAGGTTGCCAGGCACGCAGAAATGACCATTACTTTCACAATGTTCGCAATCATTCATTTTATACGATGGAAAAACTGTTGTACTTATATTGTATTTTATTCTTATGGCGTTGAATTCTAAGTCCCTAGCTATTCGATCTGGTGGAGCAACGCCCTAGAGTGAAACCTAGGTTACCCGGAACGTAGAAATGACAAGTACTTTCATACTGTTTGCAGTTATTCCTGTTATACGATGGAAAAGCTTTTGCATCTTTATTGTATTTTCTGCTTCGGGCGTTGACTTCTAAGGCCCTAATTATTCGATCTGGTGGAGCAAGGCCCTAGAGTGAAGCCTAGGTTGCCCGGAACGTAGAAATGACCATAACTTTCACACTGGTTGCTATTATTTTGGTTGTAAACGATGGAAAAGCTGTTCTATTTATATTGCATTTTATGCTCCTGGCATTGAGTTCTAAGTCCCTAGCTATTCGATCTGGTGGAGCAACGCCCTAGAGTGAAGCCCAGGTTGCCCGGAACGTAGAAATGACAATTACTTGCACAGTGTTTGCAATTATTCATTTTATACGATGGAAAAGCGGTTGTATTTATATTGTATTTTATGCTCCTTGCGTTGACTTCTAAGGCCGTAGCTATTAGACGTGGTGGAGCAACGCCCTAGAGTGACGCCTAGGTTGACCGGAACGTAGAAAGGACCATTACTTTCTCAATGTCTGCAATTATTCATCTTATACGATGGAAAAACTGTTGTACTTATATTGTATTTTATCCTTCTGGCGTTAAATTCTAAGTCCCTAGCTATTCGATCTGGTGGAGCAACGCCCTAGAGTGAAACATAGGTTACCCGGGACGTAGAAATGACCAGTACTTTCACACTGGTTGCAGTTATTCGTTTTATACAATGGAAAAACTGTTCTATTTATTTTGCATTTTATGCTTCGGGCGTTCACTTCTAAGGGCCTAGCTATTCCATCTGGTGGAGCAACACCCTAGCGTGAAGTCTAGGTTGCCCGGAACGTAGAAATGACAATTACTTCCACACTGTTTGCAAATATACATTAGATACGATGGAAAAGCTGTTGTACTTATATTGTAATTTATGCTTCTTGCGTTGACTTCTTAGGCCGTAACTGTTTGATCTGGTGGAGCACCGCCCTAGAGTGAAGCCTAGGTTGCCCGGAACGTAGAACATACCATTACCTTCACACTGGTTACAATTATTCCTGTTATACGATGGAAAAACTGTTGCACCTTTATTGTATTTTATGCTTCTGGCGTTGACTTCATAGGCCCTAACTATTCGATCGGGTGGAGCAACGTCCTAGAGTGAAGCCTATGTTGACCGGAACGTAGAAATGACCATAACTTTCACACTGGTTGCAATTATTCGTTTTCTACGATGGAAAAACTGTTGTATTTATATTGTATTTTGTGCTCCTGGCGTTCACTTCTTAGGGCCTAACTATTCGATCTGATGGAACAATGCCCTAGGGTGAAGCCTAGGTTGCCCGGAACGTAGAAATGACCATAACTTTTACACTGGTAGCAATTCTTCGTTTTATAAAATGGAAAAACTGTTCTATTTATTTTGTATTTTATGCTTCGGGCGTTGACTTCTTTGGCCCTAACAATTCGATCTGGTGGAGCAACGCCCTAGAGTGAAGCCTAGGTTCCCTGGAACGTACAAATGACCATCACTTTCACACGGGTTGCAATTATTCCTGTTATAGGATGGAAAGACTGTTGTATTTTTATTGCATTTTATGCTTCTGGCGTTCACTTCTTAGGCCCTGACTATTCGATCTGGTGGAGCAACGCCCTAGGGTGAAGCCTAGGTTGCCCGGAACGTAGAAATGACCATAACTTTTACACTGGTAGCAATTATTCGTTTTATACAATGGAAAAACTGTTCTAATTCTTTTGTATTTTATGCTTCGGGCGTTGAGTTCTAATGCCCTAACTGTTTGGTCTGGTGGAGCAACGCCCTAGAGTCAAGCCTAGGTTGCCCGGAACGTAGAAATAACAATTACTCTCACGCTGTTTGCAATTATTCGTTTTTTACGATGGAAAAGCTGTTGTATTTGTATTGTATTTTATGCTTCTGGCGTTCACTTCTTAGGGCCTAACTATTCGATCTGATGGAACAATGCCCTAGGGTGAAGCCTAGGTTGTCCGGAAAGTAGAAATGACCATAACTTTCATACTGGTAGCAATTATTCGTTTTATACGATGGAAAAACTGTTCTATTTATTTTGTATTTTATGCTTCGGGCGTTGACTTCTAAGGCCCTAACTATTCGATCTGGTAGAGCAACGCCCTAGAGTGAAGCCTAGGTTGCCCGGTAAGTAGAAATGACCATAAGTTTCATACTGGTTGCAATTATTCGTTCTATACGATGGAAAAACTGTTGTATTTATATTGTATTTTATGCTTCTGGCGTTCACTTCTTAGGCCCTAACTATTCGATCTGGCGGTACAACGCCCTAGGGTGAAGCCTAGGTTGCCCGGAACGTAGAAATGACCATAACTTTTACACTGGCAGCAATTATTCGTTTTATACAATGGAAAAACCGTTCTATTTATTTTGTATTTTATGCTTCTGGCGTTGACTTCTAAGGCCATAACTGTTTGATCTGGTGGAGCATCGCCGTAGAGTGAAGCCTAGGTTGCCCGGAACGTAGAAATGACCACAACTTTCACACTGGTTGCTATTATTCGTTGTATACGATGGAAAAACTGTTATATTTATATTGTATTTAAGCTTCTGGCGTTGACTTCTGAGGCCGTTGCTATTCGATGTGGTGGAAGAACGCCATAGAGGGAAGCCTAGGTAGCCCGGATCGTAGAAATGTCCATATCTTTCACACTGTTTGCAATTTTTCGTTTTATACGATGGAAAAACTGTTTTATTTATTTTGTATTTTACGCTTCGGGCGTTGACTTCTAAGGCCCTAACTATTCGATCTGGTGGAGCAACGCCCTAGAGTGCGGCCTAGGTTGCCCGGAACGTAGAAATGACCATAGCTTTCACACTGGTTGCTATCATTCGTTTTATATGATGGAAAAACTGTTGTATTTAAATTGTATTTTATGCTTCTGGCGTTAACTTCATAGGCCCTAACTATTCTATCTGGTGGAACAACGCACTAGGGCAAAGCCCACATTGCGCGGAACGTACAAATGACCATAACTTTCACACTGGTAGCAATTTTTCGTTTTACACGATGGAAAAACTGTTGTATTTATTTTATATTTTATGCTTCGGGCGTTCACTTCTTAGGCCCTAACTATTCGATCTGGCGGTACAACGCCCTAGGGTGAAGCCTAGGTTGCCCGGAACGTAGAAATGACCATAACTTTTACACTGGTAGCAATTATTCGTTTTATACAATGGAAAAACTGTTCTAATTCTTTTGTATTTTATGCTTCGGGCGTTGACTTCAAATGCCCTAACTGTTTGGTCTGGTGGAGCAACGCCCTAGAGTGAAGCCTAGGTTGCCCGGAACGTAGAAATGACAATTACTCTCACACTGTTTGCAATTATTCCTTTTATACGATGCAAAAGCTGTTGTATTTATATCGTATTTTATGCTTCTGGCGTTGACTTCTTAGGCCCTAACAATTCCATCTGGTGGAACAACGCCCTAGGGTGAACCCTAGGTTGCCCGGAAAGCAGAAATGACCATAACTTTTACACTGGTAGCAATTATTCGTTTTATACAATGGAAAAACTGTTCTATTTATTTTGTATTTTATGCTTCGGGCGTTGACTTCTAAGGCCCTAACTGTTTCATCTGGTGGAGCAACGCCCTAGAGTGAAGCCTAGGTTGCCCGGAACGTAGAAATGACCATTACTTTCACACTGTTTGCAATTATTCCTTTTATACGATGGAAAAACTGTTCTATTTATTTTGTATTTTATGCTTCGGGCGTTGACTTCTTTGGCCCTAACAATTCGATCTGGTGGAGCAACGCCCTAGAGGGAAGCCTAGGTTGCCTCGAACGTAGAAATGACCATCACTTTCACACGGGTTGCAATTATTCCTGTTATAGGATGGAAAGGCTGCTGTATTTTTATTGCATTTTATGCTTCTGGCGTTAACTTCTTAGGCCCTAACTATTCGATCTGGTGGAACAACGCCCTAGGGTGAAGCCTAGATTGCCCGGAACGTAGAAATGACCATAAGTTTCATAATGGTTGCAATTATTCGTTTTACACGATGGAAAAACTGTTGTATTTCTATTGTATTTTATGCTTCGGGCGTTGACTTCTTAGGCCCTAACACTTCGATCTGGTGGAGCAACGCCCTACAGTGAAGCGTAGGTTGCCCGGAACGTGGATATGACCATAACCTTCACACAGGTTGCAATTATTCGTTTTATACGGTGTAAAGGCTGTTGTATTTATTTTGTATTTTATTCTTCTGGTGCTGACTTCTTAGGCCCTAGCTATTCGATCTAGTGGAGCAACGCCCTAGAGTGAAGCCTAGGTAGCCCGGAACGTAGAAATGACCATCACTTTCAAACTGGTTGCAATTAATCTTGTTATACGATGGAAAAGCTGTTGTATTTTTATTGCATTTTATGCTTCGTGCATTGACTCCTAAGGCCCTAACTATTCAATCTGTTGGAGCAACGCCCTAGAGTGAAGCCTAGGTTGCTCGGAATGTAGAAACGACAATAACTTTCACACTGTTTGCAATTATTCGTTTTATACGATGGAAAAACTGTTGTATTTATACTGTATTTTATGCTTCTGGCGTTCACTTCTTAGGCCCTAACTATTCGACCTGGTGGAACAACGCCCTAGGGAGAAGCCTAGGTTGCGCGGAACGTAGAAATGACCATAACTTTCACACTGGTAGCAATTATTCGTTTTATACAATGGAAAAACTGTTCTTTTTATTTTGTATTTTATGCTTCGGGCGTTGACTTCTTTGGCCCTAACAATTCGATCTGGTGGAGCAACGCCCTAGAGTGAAGCCTAGGTTGCCTGGAACGTACAAATGACCATCACTTTCACACGGATTGCAATTATTCCTGTTATAGGATGGAAAGACTGTTGTATTTTTATTGCATTTCATGCTTCTGGCGTTCACTTCCTAGGCCCTAACTATTCCACCTGGTGGAACAACGCCCTAGAGTAAAGCCCAGGTTGCGCGGAACGTAGAAATGACCATAACTTTCACACTGGTAGGAATTACTCGTTTTATACAATGGAAAAACTGTTTTATTTATTTTGTATTTAATGCTTCAGGCGAGGACTTCTAAGGCCCTAACTATTCGATCAGGTAGAGCAACGCCCTAGAGTGAAGCCTAGGTTGCTCGAAATGTAGAAATGACCATAACTTTCACACTGGTTGCAATTATTCATTTTATACGATGCAAAAACTGTTGTACTTATATTGTATTTTATTCTTATGGCGTTGAATTCTAAGTCCCTAGCTATACGATCTGGTGGAGCAACGCCCTAGAGTGAAACCTAGGTTACCCGGAACGTAGAAATGACAAGTACTTTCATACTGTTTGCAGTTATTCCTGTTATACGATGGAAAAGCTTTTGCATCTTTATTGTATTTTATGCTTCTGGCGCTGACTTCTAAGGCCCTAGCTATTCGATTTGGATGAGCACCGCCCTAGAGTGAAGCCTAGGTTGCCCGGAACGTAGAAATGACAATTACTCTCACACTGTTTGCAATTATTCCTTTTATACGATGCAAAAGCTGTTGTATTTATATCGTATTTTATGCTCCTGGCGTTGACTTCTTAGGCCCTAACAATTCCATCTGGTGGAACAACGCCCTAGGGTGAACCCTAGGTTGCCCGGAAAGCAGAAATGACCATAACTTTTACACTGGTAGCAATTATTCGTTTTATACAATGGAAAAACTGTTCTATTTATTTTGTATTTTATGCTTCGGGCGTTGACTTCTAAGGCCCTAACTGTTTCATCTGGTGGAGCAACGCCCTAGAGTGAAGCCTAGGTTGCCCGGAACGTAGAAATGACCATTACTTTCACACTGTTTGCAATTATTCCTTTTATACAATGGAAAAACTGTTCTATTTATTTTGTATTTTATGCTTCGGGCGTTGACTTCTTTGGCCCTAACAATTCGATCTGGTGGAGCAACGCCCTAGAGGGAAGCCTAGGTTGCCTCGAACGTAGAAATGACCATCACTTTCACACGGGTTGCAATTATTCCTGTTATAGGATGGAAAGGCTGCTGTATTTTTATTGCATTTTATGCTTCTGGCGTTAACTTCTTAGGCCCTAACTATTCGATCTGGTGGAACAACGCCCTAGGGTGAAGCCTAGATTGCCCGGAACGTAGAAATGACCATAAGTTTCATAATGGTTGCAATTATTCGTTTTACACGATGGAAAAACTGTTGTATTTCTATTGTATTTTATGCTTCGGGCGTTGACTTCTTAGGCCCTAACACTTCGATCTGGTGGAGCAACGCCCTACAGTGAAGCGTAGGTTGCCCGGAACGTGGATATGACCATAACCTTCACACAGGTTGCAATTATTCGTTTTATACGGTGTAAAGGCTGTTGTATTTATGTTGTATTTTATTCTTCTGGTGCTGACTTCTTAGGCCCTAGCTATTCGATCTAGTGGAGCAACGCCCTAGAGTGAAGCCTAGGTAGCCCGGAACGTAGAAATGACCATCACTTTCAAACTGGTTGCAATTAATCCTGTTATACGATGGAAAAGCTGTTGTATTTTTATTGCATTTTATGCTTCGTGCATTGACTCCTAAGGCCCTAACTATTCAATCTGTTGGAGCAACGCCCTAGAGTGAAGCCTAGGTTGCTCGGAATGTAGAAACGACAATAACTTTCACACTGTTTGCAATTATTCGTTTTATACGATGGAAAAACTGTTGTATTTATACTGTATTTTATGCTTCTGGCGTTCACTTCTTAGGCCCTAACTATTCGACCTGGTGGAACAACGCCCTAGGGAGAAGCCTAGGTTGCGCGGAACGTAGAAATGACCATAACTTTCACACTGGTAGCAATTATTCGTTTTATACAATGGAAAAACTGTTCTTTTTATTTTGTATTTTATGCTTCGGGCGTTGACTTCTTTGGCCCTAACAATTCGATCTGGTGGAGCAACGCCCTAGAGTGAAGCCTAGGTTGCCTGGAACGTACAAATGACCATCACTTTCACACGGATTGCAATTATTCCTGTTATAGGATGGAAAGACTGTTGTATTTTTATTGCATTTCATGCTTCTGGCGTTCACTTCTTAGGCCCTAACTATTCCACCTGGTGGAACAACGCCCTAGAGTAAAGCCCAGGTTGCGCGGAACGTAGAAATGACCATAACTTTCACACTGGTAGGAATTACTCGTTTTATACAATGGAAAAACTGTTCTATTTATTTTGTATTTAATGCTTCAGGCGAGGACTTCTAAGGCCCTAACTATTCGATCAGGTGGAGCAACGCCCTAGAGTGAAGCCTAGGTTGCTCGAAATGTAGAAATGACCATAACTTTCACACTGGTTGCAATTATTCATTTTATACGATGCAAAAACTGTTGTACTTATATTGTATTTTATTCTTATGGCGTTGAATTCTAAGTCCCTAGCTATACGATCTGGTGGAGCAACGCCCTAGAGTGAAACCTAGGTTACCCGGAACGTAGAAATGACAAGTACTTTCATACTGTTTGCAGTTATTCCTGTTATACGATGGAAAAGCTTTTGCATCTTTATTGTATTTTATGCTTCTGGCGCTGACTTCTAAGGCCCTAGCTATTCGATTTGGATGAGCACCGCCCTAGAGTGAAGCCTAGGTTGCCCGGAACGTAGAAATGACCATACCTTCCACACTGGTTGCAATTATTCGTTTTATACGATGGAAAAGCTGTTGTATTTATATCGTTTTTTATGCTCCTGGCGTTGACTTCTTAGGCCCTAACTATTCCGTCTGGTGGAACAACGCCCTAGAGTGAAGCCTAGGTTGCTCGGAATGTAGAAATGACCATTACCTTCACACTGTTTGCAATTATTCATTTTATACGATGGCGAAGCTGTTCTATTTATATTGTATTTTATGCTTCCGGCGTTAACTTCTAAGGCCGTAGCTATCAGATGTGGAGCAGCAACGCCCTAGAGTGACGCCTAGGTTGCCAGGCACGCAGAAATGACCATTACTTTCACAATGTTCGCAATCATTCATTTTATACGATGGAAAAACTGTTGTACTTATATTGTATTTTATTCTCATGGCGTTGAATTCTAAGTCCCTAGCTATTCGATCTGGTGGAGCAGCGCCCTAGAGTGAAACCTAGGTTATCCGGAACGTAGAAATGGCAAGTACTTTCATACTGCTTGCAGTTATTCCTGTTATACGATGGAAAAGCTTTTGCATCTTTATTGTATTTTCTGCTTCGGGCGTTGACTTCTAAGGCCCTAACTATTCAATCTGGTGGAGCAACGCCCTAGAGTGAAGCCTAGGTTGCCCGGAACGTAGAAATGACCATAACTTTCACACTGGTTGCTATTATTTTGGTTGTAAACGATGGAAAAGCTGTTCTATTTATATTGCATTTTATGCTCCTGGCATTGAGTTCTAAGTCCCTAGCTATTCGATCTGGTGGAGCAACGCCCTAGAGTGAAGCCCAGGTTGCCCGGAACGTAGAAATGACAATTACTTTCACACTGTTTGCAATTATTCCTTTTATACGATGCAAAAGCTGTTGTATTTATATCGTATTTTATGCTTCTGGCGTTGATTTCTAAGGACCTAACTATTCGATCTGGTGGAGCAACGCCCTAGAGTGAAGCCTAGGTTGCTCGGAATGTAGAAATAACCATAACTTTCACACTGGTTGCAATTATTCGTTTTTTACGATGGAAAAGCTGTTGTATTTATTTTGTATTTTATTCTTCTGGTGTTGACTTCTTAGGCCCTAACTATTCGATCTGGTGGAACAGCGCCGTAGAGTGAAGCCTAGGTTGCCCGGAACGTAGAAATGACCATTGCTTTCACACTGTTTGCAATTATTCCTTTTATACCATGGAAAAGCTGTTGTATTTATATCGTATTTTATGCTTCTGGCGTTGACTTCTAAGGACCTAACTATTCGATCTGGAGGAGCAACGCCCTAGAGTGAAGCCTAGGTTGCTCGGAATGTAGAAATAACCATAACTTTCACACTGGTTGCAATTATTCGTTTTTTACGATGGAAAAGCTGTTGTAATTGTATTGTATTTTATGCTTCTGGCGTTCACTTCTTAGGGCCTAATTATTCGATCTGATGGAACAATGCCCTAGGGTGAAGCCTAGGTTGCCCGGAACGTAGAAATGACCATAACTTTTACACTGGTAGCAATTATACGTATTATACAATGGAGAAGCTCTTGTATTTATATTGTATTTTGTGCCTCTGGCGTTGACTTCTAAGGCCCTAGCTATTCGATCTAGTAGAGCAACGAGCTAGAGTGAAGCCTATGTTGCCCGGAACGTAGAAATGACCATCACTTTCAAACTGGTTGCAATTAATCCTGTTATACGATGGAAAAACTGTTGTATTTTTATTGCATTTTATGCTTCGGGCGTTGACTTCTAAGGACCTGACCATTCAATCTGTCGGAGCAACGCCCTAGAGTGAAGCCTAGGCTGCTCGGAATGTAGAAATCACCATAGCTTTCACACTGGTTGCAATTATACGTTTTATACGATGGAAAAACTGTTGCATTTATATTGTATTTTATGCTTCTGGCGTTCACTTCCTAGGCCCTAACTGTTTGATCTGGTGGAGCAACGCCCTAGGGTGAAGCCTAGGTTGCCCGGAACGTAGAAATGACCATCACTTTCACACGGATTGCAATTATTCCTGTTATAGGATGGAAAGACTGTTGTATTTTTATTGCATTTCATGCTTCTGGCGTTCACTTCTTAGGCCCTAACACTTCGATCTGGTGGAGCAACGCCCTACAGTGAAGCCTAGGTTGCCCGGAACGTGGATATGACCATAACCTTCACACAGGTTGCAATTATTCGTGTTATACGGTGTAAAGGCTGTTGTATTTATTTTGTATTTTATTCTTCTGGTGTTGACTTCTTAGGCCCTAGCTATTCGATCTAGTGGAGCAACGCCCTAGAGTGAAGCCTAGGTAGCCCGGAACGTAGAAATGACCATCACTTTCAAACTGGTTGCAATTAATCCTGTTATACGATGGAAAAGCTGTTGTATTTTTATTGCATTTTATGCTTCGAGCATTGACTCCTAAGGCCCTAACAATTCGATCTGGTGGAGCAACGCCCTAGAGTGAAGCCTAGGTTGCTCGGAATGTAGAAACGACAATAACTTTCACACTGTTTGCAATTATTCGTTTTATACGATGGAAAAACTGTTGTATTTATACTGTATTTTATGCTTCTGGCGTTCACTTCTTAGGCCCTAACTATTCGACCTGGTGGAACAACGCCCTAGGGAGAAGCCTAGGTTGCCTGGAACGTACAAATGACCATCACTTTCACGCGGATTGCAAATATTCCTGTTATAGGATGGAAAGACTGTTGTATTTTTATTGCATTTCATGCTTCTGGCGTTCACTTCTTAGGCCCTATCTATTCCACCTGGTGGAACAACGCCCTAGAGTAAAGCCCAGGTTGCGCGGAACGTAGAAATGACCATAACTTTCACACTGGAAGGAATTATTCGTTTTATACAGTGGAAAAACTGTTCTATTTATTTTGTATTTAATGCTTCAGGCGAGGACTTCTAAGGCCCTAACTATTCGATCAGGTGGAGCAACGCCCTAGAGTGAAGCCTAGGTTGCTCGAAATGTAGAAATGACCATAACTTTCACACTGGTTGCAATTATTCATTTTATACGATGGAAAAACTGTTGTACTTATATTGTATTTTATTCTTATGGCGTTGAATTCTAAGTCCCTAGCTATACGATCTGGTGGAGCAACGCCCTAGAGTGAAACCTAGGTTACCCGGAACGTAGAAATGACAAGTACTTTCATACTGTTTGCAGTTATTCCTGTTATACGATGGAAAAGCTTTTGCATCTTTATTGTATTTTATGGTTCTGGCGCTGACTTCTAAGGCCCTAGCTATTCGATTTGGTTGAGCACCGCCCTAGAGTGAAGCCTAGGTTGCCCGGAACGTAGAAATGACCATACCTTCCACACTGGTTGCAATTATTCGTTTTATACGATGGAAAAGCTGTTGTATTTATATCGTTTTTTATGCTCCTGGCGTTGACTTCTTAGGCCCTAACTATTCCGTCTGGTGGAACAACGCCCTAGAGTGAAGCCTAGGTTGCTCGGAATGTAGAAATGACCATTACCTTCACACTGTTTGCAATTATTCATTTTATACGATGGCGAAGCTGTTCTATTTATATTGTATTTTATGCTTCCGGCGTTAACTTCTAAGGCCGTAGCTATCAGATGTGGAGCAGCAACGCCCTAGAGTGACGCGTAGGTTGCCAGGCACGCAGAAATGACCATTACTTTCACAATGTTCGCAATCATTCATTTTATACGATGGAAAAACTGTTGTACTTATATTGTATTTTATTCTCATGGCGTTGAATTCTAAGTCCCTAGCTATTCGATCTGGTGGAGCAACGCCCTAGAGTGAAACCTAGGTTACCCGGAACGTAGAAATGACAAGTACTTTCATACTGCTTGCAGTTATTCCTGTTATACGATGGAAAAGCTTTTGCATCTTTATTGTATTTTCTGCTTCGGGCGTTGACTTCTAAGGCCCTAACTATTCGATCTGGTGGAGCAACGCCCTAGAGTGAAGCCTAGGTTGCCCGGAACGTAGAAATGACCATAACTTTCACACTGGTTGCTATTATTTTGGTTGTAAACGATGGAAAATCTGTTTTATTTATATTGCATTTTATGCTCCCGGCATTGAGTTCTAAGTCCCTAGCTATTCGATCTGGTGGAGCAACGCCCTAGAGTGAAGCCCAGGTTGCCCGGAACGTAGAAATGACAATTACTTGCACAGTGTTTGCAATTATTCATTTTATACGATGGAAAAGCGGTTGTATTTATATTGTATTTTATGCTCCTTGCGTTGACTTCTAAGGCCGTAGCTATTAGACGTGGTGGAGCAACGCCCTAGAGTGACGCCTAGGTTGACCGGAACGTAGAAATGACCATTACTTTCTCAATGTCTGCAATTATTCTTCTTATACGATTGAAAAACTGTTGTACTTATATTGTATTTTATCCTTCTGGCGTTAAATTCTAAGTCCCTAGCTATTCCATCTGGTGGAGCAACGCCCTAGAGTGAAACATAGGTTACCCGGGACGTAGAAATGACCAGTACTTTCACACTGGTTGCAGTTACTCGTTTTATACAATGGAAAAACTGTTCTATTTATTTTGCATTTTATGCTTCGGGCGTTCACTTCTAAGGGCCTAGCTATTCCATCTGGTGGAGCAACACCCTAGGGTGAAGCCTAGGTTGCTCGGAATGTAGAAATAGCCATAACTTTCACACTGGTTGCAATTATTCCTTTTATACGATGCAAAAGCTGTTGTATTTATATCGTATTTTATGCTTCTGGCGTTGCCTTCTAAGGACCTAACTATTCGATCTGGTGGAGCAACGCCCTAGAGTGAAGCCTAGGTTGCTCGGAATGTAGAAATAACCATAACTTTCACACTGGTTGCAATTATTCGTTTTTTACGATGGAAAAGCTGTTGTATTTATTTTGTATTTTATTCTTCTGGTGTTGACTTCTTAGGCCCTAACAATTCGATCTGGTGGAACAGCGCCGTAGAGTGAAGCCTAGGTTGCCCGGAACGTAGAAATGACCATTGCTTTCACACTGTTTGCAATTATTCCTTTTATACCATGGAAAAGCTGTTGTATTTATATCGTATTTTATGCTTCTGGCGTTCACTTCTAAGGACCTAACTATTCGATCTGGAGGAGCAACGCCCTAGAGTGAAGCCTAGGTTGCTCGGAATATAGAAATGACCATAACTTTCACACTGGTTGCAATTATTCGTTTTCTACGATGGAAAAACTGTTGTATTTATATTGTATTTTATGCTTCTGGCGTTCACTTCTTAGGGCCTAACTATTCGATCTGATGGAACAATGCCCTAGGGTGAAGCCTAGGTTGCCCGGAACGTAGAAATGACCATAACTTTTACACTGGTAGCAATTCCTCGTTTTATAAAATGGAAAAACTGTTCTATTTATTTTGTATTTTATGCTTCGGGCGTTGACTTCTTTGGCCCTAACAATTCGATCTGGTGGAGCAACGCCCTAGAGTGAAGCCTAGGTTCCCTGGAACGTACAAATGACCATCACTTTCACACGGGTTGCAATTATTCTTGTTGTAGGATGGAAAGACTGTTGTATTTTTATTGCATTTTATGCATCTGGCGTTCACTTCTTAGGCGCTGACTATTCGATCTGGTGGAGCAACGCCCTAGGGTGAAGCCTAGGTTGCCCGGAACGTAGAAATGACCATAACTTTTACACTGGTAGCAATTATTCGTTTTATACAATGGAAAAACTGTTCTAATTCTTTTGTATTTTATGCTGCGGGCGTTGGGTTCTAATGCCCTAACTGTTTGGTCTGGTGGAGCAACGCCCTAGAGTGAAGCCTAGGTTGCCCGGAACGTAGAAATGACAATTACTCTCACACTGTTTGCAATTATTCCTTTTATACGATGCAAAAGCTGTTGTATTTATATCGCATTTTATGATTCTGGCGTTGACTTCGAAGGACCTAACTATTCGATATGGTGGAGCAACACCCTAGAGTGAAGCCTAGGTTGCTCGGAATGTAGAAATAACCATAACTTTCACACTGGTTGCAATTATTCGTTTTTTACGATGGAAAAGCTGTTGTAATTGTATTGTATTTTATGCTTCTGGCGTTCACTTCTTAGGGCCTAACTATTCGATCTGATGGAACAATGCCCTAGGGTGAAGCCTAGGTTGCCCGGAACGTAGAAATGACCATAACTTTTACACTGGTAGCAATTATACGTATTATACAATGGAGAAGCTCTTGTATTTATATTGTATTTTATGCCTCTGGCGTTGACTTCTAAGGCCCAAGCTATTCGATCTAGTAGAGCAACGAGCTAGAGTGAAGCCTAGGTTGCCCGGAACGTAGAAATGACCATCACTTTCAAACTGGTTGCAATTAATCCTGTTATACGATGGAAAAACTGTTGTATTTTTATTGCATTTTATGCTTCGGGCGTTGACTTCTAAGGACCTGACCATTCAATCTGTCGGAGCAACGCCCTAGAGTGAAGCCTAGGCTGCTCGGAATGTGGAAATCACCATAGCTTTCACACTGGTTGCAATTATACGTTTTATACGATGGAAAAACTGTTGCATTTATATTGTATTTTATGCTTCTGGCGTTCACTTCCTAGGCCCTAACTGTTTGATCTGGTGGAGCAACGCCCTAGGGTGAAGCCTAGGTTGCCCGGAACGTAGAAATGACCATCACTTTCACACGGATTGCAATTATTCCTGTTATAGGATGGAAAGACTGTTGTATTTTTATTGCATTTCATGCTTCTGGCGTTCACTTCTTGGGCCCTAACTATTCCATCTGGTGGAACAACGCCCTAGAGTAAAGCCCAGGTTGCGCGGAACGTAGAAATGACCATAACTTTCACACTGGTAGGAATTATTCGTTTTATACAATGGAAAAACTGTTCTATTTATTTTGTATTTAATGCTTCAGGCGAGGACTTCTAAGGCCCTAACTATTCGATCAGGTGGAGCAACGCCCTAGAGTGAAGCCTAGGTTGCTCGAAATGTAGAAATGACCATAACTTTCACACTGGTTGCAATTATTCATGTTATACAATGGAAAAACTGTTGTACTTATATTGTATTTTATTCTTATGGCGTTGAATTCTAAGTCCCTAGCTATACGATCTGTTGGAGCAACGCCCTAGAGTGAAACCTAGGTTACCCGGAACGTAGAAATGACAAGTACTTTCATACTGTTTGCAGTTATTCCTGTTATACGATGGAAAAGCTTTTGCATCTTTATTGTATTTTATGCTTCTGGCGCTGACTTCTAAGGCCCTAGCTATTCGATTTGGTGGAGCACCGCCCTAGAGTGAAGCCTAGGTTGCCCGGAACGTAGAAATGACCATACCTTCCACACTGGTTGCAATTATTCGTTTTATACGATGGAAAAGCTGTTGTATTTATATCGTTTTTTATGCTCCAGGCGTTGACTTCTTAGGCCCTAACTATTCCGTCTGGTGGAACAACGCCCTAGAGTGAAGCCTAGGTTGCTCGGAATGTAGAAATGACCATTACCTTCACAGTGTTTGTAATTATTCATTTTATACGATGGCGAAGCTGTTCTATTTATATTGTATTTTATGCTTCCGGCGTTAACTTCTAAGGCCGTAGCTATCAGATGTGGAGCAGCAACGCCCTAGAGTGACGCGTAGGTTGCCAGGCACGCAGAAATGACCATTACTTTCACAATGTTCGCAATCATTCATTTTATACGATGGAAAAACTGTTGTACTTATATTGTATTTTATTCTTATGGCGTTGAATTCTAAGTCCCTAGCTATTCGATCTGGTGGAGCAACGCCCTAGAGTGAAACCTAGGTTACCCGGAACGTAGAAATGACAAGTACTTTCATACTGTTTGCAGTTATTCCTGTTATACGATGGAAAAGCTTTTGCATCTTTATTGTATTTTCTGCTTCGGGCGTTGACTTCTAAGGCCCTAATTATTCGATCTGGTGGAGCAAGGCCCTAGAGTGAAGCCTAGGTTGCCCGGAACGTAGAAATGACCATAACTTTCACACTGGTTGCTATTATTTTGGTTGTAAACGATGGAAAAGCTGTTCTATTTATATTGCATTTTATGCTCCTGGCATTGAGTTCTAAGTCCCTAGCTATTCGATCTGGTGGAGCAACGCCCTAGAGTGAAGCCCAGGTTGCCCGGAACGTAGAAATGACAATTACTTGCACAGTGTTTGCAATTATTCATTTTATACGATGGAAAAGCGGTTGTATTTATATTGTATTTTATGCTCCTTGCGTTGACTTCTAAGGCCGTAGCTATTAGACGTGGTGGAGCAACGCCCTAGAGTGACGCCTAGGTTGACCGGAACGTAGAAAGGACCATTACTTTCTCAATGTCTGCAATTATTCATCTTATACGATGGAAAAACTGTTGTACTTATATTGTATTTTATCCTTCTGGCGTTAAATTCTAAGTCCCTAGCTATTCGATCTGGTGGAGCAACGCCCTAGAGTGAAACATAGGTTACCCGGGACGTAGAAATGACCAGTACTTTCACACTGGTTGCAGTTATTCGTTTTATACAATGGAAAAACTGTTCTATTTATTTTGCATTTTATGCTTCGGGCGTTCACTTCTAAGGGCCTAGCTATTCCATCTGGTGGAGCAACACCCTAGCGTGAAGTCTAGGTTGCCCGGAACGTAGAAATGACAATTACTTCCACACTGTTTGCAAATATACATTAGATACGATGGAAAAGCTGTTGTACTTATATTGTAATTTATGCTTCTTGCGTTGACTTCTTAGGCCGTAACTGTTTGATCTGGTGGAGCACCGCCCTAGAGTGAAGCCTAGGTTGCCCGGAACGTAGAACATACCATTACCTTCACACTGGTTACAATTATTCCTGTTATACGATGGAAAAACTGTTGCACCTTTATTGTATTTTATGCTTCTGGCGTTGACTTCATAGGCCCTAACTATTCGATCGGGTGGAGCAACGTCCTAGAGTGAAGCCTATGTTGACCGGAACGTAGAAATGACCATAACTTTCACACTGGTTGCAATTATTCGTTTTCTACGATGGAAAAACTGTTGTATTTATATTGTATTTTGTGCTCCTGGCGTTCACTTCTTAGGGCCTAACTATTCGATCTGATGGAACAATGCCCTAGGGTGAAGCCTAGGTTGCCCGGAACGTCGAAATGACCATAACTTTTACACTGGTAGCAATTCTTCGTTTTATAAAATGGAAAAACTGTTCTATTTATTTTGTATTTTATGCTTCGGGCGTTGACTTCTTTGGCCCTAACAATTCGATCTGGTGGAGCAACGCCCTAGAGTGAAGCCTAGGTTCCCTGGAACGTACAAATGACCATCACTTTCACACGGGTTGCAATTATTCCTGTTATAGGATGGAAAGACTGTTGTATTTTTATTGCATTTTATGCTTCTGGCGTTCACTTCTTAGGCCCTGACTATTCGATCTGGTGGAGCAACGCCCTAGGGTGAAGCCTAGGTTGCCCGGAACGTAGAAATGACCATAACTTTTACACTGGTAGCAATTATTCGTTTTATACAATGGAAAAACTGTTCTAATTCTTTTGTATTTTATGCTTCGGGCGTTGAGTTCTAATGCCCTAACTGTTTGGTCTGGTGGAGCAACGCCCTAGAGTCAAGCCTAGGTTGCCCGGAACGTAGAAATAACAATTACTCTCACGCTGTTTGCAATTATTCGTTTTTTACGATGGAAAAGCTGTTGTATTTGTATTGTATTTTATGCTTCTGGCGTTCACTTCTTCGGGCCTAACTATTCGATCTGATGGAACAATGCCCTAGGGTGAAGCCTAGGTTGCCCGGAACGTAGAAATGACCATAACTTTTACACTGGTAGCAATTATACGTATTATACAATGGAGAAGCTCTTGTATTTATATTGTATTTTATGCATCTGGCGTTGACTTCTAAGGCCCTAGCTATTCGATCTAGTAGAGCAATGAGCTAGAGTGAAGCCTAGGTTGCCCGGAACGTAGAAATGACCATCACTTTCAAACTGGTTGCAATTAATCCTGTTATACGATGGAAAAACTGTTGTATTTTTATTGCATTTTATGCTTCGGGCGTTGACTTCTAAGGACCTGACCATTCAATCTGTCGGAGCAACGCCCTAGAGTGAAGCCTAGGCTGCTCGGAATGTAGAAATCACCATAGCTTTCACACTGGTTGCAATTATACGTTTTATACGATGGAAAAACTGTTGCATTTATATTGTATTTTATGCTTCTGGCGTTCACTTCCTAGGCCCTAACTATTCGATCTGGTGGAGCAACGCCCTAGAGTGAAGCCTAGGTTGTCCGGAAAGTAGAAATGACAAGTACTTTCATACTGTTTGCAGTTATTCCTGTTATACGATGGAAAAGCTTTTGCATCTTTATTGTATTTTATGCTTCTGGCGCTGACTTCTAAGGCCCTAGCTATTCGATTTGGTGGAGCACCGCCCTAGAGTGAAGCCTAGGTTGCCCGGAACGTAGAAATGACCATACCTTCCACACTGGTTGCAATTATTCGTTTTATACGATGGAAAAGCTGTTGTATTTATATCGTTTTTTATGCTCCAGGCGTTGACTTCTTAGGCCCTAACTATTCCGTCTGGTGGAACAACGCCCTAGAGTGAAGCCTAGGTTGCTCGGAATGTAGAAATGACCATTACCTTCACAGTGTTTGCAATTATTCATTTTATACGATGGCGAAGCTGTTCTATTTATATTGTATTTTATGCTTCCGGCGTTAACTTCTAAGGCCGTAGCTATCAGATGTGGAGCAGCAACGCCCTAGAGTGACGCGTAGGTTGCCAGGCACGCAGAAATGACCATTACTTTCACAATGTTCGCAATCATTCATTTTATACGATGGAAAAACTGTTGTACTTATATTGTATTTTATTCTTATGGCGTTGAATTCTAAGTCCCTAGCTATTCGATCTGGTGGAGCAACGCCCTAGAGTGAAACCTAGGTTACCCGGAACGTAGAAATGACAAGTACTTTCATACTGTTTGCAGTTATTCCTGTTATACGATGGAAAAGCTTTTGCATCTTTATTGTATTTTCTGCTTCGGGCGTTGACTTCTAAGGCCCTAACTATTCGATCTGGTGGAGCAACGCCCTAGAGTGAAGCCTAGGTTGCCCGGAACGTAGAAATGACCATAACTTTTACACTGGTTGCTATTATTTTGGTTGTAAACGATGGAAAAGCTGTTCTATTTATATTGCATTTTATGCTCCTGGCATTGAGTTCTAAGTCCCTAGCTATTCGATCTGGTGGAGCAACGCCCTAGAGTGAAGCCCAGGTTGCCCGGAACGTAGAAATGACAATTACTTGCACAGTGTTTGCAATTATTCATTTTATACGATGGAAAAGCGGTTGTATTTATATTGTATTTTTTGCTCCTTGCGTTGACTTCTAAGGCCGTAGCTATTAGACGTGGTGGAGCAACGCCCTAGAGTGACGCCTAGGTTGACCGGAACGTAGAAATGACCATTACTTTCTCAATGTCTGCAATTGTTCATCTTATACGATGGAAAAACTGTTGTACTTATATTGTATTTTATCCTTCTGGCGTTAAATTCTAAGTCCCTAGCTATTCGATCTGGTGGAGCAACGCCCTAGAGTGAAACATAGGTTACCCGGGACGTAGAAATGACCAGTACTTTCACACTGGTTGCAGTTATTCGTTTTATACAATGGAAAAACTGTTCTATTTATTTTGCATTTTATGCTTCGGGCGTTCACTTCTAAGGGCCTAGCTATTCCATCTGGTGGAGCAACACCCTAGGGTGAAGTCTAGGTTGCCCGGAACGTAGAAATGACAATTACTTCCACACTGTTTGCAAATATACATTATATACGATGGAAAAGCTGTTGTACTTATATTGTAATTTATGCTTCTTGCGTTGACTTCTTAGGCCGTAACTGTTTGATCTGGTGGAGCACCGCCCTAGAGTGAAGCCTAGGTTGCCCGGAACGTAGTACATACCATTACCTTCACACTGGTTACAATTATTCCTGTTATACGATGGAAAAACTGTTGCACCTTTATTGTATTTTATGCTTCTGGCGTTGACTTCATAGGCCCTAACTATTCGATCTGGTGGAGCAACGTCCTAGAGTGAAGCCTATGTTGACCGGAACGTAGAAATGACCATAACTTTCACACTGGTTGCAATTATTCGTTTTCTACGATGGAAAAACTGTTGTATTTATATTGTATTTTGTGCTCCTGGCGTTCACTTCTTAGGGCCTAACTATTCGATCTGATGGAACAATGCCCTAGGGTGAAGCCTAGGTTGCCCGGAACGTAGAAATGACCATAACTTTTACACTGGTAGCAATTCTTCGTTTTATAAAATGGAAAAACTGTTCTATTTATTTTGTATTTTATGCTTCGGGCGTTGACTTCTTTGGCCCTAACAATTCGATCTGGTGGAGCAACGCCCTAGAGTGAAGCCTAGGTTCCCTGGAACGTACAAATGACCATCACTTTCACACGGGTTGCAATTATTCCTGTTATAGGATGGAAAGACTGTTGTATTTTTATTGCATTTTATGCTTCTGGCGTTCACTTCTTAGGCCCTGACTATTCGATCTGGTGGAGCAACGCCCTATGGTGAAGCCTAGGTTGCCCGGAACGTAGAAATGACCATAACTTTTACACTGGTAGCAATTATTCGTTTTATACAATGGAAAAACTGTTCTAATTCTTTTGTATTTTATGCTTCGGGCGTTGAGTTCTAATGCCCTAACTGTTTGGTCTGGTGGAGCAACGCCCTAGAGTCAAGCCTAGGTTGCCCGGAACGTAGAAATGACAATTACTCTCACACTGTTTGCAATTATTCGTTTTTTACGATGGAAAAGCTGTTGTATTTGTATTGTATTTTATGCTTCTGGCGTTCACTTCTTATGGCCTAACTATTCGATCTGATGGAACAATGCCCTAGGGTGAAGCCTAGGTTGCCCGGAACGTAGAAATGACCATAACTTTTACACTGGTAGCAATTATACGTATTATACAATGGAGAAGCTCTTGTATTTATATTGTATTTTATGCATCTGGCGTTGACTTCTAAGGCCCTAGCTATTCGATCTAGTAGAGCAACGAGCTAGAGTGAAGCCTAGGTTGCCCGGAACGTAGAAATGACCATCACTTTCAAACTGGTTGCAATTAATCCTGTTATACGATGGAAAAACTGTTGTATTTTTATTGCATTTTATGCTTCGGGCGTTGACTTCTAAGGACCTGACCATTCAATCTGTCGGAGCAACGCCCTAGAGTGAAGCCTAGGCTGCTCGGAATGTAGAAATCACCATAGCTTTCACACTGGTTGCAATTATACGTTTTATACGATGGAAAAACTGTTGCATTTATATTGTATTTTATGCTTCTGGCGTTCACTTCCTAGGCCCTAACTATTCGATCTGGTGGAGCAACGCCCTAGAGTGAAGCCTAGGTTGCCCGGTATGTAGAAATGACCATAACTATCAAAGTGGTTGCAATTACTTGTTTTATACGATGGAAAAGCTGTTGTATTTATATCGTATTTTATGCTCCTGGCGTTGACTTCTTAGGCCCTAACTATTCTATCTGGTGGAACAACGCACTAGGGTAAAGCCCACATTGCGCGGAACGTACAAATGACCATAACTTTCACACTGGTAGCAATTTTTCGTTTTACACGATGGAAAAACTGTTCTATTTATTTTATATTTTATGCTTCGGGCGTTGACTTCTAAGGCCCTAACTATTCGATCTGGTGGAGCAACGCCCTAGAGTGAAGCCTAGGTTGCCCGGTACGTAGAAATGACCATCACTATCAAACTGGTTACAAGTATTTGTTTTATACGATGGAAAAGCTGTTGTATTTACATCGTATTTTATGCTTCTGACGTTGACTTCTTAGGACCTTACTATTCCATCTGGTGGTACAACGCCCTAGGGTGAAGCCTAGGTTGTCCGGAAAGTAGAAATGACCATAACTTTCATACTGGTAGCAATTATTCGTTTTATACGATGGAAAAACTGTTCTATTTATTTTGTATTTTATGCTCCTGGCATTGAGTTCTAAGTCCCTAGCTATTCGATCTGGTGGAGCAACGCCCTAGAGTGAAGCCCAGGTTGCCCGGAACGTAGAAATGACAATTACTTGCACAGTGTTTGCAATTATTCATTTTATACGATGGAAAAGCGGTTGTATTTATATTGTATTTTATGCTCCTTGCGTTGACCTCTAAGGCCGTAGCTATTAGACGTGGTGGAGCAACGCCATAGAGTGACGCCTAGGTTGACCGGAACGTAGAAATGACCATTACTTTCTCAATGTCTGCAATTATTCATCTTATACGATGGAAAAACTGTTGTACTTATATTGTATTTTATCCTTCTGGCGTTAAATTCTAAGTCCCTAGCTATTCGATCTGGTGGAGCAACGCCCTAGAGTGAAACATAGGTTACCCGGGACGTAGAAATGACCAGTACTTTCACACTGGTTGCAGTTATTCGTTTTATACAATGGAAAAACTGTTCTATTTATTTTGCATTTTATGCTTCGGGCGTTCACTTCTAAGGGCCTAGCTATTCCATCTGGTGGAGCAACACCCTAGGGTGAAGTCTAGGTTGCCCGGAACGTAGAAATGACAATTACTTCCACACTGTTTGCAAATATACATTATATACGATGGAAAAGCTGTTGTACTTATATTGTAATTTATGCTTCTTGCGTTGACTTCTTAGGCCGTAACTGTTTGATCTGGTGGAGCACCGCCCTAGAGTGAAGCCTAGGTTGCCCGGAACGTAGTACATACCATTACCTTCACACTGGTTACAATTATTCCTGTTATACGATGGAAAAACTGTTGCACCTTTATTGTATTTTATGCTTCTGGCGTTGACTTCATAGGCCCTAACTATTCGATCTGGTGGAGCAACGTCCTAGAGTGAAGCCTATGTTGACCGGAACGTAGAAATGACCATAACTTTCACACTGGTTGCAATTATTCGTTTTCTACGATGGAAAAACTGTTGTATTTATATTGTATTTTGTGCTCCTGGCGTTCACTTCTTAGGGCCTAACTATTCGATCTGATGGAACAATGCCCTAGGGTGAAGCCTAGGTTGCCCGGAACGTAGAAATGACCATAACTTTTACACTGGTAGCAATTCTTCGTTTTATAAAATGGAAAAACTGTTCTATTTATTTTGTATTTTATGCTTCGGGCGTTGACTTCTTTGGCCCTAACAATTCGATCTGGTGGAGCAACGCCCTAGAGTGAAGCCTAGGTTCCCTGGAACGTACAAATGACCATCACTTTCACACGGGTTGCAATTATTCCTGTTATAGGATGGAAAGACTGTTGTATTTTTATTGCATTTTATGCTTCTGGCGTTCACTTCTTAGGCCCTGACTATTCGATCTGGTGGAGCAACGCCCTATGGTGAAGCCTAGGTTGCCCGGAACGTAGAAATGACCATAACTTTTACACTGGTAGCAATTATTCGTTTTATACAATGGAAAAACTGTTCTAATTCTTTTGTATTTTATGCTTCGGGCGTTGAGTTCTAATGCCCTAACTGTTTGGTCTGGTGGAGCAACGCCCTAGAGTCAAGCCTAGGTTGCCCGGAACGTAGAAATGACAATTACTCTCACACTGTTTGCAATTATTCGTTTTTTACGATGGAAAAGCTGTTGTATTTGTATTGTATTTTATGCTTCTGGCGTTCACTTCTTATGGCCTAACTATTCGATCTGATGGAACAATGCCCTAGGGTGAAGCCTAGGTTGCCCGGAACGTAGAAATGACCATAACTTTTACACTGGTAGCAATTATACGTATTATACAATGGAGAAGCTCTTGTATTTATATTGTATTTTATGCATCTGGCGTTGACTTCTAAGGCCCTAGCTATTCGATCTAGTAGAGCAACGAGCTAGAGTGAAGCCTAGGTTGCCCGGAACGTAGAAATGACCATCACTTTCAAACTGGTTGCAATTAATCCTGTTATACGATGGAAAAACTGTTGTATTTTTATTGCATTTTATGCTTCGGGCGTTGACTTCTAAGGACCTGACCATTCAATCTGTCGGAGCAACGCCCTAGAGTGAAGCCTAGGCTGCTCGGAATGTAGAAATCACCATAGCTTTCACACTGGTTGCAATTATACGTTTTATACGATGGAAAAACTGTTGCATTTATATTGTATTTTATGCTTCTGGCGTTCACTTCCTAGGCCCTAACTATTCGATCTGGTGGAGCAACGCCCTAGAGTGAAGCCTAGGTTGCCCGGTATGTAGAAATGACCATAACTATCAAAGTGGTTGCAATTACTTGTTTTATACGATGGAAAAGCTGTTGTATTTATATCGTTTTTTATGCTCCTGGCGTTGACTTCTTAGGCCCTAACTATTCTATCTGGTGGAACAACGCACTAGGGTAAAGCCCACATTGCGCGGAACGTACAAATGACCATAACTTTCACACTGGTAGCAATTTTTCGTTTTACACGATGGAAAAACTGTTCTATTTATTTTATATTTTATGCTTCGGGCGTTGACTTCTAAGGCCCTAACTATTCGATCTGGTGGAGCAACGCCCTAGAGTGAAGCCTAGGTTGCCCGGTACGTAGAAATGACCATCACTATCAAACTGGTTACAAGTATTTGTTTTATACGATGGAAAAGCTGTTGTATTTACATCGTATTTTATGCTTCTGACGTTGACTTCTTAGGACCTTACTATTCCATCTGGTGGTACAACGCCCTAGGGTGAAGCCTAGGTTGTCCGGAAAGTAGAAATGACCATAACTTTCATACTGGTAGCAATTATTCGTTTTATACGATGGAAAAACTGTTCTATTTATTTTGTATTTTATGCTCCTGGCATTGAGTTCTAAGTCCCTAGCTATTCGATCTGGTGGAGCAACGCCCTAGAGTGAAGCCCAGGTTGCCCGGAACGTAGAAATGACAATTACTTGCACAGTGTTTGCAATTATTCATTTTATACGATGGAAAAGCGGTTGTATTTATATTGTATTTTATGCTCCTTGCGTTGACCTCTAAGGCCGTAGCTATTAGACGTGGTGGAGCAACGCCATAGAGTGACGCCTAGGTTGACCGGAACGTAGAAATGACCATTACTTTCTCAATGTCTGCAATTATTCATCTTATACGATGGAAAAACTGTTGTACTTATATTGTATTTTATCCTTCTGGCGTTAAATTCTAAGTCCCTAGCTATTCGATCTGGTGGAGCAACGCCCTAGAGTGAAACATAGGTTACCCGGGACGTAGAAATGACCAGTACTTTCACACTGGTTGCAGTTATTCGTTTTATACAATGGAAAAACTGTTCTATTTATTTTGCATTTTATGCTTCGGGCGTTCACTTCTAAGGGCCTAGCTATTCCATCTGGTGGAGCAACACCCTAGCGTGAAGTCTAGGTTGCCCGGAACGTAGAAATGACAATTACTTCCACACTGTTTGCAAATATACATTATATACGATGGAAAAGCTGTTGTACTTATATTGTAATTTATGCTTCTTGCGTTGACTTCTTAGGCCGTAACTGTTTGATCTGGTGGAGCACCGCCCTAGAGTGAAGCCTAGGTTGCCCGGAACGTAGAACATACCATTACCTTCACACTGGTTACAATTATTCCTGTTATACGATGGAAAAACTGTTGCACCTTTATTGTATTTTATGCTTCTGGCGTTGACTTCATAGGCCCTAACTATTCGATCTGGTGGAGCAACGTCCTAGAGTGAAGCCTATGTTGACCGGAACGTAGAAATGACCATAACTTTCACACTGGTTGCAATTATTCGTTTTCTACGATGGAAAAACTGTTGTATTTATATTGTATTTTGTGCTCCTGGCGTTCACTTCTTAGGGCCTAACTATTCGATCTGATGGAACAATGCCCTAGGGTGAAGCCTAGGTTGCCCGGAACGTAGAAATGACCATAACTTTTACACTGGTAGCAATTCTTCGTTTTATAAAATGGAAAAACTGTTCTAATTCTTTTGTATTTTATGTTTCGGGCGTTGAGTTCTAATGCCCTAACTGTTTGGTCTGGTGGAGCAACGCCCTAGAGTCAAGCCTAGGTTGCCCGGAACGTAGAAATGACAATTACTCTCACACTGTTTGCAATTATTCGTTTTTTACGATGGAAAAGCTGTTGTATTTGTATCGTATTTTATGCTTCTGGCGTTCACTTCCTAGGCCCGAACTATTCGATCTGGTGGAGCAACGCCCTAGAGTGAAGCCTAGGTTGTCCGGAAAGTAGAAATGACATGTACTTTCATACTGTTTGCAGTTATTCCTGTTATACGATGGAAAAGCTTTTGCATCTTTATTGTATTTTATGCTTCTGGCGCTGACTTCTAAGGCCCTAGCTATTCGATTTGGTGGAGCATCGCCCTAGAGTGAAGCCTAGGTTGCCCGGAACGTAGAAATGACCATACCTTCCACACTGGTTGCAATTATTCGTTTTATACGATGGAAAAGCTGTTGTATTTATATCGTTTTTTATGCTCCAGGCGTTGACTTCTTAGGCCCTAACTATTCCGTCTGGTGGAACAACGCCCTAGAGTGAAGCCTAGGTTGCTCGGAATGTAGAAATGACCATTACCTTCACAGTGTTTGCAATTATTCATTTTATACGATGGCGAAGCTGTTCTATTTATATTGTATTTTATGCTTCCGGCGTTAACTTCTAAGGCCGTAGCTATCAGATGTGGAGCAGCAACGCCCTAGAGTGACGCGTAGGTTGCCAGGCACGCAGAAATGACCATTACTTTCACAATGTTCGCAATCATTCATTTTATACGATGGAAAAACTGTTGTACTTATATTGTATTTTATTCTTATGGCGTTGAATTCTAAGTCCCTAGCTATTCGATCTGGTGGAGCAACGCCCTAGAGTGAAACCTAGGTTACCCGGAACGTAGAAATGACAAGTACTTTCATACTGTTTGCAGTTATTCCTGTTATACGATGGAAAAGCTTTTGCATCTTTATTGTATTTTCTGCTTCGGGCGTTGACTTCTAAGGCCCTAACTATTCGATCTGGTGGAGCAACGCCCTAGAGTGAAGCCTAGGTTGCCCGGAACGTAGAAATGACCATAACTTTCACACTGGTTGCTATTATTTTGGTTGTAAACGATGGAAAAGCTGTTCTATTTATATTGCATTTTATGCTCCTGGCATTGAGTTCTAAGTCCCTAGCTATTCGATCTGGTGGAGCAACGCCCTAGAGTGAAGCCCAGGTTGCCCGGAACGTAGAAATGACAATTACTTGCACAGTGTTTGCAATTATTCATTTTATACGATGGAAAAGCGGTTGTATTTATATTGTATTTTTTGCTCCTTGCGTTGACTTCTAAGGCCGTAGCTATTAGACGTGGTGGAGCAACGCCCTAGAGTAACGCCTAGGTTGACCGGAACGTAGAAATGACCATTACTTTCTCAATGTCTGCAATTGTTCATCTTATACGATGGAAAAACTGTTGTACTTATATTGTATTTTATCCTTCTGGCGTTAAATTCTAAGTCCCTAGCTATTCGATCTGGTGGAGCAACGCCCTAGAGTGAAACATAGGTTACCCGGGACGTAGAAATGACCAGTACTTTCACACTGGTTGCAGTTATTCGTTTTATACAATGGAAAAACTGTTCTATTTATTTTGCATTTTATGCTTCGGGCGTTCACTTCTAAGGGCCTAGCTATTCCATCTGGTGGAGCAACACCCTAGCGTGAAGTCTAGGTTGCCCGGAACGTAGAAATGACAATTACTTCCACACTGTTTGCAAATATACATTATATACGATGGAAAAGCTGTTGTACTTATATTGTAATTTATGCTTCTTGCGTTGACTTCTTAGGCCGTAACTGTTTGATCTGGTGGAGCACCGCCCTAGAGTGAAGCCTAGGTTGCCCGGAACGTAGTACATACCATTACCTTCACACTGGTTACAATTATTCCTGTTATACGATGGAAAAACTGTTGCACCTTTATTGTATTTTATGCTTCTGGCGTTGACTTCATAGGCCCTAACTATTCGATCTGGTGGAGCAACGTCCTAGAGTGAAGCCTATGTTGACCGGAACGTAGAAATGACCATAACTTTCACACTGGTTGCAATTATTCGGTTTCTACGATGGAAAAACTGTTGTATTTATATTGTATTTTGTGCTCCTGGCGTTCACTTCTTAGGGCCTAACTATTCGATCTGATGGAACAATGCCCTAGGGTGAAGCCTAGGTTGCCCGGAACGTAGAAATGACCATAACTTTTACACTGGTAGCAATTCTTCGTTTTATAAAATGGAAAAACTGTTCTATTTATTTTGTATTTTATGCTTCGGGCGTTGACTTCTTTGGCCCTAACAATTCGATCTGGTGGAGCAACGCCCTAGAGTGAAGCCTAGGTTCCCTGGAACGTACAAATGACCATCACTTTCACACGGGTTGCAATTATTCCTGTTATAGGATGGAAAGACTGTTGTATTTTTATTGCATTTTATGCTTCTGGCGTTCACTTCTTAGGCCCTGACTATTCGATCTGGTGGAGCAACGCCCTATGGTGAAGCCTAGGTTGCCCGGAACGTAGAAATGACCATAACTTTTACACTGGTAGCAATTATACGTATTATACAATGGAGAAGCTCTTGTATTTATATTGTATTTTATGCATCTGGCGTTGACTTCTAAGGCCCTAGCTATTCGATCTAGTAGAGCAACGAGCTAGAGTGAAGCCTAGGTTGCCCGGAACGTAGAAATGACCATCACTTTCAAACTGGTTGCAATTAATCCTGTTATACGATGGAAAAACTGTTGTATTTTTATTGCATTTTATGCTTCGGGCGTTGACTTCTAAGGACCTGACCATTCAATCTGTCGGAGCAACGCCCTAGAGTGAAGCCTAGGCTGCTCGGAATGTAGAAATCACCATAGCTTTCACACTGGTTGCAATTATACGTTTTATACGATGGAAAAACTGTTGCATTTATATTGTATTTTATGCTTCTGGCGTTCACTTCCTAGGCCCTAACTATTCGATCTGGTGGAGCAACGCCCTAGAGTGAAGCCTAGGTTGCCCGGTATGTAGAAATGACCATAACTATCAAAGTGGTTGCAATTACTTGTTTTATACGATGGAAAAGCTGTTGTATTTATATCGTTTTTTATGCTCCTGGCGTTGACTTCTTAGGCCCTAACAATTCTATCTGGTGGAACAACGCACTAGGGTAAAGCCCACATTGCGCGGAACGTACAAATGACCATAACTTTCACACTGGTAGCAATTTTTCGTTTTACACGATGGAAAAACTGTTCTATTTATTTTATATTTTATGCTTCGGGCGTTGACTTCTAAGGCCCTAACTATTCGATCTGGTGGAGCAACGCCCTAGAGTGAAGCCTAGGTTGCCCGGTACGTAGAAATGACCATCACTATCAAACTGGTTACAAGTATTTGTTTTATACGATGGAAAAGCTGTTGTATTTACATCGTATTTTATGCTTCTGACGTTGACTTCTTAGGACCTTACTATTCCATCTGGTGGTACAACGCCCTAGGGTGAAGCCTAGGTTGTCCGGAAAGTAGAAATGACCATAACTTTCATACTGGTAGCAATTATTCGTTTTATACGATGGAAAAACTGTTCTATTTATTTTGTATTTTATGCTTCGGGCGTTGACTTCTAAGGCCCTAACTATTCGATCTGGTAGAGCAACGCCCTAGAGTGAAGCCTAGGTTGCCCGGTAAGTAGAAATGACCATAAGTTTCAAACTGGTTGCAATTATTCGTTCTATACGATGGAAAAACTGTTGTATTTATATTGTATTTTATGCTTCTGACGTTCACTTCTTAGGCCCAAACTATTCGATCTGGCGGTACAACGCCCTAGGGTGAAGCCTAGGTTGCCCGGAACGTAGAAATGACCATAACTTTTACACTGGCAGCAATTATTCGTTTTATACAATGGAAAAACCGTTCTATTTATTTTGTATTTTATGCTTCGGGCGTTGACTTCTAAGGCCCTAACTGTTTGATCTGGTGGAGCATCGCCGTAGAGTGAAGCCTAGGTTGCCCGGAACGTAGAAATGACCACAACTTTCACACTGGTTGCTATTATTCGTTGTATACGATGGAAAAACTGTTATATTTATATTGTATTTAAGCTTCTGGCGTTGACTTCTTAGGACCTTACTATTCCATCTGGTGGTACAACGCCCTAGAGTGCGGCCTAGGTTGCCCGGAACGTAGAAATGACCATAACTTTCACACTGGTTGCTATCATTCGTTTTATATGATGGAAAAACTGTTGTATTTAAATTGTATTTTATGCTTCTGGCGTTAACTTCTTAGGCCCTAACTATTCTATCTGGTGGAACAACGCACTAGGGCAAAGCCCACATTGCGCGGAACGTACAAATGACCATAACTTTCACACTGGTAGCAATTTTTCGTTTTACACGATGGAAAAACTGTTGTATTTATTTTATATTTTATGCTTCGGGCGTTCACTTCTTAGGCCCTAACTATTCGATCTGGCGGTACAACGCCGTAGGGTGAAGCCTAGGTTGCCCGGAACGTAGAAATGACCATAACTTTTACACTGGTAGCAATTATTCGTTTTATACAAAGGAAAAACTGTTCTATCTATTTTGAATTTTATGCTTCGGGCGTTGACTTCTAAGGACCTAACTATTCGATCTGGTGGAGCAACGCCCTAGAGTGAAGCCTAGGTTGCCCGGAACGTAGAAATGACCATTACCTTCAAACTGTTTGCAATTATTTTCTTTTATACGATGGAAAAGCTGTTGTACTTATATCGTATCTTATGCTTCTGGCGTTGACATCTATGGCCCTAGCTATTCGATCTAGTGGAGCAACGCCCTAGAGTGAAGCCTAGGTTGCCCGGAACGTAGAAATGACCATCACTTTCAAACTGGTTGCAATTAATCCTGTTATACGATGGAAAAACTGTTGTATTTTTATTGCATTTTATGCTTCTGGCGTTGACTTCTTAGGCCCTAACTATTCGATCTGGTGGAGCAATGCCTCCGAGTTAAGTCTAGGATGCCCGAAACGCCGAAATGATCATTACTTTCACGCTTGTTGCAATTATTCCTGTTATACGATGAAAAGACCGTTGTATTTTCATTGTATTTTATGCTTCAGGCGTAGGCTTCTAAGGCCGTAGCTATTGGATATGGTGGAGCACCGCCCTAGAGTGAAGCCTAGGTTGCTCGGAATATAGAAATGACCATAACTTTCACACTGGTTGCAATTATTCGTTTTCTACGATGGAAAAACTGTTGTATTTATATTGTATTTTATGCTTCTGGCGTTCACTTCTTAGGGCCTAACTATTCGATCTGATGGAACAATTCCCTAGGGTGAAGCCTAGGGTTGCCCGGAACGTAGAAATGACCATAACTTTTACACTGGTAGCAATTATATGTATTATACAATGGAGAAGCTCTTGTATTTATATTGCATTTTATGGCTCTGGCGTTGATTTCTAAGGCCCTAGCTATTCGATCTAGTGGAGCAACGCCCTAGAGTGAAGCCTAGGTTGCCCGAAACGTAGAAATGACCATCACCTTCAAACTGGTTGCAATTAATCCTGTTATACGATGGAAAAACTGTTGCATTTTTATTGCATTTTATGCTTCGGGCGTTGACTTCTAAGGACCTGACTATTCAATCTGTCGGAGCAGCGCCCTAGAGTGAAGCCTAGGTTGCTCGGAATGTAGAAATGACCATAGCTTTCACACTGGTTGCAATTATTCGTTTTATACGATGGAAAAACTGTTGTATTTATATTGTATTTTATGCTTCTGGCGTTCACTTCCTAGGCCCTAACTATTCGATCTGGTGCAACAACGCCCTAGGGTGAAGCCTAGGTTGCCCGGAACGCAGAAATGACCATAACTTTTACACTGGTAGCAATTATTCGTTTTATACAATGGAAAAACTGTTCTATTTATTTTGTATTTTATGCTTCGGGCGTTGACTTCTAAGGCCCTAACTGTTTGATCTGGTGGAGCAACGCCCTAGGGTGAAGCCTAGGTTGCCCGGAACGTAGAAATGACCATTACCTTCACACTGTTTGCAATTATTTTCTTTTATACGATGGAAAAGCTGTTGTATTTATATCGTATTTTATGCTTCTGGCGTTGACTTCAGTGGCCCTAGCTATTCGATCTAGTGGAGCAACGCCCTAGAGTGAAGCCTAGGTGGCCCGGAACGTAGAAATGACCATCACTTTCAAACTGGTTGCAATTAATCCTGTTATACGATGGAAAAACTGTTGTATTTTTATTGCATTTTATGCTTCGGGCGTTGACTTCTAAGGACCTGACCATTCAATCTGTCGGAGCAACGCCCTAGAGTGAAGCCTAGGCTGCTCGGAATGTAGAAATCACCATAGCTTTCACACTGGTTGCAATTATACGTTTTATACGATGGAAAAACTGTTGCATTTATATTGTATTTTATGCTTCTGGCGTTCACTTCCTAGGCCCTAACTATTCGATCTGGTGGAGCAACGCCCTAGAGTGAAGCCTAGGTTGCCCGGTATGTAGAAATGACCATAACTATCAAACTGGTTGCAATTACTTGTTTTATACGATGGAAAAGCTGTTGTATTTATATCGTTTTTGATGCTCCTGGCGTTGACTTCTTAGGCCCTAACTATTCTATCTGGTGGAACAACGCACTAGGGTAAAGCCCACATTGCGCGGAACGTACAAATGACCATAACTTTCACACTGGTAGCAATTATTCGTTTTACACGATGGAAAAACTGTTCTATTTATTTTATATTGTATGCTTCGGGCGTTGACTTCTAAGGCCCTAACTATTCGATCTGGTGGAGCAACGCCCTAGAGTGAAGCCTAGGTTGCCCGGTACGTAGAAATGACCATCACTATCAAACTGGTTACAAGTATTTGTTTTATACGATGGAAAAGCTGTTGTATTTACATCGTATTTTGTGCTTCTGGCGTTGACTTCTTAGGACCTTACTATTCCATCTGGTGGTACAACGCCCTAGGGTGAAGCCTAGGTTGTCCGGAAAGTAGAAATGACCATAACTTTCATACTGGTAGCAATTATTCGTTTTATACGATGGAAAAACTGTTCTATTTATTTTGTATTTTATGCTTCGGGCGTTGACTTCTAAGGCCCTAACTATTCGATCTGGTAGAGCAACGCCCTAGAGTGAAGCCTAGGTTGCCCGGTAAGTAGAAATGACCATAAGTTTCATACTGGTTGCAATTATTCGTTCTATACGATGGAAAAACTGTTGTATTTATATTGTATTTTATGCTTCTGGCGTTCACTTCTTAGGCCCTAACTATTCGATCTGGTGGAGCAACGCCCTAGAGTGAAGCCTAGGTTGCCCGGAACGTAGAAATGACAATTACTCTCACACTGTTTGCAATTATTCCTTTTATACGATGCAAAAGCTGTTGTATTTATATCGCATTTTATGCTTCTGGCGTTGACTTCTAAGGACCTAACTATTCGATCTGGTGGAGCAACGCCCTAGAGTGAAGCCTAGGTTGCTCGGAATGTAGAAATAACCATAACTTTCACACTGGTTGCAATTATTCGTTTTTTACGATGGAAAAGCTGTTGTATTTGTATTGTATTTTATGCCTCTGGCGTTGACTTCTAAGGCCCTAGCTATTCGAACTAGTGGAGCAACGCCCTAGAGTGAAGCCTAGGTTGCCCGGAACGTAGAAATGACCATCACTTTCAAACTGGTTGCAATTAATCCTGTTATACGATGGAAAAACTGTTGTATTTTTATTGCATTTTATGCTTCGGGCGTTGACTTCTAAGGCCCTAACTATTCAATCTGTTGGAGCAACGCCCTAGAGTGAAGCCTAGGTTGCTCGGAATGTAGAAATGACCATAGCTTTCACACTGGTTGCAATTATTCGTTTTATGCGATGGAAAAATTGTTGTATTTATATTGTATTTTATGCTTCTGGCGTTCACTTCCTAGGCCCTAACTATTCGATCTGGTGCAACAACGACCTAGGGTGAAGCCTAGGTTGCCCGGAACGCAGAAATGACCATAACTTTTACACTGGTAGCAATTATTCGTTTTATACAATGGAAAAACTGTTCTATTTATTTTGTATTTTATGCTTCGGGCGTTGACTTCTAAGGCCCTAACTGTTTGATCTGGTGGAGCAACGCCCTAGGGTGAAGCCTAGGTTGCCCGGAACGTAGAAATGACCATTACCTTCACACTGTTTGCAATTATTTTCTTTTATACGATGGAAAAGCTGTTGTATTTATATCGTATTTTATGCTTCTGGCGTTGACTTCAGTGGCCCTAGCTATTCGATCTAGTGGAGCAACGCCCTAGAGTGAAGCCTAGGTGGCTCGGAACGTAGAAATGACCATCACCTTCAAAGTGGTTGCAATTAATCCTGTTATACGATGGAAAAACTGTTGCATTTTTATTGCATTTTATGCTTCGGGCGGTGACTTCTAAGGCCCTAACTATTCGATCTGGTGGAGCAACGCCCTAGAGTGCAGCCTAGGTTGCCCGTAACGTAGTAATGACCATAACTTTCACACTGGTTGCTATCATTCGTTTTATATGATGGAAAAACTGTTGTATTTATATTGTATTTTATGCTCCTGGCGTTCGCTTCTTAGGCCCTAACTATTCGATCTGGTGGAAGAACGGCCTAGGGTGAAGCCTAGGTTTCCCGGAAAGTAGAAATGGCCATAACTTTCACACTGGTAGCAATTTTTCGTTTTATACGATGGAAAAGCTGTTCTATTTATTTTATATTTTATGCTTCGGACGTTGGCTTCTAAGGCCCTAACTATTCGATCTGGTGGTTCAACGCCCTAGAGTGAAGCCTAGGTTGCCCGGAACGTAGAAATGACAATTACTCTCACACTGTTTGCAATTATTCCTTTTATACGATGCAAAAGCTGTTGTATTTATATCGCATTTTATGCTTCTGGCGTTGACTTCTAAGGACCTAACTATTCGATCTGGTGGAGCAACGCCCTAGAGTGAAGCCTAGGTTGCTCGGAATGTAGAAATAACCATAACTTTCACACTGGTTGCAATTATTCGTTTTTTACGATGGAAAAGCTGTTGTATTTGTATTGTATTTTATGCCTCTGGCGTTGACTTCTAAGGCCCTAGCTATTCGATCTAGTGGAGCAACGCCCTAGAGTGAAGCCTAGGTTGCCCGGATCGTAGAAATGACCATCACTTTCAAACTGGTTGCAATTGATCCTGTTATACGATGGAAAAACTGTTGTATTTTTATTGCATTTTGTGCTTCGGGCGTTGACTTCTAAGGACCTGACTATTCAATTTGTCGGAGCAACGCCCTAGAGTGAAGCCTAGGTTACTCGGAATGTAGAAGTGACCATAACTTTTACACTGGTAGCAATTATTCGTTTTATACAATGGAAAAACTGTTGTATTTATATTGTATTTTATGCTTCTGGCGATGACTTCTTAGGCCCTAACTATTCGATCTGGTGGAGCAATGCCTCCGAGTTAAGTCTAGGATGCCCGAAACGCCGAAATGATCATTACTTTCAGGCTTGTTGCAATTATTCCTGTTATACGATGAAAAGACCGTTGTATTTATATTGTAATTTATGCTTCTGGCGTTCACTTCCTAGGCCCTAACTATTCGATCTGGTGCAACAACGCCCTAGGGTGAAGCCTAGGTTGCCCGGAACGCAGAAATGACCATAACTTTTACACTGGTAGCAATTATTCGTTTTATACAATGGAAAAACTGTTGTATTTATTTTGTATTTTATGCTTCGGGCGTTGACTTCTAAGGCCCTAACTGTTTGATCTGGTGGAGCAACGCCCTAGGGTGAAGCCTAGGTTGCCCGGAACGTAGAAATGACCATTACCTTCACACTGTTTGCAATTATTTTCTTTTATATGATGGAAAAGCTGTTGTATTTATATCGTATTTTATGCTTCTGGCGTTGACTTCAGTGGCCCTAGCTATTCGATCTAGTGGAGCAACGCCCTAGATTGAAGCCTAGGTGGCCCGGAACGTAGAAATGACCATCACTTTCAAACTGGTTGCAATTAATCCTGTTATACGATGGAAAAACTGTTGTATTTTTATTGCATTTTATGCTTCTGGCGTTGACTTCTAAGGCCGTTGCTATTCGATGTGGTGGAAGAATGCCATAGAGTGAAGCCTAGGTAGCCCGGATCGTAGAAATGTCCATATCTTTCACACTGTTTGCAATTTTTCGTTTTATACGATGGAAAAACTGTTTTATTTATTTTGTATTTTATGTTTC
This sequence comes from Calliopsis andreniformis, assembly GCF_051401765.1. Classification (NCBI taxonomy): domain Eukaryota; kingdom Metazoa; phylum Arthropoda; class Insecta; order Hymenoptera; family Andrenidae; genus Calliopsis; species Calliopsis andreniformis. Next base: position 17,846,018 of record NC_135072.1, read on the forward strand.
GGGCGTTGACTTCTAAGGGCCTAACTATTCGATCTGGTGGAGCAACGCCCTAGAGTGCAGCCTAGGTTGCCCGTAACGTAGTAATGACCATAACTTTCACACTGGTTGCTATCATTCGTTTTATATGATGGAAAAACTGTTGTATTTATATTGTATTTTATGCTCCTGGCGTTCATTTCTTAGGCCCTAACTATTCGATCTGGTGGAACAACGGCCTAGGGTGAAGCCTAGGTTTCCCGGAAAGTAGAAATGACCATAACTTTCACACTGGTAGCATTTTTTCGTTTTATACGATGGAAAAGCTGTTCTATTTATTTTATATTTTATGCTTCGGACGTTGACTTCTAAGGCCCTAACTATTCGATCTGGTGGAGCAACGCCCTAGAGTGAAGCCTAGGTTGCCCGGAACGTAGAAATGACAATTACTCTCACACTGTTTGCAATTATTCCTTTTATACGATGCAAAAGCTGTTGTATTTATATCGCATTTTATGCTTCTGGCGTTGACTTCTAAGGACCTAACTATTCGATCTGGTGGAGCAACGCCCTAGAGTGAAGCCTAGGTTGCTCGGAATGTAGAAATAACCATAACTTTCACACTGGTTGCAATTATTCGTTTTTTACGATGGAAAAGCTGTTGTATTTGTATTGTATTTTATGCCTCTGGCGTTGACTTCTAAGGCCCTAGCTATTCGAACTAGTGGAGCAACGCCCTAGAGTGAAGCCTAGGTTGCCCGGAACGTAGAAATGACCATCACTTTCAAACTGGTTGCAATTAATCCTGTTATACGATGGAAAAACTGTTGTATTTTTATTGCATTTTATGCTTCGGGCGTTGACTTCTAAGGCCCTAACTATTCAATCTGTTGGAGCAACGCCCTAGAGTGAAGCCTAGGTTGCTCGTAATGTAGAAATGACCATAACTTTCACACTGGTTGCAATTATTCGTTTTATTCGATGGAAAAACTGTTGTATTTATATTGTATTTTATGCTTCTGGCGATGACTTCCTAGTCCCTAACTATTCGATCTGGTGGAACAACGCCCTAGGGTGAAGCCTAGGTTGCCCGGAACGTAGATGTGACCATAACTTTTACACTGGTAGCAATTATTCGTTTTATACAAAGGAAAAACTGTTCTATTTATTTTGAATTTTATGCTTCGGGCGTTGACTTCTAAGGACCTAACTATTCGATCTGGTGGAGCAACGCCCTAGAGTGAAGCCTAGGTTGCCCGGAACGTAGAAATGACCATTACCTTCAAACTGTTTGCAATTATTTTCTTTTATACGATGGAAAAGCTGTTGTATTTATATCGTATCTTATGCTTCTGGCGTTGACATCTATGGCCCTAGCTATTCGATCTAGTGGAGCAACGCCCTAGAGTGAAGCCTAGGTTGCCCGGAACGTAGAAATGACCATCACTTTCAAACTGGTTGCAATTAATCCTGTTATACGATGGAAAAACTGTTGTATTTTTATCGCATTTTATGCTTCGGGCGTTGACTTCTAAGGCCCTAACTATTCAATCTGTTGGAGCAACGCCCTAGAGTGATGCCTAGGTTGCTCGGAATGTAGAAATGACCATAACTTTCACACTGGTTGCAATTATTCGTTTTATTCGATGGAAAAACTGTTGTATTTATATTGTATTTTATGCTTCTGGCGTTCACTTCTTAGGCCCTAACTATTCGATCTGGTGGAACAACGCCCTAGGGTGAAGCCTAGGTTGCCCGGAACGTAGAAATGACCATAACTTTTGCACTGGTAGCAATTATTCGTTTTATACGATGGAAAAACTGTTTTATTTATTCTATATTTTATGCTTCGGACGTTGACTTCTAAGGCCCTAACTATTCGATCTGGTGGAGCAACGCCCTAGAGTGAAGCCTAGGTTGCCCGGAACGTAGAAATGACAATTACTCTCACACTGTTTGCAATTATTCCTTTTATACGATGCAAAAGCTGTTGTATTTATATCGCATTTTATGCTTCTGGCGTTGACTTCTAAGGACCTAACTATTCGATCTGGTGGAGCAACGCCCTAGAGTGAAGCCTAGGTTGCCCGGATCGTAGAAATGACCATCACTTTCAAACTGGTTGCAATTGATCCTGTTATACGATGGAAAAACTGTTGTATTTATATTGTATTTTATGCTTCTGGCGATGACTTCTTAGGCCCTAACTATTCGATCTGGTGCAACAACGCCCTAGGGTGAAGCCTAGGTTGCCCGGAACGCAGAAATGACCATAACTTTTACACTGGTAGCAATTATTCGTTTTATACAATGGAAAAACTGTTCTATTTATTTTGTATTTTATGCTTCGGGAGTTGACTTCTAAGGCCCTAACTGTTTGATCTGGTGGAGCAACGCCCTAGGGTGAAGCCTAGGTTGCCCGGAACGTAGAAATGACCATTAACTTCACACTGTTTGCAATTATTTTCTTTTATACGATGGAAAAGCTGTTGTATTTATATCGTATTTTATGCTTCTGGCGTTGGCTTCAGTGGCCCTAGCTATTCGATCTAGTGGAGCAACGCCCTAGAGTGAAGCCTAGGTGGCCCGGAACGTAGAAATGACCATCACTTTCAGACTGGTTGCAATTAATCCTGTTATACGATGGAAAAACTGTTGTATTTTTATTGCATTTTATGCTTCTAGCGTTGACTTCTAAGGCCGTTGCTATTCGATATGGTGGAAGAACGCCATAGAGTGAAGCCTAGGTAGCCCGGATCGTAGAAATGTCCATATCTTTCACACTGTTTGCAATTTTTCGTTTTATACGATGGAAAAACTGTTTTATTTATTTTGTATTTTATGTTTCGGGCGTTGACTTCTAAGGCCCTAACTATTCGATCTGGTGGAGCAACGCCCTAGAGTGCAGCCTAGGTTGCCCGTAACGTAGTAATGACCATAACCTTCACACTGGTTGCTATCATTCGTTTTATATGATGGAAAAACTGTTGTATTTATATTGTATTTTATGCTCCTGGCGTTCGCTTCTTAGGCCCTAACTATTCGATCTGGTGGAACAACGGCCTAGCGTGAAGCCCAGATTTCGCGGAACGTAGAAATGACCATAACTTTCACACTAGTAGCAATTTTTCGTTTTATACGATGGAAAAGCTGTTCTATTTATTTCATATTTTATGCTTCGGACGTTGGCTTCTAAGGCCCTAACTATTCGATCTGGTGGTTCAACGCCCTAGAGTGAAGCCTACGTTGCCCGGAACGTAGAAATGACAATTACTCTCACACTCTTTGCAATTATTCCTTTTATACGATGCAAAAGCTGTTGTATTTATATCGCATTTTATGCTTCTGGCGTTGACTTCTAAGGACCTAACTATTCGATCTGGTGGAGCAACGCCCTAGAGTGAAGCCTAGGTTGCTCGGAATGTAGAAATAACCATAACTTTCACACTGGTTGCAATTATTCGTTTTTTACGATGGAAAAGCTGTTGTATTTGTATTGTATTTTATGCCTCTGGCGTTGACTTCTAAGGCCCTAGCTATTCGATCTAGTGGAGCAACGCCCTAGAGTGAAGCCTAGGTTGCCCGGATCGTTGAAATGACCATCACTTTCAAACTGGTTGCAATTGATCCTGTTATACGATGGAAAAACTGTTGTATTTTTATTGCATTTTATGCTTCGGGCGTTGACTTCTAAGGACCTGACTATTCAATCTGTCGGAGCAACGCCCTAGAGTGAAGCCTAGGTTGCTCGGAATATAGAAATGACCATAACTTTCACACTGGTTGCAATTATTCGTTTTATACGATGGAAAAACTGTTGTATTTATATTGTATTTTATGCTTCTGGCGTTCACTTCCTAGGCCCTAACTATTCGACCTGGTGGAACAACGCCCTAGGGTGAAGCCTAGGTTGCCCGGAACGCAGAAATGACCATAACCTTTACACTGGTAGCAATTATTCGTTTTATACAATGGAAAAACTGTTCTATTTATTTTGTATTTTATGCTTCGGGCGTTAACTTCTAAGGCCCTAACTAATCGATCTGGTGGAGCAACGCCCTAGAGTGAAGCCTAGGTTGCCCGGTACGTAGAAGTGACCATCACTATCAAACTGGTTGCAATTATTTGTTTTATACGATGGAAAAGCTGTTGTATTTATATCGTATTTTATGCTTCTGGCGTCGACTTCTTAGGCCCTAACTATTCCATCTGGTGGAAAAACGCCCTGGTGTGAAGCCTAGGTTGCCCGGAAAGTAGAAATGACCATAACTTTCACACTGGTAGCAATTATTCGCTTTATACGATGGAAAAACTGTTCTATTTATTTTGTATTTTATGCTTCGGGCGTTGACTTCTAAGGCCCTAACTATTCGATCTGGTAGAGCAACGCCCTAGAGTGAAGCCCAGGTTGCCCGGTACGTAGAAATGACCATAACTTCCACACTGGTTGCAATTATTCGTTTTATACGATGGAAACGCTGTTGTATTTATATCGTTTTTTATGCTCCTGGCGTTGACTTTTGAGGCCCTAACTATTCGATCTGGTGGTACAACGCCCTAGGGTGAAGCCTAGGTTGCCCGGAACGTAGAAATGACCATAACTTTTGCACTGGTAGCAATTATTCGTTTTATACAATGGAAAAACTGTTGTATTTATATTGTATTTTATGCTTCTGGCGTTGACTTCTTAGGCCCTAACTATTGGACCTGGTGGAGCAATGCCTCCGAGTTAAGACTAGGATGCCCGAAACGCCGAAATGATCATTACTTTCACGCTTGTTGCAATTATTCCTGTTATACGATGAAAAGACCGTTGTATTTTCATTGTATTTTATGCTTCAGGCGTAGGCTTCTAAGGCCGTAGCTATTGGATATGGTGGAGCACCGCCCTAGAGTGAAGCCTAGGTTGCTCGGAATGTAGAGATAACCATAACTTTCACACTGGTTGCAATTATTCGTTTTTTACGATGGAAAAGCTGTTGTATTTGTATTGTATTTTATGCCTCTGGCGTTGACTTCTAAGGCCCTAGCTATTCGAACTAGTGGAGCAAGGCCCTAGAGTGAAGCCTAGGTTGCCCGGAACGTAGAAATGACCATCACTTTCAAACTGGTTGCAATTAATCCTGTTATACGATGGAAAAACTGTTGTATTTTTATTGCATTTTATGCTTCGGGCGTTGACTTCTAAGGCCCTAACTATTCAATCTGTTGGAGCAACGCCCTAGAGTGAAGCCTAGGTTGCTCGTAATGTAGAAATGACCATAATTTTCACACTGGTTGCAATTATTCGTTTTATTCGATGGAAAAACTGTTGTATTTATATTGTATTTAATGCTTCTGGCGTTCACTTCTTAGGCCCTAACTATTCGATCTGGTGGAACAACGCCCTAGGGTGAAGCCTAGGTTGCCCGGAACGTAGAAATGACCATAACTTTTGCACTGGTAGCAATTATTCGTTTTATACGATGGAAAAGCTGTTTTATTTATTTTGTATTTTATGTTTCGGGCGTTGACTTCTAAGGCCCTAACTATTCGATCTGGTGGAGCAACGCCCTAGAGTGAAGCCTAGGTTGCTCGGAATGTAGAGATAACCATAACTTTCACACTGGTTGCAATTATTCGTTTTTTACGATGGAAAAGCTGTTGTATTTGTATTGTATTTTATGCCTCTGGCGTTGACTTCTAAGGCCCTAGCTATTCGATCTAGTGGAGCAACGCCCTAGAGTGAAGCCTAGGTGGCCCGGAACGTAGAAATGACCATCACTTTCAGACTGGTTGCAATTAATCCTGTTATACGATGGAAAAACTGTTGTATTTTTATTGCATTTTATGCTTCTAGCGTTGACTTCTAAGGCCGTTGCTATTCGATATGGTGGAAGAACGCCATAGAGTGAAGCCTAGGTAGCCCGGATCGTAGAAATGTCCATATCTTTCACACTGTTTGCAATTTTTCGTTTTATACGATGGAAAAACTGTTTTATTTATTTTGTATTTTATGTTTCGGGCGTTGACTTCTAAGGCCCTAACTATTCGATCTGGTGGAGCAACGCCCTAGAGTGCAGCCTAGGTTGCCCGTAACGTAGTAATGACCATAACCTTCACACTGGTTGCTATCATTCGTTTTATATGATGGAAAAACTGTTGTATTTATATTGTATTTTATGCTCCTGGCGTTCGCTTCTTAGGCCCTAACTATTCGATCTGGTGGAACAACGGCCTAGCGTGAAGCCCAGATTTCGCGGAACGTAGAAATGACCATAACTTTCACACTAGTAGCAATTTTTCGTTTTATACGATGGAAAAGCTGTTCTATTTATTTCATATTTTATGCTTCGGACGTTGGCTTCTAAGGCCCTAACTATTCGATCTGGTGGTTCAACGCCCTAGAGTGAAGCCTACGTTGCCCGGAACGTAGAAATGACAATTACTCTCACACTCTTTGCAATTATTCCTTTTATACGATGCAAAAGCTGTTGTATTTATATCGCATTTTATGCTTCTGGCGTTGACTTCTAAGGACCTAACTATTCGATCTGGTGGAGCAACGCCCTAGAGTGAAGCCTAGGTTGCTCGGAATGTAGAAATAACCATAACTTTCACACTGGTTGCAATTATTCGTTTTTTACGATGGAAAAGCTGTTGTATTTGTATTGTATTTTATGCCTCTGGCGTTGACTTCTAAGGCCCTAGCTATTCGATCTAGTGGAGCAACGCCCTAGAGTGAAGCCTAGGTTGCCCGGATCGTTGAAATGACCATCACTTTCAAACTGGTTGCAATTGATCCTGTTATACGATGGAAAAACTGTTGTATTTTTATTGCATTTTATGCTTCGGGCGTTGACTTCTAAGGACCTGACTATTCAATCTGTCGGAGCAACGCCCTAGAGTGAAGCCTAGGTTGCTCGGAATATAGAAATGACCATAACTTTCACACTGGTTGCAATTATTCGTTTTATACGATGGAAAAACTGTTGTATTTATATTGTATTTTATGCTTCTGGCGTTCACTTCCTAGGCCCTAACTATTCGACCTGGTGGAACAACGCCCTAGGGTGAAGCCTAGGTTGCCCGGAACGCAGAAATGACCATAACCTTTACACTGGTAGCAATTATTCGTTTTATACAATGGAAAAACTGTTCTATTTATTTTGTATTTTATGCTTCGGGCGTTAACTTCTAAGGCCCTAACTAATCGATCTGGTGGAGCAACGCCCTAGAGTGAAGCCTAGGTTGCCCGGTACGTAGAAGTGACCATCACTATCAAACTGGTTGCAATTATTTGTTTTATACGATGGAAAAGCTGTTGTATTTATATCGTATTTTATGCTTCTGGCGTCGACTTCTTAGGCCCTAACTATTCCATCTGGTGGAAAAACGCCCTGGTGTGAAGCCTAGGTTGCCCGGAAAGTAGAAATGACCATAACTTTCACACTGGTAGCAATTATTCGCTTTATACGATGGAAAAACTGTTCTATTTATTTTGTATTTTATGCTTCGGGCGTTGACTTCTAAGGCCCTAACTATTCGATCTGGTAGAGCAACGCCCTAGAGTGAAGCCCAGGTTGCCCGGTACGTAGAAATGACCATAACTTCCACACTGGTTGCAATTATTCGTTTTATACGATGGAAACGCTGTTGTATTTATATCGTTTTTTATGCTCCTGGCGTTGACTTTTGAGGCCCTAACTATTCGATCTGGTGGTACAACGCCCTAGGGTGAAGCCTAGGTTGCCCGGAACGTAGAAATGACCATAACTTTTGCACTGGTAGCAATTATTCGTTTTATACAATGGAAAAACTGTTGTATTTATATTGTATTTTATGCTTCTGGCGTTGACTTCTTAGGCCCTAACTATTGGACCTGGTGGAGCAATGCCTCCGAGTTAAGACTAGGATGCCCGAAACGCCGAAATGATCATTACTTTCACGCTTGTTGCAATTATTCCTGTTATACGATGAAAAGACCGTTGTATTTTCATTGTATTTTATGCTTCAGGCGTAGGCTTCTAAGGCCGTAGCTATTGGATATGGTGGAGCACCGCCCTAGAGTGAAGCCTAGGTTGCTCGGAATGTAGAGATAACCATAACTTTCACACTGGTTGCAATTATTCGTTTTTTACGATGGAAAAGCTGTTGTATTTGTATTGTATTTTATGCCTCTGGCGTTGACTTCTAAGGCCCTAGCTATTCGAACTAGTGGAGCAACGCCCTAGAGTGAAGCCTAGGTTGCCCGGAACGTAGAAATGACCATCACTTTCAAACTGGTTGCAATTAATCCTGTTATACGATGGAAAAACTGTTGTATTTTTATTGCATTTTATGCTTCGGGCGTTGACTTCTAAGGCCCTAACTATTCAATCTGTTGGAGCAACGCCCTAGAGTGAAGCCTAGGTTGCTCGTAATGTAGAAATGACCATAATTTTCACACTGGTTGCAATTATTCGTTTTATTCGATGGAAAAACTGTTGTATTTATATTGTATTTAATGCTTCTGGCGTTCACTTCTTAGGCCCTAACTATTCGATCTGGTGGAACAACGCCCTAGGGTGAAGCCTAGGTTGCCCGGAACGTAGAAATGACCATAACTTTTGCACTGGTAGCAATTATTCGTTTTATACGATGGAAAAGCTGTTTTATTTATTTTGTATTTTATGTTTCGGGCGTTGACTTCTAAGGCCCTAACTATTCGATCTGGTGGAGCAACGCCCTAGAGTGAAGCCTAGGTTGCTCGGAATGTAGAGATAACCATAACTTTCACACTGGTTGCAATTATTCGTTTTTTACGATGGAAAAGCTGTTGTATTTGTATTGTATTTTATGCCTCTGGCGTTGACTTCTAAGGCCCTAGCTATTCGATCTAGTGGAGCAACGCCCTAGAGTGAAGCCTAGGTGGCCCGGAACGTAGAAATGACCATCACTTTCAGACTGGTTGCAATTAATCCTGTTATACGATGGAAAAACTGTTGTATTTTTATTGCATTTTATGCTTCTAGCGTTGACTTCTAAGGCCGTTGCTATTCGATATGGTGGAAGAACGCCATAGAGTGAAGCCTAGGTAGCCCGGATCGTAGAAATGTCCATATCTTTCACACTGTTTGCAATTTTTCGTTTTATACGATGGAAAAACTGTTTTATTTATTTTGTATTTTATGTTTCGGGCGTTGACTTCTAAGGCCCTAACTATTCGATCTGGTGGAGCAACGCCCTAGAGTGCAGCCTAGGTTGCCCGTAACGTAGTAATGACCATAACCTTCACACTGGTTGCTATCATTCGTTTTATATGATGGAAAAACTGTTGTATTTATATTGTATTTTATGCTCCTGGCGTTCGCTTCTTAGGCCCTAACTATTCGATCTGGTGGAACAACGGCCTAGCGTGAAGCCCAGATTTCGCGGAACGTAGAAATGACCATAACTTTCACACTAGTAGCAATTTTTCGTTTTATACGATGGAAAAGCTGTTCTATTTATTTCATATTTTATGCTTCGGACGTTGGCTTCTAAGGCCCTAACTATTCGATCTGGTGGTTCAACGCCCTAGAGTGAAGCCTACGTTGCCCGGAACGTAGAAATGACAATTACTCTCACACTCTTTGCAATTATTCCTTTTATACGATGCAAAAGCTGTTGTATTTATATCGCATTTTATGCTTCTGGCGTTGACTTCTAAGGACCTAACTATTCGATCTGGTGGAGCAACGCCCTAGAGTGAAGCCTAGGTTGCTCGGAATGTAGAAATAACCATAACTTTCACACTGGTTGCAATTATTCGTTTTTTACGATGGAAAAGCTGTTGTATTTGTATTGTATTTTATGCCTCTGGCGTTGACTTCTAAGGCCCTAGCTATTCGATCTAGTGGAGCAACGCCCTAGAGTGAAGCCTAGGTTGCCCGGATCGTTGAAATGACCATCACTTTCAAACTGGTTGCAATTGATCCTGTTATACGATGGAAAAACTGTTGTATTTTTATTGCATTTTATGCTTCGGGCGTTGACTTCTAAGGACCTGACTATTCAATCTGTCGGAGCAACGCCCTAGAGTGAAGCCTAGGTTGCTCGGAATATAGAAATGACCATAACTTTCACACTGGTTGCAATTATTCGTTTTATACGATGGAAAAACTGTTGTATTTATATTGTATTTTATGCTTCTGGCGTTCACTTCCTAGGCCCTAACTATTCGACCTGGTGGAACAACGCCCTAGGGTGAAGCCTAGGTTGCCCGGAACGCAGAAATGACCATAACCTTTACACTGGTAGCAATTATTCGTTTTATACAATGGAAAAACTGTTCTATTTATTTTGTATTTTATGCTTCGGGCGTTAACTTCTAAGGCCCTAACTAATCGATCTGGTGGAGCAACGCCCTAGAGTGAAGCCTAGGTTGCCCGGTACGTAGAAGTGACCATCACTATCAAACTGGTTGCAATTATTTGTTTTATACGATGGAAAAGCTGTTGTATTTATATCGTATTTTATGCTTCTGGCGTCGACTTCTTAGGCCCTAACTATTCCATCTGGTGGAAAAACGCCCTGGTGTGAAGCCTAGGTTGCCCGGAAAGTAGAAATGACCATAACTTTCACACTGGTAGCAATTATTCGCTTTATACGATGGAAAAACTGTTCTATTTATTTTGTATTTTATGCTTCGGGCGTTGACTTCTAAGGCCCTAACTATTCGATCTGGTAGAGCAACGCCCTAGAGTGAAGCCCAGGTTGCCCGGTACGTAGAAATGACCATAACTTCCACACTGGTTGCAATTATTCGTTTTATACGATGGAAACGCTGTTGTATTTATATCGTTTTTTATGCTCCTGGCGTTGACTTTTGAGGCCCTAACTATTCGATCTGGTGGTACAACGCCCTAGGGTGAAGCCTAGGTTGCCCGGAACGTAGAAATGACCATAACTTTTGCACTGGTAGCAATTATTCGTTTTATACAATGGAAAAACTGTTGTATTTATATTGTATTTTATGCTTCTGGCGTTGACTTCTTAGGCCCTAACTATTGGACCTGGTGGAGCAATGCCTCCGAGTTAAGACTAGGATGCCCGAAACGCCGAAATGATCATTACTTTCACGCTTGTTGCAATTATTCCTGTTATACGATGAAAAGACCGTTGTATTTTCATTGTATTTTATGCTTCAGGCGTAGGCTTCTAAGGCCGTAGCTATTGGATATGGTGGAGCACCGCCCTAGAGTGAAGCCTAGGTTGCTCGGAATGTAGAGATAACCATAACTTTCACACTGGTTGCAATTATTCGTTTTTTACGATGGAAAAGCTGTTGTATTTGTATTGTATTTTATGCCTCTGGCGTTGACTTCTAAGGCCCTAGCTATTCGAACTAGTGGAGCAACGCCCTAGAGTGAAGCCTAGGTTGCCCGGAACGTAGAAATGACCATCACTTTCAAACTGGTTGCAATTAATCCTGTTATACGATGGAAAAACTGTTGTATTTTTATTGCATTTTATGCTTCGGGCGTTGACTTCTAAGGCCCTAACTATTCAATCTGTTGGAGCAACGCCCTAGAGTGAAGCCTAGGTTGCTCGTAATGTAGAAATGACCATAATTTTCACACTGGTTGCAATTATTCGTTTTATTCGATGGAAAAACTGTTGTATTTATATTGTATTTAATGCTTCTGGCGTTCACTTCTTAGGCCCTAACTATTCGATCTGGTGGAACAACGCCCTAGGGTGAAGCCTAGGTTGCCCGGAACGTAGAAATGACCATAACTTTTGCACTGGTAGCAATTATTCGTTTTATACGATGGAAAAGCTGTTTTATTTATTTTGTATTTTATGTTTCGGGCGTTGACTTCTAAGGCCCTAACTATTCGATCTGGTGGAGCAACGCCCTAGAGTGAAGCCTAGGTTGCTCGGAATGTAGAGATAACCATAACTTTCACACTGGTTGCAATTATTCGTTTTTTACGATGGAAAAGCTGTTGTATTTGTATTGTATTTTATGCCTCTGGCGTTGACTTCTAAGGCCCTAGCTATTCGAACTAGTGGAGCAACGCCCTAGAGTGAAGCCTAGGTTGCCCGGAACGTAGAAATGACCATCACTTTCAAACTGGTTGCAATTAATCCTGTTATACGATGGAAAAACTGTTGTATTTTTATTGCATTTTATGCTTCGGGCGTTGACTTCTAAGGCCCTAACTATTCAATCTGTTGGAGCAACGCCCTAGAGTGAAGCCTAGGTTGCTCGTAATGTAGAAATGACCATAACTTTCACACTGGTTGCAATTATTCGTTTTATTCGATGGAAAAACTGTTGTATTTATATTGTATTTAATGCTTCTGGCGTTCACTTCTTAGGCCCTAACTATTCGATCTGGTGGAACAACGCCCTAGGGTGAAGCCTAGGTTGCCCGGAACGTATAAATGACCATAACTTTTGCACTGGTAGCAATTATTCGTTTTATACGATGGAAAAGCTGTTTTATTTATTTTGTATTTTATGTTTCGGGCGTTGACTTCTAAGGCCCTAACTATTCGATCTGGTGGAGCAACGCCCTAGAGTGCAGCCTAGGTTGCCCGTAACGTAGTAATGACCATAACTTTCACACTGGTTGCTATCATTCATTTTATACGATGGAAAAACTGTTGTATTTTTATTGCATTTTATGCTTCGGGCGTTGACTTCTAAGGACCTGACTATTCAATCTGTCGAAGCAACGCACTAGAGTGAAGCCTAGGTTACTCGGAATGTAGAAGTGACCATAACTTTTACACTGGTAGCAATTATTCGTTTTATACGATGGAAAAACTGTTGTATTTATATTGTATTTTATGCTTCTGGCGATGACTTCCTAGGCCCTAACTATTCGATCTGGTGGAACAACGCCCTAGGGTGAAGCCTAGGTTGCCCGGAACGTAGATGTGACCATAACCTTTACACTGGTAGCAATTATTCGTTTTATACAAAGGAAAAACTGTTCTATTTATTTTGAATTTTATGCTTCGGGCGTTGACTTCTAAGGACCTAACTATTCGATCTGGTGGAGCAACGCCCTAGAGTGAAGCCTAGGTTGCCCGGAACGTAGAAATGACCATTACCTTCAAACTGTTTGCAATTATTTTCTTTTATACGATGGAAAAGCTGTTGTATTTATATCGTATCTTATGCTTCTGGCGTTGACATCTATGGCCCTAGCTATTCGATCTAGTGGAGCAACGCCCTAGAGTGAAGCCTAGGTTGCCCTGAACGTAGAAATGACAATTACTCTCACACTGTTTGCAATTATTCCTTTTATACGATGCAAAAGCTGTTGTATTTATATCGCATTTTATGCTTCTGGCGTTGACTTCTAAGGACCTAACTATTCGATCTGGTGGAGCAACGCCCTAGAGTGAAGCCTAGGTTGCCCGGATCGTAGAAATGACCATCACTTTCAAACTGGTTGCAATTGATCCTGTTATACGATGGAAAAACTGTTGTATTTATATTGTATTTTATGCTTCTGGCGATGACTTCTTAGGCCCTAACTATTCGATCTGGTGCAACAACGCCCTAGGGTGAAGCCTAGGTTGCCCGGAACGCAGAAATGACCATAACTTTTACACTGGTAGCAATTATTCGTTTTATACAATGGAAAAACTGTTCTATTTATTTTGTATTTTATTCTTCGGGAGTTGACTTCTAAGGCCCTAACTGTTTGATCTGGTGGAGCAACGCCCTAGGGTGAAGCCTAGGTTGCCCGGAACGTAGAAATGACCATTAACTTCACACTGTTTGCAATTATTTTCTTTTATACGATGGAAAAGCTGTTGTATTTATATCGTATTTTATGCTTCTGGCGTTGGCTTCAGTGGCCCTAGCTATTCGATCTAGTGGAGCAACGCCCTAGAGTGAAGCCTAGGTGGCCCGGAACGTAGAAATGACCATCACTTTCAGACTGGTTGCAATTAATCCTGTTATACGATGGAAAAACTGTTGTATTTTTATTGCATTTTATGCTTCTAGCGTTGACTTCTAAGGCCGTTGCTATTCGATGTGGTGGAAGAACGCCATAGAGTGAAGCCTAGGTAGCCCGGATCGTAGAAATGTCCATATCTTTCACACTGTTTGCAATTTTTCGTTTTATACGATGGAAAAACTGTTTTATTTATTTTGTATTTTATGTTTCGGGCGTTGACTTCTAAGGCCCTAACTATTCGATCTGGTGGAGCAACGCCCTAGAGTGCAGCCTAGGTTGCCCGTAACGTAGTAATGACCATAACCTTCACACTGGTTGCTATCATTCGTTTTATATGATGGAAAAACTGTTGTATTTATATTGTATTTTATGCTCCTGGCGTTCGCTTCTTAGGCCCTAACTATTCGATCTGGTGGAACAACGGCCTAGCGTGAAGCCCAGATTTCGCGGAACGTAGAAATGACCATAACTTTCACACTGGTAGCAATTTTTCGTTTTATACGATGGAAAAGCTGTTCTATTTATTTCATATTTTATGCTTCGGACGTTGGCTTCTAAGGCCCTAACTATTCGATCTGGTGGTTCAACGCCCTAGAGTGAAGCCTAGGTTGCCCGGAACGTAGAAATGACAATTACTCTCACACTCTTTGCAATTATTCCTTTTATACGATGCAAAAGCTGTTGTATTTATATCGCATTTTATGCTTCTGGCGTTGACTTCTAAGGACCTAACTATTCGATCTGGTGGAGCAACGCCCTAGAGTGAAGCCTAGGTTGCTCGGAATGTAGAAATAACCATAACTTTCACACTGGTTGCAATTATTCGTTTTTTACGATGGAAAAGCTGTTGTATTTGTATTGTATTTTATGCCTCTGGCGTTGACTTCTAAGGCCCTAGCTATTCGATCTAGTGGAACAACGCCCTAGAGTGAAGCCTAGGTTGCCCGGATCGTAGAAATGACCATCACTTTCAAACTGGTTGCAATTGATCCTGTTATACGATGGAAAAACTGTTGTATTTTTATTGCATTTTATGCTTCGGGCGTTGACTTCTAAGGACCTGACTATTCAATCTGTCGGAGCAACGCCCTAGAGTGAAGCCTAGGTTGCTCGGAATATAGAAATGACCATAACTTTCACACTGGTTGCAATTATTCGTTTTATACGATGGAAAAACTGTTGTATTTATATTGTATTTTATGCTTCTGGCGTTCTCTTCCTAGGCCCTAACTATTCGACCTGGTGGAACAACGCCCTAGGGTGAAGCCTAGGTTGCCCGGAACGCAGAAATGACCATAACCTTTACACTGGTAGCAATTATTCGTTTTATACAATGGAAAAACTGTTCTATTTATTTTGTATTTTATGCTTCGGGCGTTGACTTCTAAGGCCCTAACTAATCGATCTGGTGGAGCAACGCCCTAGAGTGAAGCCTAGGTTGCCCGGTACGTAGAAGTGACCATCACTATCAAACTGGTTGCAATTATTTGTTTTATACGATGGAAAAGCTGTTGTATTTATATCGTATTTTATGCTTCTGGCGTCGACTTCTTAGGCCCTAACTATTCCATCTGGTGGAAAAACGCCCTGGTGTGAAGCCTAGGTTGCCCGGAAAGTAGAAATGACCATAACTTTCACACTGGTAGCAATTATTCGCTTTATACGATGGAAAAACTGTTCTATTTATTTTGTATTTTATGCTTCGGGCGTTGACTTCTAAGGCCCTAACTGTTCGATCTGGTAGAGCAACGCCCTAGAGTGAAGCCCAGGTTGCCCGGTACGTAGAAATGACCATAACTTCCACACTGGTTGCAATTATTCGTTTTATACGATGGAAACGCTGTTGTATTTATATCGTTTTTTATGCTCCTGGCGTTGACTTTTGAGGCCCTAACTATTCGATCTGGTGGTACAACGCCCTAGGGTGAAGCCTAGGTTGCCCGGAACGTAGAAATGACCATAACTTTTGCACTGGTAGCAATTATTCGTTTTATACAATGGAAAAACTGTTGTATTTATATTGTATTTTATGCTTCTGGCGTTGACTTCTTAGGCCCTAACTATTGGACCTGGTGGAGCAATGCCTCCGAGTTAAGACTAGGATGCCCGAAACGCCGAAATGATCATTACTTTCACGCTTGTTGCAATTATTCCTGTTATACGATGAAAAGACCGTTGTATTTTCATTGTATTTTATGCTTCAGGCGTAGGCTTCTAAGGCCGTAGCTATTGGATATGGTGGAGCACCGCCCTAGAGTGAAGCCTAGGTTGCTCGGAATATAGAAATGACCATAACTTTCACACTGGTTGCAATTATTCGTTTTCTACGATGGAAAAACTGTTGTATTTATATTGTATTTTATGCTTCTGGCGTTCACTTCTTAGGGCCTAACTATTCGATCTGATGGAACAATGCCCTAGGGTGAAGCCTAGGTTGCCCGGAACGTAGAAATGACCATAACTTTTACACTGGTAGCAATTATACGTATTATACAATGGAGAAGCTCTTGTATTTATATTGCATTTTATGGCTCTGGCGTTGATTTCTAAGGCCCTAGCTATTCGATCTAGTGGAGCAACGCCCTAGAGTGAAGCCTAGGTTGCCCGGAACGTAGAAATGACCATCACTTTCAAACTGGTTGCAATTAATCCTGTTATACGATGGAAAAACTGTTGCATTTTTATTGCATTTTATGCTTCGGGCGTTGACTTCCTAGGCCCTAACTATTCGATCTGGTGCAACAACGCCCTAGGGTGAAGCCTAGGTTGCCCGGAACGCAGAAATGACCATAACTTTTACACTGGTAGCAATTATTCGTTTTATACAATGGAAAAACTGTTCTATTTATTTTGTATTTTATGCTTCGGGCGTTGACTTCTAAGGCCCTAACTGTTTGATCTGGTGGAGCAACGCCCTAGGGTGAAGCCTAGGTTGCCCGGAACGTAGAAATGACCATTACCTTCACACAGTTTGCAATTATTTTCTTTTATACGATGGAAAGGCTGTTGTATTTATATCGTATTTTATGCTTCTGGCGTTGACTTCAGTGGCCCTAGCTATTCGATCTAGTGGAGCAACGCCCTAGAGTGAAGCCTAGGTGGCCCGGAACGTAGAAATGACCATCACTTTCAAACTGGTTGCAATTAATCCTGTTATACGATGGAAAAACTGTTGTATTTTTATTGCATTTTATGCTTCTGACGTTGACTTCTAAGGCCGTTGCTATTCGATGTGGTGGAAGAACGCCATAGAGTGAAGCCTAGGTAGCCCGGATCGTAGAAATGTCCATATCTTTCACACTGTTTGCAATTTTTCGTTTTATACGATGGAAAAACTGTTTTATTTATTTTGTATTTTGTGCTTCGGGCGTTGACTTCTAAGGCCCTAACTATTCGATCTGGTGGAGCACCGCCCTAGAGTGAAGCCTAGGTTGCCCGGAACGTAGAAATGACCATAACTTCCACACTGGTTGCAATCATTCGTTTTATACGATGGAAAAGCTGTTGTATTTATATCGTTTTTTATGCTCCTGGCGTTGACTTCTTAGGCCCTAACTATTCCATCTGGCGGAACAACGCCCTAGGGTAGAGCCCAGATTTCGCGGAACGTAGAAATGACCATAACTTTCACACTGGTAGCAATTTTTCGTTTTATACGATGGAAAAACTGTTCTATTTATTTTATATTTTATGCTTCGGGCGTTGACTTCTAAGTCCCTAACTATTCGATCTGGTGGAGCAGCGCCCTAGAGAGAAGCCTAGGTTGCCCGGTACGTAGAAATGACTATCACTATCAAAGTGGTTGCAATTATTTGTTTTATACGATGGAAAAGCTGTTGTATTTATATCGTATTTTATGCTTCTGGCGTCGACTTCTTAGGCCCTAACTATTCCATCTGGTGGAACAACGCCCTAGGGTGAAGCCTAGGTTGCCCGGAACGTAGAAATGACCATAACTTTTACACTGGCAGCAATTATTCGTTTTATACAATGGAAAAACCGTTCTATTTATTTTGTATTTTATGCTTCGGGCGTTGACTTCTAAGGCCCTAACTGTTTGATCTGGTGGAGCATCGCCGTAGAGTGAAGCCTAGGTTGCCCGGAACGTAGAAATGACCATAACTTTCACACTGGTTGCTATTATTCGTTTTATACGATGGAAAAACTGTTATATTTATATTGCATTTAAACTTCTGGCGTTGACTTCTGAGGCCGTTGCTATTCGATGTGGTGGAAGAACGCCATAGAGTGAAGCCTAGGTAGCCCGGATCGTAGAAATGTCCATATCTTTCACACTGTTTGCAATTTTTCGTTTTATACGATGGAAAAACTGTTTTATTTATTTTGTATTTTATGCTTCGGGCGTTGACTTCTAAGGCCCTAACTATTCGATCTAGTGGAGCAACGCCCTAGAGTGCAGCCTAGGTTGCCCGAAACGCCGAAATGACCATCACTTTCAAACTGGTTGCAATTAATCCTGTTATACGATGGAAAAACTGTTGTATTTTTATTGCATTTTATGCTTCGGGCGTTGACTTCTAAGGCCCTAACTATTCAATCTGTTGGAGCAACGCCCTAGAGTGAAGCCTAGGTTGCTCGTAATGTAGAAATGACCATAATTTTCACACTGGTTGCAATTATTCGTTTTATTCGATGGAAAAACTGTTGTATTTATATTGTATTTAATGCTTCTGGCGTTCACTTCTTAGGCCCTAACTATTCGATCTGGTGGAACAACGCCCTAGGGTGAAGCCTAGGTTGCCCGGAACGTAGAAATGACCATAACTTTTGCACTGGTAGCAATTATTCGTTTTATACGATGGAAAAGCTGTTTTATTTATTTTGTATTTTATGTTTCGGGCGTTGACTTCTAAGGCCCTAACTATTCGATCTGGTGGAGCAACGCCCTAGAGTGAAGCCTAGGTTGCTCGGAATGTAGAGATAACCATAACTTTCACACTGGTTGCAATTATTCGTTTTTTACGATGGAAAAGCTGTTGTATTTGTATTGTATTTTATGCCTCTGGCGTTGACTTCTAAGGCCCTAGCTATTCGAACTAGTGGAGCAACGCCCTAGAGTGAAGCCTAGGTTGCCCGGAACGTAGAAATGACCATCACTTTCAAACTGGTTGCAATTAATCCTGTTATACGATGGAAAAACTGTTGTATTTTTATTGCATTTTATGCTTCGGGCGTTGACTTCTAAGGCCCTAACTATTCAATCTGTTGGAGCAACGCCCTAGAGTGAAGCCTAGGTTGCTCGTAATGTAGAAATGACCATAACTTTCACACTGGTTGCAATTATTCGTTTTATTCGATGGAAAAACTGTTGTATTTATATTGTATTTAATGCTTCTGGCGTTCACTTCTTAGGCCCTAACTATTCGATCTGGTGGAACAACGCCCTAGGGTGAAGCCTAGGTTGCCCGGAACGTAGAAATGACCATAACTTTTGCACTGGTAGCAATTATTCGTTTTATACGATGGAAAAGCTGTTTTATTTATTTTGTATTTTATGTTTCGGGCGTTGACTTCTAAGGCCCTAACTATTCGATCTGGTGGAGCAACGCCCTAGAGTGCAGCCTAGGTTGCCCGTAACGTAGTAATGACCATAACTTTCACACTGGTTGCTATCATTCATTTTATACGATGGAAAAACTGTTGTATTTTTATTGCATTTTATGCTTCGGGCGTTGACTTCTAAGGACCTGACTATTCAATCTGTCGAAGCAACGCACTAGAGTGAAGCCTAGGTTACTCGGAATGTAGAAGTGACCATAACTTTTACACTGGTAGCAATTATTCGTTTTATACGATGGAAAAACTGTTGTATTTATATTGTATTTTATGCTTCTGGCGATGACTTCCTAGGCCCTAACTATTCGATCTGGTGGAACAACGCCCTAGGGTGAAGCCTAGGTTGCCCGGAACGTAGATGTGACCATAACCTTTACACTGGTAGCAATTATTCGTTTTATACAAAGGAAAAACTGTTCTATTTATTTTGAATTTTATGCTTCGGGCGTTGACTTCTAAGGACCTAACTATTCGATCTGGTGGAGCAACGCCCTAGAGTGAAGCCTAGGTTGCCCGGAACGTAGAAATGACCATTACCTTCAAACTGTTTGCAATTATTTTCTTTTATACGATGGAAAAGCTGTTGTATTTATATCGTATCTTATGCTTCTGGCGTTGACATCTATGGCCCTAGCTATTCGATCTAGTGGAGCAACGCCCTAGAGTGAAGCCTAGGTTGCCCTGAACGTAGAAATGACAATTACTCTCACACTGTTTGCAATTATTCCTTTTATACGATGCAAAAGCTGTTGTATTTATATCGCATTTTATGCTTCTGGCGTTGACTTCTAAGGACCTAACTATTCGATCTGGTGGAGCAACGCCCTAGAGTGAAGCCTAGGTTGCCCGGATCGTAGAAATGACCATCACTTTCAAACTGGTTGCAATTGATCCTGTTATACGATGGAAAAACTGTTGTATTTATATTGTATTTTATGCTTCTGGCGATGACTTCTTAGGCCCTAACTATTCGATCTGGTGCAACAACGCCCTAGGGTGAAGCCTAGGTTGCCCGGAACGCAGAAATGACCATAACTTTTACACTGGTAGCAATTATTCGTTTTATACAATGGAAAAACTGTTCTATTTATTTTGTATTTTATGCTTCGGGAGTTGACTTCTAAGGCCCTAACTGTTTGATCTGGTGGAGCAACGCCCTAGGGTGAAGCCTAGGTTGCCCGGAACGTAGAAATGACCATTAACTTCACACTGTTTGCAATTATTTTCTTTTATACGATGGAAAAGCTGTTGTATTTATATCGTATTTTATGCTTCTGGCGTTGGCTTCAGTGGCCCTAGCTATTCGATCTAGTGGAGCAACGCCCTAGAGTGAAGCCTAGGTGGCCCGGAACGTAGAAATGACCATCACTTTCAGACTGGTTGCAATTAATCCTGTTATACGATGGAAAAACTGTTGTATTTTTATTGCATTTTATGCTTCTACCGTTGACTTCTAAGGCCGTTGCTATTCGATGTGGTGGAAGAACGCCATAGAGTGAAGCCTAGGTAGCCCGGATCGTAGAAATGTCCATATCTTTCACACTGTTTGCAATTTTTCGTTTTATACGATGGAAAAACTGTTTTATTTATTTTGTATTTTATGTTTCGGGCGTTGACTTCTAAGGCCCTAACTATTCGATCTGGTGGAGCAACGCCCTAGAGTGCAGCCTAGGTTGCCCGTAACGTAGTAATGACCATAACCTTCACACTGGTTGCTATCATTCGTTTTATATGATGGAAAAACTGTTGTATTTATATTGTATTTTATGCTCCTGGCGTTCGCTTCTTAGGCCCTAACTATTCGATCTGGTGGAACAACGGCCTAGCGTGAAGCCCAGATTTCGCGGAACGTAGAAATGACCATAACTTTCACACTGGTAGCAATTTTTCGTTTTATACGATGGAAAAGCTGTTCTATTTATTTCATATTTTATGCTTCGGACGTTGGCTTCTAAGGCCCTAACTATTCGATCTGGTGGTTCAACGCCCTAGAGTGAAGCCTAGGTTGCCCGGAACGTAGAAATGACAATTACTCTCACACTCTTTGCAATTATTCCTTTTATACGATGCAAAAGCTGTTGTATTTATATCGCATTTTATGCTTCTGGCGTTGACTTCTAAGGACCTAACTATTCGATCTGGTGGAGCAACGCCCTAGAGCGAAGCCTAGGTTGCTCGGAATGTAGAGATAACCATAACTTTCACACTGGTTGCAATTATTCGTTTTTTACGATGGAAAAGCTGTTGTATTTGTATTGTATTTTATGCCTCTGGCGTTGACTTCTAAGGCCCTAGCTATTCGAACTAGTGGAGCAACGCCCTAGAGTGAAGCCTAGGTTGCCCGGAACGTAGAAATGACCATCACTTTCAAACTGGTTGCAATTAATCCTGTTATACGATGGAAAAACTGTTGTATTTTTATTGCATTTTATGCTTCGGGCGTTGACTTCTAAGGCCCTAACTATTCAATCTGTTGGAGCAACGCCCTAGAGTGAAGCCTAGGTTGCTCGTAATGTAGAAATGACCATAACTTTCACACTGGTTGCAATTATTCGTTTTATTCGATGGAAAAACTGTTGTATTTATATTGTATTTAATGCTTCTGGCGTTCACTTCTTAGGCCCTAACTATTCGATCTGGTGGAACAACGCCCTAGGGTGAAGCCTAGGTTGCCCGGAACGTAGAAATGACCATAACTTTTGCACTGGTAGCAATTATTCGTTTTATACGATGGAAAAGCTGTTTTATTTATTTTGTATTTTATGTTTCGGGCGTTGACTTCTAAGGCCCTAACTATTCGATCTGGTGGAGCAACGCCCTAGAGTGCAGCCTAGGTTGCCCGTAACGTAGTAATGACCATAACTTTCACACTGGTTGCTATCATTCATTTTATACGATGGAAAAACTGTTGTATTTTTATTGCATTTTATGCTTCGGGCGTTGACTTCTAAGGACCTGACTATTCAATCTGTCGAAGCAACGCACTAGAGTGAAGCCTAGGTTACTCGGAATGTAGAAGTGACCATAACTTTTACACTGGTAGCAATTATTCGTTTTATACGATGGAAAAACTGTTGTATTTATATTGTATTTTATGCTTCTGGCGATGACTTCCTAGGCCCTAACTATTCGATCTGGTGGAACAACGCCCTAGGGTGAAGCCTAGGTTGCCCGGAACGTAGATGTGACCATAACCTTTACACTGGTAGCAATTATTCGTTTTATACGATGGAAAAACTGTTGTATTTATATTGTATTTTATGCTTCTGGCGTTCACTTCCTAGGCCCTAACTATTCGACCTGGTGGAACAACGCCCTAGGGTGAAGCCTAGGTTGCCCGGAACGCAGAAATGACCATAACCTTTACACTGGTAGCAATTATTCGTTTTATACAATGGAAAAACTGTTCTATTTATTTTGTATTTTATGCTTCGGGCGTTGACTTCTAAGGCCCTAACTAATCGATCTGGTGGAGCAACGCCCTAGAGTGAAGCCTAGGTTGCCCGGTACGTAGAAGTGACCATCACTATCAAACTGGTTGCAATTATTTGTTTTATACGATGGAAAAGCTGTTGTATTTATATCGTATTTTATGCTTCTGGCGTCGACTTCTTAGGCCCTAACTATTCCATCTGGTGGAAAAACGCCCTGGTGTGAAGCCTAGGTTGCCCGGAAAGTAGAAATGACCATAACTTTCACACTGGTAGCAATTATTCGCTTTATACGATGGAAAAACTGTTCTATTTATTTTGTATTTTATGCTTCGGGCGTTGACTTCTAAGGCCCTAACTATTCGATCTGGTAGAGCAACGCCCTAGAGTGAAGCCCAGGTTGCCCGGTACGTAGAAATGACCATAACTTCCACACTGGTTGCAATTATTCGTTTTATACGATGGAAACGCTGTTGTATTTATATCGTTTTTTATGCTCCTGGCGTTGACTTTTGAGGCCCTAACTATTCGATCTGGTGGTACAACGCCCTAGGGTGAAGCCTAGGTTGCCCGGAACGTAGAAATGACCATAACTTTTGCACTGGTAGCAATTATTCGTTTTATACAATGGAAAAACTGTTGTATTTATATTGTATTTTATGCTTCTGGCGTTGACTTCTTAGGCCCTAACTATTGGACCTGGTGGAGCAATGCCTCCGAGTTAAGACTAGGATGCCCGAAACGCCGAAATGATCATTACTTTCACGCTTGTTGCAATTATTCCTGTTATACGATGAAAAGACCGTTGTATTTTCATTGTATTTTATGCTTCAGGCGTAGGCTTCTAAGGCCGTAGCTATTGGATATGGTGGAGCACCGCCCTAGAGTGAAGCCTAGGTTGCTCGGAATATAGAAATGACCATAACTTTCACACTGGTTGCAATTATTCGTTTTCTACGGTGGAAAAACTGTTGTATTTATATTGTATTTTATGCTTCTGGCGTTCACTTCTTAGGGCCTAACTATTCGATCTGATGGAACAATGCCCTAGGGTGAAGCCTAGGTTGCCCGGAACGTAGAAATGACCATAACTTTTACACTGGTAGCAATTATACGTATTATACAATGGAGAAGCTCTTGTATTTATATTGCATTTTATGGCTCTGGCGTTGATTTCTAAGGCCCTAGCTATTCGATCTAGTGGAGCAACGCCCTAGAGTGAAGCCTAGGTTGCCCGGAACGTAGAAATGACCATCACTTTCAAACTGGTTGCAATTAATCCTGTTATACGATGGAAAAACTGTTGCATTTTTATTGCATTTTATGCTTCGGGCGTTGACTTCCTAGGCCCTAACTATTCGATCTGGTGCAACAACGCCCTAGGGTGAAGCCTAGGTTGCCCGGAACGCAGAAATGACCATAACTTTTACACTGGTAGCAATTATTCGTTTTATACAATGGAAAAACTGTTCTATTTATTTTGTATTTTATGCTTCGGGCGTTGACTTCTAAGGCCCTAACTGTTTGATCTGGTGGAGCAACGCCCTAGGGTGAAGCCTAGGTTGCCCGGAACGTAGAAATGACCATTACCTTCACACAGTTTGCAATTATTTTCTTTTATACGATGGAAAGGCTGTTGTATTTATATCGTATTTTATGCTTCTGGCGTTGACTTCAGTGGCCCTAGCTATTCGATCTAGTGGAGCAACGCCCTAGATTGAAGCCTAGGTGGCCCGGAACGTAGAAATGACCATCACTTTCAAACTGGTTGCAATTAATCCTGTTATACGATGGAAAAACTGTTGTATTTTTATTGCATTTTATGCTTCTGACGTTGACTTCTAAGGCCGTTGCTATTCGATGTGGTGGAAGAACGCCATAGAGTGAAGCCTAGGTAGCCCGGATCGTAGAAATGTCCATATCTTTCACACTGTTTGCAATTTTTCGTTTTATACGATGGAAAAACTGTTTTATTTATTTTGTATTTTGTGCTTCGGGCGTTGACTTCTAAGGCCCTAACTATTCGATCTGGTGGAGCACCGCCCTAGAGTGAAGCCTAGGTTGCCCGGAACGTAGAAATGACCATAACTTCCACACTGGTTGCAATCATTCGTTTTATACGATGGAAAAGCTGTTGTATTTATATCGTTTTTTATGCTCCTGGCGTTGACTTCTTAGGCCCTAACTATTCCATCTGGCGGAACAACGCCCTAGGGTAGAGCCCAGATTTCGCGGAACGTAGAAATGACCATAACTTTCACACTGGTAGCAATTTTTCGTTTTATACGATGGAAAAACTGTTCTATTTATTTTATATTTTATGCTTCGGGCGTTGACTTCTAAGTCCCTAACTATTCGATCTGGTGGAGCAGCGCCCTAGAGAGAAGCCTAGGTTGCCCGGTACGTAGAAATGACTATCACTATCAAAGTGGTTGCAATTATTTGTTTTATACGATGGAAAAGCTGTTGTATTTATATCGTATTTTATGCTTCTGGCGTCGACTTCTTAGGCCCTAACTATTCCATCTGGTGGAACAACGCCCTAGGGTGAAGCCTAGGTTGCCCGGAACGTAGAAATGACCATAACTTTTACACTGGCAGCAATTATTCGTTTTATACAATGGAAAAACCGTTCTATTTATTTTGTATTTTATGCTTCGGGCGTTGACTTCTAAGGCCCTAACTGTTTGATCTGGTGGAGCATCGCCGTAGAGTGAAGCCTAGGTTGCCCGGTAAGTAGAAATGACCATAAGTTTCATACTGGTTGCAATTATTCGTTTTATACGATGGAAAAACTGTTGTATTTATATTGTATTTTATGCTTCTGGCGTTCACTTCTTAGGCCCTAACTATTCGATCTGGTGGTACAACGCCCTAGGGTGAAGCCTAGGATGCCTGGAACGTAGAAATGACCATAACTTTTACACTGGCAGCAATTATTCGTTTTATACAATGGAAAAACCGTTCTATTTCTTTTGTATTTTATGCTTCGGGCGTTGACTTCTAATGCCCTATCTGTTTGATCTGGTGGAGCGTCGCCGTAGAGTGAAGCCTAGGTTGCCCGCAACGTAGAAATGACCATAACTTTCACACTAGTTGCAATTGTTTGTTTTATACGATGGAAAAGCTGTTGTATTTATATCGTATTTTATGCTTCTGGCGTTGACTTCTGAGGCCGTTGCTATTCGATGTGGTGGAAGACCGCCATAGAGTGAAGCCTAGGTAGCCCGGATCGTAGAAATGTTCATATCTTTCACACTGGTAGCAATTATTCGTTTTATACGATGGAATAACTGTTTTATTTATTTTGTATTTTATGCTTCGGGCGTTGACTTCTAAGGCCCTAACTCTTCGATGTAGTAGAGCAACGCCCTACAGTGCAGCCTAGGTTGCCCGAAACGCCGAAATGATCATTACTTTCACGCTTGTTGCAATTATTCCTGTTATAGGATGGAAAGACTGTTGTGTTTTTATTGTATTTTATACTTCAGGCGTTGACTTCTGAGGCCGTAGCTATTCGATATGGTGGAAGAACGCCATACAGTGAAGCCTAGGTTGCCCGGAACGTAGAAATGACCATTACTTTCACACTGTTTGCAATTATTCCTTTTATACGATGGAAAAGCTGTTGCATTTATATCGTAATTTATGCTTCTGGCGTTGACTTCTAAGGACCTAACTGTTTGATCTGGTGGAGCAACGCCCTAGAGTGAAGCCTAGGTTGCGTGGAACGTAGAAATGACCATCCCTTTCACACGGGTTGCAATTATTCGTTTTATACGATGGAAAAACTGTTATATTTATATTGTATATAAGCTTCTGGCGTTGACTTCTGAGGCCGTTGCTATTCGATGTGGTGGAAGAACGCCATAGAGTGAAGCCTAGGTAGTCCGGATCGTAGAAATGTCCATATCTTTCACACTGTTTGCATGTTTTCGTTTTATACGATGGAAAAACTGTTTTATCTATTTTGTATTTTATGCTTCGGGCGCTGACTTCTAAGGCCCTAACTATTCGATCTGGTGGAGCAACGCCCTAGAGTGCAGCCTAGATTGCCCGGAACGTAGAAATGACCATAACTTTCACACTGGTTGCTATCATTCGTTTTATATGATGGAAAAACTGTTGTATTTATATTGTATTTTATGCTTCTGGTGTTCACTTCTTAGGCCCTAACTATTCGATCTGGTGGAACAACGGCCTAGGGTGAAACCCAGATTTCGCGGAACTTAGTAATGACCATAACTTTCACACTGGTAGCAATTTTTCGTTTTATACGATGGAAAAACTGTTCTATTTATTTTGTATTTTATGCTTCGGGAGTTGACTTCTAAGGCCCTAACTGTTTGATCTGGTGGAGCAACGCCCTAGGGTGAAGCCTAGGTTGCCCGGAACGTAGAAATGACCATTAACTTCACACTGTTTGCAATTATTTTCTTTTATACGATGGAAAAGCTGTTGTATTTATATCGTATTTTATGCTTCTGGCGTTGGCTTCAGTGGCCCTAGCTATTCGATCTAGTGGAGCAACGCCCTAGAGTGAAGCCTAGGTGGCCCGGAACGTAGAAATGACCATCACTTTCAGACTGGTTGCAATTAATCCTGTTATACGATGGAAAAACTGTTGTATTTTTATTGCATTTTATGCTTCTACCGTTGACTTCTAAGGCCGTTGCTATTCGATGTGGTGGAAGAACGCCATAGAGTGAAGCCTAGGTAGCCCGGATCGTAGAAATGTCCATATCTTTCACACTGTTTGCAATTTTTCGTTTTATACGATGGAAAAACTGTTTTATTTATTTTGTATTTTATGTTTCGGGCGTTGACTTCTAAGGCCCTAACTATTCGATCTGGTGGAGCAACGCCCTAGAGTGCAGCCTAGGTTGCCCGTAACGTAGTAATGACCATAACCTTCACACTGGTTGCTATC
This sequence comes from Calliopsis andreniformis, assembly GCF_051401765.1. NCBI lineage: Eukaryota > Metazoa > Arthropoda > Insecta > Hymenoptera > Andrenidae > Calliopsis > Calliopsis andreniformis. The sequence goes on from NC_135072.1 coordinate 17,873,860, forward strand.
ATTCGTTTTATATGATGGAAAAACTGTTGTATTTATATTGTATTTTATGCTCCTGGCGTTCGCTTCTTAGGCCCTAACTATTCGATCTGGTGGAACAACGGCCTAGCGTGAAGCCCAGATTTCGCGGAACGTAGAAATGACCATAACTTTCACACTGGTAGCAATTTTTCGTTTTATACGATGGAAAAGCTGTTCTATTTATTTCATATTTTATGCTTCGGACGTTGGCTTCTAAGGCCCTAACTATTCGATCTGGTGGTTCAACGCCCTAGAGTGAAGCCTAGGTTGCCCGGAACGTAGAAATGACAATTACTCTCACACTCTTTGCAATTATTCCTTTTATACGATGCAAAAGCTGTTGTATTTATATCGCATTTTATGCTTCTGGCGTTGACTTCTAAGGACCTAACTATTCGATCTGGTGGAGCAACGCCCTAGAGTGAAGCCTAGGTTGCTCGGAATGTAGAAATAACCATAACTTTCACACTGGTTGCAATTATTCGTTTTTTACGATGGAAAAGCTGTTGTATTTGTATTGTATTTTATGCCTCTGGCGTTGACTTCTAAGGCCCTAGCTATTCGATCTAGTGGAACAACGCCCTAGAGTGAAGCCTAGGTTGCCCGGATCGTAGAAATGACCATCACTTTCAAACTGGTTGCAATTGATCCTGTTATACGATGGAAAAACTGTTGTATTTTTATTGCATTTTATGCTTCGGGCGTTGACTTCTAAGGACCTGACTATTCAATCTGTCGGAGCAACGCCCTAGAGTGAAGCCTAGGTTGCTCGGAATATAGAAATGACCATAACTTTCACACTGGTTGCAATTATTCGTTTTATACGATGGAAAAACTGTTGTATTTATATTGTATTTTATGCTTCTGGCGTTCACTTCCTAGGCCCTAACTATTCGACCTGGTGGAACAACGCCCTAGGGTGAAGCCTAGGTTGCCCGGAACGCAGAAATGACCATAACCTTTACACTGGTAGCAATTATTCGTTTTATACAATGGAAAAACTGTTCTATTTATTTTGTATTTTATGCTTCGGGCGTTGACTTCTAAGGCCCTAACTAATCGATCTGGTGGAGCAACGCCCTAGAGTGAAGCCTAGGTTGCCCGGTACGTAGAAGTGACCATCACTATCAAACTGGTTGCAATTATTTGTTTTATACGATGGAAAAGCTGTTGTATTTATATCGTATTTTATGCTTCTGGCGTCGACTTCTTAGGCCCTAACTATTCCATCTGGTGGAAAAACGCCCTGGTGTGAAGCCTAGGTTGCCCGGAAAGTAGAAATGACCATAACTTTCACACTGGTAGCAATTATTCGCTTTATACGATGGAAAAACTGTTCTATTTATTTTGTATTTTATGCTTCGGGCGTTGACTTCTAAGGCCCTAACTATTCGATCTGGTAGAGCAACGCCCTAGAGTGAAGCCCAGGTTGCCCGGTACGTAGAAATGACCATAACTTCCACACTGGTTGCAATTATTCGTTTTATACGATGGAAACGCTGTTGTATTTATATCGTTTTTTATGCTCCTGGCGTTGACTTTTGAGGCCCTAACTATTCGATCTGGTGGTACAACGCCCTAGGGTGAAGCCTAGGTTGCCCGGAACGTAGAAATGACCATAACTTTTGCACTGGTAGCAATTATTCGTTTTATACAATGGAAAAACTGTTGTATTTATATTGTATTTTATGCTTCTGGCGTTGACTTCTTAGGCCCTAACTATTGGACCTGGTGGAGCAATGCCTCCGAGTTAAGACTAGGATGCCCGAAACGCCGAAATGATCATTACTTTCACGCTTGTTGCAATTATTCCTGTTATACGATGAAAAGACCGTTGTATTTTCATTGTATTTTATGCTTCAGGCGTAGGCTTCTAAGGCCGTAGCTATTGGATATGGTGGAGCACCGCCCTAGAGTGAAGCCTAGGTTGCTCGGAATATAGAAATGACCATAACTTTCACACTGGTTGCAATTATTCGTTTTCTACGATGGAAAAACTGTTGTATTTATATTGTATTTTATGCTTCTGGCGTTCACTTCTTAGGGCCTAACTATTCGATCTGATGGAACAATGCCCTAGGGTGAAGCCTAGGTTGCCCGGAACGTAGAAATGACCATAACTTTTACACTGGTAGCAATTATACGTATTATACAATGGAGAAGCTCTTGTATTTATATTGCATTTTATGGCTCTGGCGTTGATTTCTAAGGCCCTAGCTATTCGATCTAGTGGAGCAACGCCCTAGAGTGAAGCCTAGGTTGCCCGGAACGTAGAAATGACCATCACTTTCAAACTGGTTGCAATTAATCCTGTTATACGATGGAAAAACTGTTGCATTTTTATTGCATTTTATGCTTCGGGCGTTGACTTCCTAGGCCCTAACTATTCGATCTGGTGCAACAACGCCCTAGGGTGAAGCCTAGGTTGCCCGGAACGCAGAAATGACCATAACTTTTACACTGGTAGCAATTATTCGTTTTATACAATGGAAAAACTGTTCTATTTATTTTGTATTTTATGCTTCGGGCGTTGACTTCTAAGGCCCTAACTGTTTGATCTGGTGGAGCAACGCCCTAGGGTGAAGCCTAGGTTGCCCGGAACGTAGAAATGACCATTACCTTCACACAGTTTGCAATTATTTTCTTTTATACGATGGAAAGGCTGTTGTATTTATATCGTATTTTATGCTTCTGGCGTTGACTTCAGTGGCCCTAGCTATTCGATCTAGTGGAGCAACGCCCTAGAGTGAAGCCTAGGTGGCCCGGAACGTAGAAATGACCATCACTTTCAAACTGGTTGCAATTAATCCTGTTATACGATCGAAAAACTGTTGTATTTTTATTGCATTTTATGCTTCTGACGTTGACTTCTAAGGCCGTTGCTATTCGATGTGGTGGAAGAACGCCATAGAGTGAAACCTAGGTAGCCCGGATCGTAGAAATGTCCATATCTTTCACACTGTTTGCAATTTTTCGTTTTATACGATGGAAAAACTGTTTTATTTATTTTGTATTTTGTGCTTCGGGCGTTGACTTCTAAGGCCCTAACTATTCGATCTGGTGGAGCACCGCCCTAGAGTGAAGCCTAGGTTGCCCGGAACGTAGAAATGACCATAACTTCCACACTGGTTGCAATCATTCGTTTTATACGATGGAAAAGCTGTTGTATTTATATCGTTTTTTATGCTCCTGGCGTTGACTTCTTAGGCCCTAACTATTCCATCTGGCGGAACAACGCCCTAGGGTAGAGCCCAGATTTCGCGGAACGTAGAAATGACCATAACTTTCACACTGGTAGCAATTTTTCGTTTTATACGATGGAAAAACTGTTCTATTTATTTTATATTTTATGCTTCGGGCGTTGACTTCTAAGTCCCTAACTATTCGATCTGGTGGAGCAGCGCCCTAGAGAGAAGCCTAGGTTGCCCGGTACGTAGAAATGACTATCACTATCAAAGTGGTTGCAATTATTTGTTTTATACGATGGAAAAGCTGTTGTATTTATATCGTATTTTATGCTTCTGGCGTCGACTTCTTAGGCCCTAACTATTCCATCTGGTGGAACAACGCCCTAGGGTGAAGCCTAGGTTGCCCGGAACGTAGAAATGACCATAACTTTTACACTGGCAGCAATTATTCGTTTTATACAATGGAAAAACCGTTCTATTTATTTTGTATTTTATGCTTCGGGCGTTGACTTCTAAGGCCCTAACTGTTTGATCTGGTGGAGCATCGCCGTAGAGTGAAGCCTAGGTTGCCCGGTAAGTAGAAATGACCATAAGTTTCATACTGGTTGCAATTATTCGTTTTATACGATGGAAAAACTGTTGTATTTATATTGTATTTTATGCTTCTGGCGTTCACTTCTTAGGCCCTAACTATTCGATCTGGTGGTACAACGCCCTAGGGTGAAGCCTAGGATGCCTGGAACGTAGAAATGACCATAACTTTTACACTGGCAGCAATTATTCGTTTTATACAATGGAAAAACCGTTCTATTTCTTTTGTATTTTATGCTTCGGGCGTTGACTTCTAATGCCCTATCTGTTTGATCTGGTGGAGCGTCGCCGTAGAGTGAAGCCTAGGTTGCCCGCAACGTAGAAATGACCATAACTTTCACACTAGTTGCAATTGTTTGTTTTATACGATGGAAAAGCTGTTGTATTTATATCGTATTTTATGCTTCTGGCGTTGACTTCTGAGGCCGTTGCTATTCGATGTGGTGGAAGACCGCCATAGAGTGAAGCCTAGGTAGCCCGGATCGTAGAAATGTTCATATCTTTCACACTGGTAGCAATTATTCGTTTTATACGATGGAATAACTGTTTTATTTATTTTGTATTTTATGCTTCGGGCGTTGACTTCTAAGGCCCTAACTCTTCGATGTAGTAGAGCAACGCCCTACAGTGCAGCCTAGGTTGCCCGAAACGCCGAAATGATCATTACTTTCACGCTTGTTGCAATTATTCCTGTTATAGGATGGAAAGACTGTTGTGTTTTTATTGTATTTTATACTTCAGGCGTTGACTTCTGAGGCCGTAGCTATTCGATATGGTGGAAGAACGCCATACAGTGAAGCCTAGGTTGCCCGGAACGTAGAAATGACCATTACTTTCACACTGTTTGCAATTATTCCTTTTATACGATGGAAAAGCTGTTGCATTTATATCGTAATTTATGCTTCTGGCGTTGACTTCTAAGGACCTAACTGTTTGATCTGGTGGAGCAACGCCCTAGAGTGAAGCCTAGGTTGCGTGGAACGTAGAAATGACCATCCCTTTCACACGGGTTGCAATTATTCGTTTTATACGATGGAAAAACTGTTATATTTATATTGTATATAAGCTTCTGGCGTTGACTTCTGAGGCCGTTGCTATTCGATGTGGTGGAAGAACGCCATAGAGTGAAGCCTAGGTAGTCCGGATCGTAGAAATGTCCATATCTTTCACACTGTTTGCATGTTTTCGTTTTATACGATGGAAAAACTGTTTTATCTATTTTGTATTTTATGCTTCGGGCGCTGACTTCTAAGGCCCTAACTATTCGATCTGGTGGAGCAACGCCCTAGAGTGCAGCCTAGATTGCCCGGAACGTAGAAATGACCATAACTTTCACACTGGTTGCTATCATTCGTTTTATATGATGGAAAAACTGTTGTATTTATATTGTATTTTATGCTTCTGGTGTTCACTTCTTAGGCCCTAACTATTCGATCTGGTGGAACAACGGCCTAGGGTGAAACCCAGATTTCGCGGAACTTAGTAATGACCATAACTTTCACACTGGTAGCAATTTTTCGTTTTATACGATGGAAAAACTGTTCTATTTTTTTTATATTTTATGCTTCGGGCGTTGACTTCTATGGCCCTAACTATTCGATCTGGTGGAGCAACGCCCTAGAGTGAAGCCTAGGTTGCCCGGTACGTAGAAATGACTATCACTATCACAGTGGTTGCAATTATTTGTTTTATACGATGGAAAAGCTGTTGTATTTATATCGTATTTTATGCTTCTGGCGTTCACTTCTTAGGCCCTAACTATTCGATCTGGTGGTACAACTCCCTAGGGTGAAGCCTAGGTTGCTGGAACGTAGAAATGACCATAACTTTTACACTGGCAGCAATTATTCGTTTTATACAATGGAAAAACCGTTCTATTTCTTTTGTATTTTATGCTTCGGGCGTTGACTTCTAATGCCCTATCTGTTTGATCTGGTGGAGCATCGCCGTAGAGTGAAGCCTAGGTGGCCCGCAACGTAGAAATGACCATAACTTTCACACTGGTTGCAATTGTTTGTTTTATACGATGGAAAAGCTGTTGTATTTATATCGCATTTTGTGCTTCTGGCGTTGACTTCTGAGGCCGTTGCTATTCGATGTGGTGGAAGACCGCCATAGAGTGAAGCCTAGGTAGCCCGGATCGTAGATATGTTCATATCTTTCACACTGGTAGCAATTATTCGTTTTATACGATGGAATAACTGTTTTATTTATTTTGTATTTTATGCTTCGGGCGTTGACTTCTAAGGCCCTAACTATTCGATCTAGTGGAGCGACGCCCTAGAGTGCAGCCTAGGTTGCCCGAAGCGCCGAAATGATCATTACTTTCACGCTTGTTGCAATTATTCCTGTTATAGAATGGAAAGACTGTTGTGTTTTTATTGTATTTTATACTTCAGGCGTTGACTTCTGAGGCCGTAGCTATTCGATGTGGTGGAAGAACGCCATACAGTGAAGCCTAGGTTGCCCGGAACGTAGAAATGACCATTACTTTCACACTGTTTGCAATTATTCCTTTTATACGATGGAAAAGCTGTTGCATTTATATCGTAATTTATGCTTCTGGCGTTGACTTCTAAGGACCTAACTGTTTGATCTGGTGGAGCAACGCCCTAGAGTGAAGCCTAGGTTGCGTGGAACGTAGAAATGACCATCCCTTTCACACGGGTTGCAATTATTCGTTTTATACGATGGAAAAACTGTTATATTTATATTGTATATAAGCTTCTGGCGTTGACTTCTGAGGCCGTTGCTATTCGATGTGGTGGAAGAACGCCATAGAGTGAAGCCTAGGTAGTCCGGATCGTAGAAATGTCCATATCTTTCACACTGTTTGCATGTTTTCGTTTTATACGATGGAAAAACTGTTTTATCTATTTTGTATTTTATGCTTCGGGCGCTGACTTCTAAGGCCCTAACTATTCGATCTGGTGGAGCAACGCCCTAGAGTGCAGCCTAGATTGCCCGGAACGTAGAAATGACCATAACTTTCACACTGGTTGCTATCATTCGTTTTATATGATGGAAAAACTGTTGTATTTATATTGTATTGTATGCTTCTGGTGTTCACTTCTTAGGCCCTAACTATTCGATCTGGTGGAACAACGGCCTAGGGTGAAACCCAGATTTCGCGGAACTTAGTAATGACCATAACTTTCACACTGGTAGCAATTTTTCGTTTTATACGATGGAAAAACTGTTCCATTTTTTTTATATTTTATGCTTCGGGCGTTGACTTCTATGGCCCTAACTATTCGATCTGGTGGAGCAACGCCCTAGAGTGAAGCCTAGGTTGCCCGGTACGTAGAAATGACTATCACTATCAAAGTGGTTGCAATTATTTGTTTTATACGATGGAAAAGCTGTTGTATTTATATCGTATTTTATGCTTCTGGCGTTCACTTCTTAGGCCCTAACTATTCGATCTGGTGGTACAACTCCCTAGGGTGAAGCCTAGGTTGCCTGGAACGTAGAAATGACCATAACTTTTACACTGGCAGCAATTATTCGTTTTATACAATGGAAAAACCGTTCTATTTCATTTGTATTTTATGCTTCGGGCGTTGACTTCTAATGCCCTATCTGTTTGATCTGGTGGAGCATCGCCGTAGAGTGAAGCCTAGGTGGCCCGCAACGTAGAAATGATCATAACTTTCACACTGGTTGCAATTGTTTGTTTTATACGATGGAAAAGCTGTTGTATTTATATCGCATTTTGTGCTTCTGGCGTTGACTTCTGAGGCCGTTGCTATTCGATGTGGTGGAAGACCGCCATAGAGTGAAGCCTAGGTAGCCCGGATCGTAGATATGTTCATATCTTTCACACTGGTAGCAATTATTCGTTTTATACGATGGAATAACTGTTTTATTTATTTTGTATTTTATGCTTCGGGCGTTGACTTCTAAGGCCCTAACTATTCGATCTAGTGGAGCGACGCCCTAGAGTGCAGCCTAGGTTGCCCGAAACGCCGAAATGATCATTACTTTCACGCTTGTTGCAATTATTCCTGTTATAGAATGGAAAGACTGTTGTGTTTTTATTGTATTTTATACTTCAGGCGTTGACTTCTGAGGCCGTAGCTATTCGATGTGGTGGAAGAACGCCATACAGTGAAGCCTAGGTTGCCCGGAACGTAGAAATGACCATAACTTTCACACTGGTAGCAATTATTCGTTTTATACGATGGAAAAACTGTTCTATTTATTTTATATTTTATGCTTCGGGCGTTGACTTCTAAGGCCCTAACTATTCGATCTGGTAGAGCAACGCCCTAGAGTGAAGCCTAGGTTGCCCGGTACGTAGAAAGGACCATAAGTTTCATACTGGTTGCAATTATTCGTTTTATACGATGGAAAAACTGTTGTATTTATATTTTATTTTATGCTTCTGGCGTTGACTTCTTAGGCCCTAACTATTCGATCAGGTGGAGCGATGCCTCAGAGTTAAGTCTAGGATGCCCGAAACGCCGAAATGATCATCACTTTCACGCGTGTTGCAATTATTCCAGTTATAGGATGGAAAGACTGTTGTATTTTTATTGTATTTTATACTTCAGGCCTTGACTTCTGAGGCCGTAGCTATTCGATGTGGTGGAAGAACGCCATACATTGAAGCCTAGGTTGCCCGGAACGTAGAAATGACCATTACTTTCACACTGTTTGCAATTATTCCTTTTATACGATGGAAAAGCTGTTGTATTTATATCGTATTTTATGCTTCTGGCGTTGACTTCTAAGGACCTAACCATTCGGTCTGGTGGAGCAACGCCCTAGAGTGAAGCCTAGGTTGCTCGGACTGTAGAAATGACCATAACTTTCACACTGGTTGCAATTATTCGTTTTATACGATAGAAAAACTGTTGCATCTTTATCGTATTTTGTGCTTCTGGCGTTGACTTCTTAGGCCGTAACTATTCGATCTGGTGGAGCACCGCCCTGGAGTGAAACCTAGGTTGCCCGGAACGTAGAAATGACCACTACTATCACACTGGTTGCAAATTAATCCTGCTATACGATGGAAAAGCTGTTGTATTTTTATTGCATTTTATGCTTCGGGCATTGACTTCTAAGGCCCTAACTATTCAATCTGTTGGAGCAACGCCCTAGGGTGAAGCCTAGGTTGCCCGGAACGTAGAAATGACCATAGCTTTCACACTGGTTGCAATTATTCGTTTTATACGATGGAATAGCAGTTGTATTTATATCGTATTTTATGCTTCTGGCGTTGACTTCTTAGGCTCTAACTATTCCAACTGGTGGAGCAACGCCCTAGGGTGAAGTCTAGGTTGCCCGGAAAGTAGAAATGACCATAACTTTCACACTGGTAGCAATTATTGGTTTTATACGATGGAAAAGCTGTTGTATTTTTATTGCATTTTATGCTTCGGGCATTGACTTCTAAGGCCCTAACCATTCGATCTGGTGGGGCAACGCCCTAGAGTGAAGCCTAGGTTGCCCGTTACGTAGAAATGACCATCACTATCAAACTGGTTGCAATTATTTGTTTTATACGATGGAAAAGCTGTTGTATTTATATCGTATTTTATGCTTCTGGCGCTGACTTCTTAGGTCCTAACTATTCCATCTGGTGGAACAACGCCCCAGGGTGAAGCCTAGGTTGCCCGGAAAGTAGAAATGACCATTACTTTCACACTGTTTGCAATTATTCATTTTATACGATGGAAAAGCTGTTGTATTTTTATTGCATTTTATGCTTCGGGCATTGACTTCTAAGGCCCTAACTATTCAATCTGTTGGTGCAAAGCCCTAGGGTGAAGCCTAGGTTGCCCGGAACGTAGAAATGACCACTACTTTCACACTGTTTGCAATTATTCATTTAATACGCTGGAAATGCTGTTGTATTTATATCGTATTTTATGCTTCGGGCGTTGACTTCTAAGGCCCTAACATTTCGATCTGGTGGAGCAACGCCGTAGAGTGAAGCCTGGGTTGCCCGGAACATAGATATGACCATTACTTTCACACTATTTGCAATTATTCCTTTTATACGATGGAAAAGCTGTTGTATTTATATCGTATTTTATGCTTCTGGCGTTGACTTCTTAGGCCCTAACTATTCGATCTGGTGGAACAACGCCGTAGAGTGAAGCCTAGGTTGCCCGGAACGTAGAATAGACCATAACTTTCACACTGGTTGCTATTATTCGTTTTATACGATGGAAAAACTGTTATATTTATATTGTATTTTATGCTTCTGGCGTTGACTTCTTAGGCCCTAACTATTCGATCTTGTGGAACAACGCCCTGGAGTGAAGCCTAGGTTGCCTCGAACGTAGAAATGACCATCACTTTTACATGGGTTGCAATTATTCGTGTTATAGAATGTTAAGACTGTTGTATTTCTATTGTATTTTATACTTCAGGCGTTGACTTCTGAGGCCGTAGCTATTCGATGTGGTGGAAGAACGCCATACACTGAAGCCTAGGTTGCCCGGAACGTAGAAATGACCATAAGTTTCATACTGGTTGCAATTATTCGGTTTATACGATGGAAAAACTCTTGTATTTATATTGTATTTTATGCTTCTGGCGTTCACTTCTTAGGCCCTAACTATTCGATCTGGTGGAACAACGCCCTAGGGTGAAGCCTAGGTTGCCCGGAACGTAGAAATGACCTTAGCCTTTACACTGGTAGCAATTATTCGTTTTATACAATGGAAAAACCGTTCCATTTATTTTGTATTTTATGCTTCGGGCGTTGACTTCTAAGGCCCTAACTATTCGATCTGGTGAAGCAACACCCTAGAGTGAAGCCTAGGTTGCTCGGAATGTAGAAATGACCATAACTTTCACACTGGTTGCAATTATTCGTTTTATACGATGGAAAAGCTGTTGTATTTATAGCGTATTTTATGCTTCTGGCGTTGACTTCTTAGGCCCTAACTATTCGATCTGGTGGAGCAACGCCCAAGAGTGAAGCCTAGGTTGCCCGGTACGTAGAAATGACCATCACTATCACACTGGTAGCAATTATTTGTTTTATACGATGGAAAAGCTGTTGTATTTATATCGTATTTTATGCTTCGGGCGTTGACTTCTAAGGCCCTAACTATTCGATCTGGTAGAGCAACGCCCTAGAGTGAAGCCTAGGTTGCCCGGTACGTAGAAATGACCATAACTTTCACTCTGGTTGCTATTATTCGTCTTACACGATGGAAAAACTGTTATATTTATATTGTATTTAAGCTTCTGGCGTTGACTTCTGAGGCCGTTGCTATTCGATGCGGTGGAAGAACGCCATAGAGTGAAGCCTAGGTAGCCCGGATCGTAGAAATGTCCATATCTTTTACACTGTTTGCAATTTTTCGTTTTATACGATGGAAAAACTGTTTTATTTATTTTGTATTTTATGCTTCGGGCGTTGACTCCTAAGGCCCTAACTATTCGATCTGGTGGAGCACCGCCCTAGAGTGAAGCCTAGGTTGCCCGGAACGTAGAAATGACCATAACTTCCACACTGGTTGCAATCATTCGTTTTATACGATGGAAAAGCTGTTGTATTTATATCGTTTTTTATGCTCCTGGCGTTGACTTCTTAGGCCCTAACTATTCCATCTGGCGGAACAACGCCCTAGGGTAGAGCCCAGATTTCGCGGAACGTAGAAATGACCATAACTTTCACACTGGTAGCAATTTTTCGTTTTATACGATGGAAAAACTGTTCTATTTATTTTATATTTTATGCTTCGGGCGTTGACTTCTAAGTCCCTAACTATTCGATCTGGTGGAGCAGCGCCCTAGAGAGAAGCCTAGGTTGCCCGGTACGTAGAAATGACCATAACTTTTACACTGGCAGCAATTATTCGTTTTATACGATGGAAAAACTGTTATATTTATATTGCATTTAAACTTCTGGCGTTGACTTCTGAGGCCGTTGCTATTCGATGTGGTGGAAGAACGCCATAGAGTGAAGCCTAGGTAGCCCGGATCGTAGAAATGTCCATATCTTTCACACTGTTTGCAATTTTTCGTTTTATACGATGGAAAAACTGTTTTATTTATTTTGTATTTTATGCTTCGGGCGTTGACTTCTAAGGCCCTAACTATTCGATCTAGTGGAGCAACGCCCTAGAGTGCAGCCTAGGTTGCCCGAAACGCCGAAATGATCATTACTTTCACGCTTGTTGCAATTATTCCTGTTATAGGATGGAAAGACTGTTGTGTTTTTATTGTATTTTATACTTCAGGCGTTGACTTCTGAGGCCGTAGCTATTCGATGTGGTGGAAGAACGCCATACAGTGAAGCCTAGGTTGCCCGGAACGTAGAAATGACTATCACTATCAAAGTGGTTGCAATTATTTGTTTTATACGATGGAAAAGCTGTTGTATTTATATCGTATTTTATGCTTCTGGCGTCGACTTCTTAGGCCCTAACTATTCCATCTGGTGGAACAACGCCCTAGGGTGAAGCCTAGGTTGCCCGGAAAGTAGAAATGACCATAACTTTCACACTGGTAGCAATTATTCGTTTTATACGATGGAAAAACTGTTCTATTTATTTTGTATTTTATGCTTCGGGCGTTGACTTCTAAGGCCCTAACTATTCGATCTCGTAGAGCAACGCCCTAGAGTGAAGCCTAGGTTGCCCGGTAAGTAGAAATGACCATAAGTTTCATACTGGTTGCAATTATTCGTTTTACACGATGGAAAAACTGTTGTATTTATATTGTATTTTATGCTTCTGGCGTTCACTTCTTAGGCCCTAACTATTCGATCTGGTGGTACAACGCCCTAGGGTGAAGCCTAGGATGCCTGGAACGTAGAAATGACCATAACTTTTACACTGGCAGCAATTATTCGTTTTATACAATGGAAAAACCGTTCTATTTCTTTTGTATTTTATGCTTCGGGCGTTGACTTCTAATGCCCTATCTGTTTGATCTGGTGGAGCATCGCCGTAGAGTGAAGCCTAGGTTGCCCGCAACGTAGAAATGACCATAACTTTCACACTGGTTGCAATTGTTTGTTTTATACGATGGAAAAGCTGTTGTATTTATATCGTATTTTATGCTTCTGGCGTTGACTTCTGAGGCCGTTGCTATTCGATGTGGTGGAAGACCGCCATAGAGTGAAGCCTAGGTAGCCCGGATCGTAGAAATGTTCATATCTTTCACACTGGTAGCAATTATTCGTTTTATACGATGGAATAACTGTTTTATTTATTTTGTATTTTATGCTTCGGGCGTTGACTTCTAAGGCCCTAACTCTTCGATGTAGTAGAGCAACGCCCTACAGTGCAGCCTAGGTTGCCCGAAACGCCGAAATGATCATTACTTTCACGCTTGTTGCAATTATTCCTGTTATAGGATGGAAAGACTGTTGTGTTTTTATTGTATTTTATACTTCAGGCGTTGACTTCTGAGGCCGTAGCTATTCGATATGGTGGAAGAACGCCATACAGTGAAGCCTAGGTTGCCCGGGACGTAGAAATGACCATTACTTTCACACTGTATGCAATTATTCCTTTTATACGATGGAAAAGCTGTTGCATTTATATCGTAATTTATGCTTCTGGCGTTGACTTCTAAGGACCTAACTGTTTGATCTGGTGGAGCAACGCCCTAGAGTGAAGCCTAGGTTGCGTGGAACGTAGAAATGACCATCCCTTTCACACGGGTTGCAATTATTCGTTTTATACGATGGAAAAACTGTTATATTTATATTGTATATAAGCTTCTGGCGTTGACTTCTGAGGCCGTTGCTATTCGATGTGGTGGAAGAACGCCATAGAGTGAAGCCTAGGTAGTCCGGATCGTAGAAATGTCCATATCTTTCACACTGTTTGCATGTTTTCGTTTTATACGATGGAAAAACTGTTTTATCTATTTTGTATTTTATGCTTCGGGCGCTGACTTCTAAGGCCCTAACTATTCGATCTGGTGGAGCAACGCCCTAGAGTGCAGCCTAGATTGCCCGGAACGTAGAAATGACCATAACTTTCACACTGGTTGCTATCATTCGTTTTATATGATGGAAAAACTGTTGTATTTATATTGTATTTTATGCTTCTGGTGTTCACTTCTTAGGCCCTAACTATTCGATCTGGTGGAACAACGGCCTAGGGTGAAGCCCAGATTTCGCGGAACTTAGTAATGACCATAACTTTCACACTGGTAGCAATTTTTCGTTTTATACGATGGAAAAACTGTTCTATTTTTTTTATATTTTATGCTTCGGGCGTTGACTTCTATGGCCCTAACTATTCGATCTGGTGGAGCAACGCCCTAGAGTGAAGCCTAGGTTGCCCGGTACGTAGAAATGACTATCACTATCAAAGTGGTTGCAATTATTTGTTTTATACGATGGAAAAGCTGTTGTATTTATATCGTATTTTATGCTTCTGGCGTTCACTTCTTAGGCCCTAACTATTCCATCTGGTGGTACAACTCCCTAGGGTGAAGCCTAGGTTGCTGGAACGTAGAAATGACCATAACTTTTACACTGGCAGCAATTATTCGTTTTATACAATGGAAAAACCGTTCTATTTCTTTTGTATTTTATGCTTCGGGCGTTGACTTCTAATGCCCTATCTGTTTGATCTGGTGGAGCATCGCCGTAGAGTGAAGCCTAGGTGGCCCGCAACGTAGAAATGACCATAACTTTCACACTGGTTGCAATTGTTTGTTTTATACGATGGAAAAGCTGTTGTATTTATATCGCATTTTGTGCTTCTGGCGTTGACTTCTGAGGCCGTTGCTATTCGATGTGGTGGAAGACCGCCATAGAGTGAAGCCTAGGTAGCCCGGATCGTAGATATGTTCATATCTTTCACACTGGTAGCAATTATTCGTTTTATACGATGGAATAACTGTTTTATTTATTTTGTATTTTATGCTTCGGGCGTTGACTTCTAAGGCCCTAACTATTCGATCTAGTGGAGCGACGCCCTAGAGTGCAGCCTAGGTTGCCCGAAACGCCGAAATGATCATTACTTTCACGCTTGTTGCAATTATTCCTGTTATAGAATGGAAAGACTGTTGTGTTTTTATTGTATTTTATACTTCAGGCGTTGACTTCTGAGGCCGTAGCTATTCGATGTGGTGGAAGAACGCCATACAGTGAAGCCTAGGTTGCCCGGAACGTAGAAATGACCATTACTTTCACACTGTTTGCAATTATTCCTTTTATACGATGGAAAAGCTGTTGCATTTATATCGTAATTTATGCTTCTAGCGTTGACTTCTAAGGACCTAACTGTTTGATCTGGTGGAGCAACGCCCTAGAGTGAAGCCTAGGTTGCGTGGAACGTAGAAATGACCATCCCTTTCACACGGGTTGCAATTATTCGTTTTATACGATGGAAAAACTGTTATATTTATATTGTATATAAGCTTCTGGCGTTGACTTCTGAGGCCGTTGCTATTCGATGTGGTGGAAGAACGCCATAGAGTGAAGCCTAGGTAGTCCGGATCGTAGAAATGTCCATATCTTTCACACTGTTTGCATGTTTTCGTTTTATACGATGGAAAAACTGTTTTATCTATTTTGTATTTTATGCTTCGGGCGCTGACTTCTAAGGCCCTAACTATTCGATCTGGTGGAGCAACGCCCTAGAGTGCAGCCTACATTGCCCGGAACGTAGAAATGACCATAACTTTCACACTGGTTGCTATCATTCGTTTTATATGATGGAAAAACTGTTGTATTTATATTGTATTTTATGCTTCTGGTGTTCACTTCTTAGGCCCTAACTATTCGATCTGGTGGAACAACGGCCTAGGGTGAAACCCAGATTTCGCGGAACTTAGTAATGACCATAACTTTCACACTGGTAGCAATTTTTCGTTTTATACGATGGAAAAACTGTTCTATTTTTTTTATATTTTATGCTTCGGGCGTTGACTTCTATGGCCCTAACTATTCGATCTGGTGGAGCAACGCCCTAGAGTGAAGCCTAGGTTGCCCGGTACGTAGAAATGACTATCACTATCAAAGTGGTTGCAATTATTTGTTTTATACGATGGAAAAGCTGTTGTATTTATATCGTATTTTATGCTTCTGGCGTTCACTTCTTAGGCCCTAACTATTCGATCTGGTGGTACAACTCCCTAGGGTGAAGCCTAGGTTGCCTGGAACGTAGAAATGACCATAACTTTTACACTGGCAGCAATTATTCGTTTTATACAATGGAAAAACCGTTCTATTTCTTTTGTATTTTATGCTTCGGGCGTTGACTTCTAATGCCCTATTTGTTTGATCTGGTGGAGCATCGCCGTAGAGTGAAGCCTAGGTGGCCCGCAACGTAGAAATGACCATAACTTTCACACTGGTTGCAATTGTTTGTTTTATACGATGGAAAAGCTGTTGTATTTATATCGCATTTTGTGCTTCTGGCGTTGACTTCTGAGGCCGTTGCTATTCGATGTGGTGGAAGACCGCCATAGAGTGAAGCCTAGGTAGCCCGGATCGTAGATATGTTCATATCTTTCACACTGGTAGCAATTATTCGTTTTATACGATGGAATAACTGTTTTATTTATTTTGTATTTTATGCTTCGGGCGTTGACTTCTAAGGCCCTAACTATTCGATCTAGTGGAGCGACGCCCTAGAGTGCAGCCTAGGTTGCCCGAAACGCCGAAATGATCATTACTTTCACGCTTGTTGCAATTATTCATGCTATATGAAGGAAAAACTGTAGTACTTTTATTGTATTTTATGCCTTGGGCGTTGACTTCTAAGGCCCTAGCAATTCGATCTGGTGGAACAACACCCTAGAGGGAAGCCTAGGTTGCCCGGAACGTAGAAGTGACCATTTCCTTCACACTGGTTGCAATTATTCCTGTTACACGGTGGAAGGACTGTTGTATTTTTATAGCACTTTATGCTTCTAGCGTTGACTTCTTAGGCCCTAACTATTCGCTCTGGTGGAGCAACGCCCTAGAGAGAAGCCTAGGATACCCGGAACGTAGAAATGACCAGTACTTTCACACTGGTTGTGGTTATTCCTGTTATAGGATGGAAAAACTGTTGCATTTTTATTGTATTTTATGCTTCTGGCGTTGACTTCTAAGGCCCTAGCTATTCGATTTGGTGGAGCAACGCCCTAGCGTGAAGTCTAGGTTGCCCGAAACGTAGAAATGACCAGTACTTTCACACTGGTTGCAGTTATTCCTGTTATACGATGGAAAAACTGTTGCATTTTTATAGTATTTTATGTTTCTGGCGTAGACTTATAAGGTCCTAGCTATTCGATCTCGTGGGGCAACGCTCAAGAGTGAACCGTATGTTGCCCGAAACGTAGAAATGACCATTACTTTCACACTTGTTACAATTATTCCTGTTACACGATGGAAAAACTGTTGTATTTTTATTGTATTTTATGCGTCTGGAGTTGCTTTCTAAGGCCCTAACTATGCGACCTGGTGGAGCAATGCCCTAGAGTGAAGCCTAGGTTGCACGGAACGTCGAAGTGCCCATTACTTTCACACTGGCTGCAGTTATTCATTTTGTGCGATGGAAAAGCCCTTCTATTTATATTGTATTTTATGCTTCTAGCGTTGACTTCTCAGGCCCTAAATATTCGATCTGTTGGAACAACGCCCTAGATTGAAGCCGAGGTTGCCCGGAACGTAGAAATGACCATGACTTTCACACTGGTTGCAATTACTCGTTTTATACGATGGAAGAACTCTTGTATTTATATTGTATTTTATGCTTCTGGCATTGATTTCTCAGGCCATAACTATGCGATCTGGTGGAGCAACTCCCTCGGGTGAAGCCTAGGTTGCGCGGAACGTAGAAATGACCATAACTTTCACACTGGTAGCAATTATTCGTTTTATACAATGGAAAAACTGTTCTATTTATTTTGTATTTTATGCTACGGGTGTTGACTTCTAAGGCCATAACTATTCAATCTGTTGGTACAACGCCAAAGGGTGAAGCCTATGTTGCCCGGAACGTAGAAATGACGTTAACTTTCATACTGGTTGCAATTATTCGTTTTATACGATGGAAAAACTGTTTTATTTATTTTGTATTTTATGCTTTGGGCGTTGACTTCTAAGGCCCTAACTATTCGATCTGGTGGCGCAACGGCCTAGAGTGAAGCCTAGGTTGTCCGGAACGTAGAAATGACCATAACTTTCACACTGTTTGCTATCATTCGTTTTATACGATGGAAAAACTGTTATATTTATATTGTATTTTATGCCTCTGGCGTTGACTTCTTAGGCCCAAACTCCTCGATCTGGTGGAACAACGCCCTAGATTGAAGACTAGGTTGCCCGGAACATGGAAGTGACCATTACTTTCACACTGGTTGCAGTTATTCCTGTTATACGATGGAAAAACTTGTGCATCTTTATTGTATTTTATGCTTCTGGCGTTGACTTCTAAGGCCCTAGCTATTCGGTTTGGTGGAGCAACGCCCGATAGCGGAGCCTAGGTTGCCCTGTACGTAGAAATGACCATTACCTTCACACTGTTTGCAGTTATTCCTGTTATACGATGGTAAAACTGTTGCATCTTTATTGCATTTTATGCTTTTGGCGTTGACTTCTAAGGCCCTAACTATTCCATCTGGTTGAACAACGCCCTAGGGTGAAGCCTAGGTTGCCCGGAAAGTAGAAATGACCATAACTTTCATACTGGTTGCGATTATTCGTTTTATACGATTGAAAAGCTGTTGTATTTATATTGTATTTTATGCTTCGGGCATTGACTTTTAAGGCCCTTACTACTCGATCTGTTGGAGCAACGCCCTAGGGTGAAGCCTATGTTGCCCGGAACGTAGAAATGAGCATAACTATCACACTGGTTGCAATTATTCGTTTTATACTGTGGAAAAGCTGCTGTATTTATATCGTATTTTATGCTTCTGGCGTTGACTTCTTAGGCCCTAACTATTCCATCTGGTTGAACAACGCCATAGGGTGAAGCCTAGGTTGCCCGGAAAGTAGAAATGACCATAACTTTCATACTGGTTGCGATTATTCGTTTCATACGGTGGAAAAACTGTTGTATTTATATCGTGTTTTATGCTTCTGGCGTTGACTTCATAGGCCCTAACTATTCCATCTGGTGGAGAAACGCCCTAGGGTGAAGCCTAGATTGCCCGGAAAGTAGAAATGACCATAACTTCCACACTGGTATCAATTATTCGTTTTATACGATGGAAGAACTGTACTATTTATTTTGTATTTTATGCCTCGGGCGTTGACTTCTAAGGACCTAGCTATTCCATCTGGTGGAGCAACGCCCTAGAGTGAAGCCTAGGTTGCCGGGAACGTAGAAATGACCATAACTTTTACATTGGTAGCAATTATTCGTTTTATACAATGGAAAAACTGTTCTATTTATTTTGCATTTTATGCTTCGGGCGTTGACTTCTAAGGCCCTAGCTGATTGATCTGGTGGAGCAACGCCCTAGAGTGAAGCCTAGATAGCCCGGAACGTTGTAATGACCAGTACTTTCACACTATTTGCAGTTATTCCTGTTATACGATGGAAAAACTGTTGCATCTTTCTTGCATTTTATGCTTCTGGCGTTGACTTCTAAGGCCCTTACTATTCGATCTGTTGGAGCAACGCCCTCGGGTGAAGCCTAGGTTTCGCGGTACGTAGAAATGAGCATAACTATCACACTGGTAGCAATTATTCGTTTTATACGATGGAAAAACTGTACTGTTTATTTTGTATTTTATGCTTCGGGCGTTGACTTCTAAGGCCCTAGCTATTCCATCTGGTGGAGCAACGCCCCAGAGTGAAGCCTAGGTTGCCCGGAACGTTGAAATGACCATCACTTTCAAACTGGTTGCAATTATTCCTGTTATATGATGGAAAAACTGTTGTATTTTTATTGCATTTTATGCTTCTGGCGTTCACTTCTTAGGCCCTATCTATTCGAACTGGTGAAACAACGCCCTAGGGTGAAGCCTAGGTTGCCCGGAACGTAGAAATGACCTTAACTTTCACACTGGTAGCAATTATTCGTTTTATACAATGGAAAAACTGTTCCATTTATTTTGTATTTTATGCTTCGGGCGTTGACTTCTAAGGCCCTAACAGTTTCATCTGGTGGAGCAACGCCCTAGAGTGAAGCCTAGGTTGCCCGGAACATAGAAATGACCATAACTTTCACACTGGTTGAAATTATTCCTGTTCTACGATGGAGAAACTGTTGTATTTATATCGTATTTTATGCTTCTGGCGTTGACGTCTAAGGACCTAACTATTCGATCTTGTGGGGCAACGCTCTGGCGGGAAGCCTAGGTTGCTCGGAATGTAGGAATGACCATAAATTTCACACTGGTTGCAATCATTCGTTTTATACGATGGAAAAACTGTTGCATCTTTATCATATTTTATGCTTCGGGCGTGGACTTGTTAGGCCCTAACTTTTCGATCTGGTGGAGCAACTCCCTAGAGTGAAGCCTAGGTTGCCCGGAACGTAGAAATGACCATAACTTTTACACTGGTAGCAATTATTCGTTTTATACAATGGAAAAACTGTTCTATTTATTTTGCATTTTATGCTTCGGGCGTTGACTTCTAAGGCCCTAACTGATTGATCTGGTGGAGCAACGCCCTAGAGTGAAGCCTAGATTGCCCGGAACGTTGTAATGACCAGTACTTTCACACTATTTGCAGTTATTCCTTTTATACCATGGTAAAACTGTTGCATCTTTATTGCATTTTATGCTTTTGGCGTTGACTTCTAAGGCCCTAACTATTCGATCAGGTGGAGCAACGCCCTAGGGTGAAGCCTAGGTTGGCCGCAATATAGAAATGTCCATAACTTTCACACTGGTTGCAATTATTCGTTTTATACGATTGAAAAGCTGTTGTATTTATATTGTATTTTATGCTTCGGGCATCGACTTTTAAGGCCCTTACTATTCGATCTGTTGGAGCAACGCCCTAGGGTGAAGCCTAGGTTGCCCGGAACGTAGAAATGAGCATAACTATCACACTGGTAGCAATTATTCGTTTTATACGATGGAAAAACTGTACTGTTTATTTTGTATTTTATGCTTCGGGCGTTGACTTCTAAGGCCCTAGCTATTCCATCTGGTGGAGCAACGCCCCAGAGTGAAGCCTAGGTTGCCCGGAACGTAGAAATGACCATCACTTTCAAACTGGTTGCAATTATTCCTGTTATATGATGGAAAAACTGTTGTATTTTTATTGCATTTTATGCTTCGGGCAATGACTTCTAAGGCCCTAACTATTCAATCTGTTGGAGCAACGCCCTAGGGTGAAGCCTAGGTTGCCCGGAAAGTAGAAGTGACCATAACTTTCATACTGGTTGCAATTATTCGTTTTATACGATGAAAAAACTGTTGTATTTATATTGTATTTTATGCTTCTGGCGTTCACTTCTTAGGCCCTATCTATTCGAACTGGTGAAACAACGCCCTAGGGTGAAGCCTAGGTTGCCCGGAACGTAGAAATGACCATAACTTTCACACTGGTAGCAATTATTCGTTTTATACAATGGAAAAACTGTTCCATTTATTTTGTATTTTATGCTTCGGGCGTTGACTTCTAAGGCCCTAACTGTTTCATCTGGTGGAGCAACGCCCTAGAGTGAAGCCTAGGTTGCCCGGAACATAGAAATGACCATAACTTTCACACTGGTTGAAATTATTCCTGTTCTACGATGGAGAAACTGTTGTATTTATATCGTATTTTATGCTTCTGGCGTTGACGTCTAAGGACCTAACTATTCGATCTTGTGGGGCAACGCTCTGGAGGGAAGCCTAGGTTGCTCGGAATGTAGGAATGACCATAAATTTCACACTGGTTGCAATCATTCGTTTTATACGATGGAAAAACTGTTGCATCTTTATCGTATTTTATGCTTCGGGCGTGGACTTGTTAGGCCCTAACTTTTCGATCTGGTGGAGCAACTCCCTAGAGTGAAGCCTAGGTTGCCCGGAACGTAGAAATGACCATAACTTTTACACTGGTAGCAATTATTCGTTTTATACAATGGAAAAACAGTTCTATTTATTTTGCATTTTATGCTTCGGGCGTTGACTTCTAAGGCCCTAGCTGATTGATCTGGTGGAGCAACGCCCTAGAGTGAAGCCTAGATAGCCCGGAACGTTGTAATGACCAGTACTTTCACACTATTTGCAGTTATTCCTGTTATACGATGGAAAAACTGTTGCATCTTTCTTGCATTTTATGCTTCTGGCGTTGACTTCTAAGGCCCTAACTATTCGATCAGGTGGGGCAACGCCCTAGAGTGACGCCTAGGTTGCCCGGAACGAAGAAGTGACCAGTACTTTCACACTGTTTGCAGTTATTCCTGTTATACGATGGTAAAACTGTTGCATCTTTATTGCATTTTATGCTTTTGGCGTTGACTTCTAAGGCCCTGACTATTCGATCAGGTGGAGCAACGCCCTAGGGTGTAGCCTAGGTTGGCCGCAATGTAGAAATGTCCATAACTTTCACACTGGTTGCAATTATTCGTTTTATACGATTGAAAAGCTGTTGTATTTATATTGTATTTTATGCTTCGGGCATCGACTTTTAAGGCCCTTACTATTCGATCTGTTGGAGCAACGCCCTAGGGTGAAGCCTAGGTTTCCCGGTACGTAGAAATGAGCATAACTATCACACTGGTAGCAATTATTCGTTTTATACGATGGAAAAACTGTACTGTTTATTTTGTATTTTATGCTTCGGGCGTTGACTTCTAAGGCCCTAGCTATTCCATCTGGTGGCGCAACGCCCTAGGGTGAAGCCTAGGTTGCCCGGAAAATAGAAATGACCATAACTTTCATACTGGTTGCAATTATTCGTTTTATACGAGGGAAAAACTGTTGTATTTATATTGTATTTGATGCTTCTGGCGTTGACTTCTATGGCCCTAACTATTCAATCTGTTGGAGCAACGCCCTAGGGCCAAGCCTAGGTTGCCCGGAAAGTAGAAATGACGTTAACTTTCATACTGGTTGCAATTATTCGTTTTATACGATGGAAAGACTGTTGTATTTGTATTGTATTTTATGCTTCTGGCGCTCACTTCTTAGGCCCTGACTATTCGATCTGGTGGAACAACGCCCTATGGTGAAGCCTGGGTTGACCGGAACGTAGAAATGACCAGAACTCTCACACTGGTTGCAATTATTCGTTTTATACGATGGAAAAGCTGTTGTATTTATATCGTATTTTATGCTTCTGGCGTTGACTTCTTAGGCCCTAACTATTCGACCTGGTGGAGCAACGCCCTAGAGTGAAACCTAGGTTATCCGGAACGTAGAAATGACCAGTGCATTCACACTGGTTGCAGTTATTCCTGTAAAACGATGGAAAAACTGTTGCATCTTTATTGTATTTTATGCTTCTGGCGATGACTTCTAAGGCCCTAACTATTCGACCTCGTGGAGCCACGCCCTAGGGTGAAGCCTAGGTTGGCCGGAATGTAGGAATGTCCATAACTTTCACACTGGTTGCAATTATACGTTTTATACGATTGAAAAGCTGTTGTATTTATATTGTATTTTATGCTTCTGGCGTTGACTTCTTAGGCCCTAACTATTCCCTCTGGTGGATCAACGCCCTAGAGTGAAACCTACGTTGACCGGAACGTAGAAATGACCATTACCTTCACACTGGTTGCAATTATTCGTTTAATACGATGGAAAAGCTGTTGTATTTATATGGTATTTTATGCTTCTGGCGTTGACTTCTTAGGACCTAGCCATACGATCTGGTTGAGCGACGCCCTAGAGTGAAGCCTAGGTTGCACGGAACGTAGAAATGACCATAACTTTCACACTGGCAGCAATTATTCGTTTTATACAATGGAAAAACTGTTCCATTTATTTTGTATTTTATGCTTCGGGCGTTTACTTCTAAGGCCCTAACTGCTGGATCTGGTGGAGCAACGACCTAGAGTGAAGCCTAGTTTGCCCGGAACGCAGAAATGACCATAACTTTCACACTGGTTGCAATTATTCCTGTTCTACGATGGACAAGCTGTTGTATTTATATCGTATTTTATGCTTCTGGCGTTGACTTCTAAGGCCGTAGCTATTAGATGTGGTGGAGCAACGCCCTAGTGTGACGCCTAGGTTGCCCGGAACGTAGAAATGTCCGTATCTTTCACACTGTTTGCAATTATTCATTTTATTCGATGGCAAAGCTGTTGTATTTATATTGTATTTTATGCTTCTGGCGTTGACTTCTTAGGCCCTAACTATTCCATCTGGTGGAACAACACCCTAGGGTGAAGCCTAGGTTGCCCGGAAAGTAGAAATGACCATAACTTCCACACTGGTAGAAATTATTCGTTTAATACAGTGGAAAAACTGTACTATTTATTTCGTATTTTATGCTTCGGGCGTTGACTTCTAAGGCCCTAGCTATTCGATCTGGTGGAGCAACGCCCTAGAGTGAAGCCTAGGTTGCTCGGAACGTAGAAATGATCATTACTTTCACATTGGTTGCAATTATCCGTTTCATACGATGGAAAAGCTGCTGTATTTATATCGTATTTTATGCTTCTGGCGTTAACTTCTAAGGCCCCATCTAGTCGATCTGGTGGAGCAACGCCCTAGAGTGATGCCTAGACTGCCCGGAACGTCGAAATCTCCATATCTTTCACACTGTTTGCAATTATTCGTTTTATACGATGGAAAAGCTGTTGTATTTATATCGTATTTTATGCTTCTGGCGTTGACTTCTAAGACCGTAGCTATTCGATGTGGTGGAGCAACGCCCCAGAGTGACGCCTAGGTTGCCCGGAACGTAGAAATGACCATTACTTTCACAATGTTTGCAATTATTCGTTTCATACGATGAAAAAACTGTTGTACTTATATTGTATTTTATTCTTATGGCGTTGAATTCTAAGTCCCTAGCTATTCGATCTGGTGGAGCATCGCCCTAGAGTGACGCCTAGGTTGCCCGGAACGTAGAAATGACCATTACTTTCACAATGTTTGCAACTACTCATTTTATATGATGGAATAACTGTTGTACTTATATTGTATTTTATGCTTCTGGCGTTGACTTCTTAGGCCGTAACTATTCCCTCTGGTGGATCAACGCCGTAGAGTGAAACCTACGTTGCCCGGAACGTAGAAATGACCATTACTTTCACACTGGTTGCAATTGTTCGTTTTATACGATGGAAAAGCTGTTGTATTTATATGGTAGTTTATGCTTCTGGCGTTGACTTCTTAGGACCTAGCCATACGATCTGGTTGAGCGACGCCCTAGAGTGAAGCCTAGGTTGCCCGGAACGTAGAAATGACCATAACTTTCACACTGGTAGCAATTATTCGTTTTATACAATGGTAAAACTGTTCCATTTATTTTGTATTTTATGCTTCGGGCGTTTACTTCTAAGGCCCTAACTGCTGGATCTGGTGGAGCAACGACCTAGAGTGAAGCCTAGTTTGCCCGGAACGCAGAAATGACCATAACTTTCACGCTGGTTGCAATTATTCCTGTTCTACGATGGACAAGCTGTTGTATTTATATCGTATTTTATGCTTCTGGCGTTGACTTCTAAGGCCCTAGCTATTCCACCGGTTGGAGCAACGCCCTAGGGTGAAGCCTAGGTCGCCCGGAAAGTAGAAATGACCATAACTTTCATACTGGTTGCAATTATTCGTTTTATATGATGGAAAAACTGTTGTATTTATATTGTATTTTATGCTTCTGGCGTTCACTTCTTAGGCCCTAACTATTCGATCTGGTGGAACAACGTCCTAGGGTGAAGCCTAGCTTGCCCGGAACGTCGAAATGACCATAACTTTCACACTGGTTGCTATTATTCGTTTTATACGATGGAAAAACTGTTATATTTATATTGTATTTTATGCTTCTGACGTTGACTTCTTAGGCCCTAACTATTCGATCTGGTGGAACAACGCCCTAGAGTGAAGCCTAGGTTGCCTGGAACGTAGAAATGACAATTACTTTCACACTGTTTGCAGTTATTCCTGTTATATGATGGAAAAACTGTTGCATCTTTATTGTATTTTATGCTTCTGGCGTTGATTTGGAAGGCCCTAACTATTCGATCTGGTGAAGCAACGCCGTAGAGTGAAGCCTAGGTTGCCCGGAACGTAGAAATGACCATTACATTCACACTGGTTGCAATTATTCGTTTTATACAATGGAAAAGCTGTTTTATTTATTTTGTATTTTATGCTTCGGGCGTTGACTTCTAAGGCCCTAACTATTCGATCTGGTGGAGCAACGCCCTAGTGTGAAGCCTAGGTTGCCTGGAACGAAGAAGTGACCATAACTTTCACACTGGTTGCTACTATTCGTTTTATACAATGGAAAAACTGTCATATTTATATTGTATTTTATGCTTCTGGCGTTGACTTCTTTGGCCCTAACTGTTCGATATGGTTGAACAGCGCCCTAGAGTGAAGCCTAGGTTATCCGGAACGTAGAAATGACCAGTACATTCACACTGGTTGCAGTTATTCCTGTAAAACGATGGAAAAACTGTTGCATCTTTATTGTATTTTATGCTTCTGGCGATGACTTCTAAGGCCCTAACTATTCGACCTCGTGGACCCACGTCCTAGGGTGAAGCCTAGGTTGGCCGGAATGTAGAAATGTCCGTAACTTTCACACTGGTTGCAATTATACGTTTTATGCGATTGAGAAGCTGTTGTATTTATATTGTATTTTATGCTTCTGGCGTTGACTTCTTAGGCCCTAACTATTCCCTCTGGTGGATCAACGCCCTAGAGTGAAACCTACGTTGCCCGGAACGTAGAAATGACCATAACTTTTACATTGGTAGCAATTATTCGTTTTATACAATGGAACAACTGTTCTATTTATTTTGCATTTTATGCTTCGGGCGTTGACATCTAAGGCCCTAGCTGATTGATCTGGTGGAGCAACGCCCTAGAGTGAAGCCTAGATTGCCCGGAACGTTGTAATGACCAGTACTTTCACACTATTTGCAGTTATTCCTGTTATACGATGGAAAAACTGTTGCATCTTTCTTGCATTTTATGCTTCTGGCGTTCACTTCTTAGGCCCTATCTATTCGAACTGGTGAAACAACGCCCTAGGGTGAAGCCTAGGATGCCCGGAACGTAGAAATGACCATAACTTTCACACTGGTAGCAATTATTCGTTTTATACAATGGAAAAACTGTTCCATTTATTTTGTATTTTATGCTTCGGGCGTTGACTTCTAAGGCCCTAACTGTTTCATCTGGTGGAGCAACGCCCTAGAGTGAAGCCCAGGTTGCCCGGAACATAGAAATGACCATAACTTTCACACTGGTTGAAATTATTCCTGTTCTACGATGGAGAAACTGTTGTATTTATATCGTATTTTATGCTTCTGGCGTTGACGTCTAAGGACCTAACTATTCGATCTTGTGGGGCAACGCTCTGGAGGGAAGCCTAGGTTGCTCGGAATGTAGGAATGACCATAAATTTCACACTGGTTGCAATCATTCGTTTTATACGATGGAAAAACTGTTGCATCTTTATCGTATTTTATGCTTCGGGCGTGGACTTGTTAGGCCCTAACTTTTCGATCTGGTGGAGCAACTCCCTAGAGTGAAGCCTAGGTTGCCCGGAACGTAGAAATGACCATAACTTTTACACTGGTAGCAATTATTCGTTTTATACAATGGAAAAACTGTTCTATTTATTTTGCATTTTATGCTTCGGGCGTTGACTTCTAAGGCCCTAACTGATTGATCTGGTGGAGCAACGCCCTAGAGTGAAGCCTAGATTGCCCGGAACGTTGTAATGACCAGTACTTTCACACTATTTGCAGTTATTCCTGTTATACGATGGAAAAACTGTTGCATCTTTCTTGCATTTTATGCTTCTGGCGTTGACTTCTAAGGCCCTAACTATTCGATCAGGTGGGGCAACGCCCTAGAGTGACGTCTAGGTTGCCCGGAACGAAGAAGTGACCAGTACTTTCACACTGTTTGCAGTTATTCCTGTTATACCATGGTAAAACTGTTGCATCTTTATTGCATTTTATGCTTTTGGCGTTGACTTCTAAGGCCCTAACTATTCGATCAGGTGGAGCAACGCCCTAGGGTGAAGCCTAGGTTGGCCGCAATGTAGAAATGTCCATAACTTTCACACTGGTTGCAATTATTCGTTTTATACGATTGAAAAGCTGTTGTATTTATATTGTATTTTATGCTTCGGGCATCGACTTTTAAGGCCCTTACTATTCGATCTGTTGGAGCAACGCCCTAGGGTGAAGCCTAGGTTGCCCGGAACGTAGAAATGAGCATAACTATCACACTGGTTGCAATTATTCGTTTTATACGATGGAAAAGCTGTTGCACCTTTATTGTATTTTATTCTTCTGCCGTTGACTTCTAAGGCCGTAGCTATTAGATGTGGTGGAGCAACGCCCTAGTGTGACGCCTAGCTTGCCCGGAACGTAGAAATGACCGTATCTTTCACACTGTTTCCAATTATTCATTTTATTCGATGGCAAAGCTGTTGTATTTATATTGTATTTTATGCTTCTGGCATTGACTACTTAGGCCCTAACTATTCGATCTGGAGGCGCAATGCCCCAGAGTTAAGTCTAGGATGCCCGAAACGCCGAAATGATCATTACTTTCACGCTTATTGCAATTATTCCTCTAATACGATGATAAGACTGTTGTATTTTTATTGTATCTTATGCTCCTGGCGTTGACTTCTAAGGCCCTAACTATTCGATCTGGTGGAGCAACACCCTAGAGTGAAGCCTAGGTTGCCGGAACGTCGAAATGACCAGAACTCTCACACTGGTTGCAATTATTCGTTTTATACGATGGAAAAGCTGTTGTATTTATATCGTATTTTATGCTTCTGGCGTTGACTTCTTAGGCCCTAACTATTCGACCTGGTGGAGCAACGCCCTAGAGTGAAACCTAGGTTATCCGGAACGTAGAAATGACCAGTGCATTCACACTGGTTGCAGTTATTCCTGTAAAACGATGGAAAAACTGTTGCATCTTTATTGAATTTTATGCTTCTGGCGATGACTTCTAAGGCCCTAACTATTCGACCTCGTGGAGCCACGCCCTAGGGTGAAGCCTAGGTTGGCCGGAATGTCGGAATGTCCATAACTTTCACACTGGTTGCAATTATACGTTTTATACGATTGAAAAGCTGTTGTATTTATATTGTATTTTATGCTTCTGGCGTTGACTTCTTAGGCCCTAACTATTCCCTCTGGTGGATCAACGCCCTAGAGTGAAACCTACGTTGACCGGAACGTAGAAATGACCATTACCTTCACACTGGTTGCAATTATTCGTTTAATACAATGGAAAAACTGTACTATTTATTTCGTATTTTATGCTTCGGGCGTTGACTTCTAAGGCCCTAGCTATTCGATCTAGTGGAGCAACGCCCTAGAGTGAAGCCTAGGTTGCTCGGAACGTAGAAATGACCATTACTTTCACACTGGTTGCCATTATCCGTTTCATACGATGGAAAAGCTGCTGTATTTATATCGTGTTTTATGCTTCTGGCGTTGACTCCTTAGGCCCTAGCTATTCGATCTGGTGGAGCAACGCCCTAGAGTGAAGCCTAGGCTGCCCGGAACGTTGAAATCACCATAACTTTCACACTGTTTGCAATTATTCGTTTAATACAATGGAAAAACTGTACTATTTATTTCGTATTTTATGCTTCGGGCGTTGACTACTAAGGCCCTAGCTATTCGATCTGGTGGAGCAACGCCCTAGAGTGAAGCCTAGGTTGCTCGGAACGTAGAAATGACCATTACTTTCACATTGGTTGCAATTATCCGTTTCATACGATGGAAAAGCTGCTGTATTTATATCGTGTTTTATGCTTCTGGCGTTGACTTCTTAGGCCCTAACTTTTCCATCTGGTGGAACAACACCCTAGGGTGAAGCCTAGGTTGCCCGGAAAGCAGAAATGACCATAACTTCCACACTGGTAGAAATTATTCGTTTAATACAGTGGAAAAACTGTACTATTTATTTCGTATTTTATGCTTCGGGCGTTGACTTCTAAGGCCCTAGCTATTCGATCTGGTGGAGCAACGCCCTAGAGTGAAGCCTAGGTTGCTCGGAACGTAGAAATGACCATTACTTTCACATTGGTTGCAATTATCCGTTTCATACGATGGAAAAGCTGCTGTATTTATATCGTATTTTATGCTTCTGGCTTTGACTTCTAAGACCGTAGCTATTCGATGTGGTGGAGCAACGCCCCAGAGTGACGCCTAGGTTGCCCGGAACGTAGAAATGACCATTACTTTCACAATGTTTGCTATTATTCATTTCATACGATGAAAAAACTGTTGTACTTATATTGTATTTTATTCTTATGGCGTTGAATTCTAAGTCCCTAGCTATTCGATCTGGTCGAGCATCGCCCTAGAGTGACGCCTAGGTTGCCCGGAACGTAGAAATGACCATTACTTTCACAATGTTTGCAACTACTCATTTTATACGATGGAATAACTGTTGTACTTATATTGTATTTTATGCTTCTGGCGTTGACTTCTTAGGCCGTAGCTATTCCCTCTGGTGGATCAACGCCGTAGAGTGAAACCTACGTTGCCCGGAACGTAGAAATGACCATTACTTTCACACAGGTTGCAATTATTCATTTTATACGATGGAAAAGCTGTTGTATTTATATGGTATTTTATGCTTCTGGCGTTGACTTCTTAGGACCTAGCCATACGATCTGGTTGAGCGACGCCCTAGAGTGAAGCCTAGGTTGCCCGGAACGTAGAAATGACCATAACTTTCACACTGGTAGCAATTATTCGTTTTATACAATGGAAAAACTGTTCCATTTATTTTGTATTTTATGCTTCGGGCGTTTACTTCTAAGGCCCTAACTGCTGGATCTGGTGGAGCAACGACCTAGAGTGTAGCCTAGTTTGCCCGGAACGCAGAAATGACCATAACTTTCACACTGGTTGCAATTATTCCTGTTCTACGATGGATAAGCTGTTGTATTTATATCGTATTTTATGCTTCTGGCGTTGACTTCTAAGGCCCTAGCTATTCCACCGGTTGGAGCAACGCCCTAGGGTGAAGCCTAGGTCGCCCGGAAAGTAGAAATGACCATAACTTTCATACTGGTTGCAATTATTCGTTTTATATGATGGAAAAACTGTTGTATTTATATTGTATTTTATGCTTCTGGCGTTCACTTCTTAGGCCCTAACTATTCGATCTGGTGGAAAAACGTCCTAGGGTGAAGCCTAGCTTGCCCGGAACGTCGAAATGACCATAACTTTCACACTGGTTGCTATTATTCGTTTTATACGATGGAAAAACTGTTATATTTATATTGTATTTTATGCTTCTGACGTTGACTTCTTAGGCCCTAACTATTCGATCTGGTGGAACAACGCCCTAGAGTGAAGCCTAGGTTGCCTGGAACGTAGAAATGACAATTACTTTCACACTGTTTGCAGTTATTCCTGTTATATGATGGAAAAACTGTTGCATCTTTATTGTATTTTATGCTTCTGGCGTTGATTTGTAAGGCCCTAACTATTCGATCTGGTGGAGCAACGCCCTAGTGTGAAACCTAGGTCACCCGGAACGTAGAAATGTCCAGTACTTTCAGACTGGTTGCTGTTATTCGTTTCATACGATGGAAAAGCTGTTATATTTATTTTGCATTTTATGCTTCGGGCGTTGACTTCTAAGGCCCTAACTGTTTGGTCTGGTGGAGCAACGCCCTAGAATGAAGCCTAGGTTGCCCGGAACGTAGAAATGATCATTACTTTCGCACTGGATGCAATTAGTCATGCTATACGATGGAAAAACTGTTGCATTTTTATTGTGTTTTATGCTTCTGGCGTTGACTTCTATGGCCCTACCTGTTCGATCTGGTGGAGCATCACTCTACAGTGAAACCTACGTTGCCCGTGACGTAGAAATGACCATTACCTTCACACTGATTGCAATTATTCATTTTATACGATGGCAAAGCTGTAGTATTTAGATTGTATTTTATGCTTCCGGCGTTAACTTCTAAGGCCGTAGCTGTCAGATGTGGAGCAGCAACACCCTAGAGTGACACGTAGGTTGCCAGGCACGTAGAAATGACCATTACTTTCACAATGTTCGCAATCATTCATTTTATACGATGGAAAAACTGTTGTACTTATATTGTATTTTATGCTTCGGGCGTTGACTTCTAAGGCCCTACCTATTCGATTTGGTGGAGCAACGCCCTACAGTGAAGCCTAGGTTGCCCGGGACGTAGAAATGACCAGTACTTTCACACTGGTTACAGTTATTCGTTTTATACAATGGAAAAACTGTTCTATTTATTTTGCATTTTATGCTTCGGGCGTTGACTTCTAAGGCCCTAACTATTCGATCTGGTGGAGCAACGCCCTAGAGTGAAGCCTAGGTTGCCCGGAACGTAGAAATGACCATAACTTTCACACTGGTTGCTATTATTCGTTTTATACGATGGAATAGCTGTTATATTTATATTGCATTTTATGCTTCTGGCATTGAATTCTAAGTCCCTATCTATTCCATCTGGTGGTGCAACACCCTAGAGTGCAGCCTAGTTTGCCCGGAACGTAGAAATGACCATTACTTTCACAATGTCTGCAATTATTCATTTCATACGATGGAAAAGCTGTTGTACTTATATTGTATTTTATGCTTCGGGCGTTGACTTCTAAGGCCCTAGCTATTCGGTCTGGTGGAACAACGCCCTAGTGTGAAACCTAGGCTACCCGGAACGTAGAAATGACCATTACTTTCACAATGTCTGCAATTATTCATTTCATACGATGGAAAAACTGTTGTACTTATATTGTAGTTTAACCTTCTGGCGTTGAATTCTAAGTCCCTAGCTATTCGATCTGGTGGATCAACGCCCTAGTGTGAAACCTAGGTTACCCGGAACGTAGAAATGACCAGTTCTTTCAGACTGGTTGCTGTTATTCGTTTCATACGATGGAAAAGCTGTTATATTTATTTTGCATTTTATGCTTCGGGCGTTGACTTCTAAGGCCCTAGCTATTCCATCTGGTGGAGCAACACCCTAGAGTGCAGCCTAGGTTGCCCGGAACGTAGAAATGACTATTACTTTCACACTGTTTGCAATTATTCATTTTATACGATGGAAAAGCTGTTGTATTTATAATGTATTTTATGCTCCTGGCGTCGACTTCTAAAGCCGTAGCTATTAGATGTGGTGGAGCAACGCCCTAGAGAGACACCTGGGTTGACCGGAACGTAGAAATGACCATTACTTTCACAACGACTGCAATTATTCATTTTATACGGTGGAAAATCTGTTGTACTTATATTGTAATTTATGCTTCTGGCGTTGACTTCTTAGGCCGTAACTATTTGATCTGGTGGAGCACCGCCCTAGAGTGAAGCCTAGGTTGCCCGGAACGTAGAACATACCATTACCTTCACACTGGTTGCAATTATTCCTGTTATACGATGGAAAAACTGTTGCACCCTTATTGTATTTAATGCTTCTGGCGTTGACTTCACAGGCCCTAACTATTCGATCTGGTGGAGCAACGTCCTAGAGTGAAGCCTAGGTTGACCGGAACGTAGAAATGACCATAACTTTCACACTGGTTACCATTATACGTTTTATACGATGGAAAAGCTGTTGTATTTATATCGTATTTTATGCTTCTGGCGTTGACTTCTTAGGCCCTAACTATTCCATTTGGTGGAACAACGCCCTAGGGTGAAGCCTAGGTTGCCCGGGATGTAGAAATGACCATAACCTTGACACTGGTTGCTATTATTCGTTTTATACGATGGAAAAGCTGTTAGATTTATATTGCATATTATGCTTCTGGCATTGAATTCTAAGTCCCTAGCTGTTCCATCTGGTGGAGCAACACCCTAGCGTTAAGCCTAGGTTGCCCGGAACGTAGAAATGTCCATTACTTCCACACTGGTTGTAAATATACATTACATACGAAGGAAAAGCTGTTGTACTTATATTGTAATTTATGCTTCTGGCGTTGACTTCTTAGGCCGTAACTATTTGATCTGGTGGAGCACCGCCCTAGAGTGAAGCCTAGGTTGCCCGGAACGTAGAACATACCATTACCTTCACACTGGTTGCAATTATTCCTGTTATACGATGGAAGAACTGTTGCACCTTTATTGTATTTAATGCTTCTGGCGTTGACTTCACAGGCCCTAACTATTCGATCTGGTGGAGCAACGTCCTAGAGTGAAGCCTAGGTTGACCGGAACGTAGAAATGACCATAACTTTCACACTGGTTACCATTATACGTTTTATACGATGGAAAAGCTGTTGTATTTATATCGTATTTTATGCTTCTGGCGTTGACTTCTTAGGCCCTAGCTATTCCATTTGGTGGAGCAACGCCCTAGGGTGAAGCCTAGGTTGCCCTGGAAGTAGAAATGACCATAACCTTCACACTGGTTGCTATTATTCGTTTTATACGATGGAAAAGCTGTTAGATTTATATTGCATATTATGCTTCTGGCATTGAATTCTAAGTCCCTAGCTATTCCATCTGGTGGAGCAACACCCTAGCGTTAAGCCTAGGTTGCTCGGAACGTAGAAATGTCCATTACTTCCACACTGGTTGTAAATATACATTACATGCGATGGAAAAGCTGTGTACTTATATTGTAATTTATGCTTCTGGCGTTGACTTCTTAGGCCCTAGCTATTTGATCTGGTGGCGCAACGCCCTAGAGTGAAGCCTAGGTTGCCCGGTACGTTGAAATGACCATAACTTTCACACTGGTTGCTATTATTCCTTTTATACGATGGAAAAGCTGTTAAATTTATATTGCAGTTTATGCTTCTGGCATTGAATTCTAAGTCCCTAGCTATTCGATCTGGTGGACCAACACCCTAGAGTGAAACCTAGGTTACCCGGAACGTAGAAATGACCAGTTCTTTCAGACTGGTTGCTGTTATTCGTTTCATACGATGGAAAAGCTGTTATATTTATTTTGCATTTTATGCTTCGGGCGTTGACTTCTAAGGCCCTAGCTATTCCATCTGGTGGAGCAACACCCTAGAGTGCAGCCTAGGTTGCCCGGAACGTAGAAATGACTATTACTTTCACACTGTTTGCAATTATTCATTTTATACGATGGAAAAGCTGTTGTATTTATAATGTATTTTATGCTCCTGGCGTCGACTTCTAAAGCCGTAGCTATTAGATGTGGTGGAGCAACGCCCTAGAGAGACACCTGGGTTGACCGGAACGTAGAAATGACCATTACTTTCACAACGACTGCAATTATTCATTTTATACGGTGGAAAATCTGTTGTACTTATATTGTAATTTATGCTTCTGGCGTTGACTTCTTAGGCCGTAACTATTTGATCTGGTGGAGCACCGCCCTAGAGTGAAGCCTAGGTTGCCCGGAACGTAGAACATACCATTACCTTCACACTGGTTGCAATTATTCCTGTTATACGATGGAAAAACTGTTGCACCCTTATTGTATTTAATGCTTCTGGCGTTGACTTCACAGGCCCTAACTATTCGATCTGGTGGAGCAACGTCCTAGAGTGAAGCCTAGGTTGACCGGAACGTAGAAATGACCATAACTTTCACACTGGTTACCATTATACGTTTTATACGATGGAAAAGCTGTTGTATTTATATCGTATTTTATGCTTCTGGCGTTGACTTCTTAGGCCCTAACTATTCCATTTGGTGGAACAACGCCCTAGGGTGAAGCCTAGGTTGCCCGGGATGTAGAAATGACCATAACCTTGACACTGGTTGCTATTATTCGTTTTATACGATGGAAAAGCTGTTAGATTTATATTGCATATTATGCTTCTGGCATTGAATTCTAAGTCCCTAGCTGTTCCATCTGGTGGAGCAACACCCTAGCGTTAAGCCTAGGTTGCCCGGAACGTAGAAATGTCCATTACTTCCACACTGGTTGTAAATATACATTACATACGAAGGAAAAGCTGTTGTACTTATATTGTAATTTATGCTTCTGGCGTTGACTTCTTAGGCCGT
Source organism: Calliopsis andreniformis (assembly GCF_051401765.1). NCBI lineage: Eukaryota > Metazoa > Arthropoda > Insecta > Hymenoptera > Andrenidae > Calliopsis > Calliopsis andreniformis. The sequence goes on from NC_135072.1 coordinate 17,909,617, forward strand.
AACTATTTGATCTGGTGGAGCACCGCCCTAGAGTGAAGCCTAGGTTGCCCGGAACGTAGAACATACCATTACCTTCACACTGGTTGCAATTATTCCTGTTATACGATGGAAGAACTGTTGCACCTTTATTGTATTTAATGCTTCTGGCGTTGACTTCACAGGCCCTAACTATTCGATCTGGTGGAGCAACGTCCTAGAGTGAAGCCTAGGTTGACCGGAACGTAGAAATGACCATAACTTTCACACTGGTTACCATTATACGTTTTATACGATGGAAAAGCTGTTGTATTTATATCGTATTTTATGCTTCTGGCGTTGACTTCTTAGGCCCTAGCTATTCCATTTGGTGGAGCAACGCCCTAGGGTGAAGCCTAGGTTGCCCTGGAAGTAGAAATGACCATAACCTTCACACTGGTTGCTATTATTCGTTTTATACGATGGAAAAGCTGTTAGATTTATATTGCATATTATGCTTCTGGCATTGAATTCTAAGTCCCTAGCTATTCCATCTGGTGGAGCAACACCCTAGCGTTAAGCCTAGGTTGCTCGGAACGTAGAAATGTCCATTACTTCCACACTGGTTGTAAATATACATTACATGCGATGGAAAAGCTGTGTACTTATATTGTAATTTATGCTTCTGGCGTTGACTTCTTAGGCCCTAGCTATTTGATCTGGTGGCGCAACGCCCTAGAGTGAAGCCTAGGTTGCCCGGTACGTTGAAATGACCATAACTTTCACACTGGTTGCTATTATTCCTTTTATACGATGGAAAAGCTGTTAAATTTATATTGCAGTTTATGCTTCTGGCATTGAATTCTAAGTCCCTAGCAATTCCATCTGGTGGACCAACACCCTAGAGTGAAGCCTAGGTTACCCGGAACGTAGAAATGACCAGTACTTTCAGACTGGTTGCAGTTATTCGTTTTATACAATGGAAAAACTGTTCTATTTATTTTGCATTTTATGCTTCGGGCGTTGAATTCTAAGTCCCTAGCAATTCCATCTGGTGGAGCAACACCCTAGAGTGAAGCTTAGGTTTCCCGGAACGTAGAAGTGACCATTACTTCCACACTGTTTGCAAATATACATTATATACGATGGAAAAGCTGTTGTACTTATATTGTAATTTATGCTTCTGGCGTTGACTTCTTAGGCCGTAACTAATTGATCTGGTGGAGCACCGCCCTAGAGTGAAGCCTAGGTTGCCCGGAACGTAGAAATGACCATAATATTCACACTGGTTGCCATTAATCGTTTTCTACGATGGAAAAGCTGTTGTATTTATATCGTATTTTATGCTTCTGGCGTTGACTTCTTAGGCCCTAACTATTCGATCTGGTGGAGCAACGCCCTAGAGTGAAGCCTAGGTTGCTCGGAACGTAGAAATGACCATTACCTTCACACTGTTTGCAATTATTCATTTTATAAGATGGCAAAGCTGTAGTATTTAGATTGTATTTTATGCTTCCGGCGTTAACTTCTAAGGCCGTAGCTATCAGATGTGGAGCAGCAACGCCCTAGAGTGACACGTAGGTTGCCAGGCACGTAGAAATGACCATTACTTTCACAATGTTCGCAATTATTCATTTCATACGATGGAAAAACTGTTGTACTTATATTGTATTTTATCCTTCTGGCGTTGAGTTCTAAGTCCCTAGCTATTCGGTCTGGTGGAGCAACGCCCAAGAGTGCAGCCTAGGTTGCCCGGAACGTAGAAATGACCATTACTATCACAATGTCTGCAATTATTCATTTCATACGATGGAAAAACTGTTGTACTTATATTGTATTTTATCCTTCTGGCGTTGAGTTCTAAGTCCCTAGCTATTCGGTCTGGTGGAGCAACGCCCTAGTGTGAAACCTAGGTTACCCGGAACGTAGAAATGACCATTACTTTCACAATGTCTGCAATTATTCATTTCATACGATGGAAAAACTGTTGTACTTATATTGTATTTTATCCTTCTGGCGTTGAATTCTAAGTCCCTAGCTATTCGGCCTGGTGGAGCAACGCCCTAGTGTGAAACCTAGGTTACCCGGAACGTAGAAATGACCCGTACTTTCAGACTGGTTGCTGTTATTCGTTTCATACGATGGAAAAGCTGTTATATTTATTTTGCATTTTATGCTACGGGCGTTGACTTCTAAGGCCTTAGCTATTCCATCTGGTGGAGCAACACCCTAGAGTGCAGCCTAGGTTGCCCGGAACGTAGAAATGACCATTACTTTCACAATGTTCGCAATCACTCATTTCATACGATGGAAAAACTGTTGTACTTATATTGTATTTTATGCTTCGGGCGTTGACTTCTAAGGCCCTAACTATTCGATCCGGTGGAGGAAGGCCCTAGACTGAAGCCTAGGTTTCCCGGAACGTAGAAATGACCATAACATTCACACTGGTTGCAATTATTCATTTTATAAAATGGCAAAGCTGTTGTATTTATACTGTATTTTATGCTTCCGGCGTTAACTTCCAAGGCCGCAGCTATCAGATGTGGAGCAGCAACGCCCTAGAGTGACACGTAGGTTGCCAGGCACGTAGAAATGACAATTACTTTCACAATGTTCGCAATCATTCATTTTATACGATGGAAAAGCTGTTGTACTTATATTGTATTTTATGCTTCGGGCGTTGACTTCTAAGGCCCTAACTATTCGATTTGGTGGAGCAACGCCCTACAGTGAAGCCTAGGTTGCCCGGAACGTAGAAATGACCAGTTCTTTCAGACTGGTTGCTGTTATTCGTTTCATACGATGGAAAAGCTGTTATATTTATTTTGCATTTTATGCTTCGGGCGTTGACTTCTAAGGCCCTAGCTATTCCATCTGGTGGAGCAACACCCTAGAGTGCAGCCTAGGTTGCCCGGAACGTAGAAATGACTATTACTTTCACACTGTATGCAATTATTCATTTTATACGATGGAAAAGCTGTTGTATTTATAATGTATTTTATGCTCCTGGCGTCGACTTCTAAAGCCGTAGCTATTAGATGTGGTGGAGCAACGCCCTAGAGAGACACCTGGGTTGACCGGAACGTAGAAATGACCATTACTTTCACAATGACTGCAATTATTCATTTTATACGATGGAAAAACTTTTGTACTTATATTGTATTTTATCCTTCTGGCGTTGAGTTCGAAGTCCCTAGCTATTCGATCTGGTGGAGCAACGACCTGGTGTGAAACCTAGGTTACCCGGAACGTAGAAATGACCAGTACTTTCAGACTGGTTGCAGTTATTCGTTTTATACAATGGAAAAACTGTTCTATTTATTTTGCATTTTATGCTTCGGGCGTTGAATTCTAAGTCCCTAGCAATTCCATCTGGTGGAGCAACACCCTACAGTGAAGCCTAGGTTGCACGGAACGTAGAAGTGACCATTACTTCCACACTGGTTGTAAATATACATTACATACGAAGGAAAAGCTGTTGTACTTATATTGTAATTTATGCTTCTGGCGTTGACTTCTTAGGCCGTAACTATTTGATCTGGTGGAGCACCGCCCTAGAGTGAAGCCTAGGTTGCCCGGAACGTAGAACATACCATTACCTTCACACTGGTTGCAATTATTCCTGTTATACGATGGAAGAACTGTTGCACCTTTATTGTATTTAATGCTTCTGGCGTTGACTTCACAGGCCCTAACTATTCGATCTGGTGGAGCAACGTCCTAGAGTGAAGCCTAGGTTGACCGGAACGTAGAAATGACCATAACTTTCACACTGGTTACCATTATACGTTTTATACGATGGAAAAGCTGTTGTATTTATATCGTATTTTATGCTTCTGGCGTTGACTTCTTAGGCCCTAGCTATTCCATTTGGTGGAGCAACGCCCTAGGGTGAAGCCTAGGTTGCCCTGGAAGTAGAAATGACCATAACCTTCACACTGGTTGCTATTATTCGTTTTATACGATGGAAAAGCTGTTAGATTTATATTGCATATTATGCTTCTGGCATTGAATTCTAAGTCCCTAGCTATTCCATCTGGTGGAGCAACACCCTAGCGTTAAGCCTAGGTTGCTCGGAACGTAGAAATGTCCATTACTTCCACACTGGTTGTAAATATACATTACATGCGATGGAAAAGCTGTGTACTTATATTGTAATTTATGCTTCTGGCGTTGACTTCTTAGGCCCTAGCTATTTGATCTGGTGGCGCAACGCCCTAGAGTGAAGCCTAGGTTGCCCGGTACGTTGAAATGACCATAACTTTCACACTGGTTGCTATTATTCCTTTTATACGATGGAAAAGCTGTTAAATTTATATTGCAGTTTATGCTTCTGGCATTGAATTCTAAGTCCCTAGCAATTCCATCTGGTGGACCAACACCCTAGAGTGAAGCCTAGGTTACCCGGAACGTAGAAATGACCAGTACTTTCAGACTGGTTGCAGTTATTCGTTTTATACAATGGAAAAACTGTTCTATTTATTTTGCATTTTATGCTTCGGGCGTTGAATTCTAAGTCCCTAGCAATTCCATCTGGTGGAGCAACACCCTAGAGTGAAGCCTAGGTTTCCCGGAACGTAGAAGTGACCATTACTTCCACACTGTTTGCAAATATACATTATATACGATGGAAAAGCTGTTGTACTTATATTGTAATTTATGCTTCTGGCGTTGACTTCTTAGGCCGTAACTATTTGATCTGGTGGAGCACCGCCCTAGAGTGAAGCCTAGGTTGCCCGGAACGTAGAAATGACCATAATATTCACACTGGTTGCCATTAATCGTTTTCTACGATGGAAAAGCTGTTGTATTTATATCGTATTTTATGCTTCTGGCGTTGACTTCTTAGGCCCTAACTATTCGATCTGGTGGAGCAACGCCCTAGAGTGAAGCCTAGGTTGCTCGGAACGTAGAAATGACCATTACCTTCACACTGTTTGCAATTATTCATTTTATAAGATGGCAAAGCTGTAGTATTTAGATTGTATTTTATGCTTCCGGCGTTAACTTCTAAGGCCGTAGCTATCAGATGTGGAGCAGCAACGCCCTAGAGTGACACGTAGGTTGCCAGGCACGTAGAAATGACCATTACTTTCACAATGTTCGCAATCATTCATTTTATACGATGGAAAAACTGTTGTACTTATATTGTATTTTATGCTTCGGGCGTTGACTTCTAAGGCCCTAACTATTCGATCTGGTGGAGCAACGCCCTAGAGTGAAGCCTAGGTTGCCCGGAACGTAGAACATACCATTACCTTCACACTGGTTGCAATTATTCCTGTTATACGATGGAAAAACTGTTGCACCTTTATTGTATTTGATGCTTCTGGCGTTGACTTCACAGGCCCTAACTATTCGATCTGGTGGAGCAACGCCCTAGAGTGACACCTAGGTTGACCGGAACGTAGAAATGACCATAACTTTCACACTGGTTACCATTATACGTTTTATACGATGGAAATGCTGTTGTATTTATATCGTATTTTATGCTTCTGGCCCCCGACTTCTTAGGCCCTAACTATTCCATTTGGTGGAACAACGCCCTAGGGTGAAGCCTAGGTTGCCCGGGAAGTAGAAATGACCATAACCTTCACACTGGTTGCTATTATTCGTTTTATACGGTGGAAAAGCTGTTAGATTTATATTGCATATTATGCTTCTGGCATTGAATTCTAAGTCCCTAGCTATTCCATCTGGTGGAGCAACACCCTAGCGTTAAGCCTAGGTTGCCCGGAACGTAGAAATGTCCATTACTTCCACACTGGTTGTAAATATACATTACATACGATGGAAAAGCTGTTGTACTCATATTGTAATTTATGCTTCTGGCGTTGACTTCTTAGGCCCTGGCTATTTGATCTGGTGGCGCAACGCCCTAGAGTGAAGCCTAAGTTGCCCGGTACGTTGAAATGACCATAACTTTCACACTGATGCTATTATTCCTTTTATACGATGGAAAAGCTGTTAAATTTATATTGCAGTTTATGCTTCTGGCATTGAATTCTAAGTCCCTAGCAATTCCATCTGGTGGAGCAACACCCTAGAGTGACACGTAGGTTGCCCGGAACGTAGAAATGACCATTACCTTCACAATGTTCGCAATCATTCATTTTATACGATGGAAAAGCTGTTGTACTTATATTGTATTTTATGCTTCGGGCGTTGACTTCTAAGGCCCTAACTATTCGATTTGGTGGAGCAACGCCCTACAGTGAAGCCTAGGTTGCCCGGAACGTAGAAATGACCAGTTCTTTCAGACTGGTTGCTGTTATTCGTTTCATACGATGGAAAAGCTGTTATATTTATTTTGCATTTTATGCTTCGGGCGTTGACTTCTAAGGCCCTAGCTATTCCATCTGGTGGAGCAACACCCTAGAGTGCAGCCTAGGTTGCCCGGAACGTAGAAATGACTATTACTTTCACACTGTATGCAATTATTCATTTTATACGATGGAAAAGCTGTTGTATTTATAATGTATTTTATGCTCCTGGCGTCGACTTCTAAAGCCGTAGCTATTAGATGTGGTGGAGCAACGCCCTAGAGAGACACCTGGGTTGACCGGAACGTAGAAATGACCATTACTTTCACAATGACTGCAATTATTCATTTTATACGATGGAAAAACTTTTGTACTTATATTGTATTTTATCCTTCTGGCGTTGAGTTCGAAGTCCCTAGCTATTCGATCTGGTGGAGCAACGACCTGGTGTGAAACCTAGGTTACCCGGAACGTAGAAATGACCAGTACTTTCAGACTGGTTGCAGTTATTCGTTTTATACAATGGAAAAACTGTTCTATTTATTTTGCATTTTATGCTTCGGGCGTTGAATTCTAAGTCCCTAGCAATTCCATCTGGTGGAGCAACACCCTACAGTGAAGCCTAGGTTGCACGGAACGTAGAAGTGACCATTACTTCCACACTGGTTGTAAATATACATTACATACGAAGGAAAAGCTGTTGTACTTATATTGTAATTTATGCTTCTGGCGTTGACTTCTTAGGCCGTAACTATTTGATCTGGTGGAGCACCGCCCTAGAGTGAAGCCTAGGTTGCCCGGAACGTAGAACATACCATTACCTTCACACTGGTTGCAATTATTCCTGTTATACGATGGAAGAACTGTTGCACCTTTATTGTATTTAATGCTTCTGGCGTTGACTTCACAGGCCCTAACTATTCGATCTGGTGGAGCAACGTCCTAGAGTGAAGCCTAGGTTGACCGGAACGTAGAAATGACCATAACTTTCACACTGGTTACCATTATACGTTTTATACGATGGAAAAGCTGTTGTATTTATATCGTATTTTATGCTTCTGGCGTTGACTTCTTAGGCCCTAGCTATTCCATTTGGTGGAGCAACGCCCTAGGGTGAAGCCTAGGTTGCCCTGGAAGTAGAAATGACCATAACCTTCACACTGGTTGCTATTATTCGTTTTATACGATGGAAAAGCTGTTAGATTTATATTGCATATTATGCTTCTGGCATTGAATTCTAAGTCCCTAGCTATTCCATCTGGTGGAGCAACACCCTAGCGTTAAGCCTAGGTTGCTCGGAACGTAGAAATGTCCATTACTTCCACACTGGTTGTAAATATACATTACATGCGATGGAAAAGCTGTGTACTTATATTGTAATTTATGCTTCTGGCGTTGACTTCTTAGGCCCTAGCTATTTGATCTGGTGGCGCAACGCCCTAGAGTGAAGCCTAGGTTGCCCGGTACGTTGAAATGACCATAACTTTCACACTGGTTGCTATTATTCCTTTTATACGATGGAAAAGCTGTTAAATTTATATTGCAGTTTATGCTTCTGGCATTGAATTCTAAGTCCCTAGCAATTCCATCTGGTGGACCAACACCCTAGAGTGAAGCCTAGGTTACCCGGAACGTAGAAATGACCAGTACTTTCAGACTGGTTGCAGTTATTCGTTTTATACAATGGAAAAACTGTTCTATTTATTTTGCATTTTATGCTTCGGGCGTTGAATTCTAAGTCCCTAGCAATTCCATCTGGTGGAGCAACACCCTAGAGTGAAGCCTAGGTTTCCCGGAACGTAGAAGTGACCATTACTTCCACACTGTTTGCAAATATACATTATATACGATGGAAAAGCTGTTGTACTTATATTGTAATTTATGCTTCTGGCGTTGACTTCTTAGGCCGTAACTATTTGATCTGGTGGAGCACCGCCCTAGAGTGAAGCCTAGGTTGCCCGGAACGTAGAAATGACCATAATATTCACACTGGTTGCCATTAATCGTTTTCTACGATGGAAAAGCTGTTGTATTTATATCGTATTTTATGCTTCTGGCGTTGACTTCTTAGGCCCTAACTATTCGATCTGGTGGAGCAACGCCCTAGAGTGAAGCCTAGGTTGCTCGGAACGTAGAAATGACCATTACCTTCACACTGTTTGCAATTATTCATTTTATAAGATGGCAAAGCTGTAGTATTTAGATTGTATTTTATGCTTCCGGCGTTAACTTCTAAGGCCGTAGCTATCAGATGTGGAGCAGCAACGCCCTAGAGTGACACGTAGGTTGCCAGGCACGTAGAAATGACCATTACTTTCACAATGTTCGCAATCATTCATTTTATACGATGGAAAAACTGTTGTACTTATATTGTATTTTATGCTTCGGGCGTTGACTTCTAAGGCCCTAACTATTCGATCTGGTGGAGCAACGCCCTAGAGTGAAGCCTAGGTTGCCCGGAACGTAGAACATACCATTACCTTCACACTGGTTGCAATTATTCCTGTTATACGATGGAAAAACTGTTGCACCTTTATTGTATTTGATGCTTCTGGCGTTGACTTCACAGGCCCTAACTATTCGATCTGGTGGAGCAACGCCCTAGAGTGACACCTAGGTTGACCGGAACGTAGAAATGACCATAACTTTCACACTGGTTACCATTATACGTTTTATACGATGGAAATGCTGTTGTATTTATATCGTATTTTATGCTTCTGGCCCCCGACTTCTTAGGCCCTAACTATTCCATTTGGTGGAACAACGCCCTAGGGTGAAGCCTAGGTTGCCCGGGAAGTAGAAATGACCATAACCTTCACACTGGTTGCTATTATTCGTTTTATACGGTGGAAAAGCTGTTAGATTTATATTGCATATTATGCTTCTGGCATTGAATTCTAAGTCCCTAGCTATTCCATCTGGTGGAGCAACACCCTAGCGTTAAGCCTAGGTTGCCCGGAACGTAGAAATGTCCATTACTTCCACACTGGTTGTAAATATACATTACATACGATGGAAAAGCTGTTGTACTCATATTGTAATTTATGCTTCTGGCGTTGACTTCTTAGGCCCTGGCTATTTGATCTGGTGGCGCAACGCCCTAGAGTGAAGCCTAAGTTGCCCGGTACGTTGAAATGACCATAACTTTCACACTGATGCTATTATTCCTTTTATACGATGGAAAAGCTGTTAAATTTATATTGCAGTTTATGCTTCTGGCATTGAATTCTAAGTCCCTAGCAATTCCATCTGGTGGAGCAACACCCTAGAGTGACACGTAGGTTGCCCGGAACGTAGAAATGACCATTACCTTCACAATGTTCGCAATCATTCATTTTATACGATGGAAAAGCTGTTGTACTTATATTGTATTTTATGCTTCGGGCGTTGACTTCTAAGGCCCTAACTATTCGATTTGGTGGAGCAACGCCCTACAGTGAAGCCTAGGTTGCCCGGAACGTAGAAATGACCAGTACTTTCACACTGGTTACAGTTATTCGTTTTATACAATAGAAAAACTGTTCTATTTATTTTGCATATTATGCTTCGGGCGTTGGCTTCTAAGGCCCTAACTATTCGAACTGGTGGAGCAACGCCCTAGAGTGAAGCCTAGGTTGCCCGGAAAGTGGAAATGACCATAACTTTCACACTGGTTGCTATTATTCGTTTTATACGACGGAAAAGCTGTTATATTTATATTGCATTTTATGCTTCTGGCATTGAATTCTAAGTCCCTAGCTATTCCATCTGGTGGAGCAACACCCTAGCGTTAAGCCTAGGTTGCCCGGGACGTAGAAATGTCCATTACTTCCACACTGGTTGTAAATATACATTACATACGATGGAAAAGCTGTTGTACTTATATTGTAATTTATGCTTCTGGCGTTGACTTCTTAGGCCCTGGCTATTTGATCTGGTGGCGCAACGCCCTAGAGTGAAGCCTAAGTTGCCCGGTACGTTGAAATGACCATAACTTTCACACTGATGCTATTATTCCTTTTATACGATGGAAAAGCTGTTAAATTTATATTGCAGTTTATGCTTCTGGCATTGAATTCTAAGTCCCTAGCAATTCCATCTGGTGGAGCAACACCCTAGAGTGAAGCCTAGGTTACCCGGAACGTAGAAATGACCAGTACTTTCAGACTGGTTGCAGTTATTCGTTTTATACAATGGAAAAACTGTTCTATTTATTTTGCATTTTATGCTTCGGGCGTTGAATTCTAAGTCCCTAGCAATTCCATCTGGTGGAGCAACACCCTAGAGTGAAGCCTAGGTTTCCCGGAACGTAGAAGTGACCATTACTTCCACACTGTTTGCAAATATACATTATATACGATGGAAAAGCTGTTGTACTTATATTGTAATTTATGCTTCTGGCGTTGACTTCTTAGGCCGTAACTATTTGATCTGGTGGAGCACCGCCCTAGAGTGAAGCCTAGGTTGCCCGGAACGTAGAAATGACCATAACATTCACACTGGTTGCCATTAATCGTTTTCTACGATGGAAAAGCTGTTGTATTTATATCGTATTTTATGCTTCTGGCGTTGACTTCTTAGGCCCTAACTATTCGATCTGGTGGAGCAACGCCCTAGAGTGAAGCCTAGGTTGCTCGGAACGTAGAAATGACCATTACCTTCACACTGTTTGCAATTATTAATTTTATAAGATGGCAAAGCTGTAGTATTTAGATTGTATTTTATGCTTCCGGCGTTAGCTTCTAAGGCCGTAGCTATCAGATGTGGAGCAGCAACGCCCTAGAGTGACACGTAGGTTGCCAGGCACGTAGAAATGACCATTACTTTCACAATGTTCGCAATCATTCATTTTATACGATGGAAAAACTGTTGTACTTATATTGTATTTTATGCTTCGGGCGTTGACTTCTAAGGCCCTAACTATTCGATCTGGTGGAGCAACGACCTAGAGTGAAGCCTAGGTTGCCCGGAACGTAGAAATGACCATAACTTTCACACTGGTTGCTATTATTCGTTTTAAACGATGGAATAGCTGTTACATTTATATTGCATTTTACGCTTCTGGCATTGAATTCTAAGTCTCTATCTGTTCCATCTGGTGGAGCAACACCCTAGAGTGCAGCCTAGGTTGCCCGGAACGTAGAAATGACCATTACTTTCACAATGTCTGCAATTATTCATTTCATACGATGGAAAAACTGTTGTACTTATATTGTATTTTATCCTTCTGGCGTTGAGTTCTAAGTCCCTAGCTATTCGGTCTGGTGGAGCAACGCCCTAGAGTGAAGCCTAGGTTGCTCGGAACGTAGAAATGGCCATTACCTTCACACTGTCTGCAATTATTCATTTTATAAGATGGCAAAACTGTTGTACTTATATTGTATTTTATCCTTCTGGCGTTGAATTCTAAGTCCCTAGCTATTCGGTCTGGTGGAGCAACGCCCTAGTGTGAAACCTAGGTTACCCGGAACGTAGAAATGACCAGTACTTTCAGACTGGTTGCTGTTATTCGTTTCATACGATGGAAAAGCTGTTATATTTATTTTGCATTTTATGCTTCGGGCGTTGACTTCTAAGGCCTTAGCTATTCCATCTGGTGGAGCAACACCCTAGAGTGCAGCCTAGGTTGCCCGGAACGTAGAAATGACCATTACTTTCACAATGTTCGCAATCATTCATTTTATACGATGGAAAAACTGTTGTACTTATATTGTATTTTATGCTTCGGGCGTTGACTTCTAAGGCCCTAACTATTCGATTTGGTGGAGCAACGCCCTACAGTGAAGCCTAGGTTGCCCGGAACGTAGAAATGACCAGTACTTTCACACTGGTTACAGTTATTCGTTTTATACAATGGAAAAACTGTTCTATTTATTTTGCATATTATGCTTCGGGCGTTGGCTTCTAAGGCCCTAACTATTCGAACTGGTGGAGCAACGCCCTAGAGTGAAGCCTAGGTTGCCCGGAAAGTGGAAATGACCATAACTTTCACACTGGTTGCTATTATTCGTTTTATACGATGGAAAAGCTGTTATATTTATATTGCATTTTATGCTTCTGGCATTGAATTCTAAGTCCCTATCTATTCCATCTGGTGGAGCAACACCCTAGAGTGCAGCCTAGGTTGCCCGGAACGTAGAAATGACCATTACTTTCACAATGTCTGCAATTATTCATTTCATACGATGGAAAAACTGTTGTACTTATATTGTATTTTATCCTTCTGGCGTTGAATTCTAAGTCCCTAGCTATTCGATCTGGTGGAGCAACGCCCTAGTGTGAAACCTAGGTTACCCGGAACGTAGAAATGACCATTACTTTCACACTGTTTGCAATTATTCATTTTATACGATGGAAAAACTTTTGTTCGTATATTGTATTTTATCCTTCTGGCGTAGAAGTCGAAGTCCCTAGCTATTCGATCTGGTGGGGAAACGCCCTAGTGTGAAACCTAGGTTACCCGGAACGTAGAAATGACCAGTACTTTCAGACTGGTTGCTGTTATTCGTTTCATACGATGGAAAAGCTGTTATATTTATTTTGCATTTTATGCTTCGGGCGTTGACTTCTAAGGCCTTAGCTATTCCATCTGGTGGAGCAACACCCTAGAGTGCAGCCTCGGTTGCCCGGAACGTAGAAATGACCATTACTTTCACAATGTCCGCAATCATTCATTTTATACGATGGAAAAACTGTTGTACTTATATTGTATTTTATGCTTCGGGCGTTGACTTCTAAGGCCCTAACTATTCGATTTGGTGGAGCAACGCCCTACAGTGAAGCCTAGATTACCCGGAACGTAGCAATGACCAGTACTATCACACTGTTTGCAGTTATTCCTGTTATACGATGCAAAGCTGTTGCATCTTTATGGAATTTTATGCTTCTGGCGTTGACTTCTAAGGCCCCAACTATTCGATCTGGTGGAGGAAGGCCCTAGACTGAAGCCTAGGTTTCCCGGAACGTAGAAATGACCATAACATTCACACTGGTTGCAATTATTCATTTTATAAGATGGCAAAGCTGTTGTATTTATATTGTATTTTATGCTTCCGGCGTTAACTTCTAAGGCCGTAGCTATCAGATCTGGAGCAGCAACGCCCTAGAGTGACACGTAGGTTGCCAGGCACGTAGAAATGACCATTACTTTCACAATGTTCGCAATCATTCATTTTATACGATGGAAAAGCTGTTGTATTTATATCGTATTTTATGCTTCTGGCGTTGACTTCTTAAGCCCTAACTATTCGATCTGGTGGAGCAACGCCCTAGAGTGAAGCCTAGGCTGCTCGGAACGTAGAAATGGCCATTACCTTCACACTGTTTGCAATTATTCGTTTTATACGATGGCAAAGCTGTTGTACTTATATTGTATTTTATGCTTCGGGCGTTGACTTCTAAGGCCCCAGCTATTCGATCTGGTGGAGCAACGCCCTAGTGTGAAGCCTAGGTTACACGGAACGTAGAAATGTCCAGTACTTTCAGACTGGTTGCTGTTATTCGTTACATACGATGGAAAAGCTGTTATATTTATTTTGCATTTTATGCTTCGGGCGTTGACTTCTAAGGCCCTAGCTATTCCATCTGGTGGAGCAACACCCTAGAGTGCAGCCTAGGTTAACCGGAACGTAGAAATGACCATTACTTTCACACTGTTTGGAATTATTCATTTTATACGATGGAAAAGCTGTTGTATTTATATTGTATTTTATGCTCCTGGCGTTGCCTTCTTAGGCCCTAACAGTTCGATCTGGTGGAACAACGCCCTAGAGTGAAGCCTAGGTTACCCGGAACGTAGAAATGACCAGTACTTTCACACTGTTTGCAGATACTCCTGCTATACGATGGAAAAAATGTTGCATCTTTATTGAATTTTATGCTTCTGGCGTTGACTTCTAAGGCACTAACTATTCTATCTGGTGGAGCAACGCTCTAGAGTGAAGCCTAGGTTGCCCGGATCGTTGAAATGACCATCACTTTCTAACTGGTTGCAATTATTCCTGTTATATGATGGAAAAACTGTTGTATTTTTATTGCATTTTATGCTTCGGGCATTGACTTCTTAGGTCCTAACTATTCAATCTGTACGAGCAACGCCCTAGAGTGAAGCCTAGGTTGCCCGGAACGTAGAATCGGCCATCACTTTCAAACTGGTTGCAATTATTCCTGTTATATGATGGAAACACTGTTGTACTTTTATTGCATTTTATGCTTCGGGCATTGACTTCTGAGGCCGTAGCTATTCGATGTGGTGGATGAACGCCATAGAGTGAAGTCGAGGTTGCTCGGAACGAAGAAATGACCATAACTTTCATACTGGTTGCATTCATTCGTTTTATATGATGGAAGAACTGTTGTATTTATATTGTATTTTATGCTGCTGGCGTTCACTTCTTAGGACCTAACTATTCAATCTGGTGGAACAACGCCCTGGGGTGAAGCCTAGGTTGCCCGGAACGTAGAAATGACCATCACTTCCATACGGGTAGCAATTATTCGTTTTATACGATGGAAAAACTGTTGTATTTATATTGTATTTTATGCTTCTGGCGTTGACTTCTAAGGCACTAACTATTCGATCTGGTGGAGCAACGCCCTAGAGTGAAGCCTAGATTACCCGGAACGTAGTAATGACTAGTACTATCACACTGTTTGCAGTTATTCCTGTTATACGATGGAAAGCTGTTGCATCTTTATCGTATTTTATGCTTCTGGCGTTGACTTCTAAGGCCCTAACTATTCGATCTGGTGGAGCAACGCCCTAGAGTGAAGCCTAGGTTGCTCGGAACGTAGAAATGGCCATTACCTTCACACTGTTTGCAATTATGCATTTTATACGATGGCAAAGCTGTTGTACTTATATTGTATTTTATGCTTTGGGCGTTGACTTCTAAGGCCCTAACTATTCGATTTGGGTGGAGCAACGCCCTACAGTGAAGACTTGGTTGACCGGAACGTAGAAATGACCATTACTTTCACAATGTCTGCAATTATTCATTTTAAAAGATGGCAAAGCTGTTGTATTTATATTGTATTTTATGCTTCGGGCGTTGACTTCTAAGGCCCTAACTATTCGATTTGGCGGAGCAACGCCCTACAGTGAAGCCTAGGTTGCCCGGAACGTAGAAGTGACCATTACTTCCACACTGTTTGCAAATATACATTATATACGATGTAAAAGCTGTTGTACTCATATTGTAATTTATGCTTCTGGTGTTGACTTGTTAGGCCCTAACTATTTGATCTGGTGGAGCACCGCCCTAGAGTGAAGCCTAGGTTGCTCGGAACGTAGAAATGGCAATTACCTTCACACTGTTTGCAATTATTCATTTTATACGATGGAAAAGCTGTTGTATTTATATTGTATTTTATGCCCCTGGCGTTGACTTCTAAGTCCCTAGCTATTCGATCTGGTGGAGCACCGCCCTAGTGTGTAACCTAGGTTACCCGGAACGTAGAAATGTCCAGTACTTTCAGACTGGTTGCTGTTATTCGTTTCATACGATGGAAAAGCTGTTATATTTATTTTGCATTTTATGCTTCGGGCGTTGACTTCTAAGGCCCTAGCTATTCGAACTGGTGGAGCAACACCCTAGAGTGCAGCCTAGGTTGCTCGGAACGTAGAAATGACCATTACTTTCACACTGTTTGCAATTATTCGTTTTATACGATGGAAAAGCTGTTATATTTATATTGCATTTTATGCTTCTGGCATTGAATTCTAAGTCCCTATCTATTCCATCTGGTGGAGCAACACCCTAGAGTGCAGCCTAGGTTGCCCGGAACGTAGAAATGACCATTACTTTCACAATGTCTGCAATTATTCATTTCATACGATGGAAAAACTGTTGTACTTATATTGTATTTTATCCTTCTGGCGTTGAATTCTAAGTCCCTAGCTATTCGATCTGGTGGAGCAACGCCCTAGTGTGAAACCTAGGTTACCCGGAACGTAGAAATGACCATTACTTTCACACTGTTTGCAATTATTCATTTTATACGATGGAAAAACTTTTGTTCGTATATTGTATTTTATCCTTCTGGCGTTGAAGTCGAAGTCCCTAGCTATTCGATCTGGTGGGGAAACGCCCTAGTGTGAAACCTAGGTTACCCGGAACGTAGAAATGACCAGTACTTTCAGACTGGTTGCTGTTATTCGTTTCATACGATGGAAAAGCTGTTATATTTATTTTGCATTTTATGCTTCGGGCGTTGACTTCTAAGGCCTTAGCTATTCCATCTGGTGGAGCAACACCCTAGAGTGCAGCCTAGGTTGCCCGGAACGTAGAAATGACCATTACTTTCACAATGTTCGCAATCATTCATTTTATACGATGGAAAAACTGTTGTACTTATATTGTATTTTATGCTTCGGGCGTTGACTTCTAAGGCCCTAACTATTCGATTTGGTGGAGCAACGCCCTACAGTGAAGCCTAGATTACCCGGAACGTAGCAATGACCAGTACTATCACACTGTTTGCAGTTATTCCTGTTATACGATGCAAAGCTGTTGCATCTTTATGGAATTTTATGCTTCTGGCGTTGACTTCTAAGGCCCTAACTATTCGATCTGGTGGAGGAAGGCCCTAGACTGAAGCCTAGGTTTCCCGGAACGTAGAAATGACCATAACATTCACACTGGTTGCAATTATTCATTTTATAAGATGGCAAAGCTGTTGTATTTATATTGTATTTTATGCTTCCGGCGTTAACTTCTAAGGCCGTAGCTATCAGATGTGGAGCAGCAACGCCCTAGAGTGACACGTAGGTTGCCAGGCACGTAGAAATGACCATTACTTTCTAAGTCCCTATCTATTCCATCTGGTGGAGCAACACCCTAGAGTGCAGCCTAGGTTGCCCGGAACGTAGAAATGACCATTAGTTTCACAATGTCTGCAATTATTCATTTCATACGATGGAAAAACTGTTGTACTTATATTGTATTTTACCCTTCTGGCGTTGAATTCTAAGACCCTAGCTATTCGATCTGGTGGAGCAACGCCCTGGTGTGAAACCTAGGTTACCCGGAACGTAGAAATGACCAGTACTTTCAGACTGGTTGCTGTTATTCGTTTCATACGATGGAAAAGCTGTTATATTTATTTTGCATTTTATGCTTCGGGCGTTGACTTCTAAGGCCCTAGCTATTCCATCTGGTGGAGCAACACCCTAGAGTGCAGCCTAGGTTGCCCGGAACGTAGAAATGACCATTACTTTCACACTGTTTGCAATGATTCATTTTATACGATGGAAAAGCTGTTGTATTTATATTGTATTTTATGCTCCTGGCGTTGACTTCTAAAGCCGTAGCTATTACATGTGGTGGAGCCACGCCCTAGAGTGATACCTAGGTTGACTGGAACGTAGAAATGACCATTACTTTCACAATGTCTGCAATTATTCATTTTATACGATGGACAAACTTTTGTTCTTATATTGTATTTTATCCTTCTGGCGTTGAAGTCGAAGTCCCTAGCTATTCGATCTGGTGGAGCAACGCCCTAGTGTGAAACCTAGGTTACCCGGAACGTAGAAATGACCAGTGCTTTCAGACTGGTTGCAGTTATTCGTTTTATACAATGGAAAAACTGTCCTATTTATTTTGCATTTTCTGCTTCGGGCGTTGACTTCTAAGGCCCTAGCTATTCCATCTGGTGGAGCAACACCCTCGAGTGCAGCCTAGGTTGCCCGGAACGTAGAAATGACCATTACTTTCACACTGTTTGCAATTATTCATTTTATACGATGGAAAAGCTGTTGTATTTATATTGTATTTTATGCTTCGGGCGTTGACTTCTAAGGCCCTAACTATTCGATTTGGTGGAGCAACGCCCTACAGTGAAGCCTAGATTACCCGGAACGTAGTAATGACCAGTACTATCACACTGTTTGCAGTTATTCCTGTTATACGATGCAAAGCTGTTGTATCTTTATGGAATTTTATGCCTCTGGCGTTGACTTCTAAGGCCCTAACTATTCGATCTGGTGGAGGAAGGCCCTAGACTGAAGCCTAGGTTTCCCGGAACGTAGAAATGACCATAACATTCACACTGGTTGCAATTATTCATTTTATAAGATGGCAAAGCTGTTGTATTTATATTGTATTTTATGCTTCGGGTGTTGACTTCTAAGGCCCTAACTATTCGATTTGGTGGAGCAACGCCCTACAGTGAAGCCTAGGTTGCCCGGAACGTAGAAATGACCAGTACTTTCACACTGGTTACAGTTATTCGTTTTATACAATGGAAAAACTGTTCTATTTATTTTGCATATTATGCGTCGGGCGTTGACTTCTAAGGCCCTAACTATCCTATCTGGTGGAGCAACGCTCTAGAGTGAAGCCTAGGTTGCCCGGAACGTTGAAATGACCATCACTTTCAAACTGGTTGCAATTATTCCTGTTATATGATGGAAACACTGTTGTACTTTTATTGCATTTTATGCTTCGGACGTTGACTTCTGAGGCCGTAGCTATTCGATGTGGTGGATGAACGCCATAGAGTGAAGCCTAGGTTGCTCGGAACGAAGAAGTGACCATGACTTTCATACTGGTTGCAATCATTCGTTTTATATGATGGAAGAACTGTTGTATTTATATTGTATTTTATGCTGCTGGCGTTCACTTCTTAGGACCTAACTATTCAATCTGGTGGAACAACGCCCTGGGGTGAAGCCTAGGTTGCCCGGAACGTAGAAATGACCATAACTTTCACACTGGTTGCTATTATTCGTTTTATACGATGGAAAAACTGTTCTATTTATTTTGTATTTTATGCTTCGGACGTTGACTTCTAAGGCCCTAACTGTTTGATCTGGTGGAGTAACGCCCTGGAGTGAAGCCGAGGTCGCCCGGAACGTAGAAAGGACCATCACTTTCACACGGGTTGCAATTATTCCTGTTTTAGGATGGAAAGACTGTTGTATTTTTATTGTATTTTATGCTTCAGGCGTTGACTTCTTCGGCCCTAAATATTCGATCTGGTGGAACAGCGCCCTGGGGTGAAGCCTAGGTTGCCCGAAACGTAGAAATGACCATAACTTTCACGCTGGTTGCTATTATTCGTTTTATACGATGGAAAAGCTGTTGTATTTATATTGTATTTTATGCCCCTGGCGTTGACTTCTAAGTCCCTAGCTATTCGATCTGGTGGAGCAACGCCCTAGTGCGAAACCTAGGTTACCCGGAACGTAGAAATGTCCAGTACTTTCAGACTGGTTGCTGTTATTCGTTTCATACGATGGAAAAGCTGTTATACTTATTTTGCATTTTATGCTTCGGGCGTTGACTTCTAAGGCCCTAGTTATTCCATCTGGTGGAGCAACACCCTAGAGTGCAGCCTAGGTTACCCGGAACGTAGAAATGACCAGTACTTTCACACTGTTTGCAGTTATTCCTTTTATACGATGCAAAAGCTGTTGCATCTTTATTGAATTTTATGCTTCTGGCGTTGACTTCTAAGGCACTAACTATTCGAGCTGGTGGAGCAAGGCTCTACACTGAAGCCTAGGTTGCCCGGAACGTAGAAATGACCAGTACTTTCAGACTGGTTGCAGTTATTCGTTTTATACAATGGAAAAACTGTTCTATTTATTTTGCATTTTATGCTTCGGGCGTTGAATTCTAAGTCCCTAGCAATTGAATCTGGTGGAGCAACACCCTAGAGTGAAGCCTAGGTTGCCCGGAACGTAGAAGTGACCATTACTTCCACACTGTTTGCAAATATACATTATATACGGTTGAAAAGCTGTTGTACTTATATTGTAATTTACGCTTCTGGCGTTGACTTCTTAGGCCGTAACTATTTGATCTGGTGGAGCACCGCCCTAGAGTGAAGCCTAGGTTGCCCGGAACGTAGAACATACCATTACCTTCACACTGGTTGCAATTATTCCTGTTATACGATGGAAAAACTGTTGCACCTTTATTGTATTTAATGCTTCTGGCGTTGACTTCACAGGCCCTAACTATTCGATCTGGTGGCGCAACGTCCTAGAGTGAAGCCTAGGTTGCCCGGGACGTAGAAATGACCATAACTTTCACACTGGTAGCAATTATTCATTTTATACGATGGAAAAACTGTTGTACTTATATTGCATTTTATTCTTCTGGCGTTGAATTCTAAGTCCCTAGCTATTCGATCCGGTGGAGCAGCGCCCTAGAGTGAAGCCTAGATTACCCGGAACGTAGTAATGTCCAGTACTATCACACTGTTTGCAGTTATTCCTGTTATACGATGAAAAGCTCTTGCATCTTTATCGTATTTTATGCTTCTGGCGTTGACTTCTAAGGCCCTAACTATTCGAGCTGGTGGAGCAAGGCCCTACACTGAAGCCTAGGTTGCCCGGAACGTAGAAATGACCATAACATTCACACTGGTTGCCATTAACCGTTTTCTACGATGGAAAAGCTGTTGTCTATATATCGTATTTCATGCTTCTGGCGTTGACTTCTTAGGCCCCGACTATTCGATCTGGTGGAGCAACGCCCTAGAGTGAAGCCTAGGTTGCACGGAACGTAGAAATGACCATTACCTTCACACTGTTTGCAATTATTCCTGTTATATGATGGAAAAACTGTTGTATTTTTATTGCATTTTATGCTTCGGGCATTGACTTCTTAGGTCCTAACTATTCAATCTGTAGGAGCAACGCCCTAGAGTGAAGCCTAGGTTGCCCGGAACGTAGAATCGGCCATCACTTTCAAACTGGTTGCAATTATTCCTGTTATATGATGGAAACACTGTTGTACTTTTATTGCATTTTATGCTTCGGGCGTTGACTTCTGAGGCCGTAGCTATTCGATGTGGTGGATGAACGCCATAGAGTGAAGCCTAGGTTGCTCGGAATGAAGAAATGACCATAACTTTCATACTGGTTGCAATCATTCGTTTTTTATGATGGAAGAACTGTTGTATTTATATTGTATTTTATGCTGCTGGCGTTCACTTCTTAGGACCTAACTATTCAATCTGGTGGAGCAACGCCCTGGGGTGAAGCCTAGGTTGCCCAGAACGTAGAAATGACAATAACTTTCACACTGGTTGCTATTATTCGTTTTATACGATGGAAAAACTGTTCTATTTATTTTGTATTTTATGCTTCGGGCGTTGACTTCTAAGGCCCTAACTGTTTGATCTGGTGGAGTAACGCCCTAGAGTGAAGCCGAGGTCGCCCGGAACGTAGAAAGGACCATCACTTTCACACGGGTTGCAATTATTCCTGTTATAGGATGGAAATACTGTTGTATTTTTATTGTATTTTATGCTTCAGGCGTTGACTTCTGAGGTCGTAGCTATTCGATGTGGTGGAAGAACGCCATAGAGTGAAGCCTAGGTTGCCCGGAACGTAGAAATGACCAGAACTTTCATACTGGTTGCAATTATTCGTTTTATATGATGGAAAAACTGTTGTATTTATATTGTATTTTATGCTGCTGGGGTTCACTTCTTCGGCCCTAACTATCCGATCTGGTGGAACAACGCCCTGGGGTGAAGCCTAGGTAGCCCGAAACGTAGAAATGACCATAACTTTGACGCTGTTTCCTATTATTCGTTTTATACGATGGAAAAACTGTTATATTTATATTGTATTTTATGCTGCTGGCGTTCACTTCTTCGGCCCTAACTATTCGATCTGGTGGAACAACGCCCTGAGGTGAAGCCTAGGTTGCCCGAAACGTAGAAATGACCATAACTTTCACGCTGGTTGCTATTATTCGTTTTATACGATGGAAAAACTGTTATTTTTATATTGTGTTTTATGCTTCTGGCGTTGATTTCTTAGGCCCTAACTATTCAATCTGGTGGAACAACACCCTAGAGTGAGGCCTAGGTTGCCCGGAACGTAGAAATGACCATCACTTCCATACGGGTAGCAATTATTCGTTTTATACGATGGAAAAACTGTTGTATTTATATTGTATTTTATGCTTCTGGCGTTGACTTCTAAGGCACTAACTATTCGCTCTGGTGGAGCAACGCCCTAGAGTGAAGCCTAGGTTGCTCGGAACGTAGAAATGGCCATTACCTTCACACTGTTTGCAATTATTCATTTTATACGATGGCAAAGCTGTTGTACTTATATTGTATTTTATGCTTCGGGCGTTGACTTCTAAGGCCCTAACTATTCGATTTGGGTGGAGCAACGCCCTACAGTGAAGCCTTGGTTGCCCGGAACGTAGAAATGACCATTACTTTCACAATGTCTGCAATTATTCATTTTAAAAGATGGCAAAGCTGTTGTATTTATATTGTATTTTATGCTTCGGGCGTTGACTTCTAAGGCCCTAACTATTCGATTTGGTGGAGCAACGCCCTACAGTGAAGCCTAGGTTGCCCGGAACGTAGTAGTGACCATTACTTCCACACTGTTTGCAAATATACATTATATACGATGTAAAAGCTGTTGTACCCATATTGTAATTTATGCTTCTGGCGTTGACTTGTTAGGCCCTAACTATTTGATCTGGTGGAGCACCGCCCTAGAGTGAAGCCTAGGTTGCTCGGAACGTAGAAATGGCCATAACTTTCACACTGGTTGCTATTATTCGTTTTATACGATGGAAAAGCTGTTATATTTATATTGCATTTTATGCTTCTGGCATTGAATTCTAAGTCCCTATCTATTCCATCTGGTGGAGCAACACCCTAGAGTGCAGCCTAGGTTGCTCGGAACGTAGAAATGACCATTACTTTCACACTGTTTGCAATTATTCATTTTATACGATGGAAAAGTTGTTGTATTTATATTGTATTTTATGCTTCGGGCGTTGACTTCTAAGGCCCTAACCATTCGATTTGGTGGAGCAACGCCCTACAGTGATGCCTAGATTACCCGGAACGTAGTAATGACCAGTACTATCACACTGTTTGCAGTTATTCCTGTTATACGATGCAAAGCTGTTGCATCTTTATGGAAGTTTATGCTTCTGGCGTTGACTTCTAAGGCCCTAACTATTCGATCTGGTGGAGGAAGGCCCTAGACTGAAGCCTAGGTTTCCCGGAACGTAGAAATGACCATAACATTCACACTGGTTGCAATTATTCATTTTATAAGATGGCAAAGCTGTTGTATTTATATTGTATTTTATGCTTCGGGTGTTGACTTCTAAGGCCCTAGCTATTCGATTTGGTGGAGCAACGCCCTACAGTGAAGCCTAGGTTGCCCGGAACGTAGAAATGACCAGTACTTTCACACTGGTTACAGTTATTCGTTTTATAGAATGGAAAAACTGTTCTATTTATTTTGCATATTATGCTTCGGGCGTTGACTTCTAAGGCCCTAACTATTCGAACTGGTGGAGCAACGCCCTAGAGTGAAGCCTAGGTTGCCCGGAAAGTGGAAATGACCATAACTTTCACACTGGTTGCTATTATTCGTTTTATACGATGGAAAAGCTGTTATATTTATATTGCATTTTATGCTTCTGGCATTGAATTCTAAGTCCCTATCTATTCCATCTGGTGGAGCAACACCCTAGAGTGCAGCCTAGGTTGCCCGGAACGTAGAAATGACCATTAGTTTCACAATGTCTGCAATTATTCATTTCATACGATGGAAAAACTGTTGTACTTATACTGTATTTTATCCTTCTGGCGTTGAATTCTAAGACCCTAGCTATTCGATCTGGTGGAGCAACGCCCTGGTGTGAAACCTAGGTTACCCGGAACGTAGAAATGACCAGTACTTTCAGACTGGTTGCTGTTATTCGTTTCATACGATGGAAAAGCTGTTATATTTATTTTGCATTTTATGCTTCGGGCGTTGACTTCTAAGGCCCTAGCTATTCCATCTGGTGGAGCAACACCCTTTAGTGCAGCCTAGGTTGCCCGGAACGTAGAAATGACCATTACTTTCACACTGTTTGCAATGATTCATTTTATACGATGGAAAAGCTGTTGTATTTATATTGTATTTTATGCTCCTGGCGTTGACTTCTAAAGCCGTAGCTATTACATGTGGTGGAGCCACGCCCTAGAGTGATACCTAGGTTGACTGGAACGTAGAAATGACCATTACTTTCACAATGTCTGCAATTATTCATTTTATACGATGGACAAACTTTTGTTCTTATATTGTATTTTATCCTTCTGGCGTTGAAGTCGAAGTCCCTAGCTATTCGATCTGGTGGAGCAACGCCCTAGTGTGAAACCTAGGTTACCCGGAACGTAGAAATGACCAGTGCTTTCAGACTGGTTGCAGTTATTCGTTTTATACAATGGAAAAACTGTCCCATTTATTTTGCATTTTATGCTTCAGGCGTTGACTTCTAAGGCCCTAGCTATTCCATCTGGTGGAGCAACACCCTCGAGTGCAGCCTAGGTTGCCCGGAACGTAGAAATGACCATTACTTTCACAGTGTTTGCAATTATACATTTTATACGATGGAAAAGCTGTTGTATTTATATTTATTTTATGCTTCGGGCGTTGACTTCTAAGGCCCTAACTATTCGATTTGGTGGAGCAACGCCCTACAGTGAAGCCTAGATTACCCGGAACGTAGTAATGACCAGTACTATCACACTGTTTGCAGTTATTCCTGTTATACGATGCAAAGCTGTTGCATCTTTATGGAATTTTATGCCTCTGGCGTTGACTTCTAGGGCCCTAACTATTCGATCTGGTGGAGGAAGGCCCTAGACTGAAGCCTAGGTTTCCCGGAACGTAGAAATGACCATAACATTCACACTGGTTGCAATTATTCATTTTATAAGATGGCAAAGCTGTTGTATTTATATTGTATTTTATGCTTCGGGTGTTGACTTCTAAGGCCCTAACTATTCGATTTGGTGGAGCAACGCCCTACAGTGAAGCCTAGGTTGCCCGGAACGTAGAAATGACCAGTACTTTCACACTGGTTACAGTTATACGTTTTATACAATGGAAAAACTGTTCTATTTATTTTGCATATTATGCGTCGGGCGTTGACTTCTAAGGCCCTAACTGTTTGATCTGGTGGAGTAACGCCCTGGAGTGAAGCCGAGGTCGCCCGGAACGTAGAAAGGACCATCACTTTCACACGGGTTGCAATTATTCCTGTTTTAGGATGGAAAGACTGTTGTATTTTTATTGTATTTTATGCTTCAGGCGTTGACTTCTTCGGCCCTAAATATTCGATCTGGTGGAACAGCGCCCTGGGGTGAAGCCTAGGTTGCCCGAAACGTAGAAATGACCATAACTTTCACGCTGGTTCCTATTATTCGTTTTATACGATGGAAAAACTGTTATATTTATATCGTATGTTATGCTGCTGGCGTTCACTTCTTCGGCCCTAACTATTCGATCTGGTGGAACAACGCCCTGGGGTGAAGCCTAGGTTGCCCGAAACGTACAAATGACCATAACTTTCACGCTGGTTGCTATTATTCGTTTTATACGATGGAAAAGCTGTTGTATTTATATTGTATTTTATGCCCCTGGCGTTGACTTCTAAGTCCCTAGCTATTCGATCTGGTGGAGCAACGCCCTAGTGTGAAACCTAGGTTACCCGGAACGTAGAAATGTCCAGTACTTTCAGACTGGTTGCTGTTATTCGTTTCATACGATGGAAAAGCTGTTATATTTATTTTGCATTTTATGCTTCGGGCGTTGACTTCTAAGGCCCTAGTTATTCCATCTGGTGGAGCAACACCCTAGAGTGCAGCCTAGGTTGCCCGGAACGTAGAAATGACCATTACTATCACACTGTTTGCAATTATTCATTTTATACGATGGAAAAGCTGTTGTATTTATATTGCATTTTATGCTCCTGGCGTTGACTTCTAAAGCCGTAGCTATTAGATGTGGTGGAGCAACGCCCTAGAGTGACACCTAGGTTGACCGGAACGTAGAAATGACCATTACTTTCACAATGTCTGCAATTATTCATTTTATACGATGGAAAAACCTTTCTTCTTATATTGTATTTTATCCTTCTGGCGTTGAAGTCGAAGTCCCAACTATTCGATCTGGTGGAGCAACGCCCTAATGTGAAACCTAGGTTACCCGGAACGTAGAAATGACCAGTACTTTCAGACTGGTTGCAAATATTCGTTTTATACAATGGAAAAACTGTCCTATTTATTTTGCATTTTATGCTTCGGGCGTCGACTTCTAAGGCCCTAGCTATTTGATCTGGTGGAGCAACGCCCTAGAGTGAAGCCTAGGTTGCCCGGAACGTAGAACATCCACTACCTTCACACTGGTTGCAATTATTCCTGTTATACGATGGAAAAACTGTTGCACATTTATTGTATTTTATTCTTCTTGCGTTGACTTCTTAGGCCGTAACTATTTGATCTGGTGGAGCACCGCCCTAGAGTGAAGCCTAGGTTGCCCGGAACGTAGAACATACCATTACCTTCACACTGGTTGCAATTATTCCTGTTATACGATGGAAAAACTGTTGCACCTTTATTGTATTTAATGCTTCTGGCGTTGACTTCACAGGCCCTAACTATTCGATCTGGTGGAGCAACGTCCTAGAGTGAAGCCTAGGTTGCCCGGGACGTAGAAATGACCATAACTTTCACACTGGTAGCAATTATTCATTTTATACGATGGAAAAACTGTTGTACTTATATTGCATTTTATTCTTCTGGCGTTGAATTCTAAGTCCCTAGCTATTCGATCCGGTGGAGCAGCGCCCTAGAGTGAAGCCTAGATTACCCGGAACGTAGTAATGTCCAGTACTATCACACTGTTTGCAGTTATTCCTGTAATACGATGAAAAGCTCTTGCATCTTTATCGTATTTTATGCTTCTGGCGTTGACTTCTAAGGCCCTAACTATTCGAGCTGGTGGAGCAAGGCCCTACACTGAAGCCTAGGTTGCCCGGAACGTAGAAATGACCATAACATTCACACTGGTTGCCATTAACCGTTTTCTACGATGGAAAAGCTGTTGTATATATATCGTATTTCATGCTTCTGGCGTTGACTTCTTAGGCCCCGACTATTCGATCTGGTGGAGCAACGCCCTAGAGTGAAGCCTAGGTTGCACGGAACGTAGAAATGACCATTACCTTCACACTGTTTGCAATTATTCCTGTTATATGATGGAAAAACTGTTGTATTTTTATTGCATTTTATGCTTCGGGCATTGACTTCTTCGGCCCTAAATATTCGATCTGGTGGAACAGCGCCCTGGGGTGAAGCCTAGGTTGCCCGAAACGTAGAAATGACCATAACTTTCACGCTGGTTCCTATTATTCGTTTTATACGATGGAAAAACTGTTATATTTATATTGTATTTTATGCTGCTGGCGTTCACTTCTTCGGCCCTAACTATTCGATCTGGTGGAACAACGCCCTGAGGTGAAGCCTAGGTTGCCCGAAACGTAGAAATGACCATAACTTTCACGCTGGTTGCTATTATTCGTTTTATACGATGGAAAAGCTGTTGTATTTATATTGTATTTTATGCCCCTGGCGTTGACTTCTAAGTCCCTAGCTATTCGATCTGGTGGAGCAACGCCCTAGTGTGAAACCTAGGTTACCCGGAACGTAGAAATGTCCAGTACTTTCAGACTGGTTGCTGTTATTCGTTTCATACGATGGAAAAGCTGTTATATTTATTTTGCATGTTATGCTTCGGGCGTTGACTTCTAAGGCCCTAGTTATTCCATCTGGTGGAGCAACACCCTAGAGTGCAGCCTAGGTTGCCCGGAACGTAGAAATGACCATTACTATCACACTGTTTGCAATTATTCATTTTATACGATGGAAAAGCTGTTGTATTTATATTGTATTTTATGCTCCTGGCGTTGACTTCTAAAGCCCTAGCTATTAGATGTGGTGGAGCAACGCCCTAGAGTGACACCTAGGTTGACCGGAACGTAGAAATGACCATTACTTTCACAATGTCTGCAATTATTCATTTTATACGATGGAAAAACCTTTCTTCTTATATTGTATTTTATCCTTCTGGCGTTGAAGTCGAAGTCCCTAGCTATTCGATCTGGTGGAGCAACGCCCTAATGTGAAACCTAGGTTACCCGGAACGTAGAAATGACCAGTAATTTCAGACTGGTTGCAAATATTCGTTTTATACAATGGAAAAACTGTCCTATTTATTTTGCATTTTATGCTTCGGGCGTCGACTTCTAAGGCCCTAGCTATTCCATCTGGTGGAGCAACACCCTAGCGAGAAGCCCAGGCTGCCCGGAACGTAGAAATGACCATTACTTCCACACTGTTTGCAAATATACATTACATACGATGGAAAAGCTGTTGTACTTATATTGTAATTTATGCTTCTGGCGTCGACTTCTTAGGCCCTAACTATTTGATCTGGTGGAGCAACGCCCTAGAGTGAAGCATAGGTTGCCCGGAACGTAGAACATCCATTACCTTCACACTGGTTGCAATTATTCCTGTTATACGATGGAAAAACTGTTGCACATTTATTGTATTTTATTCTTCTTGCGTTGACTTCTTAGGCCGTAACTATTTGATCTGGTGGAGCACCGCCCTAGAGTGAAGCCTAGGTTGCCCGGAACGTAGAACATACCATTACCTTCACACTCGTTGCAATTATTCCTGTTATACGATGGAAAAACTGTTGCACCTTTATTGTATTTAATGCTTCTGGCGTTGACTTCACAGGCCCTAACTATTCGATCTGGTGGAGCAACGTCCTAGAGTGAAGCCTAGGTTGCCCGGGACGTAGAAATGACCATAACTTTCACACTGGTAGCAATTATTCATTTTATACGATGGAAAAACTGTTGTACTTATATTGCATTTTATTCTTCTGGCGTTGAATTCTAAGTCCCTAGCTATTCGATCCGGTGGAGCAGCGCCCTAGAGTGAAGCCTAGATTACCCGGAACGTAGTAATGTCCAGTACTATCACACTGTTTGCAGTTATTCCTGTAATATGATGAAAAGCTCTTGCATCTTTATCGTATTTTATGCTTCTGGCGTTGACTTCTAAGGCCCTAACTATTCGAGCTGGTGGAGCAAGGCCCTACACTGAAGCCTAGGTTGCCCGGAACGTAGAAATGACCATAACATTCACACTGGTTGCCATTAACCGTTTTCTACGATGGAAAAGCTGTTGTATATATATCGTATTTCATGCTTCTGGCGTTGACTTCTTAGGCCCCGACTATTCGATCTGGTGGAGCAACGCCCTAGAGTGAAGCCTAGGTTGCACGGAACGTAGAAATGACCATTACCTTCACACTGTTTGCAATTATTCCTGTTATATGATGGAAAAACTGTTGTATTTTTATTGCATTTTATGCTTCGGGCATTGACTTCTTAGGTCCTAACTATTCAATCTGTAGGAGCAACGCCCTAGAGTGAAGCCTAGTTTGCCCGGAACGTAGAATCGGCCATCACTTTCAAACTGGTTGCAATTATTCCTGTTATATGATGGAAACACTGTTGTACTTTTATTGCATTTTATGCTTCGGGCGTTGACTTCTGAGGCCGTAGCTATTCGATGTGGTGGATGAACGCCATAGAGTGAAGCCTAGGTTGCTCGGAACGAAGAAATGACCATAACTTTCATACTGGTTGCAATCATTCGTTTTATATGATGGAAGAACTGTTGTATTTATATTGTATTTTATGCTGCTGGGGTTCACTTCTTCGGCCCTAACTATTCGATCTGGTGGAACAACGCCCTGGGGTGAAGCCTAGGTAGCCCGAAACGTAGAAATGACCATAACTTTCACGCTGGTTCCTATTATTCGTTTTATACGATGGAAAAACTGTTATATTTATATTGTATTTTATGCTGCTGGCGTTCACTTCTTCGGCCCTAACCATTCGATCTGGTGGAACAACGCCCTGAGGTGAAGCCTAGGTTGCCCGAAACGTAGAAATGACCATAACTTTCACGCTGGTTGCTATTATTCGTTTTATACGATGGAAAAACTGTTATATTTATATTGTATTTTATGCTTGTGGCGTTGATTTCTTAGGCCCTAACTATTCAATCTGGTGGAACAACACCCTAGAGTGAGGCCTAGGTTGCCCGGAACGTAGAAATGACCATCACTTCCATACGGGTAGCAATTATTCGTTTTATACGATGGAAAAACTGTTGTATTTATATTGTATTTTATGCTTCTGGCGTTGACTTCTAAGGCACTAACTATTCGCTCTGGCGGAGCAACGCCCTAGAGTGAAGCCTAGGTTGCTCGGAACGTAGAAATGGCCATTACCTTCACACTGTTTGCAATTATTCATTTTATACGATGGCAAAGCTGTTGTACTTATATTGTATTTTATGCTTCGGGCGTTGACTTCTAAGGCCCTAACTATTCGATTTGGTTGGAGCAACGCCCTACAGTGAAGCCTTGGTTGCCCGGAACGTAGAAATGACCATTACTTTCACAATGTCTGCAATTATTCATTTTAAAAGATGGCAAAGCTGTTGTATTTATATTGTATTTTATGCTTCGGGCGTTGACTTCTAAGGCCCTAACTATTCGATTTGGTGGAGCAACGCCCTACAGTGAAGCCTAGGTTGCCCGGAACGTAGAAGTGACCATTACTTCCACACTGTTTGCAAATATACATTATATACGATGTAAAAGCTGTTGTACCCATATTGTAATTTATGCTTCTGGCGTTGACTTGTTAGGCCCTAACTATTTGATCTGGTGGAGCACCGCCCTAGAGTGAAGCCTAGGTTGCTCGGAACGTAGAAATGGCCATAACTTTCACACTGGTTGCTATTATTCGTTTTATACGATGGAAAAGCTGTTATATTTATATTGCATTTTATGCTTCTGGCATTGAATTCTAAGTCCCTATCTATTCCATCTGGTGGAGCAACACCCTAGAGTACAGCCTAGGTTGCTCGGAACGTAGAAATGACCATTACTTTCACACTGTTTGCAATTATTCATTTTATACGATGGAAAAGTTGTTGTATTTATATTGTATTTTATGCTTCGGGCGTTGACTTCTAAGGCCCTAACCATTCGATTTGGTGGAGCAACGCCCTACAGTGATGCCTAGATTACCCGGAACGTAGTAATGACCAGTACTATCACACTGTTTGCAGTTATTCCTGTTATACGATGCAAAGCTGTTGCATCTTTATGGAAGTTTATGCTTCTGGCGTTGACTTCTAAGGCCCTAACTATTCGATCTGGTGGAGGAAGGCCCTAGACTGAAGCCTAGGTTTCCCGGAACGTAGAAATGACCATAACATTCACACTGGTTGCAATTATTCATTTTATAAGATGGCAAAGCTGTTGTATTTATATTGTATTTTATGCTTCGGGTGTTGACTTCTAAGGCCCTAGCTATTCGATTTGGTGGAGCAACGCCCTACAGTGAAGCCTAGGTTGCCCGGAACGTAGAAATGACCAGTACTTTCACACTGGTTACAGTTATTCGTTTTATAGAATGGAAAAACTGTTCTATTTATTTTGCATATTATGCTTCGGGCGTTGACTTCTAAGGCCCTAACTATTCGAACTGGTGGAGCAACGCCCTAGAGTGAAGCCTAGGTTGCCCGGAAAGTGGAAATGACCATAACTTTCACACTGGTTGCTATTATTCGTTTTATACGATGGAAAAGCTGTTATATTTATATTGCATTTTATGCTTCTGGCATTGAATTCTAAGTCCCTATCTATTCCATCTGGTGGAGCAACACCCTAGAGTGCAGCCTAGGTTGCCCGGAACGTAGAAATGACCATTAGTTTCACAATGTCTGCAATTATTCATTTCATACGATGGAAAAACTGTTGTACTTATACTGTATTTTATCCTTCTGGCGTTGAATTCTAAGACCCTAGCTATTCGATCTGGTGGAGCAACGCCCTGGTGTGAAACCTAGGTTACCCGGAACGTAGAAATGACCAGTACTTTCAGACTGGTTGCTGTTATTCGTTTCATACGATGGAAAAGCTGTTATATTTATTTTGCATTTTATGCTTCGGGCGTTGACTTCTAAGGCCCTAGCTATTCCATCTGGTGGAGCAACACCCTAGAGTGCAGCCTAGGTTGCCCGGAACGTAGAAATGACCATTACTTTCACACTGTTTGCAATGATTCATTTTATACGATGGAAAAGCTGTTGTATTTATATTGTATTTTATGCTCCTGGCGTTGACTTCTAAAGCCGTAGCTATTACATGTGGTGGAGCCACGCCCTAGAGTGATACCTAGGTTGACTGGAACGTAGAAATGACCATTACTTTCACAATGTCTGCAATTATTCATTTTATACGATGGACAAACTTTTGTTCTTATATTGTATTTTATCCTTCTGGCGTTGAAGTCGAAGTCCCTAGCTATTCGATCTGGTGGAGCAACGCCCTAGTGTGAAACCTAGGTTACCCGGAACGTAGAAATGACCAGTGCTTTCAGACTGGTTGCAGTTATTCGTTTTATACAATGGAAAAACTGTCCCATTTATTTTGCATTTTATGCTTCAGGCGTTGACTTCTAAGGCCCTAGCTATTCCATCTGGTGGAGCAACACCATCGAGTGCAGCCTAGGTTGCCCGGAACGTAGAAATGACCATTACTTTCACAGTGTTTGCAATTATACATTTTATACGATGGAAAAGCTGTTGTATTTATATTTATTTTATGCTTCGGGCGTTGACTTCTAAGGCCCTAACTATTCGATTTGGTGGAGCAACGCCCTACAGTGAAGCCTAGATTACCCGGAACGTAGTAATGACCAGTACTATCACACTGTTTGCAGTTATTCCTGTTATACGATGCAAAGCTGTTGCATCTTTATGGAATTTTATGCCTCTGGCGTTGACTTCTAGGGCCCTAACTATTCGATCTGGTGGAGGAAGGCCCTAGACTGAAGCCTAGGTTTCCCGGAACGTAGAAATGACCATAACATTCACACTGGTTGCAATTATTCATTTTATAAGATGGCAAAGCTGTTGTATTTATATTGTATTTTATGCTTCGGGTGTTGACTTCTAAGGCCCTAACTATTCGATTTGGTGGAGCAACGCCCTACAGTGAAGCCTAGGTTGCCCGGAACGTAGAAATGACCAGTACTTTCACACTGGTTACAGTTATACGTTTTATACAATGGAAAAACTGTTCTATTTATTTTGCATATTATGCGTCGGGCGTTGACTTCTAAGGCCCTAACTGTTTGATCTGGTGGAGTAACGCCCTGGAGTGAAGCCGAGGTCGCCCGGAACGTAGAAAGGACCATCACTTTCACACGGGTTGCAATTATTCCTGTTTTAGGATGGAAAGACTGTTGTATTTTTATTGTATTTTATGCTTCAGGCGTTGACTTCTTCGGCCCTAAATATTCGATCTGGTGGAACAGCGCCCTGGGGTGAAGCCTAGGTTGCCCGAAACGTAGAAATGACCATAACTTTCACGCTGGTTCCTATTATTCGTTTTATACGATGGAAAAACTGTTATATTTATATCGTATTTTATGCTGCTGGCGTTCACTTCTTCGGCCCTAACTATTCGATCTGGTGGAACAACGCCCTGGGGTGAAGCCTAGGTTGCCCGAAACGTAGAAATGACCATAACTTTCACGCTGGTTGCTATTATTCGTTTTATACGATGGAAAAGCTGTTGTATTTATATTGTATTTTATGCCCCTGGCGTTGACTTCTAAGTCCCTAGCTATTCGATCTGGTGGAGCAACGCCCTAGTGTGAAACCTAGGTTACCCGGAACGTAGAAATGTCCAGTACTTTCAGACTGGTTGCTGTTATTCGTTTCATACGATGGAAAAGCTGTTATATTTATTTTGCATTTTATGCTTCGGGCGTTGACTTCTAAGGCCCTAGTTATTCCATCTGGTGGAGCAACACCCTAGAGTGCAGCCTAGGTTGCCCGGAACGTAGAAATGACCATTACTATCACACTGTTTGCAATTATTCATTTTATACGATGGAAAAGCTGTTGTATTTATATTGCATTTTATGCTCCTGGCGTTGACTTCTAAAGCCGTAGCTATTAGATGTGGTGGAGCAACGCCCTAGAGTGACACCTAGGTTGACCGGAACGTAGAAATGACCATTACTTTCACAATGTCTGCAATTATTCATTTTATACGATGGAAAAACCTTTCTTCTTATATTGTATTTTATCCTTCTGGCGTTGAAGTCGAAGTCCCAACTATTCGATCTGGTGGAGCAACGCCCTAATGTGAAACCTAGGTTACCCGGAACGTAGAAATGACCAGTACTTTCAGACTGGTTGCAAATATTCGTTTTATACAATGGAAAAACTGTCCTATTTATTTTGCATTTTATGCTTCAGGCGTCGACTTCTAAGGCCCTAGCTATTTGATCTGGTGGAGCAACGCCCTAGAGTGAAGCCTAGGTTGCCCGGAACGTAGAACATCCACTACCTTCACACTGGTTGCAATTATTCCTGTTATACGATGGAAAAACTGTTGCACATTTATTGTATTTTATTCTTCTTGCGTTGACTTCTTAGGCCGTAACTATTTGATCTGGTGGAGCACCGCCCTAGAGTGAAGCCTAGGTTGCCCGGAACGTAGAACATACCATTACCTTCACACTGGTTGCAATTATTCCTGTTATACGATGGAAAAACTGTTGCACCTTTATTGTATTTAATGCTTCTGGCGTTGACTTCACAGGCCCTAACTATTCGATCTGGTGGAGCAACGTCCTAGAGTGAAGCCTAGGTTGCCCGGGACGTAGAAATGACCATAACTTTCACACTGGTAGCAATTATTCATTTTATACGATGGAAAAACTGTTGTACTTATATTGCATTTTATTCTTCTGGCGTTGAATTCTAAGTCCCTAGCTATTCGATCCGGTGGAGCAGCGCCCTAGAGTGAAGCCTAGATTACCCGGAACGTAGTAATGTCCAGTACTATCACACTGTTTGCAGTTATTCCTGTAATACGATGAAAAGCTCTTGCATCTTTATCGTATTTTATGCTTCTGGCGTTGACTTCTAAGGCCCTAACTATTCGAGCTGGTGGAGCAAGGCCCTACACTGAAGCCTAGGTTGCCCGGAACGTAGAAATGACCATAACATTCACACTGGTTGCCATTAACCGTTTTCTACGATGGAAAAGCTGTTGTATATATATCGTATTTCATGCTTCTGGCGTTGACTTCTTAGGCCCCGACTATTCGATCTGGTGGAGCAACGCCCTAGAGTGAAGCCTAGGTTGCACGGAACGTAGAAATGACCATTACCTTCACACTGTTTGCAATTATTCCTGTTATATGATAGAAAAACTGTTGTATTTTTATTGCATTTTATGCTTCGGGCATTGACTTCTTCGGCCCTAAATATTCGATCTGGTGGAACAGCGCCCTGGGGTGAAGCCTAGGTTGCCCGAAACGTAGAAATGACCATAACTTTCACGCTGGTTCCTATTATTCGTTTTATACGATGGAAAAACTGTTATATTTATATTGTATTTTATGCTGCTGGCGTTCACTTCTTCGGCCCTAACTATTCGATCTGGTGGAACAACGCCCTGAGGTGAAGCCTAGGTTGCCCGAAACGTAGAAATGACCATAACTTTCACGCTGGTTGCTATTATTCGTTTTATACGATGGAAAAGCTGTTGTATTTATATTGTATTTTATGCCCCTGGCGTTGACTTCTAAGTCCCTAGCTATTCGATCTGGTGGAGCAACGCCCTAGTGTGAAACCTAGGTTACCCGGAACGTAGAAATGTCCAGTACTTTCAGACTGGTTGCTGTTATTCGTTTCATACGATGGAAAAGCTGTTATATTTATTTTGCATGTTATGCTTCGGGCGTTGACTTCTAAGGCCCTAGTTATTCCATCTGGTGGAGCAACACCCTAGAGTGCAGCCTAGGTTGCCCGGAACGTAGAAATGACCATTACTATCACACTGTTTGCAATTATTCATTTTATACGATGGAAAAGCTGTTGTATTTATATTGTATTTTATGCTCCTGGCGTTGACTTCTAAAGCCCTAGCTATTAGATGTGGTGGAGCAACGCCCTAGAGTGACACCTAGGTTGACCGGAACGTAGAAATGACCATTACTTTCACAATGTCTGCAATTATTCATTTTATACGATGGAAAAACCTTTCTTCTTATATTGTATTTTATCCTTCTGGCGTTGAAGTCGAAGTCCCTAGCTATTCGATCTGGTGGAGCAACGCCCTAATGTGAAACCTAGGTTACCCGGAACGTAGAAATGACCAGTAATTTCAGACTGGTTGCAAATATTCGTTTTATACAATGGAAAAACTGTCCTATTTATTTTGCATTTTATGCTTCGGGCGTCGACTTCTAAGGCCCTAGCTATTCCATCTGGTGGAGCAACACCCTAGCGAGAAGCCCAGGCTGCCCGGAACGTAGAAATGACCATTACTTCCACACTGTTTGCAAATATACATTACATACGATGGAAAAGCTGTTGTACTTATATTGTAATTTATGCTTCTGGCGTCGACTTCTTAGGCCCTAACTATTTGATCTGGTGGAGCAACGCCCTAGAGTGAAGCATAGGTTGCCCGGAACGTAGAACATCCATTACCTTCACACTGGTTGCAATTATTCCTGTTATACGATGGAAAAACTGTTGCACATTTATTGTATTTTATTCTTCTTGCGTTGACTTCTTAGGCCGTAACTATTTGATCTGGTGGAGCACCGCCCTAGAGTGAAGCCTAGGTTGCCCGGAACGTAGAACATACCATTACCTTCACACTCGTTGCAATTATTCCTGTTATACGATGGAAAAACTGTTGCACCTTTATTGTATTTAATGCTTCTGGCGTTGACTTCACAGGCCCTAACTATTCGATCTGGTGGAGCAACGTCCTAGAGTGAAGCCTAGGTTGCCCGGGACGTAGAAATGACCATAACTTTCACACTGGTAGCAATTATTCATTTTATACGATGGAAAAACTGTTGTACTTATATTGCATTTTATTCTTCTGGCGTTGAATTCTAAGTCCCTAGCTATTCGATCCGGTGGAGCAGCGCCCTAGAGTGAAGCCTAGATTACCCGGAACGTAGTAATGTCCAGTACTATCACACTGTTTGCAGTTATTCCTGTAATATGATGAAAAGCTCTTGCATCTTTATCGTATTTTATGCTTCTGGCGTTGACTTCTAAGGCCCTAACTATTCGAGCTGGTGGAGCAAGGCCCTACACTGAAGCCTAGGTTGCCCGGAACGTAGAAATGACCATAACATTCACACTGGTTGCCATTAACCGTTTTCTACGATGGAAAAGCTGTTGTATATATATCGTATTTCATGCTTCTGGCGTTGACTTCTTAGGCCCCGACTATTCGATCTGGTGGATCAACGCCCTAGAGTGAAGCCTAGGTTGCACGGAACGTAGAAATGACCATTACCTTCACACTGTTTGCAATTATTCCTGTTATATGATGGAAAAACTGTTGTATTTTTATTGCATTTTATGCTTCGGGCATTGACTTCTTAGGTCCTAACTATTCAATCTGTAGGAGCAACGCCCTAGAGTGAAGCATAGGTTGCCCGGAACGTAGAATCGGCCATCACTTTCAAACTGGTTGCAATTATTCCTGTTATATGATGGAAACACTGTTGTACTTTTATTGCATTTTATGCTTCGGGCGTTGACTTCTGAGGCCGTAGCTATTCGATGTGGTGGATGAACGCCATAGAGTGAAGCCTAGGTTGCTCGGA
This sequence comes from Calliopsis andreniformis, assembly GCF_051401765.1. Lineage (NCBI taxonomy): Eukaryota > Metazoa > Arthropoda > Insecta > Hymenoptera > Andrenidae > Calliopsis > Calliopsis andreniformis. The sequence continues at coordinate 17,947,415 of NC_135072.1, forward strand.
ACGAAGAAATGACCATAACTTTCATACTGGTTGCAATCATTCGTTTTATATGATGGAAGAACTGTTGTATTTATATTGTATTTTATGCTGCTGGCGTTCACTTCTTAGGACGTAACTATTCAATCTGGTGGAACAACGCCCTGGGGTGAAGCCTAGGTTGCCCGGAACGTAGAAATGACAATAACTTTCACACTGGTTGCTATTATTCGTTTTATACGATGGAAAAACTGTTCTATTTATTTCGTATTTTATGCTTCGGGCGTTGACTTCTAAGGCCCTAACTGTTTGATCTGGTGGAGTAACGCCCTAGAGTGAAGCCGAGGTCGCCCGGAACGTAGAAAGGACCATCACTTTCACACGGGTTGCAATTATTCCTGTTATAGGATGGAAAGACTGTTGTATTTTTATTGTATTTTATGCTTCAGGCGTTGACTTCTGAGGCCGTAGCTATTCGATGTGGTGGAAGAACGCCATAGAGTGAAGCCTAGGTTGCCCGGAACGTAGAAATGACCAGAACTTTCATACTGGTTGCAATTATTCGTTTTATATGATGGAAAAACTGTTGTATTTATATTGTATTTTATGCTGCTGGGGTTCACTTCTTCGGCCCTAACTATTCGATCTGGTGGAACAACGCCCTGGGGTGAAGCCTAGGTAGCCCGAAACGTAGAAATGACCATAACTTTCACGCTGGTTCCTATTATTCGTTTTATACGATGGAAAAACTGTTATATTTATATTGTATTTTATGCTGCTGGCGTTCACTTCTTCGGCCCTAACCATTCGATCTGGTGGAACAACGCCCTGAGGTGAAGCCTAGGTTGCCCGAAACGTAGAAATGACCATAACTTTCACGCTGGTTGCTATTATTCGTTTTATACGATGGAAAAACTGTTATATTTATATTGTATTTTATGCTTGTGGCGTTGATTTCTTAGGCCCTAACTATTCAATCTGGTGGAACAACACCCTAGAGTGAGGCCTAGGTTGCCCGGAACGTAGAAATGACCATCACTTCCATACGGGTAGCAATTATTCGTTTTATACGATGGAAAAACTGTTGTATTTATATTGTATTTTATGCTTGTGGCGTTGACTTCTAAGGCACTAACTATTCGATCTGGTGGAGCAACGCCCTAGAGTGAAGCCTAGATTACCCGGAACGTAGTAATGACTAGTACTATCACACTGTTTGCAGTTATTCCTGTTATACGATGGAAAGCTGTTGCATCTTTATCGTATTTTATGCTTCTGGCGTTGACTTCTAAGGCCCTAACTATTCGCTCTGGTGGAGCAACGCCCTAGAGTGAAGCCTAGGTTGCTCGGAACGTAGAAATGGCCATTACCTTCACACTGTTTGCAATTATTCATTTTATACGATGGCAAAGTTGTTGTACTTATATTGTATTTTATGCTTCGGGCGTTGACTTCTAAGGCCCTAACTATTCGATTTGGGTGGAGCAACGCCCTACAGTGAAGCCTAGGTTGCCCGGAACGTAGAAGTGACCATTACTTCCACACTGTTTGCAAATATACATTATATACGATGTAAAAGCTGTTGTACCCATATTGTAATTTATGCTTCTGGCATTGACTTGTTAGGCCCTAACTATTTGATCTGGTGGAGCACCGCCCTAGAGTGAAGCCTGGGTTGCTCGGAACGTAGAAATGGCCATTACCTTCACACTGTTTGCAATTATTCATTTTATACGGTGGAAAAGCTGTTGTATTTATATTGTATTTTACGCCCCTGGCGTTGACTTCTAAGTCCCTAGCTATTCGATCTGGTGGAGCAACGCCCTAGTGTGTAACCTAGGTTACCCGGAACGTAGAAATGTCCAGTACTTTCAGACTGGTTGCTGTTATTCGTTTCATACGATGGAAAAGCTGTTATATTTATTTTGCATTTTATGCTTCGGGCGTTGACTTCTAAGGCCGTAGCTATTCCATCTGGTGGAGCAACACCCTAGAGTGCAGCCTAGGTTGCTCGGAACGTAGAAATGACCATTACTTTCACACTGTTTGCAATTATTCATTTTATACGATGGAAAAGCTGTTGTATTTATATTGTATTTTATGCTTCGGGCGTTGACTTCTAAGGCCCTAACCATTCGATTTGGTGGAGCAACGCCCTACAGTGATGCCTAGATTACCCGGAACGTAGTAATGACCAGTACTATCACACTGTTTGCAGTTATTCCTGTTATACGATGCAAAGCTGTTGCATCTTTATGGAAGTTTATGCTTCTGGCGTTGACTTCTAAGGCCCTAACTATTCGATCTGGTGGAGGAAGGCCCTAGACTGAAGCCTAGGTTTCCCGGAACGTAGAAATGACCATAACATTCACACTGGTTGCAATTATTCATTTTATAAGATGGCAAAGCTGTTGTATTTATATTGTATTTTATGCTTCGGGTGTTGACTTCTAAGGCCCTAACTATTCGATTTGGTGGAGCAACGCCCTACAGTGAAGCCTAGGTTGCCCGGAACGTAGAAATGACCAGTACTTTCACACTGGTTACAGTTATTCGTTTTATAGAATGGAAAAACTGTTCTATTTATTTTGCATATTATGCTTCGGGCGTTGACTTCTAAGGCCCTAACTATTCGAACTGGTGGAGCAACGCCCTAGAGTGAAGCCTAGGTTGCCCGGAAAGTGGAAATGACCATAACTTTCACACTGGTTGCTATTATTCGTTTTATACGATGGAAAAGCTGTTATATTTATATTGCATTTTATGCTTCTGGCATTGAATTCTAAGTCCCTATCTATTCCATCTGGTGGAGCAACACCCTAGAGTGCAGCCTAGGTTGCCCGGAACGTAGAAATGACCATTAGTTTCACAATGTCTGCAATTATTCGTTTCATACGATGGAAAAACTGTTGTACTTATACTGTATTTTATCCTTCTGGCGTTGAATTCTAAGACCCTAGCTATTCGATCTGGTGGAGCAACGCCCTGGTGTGAAACCTAGGTTACCCGGAACGTAGAAATGACCAGTACTTTCAGACTGGTTGCTGTTATTCGTTTCATACGATGGAAAAGCTGTTATATTTATTTTGCATTTTATGCTTCGGGCGTTGACTTCTAAGGCCCTAGCTATTCCATCTGGTGGAGCAACACCCTAGAGTGCAGCCTAGGTTGCCCGGAACGTAGAAATGACCATTACTTTCACACTGTTTGCAATGATTCATTTTATACGATGGAAAAGCTGTTGTATTTATATTGTATTTTATGCTCCTGGCGTTGACTTCTAAAGCCGTAGCTATTACATGTGGTGGAGCCACGCCCTAGAGTGATACCTAGGTTGACTGGAACGTAGAAATGACCATTACTTTCACAATGTCTGCAATTATTCATTTTATACGATGGACAAACTTTTGTTCTTATATTGTATTTTATCCTTCTGGCGTTGAAGTCGAAGTCCCTAGCTATTCGATCTGGTGGAGCAACGCCCTAGTGTGAAACCTAGGTTACCCGGAACGTAGAAATGACCAGTGCTTTCAGACTGGTTGCAGTTATTCGTTTTATACAATGGAAAAACTGTCCTATTTATTTTGCATTTTATGCTTCAGGCGTTGACTTCTAAGGCCCTAGCTATTCCATCTGGTGGAGCAACACCCTCGAGTGCAGCCTAGGTTGCCCGGAACGTAGAAATGACCATTACTTTCACACTGTTTGCAATTATTCATTTTATACGATGGAAAAGCTGTTGTATTTATATTGTATTTTATGCTTCGGGCGTTGACTTCTAAGGCCCTAACTATTCGATTTGGTGGAGCAACGCCCTACAGTGAAGCCTAGATTACCCGGAACGTAGTAATGACCAGTACTATCACACTGTTTGCAGTTATTCCTGTTATACGATGCAAAGCTGTTGCATCTTTATGGAATTTTATGCCTCTGGCGTTGACTTCTAGGGCCCTAACTATTCGATCTGGTGGAGGAAGGCCCTAGACTGAAGCCTAGGTTTCCCGGAACGTAGAAATGACCATAACATTCACACTGGTTGCAATTATTCATTTTATAAGATGGCAAAGCTGTTGTATTTATATTGTATTTTATGCTTCGGGTGTTGACTTCTAAGGCCCTAACTATTCGATTTGGTGGAGCAACGCCCTACAGTGAAGCCTAGGTTGCCCGGAACGTAGAAATGACCAGTACTTTCATACTGGTTACAGTTATTCGTTTTATACAATGGAAAAACTGTTCTATTTATTTTGCATATTATGCGTCGGGCGTTGACTTCTAAGGCCCTAACTATTCGAACTGGTGGAGCAACGCCCTAGAGTGAAGCCTAGGCTGCCCGGAACGTAGAATCGGCCATCACTTTCAAACTGGTTGCAATTATTCCTGTTATATGATGGAAACACTGTTGTACTTTTATTGCATTTTATGCTTCGGACGTTGACTTCTGAGGAAGTAGCTATTCGATGTGGTGGATGAACGCCATAGAGTGAAGCCTAGGTTGCTCGGAACGAAGAAATGACCATAACTTTCATACTGGTTGCAATCATTCGTTTTATATGATGGAAGAACTGTTGTATTTATATTGTATTTTATGCTGCTGGCGTTCACTTCTTAGGACCTAACTATTCAATCTGGTGGAACAACGCCCTGGGGTGAAGCCTAGGTTGCCCGGAACGTAGAAATGACCATAACTTTCACACTGGTTGCTATTATTCGTTTTATACGATGGAAAAACTGTTCTATTTATTTTGTATTTTATGCTTCGGACGTTGACTTCTAAGGCCCTAACTGTTTGATCTGGTGGAGTAACGCCCTGGAGTGAAGCCGAGGTCGCCCGGAACGTAGAAAGGACCATCACTTTCACACGGGTTGCAATTATTCCTGTTTTAGGATGGAAAGACTGTTGTATTTTTATTGTATTTTATGCTTCAGGCGTTGACTTCTTCGGCCCTAAATATTCGATCTGGTGGAACAGCGCCCTGGGGTGAAGCCTAGGTTGCCCGAAACGTAGAAATGACCATAACTTTCACGCTGGTTCCTATTATTCGTTTTATACGATGGAAAAACTGTTATATTTATATTGTATTTTATGCTGCTGGCGTTCACTTCTTCGGCCCTAACTATTCGATCTGGTGGAACAACGCCCTGGGGTGAAGCCTAGGTTGCCCGAAACGTAGAAATGACCATAACTTTCACGCTGGTTGCTATTATTCGTTTTATACGATGGAAAAGCTGTTGTATTTATATTGTATTTTATGCCCCTGGCGTTGACTTGTAAGTCCCTAGCTATTCGATCTGGTGGAGCAACGCCCTAGTGTGAAACCTAGGTTACCCGGAACGTAGAAATGTCCAGTACTTTCAGACTGGTTGCTGTTATTCGTTTCATACGATGGAAAAGCTGTTATATTTATTTTGCATTTTATGCTTCGGGCGTTGACTTCTAAGGCCCTAGTTATTCCGTCTGGTGGAGCAACACCCTAGAGTGCAGCCTAGGTTGCCCGGAACGTAGAAATGACCATTACTATCACACTGTTTGCAATTATTCATTTTATACGATGGAAAAGCTGTTGTATTTATATTGTATTTTATGCTCCTGGCGTTGACTTCTAAAGCCGTAGCTATTAGATGTGGTGGAGCAACGCCCTAGAGTGACACCTAGGTTGACCGGAACGTAGAAATGACCATTACTTTCACAATGTCTGCAATTATTCATTTTATACGATGGAAAAACCTTTCTTCTTATATTGTATTTTATCCTTCTGGCGTTGAAGTCGAAGTCCCTAGCTATTCGATCTGGTGGAGCAACGCCCTAATGTGAAACCTAGGTTACCCGGAACGTAGAAATGACCAGTACTTTCAGACTGGTTGCAAATATTCGTTTTATACAATGGAAAAACTGTCCTATTTATTTTGCATTTTATGCTTCGGGCGTCGACTTCTAAGGCCCTAGCTATTCCATCTGGTGGAGCAACACCCTAGCTAGAAGCCCAGGCTGCCCGGAACGTAGAAATGACCATTACTTCCACACTGTTTGCAAATATACATTACATACGATGGAAAAGCTGTTGTACTTATATTGTAATTTATGCTTCTGGCGTCGACTTCTTAGGCCCTAACTATTTGATCTGGTGGAGCAACGCCCTAGAGTGAAGCCTAGGTTGCCCGGAACGTAGAACATCCATTACCTTCACACTGGTTGCAATTATTCCTGTTATACGATGGAAAAACTGTTGCACATTTATTGTATTTTATTCTTCTTGCGTTGACTTCTTAGGCCGTGACTATTTGATCTGGTGGAGCACCGCCCTAGAGTGAAGCCTAGGTTGCCCGGAACGTAGAACATACCATTACCTTCACACTGGTTGCAATTATTCCTGTTATACGATGGAAAAACTGTTGCACCTTTATTGTATTTAATGCTTCTGGCGTTGACTTCACAGGCCCTAACCATTCGATCTGGTGGAGCAACGTCCTAGAGTGAAGCCTAGGTTGCCCGGGACGTAGAAATGACCATAGCTTTCACACTGGTAGCAATTATTCATTTTATACGATGGAAAAACTGTTGTACCTATATTGCATTTTATTCTTCTGGCGTTGAATTCTAAGTCCCTAGCTATTCGATCCGGTGGAGCAGCGCCCTAGAGTGAAGCCTAGATCACCCGGAACGTAGTAATGTCCAGTACTATCACACTGTTTGCAGTTATTCCTGTTATACGATGAAAAGCTCTTGCATCTTTATCGTATTTTATGCTTCTGGCGTTGACTTCTAAGGCCCTAACTATTCGAGCTGGTGGAGCAAGGCCCTACACTGAAGCCTAGGTTGCCCGGAACGTAGAAATGACCATAACATTCACACTGGTTGCCATTAACCGTTTTCTACAATGGAAAAGCTGTTGTATATATATCGTATTTCATGCTTCTGGCGTTGACTTCTTAGGCCCCGACTATTCGATCTGGTGGAGCAACGCCCTACAGTGAAGCCTTGGTTGCCCGGAACGTAGAAATGACCATTACTTTCACAATGTCTGCAATTATTCATTTTAAAAGATGGCAAAGCTGTTGTATTTATATTGTATTTTATGCTTCGGGCGTTGACTTCTAAGGCCCTAACTATTCGATTTGGTGGAGCAACGCCCTACAGTGAAGCCTAGGTTGCCCGGAACGTAGAAGTGACCATTACTTCCACACTGTTTGCAAATATACATTATATACGATGTAAAAGCCGTTGTACTCATATTGTAATTTATGCTTCTGGCGTTCAGTTGTTAGGCCCTAACTATTTGATCTGGTGGAGCACCGCCATAGAGTGAAGCCTAGGTTGCTCGGAACGTAGAAATGGCCATTACCTTCACACTGCTTGCTATTATTCATTTTATACGATGGAAAAGCTGTTGTATTTATATTGTATTTTATGCCCCTGGCGTTGACTTCTAAGTCCCTAGCTATTCGATCTGGTGAAGCAACGCCCTAGTGTGTAACCTAGGTTACCCGGAACGTAGAAATGTCCAGTACTTTCAGACTGGTTGCTGTTATTCGTTTCATACGATGGAAAAGCTGTTATATTTATTTTGCATTTTATGCTTCGGGCGTTGACTTCTAAGGCCCTAGCTATTCCATCTGGTGGAGCAACACCCTAGAGTGCAGCCTAGGTTGCTCGGAACGTAGAAATGACCATTACTTTCACACTGTTTGCAATTATTCATTTTATACGATGGAAAAGCTGTTGTATTTATATTGTATTTTATGCTTCGGGCGTTGACTTCTAAGGCCCTAACTATTCGATTTGGTGGAGCAACGCCCTACAGTGATGCCTAGATTACCCGGAACGTAGTAATGACCAGTACTATCACACTGTTTGCAGTTATTCCTGTTATACGATGCAAAGCTGTTGCATCTTTATGGAAGTTTATGCTTCTGGCGTTGACTTCTAAGGCCCTAACTATTCGATCTGGTGGAGGAAGGCCCTAGACTGAAGCCTAGGTTTCCCAGAACGTAGAAATGACCATAACATTCACACTGGTTGCAATTATTCATTTTATAAGATGGCAAAGCTGTTGTATTTATATAGTATTTTATGCTTCGGCTGTTGACTTCTAAGGCCCTAACTATTCGATTCGGTGGAGCAACGCCCTGCAGTGAAGCCTAGGTTGCCCGGAACGTACAAATGACCAGTACTTTCACACTGGTTACAGTTATTCGTTTTATAGAATGGAAAAACTGTTCTATTTATTTTGCATATTATGCTTCGGGCGTTGACTTCTAAGGCCCTAACTATTCGAACTGGAGGAGCAACGCCCTAGAGTGAAGCCTAGGTTGCCCGGAAAGTGGAAATGACCATAACTTTCACACTGGTTGCTATTATTCGTTTTATACGATGGAAAAGCTGTTATATTTATATTGCATTTTATGCTTCTGGCATTGAATTCTAAGTCCCTCTCTATTCCATCTGGTGGAGCAACACCCTAGAGTGCAGCCTAGGTTGCCCGGAACGTAGAAATGACCATTAGTTTCAAAATGTCTGCAATTATTGATTTCATACGATGGAAAAACTGTTGTACTTATACTGTATTTTACCCTTCTGGCGTTGAATTCTAAGACCCTAGCTATTCGATCTGGTGGAGCAACGCCCTGGTGTGAAACCTAGGTTACCCGGAACGTAGAAATGACCAGTACTTTCAGACTGGTTGCTGTTATTCGTTTCATACGATGGAAAAGCTGTTATATTTATTTTGCATTTTATGCTTCGGGCGTTGACTTCTAAGGCCCTAGCTATTCCATCTGGTGGAGCAACACCCTAGAGTGCAGCCTAGGTTGCCCGGAACGTAGAAATGACCATTACTTTCACACTGTTTGCAATGATTCATTTTATACGATGGAAAAGCTGTTGGATTTATATTGTATTTTATGCTCCTGGCGTTGACTTCTAAAGCCGTAGCTATTACATGTGGTGGAGCCACGCCCTAGAGTGATACCTAGGTTGACTGGAACGTAGAAATGACCATTACTTTCACAATGTCTGCAATTATTCATTTTATACGATGGACAAACTTTTGTTCTTATATTGTATTTTATCCTTCTGGCGTTGAAGTCGAAGTCCCTAGCTATTCGATCTGGTGGAGCAATGCCCTAGTGTGAAACCTAGGTTACCCGGAACGTAGAAATGACCAGTACTTTCAGACTGGTTGCAGTTATTCGTTTTATACAATGGAAAAACTGTCCTATTTATTTTGCATTTTATGCTTCGGGCGTTGACTTCTAAGGCCCTAGCTATTCCATCTGGTGGAGCAACACCCTCGAGTGCAGCCTAGGTTGCCCGGAACGTAGAAATGACCATTACTTTCACACTGTTTGCAATTATTCATTTTATACGATGGAAAAGCTGTTGTATTTATATTGTATTTTATGCTTCGGGCGTTGACTTCTAAGGCCCTAACTATTCGATTTGGTGGAGCAACGCCCTATAGTGAAGCCTAGGTTGCCCGAACGTAGAAATGACCAGTACTTTCACACTGGTTACAGTTATTCGTTTTATACAATGGAAAAACTGTTCTATTTATTTTGCATATTATGTTTCGGGCGTTGACTTCTAAGGCCCTAACTATTCGAACTGGTGGAGCAACGCCCTAGAGTGAAGCCTAGGTTGCCCGGAAAGTGGAAATGACCATAACTTTCAAACTGGTTGCTATTATTCGTTTTATACGATGGAAAAGCTGTTATATTTATATTGCATTTTATGCTTCTGGCATTGACTTCTAAGGCCCTAACTATCCTATCTGGTGGAGCAACGCTCAAGAGTGATGCCTAGGTTGCCCGGAACGTTGAAATGACCATCACTTTCTAACTGGTTGCAATTATTCCTGTTATATGATGGAAAAACTGTTGTATTTTTATTGCATTTTATGCTTCGGGCATTGACTTCTAAGGCCCTAACTATTCGCTCTGGTGGAGCAACGCCCTAGAGTGAAGCCTAGGTTGCTCGGAACGTAGAAATGGCCATTACCTTCACACTGTTTGCAATTATTCATTTTATACGATGGCAAAGTTGTTGTACTTATATTGTATTTTATGCTTCGGGCGTTGACTTCTAAGGCCCTAACTATTCGATTTGGGTGGAGCAACGCCCTACAGTGAAGCCTAGGTTGCCCGGAACGTAGAAGTGACCATTACTTCCACACTGTTTGCAAATATACATTATATACGATGTAAAAGCTGTTGTACCCATATTGTAATTTATGCTTCTGGCATTGACTTGTTAGGCCCTAACTATTTGATCTGGTGGAGCACCGCCCTAGAGTGAAGCCTGGGTTGCTCGGAACGTAGAAATGGCCATTACCTTCACACTGTTTGCAATTATTCATTTTATACGGTGGAAAAGCTGTTGTATTTATATTGTATTTTACGCCCCTGGCGTTGACTTCTAAGTCCCTAGCTATTCGATCTGGTGGAGCAACGCCCTAGTGTGTAACCTAGGTTACCCGGAACGTAGAAATGTCCAGTACTTTCAGACTGGTTGCTGTTATTCGTTTCATACGATGGAAAAGCTGTTATATTTATTTTGCATTTTATGCTTCGGGCGTTGACTTCTAAGGCCGTAGCTATTCCATCTGGTGGAGCAACACCCTAGAGTGCAGCCTAGGTTGCTCGGAACGTAGAAATGACCATTACTTTCACACTGTTTGCAATTATTCATTTTATACGATGGAAAAGCTGTTGTATTTATATTGTATTTTATGCTTCGGGCGTTGACTTCTAAGGCCCTAACCATTCGATTTGGTGGAGCAACGCCCTACAGTGATGCCTAGATTACCCGGAACGTAGTAATGACCAGTACTATCACACTGTTTGCAGTTATTCCTGTTATACGATGCAAAGCTGTTGCATCTTTATGGAAGTTTATGCTTCTGGCGTTGACTTCTAAGGCCCTAACTATTCGATCTGGTGGAGGAAGGCCCTAGACTGAAGCCTAGGTTTCCCGGAACGTAGAAATGACCATAACATTCACACTGGTTGCAATTATTCATTTTATAAGATGGCAAAGCTGTTGTATTTATATTGTATTTTATGCTTCGGGTGTTGACTTCTAAGGCCCTAACTATTCGATTTGGTGGAGCAACGCCCTACAGTGAAGCCTAGGTTGCCCGGAACGTAGAAATGACCAGTACTTTCACACTGGTTACAGTTATTCGTTTTATAGAATGGAAAAACTGTTCTATTTATTTTGCATATTATGCTTCGGGCGTTGACTTCTAAGGCCCTAACTATTCGAACTGGTGGAGCAACGCCCTAGAGTGAAGCCTAGGTTGCCCGGAAAGTGGAAATGACCATAACTTTCACACTGGTTGCTATTATTCGTTTTATACGATGGAAAAGCTGTTATATTTATATTGCATTTTATGCTTCTGGCATTGAATTCTAAGTCCCTATCTATTCCATCTGGTGGAGCAACACCCTAGAGTGCAGCCTAGGTTGCCCGGAACGTAGAAATGACCATTAGTTTCACAATGTCTGCAATTATTCGTTTCATACGATGGAAAAACTGTTGTACTTATACTGTATTTTATCCTTCTGGCGTTGAATTCTAAGACCCTAGCTATTCGATCTGGTGGAGCAACGCCCTGGTGTGAAACCTAGGTTACCCGGAACGTAGAAATGACCAGTACTTTCAGACTGGTTGCTGTTATTCGTTTCATACGATGGAAAAGCTGTTATATTTATTTTGCATTTTATGCTTCGGGCGTTGACTTCTAAGGCCCTAGCTATTCCATCTGGTGGAGCAACACCCTAGAGTGCAGCCTAGGTTGCCCGGAACGTAGAAATGACCATTACTTTCACACTGTTTGCAATGATTCATTTTATACGATGGAAAAGCTGTTGTATTTATATTGTATTTTATGCTCCTGGCGTTGACTTCTAAAGCCGTAGCTATTACATGTGGTGGAGCCACGCCCTAGAGTGATACCTAGGTTGACTGGAACGTAGAAATGACCATTACTTTCACAATGTCTGCAATTATTCATTTTATACGATGGACAAACTTTTGTTCTTATATTGTATTTTATCCTTCTGGCGTTGAAGTCGAAGTCCCTAGCTATTCGATCTGGTGGAGCAACGCCCTAGTGTGAAACCTAGGTTACCCGGAACGTAGAAATGACCAGTGCTTTCAGACTGGTTGCAGTTATTCGTTTTATACAATGGAAAAACTGTCCTATTTATTTTGCATTTTATGCTTCAGGCGTTGACTTCTAAGGCCCTAGCTATTCCATCTGGTGGAGCAACACCCTCGAGTGCAGCCTAGGTTGCCCGGAACGTAGAAATGACCATTACTTTCACACTGTTTGCAATTATTCATTTTATACGATGGAAAAGCTGTTGTATTTATATTGTATTTTATGCTTCGGGCGTTGACTTCTAAGGCCCTAACTATTCGATTTGGTGGAGCAACGCCCTACAGTGAAGCCTAGATTACCCGGAACGTAGTAATGACCAGTACTATCACACTGTTTGCAGTTATTCCTGTTATACGATGCAAAGCTGTTGCATCTTTATGGAATTTTATGCCTCTGGCGTTGACTTCTAGGGCCCTAACTATTCGATCTGGTGGAGGAAGGCCCTAGACTGAAGCCTAGGTTTCCCGGAACGTAGAAATGACCATAACATTCACACTGGTTGCAATTATTCATTTTATAAGATGGCAAAGCTGTTGTATTTATATTGTATTTTATGCTTCGGGTGTTGACTTCTAAGGCCCTAACTATTCGATTTGGTGGAGCAACGCCCTACAGTGAAGCCTAGGTTGCCCGGAACGTAGAAATGACCAGTACTTTCATACTGGTTACAGTTATTCGTTTTATACAATGGAAAAACTGTTCTATTTATTTTGCATATTATGCGTCGGGCGTTGACTTCTAAGGCCCTAACTATTCGAACTGGTGGAGCAACGCCCTAGAGTGAAGCCTAGGCTGCCCGGAACGTAGAATCGGCCATCACTTTCAAACTGGTTGCAATTATTCCTGTTATATGATGGAAACACTGTTGTACTTTTATTGCATTTTATGCTTCGGACGTTGACTTCTGAGGAAGTAGCTATTCGATGTGGTGGATGAACGCCATAGAGTGAAGCCTAGGTTGCTCGGAACGAAGAAATGACCATAACTTTCATACTGGTTGCAATCATTCGTTTTATATGATGGAAGAACTGTTGTATTTATATTGTATTTTATGCTGCTGGCGTTCACTTCTTAGGACCTAACTATTCAATCTGGTGGAACAACGCCCTGGGGTGAAGCCTAGGTTGCCCGGAACGTAGAAATGACCATAACTTTCACACTGGTTGCTATTATTCGTTTTATACGATGGAAAAACTGTTCTATTTATTTTGTATTTTATGCTTCGGACGTTGACTTCTAAGGCCCTAACTGTTTGATCTGGTGGAGTAACGCCCTGGAGTGAAGCCGAGGTCGCCCGGAACGTAGAAAGGACCATCACTTTCACACGGGTTGCAATTATTCCTGTTTTAGGATGGAAAGACTGTTGTATTTTTATTGTATTTTATGCTTCAGGCGTTGACTTCTTCGGCCCTAAATATTCGATCTGGTGGAACAGCGCCCTGGGGTGAAGCCTAGGTTGCCCGAAACGTAGAAATGACCATAACTTTCACGCTGGTTCCTATTATTCGTTTTATACGATGGAAAAACTGTTATATTTATATTGTATTTTATGCTGCTGGCGTTCACTTCTTCGGCCCTAACTATTCGATCTGGTGGAACAACGCCCTGGGGTGAAGCCTAGGTTGCCCGAAACGTAGAAATGACCATAACTTTCACGCTGGTTGCTATTATTCGTTTTATACGATGGAAAAGCTGTTGTATTTATATTGTATTTTATGCCCCTGGCGTTGACTTGTAAGTCCCTAGCTATTCGATCTGGTGGAGCAACGCCCTAGTGTGAAACCTAGGTTACCCGGAACGTAGAAATGTCCAGTACTTTCAGACTGGTTGCTGTTATTCGTTTCATACGATGGAAAAGCTGTTATATTTATTTTGCATTTTATGCTTCGGGCGTTGACTTCTAAGGCCCTAGTTATTCCGTCTGGTGGAGCAACACCCTAGAGTGCAGCCTAGGTTGCCCGGAACGTAGAAATGACCATTACTATCACACTGTTTGCAATTATTCATTTTATACGATGGAAAAGCTGTTGTATTTATATTGTATTTTATGCTCCTGGCGTTGACTTCTAAAGCCGTAGCTATTAGATGTGGTGGAGCAACGCCCTAGAGTGACACCTAGGTTGACCGGAACGTAGAAATGACCATTACTTTCACAATGTCTGCAATTATTCATTTTATACGATGGAAAAACCTTTCTTCTTATATTGTATTTTATCCTTCTGGCGTTGAAGTCGAAGTCCCTAGCTATTCGATCTGGTGGAGCAACGCCCTAATGTGAAACCTAGGTTACCCGGAACGTAGAAATGACCAGTACTTTCAGACTGGTTGCAAATATTCGTTTTATACAATGGAAAAACTGTCCTATTTATTTTGCATTTTATGCTTCGGGCGTCGACTTCTAAGGCCCTAGCTATTCCATCTGGTGGAGCAACACCCTAGCTAGAAGCCCAGGCTGCCCGGAACGTAGAAATGACCATTACTTCCACACTGTTTGCAAATATACATTACATACGATGGAAAAGCTGTTGTACTTATATTGTAATTTATGCTTCTGGCGTCGACTTCTTAGGCCCTAACTATTTGATCTGGTGGAGCAACGCCCTAGAGTGAAGCCTAGGTTGCCCGGAACGTAGAACATCCATTACCTTCACACTGGTTGCAATTATTCCTGTTATACGATGGAAAAACTGTTGCACATTTATTGTATTTTATTCTTCTTGCGTTGACTTCTTAGGCCGTGACTATTTGATCTGGTGGAGCACCGCCCTAGAGTGAAGCCTAGGTTGCCCGGAACGTAGAACATACCATTACCTTCACACTGGTTGCAATTATTCCTGTTATACGATGGAAAAACTGTTGCACCTTTATTGTATTTAATGCTTCTGGCGTTGACTTCACAGGCCCTAACCATTCGATCTGGTGGAGCAACGTCCTAGAGTGAAGCCTAGGTTGCCCGGGACGTAGAAATGACCATAGCTTTCACACTGGTAGCAATTATTCATTTTATACGATGGAAAAACTGTTGTACCTATATTGCATTTTATTCTTCTGGCGTTGAATTCTAAGTCCCTAGCTATTCGATCCGGTGGAGCAGCGCCCTAGAGTGAAGCCTAGATCACCCGGAACGTAGTAATGTCCAGTACTATCACACTGTTTGCAGTTATTCCTGTTATACGATGAAAAGCTCTTGCATCTTTATCGTATTTTATGCTTCTGGCGTTGACTTCTAAGGCCCTAACTATTCGAGCTGGTGGAGCAAGGCCCTACACTGAAGCCTAGGTTGCCCGGAACGTAGAAATGACCATAACATTCACACTGGTTGCCATTAACCGTTTTCTACAATGGAAAAGCTGTTGTATATATATCGTATTTCATGCTTCTGGCGTTGACTTCTTAGGCCCCGACTATTCGATCTGGTGGAGCAACGCCCTACAGTGAAGCCTTGGTTGCCCGGAACGTAGAAATGACCATTACTTTCACAATGTCTGCAATTATTCATTTTAAAAGATGGCAAAGCTGTTGTATTTATATTGTATTTTATGCTTCGGGCGTTGACTTCTAAGGCCCTAACTATTCGATTTGGTGGAGCAACGCCCTACAGTGAAGCCTAGGTTGCCCGGAACGTAGAAGTGACCATTACTTCCACACTGTTTGCAAATATACATTATATACGATGTAAAAGCCGTTGTACTCATATTGTAATTTATGCTTCTGGCGTTCAGTTGTTAGGCCCTAACTATTTGATCTGGTGGAGCACCGCCATAGAGTGAAGCCTAGGTTGCTCGGAACGTAGAAATGGCCATTACCTTCACACTGCTTGCTATTATTCATTTTATACGATGGAAAAGCTGTTGTATTTATATTGTATTTTATGCCCCTGGCGTTGACTTCTAAGTCCCTAGCTATTCGATCTGGTGGAGCAACGCCCTAGTGTGTAACCTAGGTTACCCGGAACGTAGAAATGTCCAGTACTTTCAGACTGGTTGCTGTTATTCGTTTCATACGATGGAAAAGCTGTTATATTTATTTTGCATTTTATGCTTCGGGCGTTGACTTCTAAGGCCCTAGCTATTCCATCTGGTGGAGCAACACCCTAGAGTGCAGCCTAGGTTGCTCGGAACGTAGAAATGACCATTACTTTCACACTGTTTGCAATTATTCATTTTATACGATGGAAAAGCTGTTGTATTTATATTGTATTTTATGCTTCGGGCGTTGACTTCTAAGGCCCTAACTATTCGATTTGGTGGAGCAACGCCCTACAGTGATGCCTAGATTACCCGGAACGTAGTAATGACCAGTACTATCACACTGTTTGCAGTTATTCCTGTTATACGATGCAAAGCTGTTGCATCTTTATGGAAGTTTATGCTTCTGGCGTTGACTTCTAAGGCCCTAACTATTCGATCTGGTGGAGGAAGGCCCTAGACTGAAGCCTAGGTTTCCCGGAACGTAGAAATGACCATAACATTCACACTGGTTGCAATTATTCATTTTATAAGATGGCAAAGCTGTTGTATTTATATAGTATTTTATGCTTCGGCTGTTGACTTCTAAGGCCCTAACTATTCGATTCGGTGGAGCAACGCCCTGCAGTGAAGCCTAGGTTGCCCGGAACGTACAAATGACCAGTACTTTCACACTGGTTACAGTTATTCGTTTTATAGAATGGAAAAACTGTTCTATTTATTTTGCATATTATGCTTCGGGCGTTGACTTCTAAGGCCCTAACTATTCGAACTGGAGGAGCAACGCCCTAGAGTGAAGCCTAGGTTGCCCGGAAAGTGGAAATGACCATAACTTTCACACTGGTTGCTATTATTCGTTTTATACGATGGAAAAGCTGTTATATTTATATTGCATTTTATGCTTCTGGCATTGAATTCTAAGTCCCTCTCTATTCCATCTGGTGGAGCAACACCCTAGAGTGCAGCCTAGGTTGCCCGGAACGTAGAAATGACCATTAGTTTCAAAATGTCTGCAATTATTCATTTCATACGATGGAAAAACTGTTGTACTTATACTGTATTTTACCCTTCTGGCGTTGAATTCTAAGACCCTAGCTATTCGATCTGGTGGAGCAACGCCCTGGTGTGAAACCTAGGTTACCCGGAACGTAGAAATGACCAGTACTTTCAGACTGGTTGCTGTTATTCGTTTCATACGATGGAAAAGCTGTTATATTTATTTTGCATTTTATGCTTCGGGCGTTGACTTCTAAGGCCCTAGCTATTCCATCTGGTGGAGCAACACCCTAGAGTGCAGCCTAGGTTGCCCGGAACGTAGAAATGACCATTACTTTCACACTGTTTGCAATGATTCATTTTATACGATGGAAAAGCTGTTGGATTTATATTGTATTTTATGCTCCTGGCGTTGACTTCTAAAGCCGTAGCTATTACATGTGGTGGAGCCACGCCCTAGAGTGATACCTAGGTTGACTGGAACGTAGAAATGACCATTACTTTCACAATGTCTGCAATTATTCATTTTATACGATGGACAAACTTTTGTTCTTATATTGTATTTTATCCTTCTGGCGTTGAAGTCGAAGTCCCTAGCTATTCGATCTGGTGGAGCAATGCCCTAGTGTGAAACCTAGGTTACCCGGAACGTAGAAATGACCAGTACTTTCAGACTGGTTGCAGTTATTCGTTTTATACAATGGAAAAACTGTCCTATTTATTTTGCATTTTATGCTTCGGGCGTTGACTTCTAAGGCCCTAGCTATTCCATCTGGTGGAGCAACACCCTCGAGTGCAGCCTAGGTTGCCCGGAACGTAGAAATGACCATTACTTTCACACTGTTTGCAATTATTCATTTTATACGATGGAAAAGCTGTTGTATTTATATTGTATTTTATGCTTCGGGCGTTGACTTCTAAGGCCCTAACTATTCGATTTGGTGGAGCAACGCCCTATAGTGAAGCCTAGGTTGCCCGAACGTAGAAATGACCAGTACTTTCACACTGGTTACAGTTATTCGTTTTATACAATGGAAAAACTGTTCTATTTATTTTGCATATTATGTTTCGGGCGTTGACTTCTAAGGCCCTAACTATTCGAACTGGTGGAGCAACGCCCTAGAGTGAAGCCTAGGTTGCCCGGAAAGTGGAAATGACCATAACTTTCAAACTGGTTGCTATTATTCGTTTTATACGATGGAAAAGCTGTTATATTTATATTGCATTTTATGCTTCTGGCATTGACTTCTAAGGCCCTAACTATCCTATCTGGTGGAGCAACGCTCAAGAGTGATGCCTAGGTTGCCCGGAACGTTGAAATGACCATCACTTTCTAACTGGTTGCAATTATTCCTGTTATATGATGGAAAAACTGTTGTATTTTTATTGCATTTTATGCTTCGGGCATTGACTTCTAAGGTCCTAACTATTCAATCTGTAGGAGCAACGACCTAGAGTGAAGCCTAGGTTGCCCGGAACGTAGAATCGGCCATCACTTTCAAACTGGTTGCAATTATTCCTGTTATATGATGGAAACACTGTTGTACTTTTATTGCATTTTACGCTTCGGACGTTGACTTCTGAGGCCGTAGCTATTCGATGTGGTGGATGAACGCCATAGAGTGAAGCCTAGGTTGCTCGGAACGAAGAAATGACCATAACTTTCATACTGGTTGCAACCATTCGTTTTATATGATGGAAGAACTGTTGTATTTATATTGTATTTTATGCTGCTGGCGTTCACTTCTTAGGACCTAACTATTCAATCTGGTGGAACAACGCCCTAGGGTGAAGCCTAGGTTGCCCGGAACGTAGAAATGACCATAACTTTCACTCTGGTTGCTATTATTCGTTTTATACGATGGAAAAACTGTTCTATTTAGTTTGTATTTTATGCTTCGGACGTTGACTTCTAAGGCCCTAACTGTTTGATCTGGTGGAGTAACGCCCTGGGGTGAAGCCTAGGTTGCCCGAAACGTAGAAATGACCATAACTTTCACGCTGCTTCCTATTATTCGTTTTATACGATGGAAAAACTGTTCCATTTATTTTGTATTTTATGCTTCGGGCGTTTACTTCTAAGGCCCTAACTGTTTGATCTGGTGGAGCAACGACCTAGAGTGAAGCCGAGGTCGCCCGGAACGTAGAAAGGACCATCACTTTCACACGGGTTGCAATTATTCCTGTTTTAGGATGGAAAGACTGTTGTATTTTTATTGTATTTTATGCTTCAGGCGTTGACTTCTTCGGCCCTAAATATTCGATCTGGTGGAACAACGCCCTGGGGTGAAGCCTAGGTTGCCCGAAACGTAGAAATGACCATAACTTTCACGCTGCTTCCTATTATTCGTTTTATACGATGGAAAAACTGTTCCATTTATTTTGTATTTTATGCTTCGGGCGTTTACTTCTAAGGCCCTAACTGTTTGATCTGGTGGAGCAACGACCTAGAGTGAAGCCTGGGTTGCCCGGAACGCAGAAATGACCATAACTTTCACACTGGTTGCAATTATTCCTGTTCTACGATGGACAAGCTGTTGTATTTATATCGTATTTTATGGTTCTGGCGTTGACTTCTAAGGACCTAACTATTCGATCTGGTGGAGCAACGATCTAGAGTGAAGTCTAGGTTGCTCGGTATGTAGGAATGACCATAAATTTGTCACTGGTTGCAATTATTCATTTTATACGATGGAATAACTGTGGTACTTATATTGTATTTTATCCTTCTGGCGTTGAATTCTTAGGCCCTAACTATTGCCTCTGGTGGATCAACGCTGTAGACTGAAACCTACGTTGCCCAGAACGCAGAAATGACCATAACTTTTACACTGGTAGCAATTATTCGTTTTATACAATGGAAAAGCTGTTATATTTATATTGTATCTTATGCTTCTGGCGTTGACTTCTTAGGCGCTAACAATTCGATCTGGTGGAGCAACGCCCTAGAGTGAAGCCTAGGTAGCCTGGAACGTACAAATGACCATCACTTTCACACGGGTTGCAATTATTCCTGTTATAGTATGGAAAGACTGTTGTATTTTTATTGTATTTTATGCTTCAGGCGTTGACTTCTGAGGCCGTAGCTATTCGATGTGGAGGAAGAACGCCATACAGTGAAGCCTAGGTTGCCCGGAACGTAGAAATGACCATAACTTTCATACTGGTTGCAATTACTCGTTTTATATGATGAAAAAACTGTTGTACTTTTATTGCATTTTATGCTTCGGGCGTTGACTTCTGAGGCCGTAGCTATTCGATGTGGAGGAAGAGCGCCATAGAGTGAAGCCTAGGTTGCCCGGAACGTAGAAATGACCATAACTTTCATACTGGTTGCAATCATTCGTTTTATATGATGGAAGAACTGTTGTATTTATATTGTATTTTATGCTGCTGGCGTTCACTTCTTAGGCCCTAACTATTCGATCTGGTGGAACAACGCCCTGGGGTGGAGCCTAGGTTGCCCGGAACGTAGAAATGACCATAACTTTCACACTGGTTGCTATTATAAGTTT
Organism: Calliopsis andreniformis; assembly: GCF_051401765.1. Classification (NCBI taxonomy): domain Eukaryota; kingdom Metazoa; phylum Arthropoda; class Insecta; order Hymenoptera; family Andrenidae; genus Calliopsis; species Calliopsis andreniformis. The sequence goes on from NC_135072.1 coordinate 17,968,034, forward strand.
TATACGATGGAAAAACTGTTCTATTTATTTTGTATTTTATGATTCGTGCGTTGACTTCTAATGCCATAACTGTTAGATCTGGTGGAGCAACGCCCTACAGTGAAGCCTAGGTTGCCCGGAACGTATAAATGACCATTACTTTCACACTGTGTGCAATTATTCATTTTATACGATGGAAAAGCTGTTGTATTTATAATGTATTTTATGCTCCTGGCGTTGACTGCTAAGGCCGTAGCTATTAGATGTGGTGGAGCAACGCCCTAGAGTGACACCTAGGTTGACCGGAACGTAGAAATGACCATTACTTTCACAATGTCTGCAATTATGCGTTTTATACGATGGAAAAACTGTTGTACTTATATTGTATTTTATCCTTCTGGCGTTGAATTCTAAGTCCCTAGCTATTCGATCTGGTGGAGCAACGCCCTAGTGTGAAACCTAGGTCACCCGGAACGTAGAAATGTCCAGTACTTTCAGACTGGTTGCTGTTATTCGTTTCATACGATGGAAAAGCAGTTATATTTATTTTGCATTTTATGCTTCGGGCGTTGACTTCTAAGGCCCTAGCTATTCCATCTGGTGGAGCAACACCCTAGAGTGCAGCCTAGGTTGCCCGGAACGTAGAAATGACTATTACTTTCACACTGTTTGCAATTATTCATTTTATACGATGGAAAAGCTGTTGTATTTATAATGTATTTTATGCTCCTGGCGTCGACTTCTAAAGCCGTAGCTATTAGATGTGGTGGAGCAACGCCCTAGAGAGACACCTGGGTTGACCGGAACGTAGAAATGACCATTACTTTCACAATGACTGCAATTATTCATTTTATACGATGGAAAAACTTTTGTACTTATATTGTATTTTATCCTTCTGGCGTTGAGTTCGAAGTCCCTAGCTATTCGATCTGGTGGAGCAACGCCCTAGTGTGAAACCTAGGTTGCACCGAACGTAGAAGTGACCATTACTTCCACACTGTCTGCAAATATACATTATATACGGTGGAAAATCTGTTGTACTTATATTGTAATTTATGCTTCTGGCGTTGACTTCTTAGGCCGTAACTATTTGATCTGGTGGAGCACCGCCCTAGAGTGAAGCCTAGGTTGCCCGGAACGTAGAACATACCATTACCTTCACACTGGTTGCAATTATTCCTGTTATACGATGGAAAAACTGTTGCACCCTTATTGTATTTAATGCTTCTGGCGTTGACTTCACAGGCCCTAACTATTCGATCTGGTGGAGCAACGTCCTAGAGTGAAGCCTAGGTTGACCGGAACGTAGAAATGACCATAACTTTCACACTGGTTACCATTATACGTTTTATACGATGGAAAAGCTGTTGTATTTATATCGTATTTTATGCTTCTGGCGTTGACTTCTTAGGCCCTAACTATTCCATTTGGTGGAACAACGCCCTAGGGTGAAGCCTAGATTGCCCGGGATGTAGAAATGACCATAACCTTCACACTGGTTGCTATTATTCGTTTTATACGATGGAAAAGCTGTTAGATTTATATTGCATATTATGCTTCTGGCATTGAATTCTAAGTCCCTAGCTGTTCCATCTGGTGGAGCAACACCCTAGCGTTAAGCCTAGGTTGCCCGGAACGTAGAAATGTCCATTACTTCCGCACTGGTTGTAAATATACATTACATACGATGGAAAAGCTGTTGTACTTATATTGTAATTGATGCTTCTGGCGTTGACTTCTTAGGCCGTAACTATTTGATCTGGTGGAGCACCGCCCTAGAGTGAAGCCTAGGTTGCCCGGAACGTAGAACATACCATTACCTTCACACTGGTTGCAATTATTCCTGTTATACGATGGAAGAACTGTTGCACCTTTATTGTATTTAATGCTTCTGGCGTTGATTTCACAGGCCCTAACTATTCGATCTGGTGGAGCAACGTCCTAGAGTGAAGCCTAGGTTGCCCGGAACGTAGAAATGACCATAACTTTCACACTGGTTACCATTATACGTTTTATACGATGGAAAAGCTGTTGTATTTATATCGTATTTTATGCTTCTGGCGTTGACTTCTTAGGCCCTAACTATTCCATTTGGTGGAACAACGCCCTAGGGTGAAGCCTAGGTTGCCCTGGAAGTAGAAATGACCATAACCTTCACACTGGTTGGTATTATTCGTTTTATACGATGGAAAAGCTGTTAGATTTATATTGCATATTATGCTTCTGGCATTGAATTCTAAGTCCCTAGCTATTCCATCTGGTGGAGCAACACCCTAGCGTTAAGCCTAGGTTGCTCGGAACGTAGAAATGTCCATTACTTCCACACTGGTTGTAAATATACATTACATGCGATGGAAAAGCTGTTGTACTTATATTGTAATTTATGCTTCTGGCGTTGACTTCTTAGGCCCTAGCTATTTGATCTGGTGGCGCAACGCCCTAGAGTGAAGCCTAGGTTGCCCGGTACGTTGAAATGACCATTACTTTCACACTGGTTGCTATTATTCCTTTTATACGATGGAAAAGCTGTTAAATTTATATTGCAGTTTATGCTTCTGGCATTGAATTCTAAGTCCCTAGCAATTCCATCTGGTGGACCAACACCCTAGAGTGAAGCCTAGGTTACCCGGAACGTAGAAATGACCAGTACTTTCAGACTGGTTGCAGTTATTCGTTTTATACAATGGAAAAACTGTTCTATTTATTTTGCATTTTATGCTTCGGGCGTTGAATTCTAAGTCCCTAGCAATTCCATCTGGTGGAGCAACACCCTAGAGTGAAGCCTGGGTTTCCCGGAACGTAGAAGTGACCATTACTTCCACACTGTTTGCAAATATACATTATATACGATGGAAAAGCTGTTGTACTTATATTGTAATTTATGCTTCTGGCGTTGACTTCTTAGGCCGTAACTATTTGATCTGGTGGAGCACCGCCCTAGAGTGAAGCCTAGGTTGCCCGGAACGTAGAAATGACCATAATATTCACGCTGGTTGCCATTAATCGTTTTCTACGATGGAAAAGCTGTTGTATTTATATCGTATTTTATGCTTCTGGCGTTGACTTCTTAGGCCCTAACTATTCGATCTGGTGGAGCAACGCCCTAGAGTGAAGCCTAGGTTGCTCGGAACGTAGAAATGACCATTACCTTCACACTGTTTGCAATTATTCATTTTATAAGATGGCAAAGCTGTAGTACTTATATTGTATTTTATGCTTCGGGCGTTGACTTCTAAGGCCCTAACTATTCGATCTGGTGGAGCAACGCCCTAGAGTGAAGCCTAGGTTGCCCGGAACGTAGAAATGACCATTACATTCACAATGTCTGCAATTATTCATTTCATACGATGGAAAAACTGTTGTACTTATATTGTATTTTATCCTTCTGGCGTTGAGTTCTAAAGCCGTAGCTATTAGATGTGGTGGAGCAACGCCCTAGAGTGACACGTAGGTTGACTGGAACGTAGAAATGACCATTACTTTCACAATGTCTGCAATTATTCATTTTATACGATGGAAAAACTTTTGTTCTTATATTGTATTTTATCCTTCTGGCGTTGAAGTCGAAGTCCTTAGCTATTCGATCTGGTGGAGCAACGCCCTAGTGTGAATCCTAGGTTACCCGGAACGTAGAAATGACCAGTACTTTCAGACTGGTTGCAGTTATTCGTTTTATACAATGGAAAAACTGTTCTATTTATTTTGCATTTTATGCTTCGGGCGTTGAATTCTAAGTCCCTAGCAATTCCATCTGGTGGAGCAACACCCTAGAGTGAAGCCTAGGTTGCCCGGAACGTGGAAGTGACCATTACTTCCACACTGTTTGCAAATATACATTATATACGGTGGAAAAGCTGTTGTACTTATATTGTAATTTATGCTTCTGGCGTTGACTTCTTAGGCCGTAACTATTTGATCTGGTGGAGCACCGCCCTAGAGTGAAGCCTAGGTTGCCCGGAACGTAGAACATACCATTACCTTCACACTGGTTGCAATTATTCCTGTTATACGATGGAAAAACTGTTGCACCTTTATTGTATTTAATGCTTCTGGCGTTGACTTCACAGGCCCTAACTATTCGATCTGGTGGAGCAACGCCCTAGAGTGAAGCCTAGGTTGCTCGGAACGTAGAAATGACCATTACCTTCACACTGTTTGCAATTATTCATTTTATAAGATGGCAAAGCTGTAGTATTTATATCGTATTTTATGCTTCTGGCGTTGACTTCTTAGGCCCTAACTATTCCATCTGGTGGAACAACGCCCTAGGGTGAAGCCTAGGTTGCCTGGGAAGTAGAAATGACCATAACCTTCACACTGGTTGCTATTATTCGTTTTATACGATGGAAAAGCTGTTAGATTTATATTGCATATTATGCTTCTGGCATTGAATTCTAAGTCCCTAGCTATTCCATCTGGTGGAGCAACACCCTAGCGGTAAGCCTAGGTTGCCCGGAACGTAGAAATGTCCATTACTTCCACACTGGTTGTAAATATACATTACATGCGATGGAAAAGCTGTTGTACTTATATTGTAATTTATGCTTCTGGCGTTGACTTCTTAGGCCCTAGCTATTTGATCTGGTGGCGCAACGCCCTAGAGTGAAGCCTAGGTTGCCCGGAACGTTGAAATGACCATAACTTTCACACTGGTTGCTATTATTCCTTTTATACGATGGAAAATCTGTTAAATTTATATTGCTGTTTATGCTTCTGGCATTGAATTCTAAGTCCCTGGCAATTCCATCTGCTGGAGCAACACCCTAGAGTGAAGCCTAGGTTGCCCGGAACGTAGAAATGACCATAACTTTCACACTGGTTACAATTATTCGTTTCATATGAGGGAAAAGCTGTTGTATTTATATCGTATTTTATGCTTCTGGCATTGACTTTGAAGGCCGTAGCTATTAGATGTGGTGGAGCAACGCCCTAGAGTGTCGCATGGGTTGCCCGGAACGTAGAAATGACCATTACTTTCACAATGTTTGCAAATATTCATTTTATACGATGGAAAAACTGTTGTACTTATATTGTATTTTATTCTTCTGGCGTTGAATTCTAAGTGCCTAGCTATTCTATCTGGTCGAGCAACGCCCCAGAGTGATACCTAGGTTACCCGGAACGTAGACATGACCATTACTTTCACACTGGTTGCAGTTATCCGTTTTATACAATGGAATAACCGATCTATATATTTTGCATTTTATGCTTCGGGCGTTGACTTGTAAGGACCTAACTATTCGATCTGGTGGAGCAACACCCTAGCGTGATGCCTAGGTTGCCCGGAACGTTGAAATGACCATAACTTTCACATTGGTTGCTATTATTCCTTTTATACGATGGAAAAGCTGTTAAATTTATATTGCATTTTATGCTTCTGGCATTGAATTCTCAGTCCCTAGCAATTCCATCTGGTGGAGCAACACCCTAGAGTGACGCCTAGGTTGCCCGGAACGTAGAAGTGACCATCACTTCCACACTGTTTGCAAATATACATTATATACGATGGAAAAGCTGTTGTACTTATATTGTAATTTATGCTTCTGGCGTTGACTTCTTAGGCCCTAACTATTTGATCTGGTGGAGCACCGCCCTAGAGTGAAGCCTAGGTTGCCCGGAACGTAGAACATACCATTACCTTCACACTGGTTGCAATTATTCCTGTTATACGATGGAGAAACTGTTGCACCTTTATTCTATTTTAGCTTCTGGCGTTGACTTCATAGGCCCTAACTATTCGATCTGGTGGAGTAACGTCCTAGAGTGAAGCCTAGGTTGACCGGAACGAAGAAATGACCAGTACTTTCACACTGTTTGCAGATACTCCTATTATACGATGGAAAAAATGTTGCATCTTTATTGAATTTTATGCTTCTGGCGTTGACTTCTAAGGCACTAACTATTCTATCTGGTGGAGCAACGCTCTAGAGTGAAGGCTAGGTTGCCCGGAACGTTGAAATGACCATCACTTTCTAACTGGTTGCAATTATTCCTGTTATATGGTGGAAAAACTGTTGTATTTTTATTGCATTTTATGCTTCGGGCATTGACTTCTAAGGTCCTAACTATTCGATCTGGTGGAACAACGCCCTGGGGTGAAGCCTAGGTTGCCCGAAACGTAGAAATGACCATAACTTTCACGCTGGTTGCTATTATTCGTTTTATACGATGGAAAAGCTGTTGTATTTATATTGTATTTTATGCCCCTGGCGTTGACTTGTAAGTCCCTAGCTATTCGATCTGGTGGAGCAACGCCCTAGTGTGAAACCTAGGTTACCCGGAACGTAGAAATGTCCAGTACTTTCAGACTGGTTGCTGTTATTCGTTTCATACGATGGAAAAGCTGTTATATTTATTTTGCATTTTATGCTTCGGGCGTTGACTTCTAAGGCCCTAGTTATTCCGTCTGGTGGAGCAACACCCTAGAGTGCAGCCTAGGTTGCCCGGAACGTAGAAATGACCATTACTATCACACTGTTTGCAATTATTCATTTTATACGATGGAAAAGCTGTTGTATTTATATTGTATTTTATGCTCCTGGCGTTGACTTCTAAAGCCGTAGCTATTAGATGTGGTGGAGCAACGCCCTAGAGTGACACCTAGGTTGACCGGAACGTAGAAATGACCATTACTTTCACAATGTCTGCAATTATTCATTTTATACGATGGAAAAACCTTTCTTCTTATATTGTATTTTATCCTTCTGGCGTTGAAGTCGAAGTCCCTAGCTATTCGATCTGGTGGAGCAACGCCCTAATGTGAAACCTAGGTTACCCGGAACGTAGAAATGACCAGTACTTTCAGACTGGTTGCAAATATTCGTTTTATACAATGGAAAAACTGTCCTATTTATTTTGCATTTTATGCTTCGGGCGTCGACTTCTAAGGCCCTAGCTATTCCATCTGGTGGAGCAACACCCTAGCTAGAAGCCCAGGCTGCCCGGAACGTAGAAATGACCATTACTTCCACACTGTTTGCAAATATACATTACATACGATGGAAAAGCTGTTGTACTTATATTGTAATTTATGCTTCTGGCGTCGACTTCTTAGGCCCTAACTATTTGATCTGGTGGAGCAACGCCCTAGAGTGAAGCCTAGGTTGCCCGGAACGTAGAACATCCATTACCTTCACACTGGTTGCAATTATTCCTGTTATACGATGGAAAAACTGTTGCACATTTATTGTATTTTATTCTTCTTGCGTTGACTTCTTAGGCCGTGACTATTTGATCTGGTGGAGCACCGCCCTAGAGTGAAGCCTAGGTTGCCCGGAACGTAGAACATACCATTACCTTCACACTGGTTGCAATTATTCCTGTTATACGATGGAAAAACTGTTGCACCTTTATTGTATTTAATGCTTCTGGCGTTGACTTCACAGGCCCTAACCATTCGATCTGGTGGAGCAACGTCCTAGAGTGAAGCCTAGGTTGCCCGGGACGTAGAAATGACCATAGCTTTCACACTGGTAGCAATTATTCATTTTATACGATGGAAAAACTGTTGTACCTATATTGCATTTTATTCTTCTGGCGTTGAATTCTAAGTCCCTAGCTATTCGATCCGGTGGAGCAGCGCCCTAGAGTGAAGCCTAGATCACCCGGAACGTAGTAATGTCCAGTACTATCACACTGTTTGCAGTTATTCCTGTTATACGATGAAAAGCTCTTGCATCTTTATCGTATTTTATGCTTCTGGCGTTGACTTCTAAGGCCCTAACTATTCGAGCTGGTGGAGCAAGGCCCTACACTGAAGCCTAGGTTGCCCGGAACGTAGAAATGACCATAACATTCACACTGGTTGCCATTAACCGTTTTCTACAATGGAAAAGCTGTTGTATATATATCGTATTTCATGCTTCTGGCGTTGACTTCTTAGGCCCCGACTATTCGATCTGGTGGAGCAACGCCCTAGAGTGAAGCCTAGGTTGCCCGGAACGTAGAACATCCATTACCTTCACACTGGTTGCAATTATTCCTGTTATACGATGGAAAAACTGTTGCACATTTATTGTATTTTATTCTTCTTGCGTTGACTTCTTAGGCCGTAACTATTTGATCTGGTGGAGCACCGCCCTAGAGTGAAGCCTAGGTTGCCCGGAACGTAGAACATACCATTACCTTCACACTGGTTGCAATTATTCCTGTTATACGATGGAAAAACTGTTGCACCTTTATTGTATTTAATGCTTCTGGCGTTGACTTCACAGGCCCTAACCATTCGATCTGGTGGAGCAACGTCCTAGAGTGAAGCCTAGGTTGCCCGGGACGTAGAAATGACCATAACTTTCACACTGGTAGCAATTATTCATTTTATACGATGGAAAAACTGTTGTACTTATATTGCATTTTATTCTTCTGGCGTTGAATTCTAAGTCCCTAGCTATTCGATCCGGTGGAGCAGAGCCCTAGAGTGAAGCCTAGATTACCCGGAACGTAGTAATGTCCAGTACTATCACACTGTTTGCAGTTATTCCTGTTATACGATGAAAAGCTCTTGCATCTTTATCGTATTTTATGCTTCTGGCGTTGACTTCTAAGGCCCTAACTATTCGAGCTGGTGGAGCAAGACCCTACACTGAAGCCTAGGTTGCCCGGAACGTAGAAATGACCATAACATTCACACTGGTTGCCATTAACCGTTTTCTACGATGGAAAAGCTGTTGTATATATATCGTATTTCATGCTTCTGGCGTTGACTTCTTAGGGCCCGACTATTCGATCTGGTGGAGCAACGCCCTAGAGTGAAGCCTAGGTTGCACGGAACGTAGAAATGACCATTACCTTCACACTGTTTGCAATTATTCCTGTTAGATGATGGAAAAACTGTTGTATTTTTATTGCATTTTATGCTTCGGGCATTGACTTCTTAGGTCCTAACTATTCAATCTGTAGGAGCAACGCCCTAGAGTGAAGCCTAGGTTGCCCGGAACGTAGAATCGGCCATCACTTTCAAACTGGTTGCAATTATTCCTGTTATATGATGGAAACACTGTTGTACTTTTATTGCATTTTATGCTTCGGGCGTTGACTTCTGAGGCCGTAGCTATTCGATGTGGTGGATGAACGCCATAGAGTGAAGCCTAGGTTGCTCGGAACGAAGAAATGACCATAACTTTCATACTGGTTGCAATCATTCGTTTTATATGATGGAAGAACTGTTGTATTTATATTGTATTTTATGCTGCTGGCGTTCACTTCTTAGGACCTAACTATTCAATCTGGTGGAACAACGCACTGGGGTGAAGCCTAGGTTGCCCGGAACGTAGAAATGACCATAACTTTCACACTGGTTGCTATTATTCGTTTTATACGATGGAAAAACTGTTCTATTTATTTTGTATTTTATGCTTCGGGCGTTGACTTCTAAGGCCCTAACTGTTTGATCTGGTGGAGTAACGCCCTAGAGTGAAGCCGAGGTCGCCCGGAACGTAGAAAGGACCATCACTTTCACACGGGTTGCAATTATTCCTGTTATAGGATGGAAAGACTGTTGTATTTTTATTGTATTTTATGCTTCAGGCGTTGACTTCTGAGGCCGTAGCTATTCGATGTGGTGGAAGAACGCCATAGAGTGAAGCCTAGGTTGCCCGGAACGTAGAAATGACCAGAACTTTCATACTGGTTGCAATTATTCGTTTTATATGATGGAAAAACTGTTGTATTTATATTGTATTTTATGCTGCTGGGGTTCACTTCTTCGGCCCTAACTATTCGATCTGGTGGAACAACGCCCTGGGGTGAAGCCTAGGTAGCCCGAAACGTAGAAATGACCATAACTTTCACGCTGGTTCCTATTATTCGTTTTATACGATGGAAAAACTGTTATATTTATATTGTATTTTATGCTGCTGGCGTTCACTTTGTCGGCCCTAACTATTCGATCTGGTGGAACAACGCCCTGAGGTGAAGCCTAGGTTGCCCGAAACGTAGAAATGACCATAACTTTCACGCTGGTTGCTATTATTCGTTTTATACGATGGAAAAACTGTTATATTTATATTGTATTTTATGCTTCTGGCGTTGATTTCTTAGGCCCTAACTATTCAATCTGGTGGAACAACACCCTAGAGTGAGGCCTAGGTTGCCCGGAACGTAGAAATGACCATCACTTCCATACGGGTAGCAATTATTCGTTTTATACGATGGAAAAACTGTTGTATTTATATTGTATTTTATGCTTCTGGCGTTGACTTCTAAGGCACTAACTATTCGATCTGGTGGAGCAACGCCCTAGAGTGAAGCCTAGATTACCCGGAACGTAGTAATGACTAGTACTATCACACTGTTTGCAGTTATTCCTGTTATACGATGGAAAGCTGTTGCATCTTTATCGTATTTTATGCTTCTGGCGTTGACTTCTAAGGCCCTAACTATTCGCTCTGGTGGAGCAACGCCCTAGAGTGAAGCCTAGGTTGCTCGGAACGTAGAAATGGCCATTACCTTCACACTGTTTGCAATTATTCATTTTATACGATGGCAAAGCTGTTGTACTTATATTGTATTTTATGCTTCGGGCGTTGACTTCTAAGGCCCTAACTATTCGATTTGGGTGGAGCAACGCCCTACAGTGAAGCCTTGGTTGCCCGGAACGTAGAAATGACCATTACTTTCACAATGTCTGCAATTATTCATTTTAAAAGATGGCAAAGCTGTTGTATTTATATTGTATTTTATGCTTCGGGCGTTGACTTCTAAGGCCCTAACTATTCGATTTGGTGGAGCAACGCCCTACAGTGAAGCCTAGGTTGCCCGGAACGTAGAAGTGACCATTACTTCCACACTGTTTGCAAATATACATTATATACGATGTAAAAGCCGTTGTACTCATATTGTAATTTATGCTTCTGGCGTTCAGTTGTTAGGCCCTAACTATTTGATCTGGTGGAGCACCGCCATAGAGTGAAGCCTAGGTTGCTCGGAACGTAGAAATGGCCATTACCTTCACACTGCTTGCTATTATTCATTTTATACGATGGAAAAGCTGTTGTATTTATATTGTATTTTATGCCCCTGGCGTTGACTTCTAAGTCCCTAGCTATTCGATCTGGTGGAGCAACGCCCTAGTGTGTAACCTAGGTTACCCGGAACGTAGAAATGTCCAGTACTTTCAGACTGGTTGCTGTTATTCGTTTCATACGATGGAAAAGCTGTTATATTTATTTTGCATTTTATGCTTCGGGCGTTGACTTCTAAGGCCCTAGCTATTCCATCTGGTGGAGCAACACCCTAGAGTGCAGCCTAGGTTGCTCGGAACGTAGAAATGACCATTACTTTCACACTGTTTGCAATTATTCATTTTATACGATGGAAAAGCTGTTGTATTTATATTGTATTTTATGCTTCGGGCGTTGACTTCTAAGGCCCTAACTATTCGATTTGGTGGAGCAACGCCCTACAGTGATGCCTAGATTACCCGGAACGTAGTAATGACCAGTACTATCACACTGTTTGCAGTTATTCCTGTTATACGATGCAAAGCTGTTGCATCTTTATGGAAGTTTATGCTTCTGGCGTTGACTTCTAAGGCCCTAACTATTCGATCTGGTGGAGGAAGGCCCTAGACTGAAGCCTAGGTTTCCCGGAACGTAGAAATGACCATAACATTCACACTGGTTGCAATTATTCATTTTATAAGATGGCAAAGCTGTTGTATTTATATAGTATTTTATGCTTCGGCTGTTGACTTCTAAGGCCCTAACTATTCGATTCGGTGGAGCAACGCCCTGCAGTGAAGCCTAGGTTGCCCGGAACGTACAAATGACCAGTACTTTCACACTGGTTACAGTTATTCGTTTTATAGAATGGAAAAACTGTTCTATTTATTTTGCATATTATGCTTCGGGCGTTGACTTCTAAGGCCCTAACTATTCGAACTGGAGGAGCAACGCCCTAGAGTGAAGCCTAGGTTGCCCGGAAAGTGGAAATGACCATAACTTTCACACTGGTTGCTATTATTCGTTTTATACGATGGAAAAGCTGTTATATTTATATTGTATTTTATGCTTCGGGCGTTGACTTCTAAGGCCCTAACTATTCGATTTGGTGGAGCAACGCCCTATAGTGAAGCCTAGGTTGCCCGAACGTAGAAATGACCAGTACTTTCACACTGGTTACAGTTATTCGTTTTATACAATGGAAAAACTGTTCTATTTATTTTGCATATTATGTTTCGGGCGTTGACTTCTAAGGCCCTAACTATTCGAACTGGTGGAGCAACGCCCTAGAGTGAAGCCTAGGTTGCCCGGAAAGTGGAAATGACCATAACTTTCAAACTGGTTGCTATTATTCGTTTTATACGATGGAAAAGCTGTTATATTTATATTGCATTTTATGCTTCTGGCATTGACTTCTAAGGCCCTAACTATCCTATCTGGTGGAGCAACGCTCTAGAGTGATGCCTAGGTTGCCCGGAACGTTGAAATGACCATCACTTTCTAACTGGTTGCAATTATTCCTGTTATATGATGGAAAAACTGTTGTATTTTTATTGCATTTTATGCTTCGGGCATTGACTTCTAAGGTCCTAACTATTCAATCTGTAGGAGCAACGACCTAGAGTGAAGCCTAGGTTGCCCGGAACGTAGAATCGGCCATCACTTTCAAACTGGTTGCAATTATTCCTGTTATATGATGGAAACACTGTTGTACTTTTATTGCATTTTACGCTTCGGACGTTGACTTCTGAGGCCGTAGCTATTCGATGTGGTGGATGAACGCCATAGAGTGAAGCCTAGGTTGCTCGGAACGAAGAAATGACCATAACTTTCATACTGGTTGCAACCATTCGTTTTATATGATGGAAGAACTGTTGTATTTATATTGTATTTTATGCTGCTGGCGTTCACTTCTTAGGACCTAACTATTCAATCTGGTGGAACAACGCCCTAGGGTGAAGCCTAGGTTGCCCGGAACGTAGAAATGACCATAACTTTCACTCTGGTTGCTATTATTCGTTTTATACGATGGAAAAACTGTTCTATTTAGTTTGTATTTTATGCTTCGGACGTTGACTTCTAAGGCCCTAACTGTTTGATCTGGTGGAGTAACGCCCTGGAGTGAAGCCGAGGTCGCCCGGAACGTAGAAAGGACCATCACTTTCACACGGGTTGCAATTATTCCTGTTTTAGGATGGAAAGACTGTTGTATTTTTATTGTATTTTATGCTTCAGGCGTTGACTTCTTCGGCCCTAAATATTCGATCTGGTGGAACAACGCCCTGGGGTGAAGCCTAGGTTGCCCGAAACGTAGAAATGACCATAACTTTCACGCTGCTTCCTATTATTCGATTTATACGATGGAAAAACTGTTCCATTTATTTTGTATTTTATGCTTCGGGCGTTTACTTCTAAGGCCCTAACTGTTTGATCTGGTGGAGCAACGACCTAGAGTGAAGCCTGGGTTGCCCGGAACGCAGAAATGACCATAACTTTCACACTGGTTGCAATTATTCCTGTTCTACGATGGACAAGCTGTTGTATTTATATCGTATTTTATGGTTCTGGCGTTGACTTCTAAGGACCTAACTATTCGATCTGGTGGAGCAACGATCTAGAGTGAAGTCTAGGTTGCTCGGTATGTAGGAATGACCATAAATTTGTCACTGGTTGCAATTATTCATTTTATACGATGGAATAACTGTGGTACTTATATTGTATTTTATCCTTCTGGCGTTGAATTCTTAGGCCCTAACTATTGCCTCTGGTGGATCAACGCTGTAGACTGAAACCTACGTTGCCCAGAACGCAGAAATGACCATAACTTTTACACTGGTAGCAATTATTCGTTTTATACAATGGAAAAGCTGTTATATTTATATTGTATCTTATGCTTCTGGCGTTGACTTCTTAGGCGCTAACAATTCGATCTGGTGGAGCAACGCCCTAGAGTGAAGCCTAGGTAGCCTGGAACGTACAAATGACCATCACTTTCACACGGGTTGCAATTATTCCTGTTATAGTATGGAAAGACTGTTGTATTTTTATTGTATTTTATGCTTCAGGCGTTGACTTCTGAGGCCGTAGCTATTCGATGTGGAGGAAGAACGCCATACAGTGAAGCCTAGGTTGCCCGGAACGTAGAAATGACCATAACTTTCATACTGGTTGCAATTACTCGTTTTATATGATGAAAAAACTGTTGTACTTTTATTGCATTTTATGCTTCGGGCGTTGACTTCTGAGGCCGTAGCTATTCGATGTGGAGGAAGAGCGCCATAGAGTGAAGCCTAGGTTGCCCGGAACGTAGAAATGACCATAACTTTCATACTGGTTGCAATCATTCGTTTTATATGATGGAAGAACTGTTGTATTTATATTGTATTTTATGCTGCTGGCGTTCACTTCTTAGGCCCTAACTATTCGATCTGGTGGAACAACGCCCTGGGGTGGAGCCTCGGTTGCCCGGAACGTAGAAATGACCATAACTTTCACACTGGTTGCTATTATAAGTTTTATACGATGGAAAAACTGTTCTATTTATTTTGTATTTTATGATTCGTGCGTTGACTTCTAATGCCATAACTGTTAGATCTGGTGGAGCAACGCCCTACAGTGAAGCCTAGGTTGCCCGGAACGTATAAATGACCATTACTTTCACACTGTGTGCAATTATTCATTTTATACGATGGAAAAGCTGTTGTATTTATATTGTATTTTATGCTCCTGGCGTTGACTGCTAAGGCCGTAGCTATTAGATGTGGTGGAGCAACGCCCTAGAGTGACACCTAGGTTGACCGGAACGTAGAAATGACCATTACTTTCACAATGTCTGCAATTATGCGTTTTATACGATGGAAAAACTGTTGTACTTATATTGTATTTTATCCTTCTGGCGTTGAATTCTAAGTCCCTAGCTATTCGATCTGGTGGAGCAACGCCCTAGTGTGAAACCTAGGTCACCCGGAACGTAGAAATGTCCAGTACTTTCAGACTGGTTGCTGTTATTCGTTTCATACGATGGAAAAGCAGTTATATTTATTTTGCATTTTATGCTTCGGGCGTTGACTTCTAAGGCCCTAGCTATTCCATCTGGTGGAGCAACACCCTAGAGTGCAGCCTAGGTTGCCCGGAACGTAGAAATGACTATTACTTTCACACTGTTTGCAATTATTCATTTTATACGATGGAAAAGCTGTTGTATTTATAATGTATTTTATGCTCCTGGCGTCGACTTCTAAAGCCGTAGCTATTAGATGTGGTGGAGCAACGCCCTAGAGAGACACCTGGGTTGACCGGAACGTAGAAATGACCATTACTTTCACAATGACTGCAATTATTCATTTTATACGATGGAAAAACTTTTGTACTTATATTGTATTTTATCCTTCTGGCGTTGAGTTCGAAGTCCCTAGCTATTCGATCTGGTGGAGCAACGCCCTAGTGTGAAACCTAGGTTGCACCGAACGTAGAAGTGACCATTACTTCCACACTGTCTGCAAATATACATTATATACGGTGGAAAATCTGTTGTACTTATATTGTAATTTATGCTTCTGGCGTTGACTTCTTAGGCCGTAACTATTTGATCTGGTGGAGCACCGCCCTAGAGTGAAGCCTAGGTTGCCCGGAACGTAGAACATACCATTACCTTCACACTGGTTGCAATTATTCCTGTTATACGATGGAAAAACTGTTGCACCCTTATTGTATTTAATGCTTCTGGCGTTGACTTCACAGGCCCTAACTATTCGATCTGGTGGAGCAACGTCCTAGAGTGAAGCCTAGGTTGACCGGAACGTAGAAATGACCATAACTTTCACACTGGTTACCATTATACGTTTTATACGATGGAAAAGCTGTTGTATTTATATCGTATTTTATGCTTCTGGCGTTGACTTCTTAGGCCCTAACTATTCCATTTGGTGGAACAACGCCCTAGGGTGAAGCCTAGATTGCCCGGGATGTAGAAATGACCATAACCTTCACACTGGTTGCTATTATTCGTTTTATACGATGGAAAAGCTGTTAGATTTATATTGCATATTATGCTTCTGGCATTGAATTCTAAGTCCCTAGCTGTTCCATCTGGTGGAGCAACACCCTAGCGTTAAGCCTAGGTTGCCCGGAACGTAGAAATGTCCATTACTTCCGCACTGGTTGTAAATATACATTACATACGATGGAAAAGCTGTTGTACTTATATTGTAATTGATGCTTCTGGCGTTGACTTCTTAGGCCGTAACTATTTGATCTGGTGGAGCACCGCCCTAGAGTGAAGCCTAGGTTGCCCGGAACGTAGAACATACCATTACCTTCACACTGGTTGCAATTATTCCTGTTATACGATGGAAGAACTGTTGCACCTTTATTGTATTTAATGCTTCTGGCGTTGATTTCACAGGCCCTAACTATTCGATCTGGTGAAGCAACGTCCTAGAGTGAAGCCTAGGTTGCCCGGAACGTAGAAATGACCATAACTTTCACACTGGTTACCATTATACGTTTAATACGATGGAAAAGCTGTTGTATTTATATCGTATTTTATGCTTCTGGCGTTGACTTCTTAGGCCCTAACTATTCCATTTGGTGGAACAACGCCCTAGGGTGAAGCCTAGGTTGCCCTGGAAGTAGAAATGACCATAACCTTCACACTGGTTGGTATTATTCGTTTTATACGATGGAAAAGCTGTTAGATTTATATTGCATATTATGCTTCTGGCATTGAATTCTAAGTCCCTAGCTATTCCATCTGGTGGAGCAACACCCTAGCGTTAAGCCTAGGTTGCTCGGAACGTAGAAATGTCCATTACTTCCACACTGGTTGTAAATATACATTACATGCGATGGAAAAGCTGTTGTACTTATATTGTAATTTATGCTTCTGGCGTTGACTTCTTAGGCCCTAGCTATTTGATCTGGTGGCGCAACGCCCTAGAGTGAAGCCTAGGTTGCCCGGTACGTTGAAATGACCATTACTTTCACACTGGTTGCTATTATTCCTTTTATACGATGGAAAAGCTGTTAAATTTATATTGCAGTTTATGCTTCTGGCATTGAATTCTAAGTCCCTAGCAATTCCATCTGGTGGACCAACACCCTAGAGTGAAGCCTAGGTTACCCGGAACGTAGAAATGACCAGTACTTTCAGACTGGTTGCAGTTATTCGTTTTATACAATGGAAAAACTGTTCTATTTATTTTGCATTTTATGCTTCGGGCGTTGAATTCTAAGTCCCTAGCAATTCCATCTGGTGGAGCAACACCCTAGAGTGAAGCCTAGGTTTCCCGGAACGTAGAAGTGACCATTACTTCCACACTGTTTGCAAATATACATTATATACGATGGAAAAGCTGTTGTACTTATATTGTAATTTATGCTTCTGGCGTTGACTTCTTAGGCCGTAACTATTTGATCTGGTGGAGCACCGCCCTAGAGTGAAGCCTAGGTTGCCCGGAACGTAGAAATGACCATAATATTCACACTGGTTGCCATTAATCGTTTTCTACGATGGAAAAGCTGTTGTATTTATATCGTATTTTATGCTTCTGGCGTTGACTTCTTAGGCCCTAACTATTCGATCTGGTGGAGCAACGCCCTAGAGTGAAGCCTAGGTTGCTCGGAACGTAGAAATGACCATTACCTTCACACTGTTTGCAATTATTCATTTTATAAGATGGCAAAGCTGTAGTACTTATATTGTATTTTATGCTTCTGGCGTTGACTTCTTAGGCCCTAACTATTCGATCTGGTGGAGCAACGCCCTAGAGTGAAGCCTAGGTTGCTCGGAACGTAGAAATGACCATTACCTTCACACTGTTTGCAATTATTCATTTTATAAGATGGCAAAGCTGTAGTACTTATATTGTATTTTATGCTTCGGGCGTTGACTTCTAAGGCCCTAACTATTCGATCTGGTGGAGCAACGCCCTAGAGTGAAGCCTAGGTTGCCCGGAACGTAGAAATGACCATTACATTCACAATGTCTGCAATTATTCATTTCATACGATGGAAAAACTGTTGTACTTATATTGTATTTTATCCTTCTGGCGTTGAGTTCTAAAGCCGTAGCTATTAGATGTGGTGGAGCAACGCCCTAGAGTGACACGTAGGTTGACTGGAACGTAGAAATGACCATTACTTTCACAATGTCTGCAATTATTCATTTTATACGATGGAAAAACTTTTGTTCTTATATTGTATTTTATCCTTCTGGCGTTGAAGTCGAAGTCCTTAGCTATTCGATCTGGTGGAGCAACGCCCTAGTGTGAATCCTAGGTTACCCGGAACGTAGAAATGACCAGTACTTTCAGACTGGTTGCAGTTATTCGTTTTATACAATGGAAAAACTGTTCTATTTATTTTGCATTTTATGCTTCGGGCGTTGAATTCTAAGTCCCTAGCAATTCCATCTGGTGGAGCAACACCCTAGAGTGAAGCCTAGGTTGCCCGGAACGTAGAAGTGACCATTACTTCCACACTGTTTGCAAATATACATTATATACGGTGGAAAAGCTGTTGTACTTATATTGTAATTTATGCTTCTGGCGTTGACTTCTTAGGCCGTAACTATTTGATCTGGTGGAGCACCGCCCTAGAGTGAAGCCTAGGTTGCCCGGAACGTAGAACATACCATTACCTTCACACTGGTTGCAATTATTCCTGTTATACGATGGAAAAACTGTTGCACCTTTATTGTATTTAATGCTTCTGGCGTTGACTTCACAGGCCCTAACTATTCGATCTGGTGGAGCAACGCCCTAGAGTGAAGCCTAGGTTGCTCGGAACGTAGAAATGACCATTACCTTCACACTGTTTGCAATTATTCATTTTATAAGATGGCAAAGCTGTAGTATTTATATCGTATTTTATGCTTCTGGCGTTGACTTCTTAGGCCCTAACTATTCCATCTGGTGGAACAACGCCCTAGGGTGAAGCCTAGGTTGCCCGGGAAGTAGAAATGACCATAACCTTCACACTGGTTGCTATTATTCGTTTTATACGATGGAAAAGCTGTTAGATTTATATTGCATATTATGCTTCTGGCATTGAATTCTAAGTCCCTAGCTATTCCATCTGGTGGAGCAACACCCTAGCGGTAAGCCTAGGTTGCCCGGAACGTAGAAATGTCCATTACTTCCACACTGGTTGTAAATATACATTACATGCGATGGAAAAGCTGTTGTACTTATATTGTAATTTATGCTTCTGGCGTTGACTTCTTAGGCCCTAGCTATTTGATCTGGTGGCGCAACGCCCTAGAGTGAAGCCTAGGTTGCCCGGAACGTTGAAATGACCATAACTTTCACACTGGTTGCTATTATTCCTTTTATACGATGGAAAATCTGTTAAATTTATATTGCTGTTTATGCTTCTGGCATTGAATTCTAAGTCCCTGGCAATTCCATCTGCTGGAGCAACACCCTAGAGTGAAGCCTAGGTTGCCCGGAACGTAGAAATGACCATAACTTTCACACTGGTTACAATTATTCGTTTCATATGAGGGAAAAGCTGTTGTATTTATATCGTATTTTATGCTTCTGGCATTGACTTTGAAGGCCGTAGCTATTAGATGTGGTGGAGCAACGCCCTAGAGTGTCGCATGGGTTGCCCGGAACGTAGAAATGACCATTACTTTCACAATGTTTGCAAATATTCATTTTATACGATGGAAAAACTGTTGTACTTATATTGTATTTTATTCTTCTGGCGTTGAATTCTAAGTGCCTAGCTATTCTATCTGGTCGAGCAACGCCCCAGAGTGATACCTAGGTTACCCGGAACGTAGACATGACCATTACTTTCACACTGGTTGCAGTTATCCGTTTTATACAATGGAATAACCGATCTATATATTTTGCATTTTATGCTTCGGGCGTTGACTTGTAAGGACCTAACTATTCGATCTGGTGGAGCAACACCCTAGCGTGATGCCTAGGTTGCCCGGAACGTTGAAATGACCATAACTTTCACATTGGTTGCTATTATTCCTTTTATACGATGGAAAAGCTGTTAAATTTATATTGCATTTTATGCTTCTGGCATTGAATTCTCAGTCCCTAGCAATTCCATCTGGTGGAGCAACACCCTAGAGTGACGCCTAGGTTGCCCGGAACGTAGAAGTGACCATCACTTCCACACTGTTTGCAAATATACATTATATACGATGGAAAAGCTGTTGTACTTATATTGTAATTTATGCTTCTGGCGTTGACTTCTTAGGCCCTAACTATTTGATCTGGTGGAGCACCGCCCTAGAGTGAAGCCTAGGTTGCCCGGAACGTAGAACATACCATTACCTTCACACTGGTTGCAATTATTCCTGTTATACGATGGAGAAACTGTTGCACCTTTATTCTATTTTAGCTTCTGGCGTTGACTTCATAGGCCCTAACTATTCGATCTGGTGGAGTAACGTCCTAGAGTGAAGCCTAGGTTGACCGGAACGAAGAAATGACCAGTACTTTCACACTGTTTGCAGATACTCCTATTATACGATGGAAAAAATGTTGCATCTTTATTGAATTTTATGCTTCTGGCGTTGACTTCTAAGGCACTAACTATTCTATCTGGTGGAGCAACGCTCTAGAGTGAAGGCTAGGTTGCCCGGAACGTTGAAATGACCATCACTTTCTAACTGGTTGCAATTATTCCTGTTATATGGTGGAAAAACTGTTGTATTTTTATTGCATTTTATGCTTCGGGCATTGACTTCTAAGGTCCTAACTATTCAATCTGTAGGAGCAACGCCCTAGAGTGAAACCTAGGTTGCCCGGAACGTAGAATCGGCCATCACTTTCAAACTGGATGCAATTATACCTGTTATATGATGGAAACACTGTTGTACTTTTATTGCATATTATGCTTCGGGCGTTGACTTCTGAGGCCGTAGCTGTTCGATGTGGTGGATGAACGCCATAGAGTGAAGCCTAGGTTGCTCCGAATGAAGAAATGACCATAACTTTCATACCGGTTGCAATCATTCGTTTTATATGATGGAAGAACTGTTGTATCTATATTGTATTTTATGCTGCTGGCGTTCACTTCTTAGGACCTAACTATTCACTCTGGTGGAGCAACACCCTAGAGTGAAGCCTAGGTTGCCCGGAACGTAGAAGTGACCATTACTTTCACACTGTCTGCAATTATTCGTTTTATACGATGGAAAAGCTGTTGTATTTATATTGTATTTTATGCTCCTGGCGTTGACTTCTAAAGCCGTAGCTATTAGATGTGGTGGAGCAACGCCCTAGAGTGACACGTAGGTTGACTGGAACGTAGAAATGACCATTACTTTCACAATGGCTGCAATTATTCATTTTATACGATGGAAAAACTTTTGTTCTTATATTGTATTTTATCCTTCTGGCGTTGAAGTCGAAGTCCTTAGCTATTCGATCTGGTGGAGCAACGCCCTAGTGTGAATCCTAGGTTACCCGGAACGTAGAAATGACCAGTACTTTCAGACTGGTTGCAGTTATTCGGTTTATACAATGGAAAAACTGTTCTATTTATTTTGCATTTTATGCTTCGGGCGTTGAATTCTAAGTCCCTAGCAATTCCATCTGGTGGAGCAACACCCTAGAGTGAAGCCTAGATTACCCGTAACGTAGTAATGACCAGTACTATCACACTGTTTGCAGTTATTCCTGCTACACGATGAAAAGCTGTTGCACCTTTATCGTATTTTATGCTTCTGGCGTTGACTTCTAAGGCCCTACCTATTCGAGCTGGTGGAGCAAGGCCCTAGACTGAAGCCAAGGTTGCCCGGAACGTAGAAGTGACCATAACATTCACACTGGTTGCCATTAATCGTTTTCTACGATGGAAAAGCTGTTGTATATATATCGTATTTTATGATTCTGGCGTCGACTTCTTAGGCCCTAACTATTCGATCTGGTGGCGCAACGCCCTAGAGTGAAGCCTAGGTTGCACGGAACGTAGAAATGACCATTACCTTCACACTGTGTGCAATTATTCATTTTATACGATGGCAAAGCTGTTGTATTTATACTGTATTTTATGCTTCCGGCGTTAACTTCTAAGGCCGTAGCTATCAGATGTGGAGCAGCAACGCCCTAGAGTGACACTTAGGTTGCCAGGCACGTAGAAATGGCCATTACCTTCTCAACGTTCGCAATTATTCATTTTATACGATGGAACAACTGTTGTACTTATATTGTATTTTATGGTTCGGGAGTTGACTTCTATGGCCCTAACTATTCGATTTGGTGGAGCAATGCCCTACAGTGAAGCCTATGTTGCCCGGAACGTAGAAATGACCAGTACTTTCACACTGGTTACAGTTATTCATTTTATAAGATGGAAAAACTGTTGTACTTATGTTGTATTTTATGCTTCTGGCGTTGAATTCTAAGTCCCTAGCTATTTGATCTGGTGGAGCAACGCCCTAGTGTGATACCTAGGTTACCCGGAACGTAGAAATGACCAGTACTTACAGACTGGTTGCAGTTATTCGTTTTATACAATGGAAAAACTGTTCTATTTATTTTGCATTTTATGCTTCGGGCGTTGAATTCTAAGTCCCTAGCAATTCCATCTGGTGGAGCAACACCCTAGAGTGCAGCCTAGGTTGCCCGGAACGTAGAAATGACCATTACTTTCACACTGTTTGCAATTATTCATTTTATACGATGGAAAAGCTGTTGTACTTATATTGTAATTTATGCTTCTGGCGTTGACTTCTAAGGCCCTAACTATTCGATTTGGTGGAGCAACGCCCTACAGTGAAGCCTAGATTACCCGGAACGTAGTAATGACCAGTACTATCACACTGTTTGCAGTTATTCCTGTTATACGATGCAAAGCTGTTGCATCTTTATGGAATTTTATGCTTCTGGCGTTTTACTTCTAAGGCCCTAACTATTCGATCTGGTGGAGGAAGGCCCTAGACTGAAGCCTAGGTTTCCCGGAACGTAGAAATGACCATAACATTCACACTGGTTGCAATTATTCATTTTATAAGATGGCAAAGCTGTTGTATTTATATTGTATTTTATGCTTCGGGTGTTGACTTCTAAGGCCCTAACTATTCGATTTGGTGGAGCAACGCCCTACAGTGAAGCCTAGGTTGCCCGGAACGTAGAAATGACCAGTACTTTCACACTGGTTACAGTTATTCGTTTTATAGAATGGAAAAACTGTTCTATTTATTTTGCATATTATGCTTCGGGCGTTGACTTCTAAGGCCCTAACTATTCGAACTGGTGGAGCAACGCCCTAGAGTGAAGCCTAGGTTGCCCGCAAAGTGGAAATGACCATAACTTTCACACTGGTTGCTATTATTCGTTTTATACGATGGAAAAGCTGTTATATTTATATTGCATTTTATGCTTCTGGCATTGAATTCTAAGTCCCTATCTATTCCATCTGGTGGAGCAACACCCTAGAGTGCAGCCTAGGTTGCCCGGAACGTAGAAATGACCATTAGTTTCACAATGTCTGCAATTATTCATTTCATACGATGGAAAAACTGTTGTACTTATATTGTATTTTACCCTTCTGGCGTTGAATTCTAAGACCCTAGCTATTCGATCTGGTGGAGCAACGCCCTAGGGTGAAGCCTAGGTTGCCCGAAACGTAGAAATGACCATAACTTTCACGCTGGTTCCCATTATTCGTTTTATACGATGGAAAAACTGTTATATTTATATTGTATTTTATGCTGCTGGCGATCACTTCTTCGGCCCTAACTATTCGATCTGGTGGAACAACGCCCTGGGGTGAAGCCTAGGTTGCCCGAAACGTAGAAATAACCATAACTTTCACGCTGGTTGCTATTATTCGTTTTATACGATGGAAGAGCTGTTGTATTTATATTGTATTTTATGCCCCTGGCGTTGACTTCTAAGTCCCTAGCTAATCGATCTGGTGGAGCAACGCCCTAGTGTGAAACCTAGGTTACCCGGAACGTAGAAATGACCATAACTTTCACGCTGGTTCCTATTATTCGTTTTATACGATGGAAAAACTGTTATATTTATATTGTATTTTATGCTGCTGGCGATCACTTCTTCGGCCCTAACTATTCGATCTGGTGGAACAACGCCCTGGGGTGAAGCCTAGGTTGCCCGGAACGTAGAAATGACCATTACTATCACACTGTTCGCAATTATTCATTTTATACGATGGAACAACTGTTGTACTTATATTGTATTTTATGGTTCGGGAGTTGACTTCTATGGCCCTAACTATTCGATTTGGTGGAGCAATGCCCTACAGTGAAGCCTATGTTGCCCGGAACGTAGAAATGACCAGTACTTTCACACTGGTTACAGTTATTCATTTTATAAGATGGAAAAACTGTTGTACTTATGTTGTATTTTATGCTTCTGGCGTTGAATTCTAAGTCCCTAGCTATTTGATCTGGTGGAGCAACGCCCTAGTGTGATACCTAGGTTACCCGGAACGTAGAAATGACCAGTACTTACAGACTGGTTGCAGTTATTCGTTTTATACAATGGAAAAACTGTTCTATTTATTTTGCATTTTATGCTTCGGGCGTTGAATTCTAAGTCCCTAGCAATTCCATCTGGTGGAGCAACACCCTAGAGTGCAGCCTAGGTTGCCCGGAACGTAGAAATGACCATTACTTTCACACTGTTTGCAATTATTCATTTTATACGATGGAAAAGCTGTTGTACTTATATTGTAATTTATGCTTCTGGCGTTGACTTCTAAGGCCCTAACTATTCGATTTGGTGGAGCAACGCCCTACAGTGAAGCCTAGATTACCCGGAACGTAGTAATGACCAGTACTATCACACTGTTTGCAGTTATTCCTGTTATACGATGCAAAGCTGTTGCATCTTTATGGAATTTTATGCTTCTGGCGTTTTACTTCTAAGGCCCTAACTATTCGATCTGGTGGAGGAAGGCCCTAGACTGAAGCCTAGGTTTCCCGGAACGTAGAAATGACCATAACATTCACACTGGTTGCAATTATTCATTTTATAAGATGGCAAAGCTGTTGTATTTATATTGTATTTTATGCTTCGGGTGTTGACTTCTAAGGCCCTAACTATTCGATTTGGTGGAGCAACGCCCTACAGTGAAGCCTAGGTTGCCCGGAACGTAGAAATGACCAGTACTTTCACACTGGTTACAGTTATTCGTTTTATAGAATGGAAAAACTGTTCTATTTATTTTGCATATTATGCTTCGGGCGTTGACTTCTAAGGCCCTAACTATTCGAACTGGTGGAGCAACGCCCTAGAGTGAAGCCTAGGTTGCCCGCAAAGTGGAAATGACCATAACTTTCACACTGGTTGCTATTATTCGTTTTATACGATGGAAAAGCTGTTATATTTATATTGCATTTTATGCTTCTGGCATTGAATTCTAAGTCCCTATCTATTCCATCTGGTGGAGCAACACCCTAGAGTGCAGCCTAGGTTGCCCGGAACGTAGAAATGACCATTAGTTTCACAATGTCTGCAATTATTCATTTCATACGATGGAAAAACTGTTGTACTTATATTGTATTTTACCCTTCTGGCGTTGAATTCTAAGACCCTAGCTATTCGATCTGGTGGAGCAACGCCCTAGGGTGAAGCCTAGGTTGCCCGAAACGTAGAAATGACCATAACTTTCACGCTGGTTCCCATTATTCGTTTTATACGATGGAAAAACTGTTATATTTATATTGTATTTTATGCTGCTGGCGATCACTTCTTCGGCCCTAACTATTCGATCTGGTGGAACAACGCCCTGGGGTGAAGCCTAGGTTGCCCGAAACGTAGAAATAACCATAACTTTCACGCTGGTTGCTATTATTCGTTTTATACGATGGAAGAGCTGTTGTATTTATATTGTATTTTATGCCCCTGGCGTTGACTTCTAAGTCCCTAGCTAATCGATCTGGTGGAGCAACGCCCTAGTGTGAAACCTAGGTTACCCGGAACGTAGAAATGACCATAACTTTCACGCTGGTTCCTATTATTCGTTTTATACGATGGAAAAACTGTTATATTTATATTGTATTTTATGCTGCTGGCGATCACTTCTTCGGCCCTAACTATTCGATCTGGTGGAACAACGCCCTGGGGTGAAGCCTAGGTTGCCCGGAACGTAGAAATGACCATTACTATCACACTGTTTGCAATTATTCATTTTATACGATGGAAAAGCTGTTGTATTTATATTGTATTTTATGCTCCTGGCGTTGACTTCTAAAGCCGTAGCTATTAGATGTGGTGGAGCAACGCCCTAGAGTGACACCTAGGTTGACCGGAACGTAGAAATGACCATTACTTTCACAATGTCTGCAATTATTCATTTTATACGATGGAAAAACCTTTCTTCTTATATTGTATTTTATCCTTCTGGCGTTGAAGTCGAAGTCCCTAGCTATTCCATCTAGTGGGGTAACGCCCTAATGTGAAACCTAGGTTACCCGGAACGTAGAAATGACCAGTACTTTCAGACTGGTTGCAAATATTCGTTTTATACAGTGGAAAAACTGTCCTATTTATTTTGCATTTTATGCTTCGGGCGTCGACTTCTAAGGCCCTAGCTATTCCATCTGGTGGAGCAACACCCTAGCGAGAAGCCCAGGCTGCCCGGAACGTAGAAATGACCATTACTTCCACACTGTTTGCAAATATACATTACATACGATGGAAAAGCTGTTGTACTTATATTGTAATTTATGCTTCTGGCGTCGACTTCTTAGGCCCTAACTATTTGATCTGGTGGAGCAACGCCCTAGAGTGAAGCCTAGGTTGCCCGGAACGTAGAACATCCATTACCTTCACACTGGTTGCATTTATTCCTGTTATACGATGGAAAAACTGTTGCACATTTATTGTATTTTATGCTTCTTGCGTTGACTTCATAGGCCCAAACTATTCGATCTTGTGGAGCAACGTCCTAGAGTGAAGCCTAGGTTGACAGGAACGTAGAAACGATAATAACTTTCACACTGGTTACCATTATTCGTTTTATACGATGGAATAGCTGTTGTATTTATATCGTATTTTATGCTTCTGGCGTTGATTTCTTAGGCCGTAACTATTTGATCTGGTGGAGCACCGCCCTAGAGAGAAGCCTAGGTTACCCGGAACGTAGAAATGACCAGTACTTTCACACTGTTTGCAGTTATTCCTTTTATACGATGCAAAAGCTGTTGCATCTTTATTGAATTTTATGCTTCTGGCGTTGACTTCTAAGGCACTAACTATTCGAGCTGGTGGAGCAAGGCCCTACACTGAAGCCTAGGTTGCCCGGAACGTAGAAATGACCAGTACTTTCAGACTGGTTGCAGTTATTCGTTTTATACAATGGAAAAACTGTTCTATTTATTTTGCATTTTATGCTTCGGGCGTTGAATTCTAAGTCCCTAGCAATTCAATCTGGTGGAGCAACACCCTAGAGTGAAGCCTAGGTTGCCCGGAACGCAGAACATACCATTACCTTCACACTGGTTGCAATTATTCCTGTTATACGATGGAAAAACTGTTGCACCTTTATTGTATTTAATGCTTCTGGCGTTGACTTCACAGGCCCTAACTATTCGATCTGGTGGAGCAACGTCCTAGAGTGAAGCCTAGGTTGCCCGGGACGTAGAAATGACCATAACTTTCACACTGGTAGCAATTATTCATTTTATACGATGGAAAAACTGTTGTACTTATATTGCATTTTATTCTTCTGGCGTTGAATTCTAAGTCCCTAGCTATTCGATCCGGTGGAGCAGCGCCCTAGAGTGAAGCCTAGATTACCCGGAACGTAGTAATGACCAGTACTATCACACTGTTTGCAGTTATTCCTGTTATACGATGAAAAGCTCTTGCATCTTTATCGTATTTTATGCTTCTGGCGTTGACTTCTAAGGCCCTAACTATTCGAGCTGGTGGAGCAAGGCCCTACACTGAAGCCTAGGTTGCCCGGAACGTAGAAATGACCATAACATTCACACTGGTTGCCATTAATCGTTTTCTACGATGGAAAAGCTGTTGTACTTATATTGTAATTTATGCTTCTGGCGTCGACTTCTTAGGCCCTAACTATTTGATCTGGTGGAGCAACGCCCTAGAGTGAAGCCTAGGTTGCCCGGAACGTAGAACATCCATTACCTTCACACTGGTTGCAATTATTCCTGTTATACGATGGAAAAACTGTTGCACATTTATTGTATTTTATGCTTCTTGCGTTGACTTCATAGGCCCAAACTATTCGATCTTGTGGAGCAACGTCCTAGAGTGAAGCCTAGGTTGACCGGAACGTAGAAACGATAATAACTTTCACACTGGTTACCATTATTCGTTTTATACGATGGAATAGCTGTTGTATTTATATCGTATTTTATGCTTCTGGCGTTGACTTGTTAGGCCGTAACTATTTGATCCGGTGGAGCAGCGCCCTAGAGTGAAGCCTAGATTACCCGGAACGTAGTAATGACCAGTACTATCACACTGTTTGCAGTTATTCCTGTTATACGATGAAAGCTCTTGCATCTTTATCGTATTTTATGCTTCTGGCGTTGACTTCTAAGGCCCTAACTATTCGAGCTGGTGGAGCAAGGCCCTACACTGAAGCGTAGGTTGCCCGGAACGTAGAAATGACCATAACATTCACACTGGTTGCCATTAATCGTTTTCTACGATGGAAAAGCTGTTGTATATATATCGTATTTCATGCTTCTGGCGTTGACTTCTTAGGCCCTAACTATTCGATCTGGTGGAACAACGCCCTGGGGTGAAGCCTAGGTAGACCGAAACGTAGAAATGACCATAACTTTCACGCTGGTTCCTATTATCCGTTTTATACGATGGAAAAACTGTTATATTTATATTGTATTTTATGCTGCTGGCGTTCACTTCTTCGGCCCTAACTATTCGATCTGGTGGAACAACGCCCTGAGGTGAAGCCTAGGTTGCCCGAAACGTAGAAATGACCATAACTTTCACGCTGGTTGCTATTATTCGTTTTATACGATGGAAAAACTGTTATATTTATATTGTATTTTATGCTTCTGGCGTTGATTTCTTAGGCCCTAACTATTCAATCTGGTGGAACAACACCCTAGAGTGAGGCCTAGGTTGCCCGGAACGTAGAAATGACCATCACTTCCATACGGGTAGCAATTATTCGTTTTATACGATGGAAAAACTGTTGTATTTATATTGTATTTTATGCTTCTGGCGTTGACTTCTAAGGCACAAACTATTCGATCTGGTGGAGCAACGCCCTAGAGTGAAGCCTAGATTACCCGGAACGTAGTAATGACTAGTACTATTACACTGTTTGCAGTTATTCCTGTTATACGATGGAAAGCTGTAGCATCTTTATCGTATGTTATGCTTCTGGCGTTGACTTCTAAGGCCTTAACTATTCGATCTGGTGGAGCAACGCCCTAGAGTGAAGCCTAGGTTGCTCGGAACGTAGAAATGGCCATTACCTTCACACTGTTTGCAATTATTCATTTTATACGATGTAAAAGCTGTTGTACTCATATTGTAATTTATGCTTCTGGCGTTGACTTGTTAGGCCCTAACTATTTGATCTGGTGGAGCACCGCCCTAGAGTGAAGCCTAGGTTGCTCGGAACGTAGAAATGGCCATTACCTTCACACTGTTTGCAATTATTCATTTTATACGATGGAAAAGCTGTTGTATTTATATTGTATTTTATGCCCCTGGCGTTGACTTCTAAGTCCCTAGCTATTCGATCTGGTGGAGCAACGCCCTAGTGTGTAACCTAGGTTACCCGGAACGTAGAAATGTCCAGTACTTTCAGACTGGTTGCTGTTATTCGTTTCATACGATGGAAAAGCTGTTATATTTATTTTGCATTTTATGCTTCGGGCGTTGACTTCTAAGGCCCTAGCTATTCCATCTGGTGGAGCAACACCCTAGAGTGCAGCCTAGGTTGCTCGGAACGTAGAAATGGCCATTACTTTCACACTGTTTGCAATTATTCATTTTATACGATGGAAAAGCTGTTGTATTTATATTGTATTTTATGCTTCGGGCGTTGACTTCTAAGGCCCTAACTATTCGATTTGGTGGAGCAACGCCCTACAGTGATGCCTAGATTACCCGGAACGTAGAAATGGCCATTACCTTCACACTGGTAGCAATTATTCATTTTATAAGATGGCAAAGCTGTTGTATTTATATTGTATTTTACCCTTCTGGCGTTGAATTCTAAGACCCTAGCTATTCGATCTGGTGGAGCAACGCCCTGGTGTGAAACCTAGGTTACCCGGAACGTAGAAATGACCAGTACTTTCAGACTGGTTGCTGTTATTCGATTCATACGATGGAAAAGCTGTTATATTTATTTTGCATTTTATGCTTCGGGCGTTGACTTCTAAGGCCCTAGCTATTCCATCTGGTGGAGCAACACCCTAGAGTGCAGCCTAGGTTGCCCGGAACGTAGAAATGACCATTACTTTCACACTGTTTGCAATGATTCATTATATACGATGGAAAAGCTGTTGGATTTATATTGTATTTTATGCTCCTGGCGTTGACTTCTAAAGCCGTAGCTATTACATGTGGTGGAGCCACGCCCTAGAGTGATACCTAGGTTGACTGGAACGTAGAAATGACCATTACTTTCACAATGTCTGCAATTATTCATTTTATACGATGGACAAACTTTTGTTCTTATATTGTATTTTATCCTTCTGGCGTTGAAGTTGAAGTCCCTAGCTATTCGATCTGGTGGAGCAACGCCCTAGTGTGACACCTAGGTTACCCGGAACGTAGAAATGACCAGTACTTTCAGACTGGTTGCAGTTATTCGTTTTATACAATGGAAAAACTGTCCTATTTATTTTGCATTTTATGCTACGGGCGTTGACTTCTAAGGCCCTAGCTGTTCCATCTGGTGGAGCAACACCCTCGAGTGCAGCCTAGGTTGCCCGGAACGTAGAAATGACCATTACTTTCACACTGTTTGCAATTATTCATTTTATACGATGGAAAAGCTGTTGTATTTATATTGTATTTTATGCTTCGGGCGTTGACTTCTAAGGCCCTAACTATTCGATTTGGTGGAGCAACGCCCTACAGTGAAGCCTAGGTTGCCCGGAACGTAGAAATGACCAGTACTTTCACACTGGTTACAGTTATTCGTTTTATACAATGGAAAAACTGTTCTATTTATTTTGCATATTATGCTTCGGGCGTTGACTTCTAAGGCCCTAACTATTCGAACTGGTGGAGCAACGCCCTAGAGTGAAGCCTAGGTTGCCCGGAAAGTGGAAATGACCATAACTTTCAAACTGGTTGCTATTATTCGTTTTATACGATGGAAAAGCTGTTATATTTATATTGCATTTTATGCTTCTGGCATTGACTTCTAAGGCCCTAACTATCCTATCTGGTGGAGCAACGCTCTAGAGTGATGCCTAGGTTGCCCGGAACGTAGAATCGGCCATCACTTTCAAACTGGTTGCTATTATTCGTTTTATACGATGGAAAAACTGTTCTATTTATTTTGTATTTTATGCTTCGGACGTTGACTTCTGAGGCCGTAGCTATTCGATGTGGTGGATGAACGCCATAGAGTGAAGCCTAGGATGCTCGAAACGAAGAAATGACCATAACTTTCATACTGGTTGCAATCATTCGTTTTATATGATGGAAGAACTGTTGTATTTATATTGTATTTTATGCTGCTGGCGTTCACTTCTTAGGACCTAACTATTCAATCTGGTGGAACAACGCCCTGGGGTGAAGCCTAGGTTGCCCGGAACGTAGAAATGACCATAACTTTCACACTGGTTGCTATTATTCGTTTTATACGATGGAAAAACTGTTCTATTTATTTTGTATTTTATGCTTCGGACGTTGACTTCTAAGGCCCTAACTGTTTGATCTGGTGGAGTAACGCCCTGGAGTGAAGCCGAGGTCGCCCGGAACGAAGAAAGGACCATCACTTTCACACGGGTTGCAATTATTCCTGTTTTAGGATGGAAAGACTGTTGTATTTTTATTGTATTTTATGCTTCAGGCGTTGACTTCTTCGGCCCTAAATATTCGATCTGGTGGAACAACGCCCTAGGGTGAAGCCTAGGTTGCCCGAAACGTAGAAATGACCATAACTTTCACGCTGCATCCTATTATTCGTTTTATACGATGGATAAACTGTTATATTTATATTGTATTTTATGCTGCTGGCGTTCACTTCTTCGGCCCTAACTATTCGATCTGGTGGAACAACGCCCTGGGGTGAAGCCTAGGTTGCCCGAAACGTAGAAATGACCATAACTTTCACGCTGGTTGCTATAATTCGTTTTATACGATGGAAATGCTGTTGTATTTATATTGTATTTTATGCCCCTGGCGTTGACTTCTAAGTCCCTAGCTATTCGATCTGGTGGAGCAACGCCCTAGTGTGAAACCTAGGTTACCCGGAACGTAGAAATGTCCAGTACTTTCAGACTGGTTGCTGTTATTCGTTTCATACGATGGAAAAGCTGTTATATTTATTTTGCATTTTATGCTTCGGGCGATGACTTCTAAGGCCCTAGTTATTCCATCTGGTGGAGCAACACCCTAGAGTGCAGCCTAGGTTGCCCGGAACGTAGAAATGACCATAACTTTCATACTGGTTGCAATCATTCGTTTTATATGATGGAAGAACTGTTGTATTTATATTGTATTTTATGCTGCTGGCGTTCACTTCTTAGGACCTAACTATTCAATCTGGTGGAACAACGCCCTGGGGTGAAGCCTAGGTTGCCCGGAACGTAGAAATGACCATAACTTTCACACTGGTTGCTATTATTCGTTTTATACGATGGAAAAACTGTTCTATTTATTTTGTATTTTATGCTTCGGACGTTGACTTCTAAGGCCCTAACTGTTTGATCTGGTGGAGTAACGCCCTGGAGTGAAGCCGAGGTCGCCCGGAACGTAGAAAGGACCATCACTTTCACACGGGTTGCAATTATTCCTGTTTTAGGATGGAAAGACTGTTGTATTTTTATTGTATTTTATGCTTCAGGCGTTGACTTCTTCGGCCCTAAATATTCGATCTGGTGGAACAACGCCCTAGGGTGAAGCCTAGGTTGCCCGAAACGTAGAAATGACCATAACTTTCACGCTGCTTCCTATTATTCGTTTTATACGATGGATAAACTGTTATATTTATATTGTATTTTATGCTGCTGGCGTTCACTTCTTCGGCCCTAACTATTCGATCTGGTGGAACAACGCCCTGGGGTGAAGCCTAGGTTGCCCGAAACGTAGAAATGACCATAACTTTCACGCTGGTTGCTATAATTCGTTTTATACGATGGAAATGCTGTTGTATTTATATTGTATTTTATGCCCCTGGCGTTGACTTCTAAGTCCCTAGCTATTCGATCTGGTGGAGCAACGCCCTAGTGTGAAACCTAGGTTACCCGGAACGTAGAAATGTCCAGTACTTTCAGACTGGTTGCTGTTATTCGTTTCATACGATGGAAAAGCTGTTATATTTATTTTGCATTTTATGCTTCGGGCGTTGACTTCTAAGGCCCTAGTTATTCCATCTGGTGGAGCAACACCCTAGAGTGCAGCCTAGGTTGCCCGGAACGTAGAAATGACCATTACTATCACACTGTTTGCAATTATTCATTTTATACGATGGAAAAGCTGTTCTATTTATATTGTATTTTATGCTCCTGGCGTTGGCTTCTAAAGCCGTAGCTATTAGATGTGGTGGAGCAACGCCCTAGAGTGACACCTAGGTTGACCGGAACGTAGAAATGACCATTACTTTCACAATGTCTGCAATTATTCATTTTATACGATGGAAAAACCTTTCTTCTTATATTGTATTTTATCCTTCTGGCGTTGAAGTCGAAGTCCCTAGCTATTCGATCTGGTGGAGCAACGCCCTAATGTGAAACCTAGGTTACCGGGAACGTAGAAATGACCAGTACTTTCAGACTGGTTGCAAATATTCGTTTTATACAATGGAAAAACTGTCCTATTTATTTTGCATTTTATGCTTCGGGCGTCGACTTCTAAGGCCCTAACTATTCGATCTGGTGGAGCAACGCCCTAGTGTGAAGCCTAGGTTGCCCGGAACGAAGAAGTGACCATAACTTTCACACTGGTTGCTATTATTCGTTTTATACAATGGAAAAACTGTCATATTTATATTGTATTTTATGCTTCTGGCGTTGACTTCTTTGGCCCTAACTGTTCGATATGGTTGAACAGCGCCCTAGAGTGAAGCCTAGGTTATCCGGAACGTAGAAATGACCAGTACATTCACACTGGTTGCAGTTATTCCTGTAAAACGATGGAAAAACTGTTGCACCTTTATTGTATTTTATGCTTCTGGCGATGACTTCTAAGGCCCTAACTATTCGACCTCGTGGAGCCACGCCCTAGGGTGAAGCCTAGGTTGGCCGGAATGTAGAAATGTCCGTAACTTTCACACTGGTTGCAATTATACGTTTTATACGATTGAGAAGGTGTTCTATTTATTTTGTATTTTATGATTCGGGCGTTGACTTCTAATGCCCTAACTGTTAGATCTGGTGGAGCAACGCCCTACAGTGAAGCCTAGGTTGCCCGGAACGTAGAATCGGCCATCACTTTCAAACTGGTTGCAATTATTCCTGTTATATGATGGAAACACTGTTGTACTTTTATTGCATTTTATGCTTCGGACGTTGACTTCTGAGGCCGTAGCTATTCGATGTGGTGGATGAACGCCATAGAGTGAAGCCTAGGTTGCTCGGAACGAAGAAATGACCATAACTTTCATACTGGTTGCAATCATTCGTTTTATATGATGGAAGAACTGTTGTATTTATATTGTATTTTATGCTGCTGGCGTTCACTTCTTAGGACCTAACTATTCAATCTGGTGGAACAACGCCCTGGGGTGAAGCCTAGGTTGCCCGGAACGTAGAAATGACCATAACTTTCACACTGGTTGCTATTATTCGTTTTATACGATGGAAAAACTGTTCTCTTTATTTTGTATTTTATGCTTCGGACGTTGACTTCTAAGGCCCTAACTGTTTGATCTGGTGGAGTAACGCCCTGGAGTGAAGCCGAGGTCGCCCGGAACGTAGAAAGGACCATCACTTTCACACGGGTTGCAATTATTCTTGTTTTAGGATGGAAAGACTGTTGTATTTTTATTGTATTTTATGCTTCAGGCGTTGACTTCTTCGGCCCTAAATATTCGATCTGGTGGAACAACGCCCTGGGGTGAAGCCTAGGTTGCCCGAAACGTAGAAATGACCATAACTTTCACGCTGCTTCCTATTATTCGTTTTATACGATGGAAAAACTGTTATATTTATATTGTATTTTATGCTGCTGGCGTTCACTTCTTCGGCCCTAACTATTCGATCTGGTGGAACAACGCCCTGTTGTGAAGCCTAGGTTGACCGAAACGTAGAAATGACCATAACTTTCACGCTGGTTGCTATTATTCGTTTTATACGATGGAAAATCTGTTATATTTATATTGTATTTTATGCCCCTGGCGTTGACTTCTAAGTCCCTAGCTATTCGATCTGGTGGAGCAACGCCCTAGTGTGAAACCTAGGTTACCCGGAACGTAGAAATGTCCAGTACTTTCAGACTGGTTGCTGTTATTCGTTTCATACGATGGAAAAGCTGTTATATTTATTTTGCATTTTATGCTTCGGGCGTTGACTTCTAAGGCCCTAGTTATTCCATCTGGTGGAGCAACACCCTAGAGTGCAGCCTAGGTTGCCCGGAACGTAGAAATGACCATTACTATCACACTGTTTGCAATTATTCATTTTATACGATGGAAAAGCTGTTGTATTTATATTGTATTTTATGCTCCTGGCGTTGGCTTCTAAAGCCGTAGCTATTAGATGTGGTGGAGCAACGCCCTAGAGTGACACCTTGGTTGACCGGAACGTAGAAATGACCATTACTTTCACAATGTCTGCAATTATTCATTTTATACGATGGAAAAACCTTTCTTCTTATATTGTATTTTATCCTTCTGGCGTTGAAGTCGAAGTCCCTAGCTATTCGATCTGGTGGAGCAACGCCCTAATGTGAAACCTAGGTTACCGGGAACGTAGAAATGACCAGTACTTTCAGACTGGTTGCAAATATTCGTTTTATACAATGGAAAAACTGTCCTATTTATTTTGCATTTTATGCTTCGGGCGTCGACTTCTAAGGCCCTAACTATTCGATCTGGTGGAGCAACGCCCTAGTGTGAAGTCTAGGTTGCCCGGAACGAAGAAGTGACCATAACTTTCACACTGGTTGCTATTATTCGTTTTATACAATGGAAAAACTGTCCTATTTATATTGTATTTTATGCTTCTGGCGTTGACTTCTTTGGCCCTAACTGTTCGATATGGTTGAACAGCGCCCTAGAGTGAAGCCTAGGTTATCCGGAACGTAGAAATGACCAGTACATTCACACTGGTTGCAGTTATTCCTGTAAAACGATGGAAAAACTGTTGCATCTTTATTGTATTTTATGCTTCTGGCGATGACTTCTAAGGCCCTAACTATTCGACCTCGTGGAGCCACGCCCTAGGGTGAAGCCTAGGTTGGCCGGAATGTAGAAATGTCCGTAACTTTCACACTGGTTGCAATTATACGTTTTATACGATTGAGAAGCTGTTCTATTTATTTTGTATTTTATGATTCGGGCGTTGACTTCTTATGCCCTAACTGTTAGATCTGGTGGAGCAACGCCCTACAGTGAAGCCTAGGTTGCCTGGAACGTAGAAATGACAATTACTTTCACACTGTTTGCAGTTATTCCTGTTATATGATGGAAAAACTGTTGCATCTTTATTGTATTTTATGCTTCTGGCGTTGATTTGTAAGGCCCTAACTATTCGATCTGGTGAAGCAACGCCGTAGAGTGAAGCCTAGGCTGCCCGGAACGTAGGACATACCATTACCTTCACACTGGTTGCAATTATTCCTGTTATACGATGGAAAAACTGTTGTATTTATATTGTATTTTATGCTTCAGGCGTTGACATCTGAGGCCGTATCTATTCGATGTGGTGGAAGAACGCCATAGAGTGAAGCCTAGGTTGCCCGGAACGTAGAAATGACCATAACTTTCATACTGGTTGCAATTACTCGTTTTATATGATGAAAAAACTGTTGTACTTTTATTGCATTTTATGCTTCGGGCGTTGACTTCTGAGGCCGTAGCTATTCGATGTGGAGGAAGAACGCCATAGAGTGAAGCCTAGGTTGCCCGGAACGTAGAAATGACCATAACTTTCATACTGGTTGCAATCATTCGTTTTATATGATGGAAGAACTGTTGTATTTATATTGTATTTTATGCTGCTGGCGTTCACTTCTTAGGCCCTAACTATTCGATCTGGTGGAACAACGCCCTGGGGTGAAGCCTAGGTTGCCCGGAACGTATAAATGACCATTACTTTCACACTGTGTGCAATTATTCATTTTATACGATGGAAAAGCTGTTGTATTTATATTGTATTTTATGCTCCTGGCGTTGACTGCTAAGGCCGTAGCTATTAGATGTGGTGGAGCAACGCCCTAGAGTGACACCTAGGTTGACCGGAACGTAGAAATGACCATAACTTTCACAATGTCTGCAATTATGCGTTTTATACGATGGAAAAACTGTTGTACTTATATTGTATTTTATCCTTCTGGCGTTGAATTCTAAGTCCCTAGCTATTCGATCTGGTGGAGCAACGCCCTAGTGTGAAACCTAGGTCACCCGGAACGTAGAAATGTCCAGTACTTTCAGACTGGTTGCTGTTATTCGTTTCATACGATGGAAAAGCTGTTATATTTATTTTGCATTTTATGCTTCGGGCGTTGACTTCTAAGGCCCTAACTGTTTGGTCTGGTGGAGCAACGCCCTAGAATGAAGCCTAGGTTGCCCGGAACGTATAAATGACCATTACTTTCACACTGTGTGCAATTATTCATTTTATACGATGGAAAAGCTGTTGTATTTATATTGTGTTTTATGCTCCTGGCGTTGACTTCTAAAGCCGTAGCTATTAGATGTGGTGGAGCAACGCTCTAGAGTGACACCTAGGTTGACCGGAACGTAGAAATGACCATTACTTTCACAATGTCTGCAATTATTCATTTTATACGATGGAAAAACTTTTGTTCGTATATTGTATTTTATCCTTCTGGCGTTGAAGTCGAAGTCCCTAGCTATTCGATCTGGTGGAGAAACGCCCTAGTGTGAAACCTAGGTTACCCGGAACGTAGAAATGACCATTACTTTCACAATGTCTGCAATTATTCATTTCATACGATGGAAAAACTGTTGTACTTATATTGTATTTTATCCTCCTGGCGTTGAGTTCTAAGTCCCTAGCTATTCGGTCTGGTGGAGCAACGCCCTAGAGTGAAGCCTAGGTTGCTCGGAACGTAGAAATGACCATTACCTTCACACTGTTTGCAATTATTCATTTTATAAGATGGCAAAGCTGTAGTATTTAGATTGTATTTTATGCTTCCGGCGTTAACTTCTAAGGCCGTAGCTATCAGATGTGGAGCAGCAACGCCCTAGAGTGACACGTAGGTTGCCAGGCACGTAGAAATGACCATTACTTTCACAATGTTCGCAATCATTCATTTTATACGATGGAAAAGCTGTTGTACTTATATTGTAATTTATGCTTCTGGCGTTGACTTCTTAGGCCGTAACTATTTGATCTGGTGGAGCACCGCCCTAGAGTGAAGCCTAGGTTGCCCGGAACGTAGAAATGACCATATCTTTCACACTGGTTGCTATTATTCGTTTTATACGATGGAATAGCTGTTATATTTATATTGCATTTTATGCTTCTGGCATTGAATTCTAAGTCCCTATCTATTCCATCTGGTGGAGCAACACCCAAGAGTGCAGCCTAGGTTGCCCGGAACGTAGAAATGACCATTACTTTCACAATGTTTGCAATTATTCATTTCATACGATGGAAAAACTGTTGTACATATATTGTATTTTATCCTCCTGGCGTTGAGTTCTAAGTCCCTAGCTATTAGGTCTGGTGGAGCAACGCCCTAGTGTGAAACCTAGGTTACCCGGAACGTAGAAATGACCAGTACTTTCAGACTGGTTGCTGTTATTCGTTTCATACGATGGAAAAGCTGTTATATTTATTTTGCATTTAATGCTACGGGCGTTGACTTCTAAGGCCCTAGCTATTCGATTTGGTGGAGCAACGCCCTACAGTGAAGCCTAGATTACCCGGAACGTAGTAATGACCAGTACTATCACACTGTTTGCGGTTATTCCTGTTATACGATGCAAAGCTGTTGCATCTTTATGGAATTTTATGCTTCTGGCGTTGTCTTCTAAGGCCCTAACTATTCGATCTGGTGGAGGAAGGCCCTAGACTGAAGCCTAGGTTTCCCGGAACGTAGAAATGACCATAGCATTCACACTGGTTGCAATTATTCATTTTATAAGATGGCAAAGCTGTTGTATTTATATTGTATTTTATGCTTCCGGCGTTAACTCCTAAGGCCGTAGCTATCAGATGTGGAGCAGCAACGCCCTAGAGTGACACGTAGGTTGCCAGGCACGTTGAAATGACCATTACTTTCACAATGTTCGCAATCATTCATTTTATACGATGGAAAAACTGTTGTACTTATATTGTATTTTATGCTTCGGGCGTTGACTTCTAAGGCCCTAACTATTCGATTTGGTGGAGCAACGCCCTAGAGTGAAGCCTAGGTTGCCCGGAACGTAGAAATGACCATTACTTGCACAATGTCTGCAATTATTCATTTCATACGATGGAAAAACTGTTGTACTTATATTGTATTTTATCCTTCTGGCGTCGACTTCTTAGGCCCTAACTATTTGATCTGGTGGAGCAACGCCCTAGAGTGAAGCCTAGGTTGCCCGGAACGTAGAAATGACCATTACTTTCACACTGTTTGCAATTATTCATTTTATACGATGGAAAAGCTGTTGTATTTATATTGTATTTTATGCTCCTGGCGTCGACTTCTAAAGCCGTAGCTATTAGATGTGGAGGAGCAACGCTCTAGAGTGACACCTGGGTTGACCGGAACGTAGAAATGACCATTACTTTCACAATGTCTGCAATTATTCATTTTATACGATGGAAAAACTTTTGTACTTATATTGTATTTTACCCTTCTGGCGTTGAGTTCGAAGTCCCTAGCTATTCGATCTGGTGGAGCAACGCCCTAGTGTGAAACCTAGGTTACCCGCAACGTAGAAATGACCAGTACTTTCAGACTGGTTGCAGTTATTCGTTTTATACAATGGAAAAACTGTTCTATTTAATTTGCATTTTATGCTTCGGGCGTTGATTTCTAAGTCCCTAGCAATTTCATCTGGTGGAGCAACACCCTAGAGTGAAGCCTAGGTTGCCCGAAACGTAGAAGTGACCATTACTTCCACACTGTTTGCAAATATACATTATATACGATGGAAAAGCTGTTGTACTTATATTGTAATTTATGCTTCTGGCGTTGACTTCTTAGGCCGTAACTATTTGATCTGGTGGAGCACCGCCCTAGAGTGAAGCCTAGGTTGCCCGGAACGTAGAACATACCATTACCTTCACACTGGTTGCAATTATTCCTGTTATACGATGGAAAAACTGTTGCACCTTTATTGTATTTAATGCTTCTGGCGTTGACTTCACAGGCCCTAACTATTCGATCTGGTGGAGCAACGCCCTAGAGTGACACCTAGGTTGACCGGAACGTAGAAATGACCATAACTTTCACACTGGTTACCATTATACGTTTTATACGATGGAAATGCTGTTGTATTTATATCGTATTTTATGCTTCTGGCGTTGACTTCTTAGGCCCTAACTATTCCATTTGGTGGAACAACGCCCTAGGGTGAAGCCTAGGTTGCCCGGGAAGTAGAAATGACCATAACCTTCACACTGGTTGCTATTATTCGTTTTATACGGTGGAAAAGCTGTTAGATTTATATTGCATATTATGCTTCTGGCATTGAATTCTAAGTCCCTAGCTATTCCATCTGGTGGAGCAACACCCTAGCGTTAAGCCTAGGTTGCCCGGAACGTAGAAATGTCCATTACTTCCACACTGGTTGTAAATATACATTACATACGATGGAAAAGCTGTTGTACTTATATTGTAATTTATGCTTCTGGCGTTGACTTCTTAGGCCCTGGCTATTTGATCTGGTGGCGCAACGCCCTAGAGTGAAGCCTAAGTTGCCCGGTACGTTGAAATGACCATAACTTTCACACTGATGCTATTATTCCTTTTATACGATGGAAAAGCTGTTAAATTTATATTGCAGTTTATGCTTCTGGCATTGAATTCTAAGTCCCTAGCAATTCCATCTGGTGGAGCAACACCCTAGAGTGAAGCCTAGGTTACCCGGATCGTAGAAATGACCAGTACTTTCAGACTGGTTGCAGTTATTCGTTTTATACAATGGAAAAACTGTTCTATTTATTTTGCATTTTATGCTTCGGGCGTTGAATTCTAAGTCCCTAGCAATTCCATCTGGTGGAGCAACACCCTAGAGTGAAGCCTAGGTTTCCCGGAACGTAGAAGTGACCATTACTTCCACACTGTTTGCAAATATACATTATATACGATGGAAAAGCTGTTGTACTTATATTGTAATTTATGCTTCTGGCGTTGACTTCTTAGGCCGTAACTATTTGATCTGGTGGAGCACCGCCCTAGTGTGAAGCCTAGGTTGCCCGGAACGAAGAAGTGACCATAACTTTCACACTGGTTGCTATTATTCGTTTTATACAATGGAAAAACTGTCATATTTATATTGTATTTTATGCTTCTGACGTTGACTTCTTAGGCCCTAACTATTCGATCTGGTGGAACAACGCCCTAGAGTGAAGCCTAGGTTGCCTGGAACGTAGAAATGACAATTACTTTCACACTGTTTGCAGTTATTCCTGTTATATGATGGAAAAACTGTTGCATCTTTATTGTATTTTATGCTTCTGGCGTTGATTTGTAAGGCCCTAACTATTCGATCTGGTGAAGCAACGCCGTAGAGTGAAGCCTAGGTTGCGCGGAACGTAGAAATGACCATTACATTCACACTTCTTGCAATTATTCGTTTTATACGATGGAAAAGCTGTTTTATTTATTTTGTATTTTATGCTTCGGGCGTTGACTTCTAAGGCCCTAACTATTCGATCTGGTGGAGCAACGCCCTAGTGTGAAGCCTAGGTTGCCCGGAACGAAGAAGTGACCATAACTTTCACACTGGTTGCTATTATTCGTTTTATAAGATGGCAAAGCTGTTGTATTTATATTGTATTTTATGCTTCCGGCGTTAACTCCTAAGGCCGTAGCTATCAGATGTGGAGCAGCAACGCCCTAGAGTGACACGTAGGTTGCCAGGCACGTTGAAATGACCATTACTTTCACAATGTTCGCAATCATTCATTTTATACG
Source organism: Calliopsis andreniformis (assembly GCF_051401765.1). NCBI lineage: Eukaryota > Metazoa > Arthropoda > Insecta > Hymenoptera > Andrenidae > Calliopsis > Calliopsis andreniformis. The sequence goes on from NC_135072.1 coordinate 18,010,353, forward strand.
ATGGAAAAACTGTTGTACTTATATTGTATTTTATGCTTCGGGCGTTGACTTCTAAGGCCCTAACTATTCGATTTGGTGGAGCAACGCCCTAGAGTGAAGCCTAGGTTGCCCGGAACGTAGAAATGACCATTACTTGCACAATGTCTGCAATTATTCATTTCATACGATGGAAAAACTGTTGTACTTATATTGTATTTTATCCTTCTGGCGTCGACTTCTTAGGCCCTAACTATTTGATCTGGTGGAGCAACGCCCTAGAGTGAAGCCTAGGTTGCCCGGAACGTAGAAATGACCATTACTTTCACACTGTTTGCAATTATTCATTTTATACGATGGAAAAGCTGTTGTATTTATATTGTATTTTATGCTCCTGGCGTCGACTTCTAAAGCCGTAGCTATTAGATGTGGAGGAGCAACGCTCTAGAGTGACACCTGGGTTGACCGGAACGTAGAAATGACCATTACTTTCACAATGTCTGCAATTATTCATTTTATACGATGGAAAAACTTTTGTACTTATATTGTATTTTACCCTTCTGGCGTTGAGTTCGAAGTCCCTAGCTATTCGATCTGGTGGAGCAACGCCCTAGTGTGAAACCTAGGTTACCCGCAACGTAGAAATGACCAGTACTTTCAGACTGGTTGCAGTTATTCGTTTTATACAATGGAAAAACTGTTCTATTTAATTTGCATTTTATGCTTCGGGCGTTGATTTCTAAGTCCCTAGCAATTTCATCTGGTGGAGCAACACCCTAGAGTGAAGCCTAGGTTGCCCGAAACGTAGAAGTGACCATTACTTCCACACTGTTTGCAAATATACATTATATACGATGGAAAAGCTGTTGTACTTATATTGTAATTTATGCTTCTGGCGTTGACTTCTTAGGCCGTAACTATTTGATCTGGTGGAGCACCGCCCTAGAGTGAAGCCTAGGTTGCCCGGAACGTAGAACATACCATTACCTTCACACTGGTTGCAATTATTCCTGTTATACGATGGAAAAACTGTTGCACCTTTATTGTATTTAATGCTTCTGGCGTTGACTTCACAGGCCCTAACTATTCGATCTGGTGGAGCAACGCCCTAGAGTGACACCTAGGTTGACCGGAACGTAGAAATGACCATAACTTTCACACTGGTTACCATTATACGTTTTATACGATGGAAATGCTGTTGTATTTATATCGTATTTTATGCTTCTGGCGTTGACTTCTTAGGCCCTAACTATTCCATTTGGTGGAACAACGCCCTAGGGTGAAGCCTAGGTTGCCCGGGAAGTAGAAATGACCATAACCTTCACACTGGTTGCTATTATTCGTTTTATACGGTGGAAAAGCTGTTAGATTTATATTGCATATTATGCTTCTGGCATTGAATTCTAAGTCCCTAGCTATTCCATCTGGTGGAGCAACACCCTAGCGTTAAGCCTAGGTTGCCCGGAACGTAGAAATGTCCATTACTTCCACACTGGTTGTAAATATACATTACATACGATGGAAAAGCTGTTGTACTTATATTGTAATTTATGCTTCTGGCGTTGACTTCTTAGGCCCTGGCTATTTGATCTGGTGGCGCAACGCCCTAGAGTGAAGCCTAAGTTGCCCGGTACGTTGAAATGACCATAACTTTCACACTGATGCTATTATTCCTTTTATACGATGGAAAAGCTGTTAAATTTATATTGCAGTTTATGCTTCTGGCATTGAATTCTAAGTCCCTAGCAATTCCATCTGGTGGAGCAACACCCTAGAGTGAAGCCTAGGTTACCCGGATCGTAGAAATGACCAGTACTTTCAGACTGGTTGCAGTTATTCGTTTTATACAATGGAAAAACTGTTCTATTTATTTTGCATTTTATGCTTCGGGCGTTGAATTCTAAGTCCCTAGCAATTCCATCTGGTGGAGCAACACCCTAGAGTGAAGCCTAGGTTTCCCGGAACGTAGAAGTGACCATTACTTCCACACTGTTTGCAAATATACATTATATACGATGGAAAAGCTGTTGTACTTATATTGTAATTTATGCTTCTGGCGTTGACTTCTTAGGCCGTAACTATTTGATCTGGTGGAGCACCGCCCTAGTGTGAAGCCTAGGTTGCCCGGAACGAAGAAGTGACCATAACTTTCACACTGGTTGCTATTATTCGTTTTATACAATGGAAAAACTGTCATATTTATATTGTATTTTATGCTTCTGACGTTGACTTCTTAGGCCCTAACTATTCGATCTGGTGGAACAACGCCCTAGAGTGAAGCCTAGGTTGCCTGGAACGTAGAAATGACAATTACTTTCACACTGTTTGCAGTTATTCCTGTTATATGATGGAAAAACTGTTGCATCTTTATTGTATTTTATGCTTCTGGCGTTGATTTGTAAGGCCCTAACTATTCGATCTGGTGAAGCAACGCCGTAGAGTGAAGCCTAGGTTGCGCGGAACGTAGAAATGACCATTACATTCACACTTCTTGCAATTATTCGTTTTATACGATGGAAAAGCTGTTTTATTTATTTTGTATTTTATGCTTCGGGCGTTGACTTCTAAGGCCCTAACTATTCGATCTGGTGGAGCAACGCCCTAGTGTGAAGCCTAGGTTGCCCGGAACGAAGAAGTGACCATAACTTTCACACTGGTTGCTATTATTCGTTTTATAAGATGGCAAAGCTGTTGTATTTATATTGTATTTTATGCTTCCGGCGTTAACTCCTAAGGCCGTAGCTATCAGATGTGGAGCAGCAACGCCCTAGAGTGACACGTAGGTTGCCAGGCACGTTGAAATGACCATTACTTTCACAATGTTCGCAATCATTCATTTTATACGATGGAAAAACTGTTGTACTTATATTGTATTTTATGCTTCGGGCGTTGACTTCTAAGGCCCTAACTATTCGATTTGGTGGAGCAACGCCCTAGAGTGAAGCCTAGGTTGCCCGGAACGTAGAAATGACCATTACTTGCACAATGTCTGCAATTATTCATTTCATACGATGGAAAAACTGTTGTACTTATATTGTATTTTATCCTTCTGGCGTCGACTTCTTAGGCCCTAACTATTTGATCTGGTGGAGCAACGCCCTAGAGTGAAGCCTAGGTTGCCCGGAACGTAGAAATGACCATTACTTTCACACTGTTTGCAATTATTCATTTTATACGATGGAAAAGCTGTTGTATTTATATTGTATTTTATGCTCCTGGCGTCGACTTCTAAAGCCGTAGCTATTAGATGTGGAGGAGCAACGCTCTAGAGTGACACCTGGGTTGACCGGAACGTAGAAATGACCATTACTTTCACAATGTCTGCAATTATTCATTTTATACGATGGAAAAACTTTTGTACTTATATTGTATTTTACCCTTCTGGCGTTGAGTTCGAAGTCCCTAGCTATTCGATCTGGTGGAGCAACGCCCTAGTGTGAAACCTAGGTTACCCGCAACGTAGAAATGACCAGTACTTTCAGACTGGTTGCAGTTATTCGTTTTATACAATGGAAAAACTGTTCTATTTAATTTGCATTTTATGCTTCGGGCGTTCATTTCTAAGTCCCTAGCAATTTCATCTGGTGGAGCAACACCCTAGAGTGAAGCCTAGGTTGCCCGAAACGTAGAAGTGACCATTACTTCCACACTGTTTGCAAATATACATTATATACGATGGAAAAGCTGTTGTACTTATATTGTAATTTATGCTTCTGGCGTTGACTTCTTAGGCCGTAACTATTTGATCTGGTGGAGCACCGCCCTAGAGTGAAGCCTAGGTTGCCCGGAACGTAGAACATACCATTACCTTCACACTGGTTGCAATTATTCCTGTTATACGATGGAAAAACTGTTGCACCTTTATTGTATTTAATGCTTCTGGCGTTGACTTCACAGGCCCTAACTATTCGATCTGGTGGAGCAACGCCCTAGAGTGACACCTAGGTTGACCGGAACGTAGAAATGACCATAACTTTCACACTGGTTACCATTATACGTTTTATACGATGGAAATGCTGTTGTATTTATATCGTATTTTATGCTTCTGGCGTTGACTTCTTAGGCCCTAACTATTCCATTTGGTGGAACAACGCCCTAGGGTGAAGCCTAGGTTGCCCGGGAAGTAGAAATGACCATAACCTTCACACTGGTTGCTATTATTCGTTTTATACGGTGGAAAAGCTGTTAGATTTATATTGCATATTATGCTTCTGGCATTGAATTCTAAGTCCCTAGCTATTCCATCTGGTGGAGCAACACCCTAGCGTTAAGCCTAGGTTGCCCGGAACGTAGAAATGTCCATTACTTCCACACTGGTTGTAAATATACATTACATACGATGGAAAAGCTGTTGTACTTATATTGCAGTTTATGCTTCTGGCATTGAATTCTAAGTCCCTAGCAATTCCATCTGGTGGAGCAACACCCTAGAGTGAAGCCTAGGTTACCCGGATCGTAGAAATGACCAGTACTTTCAGACTGGTTGCAGTTATTCGTTTTATACAATGGAAAAACTGTTCTATTTATTTTGCATTTTATGCTTCGGGCGTTGAATTCTAAGTCCCTAGCAATTCCATCTGGTGGAGCAACACCCTAGAGTGAAGCCTAGGTTTCCCGGAACGTAGAAGTGACCATTACTTCCACACTGTTTGCAAATATACATTATATACGATGGAAAAGCTGTTGTACTTATATTGTAATTTATGCTTCTGGCGTTGACTTCTTAGGCCGTAACTATTTGATCTGGTGGAGCACCGCCCTAGTGTGAAGCCTAGGTTGCCCGGAACGAAGAAGTGACCATAACTTTCACACTGGTTGCTATTATTCGTTTTATACAATGGAAAAACTGTCATATTTATATTGTATTTTATGCTTCTGACGTTGACTTCTTAGGCCCTAACTATTCGATCTGGTGGAACAACGCCCTAGAGTGAAGCCTAGGTTGCCTGGAACGTAGAAATGACAATTACTTTCACACTGTTTGCAGTTATTCCTGTTATATGATGGAAAAACTGTTGCATCTTTATTGTATTTTATGCTTCTGGCGTTGATTTGTAAGGCCCTAACTATTCGATCTGGTGAAGCAACGCCGTAGAGTGAAGCCTAGGTTGCCCGGAACGTAGAAATGACCATTACATTCACACTTCTTGCAATTATTCGTTTTATACGATGGAAAAGCTGTTTTATTTATTTTGTATTTTATGCTTCGGGCGTTGACTTCTAAGGCCCTAACTATTCGATCTGGTGGAGCAACGCCCTAGTGTGAAGCCTAGGTTGCCCGGAACGAAGAAGTGACCATAACTTTCACACTGGTTGCTATTATTCGTTTTATACAATGGAAAAACTGTCATATTTATATTGTATTTTATGCTTCTGGCGTTGACTTCTTTGGCCCTAACTGTTCGATATGGTTGAACAGCGCCCTAGAGTGAAGCCTAGGTTATCCGGAACGTAGAAATGACCAGTACATTCACACTGGTTGCAGTTATTCCTGTAAAACGATGGAAAAACTGTTGCATCTTTATTGTATTTTATGCTTCTGGCGATGACTTCTAATTCCCTAACTATTCGACCTCGTGGGGCCACGCCCTAGGGTGAAGCCTAGGTTGGCCGGAATGTAGAAATGTCCGTAACTTTCACACTGGTTGCAATTATACGTTTTATACGATTGAGAAGCTGTTGTATTTATATTGTATTTTATGCTTCTGGCGTTGACTTCTTAGGCCCTAACTATTCCCTCTGGTGGATCAACGCCCTAGAGTGAAACCTACGTTGACCGGAACGTAGAAATGACCATTACCTTCACACTGGTTGCAATTATTCGTTTAATACAATGTAAAAACTGTTCTATTTATTTTGTGTTTTATGCTTCGGGCGTTGACTTCTAAGGCCGTAACCATTCGATCTGGTTTAGCAACGCCCTAGAGTGAAGCCTAGGCTGCCCGGAACGTAGGACATACCATTACCTTCACACTGGTTGCAATTATTCCTGTTATACGATGGAAAAACTGTTGTATTTATATTGTATTTTATGCTTCAGGCGTTGACATCTGAGGCCGTATCTATTCGATGTGGTGGAAGAACGCCATAGAGTGAAGCCTAGGTTGCCCGGAACGTAGAAATGACCATAACTTTCATACTGGTTGCAATTACTCGTTTTATATGATGAAAAAACTGTTGTACTTTTATTGCATTTTATGCTTCGGGCGTTGACTTCTGAGGCCGTAGCTATTCGATGTGGAGGAAGAACGCCATAGAGTGAAGCCTAGGTTGCCCGGAACGTAGAAATGACCATAACTTTCATACTGGTTGCAATCATTCGTTTTATATGATGGAAGAACTGTTGTATTTATATTGTATTTTATACTGCTGGCGTTCACTTCTTAGGCCCTAACTATTCGATCTGGTGGAACAACGCCCTGGGGTGAAGCCTAGGTTGCCCGGAACGTATAAATGACCATTACTTTCACACTGTGTGCAATTATTCATTTTATACGATGGAAAAGCTGTTGTATTTATATTGTATTTTATGCTCCTGGCGTTGACTGCTAAGGCCGTAGCTATTAGATGTGGTGGAGCAACGCCCTAGAGTGACACCTAGGTTGACCGGAACGTAGAAATGACCATAACTTTCACAATGTCTGCAATTATGCGTTTTATACGATGGAAAAACTGTTGTACTTATATTGTATTTTATCCTTCTGGCGTTGAATTCTAAGTCCCTAGCTATTCGATCTGGTGGAGCAACACCCTAGTGTGAAACCTAGGTCACCCGGAACGTAGAAATGTCCAGTACTTTCAGACTGGTTGCTGTTATTCGTTTCATACGATGGAAAAGCTGTTATATTTATTTTGCATTTTATGCTTCGGGCGTTGACTTCTAAGGCCCTAACTGTTTGGTCTGGTGGAGCAACGCCCTAGAATGAAGCCTAGGTTGCCCGGAACGTATAAATGACCATTACTTTCACACTGTGTGCAATTATTCATTTTATACGATGGAAAAGCTGTTGTATTTATATTGTGTTTTATGCTCCTGGCGTTGACTTCTAAAGCCGTAGCTATTAGATGTGGTGGAGCAACGCTCTAGAGTGACACCTAGGTTGACCGGAACGTAGAAATGACCATTACTTTCACAATGTCTGCAATTATTCATTTTATACGATGGAAAAACTTTTGTTCGTATATTGTATTTTATCCTTCTGGCGTTGAAGTCGAAGTCCCTAGCTATTCGATCTGGTGGAGAAACGCCCTAGTGTGAAACCTAGGTTACCCGGAACGTAGAAATGACCATTACTTTCACAATGTCTGCAATTATTCATTTCATACGATGGAAAAACTGTTGTACTTATATTGTATTTTATGCTTCGGGCGTTGACTTCTAAGGCCCTAACTATTCGATTTGGTGGAGCAACGCCCTACAGTGAAGCCTAGATTACCCGGAACGTAGTAATGACCAGTACTATCACACTGTTTGCGGTTATTCCTGTTATACGATGCAAAGCTGTTGCATCTTTATGGAATTTTATGCTTCTGGCGTTGTCTTCTAAGGCCCTAACTATTCGATCTGGTGGAGGAAGGCCCTAGACTGAAGCCTAGGTTTCCCGGAACGTAGAAATGACCATAGCATTCACACTGGTTGCAATTATTCATTTTATAAGATGGCAAAGCTGTTGTATTTATATTGTATTTTATGCTTCCGGCGTTAACTCCTAAGGCCGTAGCTATCAGATGTGGAGCAGCAACGCCCTAGAGTGACACGTAGGTTGCCAGGCACGTTGAAATGACCATTACTTTCACAATGTTCGCAATCATTCATTTTATACGATGGAAAAACTGTTGTACTTATATTGTATTTTATGCTTCGGGCGTTGACTTCTAAGGCCCTAACTATTCGATTTGGTGGAGCAACGCCCTAGAGTGAAGCCTAGGTTGCCCGGAACGTAGAAATGACCATTACTTGCACAATGTCTGCAATTATTCATTTCATACGATGGAAAAACTGTTGTACTTATATTGTATTTTATCCTTCTGGCGTCGACTTCTTAGGCCCTAACTATTTGATCTGGTGGAGCAACGCCCTAGAGTGAAGCCTAGGTTGCCCGGAACGTAGAAATGACCATTACTTTCACACTGTTTGCAATTATTCATTTTATACGATGGAAAAGCTGTTGTATTTATATTGTATTTTATGCTCCTGGCGTCGACTTCTAAAGCCGTAGCTATTAGATGTGGAGGAGCAACGCTCTAGAGTGACACCTGGGTTGACCGGAACGTAGAAATGACCATTACTTTCACAATGTCTGCAATTATTCATTTTATACGATGGAAAAACTTTTGTACTTATATTGTATTTTACCCTTCTGGCGTTGAGTTCGAAGTCCCTAGCTATTCGATCTGGTGGAGCAACGCCCTAGTGTGAAACCTAGGTTACCCGCAACGTAGAAATGACCAGTACTTTCAGACTGGTTGCAGTTATTCGTTTTATACAATGGAAAAACTGTTCTATTTAATTTGCATTTTATGCTTCGGGCGTTGATTTCTAAGTCCCTAGCAATTTCATCTGGTGGAGCAACACCCTAGAGTGAAGCCTAGGTTGCCCGAAACGTAGAAGTGACCATTACTTCCACACTGTTTGCAAATATACATTATATACGATGGAAAAGCTGTTGTACTTATATTGTAATTTATGCTTCTGGCGTTGACTTCTTAGGCCGTAACTATTTGATCTGGTGGAGCACCGCCCTAGAGTGAAGCCTAGGTTGCCCGGAACGTAGAACATACCATTACCTTCACACTGGTTGCAATTATTCCTGTTATACGATGGAAAAACTGTTGCACCTTTATTGTATTTAATGCTTCTGGCGTTGACTTCACAGGCCCTAACTATTCGATCTGGTGGAGCAACGCCCTAGAGTGACACCTAGGTTGACCGGAACGTAGAAATGACCATAACTTTCACACTGGTTACCATTATACGTTTTATACGATGGAAATGCTGTTGTATTTATATCGTATTTTATGCTTCTGGCGTTGACTTCTTAGGCCCTAACTATTCCATTTGGTGGAACAACGCCCTAGGGTGAAGCCTAGGTTGCTCGGGAAGTAGAAATGACCATAACCTTCACACTGGTTGCTATTATTCGTTTTATACGGTGGAAAAGCTGTTAGATTTATATTGCATATTATGCTTCTGGCATTGAATTCTAAGTCCCTAGCTATTCCATCTGGTGGAGCAACACCCTAGCGTTAAGCCTAGGTTGCCCGGAACGTAGAAATGTCCATTACTTCCACACTGGTTGTAAATATACATTACATACGATGGAAAAGCTGTTGTACTTATATTGTAATTTATGCTTCTGGCGTTGACTTCTTAGGCCCTGGCTATTTGATCTGGTGGCGCAACGCCCTAGAGTGAAGCCTAAGTTGCCCGGTACGTTGAAATGACCATAACTTTCACACTGATGCTATTATTCCTTTTATACGATGGAAAAGCTGTTAAATTTATATTGCAGTTTATGCTTCTGGCATTGAATTCTAAGTCCCTATCTATTCCATCTGGTGGAGCAACACCCTAGAGTGCAGCCTAGGTTGCCCGGAACGTAGAAATGACCATTACTTTCACAATGTCTGCAATTATTCATTTCATACGATGGAAAAACTGTTGTACTTATATTGTATTTTATCCTTCTGGCGTTGAATTCTAAGTCCCTCGCTATTCGATCTGGTGGAGCAACGCCCTAGTGTGAAACCTAAGTTACCCGGAACGTAGAAATGACCATTACTTTCACACTGTTTGCAATTATTCATTTTATACGATGGAAAAACTTTTGTTTGTATATTGTATTTTATCCTTCTGGCGTTGAAGTCGAAGTCCCTAGCTATTCGATCTGGTGAGGAAACGCCCTAGTGTGAAACCTAGGTTACCCGGAACGTAGAAATGACCAGTACTTTGAGACTGGTTGCAGTTATTCGTTTTATACAATGGAAAAACTGTCCTATTTATTTTGCATTTTATGCTTCGGGCGTTGACTTCTAAGGCCTTAGCTATTCCATCTGGTGGAGCAACACCCTAGAGTGCAGCCTAGGTTGCCCGGAACGTAGAAACGACCATTACTTTCACAATGTTCGCAATCATTCATTTTATACGATGGAAAAACTGTTGTACTTATATTGTATTTTATGCTTCGGGCGTTGACTTCTAAGGCCCTAACTATTCGATTTGGTGGAGCAACGCCCTACAGTGAAGCCTAGATTACCCGGAACGTAGTAATGACCAGTACTATCACACTGTTTGCGGTTATTCCTGTTATACGATGCAAAGCTGTTGCATCTTTATGGAATTTTATGCTTCTGGCGTTGTCTTCTAAGGCCCTAACTATTCGATCTGGTGGAGGAAGGCCCTAGACTGAAGCCTAGGTTTCCCGGAACGTAGAAATGACCATAACATTCACACTGGTTGCAATTATTCATTTTATAAGATGGCAAAGCTGTTGTATTTATATTGTATTTTATGCTTCCGGCGTTAACTTCTAAGGCCGTAGCTATCAGATGTGGAGCAGCAACGCCCTAGAGTGACACGTAGGTTGCCAGGCACGTTGAAATGACCATTACTTTCACAATGTTCGCAATCATTCATTTTATACGATGGAAAAACTGTTGTACTTATATTGTATTTTATGCTTCGGGCGTTGACTTCTAAGGCCCTAACTATTCGATTAGGTGGAGCAACGCCCTACAGTGAAGCCTAGGTTGCCCGGAACGTAGAAATGACCAGCACTTTCACACTGGTTACAGTTATTCGTTTTATACAGTGGAAAAACTGTTGTATTTATTTTGCATATTATGCTTCGGGCGTTGATTTCTAAGTCCCTAGCAATTCCATCTGGTGGAGCAACACCCTAGAGTGAAGCCTAGGTTGCCCGAAACGTAGAAGTGACCATTACTTCCACACTGTTTGCAAATATACATTATATACGATGGAAAAGCTGTTGTACTTATATTGTAATTTATGCTTCTGGCGTTGACTTCTTAGGCCGTAACTATTTGATCTGGTGGAGCACCGCCCTAGAGTGAAGCCTAGGTTGCCCGGAACGTAGAACATACCATTACCTTCACACTGGTTGCAATTATTCCTGTTATACGATGGAAAAACTGTTGCACCTTTATTGTATTTAATGCTTCTGGCGTTGACTTCACAGGCCCTAACTATTCGATCTGGTGGAGCAACGCCCTAGAGTGACACCTAGGTTGACCGGAACGTAGAAATGACCATAACTTTCACACTGGTTACCATTATACGTTTTATACGATGGAAATGCTGTTGTATTTATATCGTATTTTATGCTTCTGGCGTTGACTTCTTAGGCCCTAACTATTCCATTTGGTGGAACAACGCCCTAGGGTGAAGCCTAGGTTGCCCGGGAAGTAGAAATGACCATAACCTTCACACTGGTTGCTATTATTCGTTTTATACGGTGGAAAAGCTGTTAGATTTATATTGCATATTATGCTTCTGGCATCGAATTCTAAGTCCCTAGCTATTCCATCTGGTGGAGCAACACCCTAGCGTTAAGCCTAGGTTGCCCGGAACGTAGAAATGTCCATTACTTCCACACTGGTTGTAAATATACATTACATACGATGGAAAAGCTGTTGTACTTATATTGTAATTTATGCTTCTGGCGTTGACTTCTTAGGCCCTGGCTATTTGATCTGGTGGCGCAACGCCCTAGAGTGAAGCCTAAGTTGCCCGGTACGTTGAAATGACCATAACTTTCACACTGATGCTATTATTCCTTTTATACGATGGAAAAGCTGTTAAATTTATATTGCAGTTTATGCTTCTGGCATTGAATTCTAAGTCCCTAGCAATTCCATCTGGTGGAGCAACACCCTAGAGTGACACGTAGGTTGCCCGGAACGTAGAAATGACCATTACTTTCACAATGTTCGCAATCATTCATTTTATACGATGGAAAAGCTGTTGTACTTATATTGTATTTTATGCTTCGGGCGTTGACTTCTAAGGCCCTAACTATTCGATTTGGTGGAGCAACGCCCTACAGTGAAGCCTAGGTTGCCCGGAACGTAGAAATGACCAGTACTTTCACACTGGTTACAGTTATTCGTTTTATACAATAGAAAAACTGTTCTATTTATTTTGCATATTATGCTTCGGGCGTTGGCTTCTAAGGCCCTAACTATTCGAACTGGTGGAGCAACGCCCTAGAGTGAAGCCTAGGTTGCCCGGAAAGTGGAAATGACCATAACTTTCACACTGGTTGCTATTATTCGTTTTATACGACGGAAAAGCTGTTATATTTATATTTCATTTTATGCTTCTGGCATTGAATTCTAAGTCCCTAGCTATTCCATCTGGTGGAGCAACACCCTAGCGTTAAGCCTAGGTAGCCCGGGACGTAGAAATGTCCATTACTTCCACACTGGTTGTAAATATACATTACATACGATGGAAAAGCTGTTGTACTTATATTGTAATTTATGCTTCTGGCGTTGACTTCTTAGGCTCTGGCTATTTGATCTGGTGGCGCAACGCCCTAGAGTGAAGCCTAAGTTGCCCGGTACGTTCAAATGACCATAACTTTCACACTGGTTGCTATTATTCGTTTTATACGATGGAATAGCTGTTATATTTATATTGCATTTTACGCTTCTGGCATTGAATTCTAAGTCTCTATCTGTTCCATCTGGTGGAGCAACACCCTAGAGTGCAGCCTAGGTTGCCCGGAACGTAGAAATGACCATTACTTTCACAATGTCTGCAATTATTCATTTCATACGATGGAAAAACTGTTGTACTTATATTGTATTTTATCCTTCTGGCGTTGAGTTCTAAGTCCCTAGCTATTCGGTCTGGTGGAGCAACGCCCTAGTGTGAAACCTAGGTTACCCGGAACGTAGAAATGACCATTACTTTCACAATGTCTGCAATTATTCATTTCATACGATGGAAAAACTGTTCTACTTATATTGTATTTTATCCTTCTGGCGTTGAATTCTAAGTCCCTAGCTATTCGGTCTGGTGGAGCAACGCCCTAGTGTGAAACCTAGGTTACCCGGAACGTAGAAATGACCAGTACTTTCAGACTGGTTGCTGTTATTCGTTTCATACGATGGAAAAGCTGTTATATTTATTTTGCATTTTATGCTTCGGGCGTTGACTTCTAAGGCCTTAGCTATTCCATCTGGTGGAGCAACACCCTAGAGTGCAGCCTAGGTTGCCCGGAACGTAGAAATGACCATTACTTTCACAATGTTCGCAATCATTCATTTTATACGATGGAAAAACTGTTGTACTTATATTGTATTTTATGCTTCGGGCGTTGACTTCTAAGGCCCTAACTATTCGATTTGGTGGAGCAACGCCCTACAGTGAAGCCTAGATTACCCGGAACGTAGCAATGACCAGTACTATCACACTGTTTGCAGTTATTCCTGTTATACGATGCAAAGCTGTTGCATCTTTATGGAATTTTATGCTTCTGGCGTTGACTTCTAAGGCCCTAACTATTCGATCTGGTGGAGGAAGGCCCTAGACTGAAGCCTAGGTTTCCCGGAACGTAGAAATGACCATAACATTCACACTGGTTGCAATTATTCATTTTATGAGATGGCAAAGCTGTTGTATTTATATTGTATTTTATGCTTCCGGCGTTAACTTCTAAGGCCGTAGCTATCAGATGTGGAGCAGCAACGCCCTAGAGTGACACGTAGGTTGCCAGGCACGTAGAAATGACCATTACTTTCACAATGTTCGCAATCATTCATTTTATACGATGGAAAAGCTGTTGTACTTATATTGTATTTTATGCTTCGGGCGTTGACTTCTAAGGCCCTCGCTATTCGATCTGGTGGAGCAACGCCCTAGTGTGAAACCTAAGTTACCCGGAACGTAGAAATGACCATTACTTTCACACTGTTTGCAATTATTCATTTTATACGATGGAAAAACTTTTGTTTGTATATTGTATTTTATCCTTCTGGCGTTGAAGTCGAAGTCCCTAGCTATTCGATCTGGTGGGGAAACGCCCTAGTGTGAAACCTAGGTTACCCGGAACGTAGAAATGACCAGTACTTTGAGACTGGTTGCAGTTATTCGTTTTATACAATGGAAAAACTGTCCTATTTATTTTGCATTTTATGCTTCGGGCGTTGACTTCTAAGGCCTTAGCTATTCCATCTGGTGGAGCAACACCCTAGAGTGCAGCCTAGGTTGCCCGGAACGTAGAAACGACCATTACTTTCACAATGTTCGCAATCATTCATTTTATACGATGGAAAAACTGTTGTACTTATATTGTATTTTGTGCTTCGGGCGTTGACTTCTAAGGCCCTAACTATTCGATTTGGTGGAGCAACGCCCTACAGTGAAGCCTAGATTACCCGGAACGTAGTAATGACCAGTACTATCACACTGTTTGCGGCTATTCCTGTTATACGATGCAAAGCTGTTGCATCTTTATGGAATTTTATGCTTCTGGCGTTGTCTTCTAAGGCCCTAACTATTCGATCTGGTGGAGGAAGGCCCTAGACTGAAGCCTAGGTTTCCCGGAACGTAGAAATGACCCTAACATTCACACTGGTTGCAATTATTCATTTTATAAGATGGCAAAGCTGTTGTATTTATATTGTATTTTATGCTTCCGGCGTTAACTTCTAAGGCCGTAGCTATCAGATGTGGAGCAGCAACGCCCTAGAGTGACACGTAGGTTGCCAGGCACGTTGAAATGACCATTACTTTCACAATGTTCGCAATCATTCATTTTATGCGATGGAAAAACTGTTGTACTTATATTGTATTTTATGCTTCGGGCGTTGACTTCTAAGGCCCTAACTATTCGATTAGGTGGAGCAACGCCCTACAGTGAAGCCTAGGTTGCCCGGAACGTAGAAATGACCAGCACTTTCACACTGGTTACAGTTATTCGTTTTATACAGTGGAAAAACTGTTGTATTTATTTTGCGTATTATGCTTCGGGCGTTGATTTCTAAGTCCCTAGCAATTCCATCTGGTGGAGCAACACCCTAGAGTGAAGCCTAGGTTGCCCGAAACGTAGAAGTGACCATTACTTCCACACTGTTTGCAAATATACATTATATACGATGGAAAAGCTGTTGTACTTATATTGTAATTTATGCTTCTGGCGTTGACTTCTTAGGCCGTAACTATTTGATCTGGTGGAGCACCGCCCTAGAGTGAAGCCTAGGTTGCCCGGAACGTAGAACATACCATTACCTTCACACTGGTTGCAATTATTCCTGTTATACGATGGAAAGACTGTTGCACCTTTATTGTATTTAATGCTTCTGGCGTTGACTTCACAGGCCCTAACTATTCGATCTGGTGGAGCAACGCCCTAGAGTGACACCTAGGTTGACCGGAACGTAGAAATGACCATAACTTTCACACTGGTTACCATTATACGTTTTATACGATGGAAATGCTGTTGTATTTATATCGTATTTTATGCTTCTGGCGTTGACTTCTTAGGCCCTAACTATTCCATTTGGTGGAACAACGCCCTAGGGTGAAGCCTAGGTTGCCCGGGAAGTAGAAATGACCATAACCTTCACACTGGTTGCTATTATTCGTTTTATACGGTGGAAAAGCTGTTAGATTTATATTGCATATTATGCTTCTGGCATTAAATTCTAAGTCCCTAGCTATTCCATCTGGTGGAGCAACACCCTAGCGTTAAGCCTAGGTTGCCCGGAACGTAGAAATGTCCATTACTTCCACACTGGTTGTAAATATACATTACATACGATGGAAAAGCTGTTGTACTTATATTGTAATTTATGCTTCTGGCGTTGACTTCTTAGGCCCTGGCTATTTGATCTGGTGGCGCAACGCCCTAGAGTGAAGCCTAAGTTGCCCGGTACGTTGAAATGACCATAACTTTCACACTGATGCTATTATTCCTTTTATACGATGGAAAAGCTGTTAAATTTATATTGCAGTTTATGCTTCTGGCATTGAATTCTAAGTCCCTAGCAATTCCATCTGGTGGAGCAACACCCTAGAGTGACACGTAGGTTGCCCGGAACGTAGAAATGACCATTACTTTCACAATGTTCGCAATCATTCATTTTATAGGATGGAAAAGCTGTTGTACTTATATTGTATTTTATGCTTCGGGCGTTGACTTCTAAGGCCCTAACTATTCGATTTGGTGGAGCAACGCCCTACAGTGAAGCCTAGGTTGCCCGGAACGTAGAAATGACCAGTACTTTCACACTGGTTACAGTTATTCGTTTTATACAATAGAAAAACTGTTCTATTCATTTTGCATATTATGCTTCGGGCGTTGGCTTCTAAGGCCCTAACTATTCGAACTGGTGGAGCAACGCCCTAGAGTGAAGCCTAGGTTGCCCGGAAAGTGGAAATGACCATAACTTTCACACTGGTTGCTATTATTCGTTTTATACGACGGAAAAGCTGTTATATTTATATTGCATTTTATGCTTCTGGCATTGAATTCTAAGTCCCTAGCTATTCCATCTGGTGGAGCAACACCCTAGCGTTAAGCCTAGGTTGCCCGGGACGTAGAAATGTCCATTACTTCCACACTGGTTGTAAATATACATTACATACGATGGAAAAGCTGTTGTACTTATATTGTAATTTATGCTTCTGGCGTTGACTTCTTAGGCCCTGGCTATTTGATCTGGTGGCGCAACGCCCTAGAGTGAAGCCTAAGTTGCCCGGTACGTTCAAATGACCATAACTTTCACACTGATGCTATTATTCCTTTTATACGATGGAAAAGCTGTTAAATTTATATTGCAGTTTATGCTTCTGGCATTGAATTCTAAGTCCCTAGCAATTCCATCTGGCGGAGCAACACCCTAGAGTGAAGCCTAGGTTACCCGGAACGTAGAAATGACCAGTACTTTCAGACTGGTTGCAGTTATTCGTTTTATACAATGGAAAAACTGTTCTATTTATTTTGCATTTTATGCTTCGGGCGTTGAATTCTAAGTCCCTAGCAATTCCATCTGGTGGAGCAACACCATAGAGTGAAGCCTAGGTTTCCCGGAACGTAGAAGTGACCATTACTTCCACACTGTTTGCAAATATACATTATATACGATGGAAAAGCTGTTGTACTTATATTGTAATTTATGCTTCTGGCGTTGACTTCTTAGGCCGTAACTATTTGATCTGGTGGAGCACCGCCCTAGAGTGAAGCCTAGGTTGCCCGGAACGTAGAAATGACCATAACATTCACACTGGTTGCCATTAATCGTTTTCTACGATGGAAAAGCTGTTGTATTTATATCGTATTTTATGCTTCTGGCGTTGACTTCTTAGGCCCTAACTATTCGATCTG
Organism: Calliopsis andreniformis; assembly: GCF_051401765.1. Classification (NCBI taxonomy): domain Eukaryota; kingdom Metazoa; phylum Arthropoda; class Insecta; order Hymenoptera; family Andrenidae; genus Calliopsis; species Calliopsis andreniformis. The sequence continues at coordinate 18,027,683 of NC_135072.1, forward strand.
GTGGAGCAACGCCCTAGAGTGAAGCCTAGGTTGCTCGGAACGTAGAAATGACCATTACCTTCACACTGTTTGCAATTATTAATTTTATAAGATGGCAAAGCTGTAGTATTTAGATTGTATTTTATGCTTCCGGCGTTAACTTCTAAGGCCGTAGCTATCAGATGTGGAGCAGCAACGCCCTAGAGTGACACGTAGGTTGCCAGGCACGTAGAAATGACCATTACTTTCACAATGTTCGCAATCATTCATTTTATACGATGGAAAAACTGTTGTACTTATATTGTATTTTATGCTTCGGGCGTTGACTTCTAAGGCCCTAACTATTCGATCTGGTGGAGCAACGACCTAGAGTGAAGCCTAGGTTGCCCGGAACGTAGAAATGACCATAACTTTCACACTGGTTGCTATTATTCGTTTTATACGATGGAATAGCTGTTATATTTATATTGCATTTTACGCTTCTGGCATTGAATTCTAAGTCTCTATCTGTTCCATCTGGTGGAGCAACACCCTAGAGTGCAGCCTAGGTTGCCCGGAACGTAGAAATGACCATTACTTTCACAATGTCTGCAATTATTCATTTCATACGATGGAAAAACTGTTGTACTTATATTGTATTTTATCCTTCTGGCGTTGAGTTCTAAGTCCCTAGCTATTCGGTCTGGTGGAGCAACGCCCTAGTGTGAAACCTAGGTTACCCGGAACGTAGAAATGACCATTACTTTCACAATGTCTGCAATTATTCATTTCATACGATGGAAAAACTGTTCTACTTATATTGTATTTTATCCTTCTGGCGTTGAATTCTAAGTCCCTAGCTATTCGGTCTGGTGGAGCAACGCCCTAGTGTGAAACCTAGGTTACCCGGAACGTAGAAATGACCAGTACTTTCAGACTGGTTGCTGTTATTCGTTTCATACGATGGAAAAGCTGTTATATTTATTTTGCATTTTATGCTTCGGGCGTTGACTTCTAAGGCCTTAGCTATTCCATCTGGTGGAGCAACACCCTAGAGTGCAGCCTAGGTTGCCCGGAACGTAGAAACGACCATTACTTTCACAATGTTCGCAATCATTCATTTTATACGATGGAAAAACTGTTGTACTTATATTGTATTTTATGCTTCGGGCGTTGACTTCTAAGGCCCTAACTATTCGATTTGGTGGAGCAACGCCCTACAGTGAAGCCTAGATTACCCGGAACGTAGTAATGACCAGTACTATCACACTGTTTGCGGCTATTCCTGTTATACGATGCAAAGCTGTTGCATCTTTATGGAATTTTATGCTTCTGGCGTTGTCTTCTAAGGCCCTAACTATTCGATCTGGTGGAGGAAGGCCCTAGACTGAAGCCTAGGTTTCCCGGAACGTAGAAATGACCCTAACATTCACACTGGTTGCAATTATTCATTTTATAAGATGGCAAAGCTGTTGTATTTATATTGTATTTTATGCTTCCGGCGTTAACTTCTAAGGCCGTAGCTATCAGATGTGGAGCAGCAACGCCCTAGAGTGACACGTAGGTTGCCAGGCACGTTGAAATGACCATTACTTTCACAATGTTCGCAATCATTCATTTTATGCGATGGAAAAACTGTTGTACTTATATTGTATTTTATGCTTCGGGCGTTGACTTCTAAGGCCCTAACTATTCGATTAGGTGGAGCAACGCCCTACAGTGAAGCCTAGGTTGCCCGGAACGTAGAAATGACCAGCACTTTCACACTGGTTACAGTTATTCGTTTTATACAGTGGAAAAACTGTTGTATTTATTTTGCGTATTATGCTTCGGGCGTTGATTTCTAAGTCCCTAGCAATTCCATCTGGTGGAGCAACACCCTAGAGTGAAGCCTAGGTTGCCCGAAACGTAGAAGTGACCATTACTTCCACACTGTTTGCAAATATACATTATATACGATGGAAAAGCTGTTGTACTTATATTGTAATTTATGCTTCTGGCGTTGACTTCTTAGGCCGTAACTATTTGATCTGGTGGAGCACCGCCCTAGAGTGAAGCCTAGGTTGCCCGGAACGTAGAACATACCATTACCTTCACACTGGTTGCAATTATTCCTGTTATACGATGGAAAGACTGTTGCACCTTTATTGTATTTAATGCTTCTGGCGTTGACTTCACAGGCCCTAACTATTCGATCTGGTGGAGCAACGCCCTAGAGTGACACCTAGGTTGACCGGAACGTAGAAATGACCATAACTTTCACACTGGTTACCATTATACGTTTTATACGATGGAAATGCTGTTGTATTTATATCGTATTTTATGCTTCTGGCGTTGACTTCTTAGGCCCTAACTATTCCATTTGGTGTAACAACGCCCTAGGGTGAAGCCTAGGTTGCCCGGGAAGTAGAAATGACCATAACCTTCACACTGGTTGCTATTATTCGTTTTATACGGTGGAAAAGCTGTTAGATTTATATTGCATATTATGCTTCTGGCATTAAATTCTAAGTCCCTAGCTATTCCATCTGGTGGAGCAACACCCTAGCGTTAAGCCTAGGTTGCCCGGAACGTAGAAATGTCCATTACTTCCACACTGGTTGTAAATATACATTACATACGATGGAAAAGCTGTTGTACTTATATTGTAATTTATGCTTCTGGCGTTGACTTCTTAGGCCCTGGCTATTTGATCTGGTGGCGCAACGCCCTAGAGTGAAGCCTAAGTTGCCCGGTACGTTGAAATGACCATAACTTTCACACTGATGCTATTATTCCTTTTATACGATGGAAAAGCTGTTAAATTTATATTGCAGTTTATGCTTCTGGCATTGAATTCTAAGTCCCTAGCAATTCCATCTGGTGGAGCAACACCCTAGAGTGACACGTAGGTTGCCCGGAACGTAGAAATGACCATTACTTTCACAATGTTCGCAATCATTCATTTTATACGATGGAAAAGCTGTTGTACTTATATTGTATTTTATGCTTCGGGCGTTGACTTCTAAGGCCCTAACTATTCGATTTGGTGGAGCAACGCCCTACAGTGAAGCCTAGGTTGCCCGGAACGTAGAAATGACCAGTACTTTCACACTGGTTACAGTTATTCGTTTTATACAATAGAAAAACTGTTCTATTCATTTTGCATATTATGCTTCGGGCGTTGGCTTCTAAGGCCCTAACTATTCGAACTGGTGGAGCAACGCCCTAGAGTGAAGCCTAGGTTGCCCGGAAAGTGGAAATGACCATAACTTTCACACTGGTTGCTATTATTCGTTTTATACGACGGAAAAGCTGTTATATTTATATTGCATTTTATGCTTCTGGCATTGAATTCTAAGTCCCTAGCTATTCCATCTGGTGGAGCAACACCCTAGCGTTAAGCCTAGGTTGCCCGGGACGTAGAAATGTCCATTACTTCCACACTGGTTGTAAATATACATTACATACGATGGAAAAGCTGTTGTACTTATATTGTAATTTATGCTTCTGGCGTTGACTTCTTAGGCCCTGGCTATTTGATCTGGTGGCGCAACGCCCTAGAGTGAAGCCTAAGTTGCCCGGTACGTTCAAATGACCATAACTTTCACACTGATGCTATTATTCCTTTTATACGATGGAAAAGCTGTTAAATTTATATTGCAGTTTATCCTTCTGGCGTTGAAGTCGAAGTCCCTAGCTATTCGATCTGGTGGGGAAACGCCCTAGTGTGAAACCTAGGTTACCCGGAACGTAGAAATGACCAGTACTTTGAGACTGGTTGCAGTTATTCGTTTTATACAATGGAAAAACTGTCCTATTTATTTTGCATTTTATGCTTCGGGCGTTGACTTCTAAGGCCTTAGCTATTCCATCTGGTGGAGCAACACCCTAGAGTGCAGCCTAGGTTGCCCGGAACGTAGAAACGACCATTACTTTCACAATGTTCGCAATCATTCATTTTATACGATGGAAAAACTGTTGTACTTATATTGTATTTTGTGCTTCGGGCGTTGACTTCTAAGGCCCTAACTATTCGATTTGGTGGAGCAACGCCCTACAGTGAAGCCTAGATTACCCGGAACGTAGTAATGACCAGTACTATCACACTGTTTGCGGCTATTCCTGTTATACGATGCAAAGCTGTTGCATCTTTATGGAATTTTATGCTTCTGGCGTTGTCTTCTAAGGCCCTAACTATTCGATCTGGTGGAGGAAGGCCCTAGACTGAAGCCTAGGTTTCCCGGAACGTAGAAATGACCCTAACATTCACACTGGTTGCAATTATTCATTTTATAAGATGGCAAAGCTGTTGTATTTATATTGTATTTTATGCTTCCGGCGTTAACTTCTAAGGCCGTAGCTATCAGATGTGGAGCAGCAACGCCCTAGAGTGACACGTAGGTTGCCAGGCACGTTGAAATGACCATTACTTTCACAATGTTCGCAATCATTCATTTTATGCGATGGAAAAACTGTTGTACTTATATTGTATTTTATGCTTCGGGCGTTGACTTCTAAGGCCCTAACTATTCGATTAGGTGGAGCAACGCCCTACAGTGAAGCCTAGGTTGCCCGGAACGTAGAAATGACCAGCACTTTCACACTGGTTACAGTTATTCGTTTTATACAGTGGAAAAACTGTTGTATTTATTTTGCGTATTATGCTTCGGGCGTTGATTTCTAAGTCCCTAGCAATTCCATCTGGTGGAGCAACACCCTAGAGTGAAGCCTAGGTTGCCCGAAACGTAGAAGTGACCATTACTTCCACACTGTTTGCAAATATACATTATATACGATGGAAAAGCTGTTGTACTTATATTGTAATTTATGCTTCTGGCGTTGACTTCTTAGGCCGTAACTATTTGATCTGGTGGAGCACCGCCCTAGAGTGAAGCCTAGGTTGCCCGGAACGTAGAACATACCATTACCTTCACACTGGTTGCAATTATTCCTGTTATACGATGGAAAGACTGTTGCACCTTTATTGTATTTAATGCTTCTGGCGTTGACTTCACAGGCCCTAACTATTCGATCTGGTGGAGCAACGCCCTAGAGTGACACCTAGGTTGACCGGAACGTAGAAATGACCATAACTTTCACACTGGTTACCATTATACGTTTTATACGATGGAAATGCTGTTGTATTTATATCGTATTTTATGCTTCTGGCGTTGACTTCTTAGGCCCTAACTATTCCATTTGGTGGAACAACGCCCTAGGGTGAAGCCTAGGTTGCCCGGGAAGTAGAAATGACCATAACCTTCACACTGGTTGCTATTATTCGTTTTATACGGTGGAAAAGCTGTTAGATTTATATTGCATATTATGCTTCTGGCATTAAATTCTAAGTCCCTAGCTATTCCATCTGGTGGAGCAACACCCTAGCGTTAAGCCTAGGTTGCCCGGAACGTAGAAATGTCCATTACTTCCACACTGGTTGTAAATATACATTACATACGATGGAAAAGCTGTTGTACTTATATTGTAATTTATGCTTCTGGCGTTGACTTCTTAGGCCCTGGCTATTTGATCTGGTGGCGCAACGCCCTAGAGTGAAGCCTAAGTTGCCCGGTACGTTGAAATGACCATAACTTTCACACTGATGCTATTATTCCTTTTATACGATGGAAAAGCTGTTAAATTTATATTGCAGTTTATGCTTCTGGCATTGAATTCTAAGTCCCTAGCAATTCCATCTGGTGGAGCAACACCCTAGAGTGACACGTAGGTTGCCCGGAACGTAGAAATGACCATTACTTTCACAATGTTCGCAATCATTCATTTTATACGATGGAAAAGCTGTTGTACTTATATTGTATTTTATGCTTCGGGCGTTGACTTCTAAGGCCCTAACTATTCGATTTGGTGGAGCAACGCCCTACAGTGAAGCCTAGGTTGCCCGGAACGTAGAAATGACCAGTACTTTCACACTGGTTACAGTTATTCGTTTTATACAATAGAAAAACTGTTCTATTCATTTTGCATATTATGCTTCGGGCGTTGGCTTCTAAGGCCCTAACTATTCGAACTGGTGGAGCATCGCCCTAGAGTGAAGCCTAGGTTGCCCGGAAAGTGGAAATGACCATAACTTTCACACTGGTTGCTATTATTCGTTTTATACGACGGAAAAGCTGTTATATTTATATTGCATTTTATGCTTCTGGCATTGAATTCTAAGTCCCTAGCTATTCCATCTGGTGGAGCAACACCCTAGCGTTAAGCCTAGGTTGCCCGGGACGTAGAAATGTCCATTACTTCCACACTGGTTGTAAATATACATTACATACGATGGAAAAGCTGTTGTACTTATATTGTAATTTATGCTTCTGGCGTTGACTTCTTAGGCCCTGGCTATTTGATCTGGTGGCGCAACGCCCTAGAGTGAAGCCTAAGTTGCCCGGTACGTTCAAATGACCATAACTTTCACACTGATGCTATTATTCCTTTTATACGATGGAAAAGCTGTTAAATTTATATTGCAGTTTATGCTTCTGGCATTGAATTCTAAGTCCCTAGCAATTCCATCTGGCGGAGCAACACCCTAGAGTGAAGCCTAGGTTACCCGGAACGTAGAAATGACCAGTACTTTCAGACTGGTTGCAGTTATTCGTTTTATACAATGGAAAAACTGTTCTATTTATTTTGCATTTTATGCTTCGGGCGTTGAATTCTAAGTCCCTAGCAATTCCATCTGGTGGAGCAACACCATAGAGTGAAGCCTAGGTTTCCCGGAACGTAGAAGTGACCATTACTTCCACACTGTTTGCAAATATACATTATATACGATGGAAAAGCTGTTGTACTTATATTGTAATTTATGCTTCTGGCGTTGACTTCTTAGGCCGTAACTATTTGATCTGGTGGAGCACCGCCCTAGAGTGAAGCCTAGGTTGCCCGGAACGTAGAAATGACCATAACATTCACACTGGTTGCCATTAATCGTTTTCTACGATGGAAAAGCTGTTGTATTTATATCGTATTTTATGCTTCTGGCGTTGACTTCTTAGGCCCTAACTATTCGATCTGGTGGAGCAACGCCCTAGAGTGAAGCCTAGGTTGCTCGGAACGTAGAAATGACCATTACCTTCACACTGTTTGCAATTATTAATTTTATAAGATGGCAAAGCTGTAGTATTTAGATTGTATTTTATGCTTCCGGCGTTAACTTCTAAGGCCGTAGCTATCAGATGTGGAGCAGCAACGCCCTAGAGTGACACGTAGGTTGCCAGGCACGTAGAAATGACCATTACTTTCACAATGTTCGCAATCATTCATTTTATACGATGGAAAAACTGTTGTACTTATATTGTATTTTATGCTTCGGGCGTTGACTTCTAAGGCCCTAACTATTCGATCTGGTGGAGCAACGACCTAGAGTGAAGCCTAGGTTGCCCGGAACGTAGAAATGACCATAACTTTCACACTGGTTGCTATTATTCGTTTTATACGATGGAATAGCTGTTATATTTATATTGCATTTTACGCTTCTGGCATTGAATTCTAAGTCTCTATCTGTTCCATCTGGTGGAGCAACACCCTAGAGTGCAGCCTAGGTTGCCCGGAACGTAGAAATGACCATTACTTTCACAATGTCTGCAATTATTCATTTCATACGATGGAAAAACTGTTGTACTTATATTGTATTTTATCCTTCTGGCGTTGAGTTCTAAGTCCCTAGCTATTCGGTCTGGTGGAGCAACGCCCTAGTGTGAAACCTAGGTTACCCGGAACGTAGAAATGACCATTACTTTCACAATGTCTGCAATTATTCATTTCATACGATGGAAAAACTGTTCTACTTATATTGTATTTTATCCTTCTGGCGTTGAATTCTAAGTCCCTAGCTATTCGGTCTGGTGGAGCAACGCCCTAGTGTGAAACCTAGGTTACCCGGAACGTAGAAATGACCAGTACTTTCAGACTGGTTGCTGTTATTCGTTTCATACGATGGAAAAGCTGTTATATTTATTTTGCATTTTATGCTTCGGGCGTTGACTTCTAAGGCCTTAGCTATTCCATCTGGTGGAGCAACACCCTAGAGTGCAGCCTAGGTTGCCCGGAACGTAGAAACGACCATTACTTTCACAATGTTCGCAATCATTCATTTTATACGATGGAAAAACTGTTGTACTTATATTGTATTTTATGCTTCGGGCGTTGACTTCTAAGGCCCTAACTATTCGATTTGGTGGAGCAACGCCCTACAGTGAAGCCTAGATTACCCGGAACGTAGTAATGACCAGTACTATCACACTGTTTGCGGCTATTCCTGTTATACGATGCAAAGCTGTTGCATCTTTATGGAATTTTATGCTTCTGGCGTTGTCTTCTAAGGCCCTAACTATTCGATCTGGTGGAGGAAGGCCCTAGACTGAAGCCTAGGTTTCCCGGAACGTAGAAATGACCCTAACATTCACACTGGTTGCAATTATTCATTTTATAAGATGGCAAAGCTGTTGTATTTATATTGTATTTTATGCTTCCGGCGTTAACTTCTAAGGCCGTAGCTATCAGATGTGGAGCAGCAACGCCCTAGAGTGACACGTAGGTTGCCAGGCACGTTGAAATGACCATTACTTTCACAATGTTCGCAATCATTCATTTTATGCGATGGAAAAACTGTTGTACTTATATTGTATTTTATGCTTCGGGCGTTGACTTCTAAGGCCCTAACTATTCGATTAGGTGGAGCAACGCCCTACAGTGAAGCCTAGGTTGCCCGGAACGTAGAAATGACCAGCACTTTCACACTGGTTACAGTTATTCGTTTTATACAGTGGAAAAACTGTTGTATTTATTTTGCGTATTATGCTTCGGGCGTTGATTTCTAAGTCCCTAGCAATTCCATCTGGTGGAGCAACACCCTAGAGTGAAGCCTAGGTTGCCCGAAACGTAGAAGTGACCATTACTTCCACACTGTTTGCAAATATACATTATATACGATGGAAAAGCTGTTGTACTTATATTGTAATTTATGCTTCTGGCGTTGACTTCTTAGGCCGTAACTATTTGATCTGGTGGAGCACCGCCCTAGAGTGAAGCCTAGGTTGCCCGGAACGTAGAACATACCATTACCTTCACACTGGTTGCAATTATTCCTGTTATACGATGGAAAGACTGTTGCACCTTTATTGTATTTAATGCTTCTGGCGTTGACTTCACAGGCCCTAACTATTCGATCTGGTGGAGCAACGCCCTAGAGTGACACCTAGGTTGACCGGAACGTAGAAATGACCATAACTTTCACACTGGTTACCATTATACGTTTTATACGATGGAAATGCTGTTGTATTTATATCGTATTTTATGCTTCTGGCGTTGACTTCTTAGGCCCTAACTATTCCATTTGGTGTAACAACGCCCTAGGGTGAAGCCTAGGTTGCCCGGGAAGTAGAAATGACCATAACCTTCACACTGGTTGCTATTATTCGTTTTATACGGTGGAAAAGCTGTTAGATTTATATTGCATATTATGCTTCTGGCATTAAATTCTAAGTCCCTAGCTATTCCATCTGGTGGAGCAACACCCTAGCGTTAAGCCTAGGTTGCCCGGAACGTAGAAATGTCCATTACTTCCACACTGGTTGTAAATATACATTACATACGATGGAAAAGCTGTTGTACTTATATTGTAATTTATGCTTCTGGCGTTGACTTCTTAGGCCCTGGCTATTTGATCTGGTGGCGCAACGCCCTAGAGTGAAGCCTAAGTTGCCCGGTACGTTGAAATGACCATAACTTTCACACTGATGCTATTATTCCTTTTATACGATGGAAAAGCTGTTAAATTTATATTGCAGTTTATGCTTCTGGCATTGAATTCTAAGTCCCTAGCAATTCCATCTGGTGGAGCAACACCCTAGAGTGACACGTAGGTTGCCCGGAACGTAGAAATGACCATTACTTTCACAATGTTCGCAATCATTCATTTTATACGATGGAAAAGCTGTTGTACTTATATTGTATTTTATGCTTCGGGCGTTGACTTCTAAGGCCCTAACTATTCGATTTGGTGGAGCAACGCCCTACAGTGAAGCCTAGGTTGCCCGGAACGTAGAAATGACCAGTACTTTCACACTGGTTACAGTTATTCGTTTTATACAATAGAAAAACTGTTCTATTCATTTTGCATATTATGCTTCGGGCGTTGGCTTCTAAGGCCCTAACTATTCGAACTGGTGGAGCAACGCCCTAGAGTGAAGCCTAGGTTGCCCGGAAAGTGGAAATGACCATAACTTTCACACTGGTTGCTATTATTCGTTTTATACGACGGAAAAGCTGTTATATTTATATTGCATTTTATGCTTCTGGCATTGAATTCTAAGTCCCTAGCTATTCCATCTGGTGGAGCAACACCCTAGCGTTAAGCCTAGGTTGCCCGGGACGTAGAAATGTCCATTACTTCCACACTGGTTGTAAATATACATTACATACGATGGAAAAGCTGTTGTACTTATATTGTAATTTATGCTTCTGGCGTTGACTTCTTAGGCCCTGGCTATTTGATCTGGTGGCGCAACGCCCTAGAGTGAAGCCTAAGTTGCCCGGTACGTTCAAATGACCATAACTTTCACACTGATGCTATTATTCCTTTTATACGATGGAAAAGCTGTTAAATTTATATTGCAGTTTATGCTTCTGGCATTGAATTCTAAGTCCCTAGCAATTCCATCTGGCGGAGCAACACCCTAGAGTGAAGCCTAGGTTACCCGGAACGTAGAAATGACCAGTACTTTCAGACTGGGTGCAGTTATTCGTTTTATACAATGGAAAAACTGTTCTATTTATTTTGCATTTTATGCTTCGGGCGTTGAATTCTAAGTCCCTAGCAATTCCATCTGGTGGAGCAACACCATAGAGTGAAGCCTAGGTTTCCCGGAACGTAGAAGTGACCATTACTTCCACACTGTTTGCAAATATACATTATATACGATGGAAAAGCTGTTGTACTTATATTGTAATTTATGCTTCTGGCGTTGACTTCTTAGGCCGTAACTATTTGATCTGGTGGAGCACCGCCCTAGAGTGAAGCCTAGGTTGCCCGGAACGTAGAAATGACCATAACATTCACACTGGTTGCCATTAATCGTTTTCTACGATGGAAAAGCTGTTGTATTTATATCGTATTTTATGCTTCTGGCGTTGACTTCTTAGGCCCTAACTATTCGATCTGGTGGAGCAACGCCCTAGAGTGAAGCCTAGGTTGCTCGGAACGTAGAAATGACCATTACCTTCACACTGTTTGCAATTATTAATTTTATAAGATGGCAAAGCTGTAGTATTTAGATTGTATTTTATGCTTCCGGCGTTAACTTCTAAGGCCGTAGCTATCAGATGTGGAGCAGCAACGCCCTAGAGTGACACGTAGGTTGCCAGGCACGTAGAAATGACCATTACTTTCACAATGTTCGCAATCATTCATTTTATACGATGGAAAAACTGTTGTACTTATATTGTATTTTATGCTTCGGGCGTTGACTTCTAAGGCCCTAACTATTCGATCTGGTGGAGCAACGACCTAGAGTGAAGCCTAGGTTGCCCGGAACGTAGAAATGACCATAACTTTCACACTGGTTGCTATTATTCGTTTTATACGATGGAATAGCTGTTATATTTATATTGCATTTTACGCTTCTGGCATTGAATTCTAAGTCTCTATCTGTTCCATCTGGTGGAGCAACACCCTAGAGTGCAGCCTAGGTTGCCCGGAACGTAGAAATGACCATTACTTTCACAATGTCTGCAATTATTCATTTCATACGATGGAAAAACTGTTGTACTTATATTGTATTTTATCCTTCTGGCGTTGAGTTCTAAGTCCCTAGCTATTCGGTCTGGTGGAGCAACGCCCTAGTGTGAAACCTAGGTTACCCGGAACGTAGAAATGACCATTACTTTCACAATGTCTGCAATTATTCGTTTCAGACGATGGAAAAACTGTTGTACTTATATTGTATTTTATCCTTCTGGCGTTGAATTCTAAGTCCCTAGCTATTCGGTCTGGTGGAGCAACGCCCTAGTGTGAAACCTAGGTTACCCGGAACGTAGAAATGACCAGTACTTTCAGACTGGTTGCTGTTATTCGTTTCATACGATGGAAAAGCTGTTATATTTATTTTGCATTTTATGCTTCGGGCGTTGACTTCTAAGGCCTTAGCTATTCCATCTGGTGGAGCAACACCCTAGAGTGCAGCCTAGGTTGCCCGGAACGTAGAAATGACCATTACTTTCACAATGTTCGCAATCATTCATTTTATACGATGGAAAAACTGTTGTACTTATATTGTATTTTATGCTTCGGGCGTTGACTTCTAAGGCCCTAACTATTCGATTTGGTGGAGCAACGCCATACAGTGAAGCCTAGATTACCCGGAACGTAGCAATGACCAGTACTATCACACTGTTTGCAGTTATTCCTGTTATACGATGCAAAGCTGTTGCATCTTTATGGAATTTTATGCTTCTGGCGTTGACTTCTAAGGCCCTAACTATTCGATCTGGTGGAGGAAGGCCCTAGACTGAAGCCTAGGTTTCCCGGAACGTAGAAATGACCATAACATTCACACTGGTTGCAATTATTCATTTTATGAGATGGCAAAGCTGTTGTATTTATATTGTATTTTATGCTTCCGGCGTTAACTTCTAAGGCCGTAGCTATCAGATGTGGAGCAGCAACGCCCTAGAGTGACACGTAGGTTGCCAGGCACGTAGAAATGACCATTACTTTCACAATGTTCGCAATCATTCATTTTATACGATGGAAAAGCTGTTGTACTTATATTGTATTTTATGCTTCGGGCGTTGTCTTCTAAGGCCCTAACTATTCGATTTGGTGGAGCAACGCCCTACAGTGAAGCCTAGGTTGCCCGGAACGTAGAAATGACCAGTACTTTCACACTGGTTACAGTTATTCGTTTTATACAATGGAAAAACTGTTCTATTTATTTTGCATATTATGCTTCGGGCGTTGGCTTCTAAGGCCCTAACTATTCGAACTGGTGGAGCAACGCCCTAGAGTGAAGCCTAGGTTGCCCGGAAAGTGGAAATGACCATAACTTTCACACTGGTTGCTATTATTCGTTTTATACGATGGAAAAGCTGTTATATTTATATTGCATTTTATGCTTCTGGCATTGAATTCTAAGTCCCTATCTATTCCATCTGGTGGAGCAACACCCTAGAGTGCAGCCTAGGTTGCCCGGAACGTAGAAATGACCATTACTTTCACAATGTCTGCAATTATTCATTTCATACGATGGAAAAACTGTTGTACTTATATTGTATTTTATCCTTCTGGCGTTGAATTCTAAGTCCCTAGCTATTCGATCTGGTGGAGCAACGCCCTAGTGTGAAACCTAGGTTACCCGGAACGTAGAAATGACCATTACTTTCACACTGTTTGCAATAATTCATTTTATACGATGGAAAAACTTTTGTTCGTATATTGTATTTTATCCTTCTGGCGTTGAAGTCGAAGTCCCTAGCTATTCGATCTGGTGGGGAAACGGCCTAGTGTGAAACCTAGGTTACCCGGAACGTAGAAATGACCAGTACTTTCAGACTGGTTGCTGTTATTCGTTTCATACGGTGGAAAAGCTGTTATATTTATTTTGCATTTTATGCTTCGGGCGTTGACTTCTAAGGCCTTAGCTATTCCATCTGGTGGAGCAACACCCTAGAGTGCAGCCTAGGTTGCCCGGAACGTAGAAATGACCATTACTTTCACAATGTTCGCAATCATTCATTTTATACGATGGAAAAACTGTTGTACTTATATTGTATTTTATGCTTCGGGCGTTGACTTCTAAGGCCCTAACTATTCGATTTGGTGGAGCAACGCCCTACAGTGAAGCCTAGATTACCCGGAACGTAGCAATGACCAGTACTATCACACTGTTTGCAGTTATTCCTGTTATACGATGCAAAGCTGTTGCATCTTTATGGAATTTTATGCTTCTGGCGTTGACTTCTAAGGCCCTAACTATTCGATCTGGTGGAGGAAGGCCCTAGACTGAAGCCTAGGTTTCCCGGAACGTAGAAATGACCATAACATTCACACTGGTTGCAATTATTCATTTTATAAGATGGCAAAGCTGTTGTATTTATATTGTATTTTATGCTTCCGGCGTTAACTTCTAAGGCCGTAGCTATCAGATGTGGAGCAGCAACGACCTGGAGTGACACGTAGGTTGCCAGGCACGTAGAAATGACCATTACTTTCACAATGTTCGCAATCATTCATTTTATACGATGGAAAAGCTGTTGTACTTATATTGTATTTTATGCTTCGGGCGTTGACTTCTAAGGCCCTAACTATTCGAACTGGTGGAGCAACGCCCTAGAGTGAAGCCTAGGTTGCCCGGAAAGTGGAAATGACCATAACTTTCACACTGGTTGCTATTATTCGTTTTATACGATGGAAAAGCTGTTATATTTATATTGCATTTTATGCTTCTGGCATTGAATTCTAAGTCCCTATCTATTCCATCTGGTGGAGCACCGCCCTAGAGTGAAGCCTAGGTTGCCCGGAACGTAGAACATACCATTGCCTTCACACTGGTTGCAATTATTCCTGTTATACGATGGAAAAACTGTTGCACCTTTATTCTATTTTAGCTTCTGGCGTTGACTTCATAGGCCCTAACTATTCGATCTGGTGTAGCAACGTCCTAGAGTGAAGTCTAGGTTGACCGGAACGAAGAAATGACCATAACATTCACACTGGTTGCCATTAATCGTTTTCTACGATGGAAAAGCTGTTGTATTTATATCGTATTTTATGCTTCTGGCGTTGACTTCCTAAGCCCTGACTATTCGATCTGGTGGAGCAACGCCCTAGAGTGAAGCCTAGGCTGCTCGGAACGTAGAAATGGCCATTACATTCACACTGTTTGCAATTATTCGTTTTATACGATGGCAAAGCTGTTGTACTTATATTGTATTTTATGCTTCGGGCGTTGACTTCTAAGGCCCCAGCTATTCGATCTGGTGGAGCAACGCCCTAGTGTGAAGCCTAGGTTACCCGGAACGTAGAAATGTCCAGTACTTTCAGACTGGTTGCTGTTATTCGTTTCATACGATGGAAAAGCTGTTATATTTATTTTGCATTTTATGCTTCGGGCGTTGACTTCTAAGGCCCTAGCTATTCCATCTGGTGGAGCAACACCCTAGAGTGCAGCCTAGGTTAACCGGAACGTAGAAATGACCATTACTTTCACACTGTTTGGAATTATTCATTTTATACGATGGAAAAGCTGTTGTATTTATATTGTATTTTATGCTCCTGGCGTTGCCTTCTTAGGCCCTAACAGTTCGATCTGGTGGAACAACGCCCTAGAGTGAAGCCTAGGTTACCCGGAACGTAGAAATGACCAGTACTTTCACACTGTTTGCAGATACTCCTGCTATACGATGGAAAAAATGTTGCATCTTTATTGAATTTTATGCTTCTGGCGTTGACTTCTAAGGCACTAACTATTCTATCTGGTGGAGCAACGCTCTAGAGTGAAGCCTAGGTTGCCCGGAACGTTGAAATGACCATCACTTTCTAACTGGTTGCAATTATTCCTGTTATATGATGGAAAAACTGTTGTTTTTTTATTGCATTTTATGCTTCGGGCATTGACTTCTTAGGTCCTAACTATTCAATCTGTAGGAGCAACGCCCTAGAGTGAAGCCTAGGTTGCCCGGAACGTAGAATCGGCCATCACTTTCAAACTGGTTGCAATTATTCCTGTTATATGATGGAAACACTGTTGTACTTTTATTGCATTTTATGCTTCGGGAATTGACTTCTGAGGCCGTAGCTATTCGATGTGGTGGATGAACGCCATAGAGTGAAGTCGAGGTTGCTCGGAACGAAGAAATGACCATAACTTTCATACGGGTAGCAATTATTCGTTTTATACGATGGAAAAACTGTTGTATTTATATTGTATTTTATGCTTCTGGCGTTGACTTCTAAGGCACTAACTATTCGATCTGGTGGAGCAACGCCCTAGAGTGAAGCCTAGATTACCCGGAACGTAGTAATGACTAGTACTATCACACTGTTTGCAGTTATTCCTGTTATACGATGGAAAGCTGTTGCATCTTTATCGTATTTTATGCTTCTGGCGTTGACTTCTAAGGCCCTAACTATTCGATCTGGTGGAGCAACGCCCTAGAGTGAAGCCTAGGTTGCTCGGAACGTAGAAATGGCCATTACCTTCACACTGTTTGCAATTATGCATTTTATACGATGGCAAAGCTGTTGTACTTATATTGTATTTTATGCTTCGGGCGTTGACTTCTAAGGCCCTAACTATTCGATTTGGGTGGAGCAACGCCCTACAGTGAAGCCTTGGTTGCCCGGAACGTAGAAATGGCCATTACTTTCACAATGTCTGCAATTATTCATTTTAAAAGATGGCAAAGCTGTTGTATTTATATTGTATTTTATGCTTCGGGCGTTGACTTCTAAGGCCCTAACTATTCGATTTGGTGGAGCAACGCCCTACAGTGAAGCCTAGGTTGCCCGGAACGTAGAAGTGACCATTACTTCCACACTGTTTGCAAATATACATTATATACGATGCAAAAGCTGTTGTACTCATATTGTAATTTATGCTTCTGGCGTTGACTTGTTAGGCCCTAACTATTTGATCTGGTGGAGCACCGCCCTAGAGTGAAGCCTAGGTTGCTCGGAACGTAGAAATGGCAATTACCTTCACACTGTTTGCAATTATTCATTTTATACGATGGAAAAGCTGTTGTATTTATATTGTATTTTATGCCCCTGCGTTGACTTCTAAGTCCCTAGCTATTCGATCTGGTGGAGCACCGCCCTAGTGTGTAACCTAGGTTACCCGGAACGTAGAAATGTCCAGTACTTTCAGACTGGTTGCTGTTATTCGTTTCATACGATGGAAAAGCTGTTATATTTATTTTGCATTTTATGCTTCGGGCGTTGACTTCTAAGGCCCTAGCTATTCCATCTGGTGGAGCAACACCCTAGAGTGCAGCCTAGGTTGCTCGGAACGTAGAAATGACCATTACTTTCACACTGTTTGCAATTATTCATTTTATACGATGGAAAAGCTGTTGTATTTATATTGTATTTTATGCTTCGGGCGTTGACTTCTAACGCCCTAACTATTCGATTTCGTGGAGCAACGCCCCACAGTGAAGCCTAGATTACCCGGAACGTAGTAATGACCAGTACTATCACACTGTTTGCAGTTATTCCTGTTATACGATGCAAAGCTGTTGCATCTTTATGGAATTTTATGCTTCTGGCGTTGACTTCTAAGGCCCTAACTATTCGATCCGGTGGAGGAAGGCCCTAGACTGAAGCCGAGGTTTCCCGGAACGTAGAAACGACCATAACATTCACACTGGTTGCAATTATTCATTTTATAAGATGGCAAAGCTGTTGTATTTATATTGTATTTTATGCTTCGGGTGTTGACTTCTAAGGCCCTAACTATTCGATTTGGTGGAGCAACGCCCTACAGTGAAGCCTAGGTTGCCCGGAACGTAGAAATGACCAGTACTTTGACACTGGTTACAGTTATTCGTTTTATAGAATGGAAAAACTGTTCTATTTATTTTGCATATTATGCTTCGGGCGTTGACTTCTAAGGCCCTAACTATTCGAACTGGTGGAGCAACGCCCTAGAGTGAAGCCTAGGTTGCCCGGAAAGTGGAAATGACCATAACTTTCACACTGGTTGCTATTATTCGTTTTATACGATGGAAAAGCTGTTATATTTATATTGCATTTTATGCTTCTGGCATTGAATTCTAAGTCCCTATCTATTCCATTTGATGGAGCAACACCCTAGAGTGCAGCCTAGGTTGCCCGGAACGTAGAAATGTCCATTAGTTTCACAATGTCTGCAATTATTCATTTCATACGATGGAAAAACTGTTGTACTTATATTGTATTTTACCCTTCTGGCGTTGAATTCTAAGACCCTAGCTATTCGATCTGGTGGAGCAACGCCCTGGTGTGAAACCTAGGTTACCCGGAACGTAGAAATGACCAGTACTTTCAGACTGGTTGCTGTTATTCGTTTCATACGATGGAAAAGCTGTTATATTTATTTTGCATTTTATGCTTCGGCCGTTGACTTCTAAGGCCCTAGCTATTCCATCTGGTGGAGCAACACCCTAGAGTGCAGCCTAGGTTGCCCGGAACGTAGAAATGACCATTACTTTCACACTGTTTGCAATTATTCATTTTATACGATGGAAAAGCTGTTGTATTTATATTGTATTTTATGCTTAGGGCGGTGACTTCTAAGGCCCTAACTATTCGATTTGGTGGAGCAACGCCCTACAGTGAAGCCTAGATTACCCGGAACGTAGTAATGACCAGTACTATCACACTGTTTGCAGTTATTCCTGTTATACGATGCAAAGCTGTTGTATCTTTATGGAATTTTATGCCTCTGGCGTTGACTTCTAAGGCCCTAACTATTCGATCTGGTGGAGGAAGGCCCTAGACTGAAGCCTAGGTTTCCCGGAACGTAGAAATGACCATAACATTCACACTGGTTGCAATTATTCATTTTATGAGATGGCAAAGCTGTTGTATTTATATTGTATTTTATGCTTCCGGCGTTAACTTCTAAGGCCGTAGCTATCAGATGTGGAGCAGCAACGCCCTAGAGTGACACGTAGGTTGCCAGGCACGTAGAAATGACCATTACTTTCACAATGTTCGCAATCATTCATTTTATACGATGGAAAAGCTGTTGTACTTATATTGTATTTTATGCTTCGGGCGTTGTCTTCTAAGGCCCTAACTATTCGATTTGGTGGAGCAACGCCCTACAGTGAAGCCTAGGTTGCCCGGAACGTAGAAATGACCAGTACTTTCACACTGGTTACAGTTATTCGTTTTATACAATGGAAAAACTGTTCTATTTATTTTGCATATTATGCTTCGGGCGTTGGCTTCTAAGGCCCTAACTATTCGAACTGGTGGAGCAACGCCCTAGAGTGAAGCCTAGGTTGCCCGGAAAGTGGAAATGACCATAACTTTCACACTGGTTGCTATTATTCGTTTTATACGATGGAAAAGCTGTTATATTTATATTGCATTTTATGCTTCTGGCATTGAATTCTAAGTCCCTATCTATTCCATCTGGTGGAGCAACACCCTAGAGTGCAGCCTAGGTTGCCCGGAACGTAGAAATGACCATTACTTTCACAATGTCTGCAATTATTCATTTCATACGATGGAAAAACTGTTGTACTTATATTGTATTTTATCCTTCTGGCGTTGAATTCTAAGTCCCTAGCTATTCGATCTGGTGGAGCAACGCCCTAGTGTGAAACCTAGGTTACCCGGAACGTAGAAATGACCATTACTTTCACACTGTTTGCAATAATTCATTTTATACGATGGAAAAACTTTTGTTCGTATATTGTATTTTATCCTTCTGGCGTTGAAGTCGAAGTCCCTAGCTATTCGATCTGGTGGGGAAACGGCCTAGTGTGAAACCTAGGTTACCCGGAACGTAGAAATGACCAGTACTTTCAGACTGGTTGCTGTTATTCGTTTCATACGGTGGAAAAGCTGTTATATTTATTTTGCATTTTATGCTTCGGGCGTTGACTTCTAAGGCCTTAGCTATTCCATCTGGTGGAGCAACACCCTAGAGTGCAGCCTAGGTTGCCCGGAACGTAGAAATGACCATTACTTTCACAATGTTCGCAATCATTCATTTTATACGATGGAAAAACTGTTGTACTTATATTGTATTTTATGCTTCGGGCGTTGACTTCTAAGGCCCTAACTATTCGATTTGGTGGAGCAACGCCCTACAGTGAAGCCTAGATTACCCGGAACG
Source organism: Calliopsis andreniformis (assembly GCF_051401765.1). Taxonomy (NCBI): domain Eukaryota; kingdom Metazoa; phylum Arthropoda; class Insecta; order Hymenoptera; family Andrenidae; genus Calliopsis; species Calliopsis andreniformis. The sequence continues at coordinate 18,047,464 of NC_135072.1, forward strand.
TAGCAATGACCAGTACTATCACACTGTTTGCAGTTATTCCTGTTATACGATGCAAAGCTGTTGCATCTTTATGGAATTTTATGCTTCTGGCGTTGACTTCTAAGGCCCTAACTATTCGATCTGGTGGAGGAAGGCCCTAGACTGAAGCCTAGGTTTCCCGGAACGTAGAAATGACCATAACATTCACACTGGTTGCAATTATTCATTTTATAAGATGGCAAAGCTGTTGTATTTATATTGTATTTTATGCTTCCGGCGTTAACTTCTAAGGCCGTAGCTATCAGATGTGGAGCAGCAACGACCTAGAGTGACACGTAGGTTGCCAGGCACGTAGAAATGACCATTACTTTCACAATGTTCGCAATCATTCATTTTATACGATGGAAAAGCTGTTGTACTTATATTGTATTTTATGCTTCGGGCGTTGACTTCTAAGGCCCTAACTATTCGAACTGGTGGAGCAACGCCCTAGAGTGAAGCCTAGGTTGCCCGGAAAGTGGAAATGACCATAACTTTCACACTGGTTGCTATTATTCGTTTTATACGATGGAAAAGCTGTTATATTTATATTGCATTTTATGCTTCTGGCATTGAATTCTAAGTCCCTATCTATTCCATCTGGTGGAGCACCGCCCTAGAGTGAAGCCTAGGTTGCCCGGAACGTAGAACATACCATTGCCTTCACACTGGTTGCAATTATTCCTGTTATACGATGGAAAAACTGTTGCACCTTTATTCTATTTTAGCTTCTGGCGTTGACTTCATAGGCCCTAACTATTCGATCTGGTGTAGCAACGTCCTAGAGTGAAGTCTAGGTTGACCGGAACGAAGAAATGACCATAACATTCACACTGGTTGCCATTAATCGTTTTCTACGATGGAAAAGCTGTTGTATTTATATCGTATTTTATGCTTCTGGCGTTGACTTCTTAAGCCCTGACTATTCGATCTGGTGGAGCAACGCCCTAGAGTGAAGCCTAGGCTGCTCGGAACGTAGAAATGGCCATTACCTTCACACTGTTTGCAATTATTCGTTTTATACGATGGCAAAGCTGTTGTACTTATATTGTATTTTATGCTTCGGGCGTTGACTTCTAAGGCCCCAGCTATTCGATCTGGTGGAGCAACGCCCTAGTGTGAAGCCTAGGTTACCCGGAACGTAGAAATGTCCAGTACTTTCAGACTGGTTGCTGTTATTCGTTTCATACGATGGAAAAGCTGTTATATTTATTTTGCATTTTATGCTTCGGGCGTTGACTTCTAAGGCCCTAGCTATTCCATCTGGTGGAGCAACACCCTAGAGTGCAGCCTAGGTTAACCGGAACGTAGAAATGACCATTACTTTCACACTGTTTGGAATTATTCATTTTATACGATGGAAAAGCTGTTGTATTTATATTGTATTTTATGCTCCTGGCGTTGCCTTCTTAGGCCCTAACAGTTCGATCTGGTGGAACAACGCCCTAGAGTGAAGCCTAGGTTACCCGGAACGTAGAAATGACCAGTACTTTCACACTGTTTGCAGATACTCCTGCTATACGATGGAAAAAATGTTGCATCTTTATTGAATTTTATGCTTCTGGCGTTGACTTCTAAGGCACTAACTATTCTATCTGGTGGAGCAACGCTCTAGAGTGAAGCCTAGGTTGCCCGGAACGTTGAAATGACCATCACTTTCTAACTGGTTGCAATTATTCCTGTTATATGATGGAAAAACTGTTGTTTTTTTATTGCATTTTATGCTTCGGGCATTGACTTCTTAGGTCCTAACTATTCAATCTGTAGGAGCAACGCCCTAGAGTGAAGCCTAGGTTGCCCGGAACGTAGAATCGGCCATCACTTTCAAACTGGTTGCAATTATTCCTGTTATATGATGGAAACACTGTTGTACTTTTATTGCATTTTATGCTTCGGGAATTGACTTCTGAGGCCGTAGCTATTCGATGTGGTGGATGAACGCCATAGAGTGAAGTCGAGGTTGCTCGGAACGAAGAAATGACCATAACTTTCATACTGGTTGCATACATTCGTTTTATATGATGGAAGAACTGTTGTCTTTATATTGTATTTTATGCTGCTGGCGTTCACTTCTTAGGACCTAACTATTCAATCTGGTGGAACAACGCCCTGGGGTGAAGCCTAGGTTGCCCGGAACGTAGAAATGACCATCACTTCCATACGGGTAGCAATTATTCGTTTTATACGATGGAAAAACTGTTGTATTTATATTGTATTTTATGCTTCTGGCGTTGACTTCTAAGGCACTAACTATTCGATCTGGTGGAGCAACGCCCTAGAGTGAAGCCTAGATTACCCGGAACGTAGTAATGACTAGTACTATCACACTGTTTGCAGTTATTCCTGTTATACGATGGAAAGCTGTTGCATCTTTATCGTATTTTATGCTTCTGGCGTTGACTTCTAAGGCCCTAACTATTCGATCTGGTGGAGCAACGCCCTAGAGTGAAGCCTAGGTTGCTCGGAACGTAGAAATGGCCATTACCTTCACACTGTTTGCAATTATGCATTTTATACGATGGCAAAGCTGTTGTACTTATATTGTATTTTATGCTTCGGGCGTTGACTTGTTAGGCCCTAACTATTCGATTTGGGTGGAGCAACGCCCTACAGTGAAGCCTTGGTTGCCCGGAACGTAGAAATGACCATTACTTTCACAATGTCTGCAATTATTCATTTTAAAAGATGGCAAAGCTGTTGTATTTATATTGTATTTTATGCTTCGGGCGTTGACTTCTAAGGCCCTAACTATTCGATTTGGTGGAGCAACGCCCTACAGTGAAGCCTAGGTTGCCCGGAACGTAGAAGTGACCATTACTTCCACACTGTTTGCAAATATACATTATATACGATGCAAAAGCTGTTGTACTCATATTGTAATTTATGCTTCTGGCGTTGACTTGTTAGGCCCTAACTATTTGATCTGGTGGAGCACCGCCCTAGAGTGAAGCCTAGGTTGCTCGGAACGTAGAAATGGCAATTACCTTCACACTGTTTGCAATTATTCATTTTATACGATGGAAAAGCTGTTGTATTTATATTGTATTTTATGCCCCTGCGTTGACTTCTAAGTCCCTAGCTATTCGATCTGGTGGAGCACCGCCCTAGTGTGTAACCTAGGTTACCCGGAACGTAGAAATGTCCAGTACTTTCAGACTGGTTGCTGTTATTCGTTTCATACGATGGAAAAGCTGTTATATTTATTTTGCATTTTATGCTTCGGGCGTTGACTTCTAAGGCCCTAGCTATTCCATCTGGTGGAGCAACACCCTAGAGTGCAGCCTAGGTTGCTCGGAACGTAGAAATGACCATTACTTTCACACTGTTTGCAATTATTCATTTTATACGATGGAAAAGCTGTTGTATTTATATTGTATTTTATGCTTCGGGCGTTGACTTCTAACGCCCTAACTATTCGATTTCGTGGAGCAACGCCCCACAGTGAAGCCTAGATTACCCGGAACGTAGTAATGACCAGTACTATCACACTGTTTGCAGTTATTCCTGTTATACGATGCAAAGCTGTTGCATCTTTATGGAATTTTATGCTTCTGGCGTTGACTTCTAAGGCCCTAACTGTTCGATCCGGTGGAGGAAGGCCCTAGACTGAAGCCGAGGTTTCCCGGAACGTAGAAATGACCATAACATTCACACTGGTTGCAATTATTCATTTTATAAGATGGCAAAGCTGTTGTATTTATATTGTATTTTATGCTTCGGGTGTTGACTTCTAAGGCCCTAGCTATTCCATCTGGGGGAGCAACACCCTAGCGTTAAGCCTAGGTTGCCCGGGACGTAGAAATGTCCATTACTTCCACACTGGTTGTAAATATACATTACATACGATGGAAAAGCTGTTGTACTTATATTGTAATTTATGCTTCTGGCGTTGACTTCTTAGGCCCTGGCTATTTGATCTGGTGGCGCAACGCCCTAGAGTGAAGCCTAAGTTGCCCGGTACGTTCAAATGACCATAACATTCACACTGATGCTATTATTCCTTTTATACGATGGAAAAGCTGTTAAATTTATATTGCAGTTTATGCTTCTGGCATTGAATTCTAAGTCCCTAGCAATTCCATCTGGTGGAGCAACACCCTAGAGTGAAGCCTAGGTTACCCGGAACGTAGAAATGACCAGTACTTTCAGACTGGTTGCAGTTATTCGTTTTATACAATGGAAAAACTGTTCTATTTATTTTGCATTTTATGCTTCGGGCGTTGAATTCTAAGTCCCTAGCAATTCCATCTGGAGGAGCAACACCCTAGAGTGAAGCCTAGGTTTCCCGGAACGTAGAAGTGACCATTACTTCCACACTGTTTGCAAATATACATTATATACGATGGAAAAGCTGTTGTACTTATATTGTAATTTATGCTTCTGGCGTTGACTTCTTAGGCCGTAACTATTTGATCTGGTGGAGCACCGCCCTAGAGTGAAGCCTAGGTTGCCCGGAACGTAGAAATGACCATAACATTCACACTGGTTGCCATTAATCGTTTTCTACGATGGAAAAGCTGTTGTATTTATATCGTATTTTATGCTTCTGGCGTTGACTTCTTAGGCCCTAACTATTCGATCTGGTGGAGCAACGCCCTAGAGTGAAGCCTAGGTTGCTCGGAACGTAGAAATGACCATTACCTTCACACTGTTTGCAATTATTAATTTTATAAGATGGCAAAGCTGTAGTATTTAGATTGTATTTTATGCTTCCGGCGTTAACTTCTAAGGCCGTAGCTATCAGATGTGGAGCAGCAACGCACTAGAGTGACACGTAGGTTGCCCGGAACGTAGAAATGACCATTACTTTCACAATGTCTGCAATTATTCGTTTCATACGATGGAAAAACTGTTGTACTTATATTGTATTTTATCCTTCTGGCGTTGAGTTCTAAGTCCCTAGCTATTCGGTCTGGTGGAGCAACGCCCTAGTGTGAAACCTAGGTTACCCGGAACGTAGAAATGACCATTACTTTCACAATGTCTGCAATTATTCATTTCATACGATGGAAAAACTGTTGTACTTATATTGTATTTTATCCTTCTGGCGTTGAATTCTAAGTCCCTAGCTATTCGGTCTGGTGGAGCAACGCCTTAGTGTGAAACCTAGGTTACCCGGAACGTAGAAATGACCAGTACTTTCAGACTGGTTGCTGTTATTCGTTTCATACGATGGAAAAGCTGTTATATTTATTTTGCATTTTATGCTTCGGGCGTTGACTTCTAAGGCCTTAGCTATTCCATCTGGTGGAGCAACACCCTAGAGTGCAGCCTAGGTTGCCCGGAACGTAGAAATGACCATTACTTTCACAATGTTCGCAATCATTCATTTTATACGATGGAAAAACTGTTGTACTTATATTGTATTTTATGCTTCGGGCGTTGACTTCTAAGGCCCTAACTATTCGATTTGGTGGAGCAACGCCCTACAGTGAAGCCTAGATTACCCGGAACGTAGCAATGACCAGTACTATCACACTGTTTGCAGTTATTCCTGTTATACGATGCAAAGCTGTTGCATCTTTATGGAATTTTATGCTTCTGGCGTTGACTTCTAAGGCCCTAACTATTCGATCTGGTGGAGGAAGGCCCTAGACTGAAGCCTAGGTTTCCCGGAACGTAGAAATGACCATAACATTCACACTGGTTGCAATTATTCATTTTATGAGATGGCAAAGCTGTTGTATTTATATTGTATTTTATGCTTCCGGCGTTAACTTCTAAGGCCGTAGCTATCAGATGTGGAGCAGCAACGCCCTAGAGTGACACGTAGGTTGCCGGGCACGTAGAAATGACCATTACTTTCACAATGTTCGCAATCATTCATTTTATACGATGGAAAAGCTGTTGTACTTATATTGTATTTTATGCTTCGGGCGTTGACTTCTAAGGCCGTAACTATTCGAACTGGTGGAGCAACGCCCTAGAGTGAAGCCTAGGTTGCGCGGAAAGTGGAAATGACCATAACTTTCACACTGGTTGCTATTATTCGTTTTATACGATGGAAAAGCTGTTATATTTATATTGCATTTTATGCTTCTGGCATTGAATTCTAAGTCCCTATCTATTCCATCTGGTGGAGCAACACCATAGAGTGCAGCCTAGGGTGCCCGGAACGTGGAAATGACCATTACTTTCACACTGGTTGCTATTATTCCTTTTATACGATGGAAAAGCTGTTAAATTTATATTGCATTTTATGATTCTGGCATTGAATTCTCAGTCCCTAGCATTTCCATCTGGTGGAGCAACACCCTAGAGTGACGCCTAGGTTGCCCGGAACGTAGAAGTGACCATTACTTCCACACTGTTTGCAAATATACATTATATACGATGGAAAAGCTGTTGTAATTATATTGTAATTTATGTTTCTGGCGTTGACTTCTTAGGCCCTAACTATTTGATCTGGTGGAGCACCGCCCTAGAGTGAAGCCTAGGTTGCCCGGAACGTAGAACATACCATTGCCTTCACACTGGTTGCAATTATTCCTGTCATACGATGGAAAAACTGTTGCACCTTTATTCTATTTTAGCTTCTGGCGTTGACTTCATAGGCCCTAACTATTCGATCTGGTGTAGCAACGTCCTAGAGTGAAGTCTAGGTTGACCGGAACGAAGAAATGACCATAACATTCACACTGGTTGCCATTAATCGTTTTCTACGATGGAAAAGCTGTTGTATTTATATTGTATTTTATGCTTCTGGCGTTGACTTCTTAAGCCCTAACTATTCGATCTGGTGGAGCAACGCCCTAGTGTGAAACCTAGGTTACCCGGAACGTAGAAATGTCCAGTACTTTCAGACTGGTTGCTGTTATTCGTTTCATACGATGGAAAAGCTGTTATATTTATTTTGCATTTTATGCTTCGGGCGTTGACTTCTAAGGCCCTAGTTATTCCATCTGGTGGAGCAACACCCTAGAGTGCAGCCTAGGTTACCCGGAACGTAGAAATGACCAGTACTTTCACACTGTTTGCAGTTATTCCTTTTATACGATGCAAAAGCTGTTGCATCTTTATTGAATTTTATGCTTCTGGCGTTGACTTCTAAGGCACTAACTATTCGAGCTGGTGGAGCAAGGCTCTACACTGAAGCCTAGGTTGTCCGGAACGTAGAAATGACCAGTACTTTCAGACTGGTTGCAGTTATTCGTTTTATACAATGGAAACACTGTTCTATTTATTTTGCATTTTATGCTTCGGGCGTTGAATTCTAAGTCCCTAGCAATTCAATCTGGTGGAGCAACACCCTAGAGTGAAGCCTAGGTTGCCCGGAACGTAGAAGTGACCATTACTTCCACACTGTTTGCAAATATACATTATATACGGTTGAAAAGCTGTTGTACTTATATTGTAATTTATGCTTCTGGCGTTGACTTCTTAGGCCGTAACTATTTGATCTGGTGGAGCACCGCCCTAGAGTGAAGCCTAGGTTGCCCGGAACGTAGAACATACCATTACCTTCACACTGGTTGCAATTATTCCTGTTATACGATGGAAAAACTGTTGCACCTTTATTGTATTTAATGCTTCTGGCGTTGACTTCACAGGCCCTAACTATTCGATCTGGTGGAGCAACGTCCTAGAGTGAAGCCTAGGTTGCCCGGGACGTAGAAATGACCATAACTTTCACACTGGTTGCTATTATTCGTTTTATACGATGGAAAAGCTGTTATATTTATATTGCATTTTATGCTTCTGGCATTGAATTCTAAGTCCCTATCTATTCCATCTGGTGGAGCAACACCCTAGAGTGCAGCCTAGGTTGCCCGGAACGTAGAAATGACCATTAGTTTCACAATGTCTGCAATTATTCATTTCATACGATGGAAAAACTGTTGTACTTATACTGTATTTTATCCTTCTGGCGTTGAATTCTAAGACCCTAGCTATTCGATCTGGTGGAGCAACGCCCTGGTGTGAAACCTAGGTTACCCGGAACGTAGAAATGACCAGTACTTTCAGACTGGTTGCTGTTATTCGTTTCATACGATGGAAAAGCTGTTATATTTATTTTGCATTTTATGCTTCGGGCGTTGACTTCTAAGGCCCTAGCTATTCCATCTGGTGGAGCAACACCCTAGAGTGCAGCCTAGGTTGCCCGGAACGTAGAAATGACCATTACTTTCACACTGTTTGCAATGATTCATTTTATACGATGGAAAAGCTGTTGTATTTATATTGTATTTTATGCTCCTGGCGTTGACTTCTAAAGCCGTAGCTATTACATGTGGTGGAGCCACGCCCTAGAGTGATACCTAGGTTGACTGGAACGTAGAAATGACCATTACTTTCACAATGTCTGCAATTATTCATTTTATACGATGGACAAACTTTTGTTCTTATATTGTATTTTATCCTTCTGGCGTTGAAGTCGAAGTCCCTAGCTATTCGATCTGGTGGAGCAACGCCCTAGTGTGAAACCTAGGTTACCCGGAACGTAGAAATGACCAGTGCTTTCAGACTGGTTGCAGTTATTCGTTTTATACAATGGAAAAACTGTCCTATTTATTTTGCATATTATGCTTCAGGCGTTGACTTCTAAGGCCCTAGCTATTCCATCTGGTGGAGCAACACCCTCGAGTGCAGCCTAGGTTGCCCGGAACGTAGAAATGACCATTACTTTCACACTGTTTGCAATTATTCATTTTATACGATGGAAAAGCTGTTGTATTTATATTGTATTTTATGCTTCGGGCGTTGACTTCTAAGGCCCTAACTATTCGATTTGGTGGAGCAACGCCCTACAGTGAAGCCTAGATTACCCGGAACGTAGTAATGACCAGTACTATCACACTGTTTGCAGTTATTCCTGTTATACGATGCAAAGCTGTTGCATCTTTATGGAATTTTATGCCTCTGGCGTTGACTTCTAGGGCCCTCACTATTCGATCTGGTGGAGGAAGGCCCTAGACTGAAGCCTAGGTTTCCCGGAACGTAGAAATGACCATAACATTCACACTGGTTGCAATTATTCATTTTATAAGATGGCAAAGCTGTTGTATTTGTATTGTATTTTATGCTTCGGGTGTTGACTTCTAAGGCCCTAACTATTCGATTTGGTGGAGCAACGCCCTACAGTGAAGCCTAGGTTGCCCGGAACGTAGAAATGACCAGTACTTTCATACTGGTTACAGTTATTCGTTTTATACAATGGAAAAACTGTTCTATTTATTTTGCATATTATGCGTCGGGCGTTGACTTCTAAGGCCCTAACTATTCGAACTGGTGGAGCAACGACCTAGAGTGAAGCCTAGGCTGCCCGGAACGTAGAATCGGCCATCACTTTCAAACTGGTTGCAATTATTCCTGTTATATGATGGAAACACTGTTGTACTTTTATTGCATTTTATGCTTCGGACGTTGACTTCTGAGGCCGTAGCTATTCGATGTGGTGGATGAACGCCATAGAGTGAAGCCTAGGTTGCTCGGAACGAAGAAATGACCATAACTTTCATACTGGTTGCAATCATTCGTTTTATATGATGGAAGAACTGTTGTATTTATATTGTATTTTATGCTGCTGGCGTTCACTTCTTAGGACCTAACTATTCAATCTGGTGGAACAACGCCCTGGGGTGAAGCCTAGGTTGCCCGGAACGTAGAAATGACCATAACTTTCACACTGGTTGCTATAATTCGTTTCATACGATGGAAAAGCTGTTATATTTATTTTGCATTTTATGCTTCGGGCGTTGACTTCTAAGGCCCTAGTTATTCCATCTGGTGGAGCAACACCCTAGAGTGCAGCCTAGGTTGCCCGGAACGTAGAAGTGACCATTACTACCACACTGTTTGCAATTATTCATTTTATACGATGGAAAAGCTGTTGTATTTATATTGTATTTTATGCTCCTGGCGTTGACTTCTAAAGCCGTAGCTATTAGATGTGGTGGAGCAACGCCCTAGGGTGACACCTAGGTTGACCGGAACGTAGAAATGACCATTACTTTCACAATGTCTGCAATTATTCATTTTATACGATGGAAAAACGTTTCTTCTTATATTATATTTTATCCTTCTGGCGTTGAAGTCGAAGTCCCTAGCTATTCGATCTGGTGGAGCAACGCCCTAATGTGAAACCTAGGTTACCCGGAACGTAGAAATGACCAGTACTTTCAGACTGGTTGCAAATATTCGTTTTATACAATGGAAAAACTGTCCTATTTATTTTGCATTTTATGCTTCGGGCGTCGACTTCTAAGGCCCTAGCTATTCCATCTGGTGGAGCAACACCCTAGCGAGAAGCCCAGGCTGCCCGGAACGTAGAAATGACCATTCCTTCCACACTGTTTGCAAATATACATTACATACGATGGAAAAGCTGTTGTACTTATATTGTAATTTATGCTTCTGGCGTCGACTTCTTAGGCCCTAACTATTTGATCTGGTGGAGCAACGCCCTAGAGTGAAGCCTAGGTTGCCCGGAACGTAGAACATCCATTACCTTCACACTGGTTGCAATTATTCCTGTTATACGATGGAAAAACTGTTGCACATTTATTGTATTTTATTCTTCTTGCGTTGACTTCTTAGGCCGTAACTATTTGATCTGGTGGAGCACCGCCCTAGAGTGAAGCCTAGGTTGCCCGGAACGTAGAACATACCATTACCTTCACACTGGTTGCAATTATTCCTGTTATACGATGGAAAAACTGTTGCTCCTTTATTGTATTTAATGCTTCTGGCGTTGACTTCACAGGCCCTAACCATTCGATCTGGTGGAGCAACGTCCTAGAGTGAAGCCTAGGTTGCCCGGGACGTAGAAATGACCATAACTTTCACACTGGTAGCAATTATTCATTTTATACGATGGAAAAACTGTTGTACTTATATTGCATTTTATTCTTCTGGCGTTGAATTCTAAGTCCCTAGCTATTCGATCCGGTGGAGCAGCGCCCTAGAGTGAAGCCTAGATTAACCGGAACGTAGTAATGTCCAGTACTATCACACTGTTTGCAGTTATTCCTGTTATACGATGAAAAGCTCTTGCATCTTTATCGTATTTTATGCTTCTGGCGTTGACTTCTAAGGCCCTAACTATTCGAGCTGGTGGAGCAAGGCCCTACACTGAAGCCTATGTTGCCCGGAACGTAGAAATGACCATAACATTCACACTGGTTGCCATTAACCGTTTTCTACGATGGAAAAGCTGTTGTATATATATCGTATTTCATGCTTCTGGCGTTGACTTCTTAGGCCCCGCCTATTCGATCTGGTGGAGCAACGCCCTAGAGTGAAGCCTAGGTTGCACGGAACGTAGAAATGACCAGTACTTTCACACTGTTTGCAGTTATTCCTTTTATACGATGCAAAAGCTGTTGCATCTTTATTGAATTTTATGCTTCTGGCGTTGACTTCTAAGGCACTAACTATTCGATCTGGTGGAGCAACGCCCTAGAGTGAAGCCTAGGTTGCCCGGAACGTAGAAATGACCATCACTTTCAAACTGGTTGCAATTATTCCTCTTATATGATGGAAGAACTGTTGTATTTTTATTGCATTTTATGCTTCGGGCATTGTCTTCTAAGGTCCTAACTATTCCATCTGTTGGAGCAACGCCCTAGGGTGAAGCCTAGGTTGCCCGGAAAGTAGAAATGACAATAACTTTCATACTGGTTGCAATTATTCGTTTTATACGATGGAAAAGCTGTTGCATATTTATTGCATTTTATTCTTCTGGCGTTGAATTCTAAGTCCCTAGCTATTCGATCCGGTGGAGCAGCGCCCTAGAGTGAAGCCTAGATTACCCGGAACGTAGTAATGACCAGTACTATCACACTGTTTGCAGTTATTCCTGTTATACGATGAAAAGCTGTTGCATCTTTATCGTATTTTATGCTTCAGGCGTTGACTTCTAAGGCCCTAACTATTCGAGCTGGTGGAGCAAGGCCCTAGACTGAAGCCTAGTTTGCCCGGAACGTAGAAATGACCATAACATTCACACTGGTTGACATTAATCGTTTTCTACGATGGAAAAGCTGTTGTATGTATATCGTATTTTATGCTTCTGGCGTTGACTTCTTAGGCCCTAACTATTCGATCTGGTGGAGCAACGCCCTAGAGCGAAGCCTAGGTTGCACGGAACGTAGAAATGACCATTACCTTCACACTGTTTGCAATTATTCATTTTATACGATGGCAAAGCTGTTGTATTTATATTGTATTTTATGTTTCCGGCGTTAACTTCTAAGGCCGTAGCTATCAGATGTGGAGCAGCAACGCCCTAGAGTGACACGTAGGTTGCCAGGCACGTAGAAATGACCATTACTTTCTCAATGTTCGCAATTATTCATTTTATGCGATGGCACAGCTGTTGTACTTATATTGTATTTTACGCTTCGGGCGTCGACTTCTAGGGCCGTAACTATTCGATTTGGTGGAGCAATGCCCTACAGTGATGCCTAGGTTGCCCGGAACGTAGAAATGACCAGTACTTTCACACTGGTTACAGTTATTCATTTTATAAGATGGAAAAACTGTTGTACTTATATTGTATTTTATGCTTCGGGCATTGACTTCTAAGGGCCTAGCTATTCGATCTGGTGGAGCAACGCCCTAGAGTGATGCCTAGGTTGTCCGGAACGTAGAAATGACCATTACTTTCACACTGTGTGCAATTATTCCTTTTATACGATGGAAAGGCTGTTGTATTTATATTGTATTTTATGCTTCTGGCGTTCACTTCTTAGGCCCTAACTATTCGATCTGGTGGAACAACGCACTAGTGTGAAGCCTAGGTTGCCCGGAACGTAGAAATGATCATAACTGTTACACTGGTAGCAATTATACGTTTTTTACAATGGAAAAACTGTTCTATTTATTTTGTATTTTATGCTTCGGGCGTTGACTTCTAAGGCCCTAACTGTTTGAACTGGTGTAGCAACGCCCTAGAGTGAGGCCTAGGTTGCCCGGAACGTAGAAATGACCATTCCTTTCACACTGTTTGCAATTATTCCTTCTATACGATGGAAAAGCTGTTGTATTTATATCGTATTTTATGCTTCTGGCGTTGACTTCTAAGGCCCTAGCTATTCGATCTGGTGGAGCAACGCGCTAGAGTGAAGCCTAGGTTGCCCGGAACGTAGAAATGGCCATCACTTTCAAACTGGTTGCAATTAATCCTGTTATACGATGGAAAAACTGTTGTATTTTTATTGCATTTTATGCTTCGGGCGTTGACTTCTAAGGCCCTAACTATTCAATCTGTTGGTGCAACGCCCTAGAGTGAAGCCTAGGTTGCTCGGAATGTAGAAATGACCATTACTTTCACACTGGTTGCAATTATTCGTTTTATACGATGGAGAAACTGTTGTATTTATATTGTGTTTTATGCTTCTGGCGTTCACTTGCTAGGCCCTAACTATTGGATCCGGTGGAACAACGCCCTAGGGTGAAGCCTAGGCTGCCCGGAACGTAGAAATGACCATCACTTTCACACGGGTTGCAATTATTCCTGTTATAGGATGGAAAGACTGTTGCATTTTTATTGTATTTTATGCTTCAGGCGTTGACTTCTGAGGCCGTAGCTATTCGAAGTGGTGGAAGAACGCCATAGAGTGAAGCGTAGGTTGCCCGGAACGTAGAAATGTCCATATCTTTCTCACTGTTTGCAATTGTTCATTTTATACGATGGCCAAGCTGTTGTATTTATATTGTATTTTATGCTTCTGGCGTTGACTTCTTAGGCCCTAACTATTCGATCTGGTGGAGCAATTCCTCACAGTTAAGTCTAGGATGCCCGAAACGCCGAAATGATCATTACTTTCACGCTTGATGCAATTATTCCTGTTATACGATGAAAAGACCGTTGTATTTTTATTGTATTTTATGCTTCAGGCGTAGGCTTCTAAGGCCGTAGCTATTCGATATGGTAGAGCACCGCCCTAGATTGAGTCCTAGGTTGCTCGGAACGTAGAAATGACCACTACTTTCACACTGTTTGCAATTATTCATTTTATACGAAGGAAAAGCTGTTGTATTTATATCGTATTTTATGCTTCGGGCGTTGACTTCTTAGGCCCTAACATTTCGATCTGGTGGAGCAACGCAATACAGTGAAGCCTAGGTTGCCCGTAACGTAGATATGACCATTACCTTCACACAGGTTGCAATTATTCGTTTTATACGGTGTAAAGGCTGTTGTACTTATTTTGTATTTTATTCTTCTGGTGTTGATTTCTGAGGCCCTAACTATTCGATCTGGTTGAACAACGCCGTAGAGTGAAGCCTAGGTTGCCCGGAACGTAGAAATGATCATAACTGTTACACTGGTAGCAATTATACGTTTTTTACAATGGAAAAACTGTTCTATTTATTTTGTATTTTATGCTTCGGGCGTTGACTTCTAAGGCCCTAACTGTTTGATCTGGTGTAGCAACGCCCTAGAGTGAGGCCTAGGTTGCCCGGAACGTAGAAATGACCATTCCTTTCACACTGTTTGCAATTATTCCTTCTATACGATGGAAAAGCTGTTGTATTTATATCGTATTTTATGCTTCTGGCGTTGACTTCTAAGGCCCTAGCTATTCGATCTGGTGGAGCAACGCGCTAGAGTGAAGCCTAGGTTGCCCGGAACGTAGAAATGGCCATCACTTTCAAACTGGTTGCAATTAATCCTGTTATACGATGGAAAAACTGTTGTATTTTTATTGCATTTTATGCTTCTGGCGTTCACTTCTTAGGCCCTAACTATTCGATCTGGTGGAACAACGCCCTAGGGTGAAGCCTAGGTTGCCCGGAACGTAGAAATGACCATAAGTTTCATAATGGTTGCAATTATTCCTTTTTTACGATGGAAAAGCTGTTGTATTTATATTGTATTATATGACTCTGGCGTTGACTTCTAAGGCCCTACCTATTCGATCTAGTGGAGCAACGCCCTAGAGTGAAGCCTAGGTTGCCCGGAACGTAGAAATGACCGTCACTTTCAAACTGGTTGCAATTAATCCTGTTATACGATGGAAAAGCTGTTGTATTTTTATTGCATTTTATGCTTCGGGCGTTCACTTCTAAGGCTCTAACTATTCAATCTGTTGGAGCAACGCCCTAGAGTGAAGCCTAGGTTGCTCGGAATGTAGAAATGATCATTACTTTCACACTGGTTGCAATTATTCGTTTTATACGATGGAAAAACTGTTGTATTTATATTGTGTTTTATGCTTCTGGCGGTCACTTCTTAGGCCCCAACTATTCGACCTGGTAGAGCAACGCCCTACAGTGAAGCCTAGGTTGCTCGGAATATAGAAATGACCATAACTTTCACACTGGTTGCAATTATCCGTTTTCTGCGATGGAAAAACCGTTCTATTTATTTTGTATTTTATGCTTCGGGCGTTGACTTCTAAGGCCCTAACTATTCCTTCTGGTGGAGCACCGCCCTAGAGTGAAGCCTAGGTTGCCCGGAACGTAGAAATGACCATAACTTTTACACTGGTAGCAATTATTCGTTTTATACAATGGAAAAACTGTTGTATTTATATTGTATTTTATGCTTCAGGCGTTGACTTCTTAGGCCCTAACTATTCGATCTGGTGGAGCAATGCCTCAGAGATAAGTCTAGGATGCCCGAAACGCCGAAATGATCATTACTTTCACGCTTGTTGCAATTATTCCTGTTATACGATGAAAAGACCGTTGTATTTTTATTGTATTTTATGCTTCAGGCGTAGGCTACTAAGGCCGTAGCTATTCGATATGGTGGAGCACCGCCCTAGAGTGAAGCCTAGGTTGCTCGGAATATACAAATGACCATAACTTTCACACTGGTTGCAATTATTCGTTTTCTACGATGGAAAAACTGTTGTATTTATATTGTATTTTATGCTTCGGGCGTTGACTTCTTAGGCCCTAACATTTCGATCTGGTGGAGCAACGCCCTACAGTGAAGCCTAGGTTGCCCGTAACGTAGATATGACCATAACCTTCACACAGGTTGCAATTATTCGTTTTATACGGTGTAAAGGCTGTTGTACTTATTTTGTATTTTATTCTTCTGGTGTTGATTTCTGAGGCCCTAACTATTCGATCTGGTTGAACAACGCCGTAGAGAGATGCCTAGGTTGCCCGGGACGTAGGAATGACCATTACTTTCGCACTGTTTGCAATTATTCCTTTTATACGATGGGAAAGCTGTTGTATTTATAACGTATTTTATGCTTCTGGCGTTGACTTCTGAGGACCTAACTATTCGATATGGTGGAGCAACGCCCTACAGTGATGCCTACGTGGCGCGGAACGTAGATATGACCATAACCCTCACACTGGTTGCAAATTATTCCTACTATACGATGGAAGAACTGTTGTATTTTTATGGCATTTTATGCTTCGGGCATTGACTTCTAAGGCCCTAACTATGCAATCTGTTGTAGCAACGCCCTAGGGGGAAGCCTAGGTTGCCCGGAACGTAGAAATGACCATAACTTTCACACTGGTTGCAATTATTCGTTTCATACGATGGAAAAGCTGTTGTATTTATATCGTATTTTATGCTCCTGGCGTTGACTTCTTAGGCCCTAACTATTCGATCTGGTGGAACAAAGCCCTAGGGTGAAGCCTAGGTTGCCCGGAACGTAGAAATGACCATAACTTTTACACTGGTAGCAATTATTCGTTTTATACAATGGAAAAACTGTTGTATTTATATTGTATTTTATGCTTCAGGCGTTGACTTCTTAGGCCCTAACTATTCGATCTGGTGCAGCAATGCCTCAGAGATAAGTCTAGGATGCCCGAAACGCCGAAATGATCATTACTTTCACGCTTGTTGCAATTATTCCTGTTATACGATGAAAAGACCGTTGTCTTTTTATTGTATTTTATGCTTCAGGCGTAGGCTACTAAGGCCGTAGCTATTCGATATGGTGGAGCACCGCCCTAGAGTGAAGCCTAGGTTGCTCGGAATATACAAATGACCATAGCTTTCACACTGGTTGCAATTATTCGTTTTCTACGATGGAAAAACTGTTGTATTTTTATTGTATTTTATGCTTCAGGCGTAGGCTTCTAAGGTCGTAGCTATTCGATATGGTGCAGCACCGCCCTAGAGTGAAGGCTAGGTTGCCCGGATCGTAGAAATGACCATAACTTTTACACTGGCAGCAATTATTCGTTTTAAAGAATGGAAAAACTGTTCTATTTATTTCGTATTTTACGCTTCGGGCGTTGACTTCTAAGGCCCTAACTGTTTGATCTGGTGGAGCAACGCCCTAGAGTGAAGCCTAGGTTGCCCGGAACGTAGAAATGGCCATAACTTTCACACTGGCTGCTATTATTCGTTTTATACGATGGAAAAACTGACATATTTATATTGTATATTATGCTTCTGGCGTTGACTTCTTAGGCCCTAACTATTCGATCTGGTGGAGCAATGCCTCAGAGTTAAGTCTAGGATGCCCGAAACGCCGAAATGATCATTACTTTCACGCTTGTTGCAATTATTCCTGTTATACGATGAAAAGACCGTTGTATTTTTATTGTATTTTATGCTTCAGGCGTAGGCTTCTAAGGCCGTAGCTATTCGATATGGTGGAGCACCGCCCTAGAGTGAAGCCTAGGTTGCCTGGAACGTACAAATGACCATCACTTTCACACGGATTGCAATTATTCCTGTTATAGGATGGAAAGACTGTTGTATTTTTATTGCATTTTATGCTTCTGGCGTTCACTTCTTAGGCCCTAACTATTCGATCTTGTGGAATAACGCCCTAGGGTGAAGCCTACGTTGCCCGGAACGTAGAAATGACCATAACTTTTACACTTGTAGCAATTATTCGTTTTATACAATGGAAAAACTGTTCTATTTATTTTGTATTTTATGCTTCGGGCGTTGACTTCTAAGGCCCTAGCTGTTTGATCTGGTGGAGCAACGCCCTAGAGTGAAGCCTAGGTTGCCCGGAACGTAGAAATGACCATAACTTTCACACTGGCTGCTATTATTCGTTTTATACGATGGAAAAACTATCATATTTATATTGTATTTTATGCTTCTGGCGTTGACTTCTTAGGCCCTAACTATTCGATCTGGTGGAACAACGCCCTTGAGTGAAGCCTAGGTTGCCTGGAACGTAGAAATGACCATCACTTTCACACGGGTTGCAATTATTCCTGTTATAGGATGGAAAGACTGATGCATTTTTATTGTAGTTTATGCTTCAGGCGTTGACTTCTGAGGCCGTAGCTATTCGATGTCGTGGAAGAACGCCACAGAGTGAAGCCTTGGTTGCCCGGAACGTAGAAATGACCATAAGTTTCATAATGGTTGCAATTATTCGTTTTATACGATGGAAAAACTGTTGTATTTCCATTGTATTTTATGCTTCGAGCGTTGACTTCTTAGGCCCTAACACTTCGATCTGGTGGAGCAACGCCCTACAGTGAAGCCTAGGTTGCCCGGAACGTAGATATGACCATAACCTTCACACAGGTTGCAATTATTCGTTTTATACGGTGTAAAGGCTGTTGTATTTATTTTGTATTTTATTCTTCTGGTGTTGACTTCTTAGGCCCTAACTATTCGATCTGGTGGAACAACGCCGTAGAGTGAAGCCTAGGTTGCCCGGAACGTAGAAATGACCATTACTTTCACACTGTTTGCAATTATTCCTTTTATACGATGCAATAGCTGTTGTATTTATATCGTATTTTATGCTTCTGACGTTCACTTCTAAGGACCTAACTATTCGATCTGGTGGAGCAACGCCCTAGAGTGAAGCCTAGGTTGCCCGGAACGTAGAAATGTCCATATCTTTCACACTGTTTGCAATTATTCATTTTATACGGTGGCAAAGCTGTTGCATTTATATTGTATTTTATGCTTCTGGCGTTGACTCCTTAGGCCCTAACTATTCGATCTGGTGGAGCAATGCCTCAGAGTTAAGTCTAGGATGCCCGAAACGCCGAAATGATCATTACTTTCACGCATGTTGCAATTATTCCTGTTATACGATGAAAAGTCTGTTATATTTTTATTGTATTTTCTGCATCAGGCGTAGGCTTCTAAGGCTGTAGCTATTCGATATGGTGGAGCATCGCCCTAGAGTGAAGCCTACGTTGCTCGGAACGCAGAAATGACCACTACTTTCACACTGTTTGCAATAATTCATTTAATACGATGGAAAAGCTGTTGTATTTATATCGCATTATATGCTTCGGGCGTTGACTTCTTAGGCCCTAACACTTCGAGCTGGTGGAACAACGCCCAAGGGTGAAGCCTAGGTTGCCCGGAACGTAGAAATGACCATAACTTTTACGCTGGTAGCAGTTATTCGTTTTATACAATGTAAAAACTGTTGTATTTATTTTGTATTTTATGCTTCGGGCGTCGACTTCTAAGGCCCTAACTATTCGATCTGGTGGAACAACGCCCTAGAGTGAAGCCTAGGTTGCCTGGAACGTAGAAATGACCATCACTTTCACACGGGTTGCAATTATTCCTGTTATAGGATGGAAAGACTGTTGCATTTTTATTGTATTTTATGCTTCAGGCGTTGACTTCTGAGGCCGTAGCTATTCGATGTGGTGGAAGAACGCCATAGAGTGAAGCCTAGGTTGCCCGGAACGTAGAAATGACCATAGGTTTCATAATGGTTGCAATTATTCGATTTATACGATGGAAAAACTGTTGTATTTCTATTGTATTTTATGCTTCGAGCTTTGACTTCTTAGGCCCTAACACTTCAATCTGGTGGAGCAACGCCCTACAGTGAAGCCTAGGTTGCCCGGAACGTAGATATGACCATAACCTTCACACAGGTTGCAATTATTCGTTTTATACGGTGTAAAGGCTGTTGTATTTATTTTGTATTTTAATCTTCTGGTGTTGACTTCTTAGGCCCTGACTATTCGATCTGGTGGAACAACGCCGTAGAGTGAAGCCTAGGTTGCCCGGAACGTAGAAATGACCATTACTTTCACACTGGTTGCAATTATTCGTTTTATACGATGGAAAAACTGTTGTATTTATATTGTATTTTATGCTTCGGGAGTTGACTTCTAAGGCCCTAACTATTCGATCTGGTGGAGCAACGCCCTAGAGTGAAGCCTAGGTTGCCCGGTACGTAGAAGTGACCATCACTATCAAACTCGTTGCAATTATTTGTTTCATACGATGGAAAAGCTGTTGTATTTATATCGTATTTTATGCTTCTGGCGTTGACTTCTTAGGCCCTAACTATTCCATCTGGTGGAACAACGCCCTAGGGTGAAGCCTAGGTTGCCCGGGAAGTAGAAATGACCATAACTTTCACACTGGTAGCAATTATTCGTTTTATACGATGGAAAAACTGTTCTATTTATTTTGTATTTTATGCTTCGGGCGTTGACTTCTAAGGCCCTAACTATTCGATCTGGTGGAGCAACGCCCTAGAGTGAAGCCTAGGTTGCCCGGTACGTAGAAATGACCATCACTATCAAACTGGTTGCAATTATTTGTTTTATACGATGGAAAAGCTGTTGTATTTATATCGTATTTTATGCTTCTGGCGTTAACTTCTTAGGCCCTAACTATTCGATCTGGTGGTACAACGACCTAGGGTGAAGCCTAGGTTGCTCGGAAAGTAGAAATGACCATAGCTTTCACACTGGTAGCAATTATTCGTTTTATACGATGGAAAAACTGATGTATTTTTATTGCATTTTATGCTTCGGGCGTTGACTTCTAAGTCCCTAACTATTCAATCTGTTGGAGCAACGCCCTTGGGTGAAGCCTAGGTTGCCCGGAACGTAGAAATGACAATAACTTTTACGCTGGTAGCAGTTATTCGTTTTATACAATGTAAAAACTGTTGTATTTATTTTGTATTTTATGCTTCGGGCGTCGACTTCTAAGGCCCTAACTATTCGATCTGGTGGAACAACGCCCTAGAGTGAAGCCTAGGTTGCCTGGAACGTAGAAATGACCATCACTTTCACACGGGTTCCAATTATTCCTGTTATAGGATGGAAAGACTGTTGCATTTTTATTGTATTTTATGCTTCAGGCGTTGACTTCTGAGGCCGTAGCTATTCGATGTGGTGGAAGAACGCCATAGAGTGAAGCCTAG
This sequence comes from Calliopsis andreniformis, assembly GCF_051401765.1. Classification (NCBI taxonomy): domain Eukaryota; kingdom Metazoa; phylum Arthropoda; class Insecta; order Hymenoptera; family Andrenidae; genus Calliopsis; species Calliopsis andreniformis. The sequence continues at coordinate 18,068,523 of NC_135072.1, forward strand.
GTTGCTCGGAACGTAGAAATGACCATAGGTTTCATAATGGTTGCAATTATTCGATTTATACGATGGAAAAACTGTTGTATTTCTATTGTATTTTATGCTTCGAGCTTTGACTTCTTAGGCCCTAACACTTCAATCTGGTGGAGCAACGCCCTACAGTGAAGCCTAGGTTGCCCGGAACGTAGATATGACCATAACCTTCACACAGGTTGCAACTATTCGTTTTATACGGTGTAAAGGCTGTTGTATTTATTTTGTATTTTATTCTTCTGGTGTTGACTTCTTAGGCCCTGACTATTCCATCTGGTGGAACAACGCCGTAGAGTGAAGCCTAGGTTGCCCGGAACGTAGAAATGACCATTACTTTCACACTGGTTGCAATTATTCGTTTTATACGATGGAAAAACTGTTGTATTTATATTGTATTTTATGCTTCGGGCGTTGACTTCTAAGGCCCTAACTATTCGATCTGGTGGAGCAACGCCCTACAGTGAAGCCTAGGTTGCCCGGAACGTAGATATGACCATAACCTTCACACAGGTTGCAATTATTCGTTTTATACGGTGTAAAGGCTGTTGTATTTATTTTGTATTTTAATCTTCTGGTGTTGACTTCTTAGGCCCTGACTATTCGATCTGGTGGAACAACGCCGTAGAGTGAAGCCTAGGTTGCCCGGAACGTAGAAATGACCATTACTTTCACATTGGTTGCAATTATTCGTTTTATACGATGGAAAAACTGTTGTATTTATATTGTATTTTATGCTTCGGGCGTTGACTTCTAAGGCCCTAACTATTCGATCTGGTGGAGCAACGCCCTAGAGTGAAGCCTAGGTTGCCCGGAACGTAGAAATGGCCATAACTTTCACACTGGCTGCTATTATTCGTTTTATACGATGGAAAAACTGTCATATTTATATTGTATATTATGCTTCTGGCGTTGACTTCTTAGGCCCTAACTATTCGATCTGGTGGAGCAATGCCTCAGAGTTAAGTCTAGGATGCCCGAAACGCCGAAATGATCATTACTTTCACGCTTGTTGCAATTATTCCTGTTATACGATGAAAAGACCGTTGTATTTTTATTGTATTTTATGCTTCAGGCGTAGGCTTCTAAGGCCGTAGCTATTCGATATGGTGGAGCACCGCCCTAGAGTGAAGCCTAGGTTGCCTGGAACGTACAAATGACCATCACTTTCACACGGATTGCAATTATTCCTGTTATAGGATGGAAAGACTGTTGTATTTTTATTGCATTTTATGCTTCTGGCGTTCACTTCTTAGGCCCTAACTATTCGATCTTGTGGAATAACGCCCTAGGGTGAAGCCTACGTTGCCCGGAACGTAGAAATGACCATAACTTTTACACTTGTAGCAATTATTCGTTTTATACAATGGAAAAACTGTTCTATTTATTTTGTATTTTATGCTTCGGGCGTTGACTTCTAAGGCCCTAGCTGTTTGATCTGGTGGAGCAACGCCCTAGAGTGAAGCCTAGGTTGCCCGGAACGTAGAAATGACCATAACTTTCACACTGGCTGCTATTATTCGTTTTATACGATGGAAAAACTATCATATTTATATTGTATTTTATGCTTCTGGCGTTGACTTCTTAGGCCCTAACTATTCGATCTGGTGGAACAACGCCCTTGAGTGAAGCCTAGGTTGCCTGGAACGTAGAAATGACCATTACTTTCACACTGTTTGCAATTATTCCTTTTATACGATGGAAAAACTGTTCTATTTATTTTGTATCTTATTCTTCGGGCGTTGACTTCTTTGGCCCTAACAATTCGATCTGGTGGAGCAACGACCTAGAGTGAAGCCTAGGTTGCCTGGAACGTACAAATGACCATCACTTTCACACGGATTGGTATTATTCCTGTTATAGGATGGAAAGGCTGTTGTATTTTTATTGCATTTTATGCTTCTGGCGTTCACTTCTTAGGCCCTAACTATTCGTGCTGGTGGAACAACGCCCTAGAGTGAAGCCTAGGCTGCCCAGAACGTAGAAATAACCATAACTTTCACACGGGTTGCAATTATTCCTGTTATAGGATGGAAAGACTGTTGTATTTTTATTGCATTTTATGCTTCTGGCGTTCACTTCTTAGGCCCTAACTATTCGATCTGGTGGAACAACGCCCTAGGGTGAAGCCTAGGTTGCCCGGAACGTAGAAATGACCATAACTTTTACACTGGTAGCAATTATTCGTTTTATACAATGGAAAAACTGTTCTATTTATTTTGTATTTTATGCTTCGGGCGTTGACTTCAAGGACCTAACTGTTTGAACTGGTGGAGCAACGCCCTAGAGTGAAGCCTAGGTTGCCCGGAACGTATAAATGACCATAACTTTTACACTGGTAGCAATTATTCCTTTTATACGATGGAAAAGCTGTTGTTTTTATATCGTATTTTATTCTTCTGGCGTTGACTTCTAAGGCCCTAGCTATTCGATCTAGTGGAGCAACGCCCTAGAGTGAAGCCTAGGTTGCCCGGAGCGTAGAAATGACCATCACTTTCACACGGGTTGCAATTATTCCTGTTATAGGATGGAAAGACTGTTGTATTTTTATTGCATTTTATGCTTCTGGCGTTCACTTCTTAGGCCCTAACTATTCGATCTGGTGGAACAACGCCCTAGGGTGAAGCCTAGGTTGCCCGGAACGTAGAAATGACCATAACTTTTACACTGGTAGCAATTATTCGTTTTATACAACGGAAAAACTGTTCTATTTATTTTGTATTTTATGCTTCGGGCGTTGACTTCAAGGACCTAACTGTTTGATCTGGTGGAGCAACGCCCAAGGGTGAAGCCTAGGTTGCCCGGAACGTAGAAATGACCATAACTTTTACGCTGGTAGCAGTTATTCGTTTTATACAATGTAAAAACTGTTGTATTTATTTTGTATTTTATGCTTCGGGCGTCGACTTCTAAGGCCCTAACTGTTCGATCTGGTGGAGCAACGCCCTAGAGTGAAGACTAGGTTGCCTGGAACGTAGAAATGACCATCACTTTCACACGGGTTGCAACTATTCCTGTTATAGGATGGAAAGACTGTTGCATTTTTATTGTATTTTATGCTTCAGGCGTTGACTTCTGAGGCCGTAGCTATTCGATGTGGTGGAAGAACGCCATAGAGTGAAGCCTAGGTTGCCCGGAACGTAGAAATGACCATAGGTTTCATAATGGTTGCAATTATTCGATTTATACGATGGAAAAACTGTTGTATTTCTATTGTATTTTATGCTTCGAGCTTTGACTTCTTAGGCCCTAACACTTCAATCTGGTGGAGCAACGCCCTACAGTGAAGCCTAGGTTGCCCGGAACGTAGATATGACCATAGCCTTCACACAGGTTGCAATTATTCGTTTTATACGGTGTAAAGGCTGTTGTATTTATTTTGTATTTTAATCTTCTGGTGTTGACTTCTTAGGCCCTGACTATTCGATCTGGTGGAACAACGCCGTAGAGTGAAGCCTAGGTTGCCCGGAACGTAGAAATGACCATTACTTTCACACTGGTTGCAATTATTCGTTTTATACGATGGAAAAACTGTTCTATTTATTTTGTATCTTATTCTTCGGGCGTTGACTTCTTTGGCCCTAACAATTCGATCTGGTGGAGCAACGCCCTAGAGTGAAGCCTAGGTTGCCTGGAACGTACAAATGACCATCACTTTCACACGGATTGGTATTATTCCTGTTATAGGATGGAAAGGCTGTTGTATTTTTATTGCATTTTATGCTTCTGGCGTTCACTTCTTAGGCCCTAACTATTCGAGCTGGTGGAACAACGCCCTAGAGTGAAGCCTAGGCTGCCCAGAACGTAGAAATAACCATAACTTTCACACGGGTTGCAATTATTCCTGTTATAGGATGGAAAGACTGTTGTATTTTTATTGCATTTTATGCTTCTGGCGTTCACTTCTTAGGCCCTAACTATTCGATCTGGTGGAACAACGCCCTAGGGTGAAGCCTAGGTTGCCCGAAACGTAGAAATGACCATAACTTTTACACTGGTAGCAATTATTCGTTTTATACAATGGAAAAACTGTTCTATTTATTTTGTATTTTATGCTTCGGGCGTTGACTTCAAGGACCTAACTGTTTGATCTGGTGGAGCAACGCCCTAGAGTGAAGCCTAGGTTGCCCGGAACGTATAAATGACCATAACTTTTACACTGGTAGCAATTATTCCTTTTATACGATGGAAAAGCTGTTGTTTCTATATCGTATTTTATTCTTCTGGCGTTGACTTCTAAGGCCCTAGCTATTCGATCTAGTGGAGCAACGCCCTAGAGTGAAGCCTAGGTTGCCCGGAGCGTAGAAATGACCTTCACTATCAAACTGGTTGCAATTAATCCTGTTATACGATGGAAAAACTGTTGTATTTTTATTGCATTTTATGCTGCTGGCGTTCACCTCTTAGGCCCTAACTATTCGATCCGGTGGAACAACGCCCTAGGGTGAAGCCTAGGTTGCCCGGAACGTAGAAATGACCATAAGCTTCATAATGGTTGCAATTATTCGTTTTATACGATGGAGAAACTGTTGTATTTCTATTGTATTTTATGCTTCGGGCGTTGACTTCTTAGGCCCTAACACTTCGATCTGGTGGAGCAACGCCCTACAGTGAAGCCTAGGTTGCCCGGAACATAGATATGACCATAACCTTCACACAGGTTGCAATTATTCGTTTTATACGGTGTAAAGTCTGTTGTATTTATTTTGTATTTTATTCTTCTGGTGTTGACTTCTTAGGCCCTAACTATTCGATCTGGTGGAACAACGCCGTAGAGTGAAGCCTAGGTTGCCCGGAACGTATAAATGAACATTACTTTCACACTGTTTGCAATTATTCCTTTTATACGATGGAAAAGCTGCTGTATTTATATCGTATTTTATGCTTCTGGCGTTGACTTCTAAGGACCTAGCTATTCGATCTGGTGGAACAACGCCCTAGGGTGAAGCCTAGGTTGCCCGGAACGTAGAAATGACCATAACATTTACACTGGTAGCATTTATTCGTTTTATACAATGGAAAAACTGTTCTTTTTATTTTGTATTTTCTGCTTCGGGCGTTGACTTCTAAAGCCCTAACTGGTTGATCTGGTGGAGCAACGCCCTAGAGTGTAACCTAGGTTGCCCGGAACGTAGAAATCACAATTACTTTCACACTGTTTGCAATTATTCCTTTTATACGTTGCAATAGCTGTTGTATTTATATCGTATTTTATGCTTCTGACGTTCACTTCTAAGGACCTAACTATTCGATCTGGTGGAGCAACGCCCTAGAGTGAAGCCTAGGTTGCCCGGAACGTAGAAATGTCCATATCTTTCACACTGTTTGCAATTATTCATTTTATACGGTGGCAAAGCTGTTGCATTTATATTGTATTTTATGCTTCTGGCGTTGACTCCTTAGGCCCTAACTATTCGATCTGGTGGAGCAATGCCTCAGAGTTAAGTCTAGGATGCCCGAAACGCCGAAATGATCATTACTTTCACGCATGTTGCAATTATTCCTGTTATACGATGAAAAGTCTGTTGTATTTTTATTGTATTTTATGCATCAGGCGTAGGCTTCTAAGGCTGTAGCTATTCGATATGGTGGAGCACCGCCCTGGAGTGAAGCCTACGTTGCTCGGAACGCAGAAATGACCACTACTTTCACACTGTTTGCAATAATTCATTTAATACGATGGAAAAGCTGTTGTATTTATATCGCATTATATGCTTCGGGCGTTGACTTCTTAGGCCCTAACACTTCGAGCTGGTGGAACAACGCCCAAGGGTGAAGCCTAGGTTGCCCGGAACGTAGAAATGACCATAACTTTTACGCTGGTAGCAGTTATTCGTTTTATACAATGTAAAAACTGTTGTATTTATTTTGTATTTTATGCTTCGGGCGTCGACTTCTAAGGCCCTAACTATTCGATCTGGTGGAACAACGCCCTAGAGTGAAGCCTAGGTTGCCTGGAACGTAGACATGACCATCACTTTCACACGGGTTGCAATTATTCCTGTTATAGGATGGAAAGACTGTTGCATTTTTATTGTATTTTATGCTTCAGGCGTTGACTTCTGAGGCCGTAGCTATTCGATGTGGTGGAAGAACGCCATAGAGTGAAGCCTAGGTTGCCCGGAACGTAGAAATGACCATAGGTTTCATAATGGTTGCGATTATTCGATTTATACGATGGAAAAACTGTTGTATTTCTATTGTATTTTATGCTTCGAGCTTTGACTTCTTAGGCCCTAACACTTCAATCTGGTGGAGCAACGCCCTACAGTGAAGCCTAGGTTGCCCGGAACGTAGATATGACCATAACCTTCACACAGGTTGCAATTATTCGTTTTATATGGTGTAAAGGCTGTTGTATTTATTTTGTATTTTATTCTTCTGGTGTTGACTTCTTAGGCCCTAACTATTCGATCTGGTGGAACAACGCCGTAGAGTGAAGCCTAGGTTGCCCGGAACGTAGAAATGACCATTACTTTCACACTGTTTGCAATTATTCCTTTTATACGATGGAAAAACTGTTCTATTTATTTTGTATCTTATTCTTCGGGCGTTGACTTCTTTGGCCCTAACAATTCGATCTGGTGGAGCAACGCCCTAGAGTGAAGCCTAGGTTGCCTGGAACGTACAAATGACCATCACTTTCACACGGATTGGTATTATTCCTGTTATAGGATGGAAAGGCTGTTGTATTTTTATTGCATTTTATGCTTCTGGCGTTCACTTCTTAGGCCCTAACTATTCGAGCTGGTGGAACAACGCCCTAGAGTGAAGCCTAGGCTGCCCAGAACGTAGAAATAACCATAACTTTCACACGGGTTGCAATTATTCCTGTTATAGGATGGAAAGACTGTTGTATTTTTATTGCATTTTATGCTTCTGGCGTTCACTTCTTAGGCCCTAACTATTCGATCTGGTGGAACAACGCCCTAGGGTGAAGCCTAGGTTGCCCGGAACGTAGAAATGACCATAACTTTTACACTGGTAGCAATTATTCGTTTTATACAATGGAAAAACTGTTCCATTTATTTTGTATTTTATGCTTCGGGCGTTGACTTCAAGGACCTAACTGTTTGATCTGGTGGAGCAACGCCCTAGAGTGAAGCCTAGGTTGCCCGGAACGTATAAATGACCATAACTTTTACACTGGTAGCAATTATTCCTTTTATACGATGGAAAAGCTGTTGTTTTTATATCGTATTTTATTCTTCTGGCGTTGACTTCTAAGGCCCTAGCTATTCGATCTAGTGGAGCAACGCCCTAGAGTGAAGCCTAGGTTGCCCGGAGCGTAGAAATGACCTTCACTATCAAACTGGTTGCAATTAATCCTGTTATACGATGGAAAAACTGTTGTATTTTTATTGCATTTTATGCTGCTGGCGTTCACCTCTTAGGCCCTAACTATTCGATCCGGTGGAACAACATCCTAGGGTGAAGCCTAGGTTGCCCGGAACGTAGAAATGACCATAAGCTTCATAATGGTTGCAATTATTCGTTTTATACGATGGAGAAACTGTTGTATTTCTATTGTATTTTATGCTTCGGGCGTTGACTTCTTAGGCCCTAACACTTCGATCTGGTGGAGCAACGCCCTACAGTGAAGCCTAGGTTGCCCGGAACATAGATATGACCATAACCTTCACACAGGTTGCAATTATTCGTTTTATACGGTGTAAAGTCTGTTGTATTTATTTTGTATTTTATTCTTCTGGTGTTGACTTCTTAGGCCCTAACTATTCGATCTGGTGGAACAACGCCGTAGAGTGAAGCCTAGGTTGCCCGGAACGTATAAATGAACATTACTTTCACACTGTTTGCAATTATTCCTTTTATACGATGGAAAAGCTGCTGTATTTATATCGTATTTTATGCTTCTGGCGTTGACTTCTAAGGACCTAGCTATTCGATCTGGTGGAACAACGCCCTGGGGTGAAGCCTAGGTTGCCCGGAACGTAGAAATGACCATAACATTTACACTGGTAGCATTTATTCGTTTTATACAATGGAAAAACTGTTCTTTTTATTTTGTATTTTCTGCTTCGGGCGTTGACTTCTAAAGCCCTAACTGGTTGATCTGGTGGAGCAACGCCCTAGAGTGTAACCTAGGTTGCCCGGAACGTAGAAATCACAATTACTTTCACACTGTTTGCAATTATTCCTTTTATACGATGCAATAGCTGTTGTATTTATATCGTATTTTATGCTTCTGACGTTCACTTCTAAGGACCTAACTATTCGATCTGGTGGAGCAACGCCCTAGAGTGAAGCCTAGGTTGCCCGGAACGTAGAAATGTCCATATCTTTCACACTGTTTGCAATTATTCATTTTATACGGTGGCAAAGCTGTTGCATTTATATTGTATTTTATGCTTGTGGCGTTGACTCCTTAGGCCCTAACTATTCGATCTGGTGGAGCAATGCCTCAGAGTTAAGTCTAGGATGCCCGAAACGCCGAAATGATCATTACTTTCACGCATGTTGCAATTATTCCTGTTATACGATGAAAAGTCTGTTGTATTTTTATTGTATTTTATGCATCAGGCGTAGGCTTCTAAGGCTGTAGCTATTCGATATGGTGGAGCACCGCCCTGGAGTGAAGCCTACGTTGCTCGGAACGCAGAAATGACCACTACTTTCACACTGTTTGCAATAATTCATTTAATACGATGGAAAAGCTGTTGTATTTATATCGCATTATATGCTTCGGGCGTTGACTTCTTAGGCCCTAACACTTCGAGCTGGTGGAACAACGCCCAAGGGTGAAGCCTAGGTTGCCCGGAACGTAGAAATGACCATAACTTTTACGCTGGTAGCAGTTATTCGTTTTATACAATGTAAAAACTGTTGTATTTATTTTGTATTTTATGCTTCGGGCGTCGACTTCTAAGGCCCTAACTATTCGATCTAGTGGAACAACGCCCTAGAGTGAAGCCTAGGTTGCCTGGAACTATAGAAATGACCATCCCTTTCACACGGGTTGCAATTATTCCTGTTATAGGATGGAAAGACTGTTGCATTTTTATTGTATTTTATGCTTCAGGCGTTGACTTCTGAGGCCGTAGCTATTCGATGTGGTGGAAGAACGCCATAGAGTGTAGCCTAGGTTGCCCGGAACGTAGAAATGACCATAGGTTTCATAATGGTTGCAATTATTCGATTTATACGATGGAAAAACTGTTGTATTTCTATTGTATTTTATGCTTCGAGCTTTGACTTCTTAGGCCCTAACACTTCAATCTGGTGGAGCAACGCCCTACAGTGAAGCCTAGGTTGCCCGGAACGTAGATATGACCATAACCTTCACACAGGTTGCAATTATTCGTTTTATACGGTGTAAAGGCTGTTGTATTTATTTTGTATTTTAATCTTCTGGTGTTGACTTCTTAGGCCCTGACTATTCGATCTGGTGGAACAACGCCGTAGAGTGTAGCCTAGGTTGCCCGGAACGTAGAAATGACCATTACTTTCACACTGGTTGCAATTATTCGTTTTATACGATGGAAAAACTGTTGTATTTATATTGTATTTTATGCTTCGGGCGTTGACTTCTAAGGCCCTAACTATTCGATCTGGTGGAGCAACGCCCTAGAGTGAAGCCTAGGTTGCCCGGTACGTAGAAGTGACCATCACTATCAAACTCGTTGCAATTATTTGTTTCATACGATGGAAAAGCTGTTGTATTTATATCGTATTTTATGCTTCTGGCGTTGACTTCTTAGGCCCTAACTATTCCATCTGGTGGAACAACGCCCTAGGGTGTGCCTAGGTTGCCCGGGAAGTAGAAATGACCATAACTTTCACACTGGTAGCAATAATTCGTTTTATACGATGGAAAAACTGTTCTATTTATTTTGTATTTTATGCTTCGGGCGTTGACTTCTAAGGCCCTAACTATTCGATCTGGTGGAGCAACGCCCTAGAGTGAAGCCTAGGTTGCCCGGTACGTAGAAATGACCATCACTATCAAACTGGTTGCAATTATTTGTTTTATACGATGGAAAAGCTGTTGTATTTATATCGTATTTTATGCTTCTGGCGTTAACTTCTTAGGCCCTAACTATTCGATCTGGTGGTACAACGACCTAGGGTGAAGCCTAGGTTGCTCGGAAAGTAGAAATGACCATAGCTTTCACACTGGTAGCAATTATTCGTTTTATACGATGGAAAAACTGATGTATTTTTATTGCATATTATGCTTCGGGCGTTGACTTCTAAGTCCCTAACTATTCAATCTGTTGGAGCAACGCCCTAGGGTGAAGCCTAGGTTGCCCGGAACGTAGAAATGACAATAACTTTTACGCTGGTAGCAGTTATTCGTTTTATACAATGTAAAAACTGTTGTATTTATTTTGTATTTTATGCTTCGGGCGTCGACTTCTAAGGCCCTAACTATTCGATCTGGTGGAACAACGCCCTAGAGTGAAGCCTAGGTTGCCTGGAACGTAGAAATGACCATCACTTTCACACGGGTTCCAATTATTCCTGTTATAGGATGGAAAGACTGTTGCATTTTTATTGTATTTTATGCTTCAGGCGTTGACTTCTGAGGCCGTAGCTATTCGATGTGGTGGAAGAACGCCATAGAGTGAAGCCTAGGTTGCCCGGAACGTAGAAATGACCATTACTTTCACACTGTTTGCAATTATTCCTTTTATACGATGGAAAAACTGTTCTATTTATTTTGTATCTTATTCTTCGGGCGTTGACTTCTTTGGCCCTAACAATTCGATCTGGTGGAGCAACGCCCTAGAGTGAAGCCTAGGTTGCCTGGAACGTACAAATGACCATCACTTTCACACGGATTGGTATTATTCCTGTTATAGGATGGAAAGGCTGTTGTATTTTTATTGCATTTTATGCTTCTGGCGTTCACTTCTTAGGCCCTAACTATTCGAGCTGGTGGAACAACGCCCTAGAGTGAAGCCTAGGCTGCCCAGAACGTAGAAATAACCATAACTTTCACACGGGTTGCAATTATTCCTGTTATAGGATGGAAAGACTGTTGTATTTTTATTGCATTTTATGCTTCTGGCGTTCACTTCTTAGGCCCTAACTATTCGATCTGGTGGAACAACGCCCTAGGGTGAAGCCTAGGTTGCCCGGAACGTAGAAATGACCATAACTTTTACACTGGTAGCAATTATTCGTTTTATACAATGGAAAAACTGTTCTATTTATTTTGTATTTTATGCTTCGGGCGTTGACTTCAAGGACCTAACTGTTTGATCTGGTGGAGCAACGCCCTAGAGTGAAGCCTAGGTTGCCCGGAACGTATAAATGACCATAACTTTTACACTGGTAGCAATTATTCCTTTTATACGATGGAAAAGCTGTTGTTTTTATATCGTATTTTATTCTTCTGGCGTTGACTTCTAAGGCCCTAGCTATTCGATCTAGTGGAGCAACGCCCTAGAGTGAAGCCTAGGTTGTCCGGAGCGTAGAAATGACCTTCACTATCAAACTGGTTGCAATTAATCCTGTTATACGATGGAAAAACTGTTGTATTTTTATTGCATTTTATGCTGCTGGCGTTCACCTCTTAGGCCCTAACTATTCGATCCGGTGGAACAACGCCCTAGGGTGAAGCCTAGGTTGCCCGGAACGTAGAAATGACCATAAGCTTCATAATGGTTGCAATTATTCGTTTTATACGATGGAGAAACTGTTGTATTTCTATTGTATTTTATGCTTCGGGCGTTGACTTCTTAGGCCCTAACACTTCGATCTGGTGGAGCAACGCCCTACAGTGAAGCCTAGGTTGCCCGGAACATAGATATGACCATAACCTTCACACAGGTTGCAATTATTCGTTTTATACGGTGTAAAGTCTGTTGTATTTATTTTGTATTTTATTCTTCTGGTGTTGACTTCTTAGGCCCTAACTATTCGATCTGGTGGAACAACGCCGTAGAGTGAAGCCTAGGTTGCCCGGAACGTATAAATGAACATTACATTCACACTGTTTGCAATTATTCCTTTTATACGATGGAAAAGCTGCTGTATTTATATCGTATTTTATGCTTCTGGCGTTGACTTCTAAGGACCTAGCTATTCGATCTGGTGGAACAACGCCCTAGGGTGAAGCCTAGGTTGCCCGGAACGTAGAAATGACCATAACATTTACACTGGTAGCATTTATTCGTTTTATACAATGGAAAAACTGTTCTTTTTATTTTGTATTTTCTGCTTCGGGCGTTGACTTCTAAAGCCCTAACTGGTTGATCTGGTGGAGCAACGCCCTAGAGTGTAACCTAGGTTGCCCGGAACGTAGAAATCACAATTACTTTCACACTGTTTGCAATTATTCCTTTTATACGATGCAATAGCTGTTGTATTTATATCGTATTTTATGCTTCTGACGTTCACTTCTAAGGACCTAACTATTCGATCTGGTGGAGCAACGCCCTAGAGTGAAGCCTAGGTTGCCCGGAACGTAGAAATGTCCATATCTTTCACACTGTTTGCAATTATTCATTTTATACGGTGGCAAAGCTGTTGCATTTATATTGTATTTTATGCTTCTGGCGTTGACTCCTTAGGCCCTAACTATTCGATCTGGTGGAGCAATGCCTCAGAGTTAAGTCTAGGATGCCCGAAACGCCGAAATGATCATTACTTTCACGCATGTTGCAATTATTCCTGTTATACGATGAAAAGTCTGTTGTATTTTTATTGTATTTTATGCATCAGGCGTAGGCTTCTAAGGCTGTGGCTATTCGATATGGTGGAGCACCGCCCTGGAGTGAAGCCTACGTTGCTCGGAACGCAGAAATGACCACTACTTTCACACTGTTTGCAATAATTCATTTAATACGATGGAAAAGCTGTTGTATTTATATCGCATTATATGCTTCGGGCGTTGACTTCTTAGGCCCTAACACTTCGAGCTGGTGGAACAACGCCCAAGGGTGAAGCCTAGGTTGCCCGGAACGTAGAAATGACCATAACTTTTACGCTGGTAGCAGTTATTCGTTTTATACAATGTAAAAACTGTTGTATTTATTTTGTATTTTATGCTTCGGGCGTCGACTTCTAAGGCCCTAACTATTCGATCTAGTGGAACAACGCCCTAGAGTGAAGCCTAGGTTGCCTGGAACGTAGAAATGACCATCCCTTTCACACGGGTTGCAATTATTCCTGTTATAGGATGGAAAGACTGTTGCATTTTTATTGTATTTTATGCTTCAGGCGTTGACTTCTGAGGCCGTAGCTATTCGATGTGGTGGAAGAACGCCATAGAGTGAAGCCTAGGTTGCCCGGAACGTAGAAATGACCATAGGTTTCATAATGGTTGCAATTATTCGATTTATACGATGGAAAAACTGTTGTATTTCTATTGTATTTTATGCTTCGAGCTTTGACTTCTTAGGCCCTAACACTTCAATCTGGTGGAGCAACGCCCTACAGTGAAGCCTAGGTTGCCCGGAACGTAGATATGACCATAACCTTCACACAGGTTGCAATTATTCGTTTTATACGGTGTAAAGGCTGTTGTATTTATTTTGTATTTTAATCTTCTGGTGTTGACTTCTTAGGCCCTGACTATTCGATCTGGTGGAACAACGCCGTAGAGTGAAGCCTAGGTTGCCCGGAACGTAGAAATGACCATTACTTTCACACTGGTTGCAATTATTCGTTTTATACGATGGAAAAACTGTTGTATTTATATTGTATTTTATGCTTCGGGCGTTGACTTCTTAGGCCCTAACTATTCCATCTGGTGGAACAACGCCCTAGGGTGAAGCCTAGGTTGCCCGGGAAGTAGAAATGACCATAACTTTCACACTGGTAGCAATTATTCGTTTTATACGATTGAAAAACTGTTCTATTTATTTTGTATTTTATGCTTCGGGCGTTGACTTCTAAGGCCCTAACTATTCGATCTGGTGGAGCAACGCCCTAGAGTGAAGCCTAGGTTGCCCGGTACGTAGAAATGACCATCACTATCAAACTGGTTGCAATTATTTGTTTTATACGATGGAAAAGCTGTTGTATTTATATCGTATTTTATGCTTCTGGCGTTAACTTCTTAGGCCCTAACTATTCGATCTGGTGGTACAACGACCTAGGGTGAAGCCTAGGTTGCTCGGAAAGTAGAAATGACCATAGCTTTCACACTGGTAGCAATTATTCGTTTTATACGATGGAAAAACTGATGTATTTTTATTGCATATTATGCTTCGGGCGTTGACTTCTAAGTCCCTAACTATTCAATCTGTTGGAGCAACGCCCTAGGGTGAAGCCTAGGTTGCCCGGAACGTAGAAATGACAATAACTTTTACGCTGGTAGCAGTTATTCGTTTTATACAATGTAAAAACTGTTGTATTTATTTTGTATTTTATGCTTCGGGCGTCGACTTCTAAGGCCCTAACTATTCGATCTGGTGGAACAACGCCCTAGAGTGAAGCCTAGGTTGCCTGGAACGTAGAAATGACCATCACTTTCACACGGGTTCCAATTATTCCTGTTATAGGATGGAAAGACTGTTGCATTTTTATTGTATTTTATGCTTCAGGCGTTGACTTCTGAGGCCGTAGCTATTCGATGTGGTGGAAGAACGCCATAGAGTGAAGCCTAGGTTGCTCGGAACGTAGAAATGACCATAGGTTTCATAATGGTTGCAATTATTCGATTTATACGATGGAAAAACTGTTGTATTTCTATTGTATTTTATGCTTCGAGCTTTGACTTCTTAGGCCCTAACACTTCAATCTGGTGGAGCAACGCCCTACAGTGAAGCCTAGGTTGCCCGGAACGTAGATATGACCATAACCTTCACACAGGTTGCAACTATTCGTTTTATACGGTGTAAAGGCTGTTGTATTTATTTTGTATTTTATTCTTCTGGTGTTGACTTCTTAGGCATTGACTATTCGATCTGGTGGAACAACGCCGTAGAGTGAAGCCTAGGTTGCCCGGAACGTAGAAATGACCATTACTTTCACACTGGTTGCAATTATTCGTTTTATACGATGGAAAAACTGTTGTATTTATATTGTATTTTATGCTTCGGGCGTTGACTTCTAAGGCCCTAACTATTCGATCTGGTGGAGCAACGCCCTACAGTGAAGCCTAGGTTGCCCGAAACGTAGATATGACCATAACC
The DNA here is from genome assembly GCF_051401765.1 of Calliopsis andreniformis. Lineage (NCBI taxonomy): Eukaryota > Metazoa > Arthropoda > Insecta > Hymenoptera > Andrenidae > Calliopsis > Calliopsis andreniformis. The sequence continues at coordinate 18,083,654 of NC_135072.1, forward strand.
TTCACACAGGTTGCAATTATTCGTTTTATACGGTGTAAAGGCTGTTGTATTTATTTTGTATTTTAATCTTCTGGTGTTGACTTCTTAGGCCCTGACTATTCGATCTGGTGGAACAACGCCGTAGAGTGAAGCCTAGGTTGCCCGGAACGTAGAAATGACCATTACTTTCACATTGGTTGCAATTATTCGTTTTATACGATGGAAAAACTGTTGTATTTATATTGTATTTTATGCTTCGGGCGTTGACTTCTAAGGCCCTAACTATTCGATCTGGTGGAGCAACGCCCTAGAGTGAAGCCTAGGTTGCCCGGAACGTAGAAATGGCCATAACTTTCACACTGGCTGCTATTATTCGTTTTATACGATGGAAAAACTGTCATATTTATATTGTATATTATGCTTCTGGCGTTGACTTCTTAGGCCCTAACTATTCGATCTGGTGGAGCAATGCCTCAGAGTTAAGTCTAGGATGCCCGAAACGCCGAAATGATCATTACTTTCACGCTTGTTGCAATTATTCCTGTTATACGATGAAAAGACCGTTGTATTTTTATTGTATTTTATGCTTCAGGCGTAGGCTTCTAAGGCCGTAGCTATTCGATATGGTGGAGCACCGCCCTAGAGTGAAGCCTAGGTTGCCTGGAACGTACAAATGACCATCACTTTCACACGGATTGCAATTATTCCTGTTATAGGATGGAAAGACTGTTGTATTTTTATTGCATTTTATGCTTCTGGCGTTCACTTCTTAGGCCCTAACTATTCGATCTTGTGGAATAACGCCCTAGGGTGAAGCCTACGTTGCCCGGAACGTAGAAATGACCATAACTTTTACACTTGTAGCAATTATTCGTTTTATACAATGGAAAAACTGTTCTATTTATTTTGTATTTTATGCTTCGGGCGTTGACTTCTAAGGCCCTAGCTGTTTGATCTGGTGGAGCAACGCCCTAGAGTGAAGCCTAGGTTGCCCGGAACGTAGAAATGACCATAACTTTCACACTGGCTGCTATTATTCGTTTTATACGATGGAAAAACTATCGTATTTATATTGTATTTTATGCTTCTGGCGTTGACTTCTTAGGCCCTAACTATTCGATCTGGTGGAACAACGCCCTTGAGTGAAGCCTAGGTTGCCTGGAACGTAGAAATGACCATCACTTTCACACGGGTTGCAATTATTCCTGTTATAGGATGGAAAGACTGATGCATTTTTATTGTAGTTTATGCTTCAGGCGTTGACTTCTGAGGCCGTAGCTATTCGATGTCGTGGAAGAACGCCACAGAGTGAAGCCTTGGTTGCCCGGAACGCAGAAATGACCATAAGTTTCATAATGGTTGCAATTATTCGTTTTATACGATGGAAAAACTGTTGTATTTCCATTGTATTTTATGCTTCGAGCGTTGACTTCTTAGGCCCTAACAATTCGATCTGGTGGAGCAACGCCCTAGAGTGAAGCCTAGGTTGCCTGGAACGTACAAATGACCATCACTTTCACACGGATTGGTATTATTCCTGTTATAGGATGGAAAGGCTGTTGTATTTTTATTGCATTTTATGCTTCTGGCGTTCACTTCTTAGGCCCTAACTATTCGAGCTGGTGGAACAACGCCCTAGAGTGAAGCCTAGGCTGCCCAGAACGTAGAAATAACCATAACTTTCACACGGGTTGCAATTATTCCTGTTATAGAATGGAAAGACTGTTGTATTTTTATTGCATTTTATGCTTCTGGCGTTCACTTCTTAGGCCCTAACTATTCGATCTGGTGGAACAACGCCCTAGGGTGAAGCCTAGGTTGCCCGGAACGTAGAAATGACCATAACTTTTACACTGGTAGCAATTATTCGTTTTATACAATGGAAAAACTGTTCTATTTATTTTGTATTTTATGCTTCGGGCGTTGACTTCAAGGACCTAACTGATTGATCTGGTGGAGCAACGCCCTAGAGTGAAGCCTAGGTTGCCCGGAACGTATAAATGACCATAACTTTTACACTGGTAGCAATTATTCCTTTTATACGATGGAAAAGCTGTTGTTTTTATATCGTATTTTATTCTTCTGGCGTTGACTTCTAAGGCCCTAGCTATTCGATCTAGTGGAGCAACGCCCTAGAGTGAAGCCTAGGTTGCCCGGAGCGTAGAAATGACCTTCACTATCAAACTGGTTGCAATTAATCCTGTTATACGATGGAAAAACTGTTGTATTTTTATTGCATTTTATGCTGCTGGCGTTCACCTCTTAGGCCCTAACTATTCGATCCGGTGGAACAACGCCCTAGGGTGAAGCCTAGGTTGCCCGGAACGTAGAAATGACCATAAGCTTCATAATGGTTGCAATTATTCGTTTTATACGATGAAGAAACTGTTGTATTTCTATTGTATTTTATGCTTCGGGCGTTGACTTCTTAGGCCCTAACACTTCGATCTGGTGGAGCAACGCCCTACAGTGAAGCCTAGGTTGCCCGGAACATAGATATGACCATAACCTTCACACAGGTTGCAATTATTCGTTTTATACGGTGTAAAGTCTGTTGTATTTATTTTGTATTTTATTCTTCTGGTGTTGACTTCTTAGGCCCTAACTATTCGATCTGGTGGAACAACGCCGTAGAGTGAAGCCTAGGTTGCCCGGAACGTATAAATGAACATTACTTTCACACTGTTTGCAATTATTCCTTTTATACGATGGAAAAGCTGCTGTATTTATATCGTATTTTATGCTTCTGGCGTTGACTTCTAAGGACCTAGCTATTCGATCTGGTGGAACAACGCCCTAGGGTGAAGCCTAGGTTGCCCGGAACGTAGAAATGACCATAACATTTACACTGGTAGCATTTATTCGTTTTATACAATGGAAAAACTGTTCTTTTTATTTTGTATTTTCTGCTTCGGGCGTTGACTTCTAAGGCCCTAACTGGTTGATCTGGTGGAGCAACGCCCTAGAGTGTAACCTAGGTTGCCCGGAACGTAGAAATCACAATTACTTTCACACTGTTTGCAATTATTCCTTTTATACGATGCAATAGCTGTTGTATTTATATCGTATTTTATGCTTCTGACGTTCACTTCTAAGGACCTAACTATTCGATCTGGTGGAGCAACGCCCTAGAGTGAAGCCTAGGTTGCCCGGAACGTAGAAATGTCCATATCTTTCACACTGTTTGCAATTATTCATTTTATACGGTGGCAAAGCTGTTGCATTTATATTGTATTTTATGCTTCTGGCGTTGACTCCTTAGGCCCTAACTATTCGATCTGGTGGAGCAATGCCTCAGAGTTAAGTCTAGGATGCCCGAAACGCCGAAATGATCATTACTTTCACGCATGTTGTAATTATTCCTGTTATACGATGAAAAGTCTGTTGTATTTTTATTGTATTTTATGCATCAGGCGTAGGCTTCTAAGGCTGTAGCTATTCGATATGGTGGAGCACCGCCCTGGAGTGAAGCCTACGTTGCTCGGAACGCAGAAATGACCACTACTTTCACACTGTTTGCAATAATTCATTTAATACGATGGAAAAGCTGTTGTATTTATATCGCATTATATGCTTCGGGCGTTGACTTCTTAGGCCCTAACACTTCGAGCTGGTGGAACAACGCCCAAGGGTGAAGCCTAGGTTGCCCGGAACGTAGAAATGACCATAACTTTTACGCTGGTAGCAGTTATTCGTTTTATACAATGTAAATACTGTTGTATTTATTTTGTATTTTATGCTTCGGGCGTCGACTTCTAAGGCCCTAACGATTCGATCTGGTGGAACAACGCCCTAGAGTGAAGCCTACGTTGCCTGGAACGTAGAAATGACCATCACTTTCACACGGGTTGCAATTATTCCTGTTATAGGATGGAAAGACTGTTGCATTTTTATTGTATTTTATGCTTCAGGCGTTGACTTCTGAGGCCGTAGCTATTCGATGTGGTGGAAGAACGCCATAGAGTGAAGCCTAGGTTGCCCGGAACGTAGAAATGACCATAGGTTTCATAATGGTTGCAATTATTCGATTTATACGATGGAAAAACTGTTGTATTTCTATTGTATTTTATGCTTCGAGCTTTGACTTCTTAGGCCCTAACACTTCAATCTGGTGGAGCAACGCCCTACAGTGAAGCCTAGGTTGCCCGGAACGTAGATATGACCATAACCTTCACACAGGTTGCAATTATTCGTTTTATACGGTGTAAAGGCTGTTGTATTTATTTTGTATTTTAATCTTCTGGTGTTGACTTCTTAGGCCCTGACTATTCGATCTGGTGGAACAACGCCGTAGAGTGAAGCCTAGGTTGCCCGGAACGTAGAAATGACCATTACTTTCACACTGGTTGCAATTATTCGTTTTATACGATGGAAAAACTGTTGTATTTATATTGTATTTTATGCTTCGGGCGTTGACTTCTAAGGCCCTAACTATTCGATCTGGTGGAGCAACGGCCTAGAGTGAAGCCTAGGTTGCCCGGTACGTAGAAGTGACCATCACTATCAAACTCGTTGCAATTATTTGTTTCATACGATGGAAAAGCTGTTGTATTTATATCGTATTTTATGCTTCTGGCGTTGACTTCTTAGGCCCTAACTATTCCGTCTGGTGGAACAACGCCCTAGGGTGAAGCCTAGGTTGCCCGGGAAGTAGAAATGACCATAACTTTCACACTGGTAGCAATTATTCGTTTTATACGATGGAAAAACTGTTCTATTTATTTTGTATTTTATGCTTCGGGCGTTGACTTCTAAGGCCCTAACTATTCGATCTGGTGGAGCAACGCCCTAGAGTGAAGCCTAGGTTGCCCGGTACGTAGAAATGACCATCACTATCAAACTGGTTGCAATTATTTGTTTTATACGATGGAAAAGCTGTTGTATTTATATCGTATTTTATGCTTCTGGCGTTAACTTCTTAGGCCCTAACTATTCGATCTGGTGGTACAACGACCTAGGGTGAAGCCTAGGTTGCTCGGAAAGTAGAAATGACCATAGCTTTCACACTGGTAGCAATTATTCGTTTTATACGATGGAAAAACTGATGTATTTTTATTGCATTTTATGCTTCGGGCGTTGACTTCTTAGGCCCTAACTATTCAATCTGTTGGAGCAACGCCCTAGGGTGAAGCCTAGGTTGCCCGGAACGTAGAAATGACAATAACTTTTACGCTGGTAGCAGTTATTCGTTTTATACAATGTAAAAACTGTTGTATTTATTTTGTATTTTATGCTTCGGGCGTCGACTTCTAAGGCCCTAACTATTCGATCTGGTGGAACAACGCCCTAGAGTGAAGCCTAGGTTGCCTGGAACGTAGAAATGACCATCACTTTCACACGGGTTCCAATTATTCCTGTTATAGGATGGAAAGACTGTTGCATTTTTATTGTATTTTATGCTTCAGGCGTTGACTTCTGAGGCCGTAGCTATTCGATGTGGTGGAAGAACGCCATAGAGTGAAGCCTAGGTTGCTCGGAACGTAGAAATGACCATAGGTTTCATAATGGTTGCAATTATTCGATTTATACGATGGAAAAACTGTTGTATTTCTATTGTATTTTATGCTTCGAGCTTTGACTTCTTAGGCCCTAACACTTCAATCTGGTGGAGCAACGCCCTACAGTGAAGCCTAGGTTGCCCGGAACGTAGATATGACCATAACCTTCACACAGGTTGCAACTATTCGTTTTATACGGTGTAAAGGCTGTTGTATTTATTTTGTATTTTATTCTTCTGGTGTTGACTTCTTAGGCCCTGACTATTCGATCTGGTGGAACATCGCCGTAGAGTGAATCCTAGGTTGCCCGGAACGTAGAAATGACCATTACTTTCACACTGGTTGCAATTATTCGTTTTATACGATGGAAAAACTGTTGTATTTATATTGTATTTTATGCTTCGGGCGTTGACTTCTAAGGCCCTAACTATTCGATCTGGTGGAGCAACGCCCTACAGTGAAGCCTAGGTTGCCCGGAACGTAGATATGACCATAACCTTCACACAGGTTGCAATTATTCGTTTTATACGGTGTAAAGGCTGTTGTATTTATTTTGTATTTTAATCTTCTGGTGTTGACTTCTTAGGCCCTGACTATTCGATCTGGTGGAACAACGCCGTAGAGTGAAGCCTAGGTTGCCCGGAACGTAGAAATGACCATTACTTTCACATTGGTTGCAATTATTCGTTTTATACGATGGAAAAACTGTTGTATTTATATTGTATTTTATGCTTCGGGCGTTGACTTCTAAGGCCCTAACTATTCGATCTGGTGAAGCAACGCCCTAGAGTGAAGCCTAGGTTGCCCGGTACGTAGAAGTGACCATCACTATCAAACTCGTTGCAATTATTTGTTTCATACGATGGAAAAGCTGTTGTATTTATATCGTATTTTATGCTTCTGGCGTTGACTTCTTAGGCCCTAACTATTCCATCTGGTGGAACAACGCCCTAGGGTGAAGCCTAGGTTGCCCGGAACGTAGAAATGACCATAACTTTTACGCTGGTAGCAGTTATTCGTTTTATACAATGGAAAAACTGTTCTATTTATTTTGTATTTTATGCTTCGGGCGTCGACTTCTAAGGCCCTAACTATTCGATCTGGTGGAACAACGCCCTAGAGTGAAGCCTAGGTTGCCTGGAACGTAGAAATGACCATCACTTTCACACGGGTTGCAATTATTCCTGTTATAGGATGGAAAGACTGTTGCATTTTTATTGTATTTTATGCTTCAGGCGTTGACTTCTGAGGCCGTAGCTATTCGATGTGGTGGAAGAACGCCATAGAGTGAAGCCTAGGTTGCCCGGAACGTAGAAATGACCATAGGTTTCATAATGGTTGCAATTATTCGATTTATACGATGGAAAAACTGTTGTATTTCTATTGTATTTTATGCTTCGAGCTTTGACTTCTTAGGCCCTAACACTTCAATCTGGTGGAGCAACGCCCTACAGTGAAGCCTAGGTTGCCCGGAACGTAGATATGACCATAACCTTCACACAGGTTGCAATTATTCGTTTTATACGGTGTAAAGGCTGTTGTATTTATTTTGTATTTTATTCTTCTGGTGTTGACTTCCTAGGCCCTGACTATTCGATCTGGTGGAGCAACGCCCTAGAGTGAAGCCTAGGTTGCCCGGTACGTAGAAGTGACCATCACTATCAAACTCGTTGCAATTATTTGTTTCATACGATGGAAAAGCTGTTGTATTTATATCGTATTTTATGCTTCTGGCGTTGACTTCTCAGGCCCTAACTATTCCATCTGGTGGAACAACGCCCTAGGGTGAAGCCTAGGTTGCCCGGGAAGTAGAAATGACCATAACTTTCACACTGGTAGCAATTATTCGTTTTATACGATGGAAAAACTGTTCTATTTATTTTGTATTTTATGCTTCGGGCGTTGACTTCTAAGGCCCTAACTATTCGATCTGGTGGAGCAACGCCCTAGAGTGAAGCCTGGGTTGCCCGGTACGTAGAAATGACCATAACTTTCACACTGGTTGCAATTATTCGTCTTATACGATGGAAAAACTGTTGTATTTATATTGTATTTTATGCTTCTGGCGTCCACTTCTTAGGCCCTAACTATTCAATCTGGTGGAACAACGTCCTAGGGTGTAGCCTAGGTTGCCCGGAACGTAGAAATGACCATAACTTTTACACTGGTAGCAATTATTCGTTTTATACAATGGAAAATCTGTTGTATTTATATGGTATTTTATGCTTCTGGCGTTGACTTCTTAGGCCCTAACTATTCGATCTGGTGGAGCAATGCCTCAGAGTTAAGTCTAGGATGCCCGAAACGCCGAAATGATCATTACTTTCACGCTTGTTGCAATTATTCCTGTTATACGATGAAAAGACCGTTGTATTTTTATTGTATTTTATGCTTCAGGCGTAGGCTTCTAAGGCCGTAGCTATTCGATTTGGTGGAGCACCGCCCTAGAGTGTAGCCTAGGTTGCCCGGAACGTAGAAATGACCATAACTTTTACACTGGTAGCAATTATTCGTTTTATACGATGGAAAAACTGTTGTATTTATATTGTATTTTATGCTTCTGGCGTTCACTTCTTAGGCCCTAACTGTTTGATCTGGTGGAACAACGCCCTAGAGTGAAGCCTAGGTTGCCCGGAACGTAGAAATGACCATAACTTTCACACTGGTTGCTATCATTCGTTTTATATGATGTAAAAACTGTTGTATTTATATTGTATTTTATGGTTCTGGCGTTGACTTCATTGGCCGTAACTATTCGATCTGGTGGAGCAACGCCCTGGAGTGAAACCTAGGTTGCCCGGAACGTAGAAATGACCATAACTTTCACACAGGTAGCAATTATTCGTTTTATACGATGGAAAAACTGTTCTATTTATTTTGTACTTTATGCTTCGGGCGTTGACTTCTAAGGCCCTAACTATTCCTTCTGGTGGAGCAACGCCCTAGAGTGAAGCCTAGGTTGCCCGGAACGTAGAAATGACCATAACTTTTACACTGGTAGCAATTATTCGTTTTATACGATGGAAAAACTGTTCTATTTATTTTATACTTTATGCCTCGGGCGTTGACTTCTAAGGCCCTAACTATTCGATCTGGTGGAGAAACGCCTTAGAGTGAAGCCTAGGTTGCCCGGTACGTAGAAATGACCATCACTATCAAACTGGTTGCAATTATTTGTTTTATACGATGGAAAAGCTGTTGTATTTATATCGTGTTTTATGCTTCTGGCGTTGACTTCTTGGGCCCTAACTATTCCATCTGGTGGAACAACGCCCTAGTGTGAAGCCTAGGTTTCCCGGAAAGCAGAAATGACCATAACTTTCATACTGGTTGCAATTATTCGTTTTATATGGTGAAAAAACTGTAGTATTTATATTGTATTTTATGCTTCTGGCGTTGACTTCTAAGGCCCTAACTATTCGATCAGGTGGAGCAACGCCCTAGAGTGAAGCCTAGGTTGCTCGAAATATAGAGAGGACCATAACTTTCACACTGGTTGCAATTATTCGTTTTATACGATGGAAAAACCGTTCTATTTATTTTGTATTTTATGCTTCGGGCGTTGACTTCTAAGGCGCTAACTGTTTGATCTGGTGGAGCATCGCCGTAGAGTGAAGCCTATGTTGCCCGGAACGTAGAAATGACCATAACTTTCACACTGGTTGCTATTATTCGTTTTATACGATGGAAAAACTGTTCTATTTATTTTGTACTTTATGCTTCGGGCGTTGACTTCTAAGGCCCTAACTATTCGATCTGGTGGAGCAACGCCCTAGAGTGAAGCCTAGGTTGCTCGGAAAGTAGAAATGACCATAACTTTCACACTGGTTGCTTTTATTCGTTTTATACGATGGAAAAGCTATTGTATTTATATCGCATTTTATGCTTCTGGCGTTGACCTCTTAGGCCCTAACTATTCCATCTGGTGGAACAACGCCCTAGGGTGAAGCGTAGGTTGTCCGGAAAGTAGAAATGACCATAACTTTCACACTGGCAGCAATTATTCGTTTTATACAATGGAAAAACCGTTCTATTGATTTTGTATTTTATGCTTCGGGCGTTGACTTCCAAGGCCCTAACTATTCGATCTGGTTGAACAACGCCCTAGGGTGAAGCCAAGGTTGCCCGGAACGTAGAAATGACCATCACTTTCAAACTGGTTGCAATTAATCCTGTTATACGATGGAAAAACTCTTGTATTTTTATTGCATTTTATGCTTCGGGCGCTGACTTCTAAGGCCCTAACTATTCAATCTGTTGGAGCAACGCCCTAGAGTGAAGCCTAGGTTACCCGGAACGTAGAAATGACCATCACTATCAAACTGGTTACAATTATTTGTTTTATACGATGGAAAAGCTGTTGCATTTATATCGTATTTTATGCTTCTGGCGTTGACCTCTTAGGCCCTAACTATTCCATCTGGTGGAACAACGCCCTAGGGTGAAGCCTAGGTTGTCCGGAAAGTAGAAATGACCATAACTATCACACTGGCAGCAATTATTCGTTTTATACAATGGAAAAACAGTTCTATTTTTATTGCATTTTATACTTCGGGCGCTGACTTCTAAGGCCCTAACTATTCAATCTGTTGGAGCAACGCCCTAGAGTGAAGCCTAGGTTACCCGGAACGTAGAAATGACCATCACTTTCAAACTGGTTGCAATTATTCGTTTTATACGATGGAAAAACTGTTGTATTTATATTGTATTTTATGCTTCTGGCGTTGACTTCTAAGGACCTAACTATTCGATCTGGTGGAGCAACGCCCTACAGTGATGCCTAGGTTGCCCGGAACGTAGATATGACCATAACCTTCACACTGGTTGCAAATAATTCCTGCTATACGATGGAAAAACTGTTGTATCTTTATTGCATTTTATGCTTCGGGCATTGACCTCTAAGGCCCTAGCTATGCAATCTGTTGGAGCAACGTCCTAGGGGGAAGCCTAGGTTGCCCGGAACGTAGAAATGACCATAACTTTCACACTGGTTGCAATTATTCGTTTTATACGATGGAAAAGCTGTTATATTTATATTGCATATTATGCTTCTGGCATTGAATTCAATGTCCCTAGCTATTCCATCTGGTGGAGCAACACCCTAACGTGAAGCCTAGGTTGCCCGGAACGTTGAAATGACCATAACTTTCACACTGGTTGCTATTATTCCTTTTATACGATGGAAAAGCTGTTAAATTTATATTGCATTTTATGCTTCTGGCATTGAATTCTCAGTCCCTAGCAAATCCATCTGGCGGAGCAACACCCTAGAGTGACGCTTAGGTTGCCCGGAACGTAGAAGTGACCATTACTTCCACACTGTTTGCAAATATACATTATATACGATGGAAAAGCTGTTGTACTTATATTGTAATTTATGTTTCTGGCGTTGACTTCTTAGGCCCTAACTATTTGATCTGGTGGAGCACCGCCCTAGAGTGAAGCCTAGGTTGCCCGGAACGTAGAACACACCATTGCCTTCACACTGGTTGCAATTATTCCTGTTATACGATGGAAAAACTGTTGTACCTTTATTCTATTTTAGCTTCTGGCGTTGACTTCATAGGCCCTAACTATTCGATCTGGTGGAGCAACGTCCTAGAGTGAAGTCTAGGTTGACCGGAACGAAGAAATGACCATAACATTCACACTGGTTGCCATTAATCGTTTTCTACGATGGAAAAGCTGTTGTATTTATATCGTATTTTATGCTTCTGGCGTTGACTTCTTAGGCCCTAACTATTCGATCTGGTGGAGCAACGCCCTAGAGTGAAGCCTAGGTTGCTCGGAACGTAGAAATGGCCATTACCTTCACACTGTTTGCAATTATTCGTTTTATACGATGGCAAAGCTGCTGTACTTATATTGTATTTTATGCTTCGGGCGTTGACTTCTAAGGCCCTAGCTATTCGATCTGGTGGAGCAACGCCCTAGTGTGAAGCCTAGGTTACCCGGAACGTAGAAATGTCCATAACTTACACACTGGTAGCAATTATTCGTTTTATACGATGGAAAAACTGTTCTATTTATTTTGTATTTTATGCCTCGGGCGTTGACTTCTAAGGCCCTAACTATTCGATCTGGTAGAGCAACGCCCTAGAGTGCAGCCTAGGTTGCCCGGAACGTAGAAATGACCATAACTTTCACACTGGTTGCTATCATTCGTTTTATAGGATGGAAAAGCTGTTGTATTTATATCGTATTTTATGCTTCTGGCGTTGACTTCTTAGGCCCTAACTATTCGATCTGATGGAACAACGCCCTAGAGTGAAACCTAGGTTACCCGGAACGTAGAAATGACAAGTACTTTCATACTGTTTGCAGATATTCCTGTTATACGATGAAAAAACTATTGCATCTTTATTGTATTTTATGCTTCTGGCGTTGACTTCTAAGGCCCTAGCTATTCGATCTGGTGGAGCAACGCCCTAGAGTGAAGCCTAGGTTGCCCGGTACGTAGAAATGACCATCACTATCAAACTGGTTACAATTATTTGTTTTATACGATGGAAAAGCTGTTGCATTTATATCGTATTTTATGCTTCTGGCGTTGACCTCTTAGGCCCTAACTATTCCATCTGGTGGAACAACGCCCTAGGGTGAAGCCTAGGTTGTCCGGAAAGTAGAAATGACCATAACTATCACACTGGCAGCAATTATTCGTTTTATACAATGGAAAAACCGTTCTATTGATTTTGTATTTTATGCTTCGGGCGTTGACTTCCAAGGCCCTAACTATTCGATCTGGTTGAACAACGTCCTAGGGTGAAGCCAAGGTTGCCCGGAACGTAGAAATGACCATCACTTTCAAACTGGTTGCAATTAATCCTGTTATACGATGGAAAAACTGTTGTATTTTTATTGCATTTTATACTTCGGGCGCTGACTTCTAAGGCCCTAACTATTCAATCTGTTGGAGCAACGCCCTAGAGTGAAGCCTAGGTTACCCGGAACGTAGAAATGACCATCACTTTCAAACTGGTTGCAATTATTCGTTTTATACGATGGAAAAACTGTTGTATTTATATTGTATTTTATGCTTCTGGCGTTGACTTCTAAGGACCTAACTATTCGATCTGGTGGAGCAACGCCCTACAGTGATGCCTAGGTTGCCCGGAACGTAGATATGACCATAACCTTCACACTGGTTGCAAATAATTCCTGCTATACGATGCAAAAACTGTTGTATCTTTATTGCATTTTATGCTTCGGGCATTGACTTCTAAGGCCCTAGCTATGCAATCTGTTGGAGCAACGCCCTAGGGGGAAGCCTAGGTTGCCCGGAACGTAGAAATGACCATAACTTTCACACTGGTTGCAATTATTCGTTTTATACGATGGAAAAGCTGTTGTTTTTATATCGTATTTTATGCTTCTGGCGTTGACTTCTTAGGCCCTAACTATTCCATCTGGTGGAACAACGCCCTAGGGTGAAGTCTAGGTTGCCCGGAAAGTAGAAATGACCACAACTTTCACACTGGTAGCAATTATTCGTTTTATACGATGGAAAAACTGTTCTATTTATTTTATACTTCATGCCTCGGCCGTTGGCTTCTAAGGCCCTAACTATTCGATCTGGTGGAGCAACGCCCTAGAGTGAAGCCTAGGTTGCCCGGTACGTAGAAATGACCATCACTATCAAACTGGTTGCAATTATTTGTTTTATACGATGGAAAAGCTGTTGTATTTATATCGTATTTTATGCTTCTGGCGTTGACTTCTTGGGCCCTAACTATTCCATCTGGTGGAACAACGCCCTAGGGTAAAGCCTAGGTTGCCCGGGAAGTAGAAATGACCATAGCTTTCACACTGGTTGCTATTATTCGTTTTATACGATGGAAAAGCTGTTATATTTATATTGCATATTATGCTTCTGGCATTAAATTCTAAGTCCCTAGCCATTCGATCTGGTGGAACAACGCCCTAGGGTAAAGCCAAGATTGCGCGGAACGTAGAAATGACCATAACTTACACAGTGGTTGCTATCATTCATTTCATATGATGGAAAAACCGTTGTATTTATATTGTATTTTATGGTTCTGGCGTTGACTTCATAGGCCGTAACTATTCGATCTGGTGGAGCAACGCCCTGGAGTGAAACCTAGGTTGCCCGGAACGTAGAAATGACCATAACTTTCACACAGGTAGCAATTATTCGTTTTATACGATGGAAAAACTGTTCTATTTATTTTGTACTTTATGCATCGGGCGTTGACTTCTAAGGCCCTAACTATTCCTTCTGGTGGAACAACGCCCTAGGGTGAAGTCTAGGTTACCCGGAAAGTAGAAATGACCATAACTTTCACACTGGTAGCAATTATTCGTTTTATACGATGGAAGAACTGTTCTATTTATTTTATACTTTATGCCTCGGGCGTTGACTTCTAAGGCCCTAACTATTCGATCTGGTGGAGCAACGCCCTAGAGTGAAGCCTAGGTTGCCCGGTACGTAGAAATGACCATCACTATCAAACTGGTTGCAATTATTTGTTTTATACGATGGAAAAGCTGTTGTATTTATATCGTATTTTATGCTTCTGGCGTTGACTTCTTGGGCCCTAACTATTCCATCTGGTGGAACAACGCCCTAGAGTGAAGCCTGGATTACCCGGAACGAAGAAATGACAATTACTTTCACACTGTTTTCAATTTTTCGTTTTATACGATGGAGAAACTGTTTTATTTATTTTGTATTTTATGCTTCTGGCGTTGATTTCTTAGGCCCTAACTATTCAATCTGGTGGAACAACACCCTAGAGTGAGGCCTAGGTTGCCCGGAACGTAGAAATGACCATCACTTCCATACGGGTAGCAATTATTCGTTTTATACGATGGAAAAACTGTTGTATTTATATTGTATTTTATGCTTCTGGCGTTGACTTCATAGGCCCTAACTATTCGATCTGGTGGAGCAACGTCCTAGAGTGAAGCCTAGGTTGACCGGAACGTAGAAATGACCATAACTTTCACACTGGTTACCAATATTCGTTTTATACAATGGAAAAACTGTTGTATTTATATTGTATTTTATGCTTCTGGCGTTGACTTCTTAGGCCCTAACTATTCGACCTGGTGGAGCAATGCCTCAGAGTTAAGTCTAGGATGCCCGAAACGCCGAAATGATCATTACTTTCACGCTTGTTGCAATTATTCCTGTTATACGATGAAAAGACCGTTGTATTTTTATTGTATTTTATGCTTCAGGCGTAGGCCTCTAAGGCCGTAGCTATTCGATATGGTGGAGCACCGCCCTAGAGTGAAGCCTCGCTTGCACGGAACGTAGAAATGACCATAACTTTTACACTGGTAGCAATTATTCGTTTTATACCATGGAAAAACTGTTCTTCTTATTTTGTATTTTATGCTTCGGGCGTTGACTTCTAAGGCCCTAGCTATTCGATCTGGTGGAGCAACGCGCTAGAGTGAAGCCTAGGTTGCCCGGAACGTAGAAATGGCCATCACTTTCAAACTGGTTGCAATTAATCCTGTTATACGATGGAAAAACTGTTGTATTTTTATTGCATTTTATGCTTCGGGCGTTGACTTCTAAGGCCCTAACTATTCAATCAGTTGGTGCAACGCCCTAGAGTGAAGCCTAGGTTGCTCGGAATGTAGAAATGACCATTACTTTCACACTGGTTGCAATTATTCGTTTTATACGATGGAAAAACTGTTGTATTTATATTGTATTTTATGCTTCTGGCGTTCAATTGCTAGGCCCTAACTATTCGATCTGGTGGAAAAACGCCCTAGGGTGAATCCTAGGCTGCCCGGAACGTAGAAATGACCATCACTTTCACACGGGTTGCAATTATTCCTGTTATAGGATGGAAAGACTGTTGCATTTTTATTGTATTTTATGCTTCAGGCGTTGACTTCTGAGGCCGTAGCTATTCGAAGTGGTGGAAGAACGCCATAGAGTGAAGCGTAGGTTGCCCGGAACGTAGAAATGTCCATATCTTTCTCACTGTTTGCAATTGTTCATTTTATACGATGGCAAAGCTGTTGTATTTATATTGTATTTTATGCTTCTGGCGTTGACTTCTTAGGCCCTAACTATTCGATCTGGTGGAGCAATTCCTCACAGTTAAGTCTAGGATGCCCGAAACGGCGAAATGATCATTACTTTCACGCTTGATGCAATTATTCCTGTTATACGATGAAAAGACCGTTGTATTTTTATTGTATTTTATGCTTCAGGCGTAGGCTTCTAAGGCCGTAGCTATTCGATATGGTAGAGCACCGCCCTAGATTGAGTCCTAGGTTGCTCGGAACGTAGAAATGACCACTACTTTCACACTGTTTGCAATTATTCATTTTATACGATGGAAAAGCTGTTGTATTTATATCGTATTTTATGCTTCGGGCGTTGACTTCTTAGGCCCTAACTATTCGATCTGGTGGAGCAATTCCTCACAGTTAAGTCTAGGATGCCCGAAACGCCGAAATGATCATTACTTTCACGCTTGATGCAATTATTCCTGTTATACGATGAAAAGACCGTTGTATTTATATTGTATTTTGTGCTTCTGGCGTTGACTTCTTAGGCCCTAACTATTCGATCTGGTAGAGCAATGCCTCAGAGTTAAGTCTAGGATGCCCGAAACGCCGAAATGATCATTAGTTTCACGATTGTTGCAATTATTCCTGTTATACGATGAAAAGACAGTTGTATTTTTATTGTATTTTATGCTTCAGGCGTAGGCTACTAAGGCCGTAGCTATTCGATATGGTGGAGCACCGCCCTAGAGTGAAGCCTAGGTTGCTCGGAATATACAAATGACCATAACTTTCACACTGGTTGCAATTATTCGTTTTCTACGATGGAAAAACTGTTGTATTTATATTGTATTTTATGCGTCTGGCGTTCACTTCTTAGGGCCTAACTGTTCGATCTGATGGAACAATGCCCTAGGATGAAGCCTAGGTTGCCCGGAACGTAGAAATGACCATAACTTTTACACTGGTAGCAATTATTCGTTTTATACAATGGAAAAACTGTTCTATTTATTTTGTATTTTATGCTTCGGGCGTTGACTTCTTTGGCCCTAACAATTCGATCTGGTGGAGCAACGCCCTAGAGTGAAGCCTAGGTTGTCCGGAAAGTAGAAATGACCATAACTATCACACTGGCAGCAATTATTCGTTTTATACAATGGAAAAACAGTTCTATTGATTTTGTATTTTATGCTTCGGGCGTTGACTTCCAAGGCCCTAACTATTCGATCTGGTTGAACAACGTCCTAGGGTGAAGCCAAGGTTGCCCGGTACGTAGAAATGACCATCACTATCAAACTGGTTACAATTATTTGTTTTATACGATGGAAAAGCTGTTGCATTTATATCGTATTTTATGCTTCTGGCGTTGACCTCTTAGGCCCTAACTATTCCATCTGGTGGAACAACGCCCTAGGGTGAAGCCTAGGTTGTCCGGAAAGTAGAAATGACCATCACTTTCAAACTGGTTGCAATTAATCCTGTTATACGATGGAAAAACTGTTGTATTTTTATTGCATTTTATACTTCGGGCGCTGACTTCTAAGGCCCTAACTATTCAATCTGTTGGAGCAACGCCCTAGAGTGAAGCCTAGGTTACCCGGAACGTAGAAATGACCATCACTTTCAAACTGGTTGCAATTATTCGTTTTATACGATGGAAAAACTGTTGTATTTATATTGTATTTTATGCTTCTGGCGTTGACTTCTAAGGACCTAACTATTCGATCTGGTGGAGCAACGCCCTACAGTGATGCCTAGGTTGCCCGGAACGTAGATATGACCATAACCTTCACACTGGTTGCAAATAATTCCTGCTATACGATGGAAAAACTGTTGTATCTTTATTGCATTTTATGCTTCGGGCATTGACTTCTAAGGCCCTAGCTATGCAATCTCTTGGAGCAACGTCCTAGGGGGAAGCCTAGGTTGCCCGGAACGTAGAAATGACCATAACTTTCACACTGGTTGCAATTATTCGTTTTATACGATGGAAAAGCTGTTGTTTTTATATCGTATCTTATGCTTCTGGCGTTGACTTCTTAGGCCCTAACTATTCCATCTGGTGGAACAACGCCCTAGGGTGAAGTCTAGGTTGCCCGGAAAGTAGAAATGACCACAACTTTCACACTGGTAGCAATTATTCGTTTTATACGATGGAAAAACTGTTCTATTTATTTTATACTTCATGCCTCGGCCGTTGGCTTCTAAGGCCCTAACTATTCGATCTGGTGGAGCAACGCCCTAGAGTGAAGCCTAGGTTGCCCGGTACGTAGAAATGACCATCACTATCAAACTGGTTGCAATTATTTGTTTTATACGATGGAAAAGCTGTTGTATTTATATCGTATTTTATGCTTCTGGCGTTGACTTCTTGGGCCCTAACTATTCCATCTGGTGGAACAACGCCCTAGGGTAAAGCCAAGATTGCGCGGAACGTAGAAATGACCATAACTTACACAGTGGTTGCTATCATTCATTTCATATGATGGAAAAACCGTTGTATTTATATTGTATTTTATGGTTCTGGCGTTGACTTCATAGGCCGTAACTATTCGATCTGGTGGAGCAACGCCCTGGAGTGAAACCTAGGTTGCCCGGAACGTAGAAATGACCATAACTTTCACACAGGTAGCAATTATTCGTTTTATACGATGGAAAAACTGTTCTATTTATTTTGTACTTTATGCATCGGGCGTTGACTTCTAAGGCCCTAACTATTCCTTCTGGTGGAACAACGCCCTAGGGTGAAGTCTAGGTTACCCGGAAAGTAGAAATGACCATAACTTTCACACTGGTAGCAATTATTCGTTTTATACGATGGAAGAACTGTTCTATTTATTTTATACTTTATGCCTCGGGCGTTGACTTCTAAGGCCCTAACTATTCGATCTGGTGGAGCAACGCCCTAGAGTGAAGCCTAGGTTGCCCGGTACGTAGAAATGACCATCACTATCAAACTGGTTGCAATTATTTGTTTTATACGATGGAAAAGCTGTTGTATTTATATCGTATTTTATGCTTCTGGCGTTGACTTCTTGGGCCCTAACTATTCCATCTGGTGGAACAACGCCCTAGAGTGAAGCCTGGATTACCCGGAACGAAGAAATGACAATTACTTTCACACTGTTTTCAATTTTTCGTTTTATACGATGGAGAAACTGTTTTATTTATTTTGTATTTTATGCTTCTGGCGTTGATTTCTTAGGCCCTAACTATTCAATCTGGTGGAACAACACCCTAGAGTGGGGCCTAGGTTGCCCGGAACGTAGAAATGACCATCACTTCCATACGGGTA
Organism: Calliopsis andreniformis; assembly: GCF_051401765.1. Classification (NCBI taxonomy): domain Eukaryota; kingdom Metazoa; phylum Arthropoda; class Insecta; order Hymenoptera; family Andrenidae; genus Calliopsis; species Calliopsis andreniformis. The sequence goes on from NC_135072.1 coordinate 18,102,425, forward strand.
GCAATTATTCGTTTTATACGATGGAAAAACTGTTGTATTTATATTGTATTTTATGCTTCTGGCGTTGACTTCTAAGGCACTAACTATTCGATCTGGTGGGGCAACGCCCTAGAGTGAAGCCTAGATTACACGGAACGTAGTAATGACCAGTACTATCACACTGTTTGCAGTTATTCCTGTTATACGATGGAAAAACTGTTGCACCTTTATTGTATTTTAGCTTCTGGCGTTGACTTCATAGGCCCTAACTATTCGATCTGGTGGAGCAACGTCCTAGAGTGAAGCCTAGGTTGACCGGAACGTAGAAATGACCATAACTTTCACACTGGTTACCAATATTCGTTTTATACGATGGAAAAGCTGTTGTATTTATATCGTATTTTATGCTTCTGGCGTTGACTTCTTAGGCCCTAACTATTCCATCTGGTGGAGCAACGCCCTAGAGTGAAGCCTAGGTTGCCCGGGAAGTAGAAATGACCATAGCTTTCACACTGGTTGCTATTATTCGTTTTATACGATGGAAAAGCTGTTATATTTATATTGCATATTATGCTTCTGGCATTAAATTCTAAGTCCCTAGCCATTCGATCTGGTGGAGCAACGCCCTAGAGTGAAGCCTAGGTTGCTCGGAATGTAGAAATGACCATAACTTTCACACTGGCTGCAATTATTCGTTTTATACGATGGAAAAACTGTTGTATTTATATTGTATTTTATGCTTCTGGCGTTCACTTCTTAGGCCCTAACTATTCGATCTGGTGGAACAACGCCCTAGGGTGAAGCCTAGGTTGCCCGGAACGACGAAATGGTCATAACTTTTACACTGGTAGCAATTATTCGTTTTATACAATGGAAAAACTGTTGTATTTATATTCTATTTTATGCTTCTGGCGTTGACTTCTTAGGCCCTAACTATTCGACCTGGTGGAGCAATGCCTCAGAGTTAAGTCTAGGATGCCCGAAACGCCGAAATGATCATTACTTTCACGCTTGTTGCAATTATTCCTGTTATACGATGAAAAGACCGTTGTATTTTTATTGTATTTTATGCTTCAGGCGTAGGCCTCTAAGGCCGTAGCTATTCGATATGGTGGAGCACCGCCCTAGAGTGAAGCCTCGCTTGCACGGAACGTAGAAATGACCATAACTTTTACACTGGTAGCAATTATTCGTTTTATACCATGGAAAAACTGTTCTACTTATTTTGTATTTTATGCTTCGGGCGTTGACTTCTAAGGCCCTAGCTATTCGATCTGGTGGAGCAACGCGCTAGAGTGAAGCCTAGGTTGCCCGGAACGTAGAAATGGCCATCACTTTCAAACTGGTTGCAATTAATCCTGTTATACGATGGAAAAACTGTTGTATTTTTATTACATTTTATGCTTCGGGCGTTGACTTCTAAGGCCCTAACTATTCAATCTGTTGGTGCAACGCCCTAGAGTGAAGCCTAGGTTGCTCGGAATGTAGAAATGACCATTACTTTCACACTGCTTGCAATTATTCGTTTTATACGATGGAAAAACTGTTGTATTTATATTGTATTTTATGCTTCTGGCGTTCAATTGCTAGGCCCTAACTATTCGATCTGGTGGAAAAACGCCCTAGGGTGAATCCTAGGCTGCCCGGAACGTAGAAATGACCATCACTTTCACACGGGTTGCAATTATTCCTGTTATAGGATAGGAAGACTGTTGTATTTATATCGTATTTTATGCTTCGGGCGTTGACTTCTTAGGCCCTAACTATTCGATCTGGTGGAGCAATTCCTCACAGTTAAGTCTAGGATGCCCGAAACGCCGAAATGATCATTACTTTCACGCTTGATGCAATTATTCCTGTTATACGATGAAAAGACCGTTGTATTTATATTGTATTTTGTGCTTCTGGCGTTGACTTCTTAGGCCCAAACTATTCGATCTGGTGGAGCAATGCCTCAGAGTTAAGTCTAGGATGCCCGAAACGCCGAAATGATCATTACTTTCACGCTTGTTGCAATTATTCCTGTTATACGATGAAAAGACCGTTGTATTTTTATTGTATTTTATGCTTCAGGCGTAGGCTACTAAGGCCGTAGCTATTCGATATGGTGGAGCTCCGCCCTAGAGTGAAGCCTAGGTTGCTCGGAATATACAAATGACCATAACTTTCACACTGGTTGCAATTATTCGTTTTCTACGATGGAAAAACTGTTGTATTTATATTGTATTTTATGCGTCTGGCGTTCACTTCTTAGGGCCTAACTGTTCGATCTGATGGAACAATGCCCTAGGATGAAGCCTAGGTTGCCCGGAACGTAGAAAAGACCATAACTTTTACACTAGTAGCAATTATTCGTTTTATACAATGGAAAAACTGTTCTATTTATTTTGTATTTTATGCTTCGGGCGTTGACTTCTTTGGCCCTAACAATTCGATCTGGTGGAGCAACGCCCTAGAGTGAAGCCTAGGTTCCCTGGAACGTACAAATGACCATCGCTTTCACACGGGTTGCAATTATTCCTGTTATAGGATGGAAAGACTGTTGTATTTTTATTGCATTTTATGCTTCTGGCGTTCACTTCTTAGGCCCTGACTATTCGATCTGGTGGAACAACGCCCTAGGGTGAAGCCTAGGTTGCCCGGAACGTAGAAATGACCATAACTTTCACACTGGTAGCAATTATGCGTTTTATACAATGGAAAAACTGTTCTATTTATTTTGTATTTTATGCTTCGGGCGTTGACTTCTAAGGACCTAACTGTTTGATCTGGTGGAGCAACGCCCTAGAGTGAAGCCTAGGTTGCCCCGAACGTAGAAGTGACCATAACTTTTACACTTGTAGCAATTATTCTTTTTATACGATGGAAAAGCTGTTGTATTTATATCGTATTTTATGCTTCTGGCGTTGACTTCTAAGGCCCTAGCTATTCGATCTAGTGGAGCAACGGCCTAGAGTGAAGCCTAGGTTGCCCGGAACGTAGAAATGACCTTCACTATCAAACTGGTTCCAATTAATCCTGTTATACGATGGAAAAACTGTTGTATTTTTATTGCATTTTATGCTTCTGGCGTTCACTTCTTAGGCCCTAACTATTCGATCTGGTGGAACAACGCCCTAGGGTGAAGCCTAGGTTGCCCGGAACGTAGAAATGACCATAAGTTTCATAATGGTTGCAATTATTCGTTTTATACGATGGAAAAACTGTTCTTTTTATTTTGTATTTTATGCTTCGGGCGTTGACTTCTAAGGCCCTAACTGTTCGATCTGGTGGAACAACGCCCTAGGGTGAAGCCTAGGTTGCCCGGAACGTAGAAATGACCATAAGTTTCATAATGGTTGCAATTATTCGTTTTATACGATGGAAAAACTGTTGTATTTATACTGTATTTTATGCTTCTGGCGTTCACTTCTTGGGCCCTAACTATTCGATCTGGTGGAACAACGCCCCAGGGTGAAGCCTAGGTTGCCCGGAACGTAGAAATGACCACAACATTTACACTGGTAGCAATTATTCGTTTAATACAATGGATAAAATGTTCTATTTATTTTGTATTTTATGCTTCGGGCGATGACTTCTAAGGCCCTAACTGTTTGATCTGGTGGAGCAACGACCTAGAGTGAAGCCTAGGTTGCCCGGAACGTAGAAATGACCATTACTTTAACACTGTTTGCAATTATTCCTTTTATACGATGGAAAAACTGTTCTATTTATTTTGTATTTTATGCTTCGGGCGTTGACTTCTTTGGCCCTAACAATTCCATCTCGTGGAGCAACACCCTAGAGTGAAGCCTAGGTTGCCCGGAACGTAGAAATGACCATAACTTTTACACTGGTAGCAATTATTCGTTTAATACAATGGAAAAAATGTTCTATTTATTTTGTATTTTATGCTTCGGGCGATGACTTCTAAGGCCCTAACTGTTTGATCTGGTGGAGCAACGACCTAGAGTGAAGCCTAGGTTGCCCGGAACGTAGAAATGACCATTACTTTCACACTGGTTGCAATTATTCGTTTTATACGATGGAAAAACTGTTGCATTTATATTGTATTTTATGCTTCTGGCGTTCACTTCCTAGGCCCTAACTATTCGATCTGGTGGAACAACGCCCTAGAGTGAAGCCTAGGTTGCACGGAACGTAGAAATGACCATAACTTTTACACTGGTAGCAATTATTCGTTTTATACCATGGAAAAACTGTTCTATTTGTTTTGTATTTTATGCTTCGGGCGTTGACTTCTAAGGCCCTAACTGTTTGATCTGGTGGAGCAACGCCCTAGAGTGAAGCCTAGGTTGCCCGGAACGTAGAAATGACCATTACTTTCACACTGTTTGCAATTAATCCTGTTATACGATGGAAAAACTGTTGTATTTTTATTGCATTTTATGCTTCGGGCATTGACTTCTAAGGCCCTAGCTATTCGATCTAGTGGAGCAACGCCCTAGAGTGAAGCCTGGGTTGCCCGGAACGTAGAAATGACCATCACTTTCACACGGGTTGCAATTATTCCTGTTATAGGATGGAAAGGCTGTTGTATTTTTATTCCGTTTTGTGCATCTAGCGTCCACTTCTTAGGGCCTAACTATTCGATCTGGTGGAACAACGCCCTAGGGTGAAGCCTAGGTTGCCCGGAACATAGAAATTACCATAAGTTTCATAATGGTCGCAATTATTCGTTTTATACGATGGAAAAACTGTTGTATTTCTATTGTATTTTATGCTTCGGGCGCTGACTTCTTAGGCCCTAACACTTCGATCTGGTGGAGCAACGCCCTACAGTGAAGCCTAGGTTGCCCGGAACGTTGATATGACCATAACCTTCACACAGGTTGCAATTATTCGTTTTATACGATGGAAAAACTGTTGTATTTATATTGTATTTTATGCTTCTGGCGTTCACTTCTTAGGCCCTAACTATTCGACCTGGTAGAGCAACGCCCTACCGTGAAGCCTAGGTTGCTCGGAATAAAGAAATGACCATAACTTTCACACTGGTTGCAATTATTCGTTTTCTGCGATGGAAAAACTGTTCTATTTATTTTGTATTTTATGCTTCGGGCGTTGACTTCTAAGGCCCTAACTGTTTGATCTGGTGGAGCAACGCCCTAGAGTGTAGCCTAGGTTGCCCGGAACGTAGAAATGACAATTACTTTCACACTGTTTGCAATTATTCCTTTTATACGATGCAAAAGCTGTTGTATTTATATCGTATTTTATGCTTCTGGCGTTGACTTCTAAGGACCTAACTATTCGATCTGGTGGAGCAACGCCCTAGAATGAAGCCTAGGTTGCTCGGAATGTAGAAATAACCATAACTTTCACACTGGTTGCAATTATACGTTCTTTACGGTGGAAAAGCTGTTGTATTTATATCGTATTTTATGCTTCTGGCGTTGACTTCTAAGGCCCTAGCTATTCGATCTAGTGTAGCAACGCCCAAGAGTGAAGCCTAGGTTGCCCGGAACGTAGAAGTGTCCATCACTTTCAAACTGGTTGCAATTAATCCTGTTATACGATGGAAAAACTGTTGTATTTTTATTGTATTTAATGCTTCTGGCCTTCACTTCTTAGGCCCTAACTATTCGAGCTGGTGGAACAACGCCCTAGAGTGAAGCCTAGGTTGCTCGGAATGTAGAAATAACCATAACTTTCACACTGGTTGCAATTATTCGTTTTATACGATGGAAAAACTGTTGTATTTATATGGTATTTTATGCTTCTGGCGTTCACTTCTTAGGCCCTAACTATTCGATCTGGTGGAACAACGCCCTAGGGTGAAGCCTAGGTTGCCTGGAACGTAGAAATGACCATAACTTTTACACTGGTAGCAATTATTCGTTTTATACAATGGAGAAACTGTTCTATTTATTTTGTATTTTATGCTTCGGGCGTTGACTTCTAAGGCCCTAACTGTTTAATCTGGTGGAGCAACGCCCTAGGGTGAAGCCTAGGTAGCCTGGAACGTAGAAATGACCATTACTTTCACACTGTTTGCAATTATTCCTTTTATACGATTGAAAAGCTGTTGTATTTATATCGTATTTTATGCTTCTGGCGTTGACTTCTATGGCCCTAACTATTCGATCTAGTGGAGCAACGCCCTAGAGTGAAGCCTAGGTTGCCCGGAACGTAGAAATGACCATCGCTTTCAAACTGGTTGCAATTAATCCTGTTATACGATGGAAAAACTGTTGTATTTTTATTGCATTTTATGCTTCGGGCGTTGACTTCTAAGGCACTAACTATTCAATCTGTTGGAGCAACGCCCTAGAGTGAAGCCTAGGTTGCTCGGAATGTAGAAATGACCATAACTTTCACACTGGTTGCAATTATTAGTTTTATACGATGGAAAAACTGTTGTATTTATATTGTATTTAATGCTTCTGGCGTTGACTTCTTAGGCCCTAACTGTTTAGTCTGGTGGAGCAACGCCCTAGGGTGAAGCCTAGGTAGCCCGGAACGTAGAAATGACCATTACTTTCACACTGTTTGCAATTATCCCTTTTATACGGTGGAAATGCTGCTGTATTTATATCGTATTCTATGCTTCTGGCGTTAACTTCTAAGGACCTAACTATTCGATCTGGTGGAGCAACGCCCTAGAGTGAAGCCTAGGTTGCTCGGAATGTAGAAATGACCATAACATTCACACTGGTTGCAATTATTCGTTTTATACGATGGAAAAGCTGTTGTATTTATATTGTATTTTATGCTTCTGGCGTTCACTTCTTAGGCCCTAACTATTCGACCTGGTGGAGCAATGCCTCAGAGTTAAGTCTAGGATGCCCGAAGCGCCCAAATGATCATTACTTTCACGCTTGTTGCAATTATTCCTGTTATACGATGAAAAGACCGTTCTATTTATTTTGTATTTTATGCTTCAGGCGTAGGCTTCTAAGGCCGTAGCTATTCGATATGGTGCAGCACCGCCCTAGAGTGATGCCTAGGTTGCCCGGAACGTAGAAATGACCATTACTTTAACACTGTTTGCAATTATTCCTTTTATACGATGGAAAAACTGTTCTATTTATTTTGTATTTAATGCTTCGGGCGTTGACTTCTTTGGCCCTAACAATTCGATCTCGTGGAGCAATGCCCTAGAGTGAAGCCTAGGTTGCCTGGAACGTACAAATGACCATCACTTTCAAACGGATTGCAATTATTCCTGTTATAGGATGGAAAGACTGTTGTATTTTTATTGCATTTTATGCTTCTGGCGTTCACCTCTTAGGCCCTAACTATTCGATCTTGTGGAACAACGCCCTAGGGTGAAGCCTAGGTTGCCCGGAACGTAGGAATGACCATAACTTTTACACTGGTAGCACTTATTCGTTTTAAACAATGGAAAAACTGTTCTATTTATTTTGTATTTTATGCTTCGGGCGTTGACTTCTAAGGCCCTAACTGTTCAATCTGTTGGAGCAACACCCTAGGGTTAAATCTAGGTTGCCCGGAAAGTAGAAATGACCATAACTTTCACACTGGTAGCAATTATTCGTTTTATACGATGGAAAAACTGTTGTATTTCTATTGTATTTTATGCTTCGGGCGTTGACTTCTTAGGCCCTAACACTTCGATCTGGTGGAGCAACGCCCTACAGTGAAGCCTAGGTTGCCCGGAACGTAGATATGACCATAACCTTCACACAGGTTGCAATTATTCGTTTTATACGGTGTAAAGGCTGTTGTATTTATTTTGTATTTTATTCTTCTGGTGTTTGCTTCTTAGGCCCTAGCTATTCGATCTAGTGGAGCAACGCCCTAGAGTGAAGCCTAGGTTGAACGGAACGTAGAAATGACCATCACATTCAAACTGGTTGCAATTAATTCTGTTATACGATGGAAAAACTGTTGTATTTTTATTGCACTTTGTGCTTCGGGCATTGACTCCTAAGGCGCTAACTATTCAATCTGCTGGAGCAACGCCCTAGAGTGAAGCCTAGGTTGCCCGGAACGTAGAAATGACCATTACTTTCACACTGTGTGCAATTATTCCATTTATACGATGGAAAGGCTGTTGTATTTATATTGTATTTTATGCTTCTGGCGTTCACTTCTTAGGCCATAACTATTCCATCTGGTGGAACAACGCCCTAAGGTGAAGCCTAGGTTGCCCGGATCGTAGAAATGACCAGTACTTTCACACTGGTTGCAGTTATTCGTTTTATACGATGGAAAAACTGTTCTATTTATTTTGCATTTTATGCTTCGGGCGTTGACTTCTAAGGCGCTAACTATTCAATCTGTTGGAGAAACGCCCTAGGGTATATCCTAGGTTGCCCGGAAAGTAGAAATGACCATAACTTTCATACTGGTTGCAATTATTCGTTTTATATGATGGAAAAACTGTTGTATTTATATTGTATTTTATGCTTCTGGCGTTCACTTCTTAGGCCCTAACTATTCGATCTGGTGGAACAACGGCCTAAGGTGAAGCCTAGGTTGCCCGCAACGTAGAAATGGCCATAACTTTTACACTGGTAGCAATTATTCGTTTTACACAATGGAAAAACTGTTCTATTTATTTTGTATTTAATGCTTCGGGCGTTGGCTTCTAAGCCCCTAACTGTTTGATCTGGTGGAGCAACGCCCTAGAGTGAATCCTAGGTTGCCCGGAACGTAGAAATGAACATAGCTTTCACACTGGTTGCTATTATTCGTTTTATACGATGGAAAAACTGTTATATTTATATTGTATTTTATACTTCAGGCGTTGACTTCTGAGGCCGTAGCTATTCGATGTGGTGGAAGAACGCCATAGAGTGAAGCCTAGGTTGCCCGGAACGTAGAAATGTCCATATCTTTCACACTGTTTGCAATTATTCATTTTATACGGTGGCAAAGCTGTTGCATTTATATTGTATTTTATGCTTCTGGAGTTGACTCCTTAGGCCCTAACACTTCGATCTGGTGGAGCAACGCCCTACAGTGAAGCCTAGGTTGCCCGGAACGTAGCTATGACCATAACCTTCACACAGGTTGCAATTATTCGTTTTATACGGTGTAGAGACTGTTGTATTTTTATTGCATTTTATGCTTCTGGCGTTCACTTCTTAGGCCCTAACTATTCGATCTGGTGGAACAACGCCCTAGGGTGAAGCCTACGTTGCCAGGAACGTAGAAATGACCATAACATTCACACTGGTTGCAATTATTCGTTTTATACGATGGAAAAGCTGTTGTATTTATATTGTATTTTATGCTTCTGGCGTTGACTTCTTAGGCCCTAACTATACGATCTGGTGGAGCAATGCCTCAGAGTTAAGTCTAGGATGCCCGAAACGCCCAAATGATCATTACTTTCACGCTTGTTGCAATTATTCCTGTTATACGATGAAAAGACCGTTCTATTTATTTTGTATTTTATGCTTCAGGCGTAGGCTTTTAAGGCCGTAGCTATTCGATATGGTGCAGCACCGCCCTAGAGTGATGCCTAGGTTGCCCGGAACGTAGAAATGACCATTACTTTAACACTGTTTGCAATTATTCCTTTTATACGATGGAAAAACTGTTCTATTTATTTTGTATTTAATGCTTCGGGCGTTGACTTCTTTGGCCCTAACAATTCGATCTCGTGGAGCAACGCCCTAGAGTGAAGCCTAGGTTGCCTGGAACGTACAAATGACCATCACATTCACACGGATTGCAATTATTCCTGTTATAGGATGGAAAGACTGTTGTATTTTTATTGCATTTTATGCTTCTGGCGTTCACCTCTTAGGCCCTAACTATTCGATCTTGTGGAACAACGCCCTAGGGTGAAGCCTAGGTTGCCCGGAACGTAGGAATGACCATAACTTTTACAATGGTAGCAATTATTCGTTTTAAACAATGGAAAAACTGTTCTATTTATTTTGTATTTTATGCTTCGGGCGTTGACTTCTAAGGCCCTAACTATTCAATCTGTTGGAGCAACACCCTAGAGTGAAGCCTATGTTGCTCGGAATGTAGAAATGACCATAACTTTCACACTGGTTGCAATTATTCGTTTTATACGATGGAAAAACTGTTGTATTTATATTGTATTTTATGCTTCTGGCGTTCACTTCCTAGGCCCTAACTATTCGATCTGGTGAAACAACGCCCTAGGGTGAAGCCTAGGTTGCCCGGAACGAAGAAATGACCATAACTTTTACACTGGTAGCAATTATTCGTTTTATACAATGGAAAAACTGTTGTATTTATATTGTATTTTATGCTTCTGGCGTTGACTTCTTAGGCCCTAACTATACGATCTGGTGGAGCAATGCCTCAGAGTTAAGTCTAGGATGCCCGAAACGCCCAAATGATCATTACTTTCACGCTTGTTGCAATTATTCCTGTTATACGATGAAAAGACCGTTCTATTTATTTTGTATTTTATGCTTCAGGCGTAGGCTTCTAAGGCCGTAGCTATTCGATATGGTGCAGCACCGCCCTAGAGTGATGCCTAGGTTGCCCGGAACGTAGAAATGACCATTACTTTAACACTGTTTGCAATTATTCCTTTTATACGATGGAAAAACTGTTCTATTTATTTTGTATTTAATGCTTCGGGCGTTGACTTCTTTGGCCCTAACAATTCGATCTCGTGGAGCAACGCCCTAGAGTGAAGCCTAGGTTGCCTGGAACGTACAAATGACCATCACTTTCACACGGATTGCAATTATTCCTGTTATAGGATGGAAAGACTGTTGTATTTTTATTGCATTTTATGCTTCTGGCGTTCACCTCTTAGGCCCTAACTATTCGATCTTGTGGAACAACGCCCTAGGGTGAAGCCTAGGTTGCCCGGAACGTAGGAATGACCATAACTTTTACACTGGTAGCAATTATTCGTTTTAAACAATGGAAAAACTGTTCTATTTATTTTGTATTTTATGCTTCGGGCGTTGACTTCTAAGGCCCTAACTATTCAATCTGTTGGAGCAACACCCTAGAGTGAAGCCTAGGTTGCTCGGAATGTAGAAATGACCATAACTTTCACACTGGTTGCAATTATTCGTTTTATACGATGGAAAAACTGTTGTATTTATATTGTATTTTATGCTTCTGGCGTTCACTTCCTAGGCCCTAACTATTCGATCTGGTGAAACAACGCCCTAGGGTGAAGCCTAGGTTGCCCGGAACGAAGAAATGATCATAACTTTTACACTGGTAGCAATTATTCGTTTTATACAATGGAAAAACTGTTGTATTTTTATTGTATTTTCTGCTTCGGGCGTTGACTTCCAAGGCCCTAACTGTTTGATCTGGTGGAGCAACGCCCTAGAGTGAAGCCTGGATTACCCGGAACGAAGAAATGACAATTACTTTCACACTGTTTGCAATTATTCGTTTTTTACGATGGAAAAGCTGTTGTATTTATATTGTATTATATGCCTCTGGCGTTGACTTCTAAGGCCCTAACTATTCGACCTGGTAGAGCAACGCCCTAGAGTGAAGCCTAGGTTGCTCGGAATATAGAAATGACCATAACTTTCACACTGGTAGCAATTATTCGTTTTATACAATGGAAAAACTGTTGTATTTATATTGTATTTTATGCTTCTGGCGTTGATTTCTTAGGCCCTGACTATTCGATCTGGTGGAGCAATGCCTCAGAGTTAAGTCTAGGATGCCCGAAACGCCGAAATGATCATTACATTCACGCTTGTTGCAATTATTCCTGTTATACGTTGAAAAGACCGTTGTATTTTTATTGTATTTTATGCTTCAGGCGTAGGCTTCTAAGGCCGTAGCTATTCGATATAGTGGAGCACCGCCCTAGAGTGAAGCCTAGGTTGCACGGAACGTAGAAATGACCATAACTTTTACACTGGTAGCAATTATTCGTTTTATACCATGGAAAAACTGTTCCATTTGTTTTGTATTTTATGCTTCGGGCGTTGACTTCTAAGGCCCTAACTGTTTGATCTGGTGGAGCAACGCCCTAGAGTGAAGCCTAGGTTGCCCGGAACGTAGAAATGACCATTACTTTCACACTGGTAGCAATTATTCGTTTTATACGATGGAAAAACTGTTGAATTTTTATTGCATTTTATGCTTCGGGCGTTGACTTCTAAGTCCCTAACTCTTCAATCTGTTGGAGCAACGCCCTAGAGTGAAGCCTAGGTTGCCCGGTACGTAGAAGTGACCATCACTATCAAACTCGTTGCAATTATTTGTTTCATACGATGGAAAAACTGTTGTATTTATATTGTATTTTATGCTTCTGGCGTTGACTTCTTAGGCCCTAACTATTTCATCTGGTGGAACAACGCCCTAGGGTGAAGCCTAGGTTGCTCGGAAAGTAGAAATGACCATAGCTTTCACACTGGTAGCAATTATTCGTTTTATACGATGGAAAAACTGTTGTATTTTTATTGCATTTTATGCTTCGGGCGTTGACTTCTAAGTCCCTAACTCTTCAATCTGTTGGAGCAACGCCCTAGAGTGAAGCCTAGGTTGCTCAAAATGTAGAAATGACCATAACTTTCACACTGCTTGCAATTATTCGTTTTATACGATGGAAAAACTGTTGTATTTATATTGTATTTTATGCTTCTGGCGTTCACTTCTTAGGCCCTAACTATTCAATCTGGTGGAACAACGCCCTAGGGTGTAGCCTAGGTTGCCCGGAACGTAGAAATGACCATAACTTTTACACTGGTAGCAATTATTCGTTTTATACAATGGAAAAACTGTTCTTTTTATTTTGTATTTTCTGCTTCGGGCGTGGACTTCTAAGGCCCTAACTGGTTGATCTGGTGGAGCAACGCCCTAGAGTGAAGCCTAGGCTGCCCGGAACGTAGAAATGACCATAACTTTCACACTGGTTGCTATTATTCGTTTTATACGTTGGAAAAACTGTTGTATTTATATTGTATTTTATGCTTCTGGCGTTGACTTCTCAGGCCCTAACTATTCGATCTGGTAGAGCAACGCCGTAGAGAGAAGCCTAGGTTGCCCGGAACGTAGAAATGACCATAACTTTTACACTGGTAGCAATTATTCGTTTTATACAATGGAAAAACTGTTCTATTTATTTTGTATTTAATGCTTCGGGCGTTGACTTCTAAGGCCCTAACTATTCGATCTGGTTGAACAACGCCCTAGGGTGAAGCCAAGGTTGCCCGGAACGTAGAAATGACCATCACTTTCAAACTGGTTGCAATTAATCCTGTTATACGATGGAAAAACTGTTGTATTTTTATTGCATTTTATGCTTCGGGCGCAGACTTCTAAGGCCCTAACTATTCAATCTGTTGGAGCAACGCCCTAGAGTGAAGCCTAGGTTACCCGGAACGTAGAAATGACCATCACTTTCAAACTGGTTGCAATTATTCGTTTTATACGATGGAAAAACTGTTGTATTTATATCGTATTTTATGCTTCTGGCGTTGACTTCTTAGGCCCTAACTAATCGATCTGGTGGAGCAACGCCCTAGAGTGAAGCCTAGGTTGCTCGGAACGTAGAAATGGCCATAACTTTCACACTGGTAGCAATTATTCGTTTTATACATTGGAAAAACTGTTCTATTTATATTGTATTTTATGCTTCTGGCGTTGACTACTTAGGCCCTAACTATTCGATCTTGTGGAACAACGCCCTAGAGTGAAGCCTAGGTTGCCCGGAACGTAGAAATGACCATAACTTTCACACTGGTTATAATTATTTGTCTTATACGATGGAAACGCTGTTGTATTTATATCGTATTTTATGCTTCTGGCGTTGACTTCTGAGGCCCTAACATTTCGATCTGGTGGAGCAACGCCCGACAGTGAAGCCTAGGTTGCCCGGAACGTAGATATGACCATAACCTTCACACAGGTTGCAATTATTCGTTTTATACGGTGTAAAGGTTGTTGTATTTATTTTGTATTTTATTCTTCTGGTGTTGACTTCTTAGGACCTAACTATTCCATCTGGTGGAACAACGCCCTAGGGTGAAGCCTAGGTTCCCCGGAACGTAGAAATGACCATAACTTTTACACTGGCAGCAATTATTCGTTTTATACAATTGAAAAACCGTTCTATTTATTTTGTATTTTATGCTTCGGGCGTTGACTTCTAAGGCGCTAACTGTTTGATCTGGTGGAGCATCGCCCTGGAGTGCAGCCTAGGTTGCCCGGAACGTAGAAGTGACCATAACTTTCACACTGGTTGCTATCATTCGTTTTATAGGATGGAAAAGCTGTTGTATTTATATCGTATTTTATGCTTCTGGCGTTGACTTCTTAGGCCCTAACTATTCGATCTGGTGGAGCAACACCCTAGAGTGAAACCTAGGTTACCCGGAACGTAGAAATGATCATTACTTTCACGCTTGTTGAAATTATTCCTGTTATGCGATGAAAAGACTGTTGTATTTTTATTGTATTTTATGCTTCAGGCGTGGACTTCTGAGGCCGTAGCTATTCGATGTGGTGGAAGAACGCCATACAGTGAAGCCTAGGTTGCCCGGAACGTAGAAATGACCACTACTTTCACACTGTTTGCAATTATTCATTTAATACGATGGAAATGCTGTTGTATTTATATCGTATTTTATGCTTCGGGCGTTGACTTCTTAGGCCCTAACATTTCGATCTGGTGGAGCAACGCCCGACAGTGAAGCCTAGGTTGCCCGGAACGTAGAAATGACCATTACTTTCTTACTGTTTGCAATTATTCCTGTTATGCGATGAAAAGACTGTTGTATTTTTATTGTATTTTATGCTTCAGGCGTGGACTTCTGAGGCCGTAGCTATTCGATGTGGTGGAAGAACGCCATACAGTGAAGCCTAGGTTGCCCGAAGCGTAGAAATGACCACTACTTTCACACTGTTTGCAATTATTCCTTTTATACGATGGAAAAGCTGTTGTATTTATATCGTATTTTATGCTTCTGGCGTTGACTTCTTAGGCCCTAACTATTCGATCTGGTGGAACAACGCCGTAGAGTGAAGCCTAGGTTGCCCGGAACGTAGAAATGACCATTACTTTCACACTGTTTGCAATTATTCGTTTTATACGATGGAAAAACTGTTGTATTTTTATTGCATCTTATGCGTCTGGCGTTCACTTCTTAGGCCCTAACTATTGGATCCGGTGCAACAACGCCCTAGGGTCAGGCCTAGGTTGCCCGGAACGTAGAAATGACCATAGCTTTTACTCTCGTAGCAATTATTCGTTTTATACAATGGAAAAACCGTTCTATTTATTTTGTATTTTATGCTTCGGGCGTTGACTTCTAAGGCACTAACTATTCAATCTGTTGGAGCAAAGCCCTAGGGTGAAGCCTAGGTTGCTCGGGAAGTAGAAATGACCATGTTTCATACTGGTTGCAATTATTCGTTTTATACGATGGAAAAACTGTTGTATTTATATTGTATTTTATGCTTCTGGCGTTGACTTCTTAGGCCCTAATTATTCGATCTGGTGGAACAACGCCGTAGAGTAAAGCCCAGGTTGCGCGGAAGGTAGAAATGACCAGAACTTTCACACTGGTAGCAATTATTCGTTTTATACATTGGAAAAACTGTTCTATTTATATTGTATTTTATGCTTCTGGCGTTGACTACTTAGGCCCTAACTATTCGATCTTGTGGAACAACGCCCTAGAGTGAAGCCTAGGTTGCCTGGAACGTAGAAATGACCATCACTTTCACACGGGTTGCAATTATTCGTTTTATACGATGGAAAAACTGTTGCATCTTCATCGTATTTTATGCTTCTGGCGTTGACTTCTTAGGCCCTAACTATTCGATCTTGTGGAACAACGCCCTAGAGTGAAGCCTAGGTTGCCCGGAACGTAGAAATGACCATAACTTTCACACTGGTTATAATTATTTGTTTTATACGATGGAAACGCTGTTGTATTTATATCGTATTTTATGCTTCTGGCGTTGACTTCTGAGGCCCTAACATTTCGATCTGGTGGAGCAACGCCCGACAGTGAAGCCTAGGTTGCCCGGAACGTAGATATGACCATAACCTTCACACAGGTTGCAATTATTCGTTTTATACGCTGTAAAGGCTGTTGTATTTATTTTGTATTTTATTCTTCTGGTGTTGACTTCTTAGGACCTAACTATTCCATCTGGTGGAACAACGCCCTAGGGTGAAGCCTAGGTTGCCTGGAACGTAGAAATGACCATAACTTTTACACTGGCAGCAATTATTCGTTTTATACAATGGAAAAACCGTTCTATTTATTTTGTATTTTATGCTTCGGGCGTTGACTTCTAAGGCGCTAACTGTTTGATCTGGTGGAGCATCGCCCTGGAGTGAAGCCTAGGTTGCCCGGAACGTAGAAATGACCATTACTTTCACACTGTTTGCAATTATTCGTTTTATACGATGCAAAAACTGTTGTATTTTTATTGCATCTTATGCGTCTGGCGTTCACTTCTTAGGCCCTAACTATTGGATCCTGTGCAACAACGCCCTAGGGTCAGGCCTAGGTTGCCCGGAACGTAGAAATGACCATAGCTTTTACTCTCGTAGCAATTATTCGTTTTATACAATGGAAAAACCGTTCTATTTATTTTGTATTTTATGCTTCGGGCGTTGACTTCTAAGGACCTAACTATTCGATCTGGTGGAGCAACGCCCTAGAGTGAAGCCTAGGTTGCTCGGAATGTAGAAATGACCACTACTATCACACTGGTTGCAAATTATTCCTGCTATACGATGGAAAACCTGTTGTATATTTATTGCATTTTATGCTTCGGGCATTGACTTCTAAGGCCCTAACTATACGATCTGGTGGAGCAACGCCCTAGAGTGAAGCCTAGGTTGCCCGGTACGTAGAAATGACCATCACTATCATACTGGTTGCAATTATTTGTTTTATACGATGGAAAAGCTGTTGTATTTATATCGTATTTTATGCTTCTGGCGTTGACTACTTAGGCCCTAACTATTCGATCTTGTGGGACAACGCCCTAGAGTGAAGCCTAGGTTGCCCGGAACGTAGAAATAACCATTACTTTCACACTGTTTGCAATTATTCCTTTTATACGATGGAACAGCTGTTGTATTTATATCGTATTTTATGCTTCTGGCGTTGACTTCTAAGGTCCTAACTATTCGATCTGGTGGAGCAACGCCCTAGAGTAAAGCCTAGGTTGCTCGGAATGTAGAAATGACCATAAGTTGCATACTGGTTGCAATTATTCGTTTTATACGATGGAAAAACTGTTGTATTTATATTGTATTTTATGCTTCTGGGGTTGACTTCTAAGGCCCTAAATATTCGATCTGGTGGAGCAATGCCTCAGAATTAAGTCTAGGATGCCCGAAACGCCGAAATGATCATTACTTTCACGCTTGTTGCAATTATTCCTGTTATACGATGAAAAGACTGTTGTATTTTTATTGTATTTTATGCTTCAGGCGTGGACTTCTGAGGCCGTAGCTATTCGATGTGGTGGAAGAACGCCATACAGTGAAGCCTAGGTTGCCCGGAACGTAGAAATGACCACTACTTTCACACTGTTTGCAATTATTCATTTAATACGATGGAAATGCTGTTGTATTTATATCGTATTTTATGCTTCGGGCGTTGACTTCTTAGGCCCTAACATTTCGATCTGGTGGAGCAACGCCCGACAGTGAAGCCTAGGTTGCCCGGAACGTAGATATGACCATAACCTTCACACAGGTTGCAATTATTCGTTTTATACGGTGTAAAGGCTGTTGTATTTATTTTGTATTTTATTCTTCTGGTATTGACTTCTTAGGCCCTGACTATTCGATCTGGTTTAACAACGCCGTACAGTGAAGCCTAGGTTGCCCGAACGTGGAAATGACCATAACTTTCACACTGGTTGCTATTATTCCTTTTATACGATGGAAAAGCTGTTAAATTTATATTGCATTTTATGCTTCTGGCATTGAATTCTCAGTCCCTAGCAATTCCATCTGGCGGAGCAACACCCTAGAGTGACGCCTAGGTTGCCCGGAACGTAGAAGTGACCATTACTTCCACACTGTTTGCAAATATACATTATATACGATGGAAAAGCTGTTGTACTTATATTGTAATTTATGTTTCTGGCGTTGACTTCTTAGGCCCTAACTATTTGATCTGGTGGAGCACCGCCCTAGAGTGAAGCCTAGGTTGCCCGGAACGTAGAACATACCATTGCCTTCACACTGGTTGCAATTATTCCTGTTATACGATGGAAAAACTGTTGCACCTTTATTCTATTTTAGCTTCTGGCGTTGACTTCATAGGCCCTAACTATTCGATCTGGTGGAGCAACGTCCTAGAGTGAAGTCTAGGTTGACCGGAACGAAGAAATGACCATAACATTCACACTGGTTGCCATTAATCGTTTTCTACGATGGAAAAGCTGTTGTATTTATATCGTATTTTATGCTTCTGGCGTTGACTTCTTAGGCCCTAACTAATCGATCTGGTGGAGCAACGCCCTAGAGTGAAGCCTAGGTTGCTCGGAACGTAGAAATGGCCATTACCTTCACACTGTTTGCAATCATTCGTTTTATACGATGGCAAAGCTGTTGTACTTATATTGTATTTTATGCTTCGGGCGTTGACTTCTAAGGCCCTAGCTATTCGATCTGGTGGAGCAACGCCCTAGTGTGAAGCCTAGGTTACCCGGAATGTAGAAATGTCCATAACTTACACACTGGTAGCAATTATTCGTTTTATACGATGGAAAAACTGTTCTATTTATTTTGTATTTTATGCCTCGGGCGTTGACTTCCAAGGCCCTAACCATTCGATCAGGTGGAGCAACGCCCTAGAGTGCAGCCTAGGTTGCCCGGAACGTAGAAATGACCATCACTTTCAAACTGGTTGCAATTAATCCTGTTATACGATGGAAAAACTGTTGTATTTTTATTGCATTTTATGCTTCGGGCGCTTACTTCTAAGGCCCTAACTATTCAATCTGTTGGAGCAACGCCCTAGAGTGAAGCCTAGGTTACCCGGAACGTAGAAATGACCATCACTTTCAAACTGGTTGCAATTATTCGCTTTATACGATGGAAAAACTGTTGTATTTATATCGTATTCTATGCTTCTGGCGTTGACTTCTTAGGCCCTAACTATTCCATCTGGTGGAACAACGCCCTGGGGTGAAGCCTAGGTTGCCCGGAAAGTAGAAATGACCATAACTTGCACACTGGTAGCAATTATTCGTTTTATACGATGGAAAAACTGTTCTATTTATTTTGTATTTTATGCCTCGGGCGTTGACTTCTAAGGCCCTAACTATTCGATCTGGTAGTGCAACGCCCTAGAGTGCAGCCTAGGTTGCCCGGAACGTAGAAATGACCATAACTTTCACACTGGTTGCTATCATTCGTTTTATAGGATGGAAAAGCTGTTGTATTTATATCGTATTTTATGCTTCTGGCGTTGACTTCTTAGGCCCTAACTATTCGATCTGGCGGAGCAACGCCCTAGAGTGAAACCTAGGTTACCCGGAACGTAGAAATGATCATTACTTTCACGCTTGTTGCAATTATTCCTGTTATGCGATGAAAAGACTGTTGTATTTTTATTGTATTTTATGCTTCAGGCGTGGACTTCTGAGGCCGTAGCTATTCGATGTGGTGGAAGAACGCCATACAGTGACGCCTAGGTTGCCCGGAACGTAGAAATGACCACTACTTTCACAAGGTTTGCAATTATTCATTTAATACGATGGAAGTGCTGTTGTATTTATATCGTATTTTATGCTTCGGGCGTTGACTTCTTAGGCCCTAACATTTCGATCTGGTGGAGCAACACCCGACAGTGAAGCCTAGGTTGCCCGGAACGTAGAAATGACCGTTACTTTCACACTGTTTGCAATTATTCCTGTTATGCGATGAAAAGACTGTTGTATTTTTATTGTATTTTATGCTTCAGGCGTGGACTTCTAAGGCCGTAGCTATTCGATGTGGTGGAAGAACGCCATACAGTGAAGCCTAGGCTGCCCGGAGCGTAGAAATGACCACTACTTTCACACTGTTTGCAATTATTCCTTTTATACAATGGAAAAGCTGTTGTATTTATATCGTATTTTATGCTTCTGGCGTTGACTTCTTAGGCCCTAACTATTCGATCTGGTGGAACAACGCCGTAGAGTGAAGCCTAGGTTGCCAGGAACGTAGAAATGACCATTACTTTCACACTGTTTGCAATTATTCGTTTTATACGATGGAAAAACTGTTCTATTTATTTTGTATTTTACGCTTCGGGCGTTGACTTCTAAGGCCCTAACTATTCGATCTGGTGGAAAAACGCCGTAGAGTGAACCCTAGGTTGCCCGGAACGTAGAAATGACCATAACTTTCACACTGGTTACCATTATTCGTTTTATATGATGGAAAAGCTGTTGTATTTATATCGTATTTTATGCTTCTGGCATTGACTTTGAAGGCCCTAACTATTCGATCTGGTGGAGCAACGCCCTAGAGTGAAACCTAGGTTACCCGGAACGTAGAAATGATCATTACTTTCACGCTTGTTGCAATTATTCCTGTTATGCGATGAAAAGACTGTTGTATTTTTATTGTATTTTATGCTTCAGGCGTGGACTTCTGAGGCCGCAGCTATTCGATGTGGTGGAAGATCGCCATACAGTGAAGCATAGGTTGCCCGGAACGTAGAAATGACCACTACTTTCACACTGTTTGCAATTATTCATTTAATACGATGGAAATGCTGTTGTATTTATATCGTATTTTATGCTTCGGGCGTTGACTTCTTAGGCCCTAACATTTCGATCTGGTGGAGCAACGCACGACAGTGAAGCCTAGGTTGCCCGGAACGTAGAAATGACCATTACTTTCACACTGTTTGCAATTATTCCTGTTATGCGATGAAAAGACTGTTGTATTTTTATTGTATTTTATGCTTCAGGCGTGGACTTCTGAGGCCGTAGCTATTCGATGTGGTGGAAGAACGCCATACAGTGAAGCCTAGGTTGCCCGGAGCGTAGAAATGACCACTACTTCCACACTGTTTGCAAATATACATTATATACGATGGAAAAGCTGTTGTACTTATATTGTAATTTATGTTTCTGGCGTTGACTTCTTAGGCCCTAACTATTTGATCTGGTGGAGCACCGCCCTAGAGTGAAGCCTAGGTTGCCCGGAACGTAGAACATACCATTGCCTTCACACTGGTTGCAATTATTCCTGTTATACGATGGAAAAACTGTTGCACCTTTATTCTATTTTAGCTTCTGGCGTTGACTTCATAGGCACTAACTATTCGATCTGGTGGAGCAACGTCCTAGAGTGAAGTCTAGGTTGACCGGAACGAAGAAATGACCATAACATTCACACTGGTTGCCATTAATCGTTTTCTACGATGGAAAAGCTGTTGTATTTATATCGTATTTTATGCTTCTGGCGTTGCCTTCTTAGGCCCTAACTAATCGATCTGGTGGAGCAACGCCCTAGAGTGAAGCCTAGGTTGCTCGGAACGTAGAAATGGCCATTACCTTCACACTGTTTGCAATCATTCGTTTTATACGATGGCAAAGCTGTTGTACTTATATTGTATTTTATGCTTCGGGCGTTGACTTCTAAGGCCCTAGCTATTCGATCTGGTGGAGCAACGCCCTAGAGTCAAGCCTAGGCTGCCCGGGAAGTAGAAATGACCATAACTTTCACACTGGTTGCAATTATTCGTTCTATACGATGGAAAAACTGTTGTATTTATATTGTATTTTATGCTTCTGGCGTTGACTTCTAAGGACCTAACTATTCGATCTGGTGGAGCAACGCCCTAGAGTGAAGCCTAGGTTGCCCGGTACGTAGAAATGACCATCACTATCAAACTGGTTGCAATTATTTGTTTTATACGATGGAAAAGCTGTTGTATTTATATCGTATTTTATGCTTCTGGCGTTGACTTCTTGGGCCCTAACTATTCCTTCTGGTGGAACAACGCCCTAGGGTGAAGTCTAGGTTGCCCGGAAAGTAGAAATGACCATAACTTTCACACTGGTAGCAATTATTCGTTTTATACGATGGAAAAACTGTTCTATTTATCTTATACTTTATGCCTCGGGCGTTGACTTCTAAGGCCCTAACTATTCGATCTGGTGGAGCAACGCCCTAGAGTGAAGCCTAGGTTGCCCGGTACGTAGAAATGACCATCACTATCAAACTGGTTGCAATTATTTGTTTTATACGATGGAAAAGCTGTTGTATTTATATCGTATTTTATGCTTCTGGCGTTGACTTCTTGGGCCCTAACTATTCCATCTGGTGGAACAACGCCCTAGTGTGAAGCCTAGGTTGCCCGGAAAGCAGAAATGACCATAACTTTCATACTGGTTGCAATTATTCGTTTTATATGGTGGAAAAACTGTAGTATTTATATTGTATTTTATGCTTCTGACGTTGACTTCAGAGGCCGTTGCTATTCGATGTGGTGGAAGATCGCCATAGAGGGAAGCCTAGGTAGCTCGGATCGTAGAAATGACCATAACTTTCACACTGGTTGCTATCATTCGTTTTATAGGATGGAAAAACTGTTTTATTTATTTTGTATTTTACGCTTCGGGCGTTGACTTCTAAGGCCCTAACTATTCGATCTGGTGGAGCAACGCCCTAGAGTGCAGCCTAGGTTGCCCGGAACGTCGAAGTGACCATAACTTTCACACTGGTTGCTATCATTCGTTTTATATGGTGGAAAAGCTGTTGTATTTATATCGTATTTTATGCTTCTGGCGTTCACTTCTTAGGCCCTAACTATTCGATCTGGTAGTACAACGCCCTAGGGTGAAGCCTAGGTTGCCCGGAACGTAGAAATGACCATAACTTTTACACTGGCAGCAATTATTCGTTTTATACAATGGAAAAACCGTTCTATTTATTTTGTATTTTATGCTTCGGGCGTTGACGTCTAAGGCCCCAACTGTTTGATCTGGTGGAGCATCGCCGTAGAGTGAAGCCTAGGTTGCCCGGAACGCAGAAATGACCATAACTTTCACACTGGTTGCTATTATTCGTTGTATACGATGGAAAAACTGTTATATTTATATTGTATTTAAGCTTCTGGCGTTGACTTCAGAGGCCGTTGCTATTCGATGTGGTGGAGGATCGCCATAGAGGGAAGCCTAGGTAGCCCGGATCGTAGAAATGTCCATATCCTTCACACTGTTTTCAATTTTTCGTTTTATACGATGGAAAAACTGTTTTATTTATTTTGTATTTTACGCTTCGGGCGTTGACTTCTAAGGCCCTAACTATTCGATCTGGTGGAAAAACGCCGTAGAGTGAAGCCTAGGTTGCCCGGAACGTAGAAATGACCATAACTTTCACACTGGTTACCATTATTCGTTTTATATGATGGAAAAGCTGTTGTATTTATATCGTATTTTATGCTTCTGGCATTGACTTTGAAGGCCCTAACTATTCGATCTGGTGGAGCAACGCCCTAGAGTGAAACCTAGGTTACCCGGAACGTAGAAATGATCATTACTTTCACGCTTGTTGCAATTATTCCTGTTATGCGATGAAAAGACTGTTGTATTTTTATTGTATTTTATGCTTCAGGCGTGGACTTCTGAGGCCGCAGCTATTCGATGTGGTGGAAGATCGCCATACAGTGAAGCATAGGTTGCCCGGAACGTAGAAATGACCACTACTTTCACACTGTTTGCAATTATTCATTTAATACGATGGAAATGCTGTTGTATTTATATCGTATTTTATGCTTCGGGCGTTGACTTCTTAGGCCCTAACATTTCGATCTGGTGGATCAACGCCCGACAGTGAAGCCTAGGTTGCCCGGAACGTAGAAATGACCATTACTTTCACACTGTTTGCAATTATTCCTGTTATGCGATGAAAAGACTGTTGTATTTTTATTGTATTTTATGCTTCAGGCGTGGACTTCTGAGGCCGTAGCTATTCGATGTGGTGGAAGAACGCCATACAGTGAAGCCTAGGTTGCCCGGAGCGTAGAAATGACCACTACTTTCACACTGTTTGCAATTATTCCTTTTATACGATGGAAAAGCTGTTGTATTTATATCGTATTTTATGCTTCTGGCGTTGACTTCTTAGGCCCTAACTATTCGATCTGGTGGAAAAACGCCGTAGAGTGAAGCCTAGGTTGCCCGGAACGTAGAAATGACCATAACTTTCACACTGGTTACCATTATTCGTTTTATATGATGGAAAAGCTGTTGTATTTATATCATATTTTATGCTTCTGGCATTGACTTTGAAGGCCGTAGCTATTAGATGTGGTGGAGCAACGCCCTAGAGTGTCGCATGGGTTGCCCGGAACGTAGAAATGACCATTACTTTCACAATGTTTGCAAATATTCATTTTATACGATGGAAAAACTGTTGTACTTATATTGTATTTTATTCTTCTGGCGTTGAATTCTAAGTCCCTAGCTACTCTATCTGGTCGAGTAACGCCCCACAGTGATACCTAGGTTACCCGGAACGTAGACATGACCATTACTTTCACACTGGTTGCAGTTATCCGTTTTATACAATGGAATAACCGATCTATGTATTTTGCATTTTATGCTTCGGGCGTTGACTTCTAAGGACCTAACTATTCGATCTGGTGGAGCAACGCCCTAGAGTGAAGCCTAGGCTGCCCGGGAAGTAGAAATGACCATAACTTTCACACTGGTTGCTATTATTCGATTTATACGATGGAAAAGCTGTTATATTTATATTGCATATTATGCTTCTGGCATTGAATTCAATGTCCCTAGCTATTCCATCTGGTGGAGCAACACCCTAGCGTGATGCCTAGGTTGCCCGGAACGTTGAAATGACCATAATTTTCACACTGGTTGCTATTATTCCTTTTATACGATGGAAAAGCTGTTAAATTTATATTGCATTTTATGCTTCTGGCATTGAATTCTCAGTCCCTAGCAATTCCATCTGGCGGAGCAACACCCTAGAGTGACGCCTAGGTTGCCCGGAACGTAGAAGTGACCATTACTTCCACACTGTTTGCAAATATACATTATATAGGATGGAAAAGCTGTTGTACTTAAATTGTAATTTATGTTTCTGGCGTTGACTTCTTAGGCCCTAACTATTTGATCTGGTGGAGCACCGCCCTAGGGTGAAGCCTAGGTTGCCCGGAACGTAGAACATACCATTGCCTTCACAATGGTTGCAATTATTCCTGTTATACGATGGAAAAGCTGTTATATTTATATTGCATATTATGCTTCTGGCATTGAATTCAATGTCCCTAGCTATTCCATCTGGTGGAGCAACACCCTAGCGTGATGCCTAGGTTGCCCGGAACGTTGAAATGACCATAACTTTCACACTGGCTGCTATTATTCCTTTTATACGATGGAAAAGCTGTTAAATTTATATTGCATTTTATGCTTCTGGCATTGAATTCTCAGTCCCTAGCAATTCCATCTGGCGGAGCAACACCCTAGAGTGACGCCTAGGTTGCCCGGAACGTAGAAGTGACCATTACTTCCACACTGTTTGCAAATATACATTATATACGATGGAAAAGCTGTTGTACTTATATTGTAATTTATGTTTCTGGCGTTGACTTCTTAGGCCCTAACTATTTGATCTGGTGGAGCACCGCCCTAGAGTGAAGCCTAGGTTGCCCGGAACGTAGAACATACCATTGCCTTCACACTGGTTGCAATTATTCCTGTTATACGATGGAAAAACTGTTGCACCTTTATTCTATTTTAGCTTCTGGCGTTGACTTCATAGGCACTAACTATTCGATCTGGTGGAGCAACGTCCTAGAGTGAAGTCTAGGTTGACCGGAACGAAGAAATGACCATAACATTCACACTGGTTGCCATTAATCGTTTTCTACGATGGAAAAGCTGTTGTATTTATATCGTATTTTATGCTTCTGGCGTTGCCTTCTTAGGCCCTAACTAATCGATCTGGTGGAGCAACGCCCTAGAGTGAAGCCTAGGTTGCTCGGAACGTAGAAATGGCCATTACCTTCACACTGTTTGCAATCATTCGTTTTATACGATGGCAAAGCTGTTGTACTTATATTGTATTTTATGCTTCGGGCGTTGACTTCTAAGGCCCTAGCTATTCGATCTGGTGGAGCAACGCCCTAGTGTGAAGCCTAGGTTACCCGGAACGTAGAAATGTCCATAACTTACACACTGGTAGCAATTATTCGTTTTATATAATGGAAAAACTGTTCTATTTATTTTGTATTTTATGCCTCGGGCGTTGACTTCCAAGGCCCTAACCATTCGATCAGGTGGAGCAACGCCCTAGAGTGCAGCCTAGGTTGCCCGGAACGTAGAAATGACCATAACTTTCACACTGGCAGCAATTATTCGTTTTATACAATGGAAAAACCGTTCTATTGATTTTGTATTTTATGCTTAGGGCGTTGACTTCCAAGGCCCTAGCTATTCGATCTGGTTGAACAACGCCCTAGGGTGAAGCCAAGGTTGCCCGGAACGTAGAAATGACCATCACTTTCAAACTGGTTGCAATTAATCCTGTTATACGATGGAAAAACTCTTGTATTTTTATTGCATTTTATGCTTCGGGCGCTGACTTCTAAGGCCCTAACTATTCAATCTGTTGGAGCAACGCCCTAGAGTGAAGCCTAGGTTACCCGGAACGTAGAAATGACCATCACCTTCAAACTGGTTGCAATTATTCGTTTTATACGATGGAAAAACTGTTGTATTTATATTGTATTTTATGCTTCTGGCGTTGACTTCTAAGGACCTAACTATTCGATCTGGTGGAGCAACGCCCTAGAGTGAAGCCTAGGTTGCCCGGTACGTAGAAATGACCATCACTATCAAACTGGTTGCAATTATTTGTTTTATACGATGGAAAAGCTGTTGTATTTATATCGTATTTTATGCTTCTGGCGTTGACTTCTTGGGCCCTAACTATTCCATCTGGTGGAACAACGCCCTAGGGTAAAGCCAAGATTGCGCGGAACGTAGAAATGACCATAACTTTCACACTGGTTGCTATCATTCATTTTATATGATGGAAAAACTGTTGTATTTATATTGTATTTTATGGTTCTGGCGTTGACTTTATAGGCCGTAACTATTCGATCTGGTGGAGCAACGCCCTGGAGTGAAACCTAGGTTGCCCGGAACGTAGAAATGACCATAACTTTCACACAGGTAGCAATTATTCGTTTTATACGATGGAAAAACTGTTCTATTTATTTTGTACTTTATGCTTCGGGCGTTGACTTCTAAGGCCCTAACTATTCCTTCTGGTGGAACAACGCCCTAGGGTGAAGTCTAGGTTGCCCGGAAAGTAGAAATGACCATAACTTTCACACTGGTAGCAATTATTCGTTTTATATGGTGGAAAAACTGTAGTATTTATATTGTATTTTATGCTTCTGGCGTTGACTTCTAAGGCCCTAACTATTCGATCAGGTGGAGCAACGCCCTAGAGTGAAGCCTAGGTTGCTCGAAATGTAGAAAGGACCATAACTTTCACACTGGTTGCAATTATTCGTTTTATACGATGGAAAAGCTGTTGTATTTATATCGTATTTTATGCTTCTGGCGTTGACTTCTTAGGCCCTAACTATTCCATCTGGTGGAACAACGCCCTAGTGTGAAGCCTAGGTTGCCCGGAAAGCAGAAATGACCATAACTTTCATACTGGTTGCAATTATTCGTTTTATATGGTGGAAAAACTGTAGTATTTATATTGTATTTTATGCTTCTGGCGTTGACTTCTAAGGCCCTAACTATTCGATCAGGTGGAGCAACGCCCTAGAGTGAAGCCTAGGTTGCTCGAAATGTAGAAAGGACCATAACTTTCACACTGGTTGCAATTATTCGTTTTATACGATGGAAAAGCTGTTGTATTTATATCGTATTTTATGCTTCTGGCGTTGACTTCTTAGGCCCTAACCATTCCATCTGGTGGAACAACGCCCTAGGGTAAAGCCAAGATTACGCGGAACGTAGAAATGACCATAACTTTCACACTGGTTGCTATCATTCGTTTTATAGGATGGAAAAGCTGTTGTATTTATATCATATTTTATGCTTCTGGCTTTGACTTCTGAGGCCGTTGCTATTCGATGTGGTGGAAGATCGCCATAGAGGGAAGCCTAGGTAGCCCGGATCGTAGTAATGTCCATATCTTTCACACTGATTTCAATTTTTCGTTTTATACGATGGAAAAACTGTTTTATTTATTTTGTATTTTACGCTTCGGGCGTTGACTTCTAAGGCCCTAACTATTCGATCTGGTGGAGCAACGCCCTAGAGTGCAGCCTAGGTTGCCCGGAACGTCGAAATGACCATAACTTTCACACTGGTTGCTATCATTCGTTTTATATGGTGGAAAAGCTGTTGTATTTATATCGTATTTTATGCTTCTGGCGTTCACTTCTTAGGCCCTAACTATTCGATCTGGTAGTACAACGCCCTAGGGTGAAGCCTAGGTTGCCCGGAACGTAGAAATGACCATAACTTTTACACTGGCAGCAATTATTCGTCTTATACAATGGAAAAACCGTTCTATTTATTTTGTATTTTATGCTTCGGGCGTTGACGTCTAAGGCCCCAACTGTTTGATCTGGTGGAGCATCGCCGTAGAGTGAAGCCTAGGTTGCCCGGAACGTAGAAATGACCATAACTTTCACACTCTTTGCTATTATTCGTTGTATACGATGGAAAAACTGTTATATTTATATTGTATTTAAGCTTCTGGCGTTGACTTCAGAGGCCGTTGCTATTCGATGTGGTGGAAGATCGCCATAGAGGGAAGCCTAGGTAGCTCGGATCGTAGAAATGACCATAACTTTCACACTGGTTGCTATCATTCGTTTTATAGGATGGAAAAGCTGTTGTATTTATATCGTATTTTATGCTTCTGGCGTTGACTTCTTAGGCCCTAACTATTCGATCTGGTGGAGCGACGCCCTAGAGTGAAACCTAGGTTACCCGGAACGTAGAAATGACAATTACTTTCATACTGTTTGCAGATATTCCTGTTATACGATGAAAAAACTTTTGCATCTTTATAGTATTTTATGCTTCTGGCGTTGACTTCTAAGGCCCTAGCTATTCGATTTGGTGGAGCACCGCCCTAGAGTGAAGCCTAGGTTGCCCGGAAAGTAGAAATGACCATAACTTCCACACTGGTTGCAATTATTCGTTTTATACGATGGAAAAGCTGTTGTATTTATATCGTTTTTTATGCCTCTGGCGTTGACTTCTTAGGCCCTAACTATTCCATCTGGTGGAACAACGCCCTAGGGTAAAGCCCAGATTGCGCGGGACGTAGAAATGACCATAACTTTCACACTGGTAGCAATTTTTCGTTTTAAACGATGGAAAAACTGTTTTATTTATTTTGTATTTTATGCTTCGGGCGTTGACGTCTAAGGCCCTAACTGTTTGATCTGGTGGAGCATCGCCGTAGAGTGAAGCCTAGGTTGCCCGGAACGTAGAAATGACCATAACTTTCATACTGGTTGCTATTATTCGTTGTATACGATGGAAAAACTGTTATATTTATATTGTATTTAAGCTTCTGGCGTTGACTTCAGAGGCCGTTGCTATTCGATGTGGTGGAGGATCGCCATAGAGGGAAGCCTAGGTAGCCCGGATCGTAGAAATGTCCATATCCTTCACACTGTTTTCAATTTTTCGTTTTATACGATGGAAAAACTGTTTTATTTATTTTGTATTTTACGCTTCGGGCGTTGACTTCTAAGGCCCTAACTATTCGATCTGGTGGAAAAACGCCGTAGAGTGAACCCTAGGTTGCCCGGAACGTAGAAATGACCATAACTTTCACACTGGTTACCATTATTCGTTTTATATGATGGAAAAGCTGTTGTATTTATATCGTATTTTATGCTTCTGGCATTGACTTTGAAGGCCCTAACTATTCGATCTGGTGGAGCAACGCCCTAGAGTGAAACCTAGGTTACCCGGAACGTAGAAATGATCATTACTTTCACGCTTGTTGCAATTATTCCTGTTATGCGATGAAAAGACTGTTGTATTTTTATTGTATGTTATGCTTCAGGCGTGGACTTCTGAGGCCGCAGCTATTCGATGTGGTGGAAGATCGCCATACAGTGAAGCATAGGTTGCCCGGAACGTAGAAATGACCACTACTTTCACACTGTTTGCAATTATTCATTTAATACGATGGAAATGCTGTTGTATTTATATCGTATTTTATGCTTCGGGCGTTGACTTCTTAGGCCCTAACATTTCGATCTGGTGGAGCAACGCACGACAGTGAAGCCTAGGTTGCCCGGAACGTAGAAATGACCATTACTTTCACACTGTTTGCAATTATTCCTGTTATGCGATGAAAAGACTGTTGTATTTTTATTGTATTTTATGCTTCAGGCGTGGACTTCTGAGGCCGTAGCTATTCGATGTGGTGGAAGAACGCCATACAGTGAAGCCTAGGTTGCCCGGAGCGTAGAAATCACCACTACTTCCACACTGTTTGCAAATATACATTATATACGATGGAAAAGCTGTTGTACTTATATTGTAATTTATGTTTCTGGCGTTGACTTCTTAGGCCCTAACTATTTGATCTGGTGGAGCACCGCCCTAGAGTGAAGCCTAGGTTGCCCGGAACGTAGAACATACCATTGCCTTCACACTGGTTGCAATTATTCCTGTTATACGATGGAAAAACTGTTGCACCTTTATTCTATTTTAGCTTCTGGCGTTGACTTCATAGGCACTAACTATTCGATCTGGTGGAGCAACGTCCTAGAGTGAAGTCTAGGTTGACCGGAACGAAGAAATGACCATAACATTCACACTGGTTGCCATTAATCGTTTTCTACGATGGAAAAGCTGTTGTATTTATATCGTATTTTATGCTTCTGGCGTTGCCTTCTTAGGCCCTAACTAATCGATCTGGTGGAGCAACGCCCTAGAGTGAAGCCTAGGTTGCTCGGAACGTAGAAATGGCCATTACCTTCACACTGTTTGCAATCATTCGTTTTATACGATGGCAAAGCTGTTGTACTTATATTGTATTTTATGCTTCGGGCGTTGACTTCTAAGGCCCTAGCTATTCGATCTGGTGGAGCAACGCCCTAGAGTCAAGCCTAGGCTGCCCGGGAAGTAGAAATGACCATAACTTTCACACTGGTTGCAATTATTCGTTCTATACGATGGAAAAACTGTTGTATTTATATTGTATTTTATGCTTCTGGCGTTGACTTCTAAGGACCTAACTATTCGATCTGGTGGAGCAACGCCCTAGAGTGAAGCCTAGGTTGCCCGGTACGTAGAAATGACCATCACTATCAAACTGGTTGCAATTATTTGTTTTATACGATGGAAAAGCTGTTGTATTTATATCGTATTTTATGCTTCTGGCGTTGACTTCTTGGGCCCTAACTATTCCTTCTGGTGGAACAACGCCCTAGGGTGAAGTCTAGGTTGCCCGGAAAGTAGAAATGACCATAACTTTCACACTGGTAGCAATTATTCGTTTTATACGATGGAAAAACTGTTCTATTTATCTTATACTTTATGCCTCGGGCGTTGACTTCTAAGGCCCTAACTATTCGATCTGGTGGAGCAACGCCCTAGAGTGAAGCCTAGGTTGCCCGGTACGTAGAAATGACCATCACTATCAAACTGGTTGCAATTATTTGTTTTATACGATGGAAAAGCTGTTGTATTTATATCGTATTTTATGCTTCTGGCGTTGACTTCTTGGGCCCTAACTATTCCATCTGGTGGAACAACGCCCTAGTGTGAAGCCTAGGTTGCCCGGAAAGCAGAAATGACCATAACTTTCATACTGGTTGCAATTATTCGTTTTATATGGTGGAAAAACTGTAGTATTTATATTGTATTTTATGCTTCTGGCGTTGACTTCAGAGGCCGTTGCTATTCGATGTGGTGGAAGATCGCCATAGAGGGAAGCCTAGGTAGCTCGGATCGTAGAAATGACCATAACTTTCACACTGGTTGCTATCATTCGTTTTATAGGATGGAAAAACTGTTTTATTTATTTTGTATTTTACGCTTCGGGCGTTGACTTCTAAGGCCCTAACTATTCGATCTGGTGGAGCAACGCCCTAGAGTGCAGCCTAGGTTGCCCGGAACGTCGAAGTGACCATAACTTTCACACTGGTTGCTATCATTCGTTTTATATGGTGGAAAAGCTGTTGTATTTATATCGTATTTTATGCTTCTGGCGTTCACTTCTTAGGCCCTAACTATTCGATCTGGTAGTACAACGCCCTAGGGTGAAGCCTAGGTTGCCCGGAACGTAGAAATGACCATAACTTTTACACTGGCAGCAATTATTCGTTTTATACAATGGAAAAACCGTTCTATTTATTTTGTATTTTATGCTTCGGGCGTTGACGTCTAAGGCCCCAACTGTTTGATCTGGTGGAGCATCGCCGTAGAGTGAAGCCTAGGTTGCCCGGAACGCAGAAATGACCATAACTTTCACACTGGTTGCTATTATTCGTTGTATACGATGGAAAAACTGTTATATTTATATTGTATTTAAGCTTCTGGCGTTGACTTCAGAGGCCGTTGCTATTCGATGTGGTGGAGGATCGCCATAGAGGGAAGCCTAGGTAGCCCGGATCGTAGAAATGTCCATATCCTTCACACTGTTTTCAATTTATCGTTTTATACGATGGAAAAACTGTTTTATTTATTTTGTATTTTACGCTTCGGGCGTTGACTTCTAAGGCCCTAACTATTCGATCTGGTGGAAAAACGCCGTAGAGTGAAGCCTAGGTTGCCCGGAACGTAGAAATGACCATAACTTTCACACTGGTTACCATTATTCGTTTTATATGATGGAAAAGCTGTTGTATTTATATCGTATTTTATGCTTCTGGCATTGACTTTGAAGGCCCTAACTATTCGATCTGGTGGAGCAACGCCCTAGAGTGAAACCTAGGTTACCCGGAACGTAGAAATGATCATTACTTTCACGCTTGTTGCAATTATTCCTGTTATGCGATGAAAAGACTGTTGTATTTTTATTGTATTTTATGCTTCAGGCGTGGACTTCTGAGGCCGCAGCTATTCGATGTGGTGGAAGATCGCCATACAGTGAAGCATAGGTTGCCCGGAACGTAGAAATGACCACTACTTTCACACTGTTTGCAATTATTCATTTAATACGATGGAAATGCTGTTGTATTTATATCGTATTTTATGCTTCGGGCGTTGACTTCTTAGGCCCTAACATTTCGATCTGGTGGATCAACGCCCGACAGTGAAGCCTAGGTTGCCCGGAACGTAGAAATGACCATTACTTTCACACTGTTTGCAATTATTCCTGTTATGCGATGAAAAGACTGTTGTATTTTTATTGTATTTTATGCTTCAGGCGTGGACTTCTGAGGCCGTAGCTATTCGATGTGGTGGAAGAACGCCATACAGTGAAGCCTAGGTTGCCCGGAGCGTAGAAATGACCACTACTTTCACACTGTTTGCAATTATTCCTTTTATACGATGGAAAAGCTGTTGTATTTATATCGTATTTTATGCTTCTGGCGTTGACTTCTTAGGCCCTAACTATTCGATCTGGTGGAAAAACGCCGTAGAGTGAAGCCTAGGTTGCCCGGAACGTAGAAATGACCATAACTTTCACACTGGTTACCATTATTCGTTTTATATGATGGAAAAGCTGTTGTATTTATATCGTATTTTATGCTTCTGGCATTGACTTTGAAGGCCGTAGCTATTAGATGTGGTGGAGCAACGCCCTAGAGTGTCGCATGGGTTGCCCGGAACGTAGAAATGACCATTACTTTCACAATGTTTGCAAATATTCATTTTATACGATGGAAAAACTGTTGTACTTATATTGTATTTTATTCTTCTGGCGTTGAATTCTAAGTCCCTAGCTACTCTATCTGGTCGAGTAACGCCCCACAGTGATACCTAGGTTACCCGGAACGTAGACATGACCATTACTTTCACACTGGTTGCAGTTATCCGTTTTATACATATACGTTTTATATACAATGGAATAACCGATCTATGTATTTTGCATTTTATGCTTCGGGCGTTGACTTCTAAGGACCTAACTATTCGATCTGGTGGAGCAACGCCCTAGAGTGAAGCCTAGGCTGCCCGGGAAGTAGAAATGACCATAACTTTCACACTGGTTGCTATTATTCGATTTATACGATGGAAAAGCTGTTATATTTATATTGCATATTATGCTTCTGGCATTGAATTCAATGTCCCTAGCTATTCCATCTGGTGGAGCAACACCCTAGCGTGATGCCTAGGTTGCCCGGAACGTTGAAATGACCATAACTTTCACACTGGTTGCTATTATTCCTTTTATACGATGGAAAAGCTGTTAAATTTATATTGCATTTTATGCTTCTGGCATTGAATTCTCAGTCCCTAGCAATTCCATCTGGCGGAGCAACACCCTAGAGTGACGCCTAGGTTGCCCGGAACGTAGAAGTGACCATTACTTCCACACTGTTTGCAAATATACATTATATAGGATGGAAAAGCTGTTGTACTTATATTGTAATTTATGTTTCTGGCGTTGACTTCTAAGGACCTAACTATTCGATCTGGTGGAGCAACGCCCTAGAGTGAAGCCTAGGTTGCCCGGTACGTAGAAATGACCATCACTATCAAACTGGTTGCAATTATTTGTTTTATACGATGGAAAAGCTGTTGTATTTATATCGTATTTTATGCTTCTGGCGTTGACTTCTTGGGCCCTAACTATTCCATCTGGTGGAACAACGCCCTAGGGTAAAGCCAAGATTGCGCGGAACGTAGAAATGACCATAACTTTCACACTGGTTGCTATCATTCATTTTATATGATGGAAAAACTGTTGTATTTATATTGTATTTTATGGTTCTGGCGTTGACTTTATAGGCCGTAACTATTCGATCTGGTGGAGCAACGCCCTGGAGTGAAACCTAGGTTGCCCGGAACGTAGAAATGACCATAACTTTCACACAGGTAGCAATTATTCGTTTTATACGATGGAAAAACTGTTCTATTTATTTTGTACTTTATGCTTCGGGCGTTGACTTCTAAGGCCCTAACTATTCCTTCTGGTGGAACAACGCCCTAGGGTGAAGTCTAGGTTGCCCGGAAAGTAGAAATGACCATAACTTTCACACTGGTAGCAATTATTCGTTTTATATGGTGGAAAAACTGTAGTATTTATATTGTATTTTATGCTTCTGGCGTTGACTTCTAAGGCCCTAACTATTCGATCAGGTGGAGCAACGCCCTAGAGTGAAGCCTAGGTTGCTCGAAATGTAGAAAGGACCATAACTTTCACACTGGTTGCAATTATTCGTTTTATACGATGGAAAAGCTGTTGTATTTATATCGTATTTTATGCTTCTGGCGTTGACTTCTTAGGCCCTAACTATTCCATCTGGTGGAACAACGCCCTAGTGTGAAGCCTAGGTTGCCCGGAAAGCAGAAATGACCATAACTTTCATACTGGTTGCAATTATTCGTTTTATATGGTGGAAAAACTGTAGTATTTATATTGTATTTTATGCTTCTGGCGTTGACTTCTAAGGCCCTAACTATTCGATCAGGTGGAGCAACGCCCTAGAGTGAAGCCTAGGTTGCTCGAAATGTAGAAAGGACCATAACTTTCACACTGGTTGCAATTATTCGTTTTATACGATGGAAAAGCTGTTGTATTTATATCGTATTTTATGCTTCTGGCGTTGACTTCTTAGGCCCTAACCATTCCATCTGGTGGAACAACGCCCTAGGGTAAAGCCAAGATTACGCGGAACGTAGAAATGACCATAACTTTCACACTGGTTGCTATCATTCGTTTTATATGATGGAAAAACTGTTGTATTTATATTGTATTTTATGCTTCTGGCGTTGACTTCTAAGGCCCTAGCTATTCGATCAGGTGGAGGAACGCCCTAGAGTGCAGCCTAGGTTGCCCGGAACGTAGAAATGACCATAACTTTCACACTGGTTGCTATCATTCGTTTTATAGGATGGAAAAGCTGTTGTATTTATATCATATTTTATGCTTCTGGCTTTGACTTCTGAGGCCGTTGCTATTCGATGTGGTGGAAGATCGCCATAGAGGGAAGCCTAGGTAGCCCGGATCGTAGTAATGTCCATATCTTTCACACTGATTTCAATTTTTCGTTTTATACGATGGAAAAACTGTTTTATTTATTTTGTATTTTACGCTTCGGGCGTTGACTTCTAAGGCCCTAACTATTCGATCTGGTGGAGCAACGCCCTAGAGTGCAGCCTAGGTTGCCCGGAACGTCGAAATGACCATAACTTTCACACTGGTTGCTATCATTCGTTTTATATGGTGGAAAAGCTGTTGTATTTATATCGTATTTTATGCTTCTGGCGTTCACTTCTTAGGCCCTAACTATTCGATCTGGTAGTACAACGCCCTAGGGTGAAGCCTAGGTTGCCCGGAACGTAGAAATGACCATAACTTTTACACTGGCAGCAATTATTCGTCTTATACAATGGAAAAACCGTTCTATTTATTTTGTATTTTATGCTTCGGGCGTTGACGTCTAAGGCCCCAACTGTTTGATCTGGTGGAGCATCGCCGTAGAGTGAAGCCTAGGTTGCCCGGAACGTAGAAATGACCATAACTTTCACACTCTTTGCTATTATTCGTTGTATACGATGGAAAAACTGTTATATTTATATTGTATTTAAGCTTCTGGCGTTGACTTCAGAGGCCGTTGCTATTCGATGTGGTGGAAGATCGCCATAGAGGGAAGCCTAGGTAGCTCGGATCGTAGAAATGACCATAACTTTCACACTGGTTGCTATCATTCGTTTTATAGGATGGAAAAGCTGTTGTATTTATATCGTATTTTATGCTTCTGGCGTTGACTTCTTAGGCCCTAACTATTCGATCTGGTGGAGCGACGCCCTAGAGTGAAACCTAGGTTACCCGGAACGTAGAAATGACAATTACTTTCATACTGTTTGCAGATATTCCTGTTATACGATGAAAAAACTTTTGCATCTTTATAGTATTTTATGCTTCTGGCGTTGACTTCTAAGGCCCTAGCTATTCGATTTGGTGGAGCACCGCCCTAGAGTGAAGCCTAGGTTGCCCGGAAAGTAGAAATGACCATAACTTCCACACTGGTTGCAATTATTCGTTTTATACGATGGAAAAGCTGTTGTATTTATATCGTTTTTTATGCCCCTGGCGTTGACTTCTTAGGCCCTAACTATTCCATCTGGTGGAACAACGCCCTAGGGTAAAGCCCAGATTGCGCGGGACGTAGAAATGACCATAACTTTCACACTGGTAGCAATTTTTCGTTTTAAACGATGGAAAAACTGTTTTATTTATTTTGTATTTTATGCTTCGGGCGTTGACGTCTAAGGCCCTAACTGTTTGATCTGGTGGAGCATCGCCGTAGAGTGAAGCCTAGGTTGCCCGGAACGTAGAAATGACCATAACTTTCATACTGGTTGCTATTATTCGTTGTATACGATGGAAAAACTGTTATATTTATATTGTATTTAAGCTTCTGGCGTTGACTTCAGAGGCCGTTGCTATTCGATGTGGTGGAGGATCGCCATAGAGGGAAGCCTAGGTAGCCCGGATCGTAGAAATGTCCATATCCTTCACACTGTTTTCAATTTTTCGTTTTATACGATGGAAAAACTGTTTTATTTATTTTGTATTTTACGCTTCGGGCGTTGACTTCTAAGGCCCTAACTATTCGATCTGGTGGAGCAACGCCCTAGAGTGCAGCCTAGGTTGCCCGGAACGTAGAAATGACCATAACTTTCACACTGGTTGCTATCATTCGTTTTATAGGATGGAAAAGCTGTTGTATTTATATCGTATTTTATGCTTCTGGCGTTGACTTCATAGGCCCTAACTATTCGATCTGGTGGAGCAACGCCCTAGAGTGAAGCCTAGGTTGCCCGGTGCGGAGAAATGACCATCACTATCAAACTGGTTGCAATTATTTGTTTTATACGATGGAAAAGCTGTTGTATTTATATCGTATTTTATGCTTCTGGCGTTGACTTCTTGGGCCCTAACTATTCGAGCTGGTGGAGCAACGCCCTAGAGTGAAGCCTAGGTTGCCCGGTACGTAGAAATGACCATCACTATCAAACTGGTTGCAATTATTTGTTTTATACGATGGAAAAGCTGTTGTATTTATATCGTATTTTATGCTTCTGGCGTTGACTTCTTGGGCCCTAACTATTCCATCTGGTGGAACAACGCCCTAGGGTAAAGCCAAGATTGCGCGGAACGTAGAAATGACCATAACTTTCACACTGGTTGCTATCATTCATTTTATATGATGGAAAAACTGTTGTATTTATATTGTATTTTATGGTTCTGGCGTTGACTTTATAGGCCGTAACTATTCGATCTGGTGGAGCAACGCCCTGGAGTGAAACCTAGGTTGCCCGGAACGTAGAAATGACCATAACTTTCACACAGGTAGCAATTATTCGTTTTATACGATGGAAAAACTGTTCTATTTATTTTGTACTTTATGCTTCGGGCGTTGACTTCTAAGGCCCTAACTATTCCTTCTGGTGGAACAACGCCCTAGGGTGAAGTCTAGGTTGCCCGGAAAGTAGAAATGACCATAACTTTCACACTGGTAGCAATTATTCGTTTTATACGATGGAAAAACTGTTCTATTTATTTTATACTTTATGCCTCGGGCGTTGACTTCTAAGGCCCTAACTATTCGATCTGGTGGAGCAACGCCCTAGAGTGAAGCCTAGGTTGCCCGGTACGTAGAAATGACCATCACTATCAAACTGGTTGCAATTATTTGTTTTATACGATGGAAAAGCTGTTGTATTTATATCGTATTTTATGCTTCTGGCGTTGACTTCTTGGGCCCTAACTATTCCATCTGGTGGAACAACGCCCTAGTGTGAAGCCTAGGTTGCCCGGAAAGCAGAAATGACCATAACTTTCATACTGGTTGCAATTATTCGTTTTATATGGTGGAAAAACTGTAGTATTTATATTGTATTTTATGCTTCTGGCGTTGACTTCTAAGGCCCTAACTATTCGATCAGGTGGAGCAACGCCCTAGAGTGAAGCCTAGGTTGCTCGAAATGTAGAAAGGACCATAACTTTCACACTGGTTGCAATTATTCGTTTTATACGATGGAAAAGCTGTTGTATTTATATCGTATTTTATGCTTCTGGCGTTGACTTCTTAGGCCCTAACTATTCCATCTGGTGGATCAACGCCCTAGGGTAAAGCCAAGATTACGCGGAACGTAGAAATGACCATAACTTTCACACTGGTAGCAATTTTTCGTTTTAAACGATGGAAAAACTGTTTTATTTAGTTTGTATTTTATGCTTCGGGCGTTGACGTCTAAGGCCCTAACTGTTTGATCTGGTGGAGCATCGCCGTAGAGTGAAGCCTAGGTTGCCCGGAACGTAGAAATGACCATAACTTTCATACTGGTTGCTATTATTCGTTGTATACGATGGAAAAACTGTTATATTTATATTGTATTTAAGCTTCTGGCGTTGACTTCAGAGGCCGATGCTATTCGATGTGGTGGAGGATCGCCATAGAGGGAAGCCTAGGTAGCCCGGATCGTAGAAATGTCCATATCCTTCACACTGTTTTCAATTTTTCGTTTTATACGATGGAAAAACTGTTTTATTTATTTTGTATTTTACGCTTCGGGCGTTGACTTCTAAGGCCCTAACTATTCGATCTGGTGGAGCAACGCCCTAGAGTGCAGCCTAGGTTGCCCGGAACGTAGAAATGACCATAACTTTCACACTGGTTGCTATCATTCGTTTTATATGATGGAAAAGCTGTTGTATTTATATCGTATTTTATGCTTCTGGCGTTGACTTCTTAGGCCCTAACTATTCCATCTGGTGGAACAACGCCCTGTGGTGAAGCCTAGGTTGCCCGGAAAGTAGAAATGACCATAACTTACACACTGGTAGCAATTATTCGTTTTATACGATGGAAAAACTGTTCTATTTATTTTGTATTTTATGCCTCGCGCGTTGACTTCTTGGGCCCTAACTATTCGATCAGGTGGAGCAACGCCCTAGAGTGAAGCCTAGGTTGCTCGAAATGTAGAAAGGACCATAACTTTCACACTGGTTACCATTATTCGTTTTATATGATGGAAAAGCTGTTGTATTTATATCGTATTTTATGCTTCTGGCATTGACTTTGAAGGCCGTAGCTATTAGATGTGGTGGAGCAACGCCCTGGAGTGTCGCATGGGTTGC
Source organism: Calliopsis andreniformis (assembly GCF_051401765.1). Lineage (NCBI taxonomy): Eukaryota > Metazoa > Arthropoda > Insecta > Hymenoptera > Andrenidae > Calliopsis > Calliopsis andreniformis. The sequence continues at coordinate 18,142,563 of NC_135072.1, forward strand.
CCGGAACGTAGAAATGACCATTACTTTCACAATGTTTGCAAATATTCATTTTATACGATGGAAAAACTGTTGTACTTATATTGTATTTTATTCTTCTGGCGTTGAATTCTAAGTCCCTAGCTATTCTATCTGGTCGAGCAACGCCCCACAGTGATACCTAGGTTACCCGGAACGTAGACATGACCATTACTTTCACACTGGTTGCAGTTATCCGTTTTATACAATGGAATAACCGATCTATGTATTTTGCATTTTATGCTTCGGGCGTTGACTTCTAAGGACCTAACTATTCGATCTGGTGGAGCAACGCCCTAGAGTGAAGCCTAGGCTGCCCGGGAAGTAGAAATGACCATAACTTTCACACTGGTTGCTATTATTCGATTTATACGATGGAAAAGCTGTTATATTTATATTGCATATTATGCTTCTGGCATTGAATTCAATGTCCCTAGCTATTCCATCTGGTGGAGCAACACCCTAACGTGATGCCTAGGTTGCCCGGAACGTTGAAATGACCATAACTTTCACACTGGTTGCTATTATTCCTTTTATACGATGGAAAAGCTGTTAAATTTATATTGCATTTTATGCTTCTGGCATTGAATTCTCAGTCCCTAGCAAATCCATCTGGTGGAGCAACACCCTAGAGTGACGCCTAGGTTGCCCGGAATGTAGAAGTGACCATTGCTTCCACACTGTTTGCAAATATACATTATATACGATGGAAAAGCTGTTGTACTTATATTGTAATTTATGTTTCTGGGGTTGACTTCTTAGGCCCTAACTATTTGATCTGGTGGAGCACCGCCCTAGAGTGAAGCCTAGGTTGCCCGGAACGTAGAACATACCATTGCCTTCACACTGGTTGCAATTATTCCTGTTATACGATGGAAAAACTGTTGCACCTTTATTCTATTTTAGCTTCTGGCGTTGACTTCATAGGCCCTAACTATTCGATCTGGTGGAGCAACGCCCTAGAGTGAAGCCTAGGTTGCTCGGAACGTAGAAATGGCCATTACCTTCACACTCTTTGCAATTATTCGTTTTATACGATGGCAAAGCTGCTGTACTTATATTGTATTTTATGCTTCGGGCGTTGACTTCTAAGGCCCTAGCTATTCGATCTGGTGGAGCAACGCCCTAGTGTGAAGCCTAGGTTACCCGGAACGTAGAAATGTCCATAACTTACACACTGGTAGCAATTATTCGTTTTATACGATGGAAAAACTGTTCTATTTATTTTGTATTTTATGCCCCGGGCGTTGACTTCTAAGGCCCTAGCTATTCGATCTAGTGGAGCAACGCCCTAGAGTGAAGCCTAGGTTGCCCGGAACGTAGAAATGACCTTCACTATCAAACTGGTTCCAATTAATCCTGTTATACGATGGAAAAACTGTTGTATTTTTATTGCATTTTATGCTTCTGGCGTTCACTTCTTAGGCCCTAACTATTCGATCTGGTGGAACAACGCCCTAGGGTGAAGCCTAGGTTGCCCGGAACGTAGAAATGACCATAAGTTTCATAATGGTTGCAATTATTCGTTTTATACGATGGAAAAACTGTTCTTTTTATTTTGTATTTTATGCTTCGGGCGTTGACTTCTAAGGCCCTAACTGTTCGATCTGGTGGAACAACGCCCTAGGGTGAAGCCTAGGTTGCCCGGAACGTAGAAACGACCATAAGTTTCATAATGGTTGCAATTATTCGTTTTATACGATGGAAAAACTGTTGTATTTATACTGTATTTTATGCTTCTGGCGTTCACTTCTTGGGCCCTAACTATTCGATCTGGTGGAACAACGCCCTAGGGTGAAGCCTAGGTTGCCCGGAACGTAGAAATGACCACAACATTTACACTCGTAGCAATTATACGTTTTATACAATGGAAAAACTGTTCTTTTTATTTTGTATTTTATGCTTCGGGCGTTGACTTCTTAGGCCCTAACTATTCCATCTGGTGGAACAACGCCCGAGGGTGAAATCTAGGTTGCCCGGAAAGTAGAAATGACCATAACTTTCACACTGGTAGCAATTATTCGTTTTATACGATGGAAAAACTGTTCCATTTATTTTATACTTTATGCTTCGGGCGTTGACTTCTAAGGCCCTAACTATTCGATCTGGTGGAGCAACGCCCTAGAGTGAAGCCTAGGTTGCCCGGTACGTAGAAATGACCATCACTATCAAACTGGTTGCAATTATTTGTTTTATACGATGGAAAAGCTGTTGTATTTATATCGTATTTTATGGTTCTGGCGTTGACTTCTTAGGCCCTAACTATTCCATCTGGTAGAACAACGCCCTAGGGTGAACCCTAGGTTGCCCGGAAAGCAGAAATGACCATAACTTTTACACTGGTAGCAATTATTCGTTTTATACAATGGAAAAACTGTTCTATTTATTTTGTATTTTATGCTTCGGGCGTTGACTTCTAAGGCCCTAACTGTTTCATCTGGTGGAGCAACGCCCTAGAGTGAAGCCTAGGTTGCCCGGAACGTAGAAATGACCATTACTTTCACACTGTTTGCAATTATTCCTTTTATACGATGGAAAAACTGTTCTATTTATTTTGTATTTTATGCTTCGGGCGTTGACTTCTTTGGCCCTAACTATTCGACCTGGTAGAGCAACGCCCTACCGTGAAGCCTAGGTTGCTCGGAATAAAGAAATGACCATAACTTTCACACTGGTTGCAATTATTCGTTTTCTGCGATGGAAAAACTGTTCTATTTATTTTGTATTTTATGCTTTGGGCGTTGACTTCTAAGGCCCTAACTGTTTGATCTGGTGGAGCAACGCCCTAGAGTGTAGCCTAGGTTGCCCGGAACGTAGAAATGACAATTACTTTCACACTGTTTGCAATTATTCCTTTTATACGATGCAAAAGCTGTTGTATTTATATCGTATTTTATGCTTCTGGCGTTGACTTCTAAGGACCTAACTATTCGATCTGGTGGAGCAACGCCCTAGAATGAAGCCTAGGTTGCTCGGAATGTAGAAATAACCATAACTTTCACACTGGTTGCAATTATACGTTCTTTACGGTGGAAAAGCTGTTGTATTTATATCGTATTTTATGCTTCTGGCGTTGACTTCTAAGGCCCTAGCTATTCGATCTAGTGTAGCAACGCCCAAGAGTGAAGCCTAGGTTGCCCGGAACGTAGAAGTGTCCATCACTTTCAAACTGGTTGCAATTAATCCTGTTATACGATGGAAAAACTGTTGTATTTTTATTGTATTTAATGCTTCTCTCGTTCACTTCTTAGGCCCTAACTATTCGAGCTGGTGGAACAACGCCCTAGAGTGAAGCCTAGGTTGCTCGGAATGTAGAAATAACCATAACTTTCACACTGGTTGCAATTATTCGTTTTATACGATGGAAAAACTGTTATATTTATATTGTATTTAAGCTTCTGGCGTTGACTTCAGAGGCCGTTGCTATTCGATGTGGTGGAGGATCGCCATAGAGGGAAGCCTAGGTAGCCCGGATCGTAGAAATGTCCATATCCTTCACACTGTTTTCAATTTTTCGTTTTATACGATGGAAAAACTGTTTTATTTATTTTGTATTTTACGCTTCGGGCGTTGACTTCTAAGGCCCTAACTATTCGATCTGGTGGAGCAACGCCCTAGAGTGCAGCCTAGGTTGCCCGGAACGTAGAAATGACCATAACTTTCACACTGGTTGCTATCATTCGTTTTATAGGATGGAAAAGCTGTTGTATTTATATCGTATTTTATGCTTCTGGCGTTGACTTCATAGGCCCTAACTATTCGATCTGGTGGAGCAACGCCCTAGAGTGAAGCCTAGGTTGCCCGGTGCGGAGAAATGACCATCACTATCAAACTGGTTGCAATTATTTGTTTTATACGATGGAAAAGCTGTTGTATTTATATCGTATTTTATGCTTCTGGCGTTGACTTCTTGGGCCCTAACTATTCGAGCTGGTGGAGCAACGCCCTAGAGTGAAGCCTAGGTTGCCCGGTACGTAGAAATGACCATCACTATCAAACTGGTTGCAATTATTTGTTTTATACGATGGAAAAGCTGTTGTATTTATATCGTATTTTATGCTTCTGGCGTTGACTTCTTGGGCCCTAACTATTCCATCTGGTGGAACAACGCCCTAGGGTAAAGCCAAGATTGCGCGGAACGTAGAAATGACCATAACTTTCACACTGGTTGCTATCATTCATTTTATATGATGGAAAAACTGTTGTATTTATATTGTATTTTATGGTTCTGGCGTTGACTTTATAGGCCGTAACTATTCGATCTGGTGGAGCAACGCCCTGGAGTGAAACCTAGGTTGCCCGGAACGTAGAAATGACCACAACTTTCACACAGGTAGCAATTATTCGTTTTATACGATGGAAAAACTGTTCTATTTATTTTGTACTTTATGCTTCGGGCGTTGACTTCTTAGGCCCTAACTATTCCATCTGGTGGAACAACGCCCTAGGGTAAAGCCAAGATTACGCGGAACGTAGAAATGACCATAACTTTCACACTGGTAGCAATTTTTCGTTTTAAACGATGGAAAAACTGTTTTATTTAGTTTGTATTTTATGCTTCGGGCGTTGACGTCTAAGGCCCTAACTATTCGATCTGGTGGAGCAACGCCCTAGAGTGAAGCCTAGGTTGCCCGGTACGTAGAAATGACCATCACTATCAAACTGGTTGCAATTATTTGTTTTATACGATGGAAAAGCTGTTGTATTTATATCGTATTTTATGCTTCTGGCGTTGACTTCTTGGGCCCTAACTATTCCATCTGGTGGAACAACGCCCTAGTGTGAAGCCTAGGTTGCCCGGAAAGCAGAAATGACCATAACTTTCATACTGGTTGCAATTATTCGTTTTATATGGTGGAAAAACTGTAGTATTTATATTGTATTTTATGCTTCTGGCGTTGACTTCTAAGGCCCTAACTATTCGATCAGGTGGAGCAACGCCCTAGAGTGAAGCCTAGGTTGCTCGAAATGTAGAAAGGACCATAACTTTCACACTGGTTGCAATTATTCGTTTTATACGATGGAAAAGCTGTTGTATTTATATCGTATTTTATGCTTCTGGCGTTGACTTCTTAGGCCCTAACTATTCCATCTGGTGGAACAACGCCCTAGGGTAAAGCCAAGATTACGCGGAACGTAGAAATGACCATAACTTTCACACTGGTAGCAATTTTTCGTTTTAAACGATGGAAAAACTGTTTTATTTAGTTTGTATTTTATGCTTCGGGCGTTGACGTCTAAGGCCCTAACTGTTTGATCTGGTGGAGCATCGCCGTAGAGTGAAGCCTAGGTTGCCCGGAACGTAGAAATGACCATAACTTTCATACTGGTTGCTATTATTCGTTGTATACGATGGAAAAACTGTTATATTTATATTGTATTTAAGCTTCTGGCGTTGACTTCAGAGGCCGATGCTATTCGATGTGGTGGAGGATCGCCATAGAGGGAAGCCTAGGTAGCCCGGATCGTAGAAATGTCCATATCCTTCACACTGTTTTCAATTTTTCGTTTTATACGATGGAAAAACTGTTTTATTTATTTTGTATTTTACGCTTCGGGCGTTGACTTCTAAGGCCCTAACTATTCGATCTGGTGGAGCAACGCCCTAGAGTGCAGCCTAGGTTGCCCGGAACGTAGAAATGACCATAACTTTCACACTGGTTGCTATCATTCGTTTTATATGATGGAAAAGCTGTTGTATTTATATCGTATTTTATGCTTCTGGCGTTGACTTCTTAGGCCCTAACTATTCCATCTGGTGGAACAACGCCCTGTGGTGAAGCCTAGGTTGCCCGGAAAGTAGAAATGACCATAACTTACACACTGGTAGCAATTATTCGTTTTATACGATGGAAAAACTGTTCTATTTATTTTGTATTTTATGCCTCGCGCGTTGACTTCTTGGGCCCTAACTATTCGATTAGGTGGAGCAACGCCCTAGAGTGAAGCCTAGGTTGCTCGAAATATAGAAAGGACCATAACTTTCACACTGGTTACCATTATTCGTTTTATATGATGGAAAAGCTGTTGTATTTATATCGTATTTTATGCTTCTGGCATTGACTTTGAAGGCCGTAGCTATTAGATGTGGTGGAGCAACGCCCTGGAGTGTCGCATGGGTTGCCCGGAACGTAGAAATGACCATTACTTTCACAATGTTTGCAAATATTCATTTTATACGATGGAAAAACTGTTGTACTTATATTGTATTTTATTCTTCTGGCGTTGAATTCTAAGTCCCTAGCTATTCTATCTGGTCGAGCAACGCCCCACAGTGATACCTAGGTTACCCGGAACGTAGACATGACCATTACTTTCACACTGGTTGCAGTTATCCGTTTTATACAATGGAATAACCGATCTATGTATTTTGCATTTTATGCTTCGGGCGTTGACTTCTAAGGACCTAACTATTCGATCTGGTGGAGCAACGCCCTAGAGTGAAGCCTAGGCTGCCCGGGAAGTAGAAATGACCATAACTTTCACACTGGTTGCTATTATTCGATTTATACGATGGAAAAGCTGTTATATTTATATTGCATATTATGCTTCTGGCATTGAATTCAATGTCCCTAGCTATTCCATCTGGTGGAGCAACACCCTAACGTGATGCCTAGGTTGCCCGGAACGTTGAAATGACCATAACTTTCACACTGGTTGCTATTATTCCTTTTATACGATGGAAAAGCTGTTAAATTTATATTGCATTTTATGCTTCTGGCATTGAATTCTCAGTCCCTAGCAAATCCATCTGGTGGAGCAACACCCTAGAGTGACGCCTAGGTTGCCCGGAATGTAGAAGTGACCATTGCTTCCACACTGTTTGCAAATATACATTATATACGATGGAAAAGCTGTTGTACTTATATTGTAATTTATGTTTCTGGGGTTGACTTCTTAGGCCCTAACTATTTGATCTGGTGGAGCACCGCCCTAGAGTGAAGCCTAGGTTGCCCGGAACGTAGAACATACCATTGCCTTCACACTGGTTGCAATTATTCCTGTTATACGATGGAAAAACTGTTGCACCTTTATTCTATTTTAGCTTCTGGCGTTGACTTCATAGGCCCTAACTATTCGATCTGGTGGAGCAACGCCCTAGAGTGAAGCCTAGGTTGCTCGGAACGTAGAAATGGCCATTACCTTCACACTCTTTGCAATTATTCGTTTTATACGATGGCAAAGCTGCTGTACTTATATTGTATTTTATGCTTCGGGCGTTGACTTCTAAGGCCCTAGCTATTCGATCTGGTGGAGCAACGCCCTAGTGTGAAGCCTAGGTTACCCGGAACGTAGAAATGTCCATAACTTACACACTGGTAGCAATTATTCGTTTTATACGATGGAAAAACTGTTCTATTTATTTTGTATTTTATGCCCCGGGCGTTGACTTCTAAGGCCCTAGCTATTCGATCTAGTGGAGCAACGCCCTAGAGTGAAGCCTAGGTTGCCCGGAACGTAGAAATGACCTTCACTATCAAACTGGTTCCAATTAATCCTGTTATACGATGGAAAAACTGTTGTATTTTTATTGCATTTTATGCTTCTGGCGTTCACTTCTTAGGCCCTAACTATTCGATCTGGTGGAACAACGCCCTAGGGTGAAGCCTAGGTTGCCCGGAACGTAGAAATGACCATAAGTTTCATAATGGTTGCAATTATTCGTTTTATACGATGGAAAAACTGTTCTTTTTATTTTGTATTTTATGCTTCGGGCGTTGACTTCTAAGGCCCTAACTGTTCGATCTGGTGGAACAACGCCCTAGGGTGAAGCCTAGGTTGCCCGGAACGTAGAAACGACCATAAGTTTCATAATGGTTGCAATTATTCGTTTTATACGATGGAAAAACTGTTGTATTTATACTGTATTTTATGCTTCTGGCGTTCACTTCTTGGGCCCTAACTATTCGATCTGGTGGAACAACGCCCTAGGGTGAAGCCTAGGTTGCCCGGAACGTAGAAATGACCACAACATTTACACTCGTAGCAATTATACGTTTTATACAATGGAAAAACTGTTCTTTTTATTTTGTATTTTATGCTTCGGGCGTTGACTTCTTAGGCCCTAACTATTCCATCTGGTGGAACAACGCCCGAGGGTGAAATCTAGGTTGCCCGGAAAGTAGAAATGACCATAACTTTCACACTGGTAGCAATTATTCGTTTTATACGATGGAAAAACTGTTCCATTTATTTTATACTTTATGCTTCGGGCGTTGACTTCTAAGGCCCTAACTATTCGATCTGGTGGAGCAACGCCCTAGAGTGAAGCCTAGGTTGCCCGGTACGTAGAAATGACCATCACTATCAAACTGGTTGCAATTATTTGTTTTATACGATGGAAAAGCTGTTGTATTTATATCGTATTTTATGGTTCTGGCGTTGACTTCTTAGGCCCTAACTATTCCATCTGGTAGAACAACGCCCTAGGGTGAACCCTAGGTTGCCCGGAAAGCAGAAATGACCATAACTTTTACACTGGTAGCAATTATTCGTTTTATACAATGGAAAAACTGTTCTATTTATTTTGTATTTTATGCTTCGGGCGTTGACTTCTAAGGCCCTAACTGTTTCATCTGGTGGAGCAACGCCCTAGAGTGAAGCCTAGGTTGCCCGGAACGTAGAAATGACCATTACTTTCACACTGTTTGCAATTATTCCTTTTATACGATGGAAAAACTGTTCTATTTATTTTGTATTTTATGCTTCGGGCGTTGACTTCTTTGGCCCTAACTATTCGACCTGGTAGAGCAACGCCCTACCGTGAAGCCTAGGTTGCTCGGAATAAAGAAATGACCATAACTTTCACACTGGTTGCAATTATTCGTTTTCTGCGATGGAAAAACTGTTCTATTTATTTTGTATTTTATGCTTTGGGCGTTGACTTCTAAGGCCCTAACTGTTTGATCTGGTGGAGCAACGCCCTAGAGTGTAGCCTAGGTTGCCCGGAACGTAGAAATGACAATTACTTTCACACTGTTTGCAATTATTCCTTTTATACGATGCAAAAGCTGTTGTATTTATATCGTATTTTATGCTTCTGGCGTTGACTTCTAAGGACCTAACTATTCGATCTGGTGGAGCAACGCCCTAGAATGAAGCCTAGGTTGCTCGGAATGTAGAAATAACCATAACTTTCACACTGGTTGCAATTATACGTTCTTTACGGTGGAAAAGCTGTTGTATTTATATCGTATTTTATGCTTCTGGCGTTGACTTCTAAGGCCCTAGCTATTCGATCTAGTGTAGCAACGCCCAAGAGTGAAGCCTAGGTTGCCCGGAACGTAGAAGTGTCCATCACTTTCAAACTGGTTGCAATTAATCCTGTTATACGATGGAAAAACTGTTGTATTTTTATTGTATTTAATGCTTCTCTCGTTCACTTCTTAGGCCCTAACTATTCGAGCTGGTGGAACAACGCCCTAGAGTGAAGCCTAGGTTGCTCGGAATGTAGAAATAACCATAACTTTCACACTGGTTGCAATTATTCGTTTTATACGATGGAAAAACTGTTGTATTAAATATTGTATTTTATGCTTCTGGCGTTCACTTCTTAGGCCCTAACTACTCGATCTGGTGGAACAACGCCCTAGGGTGAAGCCTAGGTTGCCTGGAACGTAGAAATGACCATAACTTTTACACTGGTAGCAATTATTCGTTTTATACAATGGAGAAACTGTTCTATTTATTTTGTATTTTATGCTTCGGGCGTTGACTTCTAAGGCCCTAACTGTTTAATCTGGTGGAGCAACGCCCTAGGGTGAAGCCTAGGTAGGCCGGAACGTAGAAATGACCATTACTTTCACACTGTTTGCAATTATTCCTTTTATACGATTGAAAAGCTGTTGTATTTATATCGTATTTTATGCTTCTGGCGTTGACTTCTATGGCCCTAACTATTCGATCTAGTGGAGCAACGCCCTAGAGTGAAGCCTAGGTTGCCCGGAACGTCGAAATGACCATAACTTTCACACTGGCAGCAATTATTCGTTTTATACAATGGAAAAACCGTTCTATTTATTTTGTATTTTATGCTTCGGGCGTTGACGTCTAAGGCCCTAACTGTTTGATCTGGTGGAGCATCGCCGTAGAGTGAAGCCTACGTTGCCCTGAACGTAGAAATGACCATAACTTTCACACTGGTTGCTATTATTCGTTGTATACGATGGAAAAACTGTTATATTTATATTGTATTTAAGCTTCTGGCGTTGACTTCAGAGGCCGTTGCTATTCGATGTGGTGGAAGATCGCCATAGAGGGAAGCCTAGGTAGCCCGGATCGTAGAAATGACCATAACTTTCACACGGGTTGCAATTATTCCTGTTATAGGATGGAAAGACTGTTGTATTTTTATTGCATTTTATGCTTCTGGCGTTCACTTCTTAGGCCCTGACTATTCGATCTGGTGGAACAACGCCCTAGGGTGAAGCCTAGGTTGCCCGGAACGTAGAAATGACCATAACTTTCACACTGGTAGCAATTATTCGTTTTATACAATGGAAAAACTGTTCTATTTATTTTGTATTTTATGCTTCGGACGTTGACTTCTAAGGACCTAACTGTTTGATCTGGTGGAGCAACGCCCTAGAGTGAAGCCTAGGTTGCCCCGAACGTAGAAGTGACCATAACTTTTACACTGGTAGCAATTATTCTTTTTATACGATGGAGAAGCTGTTGTATTTATATCGTATTTTATGCTTCTGGCGTTGACTGCTAAGGCCCTAGCTATTCGATCTAGTGGAGCAACGCCCTAGAGTGAAGCCTAGGTTGCCCGGAACGTAGAAATGACCTTCACTATCAAACTGGTTCCAATTAATCCTGTTATACGATGGAAAAACTGTTGTATTTTTATTGCATTTTATGCTTCTGGCGTTCACTTCTTAGGCCCTAACTATTCGATCTGGTGGAAGAACGCCCTAGGGTGAAGCCTAGGTTGCCCGGAACGTAGAAATGACCATAAGTTTCATAATGGTTGCAATTATTCGTTTTATACGATGGAAAAACTGTTCTTTTTATTTTGTATTTTATGCTTCGGGCGTTGACTTCTAAGGCCCTAACTGTTCGATCTGGTGGAACAACGCCCTAGGGTGAAGCCTAGGTTGCCCGGAACGTAGAAATGACCATAAGTTTCATAATGGTTGCAATTATTCGTTTTATACGATGGAAAAACTGTTGTATTTATACTGTATTTTATGCTTCTGGCGTTCACTTCTTGGGCCCTAACTATTCGATCTGGTGGAACAACGCCCTAGGGTGAAGCGTAGGTTGCCCGGAACGTAGAAATGACCATAACATTTACACTGGTAGCAATTATACGTTTTATACAATGGAAAAACTGTTCTTTTTATTTTGTATTTTATGCTTCGGGCGTTGACTTCTAAGGCCCTAACTGTTTGATCTGGTGGAGCAACGCCCTAGAGTGAAGCCTGGGTTGCCCGGAACGAAGAAATGACAATTACTTTCACACTGTTTGCAATTATTCCTTTTTTACGATGGAAAAGCTGTTGTATTTATATTGTATTATATGACTCTGGCGTTGACATCTAAGGCCCTAGCTATTCGATCTAGTGGAGCAACGCCCTAGAGTGAAGCCTAGGTTGCCCGGAACGTAGAAATGACCATCACTTTCAAACTGGTTGCAATTAATCCTGTTATACGATGGAAAAGCTGTTGTATTTTTATTGCATTTTATGCTTCGGGCGTTGACTTCTAAGGCCCTAACTATTCAATCTGTTGGAGCAACGCCCTAGAGTGAAGCCTAGGTTGCTCGGAATGTAGAAATGATCATTACTTTCACACTGGTTGCAATTATTCGTTTTATACGATGGAAAAACTGTTGTATCTATATTGTATTTTATGCTTCTGGCGTTCACTTCTTAGGCCCTAACTATTCGACCTGGTAGAGCAACGCCCTAGAGTGAAGCCTAGGTTGCTCGGAATATAGAAATGACCATAACTTTTACACTGGTAGCAATTATTCGTTTTATACCATGGAAAAACTGTTCTATTTGTTTTGTATTTTATGCTTCGGGCGTTGACTTCTAAGGCCCTAACTGTTTGATCTGGTGGAGCAACGCCCTAGAGTGAAGCCTAGGTTGCCCGGAACGTAGAAATGACCATTACTTTCACACTGTTTGCAATTAATCCTGTTATACGATGGAAAAACTGTTGTATTTTTATTGCATTTTATGCTTCGGGTATTGACTTCTAAGGCCCTAGCTATTCGATCTAGTGGAGCAACGCCCTAGAGTGAAGCCTGGGTTGCCCGGAACGTAGAAATGACTATCACTTTCAAACTGGTTGCAATTAATCCTGTTATACGATGGAAAAACTGTTGTATTTTTGTTGCATTTTATGCTTCGGGCATTGACTTCTAAGGCCCTAACTATGCAATCTGTTGGAGCAACGCCCTAGGGGGAAGCCTAGGTTGTCCGGAACGTAGAAATGACCATAACTTTCACACTGGTTGCAATTATTCGTTTCATACGATGGAGAAGCTGTTGTATTTATATCGTATTTTATGCTTCTGGCGTTGACTACTTAGGCCCTAACTATTCCATCTGGTGGAACAACGCCCGAGGGTGAAATCTAGGTTGCCCGGAAAGTAGAAATGACCATAACTTTCACACTGGTAGCAATTATTCGTTTTATACGATGAAAAACTGTTCCATTTATTTTATACTTTATGCTTCGGGCGTTGACTTCTAAGGCCCTAACTATTCGATCTGGTGGAGCAACGCCCTAGAGTGAAGCCTAGGTTGGCCGGTACGTAGAAATGACCATCACTATCAAGCTGGTTGCAATTATTTGTTTTATACGATGGAAAAGCTGTTGTATTTATATCGTATTTTATGGTTCTGGCGTTGACTTCTTAGGCCCTAACTATTCCATCTGGTAGAACAACGCCCTAGGGTGAACCCTAGGTTGCCCGGAAAGCAGAAATGACCATAACTTTTACACTGGTAGCAATTATTCGTTTTATACAACGGAAAAACTGTTCTATTTATTTTGTATTTTATGCTTCGGGCGTTGACTTCTAAGGCCCTAACTGTTTCATCTGGTGGAGCAACGCCCTAGAGTGAAGCCTAGGTTGCCCGGAACGTAGAAATGACCATTACTTTCACACTGTTTGCAATTATTCCTTTTATACGATGGAAAAACTGTCCTATTTATTTTGTATTTTATGCTTCGGGCGTTGACTTCTTTGGCCCTAACTATTCGACCTGGTAGAGCAACGCCCTACCGTGAAGCCTAGGTTGCTCGGAATAAAGAAATGACCATAACTTTCACACTGGTTGCAATTATTCGTTTTCTGCGATGGAAAAACTGTTCTATTTATTTTGTATTTTATGCTTTGGGCGTTGACTTCTAAGGCCCTAACTGTTTGATCTGGTGTAGCAACGCCCTAGAGTGTAGCCTAGGTTGCCCGGAACGTAGAAATGACAATTACTTTCACACTGTTTGCAATTATTCCTTTTATACGATGCAAAAGCTGTTGTATTTATATCGTATTTTATGCTTCTGGCGTTGACTTCTAAGGACCTAACTATTCGATCTGGTGGAGCAACGCCCTAGAATGAAGCCTAGGTTGCTCGGAATGTAGAAATAACCATAACTTTCACACTGGTTGCAATTATACGTTCTTTACGGTGGAAAAGCTGTTGTATTTATATCGTATTTTATGCTTCTGGCGTTGACTTCTAAGGCCCTAGCTATTCGATCTAGTGTAGCAACGCCCAAGAGTGAAGCCTAGGTTGCCCGGAACGTAGAAGTGTCCATCACTTTCAAACTGGTTGCAATTAATCCTGTTATACGATGGAAAAACTGTTGTATTTTTATTGTATTTAATGCTTCTCTCGTTCACTTCTTAGGCCCTAACTATTCGAGCTGGTGGAACAACGCCCTAGAGTGAAGCCTAGGTTGCTCGGAATGTAGAAATAACCATAACTTTCACACTGGTTGCAATTATTCGTTTTATACGATGGAAAAACTGTTGTATTAAATATTGTATTTTATGCTTCTGGCGTTCACTTCTTAGGCCCTAACTACTCGATCTGGTGGAACAACGCCCTAGGGTGAAGCCTAGGTTGCCTGGAACGTAGAAATGACCATAACTTTTACACTGGTAGCAATTATTCGTTTTATACAATGGAGAAACTGTTCTATTTATTTTGTATTTTATGCTTCGGGCGTTGACTTCTAAGGCCCTAACTGTTTAATCTGGTGGAGCAACGCCCTAGGGTGAAGCCTAGGTAGGCCGGAACGTAGAAATGACCATTACTTTCACACTGTTTGCAATTATTCCTTTTATACGATTGAAAAGCTGTTGTATTTATATCGTATTTTATGCTTCTGGCGTTGACTTCTATGGCCCTAACTATTCGATCTAGTGGAGAAACGCCCTAGAGTGAAGCCTAGGTTGCCCGGAACGTCGAAATGACCATAACTTTCACACTGGCAGCAATTATTCGTTTTATACAATGGAAAAACCGTTCTATTTATTTTGTATTTTATGCTTCGGGCGTTGACGTCTAAGGCCCTAACTGTTTGATCTGGTGGAGCATCGCCGTAGAGTGAAGCCTAGGTTGCCCTGAACGTAGAAATGACCATAACTTTCACACTGGTTGCTATTATTCGTTGTATACGATGGAAAAACTGTTATATTTATATTGTATTTAAGCTTCTGGCGTTGACTTCAGAGGCCGTTGCTATTCGATGTGGTGGAAGATCGCCATAGAGGGAAGCCTAGGTAGCCCGGATCGTAGAAATGACCATAACTTTCACACGGGTTGCAATTATTCCTGTTATAGGATGGAAAGACTGTTGTATTTTTATTGCATTTTATGCTTCTGGCGTTCACTTCTTAGGCCCTGACTATTCGATCTGGTGGAACAACGCCCTAGGGTGAAGCCTAGGTTGCCCGGAACGTAGAAATGACCATAACTTTCACACTGGTAGCAATTATTCGTTTTATACAATGGAAAAACTGTTCTATTTATTTTGTATTTTATGCTTCGGGCGTTGACTTCTAAGGACCTAACTGTTTGATCTGGTGGAGCAACGCCCTAGAGTGAAGCCTAGGTTGCCCCGAACGTAGAAGTGACCATAACTTTTACACTGGTAGCAATTATTCTTTTTATACGATGGAGAAGCTGTTGTATTTATATCGTATTTTATGCTTCTGGCGTTGACTGCTAAGGCCCTAGCTATTCGATCTAGTGGAGCAACGCCCTAGAGTGAAGCCTAGGTTGCCCGGAACGTAGAAATGACCTTCACTATCAAACTGGTTCCAATTAATCCTGTTATACGATGGAAAAACTGTTGTATTTTTATTGCATTTTATGCTTCTGGCGTTCACTTCTTAGGCCCTAACTATTCGATCTGGTGGAACAACGCCCTAGGGTGAAGCCTAGGTTGCCCGGAACGTAGAAATGACCATAAGTTACATAATGGTTGCAATTATTCGTTTTATACGATGGAAAAACTGTTCTTTTTATTTTGTATTTTATGCTTCGGGCGTTGACGTCTAAGGCCCTAACTGTTCGATCTGGTGGAACAACGCCCTAGGGTGAAGCCTAGGTTGCCCGGAACGTAGAAATGACCATAAGTTTCATAATGGTTGCAATTATTCGTTTTATACGATGGAAAAACTGTTGTATTTATACTGTATTTCATGCTTCTGGCGTTCACTTCTTGGGCCCTAACTATTCGATCTGGTGGAACAACGCCCTAGGGTGAAGCGTAGGTTGCCCGGAACGTAGAAATGACCATAACATTTACACTGGTAGCAATTATACGTTTTATACAATGGAAAAACTGTTCTTTTTATTTTGTATTTTATGCTTCGGGCGTTGACTTCTAAGGCCCTAACTGTTTGATCTGGTGGAGCAACGCCCTAGAGTGAAGCCTGGGTTGCCCGGAACGAAGAAATGACAATTACTTTCACACTGTTTGCAATTATTCCTTTTTTACGATGGAAAAGCTGTTGTATTTATATTGTATTATATGACTCTGGCGTAGACATCTAAGGCCCTAGCTATTCGATCTAGTGGAGCAACGCCCTAGAGTGAAGCCTAGGTTGCCCGGAACGTAGAAATGACCATCACTTTCAAACTGGTTGCAATTAATCCTGTTATACGATGGAAAAGCTGTTGTATTTTTATTGCATTTTATGCTTCGGGCGTTGACTTCTAAGGCCCTAACTATTCAATCTGTTGGAGCAACGCCCTAGAGTGAAGCCTAGGTTGCTCGGAATGTAGAAATGACCATAACTTTTACACTGGTAGCAATTATTCGTTTTATACCATGGAAAAACTGTTCTATTTGTTTTGTATTTTATGCTTCGGGCGTTGACTTCTAAGGCCCTAACTGTTTGATCTGGTGGAGCAACGCCCTAGAGTGAAGCCTAGGTTGCCCGGAACGTAGAAATGACCATTACTTTCACACTGTTTGCAATTAATCCTGTTATACGATGGAAAAACTGTTGTATTTTTATTGCATTTTATGCTTCGGGTATTGACTTCTAAGGCCCTAGCTATTCGATCTAGTGGAGCAACGCCCTAGAGTGAAGCCTGGGTTGCCCGGAACGTAGAAATGACTATCACTTTCAAACTGGTTGCAATTAATCCTGTTATACGATGGAAAAACTGTTGTAATTTTATTGCATTTTATGCTTCGGGCATTGACTTCTAAGGCCCTAACTATGCAATCTGTTGGAGCAACGCCCTAGGGGGAAGCCTAGGTTGTCCGGAACGTAGAAATGACCATAACTTTCACACTGGTTGCAATTATTCGTTTCATATGATGGAGAAGCTGTTGTATTTATATCGTATTTTATGCTTCTGGCGTTGACTTCTTAGGCCCTAACTATTCCATCTGGTGGAACAACGCCCGAGGGTGAAATCTAGGTTGCCCGGAAAGTAGAAATGACCATAACTTTCACACTGGTAGCAATTATTCGTTTTATACGATGGAAAAACTGTTCCATTTATTTTATACTTTATGCTTCGGGCGTTGACTTCTAAGGCCCTAACTATTCGATCTGGTGGAGCAACGCCCTAGAGTGAAGCCTAGGTTGCCCGGTACGTAGAAATGACCATCACTATCAAGCTGGTTGCAATTATTTGTTTTATACGATGGAAAAGCTGTTGTATTTATATCGTATTTTATGGTTCTGGCGTTGACTTCTTAGGCCCTAACTATTCCATCTGGTAGAACAACGCCCTAGGGTGAACCCTAGGTTGCCCGGAAAGCAGAAATGACCATAACTTTTACACTGGTAGCAATTATTCGTTTTATACAACGGAAAAACTGTTCTATTTATTTTGTATTTTATGCTTCGGGCGTTGACTTCTAAGGCCCTAACTGTTTCATCTGGTGGAGCAACGCCCTAGAGTGAAGCCTAGGTTGCCCGGAACGTAGAAATGACCATTACTTTCACACTGTTTGCAATTATTCCTTTTATACGATGGAAAAACTGTTCTATTTATTTTGTATTTTATGCTTCGGGCGTTGACTTCCTTGGCCCTAACAATTCGATCTGGTGGAGCAACGCCCTAGAGGGAAGCCTAGGTTGCCTGGAACGTAGAAATGACCATCACTTTCACACGGGTTGCAATTATTCCTGTTATAAGACGGAAAGGCTGTTGTATTGTTATTGCGTTTTGTGCATCTAGCGTCCACTTCTTAGGGCCTAACTATTCGATCTGGTGGAACAACGCCCTAGGGTGAAGCCTAGGTTGCCCGGAACATAGAAATTACCATAAGTTTCATAATGGTCGCAATTATTCGTTTTATACGATGGAAAAACTGTTGTATTTCTATTGTATTTTATGCTTCGGGCGTTGACTTCTTAGGCCCTAACACGTCGATCTGGTGGAGCAACGCCCTACAGTGAAGCCTAGGTTGCCCGGAACGTTGATATGACCATAACCTTCACACAGGTTGCAATTATTCGTTTTATACGATGGAAAAACTGTTGTATTTATATTGTATTTTATGCTTCTGGCGTTCACTTCTTAGGCCCTAACTATTCGACCTGGTAGAGCAACGCCCTACCGTGAAGCCTAGGTTGCTCGGAATAAAGAAATGACCATAACTTTCACACTGGTTGCAATTATTCGTTTTCTGCGATGGAAAAACTGTTCTATTTATTTTGTATTTTATGCTTCGGGCGTTGACTTCTAAGGCCCTAACTGTTTGATCTGGTGGAGCAACGCCCTAGAGTGTAGCCTAGGTTGCCCGGAACGTAGAAATGACAATTACTTTCACACTGTTTGCAATTATTCCTTTTATACGATGCAAAAGCTGTTGTATTTGTATCGTATTTTATGCTTCTGGCGTTGACTTCTAAGGACCTAACTATTCGATCTGGTGGAGCAACGCCCTAGAATGGAGCCTAGGTTGCTCGGAATGTAGAAATAACCATAACTTTCACACTGGTTGCAATTATACGTTCTTTACGGTGGAAAAGCTGCTGTATTTATATCGTATTTTATGCTTCTGGCGTTGACTTCTAAGGCCCTAGCTATTCGATCTAGTGTAGCAACGCCCAAGAGTGAAGCCTAGGTTGCCCGGAACGTAGAAGTGTCCATCACTTTCAAACTGGTTGCAATTAATCCTGTTATACGATGGAAAAACTGTTGTATTTTTATTGTATTTAATGCTTCTCTCGTTCACTTCTTAGGCCCTAACTATTCGAGCTGGTGGTACAACGCCCTAGAGTGAAGCCTAGGTTGCTCGGAATGTAGAAATAACCATAACTTTCACACTGGTTGCAATTATTCGTTTTATACGATGGAAAAACTGTTGTATTAAATATTGTATTTTATGCTTCTGGCGTTCACTTCTTAGGCCCTAACTATTCCATCTGGTGGAACAACGCCCTGTGGTGAAGCCTAGGTTGCCCGGAAAGTAGAAATGACCATAACTTACACACTGGTAGCAATTATTCGTTTTATACGATGGAAAAACTGTTCTATTTATTTTGTATTTTATGCCTCGGGCGTTGACTTCTAAGGCCCTAACTATTCGATCTGGTAGAGCAACGCCCTAGAGTGCAGCCTAGGTTGCCCGGAACGTAGAAATGACCATAACTTTCACACTGGTTGCTATCATTCGTTTTATAGGATGGAAAAGCTGTTGTATTTATATCGTATTTTATGCTTCTGGCGTTGACTTCTTAGGCCCTAACTATTCGATCTGGTGGAGCAACGCCCTAGAGTGAAGCCTAGGTTGCCCGGAACGTAGAAATGACCATAACTTTCACACAGGTAGCAATTATTCGTTTGATACGATGGAAAAACTGTTCTATTTATTTTGTACTTTATGCATCGGGCGTTGACTTCTATGGCCCTAACTATTCCTTCTGGTGGAACAACGCCCTAGGGTGAAGTCTAGGATACCCGGAAAGTAGAAATGACCATAACTTTCACACTGGTAGCAATTATTCGTTTTATACGATGGAAAAACTGTTCTATTTATTTTATACTTTATGCCTCGGGCGTTGACTTCTAAGGCCCTAACTATTCGATCTGGTGGAGCAACGCCCTAGAGTGAAGCCTAGGTTGCCCGGTACGTAGAAATGACCATCACTATCAAACTGGTTGCAATTATTTGTTTTATACGATGGAAAAGCTGTTGTATTTATATCGTATTTTATGCTTCTGGCGTTGACTTCTTGGGCCCTAACTATTCCACCTGGTGGAACAACGCCCTAGTGTGAAGCCTAGGTTGCCCGGAAAGCAGAAATGACCATAACTTTCATACTGGTTGCAATTATTCGTTTTATATGGTGGAAAAACTGTAGTATTTATATTGTATTTTATGCTTCTGGCGTTGACTTCTAAGGCCCTAACTATTCGATCAGGTGGAGCAACGCCCTAGAGTGAAGCCTAGGTTGCTCGAAATGTAGAAAGGACCATAACTTTCACACTGGTTGCAATTATTCGTTTTATACGATGGAAAAGCTGTTGTATTTCTATCGTATTTTATGCTTCTGGCGTTGACTTCTTAGGCCCTAACTATTCCATCTGGTGGAACAACGCCCTAGGGTAAAGCCCAGATTGCGCGGGACGTAGAAATGACCATAACTTTCACACTGGTAGCAATTTTTCGTTGTATACGATGGAAAAACTGTTATATTTATATTGTATTTAAGCTTCTGGCGTTGACTTCAGAGGCCGTTGCTATTCGATGTGGTGGAAGATCGCCATAGAGGGAAGCCTAGGTAGCCCGGATCGTAGAAATGTCTATATCCTTCACACTGTTTTCAATTTTTCGTTTTATACGATGGAGAAACTGTTTTATTTATTTTGTATTTTATGCTTCTGGCGTTGATTTCTTAGGCCCTAACTATTCAATCTGGTGGAACAACACCCTAGAGTGAGGCCTAGGTTGCCCGGAACGTAGAAATGACCATCACTTCCATACGGGTAGCAATTATTCGTTTTATACGATGGAAAAACTGTTGTATTTATATTGTATTTTATGCTTCTGACGTTGACTTCTAAGGCACTAACTATTCGATCTGGTGGGGCAACGCCCTAGAGTGAAGCCTAGATTACACGGAACGTAGTAATGACCAGTACTATCACACTGTTTGCAGTTATTCCTGTTATACGATGGAAAAACTGTTGCACCTTTATTGTATTTTAGCTTCTGGCGTTGACTTCATAGGCCCTAACTATTCGATCTGGTGGAGCAACGTCCTAGAGTGAAGCCTAGGTTGACCGGAACGTAGAAATGACCATAACTTTCACACTGGTTACCAATATTCGTTTTATACGATGGAAAAGCTGTTGTATTTATATCGTATTTTATGCTTCTGGCGTTGACTTCTTAGGCCGTAACTATTCCATCTGGTGGAGCAACGCCCTAGAGTGAAGCCTAGGTTGCCCGGGAAGTAGAAATGACCATAGCTTTCACACTGGTTGCTATTATTCGTTTTATACGATGGAAAAGCTGTTATATTTATATTGCATATTATGCTTCTGGCATTAAATTCTAAGTCCCTAGCCATTCGATCTGGTGGAGCAACGCCCTAGAGTGAAGCCTAGGTTGCTCGGAATGTAGAAATGACCATAACTTTCACACTGGCTGCAATTATTCGTTTTATACGA
Organism: Calliopsis andreniformis; assembly: GCF_051401765.1. Taxonomy (NCBI): domain Eukaryota; kingdom Metazoa; phylum Arthropoda; class Insecta; order Hymenoptera; family Andrenidae; genus Calliopsis; species Calliopsis andreniformis. The sequence continues at coordinate 18,163,697 of NC_135072.1, forward strand.
TGGAAAAACTGTTGTATTTATATTGTATTTTATGCTTCTGGCGTTCACTTCTTAGGCCCTAACTATTCGATCTGGTGGAACAACGCCCTAGGGTGAAGCCTAGGTTGCCCGGAACGAAGAAATGGTCATAACTTTTACACTGGTAGCAATTATTCGTTTTATACAATGGAAAAACTGTTGTATTTATATTGTATTTTATGCTTCTGGCGTTGACTTCTTAGGCCCTAACTATTCGACCTGGTGGAGCAATGCCTCAGAGTTAAGTCTAGGATGCCCGAAACGCCGAAATGATCATTACTTTCACGCTTGTTGCAATTATTCCTGTTATACGATGAAAAGACCGTTGTATTTTTATTGTATTTTATGCTTCAGGCGTAGGCCTCTAAGGCCGTAGCTATTCGATATGGTGGAGCACCGCCCTAGAGTGAAGCCTCGCTTGCACGGAACGTAGAAATGACCATAACTTTTACACTGGTAGCAATTATTCGTTTTATACCATGGAAAAACTGTTCTACTTATTTTGTATTTTATGCTTCGGGCGTTGACTTCTAAGGCCCTAGCTATTCGATCTGGTGGAGCAACGCGCTAGAGTGAAGCCTAGGTTGCCCGGAACGTAGAAATGGCCATCACTTTCAAACTGGTTGCAATTAATCCTGTTATACGATGGAAAAACTGTTGTATTTTTATTACATTTTATGCTTCGGGCGTTGACTTCTAAGGCCCTAACTATTCAATCTGTTGGTGCAACGCCCTAGAGTGAAGCCTAGGTTGCTCGGAATGTAGAAATGACCATTACTTTCACACTGGTTGCAATTATTCGTTTTATACGATGGAAAAACTGTTGTATTTATATTGTATTTTATGCTTCTGGCGTTCAATTGCTAGGCCCTAACTATTCGATCTGGTGGAAAAACGCCCTAGGGTGAATCCTAGGCTGCCCGGAACGTAGAAATGACCATCACTTTCACACGGGTTGCAATTATTCCTGTTATAGGATAGGAAGACTGTTGCATTTTTATTGTATTTTATGCTTCAGGCGTTGACTTCTGAGGCCGTAGCTATTCGAAGTGGTGGAAGAACGCCATAGAGTGAAGCGTAGGTTGCCCGGAACGTAGAAATGTCCATATCTTTCTCACTGTTTGCAATTGTTCATTTTATACGATGGCAAAGCTGTTGTATTTATATTGTATTTTATGCTTCTGGCGTTGACTTCTTAGGCCCTAACTATTCGATCTGGCGGAGCAATTCCTCACAGTTAAGTCTAGGATGCCCGAAACGGCGAAATGATCATTACTTTCACGCTTGATGCAATTATTCCTGTTATACGATGAAAAAACCGTTGTATTTTTATTGTATTTTATGCTTCAGATGTAGGCTTCTAAGGCCGTAGCTATTCGATATGGTAGAGCACCGCCCTAGATTGAGTCCTAGGCTGCTCGGAACGTAGAAATAACCACTACTTTCACACTGTTTGCAATTATTCATTTTATACGATGGAAAAGCTGTTGTATTTATATCGTATTTTATGCTTCGGGCGTTGACTTCTTAGGCCCTAACTATTCGATCTGGTGGAGCAATTCCTCACAGTTAAGTCTAGGATGCCCGAAACGCCGAAATGATCATTACTTTCACGCTTGATGCAATTATTCCTGTTATACGATGAAAAGACCGTTGTATTTATATTGTATTTTGTGCTTCTGGCGTTGACTTCTTAGGCCCTAACTATTCGATCTGGTGGAGCAATGCCTCAGAGTTAAGTCTAGGATGCCCGAAACGCCGAAATGATCATTACTTTCACGCTTGTTGCAATTATTCCTGTTATACGATGAAAAGACCGTTGTACTTTTATTGTATTTTATGCTTCAGGCGTAGGCTACTAAGGCCGTAGCTATTCGATATGGTGGAGCACCGCCCTAGAGTGAAGCCTAGGTTGCTCGGAATATACAAATGACCATAACTTTCACACTGGTTGCAATTATTCGTTTTATACAATGGAAAAACTGTTCTATTTATTTTGTATTTTATGCTTCGGGCGTTGACTTCTTTGGCCCTAACAATTCGATCTGGTGGAGCAACGCCCTAGAGTGAAGCCTAGGTTCCCTGGAACGTACAAATGACCATCGCTTTCACACGGGTTGCAATTATTCCTGTTATAGGATGGAAAGACTGTTGTATTTTTATTGCATTTTATGCTTCTGGCGTTCACTTCTTAGGCCCTGACTATTCGATCTGGTGGAACAACGCCCTAGGGTGAAGCCTAGGTTGCCCGGAACGTAGAAATGACCATAACTTTCACACTGGTAGCAATTATTCGTTTTATACAATGGAAAAACTGTTCTATTTATTTTGTATTTTATGCTTCGGGCGTTGACTTCTAAGGACCTAACTGTTTGATCTGGTGGAGCAACGCCCTAGAGTGAAGCCTAGGTTGCCCCGAACGTAGAAGTGACCATAACTTTTACACTTGTAGCAATTATTCTTTTTATACGATGGAAAAGCTGTTGTATTTATATCGTATTTTATGCTTCTGGCGTTGACTTCTAAGGCCCTAGCTATTCGATCTAGTGGAGCAACGCCCTAGAGTGAAGCCTAGGTTGCCCGGAACGTAGAAATGACCTTCACTATCAAACTGGTTCCAATTAATCCTGTTATACGATGGAAAAACTGTTGTATTTTTATTGCATTTTATGCTTCTGGCGTTCACTTCTTAGGCCCTAACTATTCGATCTGGTGGAACAACGCCCTAGGGTGAAGCCTAGGTTGCCCGGAACGTAGAAATGACCATAAGTTTCATAATGGTTGCAATTATTCGTTTTATACGATGGAAAAACTGTTCTTTTTATTTTGTATTTTATGCTTCGGGCGTTGACTTCTAAGGCCCTAACTGTTCGATCTGGTGGAACAACGCCCTAGGGTGAAGCCTAGGTTGCCCGGAACGTAGAAATGACCATAAGTTTCATAATGGTTGCAATTATTCGTTTTATACGATGGAAAAACTGTTGTATTTATACTGTATTTTATGCTTCTGGCGTTCACTTCTTGGGCCCTAACTATTCGATCTGGTGGAACAACGCCCCAGGGTGAAGCCTAGGTTGCCCGGAACGTAGAAATGACCACAACATTTACACTGGTAGCAATTATTCGTTTAATACAATGGAAAAAATGTTCTATTTATTTTGTATTTTATGCTTCGGGCGATGATTTCTAAGGCCCTAACTGTTTGATCTGGTGGAGCAACGACCTAGAGTGAAGCCTAGGTTGCCCGGAACGTAGAAATGACCTTTACTTTAACACTGTTTGCAATTATTCCTTTTATACGATGGAAAAACTGTTCTATTTATTTTGTATTTTATGCTTCGGGCGTTGACTTCTTTGGCCCTAACAATTCGATCTCGTGGAGCAACACCCTAGAGTGAAGCCTAGGTTGCCCGGAACGTAGAAATGACCATAACTTTTACACTGGTAGCATTTATTCGTTTAATACAATGGAAAAAATGTTCTATTTATTTTGTATTTTATGCTTCGGGCGATGACTTCTAAGGCCCTAACTGTTTGATCTGGTGGAGCAACGACCTAGAGTGAAGCCTAGGTTGCCCGGAACGTAGAAATGACCATTACTTTAACACTGTTTGCAATTATTCCTTTTATACGATGGAAAAACTGTTCTATTTATTTTGTATTTTATGCTTCGGGCGTTGACTTCTTTGGCCCTAACAATTCGATCTCGTGGAGCAACACCCTAGAGTGAAGCCTAGGTTGCTCGGAATGTAGAAATCACCATAACTTTCACACTGGTTGCAATTATTCGTTTTATACGATGGAAAAACTGTTGTATTTATATTGTATTTTATGCTTCTGGCGTTCACTTCCTAGGCCCTAACTATTCGATCTGGTGGAACAACGCCCTAGAGTGAAGCCTAGGTTGCACGGAACGTAGAAATGACCATAACTTTTACACTGGTAGCAATTATTCGTTTTATACCATGGAAAAACTGTTCTATTTGTTTTGTATTTTATGCTTCGGGCGTTGACTTCTAAGGCCCTAACTGTTTGATCTGGTGGAGCAACGCCCTAGAGTGAAGCCTAGGTTGCCCGGAACGTAGAAATGACCATTACTTTCACACTGTTTGCAATTAATCCTGTTATACGATGGAAAAACTGTTGTATTTTTATTGCATTTTATGCTTCGGGCATTGACTTCTAAGGCCCTAGCTATTCGATCTAGTGGAGCAACGCCCTAGAGTGAAGCCTGGGTTGCCCGGAACGTAGAAATGACTATCACTTTCAAACTGGTTGCAATTAATCCTGTTATACGATGGAAAAACTGTTGTATTTTTATTGCATTTTATGCTTCGGGCATTGACTTCTAAGGCCCTAACTATGCAATCTGTTGGAGCAACGCCCTAGGGGGAAGCCAAGGTTGTCCGGAACGTAGAAATGACCATAACTTTCACACTGGTTGCAATTATTCGTTTCATACGATGGAGAAGCTGTTGTATTTATATCGTATTTTATGCTTCTGGCGTTGACTTCTTAGGCCCTAACTATTCCATCTGGTGGAACAACGCCCGAGGGTGAAATCTAGGTTGCCCGGAAAGTAGAAATGACCATAACTTTCACACTGGTAGCAATTATTCGTTTTATACGATGGAAAAACTGTTCCATTTATTTTATACTTTATGCTTCGGGCGTTGACTTCTAAGGCCCTAACTATTCGATCTGGTGGAGCAACGCCCTAGAGTGAAGCCTAGGTTGCCCGGTACGTAGAAATGACCATCACTATCAAACTGGTTGCAATTATTTGTTTTATACGATGGAAAAGCTGTTGTATTTATATCGTATTTTATGGTTCTGGCGTTGACTTCTTAGGCCCTAACTATTCCATCTGGTAGAACAGCGCCGTAGGGTGAACCCTAGGTTGCCCGGAAAGCAGAAATGACCATAACTTTTACACTGGTAGCAATTATTCGTTTTATACAATGGAAAAACTGTTCTATTTATTTTGTATTTTATGCTTCGGGCGTTGACTTCTAAGGCCCTAACTGTTTCATCTGGTGGAGCAACGCCCTAGAGTGAAGCCTAGGTTGCCCGGAACGTAGAAATGACCATTACTTTCACACTGTTTGCAATTATTCCTTTTATACGATGGAAAAACTGTTCTATTTATTTCGTATTTTATGCTTCGGGCGTTGACTTCTTTGGCCCTAACAATTCGATCTGGTGGAGCAACGCCCTAGAGGGAAGCCTAGGTTGCCTGGAACGTCGAAATGACCATCACTTTCACACGGGTTGCAATTATTCCTGTTATAGGATGGAAAGGCTGTTGTATTTTTATTCCGTTTTGTGCATCTAGCGTCCACTTCTTAGGGCCTAACTATTCGATCTGGTGGAACAACGCCCTAGGGTGAAGCCTAGGTTGCCCGGAACATAGAAATTACCATAAGTTTCATAATGGTCGCAATTATTCGTTTTATACGATGGAAAAACTGTTGTATTTCTATTGTATTTTATGCTTCGGGCGCTGACTTCTTAGGCCCTAACACTTCGATCTGGTGGAGCAACGCCCTACAGTGAAGCCTAGGTTGCCCGGAACGTTGATATGACCATAACCTTCACACAGGTTGCAATTATTCGTTTTATACGATGGAAAAACTGTTGTATTTATATTGTATTTTATGCTTCTGGCGTTCACTTCTTAGGCCCTAACTATTCGACCTGGTAGAGCAACGCCCTACCGTGAAGCCTAGGTTGCTCGGAATAAAGAAATGACCATAACTTTCACACTGGTTGCAATTATTCGTTTTCTGCGATGGAAAAACTGTTCTATTTATTTTGTATTTTATGCTTCGGGCGTTGACTTCTAAGGCCCTAACTGTTTGATCTGGTGGAGCAACGCCCTAGAGTGTAGCCTAGGTTGCCCGGAACGTAGAAATGACAATTACTTTCACACTGTTTACATTTATTCCTTTTATACGATGCAAAAGCTGTTGTATTTGTATCGTATTTTATGCTTCTGGCGTTGACTTCTAAGGACCTAACTATTCGATCTGGTGGAGCAACGCCCTAGAATGAAGCCTAGGTTGCTCGGAATGTAGAAATAACCATAACTTTCACACTGGTTGCAATTATACGTTCTTTACGGTGGAAAAGCTGTTGTATTTATATCGTATTTTATGCTTCTGGCGTTGACTTCTAAGGCCCTAGCTATTCGATCTAGTGTAGCAACGCCCAAGAGTGAAGCCTAGGTTGCCCGGAACGTAGAAGTGTCCATCACTTTCAAACTGGTTGCAATTAATCCTGTTATACGATGGAAAAACTGTTGTATTTTTATTGTATTTAATGCTTCTGGCGTTCACTTCTTAGGCCCTAACTATTCGAGCTGGTGGAACAACGCCCTAGAGTGAAGCCTAGGTTGCTCGGAATGTAGAAATGACCATAACTTTCACACTGGTTGCAATTATTAGTTTTATACGATGGAAAAACTGTTGTATTTATATTGTATTTAATGCTTCTGGCGTTGACTTCTTAGGTCCTAACTGTTTAGTCTGGTGGAGCAACGCCCTAGGGTGAAGCCTAGGTAGCCCGGAACGTAGAAATGACCATTACTTTCACACTGTTTGCAATTATCCCTTTTATACGGTGGAAATGCTGCTGTATTTATATCGTATTCTATGCTTCTGGCGTTAACTTCTAAGGACCTAACTATTCGATCTGGTGGAGCAACGCCCTAGAGTGAAGCCTAGGTTGCTCGGAATGTAGAAATGACCATAACATTCACACTGGTTGCAATTATTCGTTTTATACGATGGAAAAGCTGTTGTATTTATATTGTATTTTATGCTTCGGGCGTTGACTTCTAAGGCCCTAACTGTTTGATCTGGTGGAGCAACGCCCTAGAGTGTAGCCTAGGTTGCCCGGAACGTAGAAATGACAATTACTTTCACACTGTTTACAATTATTCCTTTTATACGATGCAAAAGCTGTTGTATTTATATTGTATTTTATGCTTCTGGCGTTCACTTCTTAGGCCCTAACTATTCGACCTGGTGGAACAACGCCCTAGGCTGAAGCCTAGGTTGCCCGGAACGTCGAAATGACCATAACTTTTACACTGGTAGCAATTATTCGTTTTATACAATGGAAAAACTGTTGTATTTATATTGTATTTTATGCTTCTGGCGTTAACTTCTTAGGCCCTAACTATACGATCTGGTGGAGCAATGCCTCAGAGTTAAGTCTAGGATGCCCGAAGCGCCCAAATGATCATTACTTTCACGCTTGTTGCAATTATTCCTGTTATACGATGAAAAGACCGTTCTATTTATTTTGTATTTTATGCTTCAGGCGTAGGCTTCTAAGGCCGTAGCTATTCGATATGGTGCAGCACCGCCCTAGAGTGATGCCTAGGTTGCCCGGAACGTAGAAATGACCATTACTTTAACACTGTTTGCAATTATTCCTTTTATACGATGGAAAAACTGTTCTATTTATTTTGTATTTAATGCTTCGGGCGTTGACTTCTTTGGCCCTAACAATTCGATCTCGTGGAGCAACGCCCTAGAGTGAAGCCTAGGTTGCCCGGAACGTACAAATGACCATCACTTTCAAACGGATTGCAATTATTCCTGTTATAGGATGGAAAGACTGTTGTATTTTTATTGCATTTTATGCTTCTGGCGTTCACCTCTTAGTCCCTAACTATTCGATCTTGTGGAACAACGCCCTAGGGTGAAGCCTAGGTTGCCCGGAACGTAGGAATGACCATAACTTTTACACTGGTAGCACTTATTCGTTTTAAACAATGGAAAAACTGTTCTATTTATTTTGTATTTTATGCTTCGGGCGTTGACTTCTAAGGCCCTAACTGTTCAATCTGTTGGAGCAACACCCTAGGGTTAAATCTAGGTTGCCCGGAAAGTAGAAATGACCATAACTTTCACACTGGTAGCAATTATTCGTTTTATACGATGGAAAAACTGTTGTATTTCTATTGTATTTTATGCTTCGGGCGTTGACTTCTTAGGCCCTAACACTTCGATCTGGTGGAGCAACGCCCTACAGTGAAGCCTAGGTTGCCCGGAACGTAGATATGACCATAACCTTCACACAGGTTGCAATTATTCGTTTTATACGGTGTAAAGGCTGTTGCATTTATTTTGTATTTTATTCTTCTGGTGTTTGCTTCTTAGGCCCTAGCTATTCGATCTAGTGGAGCAACGCCCTAGAGTGAAGCCTAGGTTGAACGGAACGTATAAATGACCATCACTTTCAAACTGGTTGCAATTAATTCTGTTATACGATGGAAAAACTGTTGTATTTTTATTGCACTTTGTGCTTCGGGCATTGACTCCTAAGGCGCTAACTATTCAATCTGCTGGAGCAACGCCCTAGAGTGAAGCCTAGGTTGCTCGGAATGTAGAAATGACCATAACTTTCACACTGGTTGCAATTATTCGTTTTATACGATGGAAAAACTGTTGTATTTATATTGTATTTTATGCTTCTGGCGTTCACTTCTTAGGCCCTAACTATTCGACCTGGTGGAACATCGCCCTAGGGTGAAGCCTAGGTTGCCCGGAACGTAGAAATGACCATCACTTTTACACTGGTAGCAATTATTCGTTTTATACAATTGAAAAACTGTTGTATTTATATTGTATTTTATGCTTCTGGCGTTGACTTCTTAGGCCCTAACTAATCGATCTGGTGGAGCAATGCCTCAGAGTTAAGTCTAGGATGCCCGAAACGCCGAAATGATCATTACTTTCACGCTTGTTGCAATTATTCCTGTTATAAGATGAAAAGACCGTTGTATTTTTATTGTATTTTATGCTTCAGGCGTAGGCTTCTAAGGCCGTAGCTATTCGATATGGTAGAGCACCGCCCTAGAGTGAAGCCTAGGTTGCACGGAACGTAGAAATGACCATAACTATTACACTGGTAGCAATTATTCGTTTTATACAATGGAAAAACTGTTGTATTTATATTGTATTTTATTCTTCTGGCGTTGATTTCTTAGGCCCTAACTATTCGATCTGGTGGAGCAATGTCTCAGAGTTAAGTCTAGGATGCCCGAAACGCCGAAATGATCATTACATTCACGCTTGTTGCAATTATTCCTGTTATATGTTGAAAAGACCGTTGTATTTTTATTGTATTTTATGCTTCAGGCGTAGGCTTCTAAGGCCGTAGCTATTCGATATAGTGGAGCACCGCCCTAGAGTGAAACCTAGGTTGCACGGAACGTAGAAATGCCCATAACTTTTACACTGGTAGCAATTATTCGTTTTATACCATGGAAAAACTGTTACATTTGTTTTGTATTTTATGCTTCGGGCGTTGACTTCTAAGGCCCTAACTGTTTGATCTGGTGGAGCAACGCCCTAGAGTGAAGCCTAGGTTGCCCGGAACGTAGAAATGACCATTACTTTCACACTGTGTGCAATTATTCCATTTATACGATGGAAAGGCTGTTGTATTTATATTGTATTTTATGCTTCTGGCGTTCACTTCTTAGGCCATAACTATTCCATCTGGTGGAACAACGCCCTAAGGTGAAGCCTAGGTTGCCCGGATCGTAGAAATGACCAGTACTTTCACACTGGTTGCAGTTATTCGTTTTATACGATGGAAAAACTGTTCTATTTATTTTGCATTTTATGCTTCGGGCGTTGACTTCTAAGGCGCTAACTATTCAATCTGTTGGAGAAACGCCCTAGGGTATATCCTAGGTTGCCCGGAAAGTAGAAATGACCATAACTTTCATACTGGTTGCAATTATTCGTTTTATATGATGGAAAAACTGTTGTATTTATATTGTATTTTATGCTTCTGGCGTTCACTTCTTAGGCCCTAACTATTCGATCTGGTGGAACAACGGCCTAAGGTGAAGCCTAGGTTGCCCGCAACGTAGAAATGGCCATAACTTTTACACTGGTAGCAATTATTCGTTTTACACAATGGAAAAACTGTTCTATTTATTTTGTATTTAATGCTTCGGGCGTTGGCTTCTAAGCCCCTAACTGTTTGATCTGGTGGAGCAACGCCCTAGAGTGAATCCTAGGTTGCCCGGAACGTAGAAATGAACATAGCTTTCACACTGGTTGCTATTATTCGTTTTATACGATGGAAAAACTGTTATATTTATATTGTATTTTATACTTCAGGCGTTGACTTCTGAGGCCGTAGCTATTCGATGTGGTGGAAGAACGCCATAGAGTGAAGCCTAGGTTGCCCGGAACGTAGAAATGTCCATATCTTTCACACTGTTTGCGATTATTCATTTTATACGGTGGCAAAGCTGTTGCATTTATATTGTATTTTATGCTTCTGGAGTTGACTCCTTAGGCCCTAACACTTCGATCTGGTGGAGCAACGCCCTACAGTGAAGCCTAGGTTGCCGGAACGTAGCTATGACCATAACCTTCACACAGGTTGCAATTATTCGTTTTATACGGTGTAGAGACTGTTGTATTTTTATTGCATTTTATGCTTCTGGCGTTTACTTCTTAGGCCCTAACTATTCGATCTGGTGGAACAACGCCCTAGGGTGAAGCCCACCTTGCCAGGAACGTAGAAATGACCATAACATTCACACTGGTTGCAATTATTCGTTTTATACGATGGAAAAGCTGTTGTATTTATATTGTATTTTATGCTTCTGGCGTTGACTTCTTAGGCCCTAACTATACGATCTGGTGGAGCAATGCCTCAGAGTTAAGTCTAGGATGCCCGAAACGCCCATATGATCATTACTTTCACGCTTGTTGCAATTATTCCTGTTATACGATGAAAAGACCGTTCTATTTATTTTGTATTTTATGCTTCAGGCGTAGGCTTCTAAGGCCGTAGCTATTCGATATGGTGCAGCACCGCCCTAGAGTGATGCCTAGGTTGCCCGGAACGTAGAAATGACCATTACTTTAACACTGTTTGCAATTATTCCTTTTATACGATGGAAAAACTGTTCTATTTATTTTGTATTTAATGCTTCGGGCGTTGACTTCTTTGGCCCTAACAATTCGATCTCGTGGAGCAACGCCCTAGAGTGAAGCCTAGGTTGCCTGGAACGTACAAATGACCATCACTTTCACACGGATTGCAATTATTCCTGTTATAGGATGGAAAGACTGTTGTATTTTTATTGCATTTTATGCTTCTGGCGTTCACCTCTTAGGCCCTAACTATTCGATCTTGTGGAACAACGCCCTAGGGTGAAGCCTAGGTTGCCCGGAACGTAGGAATGACCATAACTTTTACACTGGTAGCAATTATTCGTTTTAAACAATGGAAAAACTGTTCTATTTATTTTGTATTTTATGCTTCGGGCGTTGACTTCTAAGGCCCTAACTATTCAATCTGTTGGAGCAACACCCTAGAGTGAAGCCTATGTTGCTCGGAATGTAGAAATGACCATAACTTTCACACTGGTTGCAATTATTCGTTTTATACGATGGAAAAACTGTTGTATTTATATTGTATTTTATGCTTCTGGCGTTCACTTCCTAGGCCCTAACTATTCGATCTGGTGAAACAACGCCCTAGGGTGAAGCCTAGGTTGCCCGGAACGAAGAAATGACCATAACTTTTACACTGGTAGCAATTATTCGTTTTATACAATGGAAAAACTGTTGTATTTATATTGTATTTTATGCTTCTGGCGTTGACTTCTTAGGCCCTAACTATACGATCTGGTGGAGCAATGCCTCAGAGTTAAGTCTAGGATGCCCGAAACGCCCAAATGATCATTACTTTCACGCTTGTTGCAATTATTCCTGTTATACGATGAAAAGACCGTTCTATTTATTTTGTATTTTATGCTTCAGGCGTAGGCTTCTAAGGCCGTAGCTATTCGATATGGTGCAGCACCGCCCTAGAGTGATGCCTAGGTTGCCCGGAACGTCGAAATGACCATTACTTTAACACTGTTTGCAATTATTCCTTTTATACGATGGAAAAACTGTTCTATTTATTTTGTATTTAATGCTTCGGGCGTTGACTTCTTTGGCCCTAACAATTCGATCTCGTGGAGCAACGCCCTAGAGTGAAGCCTAGGTTGCCTGGAACGTACAAATGACCATCACTTTCACACGGATTGCAATTATTCCTGTTATAGGATGGAAAGACTGTTGTATTTTTATTGCATTTTATGCTTCTGGCGTTCACCTCTTAGGCCCTAACTATTCGATCTTGTGGAACAACGCCCTAGGGTGAAGCCTAGGTTGCCCGGAACGTAGGAATGACCATAACTTTTACACTGGTAGCAATTATTCGTTTTAAACAATGGAAAAACTGTTCTATTTATTTTGTATTTTATGCTTCGGGCGTTGACTTCTAAGGCCCTAACTATTCAATCTGTTGGAGCAACACCCTAGAGTGAAGCCTAGGTTGCTCGGAATGTAGAAATGACCATAACTTTCACACTGGTTGCAATTATTCGTTTTATACGATGGAAAAACTGTTGTATTTATATTGTATTTTATGCTTCTGGCGTTCACTTCCTAGGCCCTAACTATTCGATCTGGTGAAACAACGCCCTAGGGTGAAGCCTAGGTTGCCCGGAACGAAGAAATGATCATAACTTTTACACTGGTAGCAATTATTCGTTTTATACAATGGAAAAACTGTTGTATTTATATTGTATTTTATGCTTCTGGCGTTGATTTCTTAGGCCCTAACTATTCGATCTGGTGGAGCAATGCCTCAGAGTTAAGTCTAGGATGCCCGAAACGCCGAAATGATCATTACATTCACGCTTGTTGCAATTATTCCTGTTATACGTTGAAAAGACCGTTGTATTTTTATTGTATTTTATGCTTCAGGCGTAGGCTTCTAAGGCCGTAGCTATTCGATATAGTGGAGCACCGCCCTAGAGTGAAGCCTAGGTTGCACGGAACGTAGAAATGACCATAACTTTTACACTGGTAGCAATTATTCGTTTTATACCATGGAAAAACTGTTCCATTTGTTTTGTACTTTATGCTTCGGGCGTTGACTTCTAAGGCCCTAACTGTTTGATCTGGTGGAGCAACGCCCTAGAGTGAAGCCTAGGTTGCCCGGAACGTAGAAATGACCATTACTTTCACACTGTGTGCAATTATTCCATTTATACGATGGAAAGGCTGTTGTATTTATATTGTATTTTATGCTTCTGGCGTTCACTTCTTAGGCCCTAACTATTCGATCTGGTGGAACAACGCCGTAGGGTGAAGCCTAGGTTGCCCGGAACGTAGAAATGATCATAACTTTTACACTGGTAGCAATTATCCGTTTTATACAATGGAAAAACTGTTGTATTTTTATTGTATTTTCTGCTTCGGGCGTTGACTTCCAAGGCCCTAACTATTTCATCTGGTGGAACAACGCCCTTGGGTGAAGCCTAGGTTGCCCGGGAAGTAGAAATGACCATAACTTTCACACTGGTAGCAATTATTCGTTTTATACGATGGAAAAACTGTTCTATTTATTTTGTATCTTATGCTTCGGGCGTTGACTTCTAAGGCCCTAACTATTCGATCTGGTGGGGCAACGCCCTAGAGTGAAGCCTAGGTTGCCCGGTACGTAGAAATGACCATCACTATCAAACTGGTTGCAATTATTTGTTTTATACGATGGAAAAGCTGTTGTATTTATATCGTATTTTATGCTTCTGGCGTTCACTTCTTAGGCCCTAACTATTCAATCTGGTGGAACAACGCCCTAGGGTGTAGCCTAGGTTGCCCGGAACGTAGAAATGACCATAACTTTTACACTGGTAGCAATTATTCGTTTTATACAATGGAAAAACTGTTCTTTTTATTTTGTATTTTCTGCTTCGGGCGTTGACTTCTAAGGCCCTAACTGGTTGATCTGGTGGAGCAACGCCCTAGAGTGAAGCCTAGGCTGCCCGGAACGTAGAAATGACCATAACTTTCACACTGGTTGCTATTATTCGTTTTATACGTTGGAAAAACTGTTATATTTATATTGTATTTTATGCTTCTGGCGTTGACTTCTCAGGCCCTAACTATTCGATCTGGTGGAACAACGCCCTAGAGTGAAGCATAGGTTGCCTGGAACGTAGAAATGACCATCACTTTCACACGGGTTGCAATTATTCCTGTTATAGGATGGAAAGACTGTTGCATTTTTATTGTATTTTATGCTTCAGGCGTTGACTTCTGAGGCCGTAGCTATTCGATGTGCTGGAAGAACGCCATAGAGTGAAGCCTAGGTTGCCCGGAACGTAGAAATGACCATAGGTTTCATAATGGTTGCAAGTATTCGATTTATACGATGGAAAAACTGTTGTATTTCTATTGTATTTTATGCTTCGAGCTTTGACTTCTTAGGCCCTAACACTTCAATCTGGTGGAGCAACGCCCTACAGTGAAGCCTAGGTTGCCCGGAACGTAGATATGACCACAACCTTCACACAGGTTGCAATTATTCGTTTTATACGGTGTAAAGGCTGTTGTATTTATTTTGTATTTTATTCTTCTGGTGTTGACTTCTTAGGCCCTGACTATTCGATCTGGTGGAACAACGCCGTAGAGTGAAGCCTAGGTTGCCCGGAACGTAGAAATGACCATTACTTTCACACTGGTTGCAATTATTCGTTTTATACGATGCAAAAACTGTTTTATTTATGTTGTATTTTATGCTTCGGGCGTTGACTTCTAAGGCCCTAACTATTCGATCTGGTGGAGCAACGCCCTAGAGTGAAGCCTAGGTTGCCCGGTACGTAGAAGTGACCATCACTATCAAACTCGTTGCAATTATTTGTTTCATACGATGGAAAAGCTGTTGTATTTATATCGTATTTTATGCTTCTGGCGTTGACTTCTTAGGCCCTAACTATTCCATCTGGTGGAACAACGCCATACAGTGAAGCCTAGGTTGCCCGGAGCGTAGAAATGACCACTACTTTCACACTGTTTGCAATTATTCCTTTTATACGATGGAAAAGCTGTTGTATTTATATCGCATTTTATGCTTCTGGCGTTGACTTCATAGGCCCTAACTATTCGATCTGGTGGAACAACGCCGTAGAGTGAAGCCTAGGTTGCCCGGAACGTAGAAATGACCATTACTTTCACACTGTTTGCAATTATTCGTTTTATACGATGGAAAAACTGTTGTATTTTTATTGCATCTTATGCGTCTGGCGTTCACTGCTTAGGCCCTAACTATTGGATCCGGTGCAACAACGCCCTAGGGTCAGGCCCAGGTTGCCCGGAACGTAGAAATGACCATAGCTTTTACTCTCGTAGCAATTATTCGTTTTATACAATGGAAAAACCGTTCTATTTATTTTGTATTTTATGCTTCGGGCGTTGACTTCTAAGGCCCTAACTATTCAATCTGTTGGAGCAAAGCCCTAGGGTGAAGCCTAGGTTGCTCGGGAAGTAGAAATGACCATGTTTCATACTGGTTGCAATTATTCGTTTTATACGATGGAAAAACTGTTGTATTTATATTGTATTTTATGCTTCTGGCGTTGACTTCTTAGGCCCTAATTATTCGATCTGGTGGAACAACGCCGTAGAGTAAAGCCCAGGTTGCGCGGAACGTAGAAATGACCATAACTTTCACACTGGTAGCAATTATTCGTTTTATACATTGGAAAAACTGTTCTATTTATATTGTATTTTATGCTTCTGGCGTTGACTACTTAGGCCCTAACTATTCGATCTTGTGGAACAACGCCCTAGAGTGAAGCCTAGGTTGCCTGGAACGTAGAAATGACCATCACTTTCACACGGGTTGCAATTATTCGTTTTATACGATGGAAAAACTGTTGCATCTTCATCGTATTTTATGCTTCTGGCGTTGACTTCTTAGGCCCTAACTATTCGATCTTGTGGAACAACGCCCTAGAGTGAAGCCTGGGTTGCCCGGAACGTAGAAATGACCATAACTTTCACACTGGTTATAATTATTTGTTTTATACGATGGAAACGCTGTTGTATTTATATCGTATTTTATGCTTCTGGCGTTGACTTCTGAGGCCCTAACATTTCGATCTCGTGGAGCAACGCCCTAGAGTGAAGCCTAGGTTGCCTGGAACGTACAAATGACCATCACTTTCACACGGATTGCAATTATTCCTGTTATAGGATGGAAAGACTGTTGTATTTTTATTGCATTTTATGCTTCTGGCGTTCACCTCTTAGGCCCTAACTATTCGATCTTGTGGAACAACGCCCTAGGGTGAAGCCTAGGTTGCCCGGAACGTAGGAATGACCATAACTTTTACACTGGTAGCAATTATTCGTTTTAAACAATGGAAAAACTGTTCTATTTATTTTGTATTTTATGCTTCGGGCGTTGACTTCTAAGGCCCTAACTATTCAATCTGTTGGAGCAACACCCTAGAGTGAAGCCTATGTTGCTCGGAATGTAGAAATGACCATAACTTTCACACTGGTTGCAATTATTCGTTTTATACGATGGAAAAACTGTTGTATTTATATTGTATTTTATGCTTCTGGCGTTCACTTCCTAGGCCCTAACTATTCGATCTGGTGAAACAACGCCCTAGGGTGAAGCCTAGGTTGCCCGGAACGAAGAAATGACCATAACTTTTACACTGGTAGCAATTATTCGTTTTATACAATGGAAAAACTGTTGTATTTATATTGTATTTTATGCTTCTGGCGTTGACTTCTTAGGCCCTAACTATACGATCTGGTGGAGCAATGCCTCAGAGTTAAGTCTAGGATGCCCGAAACGCCCAAATGATCATTACTTTCACGCTTGTTGCAATTATTCCTGTTATACGATGAAAAGACCGTTCTATTTATTTTGTATTTTATGCTTCAGGCGTAGGCTTCTAAGGCCGTAGCTATTCGATATGGTGCAGCACCGCCCTAGAGTGATGCCTAGGTTGCCCGGAACGTCGAAATGACCATTACTTTAACACTGTTTGCAATTATTCCTTTTATACGATGGAAAAACTGTTCTATTTATTTTGTATTTAATGCTTCGGGCGTTGACTTCTTTGGCCCTAACAATTCGATCTCGTGGAGCAACGCCCTAGAGTGAAGCCTAGGTTGCCTGGAACGTACAAATGACCATCACTTTCACACGGATTGCAATTATTCCTGTTATAGGATGGAAAGACTGTTGTATTTTTATTGCATTTTATGCTTCTGGCGTTCACCTCTTAGGCCCTAACTATTCGATCTTGTGGAACAACGCCCTAGGGTGAAGCCTAGGTTGCCCGGAACGTAGGAATGACCATAACTTTTACACTGGTAGCAATTATTCGTTTTAAACAATGGAAAAACTGTTCTATTTATTTTGTATTTTATGCTTCGGGCGTTGACTTCTAAGGCCCTAACTATTCAATCTGTTGGAGCAACACCCTAGAGTGAAGCCTAGGTTGCTCGGAATGTAGAAATGACCATAACTTTCACACTGGTTGCAATTATTCGTTTTATACGATGGAAAAACTGTTGTATTTATATTGTATTTTATGCTTCTGGCGTTCACTTCCTAGGCCCTAACTATTCGATCTGGTGAAACAACGCCCTAGGGTGAAGCCTAGGTTGCCCGGAACGAAGAAATGATCATAACTTTTACACTGGTAGCAATTATTCGTTTTATACAATGGAAAAACTGTTGTATTTATATTGTATTTTATGCTTCTGGCGTTGATTTCTTAGGCCCTAACTATTCGATCTGGTGGAGCAATGCCTCAGAGTTAAGTCTAGGATGCCCGAAACGCCGAAATGATCATTACATTCACGCTTGTTGCAATTATTCCTGTTATACGTTGAAAAGACCGTTGTATTTTTATTGTATTTTATGCTTCAGGCGTAGGCTTCTAAGGCCGTAGCTATTCGATATAGTGGAGCACCGCCCTAGAGTGAAGCCTAGGTTGCACGGAACGTAGAAATGACCATAACTTTTACACTGGTAGCAATTATTCGTTTTATACCATGGAAAAACTGTTCCATTTGTTTTGTACTTTATGCTTCGGGCGTTGACTTCTAAGGCCCTAACTGTTTGATCTGGTGGAGCAACGCCCTAGAGTGAAGCCTAGGTTGCCCGGAACGTAGAAATGACCATTACTTTCACACTGTGTGCAATTATTCCATTTATACGATGGAAAGGCTGTTGTATTTATATTGTATTTTATGCTTCTGGCGTTCACTTCTTAGGCCCTAACTATTCGATCTGGTGGAACAACGCCGTAGGGTGAAGCCTAGGTTGCCCGGAACGTAGAAATGATCATAACTTTTACACTGGTAGCAATTATCCGTTTTATACAATGGAAAAACTGTTGTATTTTTATTGTATTTTCTGCTTCGGGCGTTGACTTCCAAGGCCCTAACTATTTCATCTGGTGGAACAACGCCCTTGGGTGAAGCCTAGGTTGCCCGGGAAGTAGAAATGACCATAACTTTCACACTGGTAGCAATTATTCGTTTTATACGATGGAAAAACTGTTCTATTTATTTTGTATCTTATGCTTCGGGCGTTGACTTCTAAGGCCCTAACTATTCGATCTGGTGGGGCAACGCCCTAGAGTGAAGCCTAGGTTGCCCGGTACGTAGAAATGACCATCACTATCAAACTGGTTGCAATTATTTGTTTTATACGATGGAAAAGCTGTTGTATTTATATCGTATTTTATGCTTCTGGCGTTCACTTCTTAGGCCCTAACTATTCAATCTGGTGGAACAACGCCCTAGGGTGTAGCCTAGGTTGCCCGGAACGTAGAAATGACCATAACTTTTACACTGGTAGCAATTATTCGTTTTATACAATGGAAAAACTGTTCTTTTTATTTTGTATTTTCTGCTTCGGGCGTTGACTTCTAAGGCCCTAACTGGTTGATCTGGTGGAGCAACGCCCTAGAGTGAAGCCTAGGCTGCCCGGAACGTAGAAATGACCATAACTTTCACACTGGTTGCTATTATTCGTTTTATACGTTGGAAAAACTGTTATATTTATATTGTATTTTATGCTTCTGGCGTTGACTTCTCAGGCCCTAACTATTCGATCTGGTGGAACAACGCCCTAGAGTGAAGCATAGGTTGCCTGGAACGTAGAAATGACCATCACTTTCACACGGGTTGCAATTATTCCTGTTATAGGATGGAAAGACTGTTGCATTTTTATTGTATTTTATGCTTCAGGCGTTGACTTCTGAGGCCGTAGCTATTCGATGTGCTGGAAGAACGCCATAGAGTGAAGCCTAGGTTGCCCGGAACGTAGAAATGACCATAGGTTTCATAATGGTTGCAATTATTCGATTTATACGATGGAAAAACTGTTGTATTTCTATTGTATTTTATGCTTCGAGCTTTGACTTCTTAGGCCCTAACACTTCAATCTGGTGGAGCAACGCCCTACAGTGAAGCCTAGGTTGCCCGGAACGTAGATATGACCACAACCTTCACACAGGTTGCAATTATTCGTTTTATACGGTGTAAAGGCTGCTGTATTTATTTTGTATTTTATTCTTCTGGTGTTGACTTCTTAGGCCCTGACTATTCGATCTGGTGGAACAACGCCGTAGAGTGAAGCCTAGGTTGCCCGGAACGTAGAAATGACCATTACTTTCACACTGGTTGCAATTATTCGTTTTATACGATGCAAAAACTGTTTTATTTATGTTGTATTTTATGCTTCGGGCGTTGACTTCTAAGGCCCTAACTATTCGATCTGGTGGAGCAACGCCCTAGAGTGAAGCCTAGGTTGCCCGGTACGTAGAAGTGACCATCACTATCAAACTCGTTGCAATTATTTGTTTCATACGATGGAAAAGCTGTTGTATTTATATCGTATTTTATGCTTCTGGCGTTGACTTCTTAGGCCCTAACTATTCCATCTGGTGGAACAACGCCATACAGTGAAGCCTAGGTTGCCCGGAGCGTAGAAATGACCACTACTTTCACACTGTTTGCAATTATTCCTTTTATACGATGGAAAAGCTGTTGTATTTATATCGCATTTTATGCTTCTGGCGTTGACTTCTTAGGCCCTAACTATTCGATCTGGTGGAACAACGCCGTAGAGTGAAGCCTAGGTTGCCCGGAACATAGAAATGACCATTACTTTCACACTGTTTGCAATTATTCGTTTTATACGATGGAAAAACTGTTGTATTTTTATTGCATCTTATGCGTCTGGCGTTCACTTCTTAGGCCCTAACTATTGGATCCGGTGCAACAACGCCCTAGGGTCAGGCCCAGGTTGCCCGGAACGTAGAAATGACCATAGCTTTTACTCTCGTAGCAATTATTCGTTTTATACAATGGAAAAACCGTTCTATTTATTTTGTATTTTATGCTTCGGGCGTTGACTTCTAAGGCCCTAACTATTCAATCTGTTGGAGCAAAGCCCTAGGGTGAAGCCTAGGTTGCTCGGGAAGTAGAAATGACCATGTTTCATACTGGTTGCAATTATTCGTTTTATACGATGGAAAAACTGTTGTATTTATATTGTATTTTATGCTTCTGGCGTTGACTTCTTAGGCCCTAATTATTCGATCTGGTGGAACAACGCCGTAGAGTAAAGCCCAGGTTGCGCGGAACGTAGAAATGACCATAACTTTCACACTGGTAGCAATTGTTCGTTTTATACATTGGAAAAACTGTTCTATTTATATTGTATTTTATGCTTCTGGCGTTGACTACTTAGGCCCTAACTATTCGATCTTGTGGAACAACGCCCTAGAGTGAAGCCTAGGTTGCCTGGAACGTAGAAATGACCATCACTTTCACACGGGTTGCAATTATTCGTTTTATACGATGGAAAAACTGTTGCATCTTCATCGTATTTTATGCTTCTGGCGTTGACTTCTTAGGCCCTAACTATTCGATCTTGTGGAACAACGCCCTAGAGTGAAGCCTGGGTTGCCCGGAACGTAGAAATGACCATAACTTTCACACTGGTTATAATTATTTGTTTTATACGATGGAAACGCTGTTGTATTTATATCGTATTTTATGCTTCTGGCGTTGACTTCTGAGGCCCTAACATTTCGATCTGGTGGAGCAACGCCCGACAGTGAAGCCTAGGTTGCCCGGAACGTAGATATGACCATAACCTTCACACAGGTTGCAATTATTCGTTTTATACGCTGTAAAGGCTGTTGTATTTATTTTGTATTTTATTCTTCTGGTGTTGACTTCTTAGGACCTAACTATTCCATCTGGTGGAACAACGCCCTAGGGTGAAGCCTAGGTTGCCTGGAACGTAGAAATGACCATAACTTTTACACTGGCAGCAATTATTCGTTTTATACAATGGAAAAACCGTTCTATTTATTTTGTATTTTATGCTTCGGGCGTTGACTTCTAAGGCGCTAACTGTTTGATCTGGTGGAGTATCGCCCTGGAGTGCAGCCTAGGTTGCCCGGAACGTAGAAATGACCATAACTTTCACATCGGTTGCTGTCATTCGTTTTATAGGATGGAAAAGCTGTTGTATTTATATCGTATTTTATGATTCTGGCGTTGACTTCTTAGGCCCTAACTATTCGATCTGGTGGAGCAACGCCCTAGAGTGAAACCTAGGTTACCCGGAACGTAGAAATGATCATTACTTTCACGCTTGTTGCAATTATTCCTGTTATGCGATGAAAAGACTGTTGTATTTTTATTGTATTTTATGCTTCAGGCGTGGACTTCTGAGGCCGTAGCTATTCGATGTGGTGGAAGAACGCCATACAGTGAAGCCTAGGTTGCCCGGAACGTAGAAATGACCACTACTTTCACACTGTTTGCAATTATTCATTTAATACGATGGAAATGCTGTTGTATTTATATCGTATTTTATGCTTCGGGCGTTGACTTCTTAGGCCCTAACATTTCGATCTGGTGGAGCAACGCCCGACAGTGAAGCCTAGGTTGCCCGGAACGTAGAAATGACCATTACTTTCACACTGTTTGCAATTATTCCTGTTATGCGATGAAAAGACTGTTGTATTTTTATTGTATTTTATGCTTCAGGCGTGGACTTCTGAGGCCGTAGCTATTCGATGTGGTGGAAGAACGCCATACAGTGAAGCCTAGGTTGCCCGGAGCGTAGAAATGACCACTACTTTCACACTGTTTGCAATTATTCCTTTTATACGATGGAAAAGCTGTTGTATTTATACCGTATTTTATGCTTCTGGCGTTGACGTCTTAGGCCCTAACTATTCGATCTGGTGGAACAACGCCGTAGAGTGAAGCCTAGGTTGCCCGGAACGTAGAAATGACCATTACTTTCACACTGTTTGCAATTATTCGTTTTATACGATGGAAAAACTGTTGTATTTTTATTGCATCTTATGCGTCTGGCGTTCACTTCTTAGGCCCTAACTATTGGATCCGGTGCAACAACGCCCTAGGGTCAGGCCTAGGTTGCCCGGAACGTAGAAATGACCATAGCTTTTACTCTCGTAGCAATTATTCGCTTTATACAATGGAAAAACCGTTCTATTTATTTTGTATTTTATGCTTCGGGCGTTGACTTCTAAGGCCCTAACTATTCAATCTGTTGGAGCAAAGCCCTAGGGTGAAGCCTAGGTTGCTCGGGAAGTAGAAATGACCATGTTTCATACTGGTTGCAATTATTCGTTTTATACGATGGAAAAACTGTTGTATTTATATTGTATTTTATGCTTCTGGCGTTGACTTCTTAGGCCCTAATTATTCGATCTGGTGGAACAACGCCGTAGAGTAAAGCCCAGGTTGCGCGGAACGTAGAAATGACCATAACTTTCACACTGGTAGCAATTATTCGTTTTATACATTGGAAAAACTGTTCTATTTATATTGTATTTTATGCTTCTGGCGTTGACTACTTAGGCCCTAACTATTCGATCTTGTGGAACAACGCCCTAGAGTGAAGCCTAGGTTGCCTGGAACGTAGAAATGACCATCACTTTCACACGGGTTGCAATTATTCGTTTTATACGATTGATAAACTGTTGCATCTTCATCGTATTTTATGCTTCTGGCGTTGACTTCTTAGGCCCTAACTATTCGATCTTGTGGAACAACGCCCTAGAGTGAAGCCTAGGTTGCCCGGAACGTAGAAATGACCATAACTTTCACACTGGTTATAATTATTTGTTTTATACGATGGAAACGCTGTTGTATTTATATCGTATTTTATGCTTCTGGCGTTGACTTCTGAGGCCCTAACATTTCGATCTGGTGGAGCAACGCCCGACAGTGAAGCCTAGGTTGCCCGGAACGTAGATATGACCATAACCTTCACACAGGTTGCAATTATTCGTTTTATACGGTGTAAAGGCTGTTGTATTTATTTTGTATTTTATTCTTCTGGTGTTGACTTCTTAGGACCTAACTATTCCATCTGGTGGAACAACGCCCTAGGGTGAAGCCTAGGTTCCCCGGAACGTAGAAATGACCATAACTTTTACACTGGCAGCAATTATTCGTTTTATACAATGGAAAAACCGTTCTATTTATTTTGTATTTTATGCTTCGGGCGTTGACTTCTAAGGCGCTAACTGTTTGATCTGGTGGAGCATCGCCCTGGAGTGCAGCCTAGGTTGCCCGGAACGTAGAAATGACCAAAACTTTCACACTGGTTGCTATCATTCGTTTTATAGGATGGAAAAGCTGTTGTATTTATATCGTATTTTATGCTTCTGGCGTTGACTTCTTAGGCCCTAACTATTCGATCTGGTGGAGCAACGCCCTAGAGTGTAACCTAGGTTACCCGGAACGTAGAAATGATCATTACTTTCACGCTTGTTGCAATTATTCCTGTTATGCGATGAAAAGACTGTTGTATTTTTATTGTATTTTATGCTTCAGGCGTGGACTTCTGAGGCCGTAGCTATTCGATGTGGTGGAAGAACGCCATACAGTGAAGCCTAGGTTGCCCGGAACGTAGAAATGACCACTACTTTCACACTGTTTGCAATTATTCATTTAATACGATGGAAATGCTGTTGTATTTATATCGTATTTTATGCTTCGGGCGTTGACTTCTTAGGCCCTAACATTTCGATCTGGTGGAGCAACGCCCGACAGTGAAGCCTAGGTTGCCCGGAACGTAGAAATGACCATTACTTTCACACTGTTTGCAATTATTCCTGTTATGCGATGAAAAGACTGTTGTATTTTTATTGTATTTTATGCTTCAGGCGTGGACTTCTGAGGCCGTAGCTATTCGATGTGGTGGAAGAACGCCATACAGTGAAGCCTAGGTTGCCCGGAGCGTAGAAATGACCACTACTTTCACACTGTTTGCAATTATTCCTTTTATACGATGGAAAAGCTGTTGTATTTATATCGTATTTTATGCTTCTGGCGTTGACTTCTTAGGCCCTAACTATTCGATCTGGTGGAACAACGCCGTAGAGTGAAGCCTAGGTTGCCCGGAACGTAGAAATGACCATTACTTTCACACTGTTTGCAATTATTCGTTTTATACGATGGAAAAACTGTTGTATTTTTATTGCATCTTATGCGTCTGGCGTTCACTTCTTAGGCCCTAACTATTGGATCCTGTGCAACAACGCCCTAGGGTCAGGCCTAGGTTGCCCGGAACGTAGAAATGACCATAGCTTTTACTCTCGTAGCAATTTTTCGTTTTATACAATGGAAAAACCGTTCTATTTATTTTGTATTTTATGCTTCGGGCGTTGACTTCTAAGGACCTAACTATTCGATCTGGTGGAGCAACGCCCTAGAGTGAAGACTAGGTTGCTCGGAATGTAGAAATGACCATAACTTTCACACTGATTGCAATTATTCTTTTTATACGATGGAAATGCTGTTGTATTTATATCGTATTTTATGCTTCTGGCATTGACTTTGAAGGCCGTAGCTATTAGATGTGGTGGAGCAACGCCCTAGAGTGTCGCATGGGTTGCCCGGAACGTAGAAATGACCATTACTTTCACAATGTTTGCAAATATTCATTTTATACGATGGAAAAACTGTTGTACTTATATTGTATTTTATTCTTCTGGCGTTGAATTCTAAGTCCCAAGCTATTCTATCTGGTCGAGCAACGCCCCACAGTGATACCTAGGTTACCCGGAACGTAGACATGACTATTACTTTCACACTGGTTGCAGTTATCCGTTTTATACAATGGAATAACCGATCTATGTATTTTGCATTTTATGCTTCGGGCGTTGACTTCTAAGGACCTAACTATTCGATCTGGTGGAGCAACGCCCCAGAGTGAAGCCTAGGCTGCCCGGGAAGTAGAAATGACCATAACTTTCACACTGGTTGCTATTATTCGATTTATACGATGGAAAAGCTGTTATATTTATATTGCATATTATGCTTCTGGCATTGAATTCAGTGTCCCTAGCTATTCCATCTGGTGGAGCAACACCCTAGCGTGATGCCTAGGTTGCCCGGAACGTTGAAATGACCATAACTTTCACACTGGTTGCTATTATTCCTTTTATACGATGGAAAAGCTGTTAAATTTATATTGCATTTTATGCTTCTGGCATTGAATTCTCAGTCCCTAGCAATTCCATCTGGCGGAGCAACACCCTAGAGTGACGCCTAGGTTGCCCGGAACGTAGAAGTGACCATTACTTCAACACTGTTTGCAAATATACATTATATACGATGGAAAAGCTGTTGTACTTATATTGTAATTTATGTTTCTGGCGTTGACTTCTTAGGCCCTAACTATTTGATCTGGTGGAGCACCGCCCTAGAGTGAAGCCTAGGTTGCCCGGAACGTAGAACATACCATTGCCTTCACACTGGTTGCAATTATTCCTGTTATACGATGGAAAAACTGTTGCACCTTTATTCTATTTTAGCTTCGGGCGTTGACTTCATAGGCCCTAACTATTCGATCTGGTGGAGCAACGTCCTAGAGTGAAGTCTAGGTTGACCGGAACGAAGAAATGACCATAACATTCACACTGGTTGCCATTAATCGTTTTCTACGATGGAAAAGCTGTTGTATTTATATCGTATTTTATGCTTCTGGCGTTGACTTCTTAGGCCCTAACTAATCGATCTGGTGGAGCAACGCCCTAGAGTGAAGCCTAGGTTGCTCGGAACGTAGAAATGGCCATTACCTTCACACTGTTTGCAATCATTCGTTTTATACGATGGCAAAGCTGTTGTACTTATATTGTATTTTAAGCTTCGGGCGTTGACTTCTAAGGCCCTAGCTATTCGATCTGGTGGAGCAACGCCCTAGTGTGAAGCCTAGGTTACCCGGAATGTAGAAATGTCCATAACTTACACACTGGTAGCAATTATTCGTTTTATACGATGGAAAAACTGTTCTATTTATTTTGTATTTTATGCCTCGGGCGTTGACTTCCAAGGCCCTAACCATTCGATCAGGTGGAGCAACGCCCTAGAGTGCAGCCTAGGGTGCCCGGAACGTAGAAATGACCATCACTTTCAAACTGGTTGCAATTAATCCTGTTATACGATGGAAAAACTGTTGTATTTTTATTGCATTTTATGCTTCGGGCGCTTACTTCTAAGGCCCTAACTATTCGATCTGGTGGAACAACGCCCTGGGGTGAAGCCTAGGTTGCCCGGAAAGTAGAAATGACCATAACTTGCACACTGGTAGCAATTATTCGTTTTATACGATGGAAAAACTGTTCTATTTATTTTGTATTTTATGCCTCGGGCGTTGACTTCTAAGGCCCTAACTATTCCATCTGGTAGAGCAACGCCCTAGACTGCAGCCTAGGTTGCCCGGAACGTAGAAATGACCATAACTTTCACACTGGTTGCTATCATTCGTTTTATAGGATGGAAAAGCTGTTGTATTTATATCGTATTTTATGCTTCTGGCGTTGACTTCTTAGGCCCTAACTATTCGATCTGGCGGAGCAACGCCCTAGAGTGAAACCTAGGTTACCCGGAACGTAGAAATGATCATTACTTTCACGCTTGTTGCAATTATTCCTGTTATGCGATGAAAAGACTGTTGTATTTTTATTGTATTTTATGCTTCAGGCGTGGACTTCTGAGGCCGTAGCTATTCGATGTGGTGGAAGAACGCCATACAGTGACGCCTAGGTTGCCCGGAACGTAGAAATGACCACTACTTTCACAAGGTTTGCAATTATTCATTTAATACGATGGAAGTGCTGTTGTATTTATATCGTATTTTATGCTTCGGGCGTTGACTTCTTAGGCCCTAACATTTCGATCTGGTGGAGCAACACCCGACAGTGAAGCGTAGGTTGCCCGGAACGTAGAGATGACCATTACTTTCACACTGTTTGCAATTATTCCTGTTATGCGATAAAAAGACTGTTGTATTTTTATTGTATTTTATGCTTCAGGCGTGGACTTCTAAGGCCGTAGCTATTCGATGTGGTGGAAGAACGCCATACAGTGAAGCCTAGGCTGCCCGGAGCGTAGAAATGACCACTACTTTCACACTGTTTGCAATTATTCCTTTTATACGATGGAAAAGCTGTTGTATTTATATCGTATTTTATGCTTCTGGCGTTGACTTCTTAGGCCCTAACTATTCGATCTGGTGGAACAACGCCGTAGAGTGAAGCCTAGGTTGCCAGGAACGTAGAAATGACCATTACTTTCACACTGTTTGCAATTATTCGTTTTATACGATGGAAAAACTGTTGTATTTTTATTGCATCTTATGCGTCTGGCGTTCACTTCTTAGGCCCTAACTATTGGATCCGGTGCAACAACGCCCTAGGGTCAGGCCTAGGTTGCCCGGAACGTAGAAATGACCATAGCTTTTACTCTCGTAGCAATTATTCGTTTTATACAATGGAAAAACCGTTCTATTTATTTTGTATTTTATGCTTCGGGCGTTGACTTCTAAGGCCCTAACTATTCAATCTGTTGGAGCAAAGCCCTAGGGTGAAGCCTAGGTTGCTCGGGAAGTAGAAATGACCATAAGTTTCATACTGGTTGCAATTATTCGTTTTATACGATGGAAAAACTGTTGTATTTATATTGTATTTTATGCTTCTGGCGTTGACTTCTTAGGCCCTAATTATTCGATCTGGTGGAACAACGCCGTAGAGTAAAGCCCAGGTTGCGCGGAACGTAGAAATGACCATAACTTTCACACTGGTAGCAATTATTCGTTTTATACATTGGAAAAACTGTTCTATTTATATTGTATTTTATGCTTCTGGCGTTGACTACTTAGGCCCTAACTATTCGATCTTGTGGAACAACGCCCTAGAGTGAAGCCTAGGTTGCCTGGAACGTAGAAATGACCATCACTTTCACACGGGTTGCAATTATTCGTTTTATACGATGGAAAAACTGTTGCATCTTCATCGTATTTTATGCTTCTGGCGTTGACTTCTTAGGCCCTAACTATTCGATCTTGTGGAACAACGCCCTAGAGTGAAGCCTAGGTTGCCCGGAACGTAGAAATGACCATAACTTTCACACTGGTTATAATTATTTGTTTTATACGATGGAAACGCTGTTGTATTTATATCGTATTTTATGCTTCCGGCGTTGACTTCTGAGGCCCTAACATTTCGATCTGGTGGAGCAACGCCCGACAGTGAAGCCTAGGTTGCCCGGAACGTAGATATGACCATAACCTTCACACAGGTTGCAATTATTCGTTTTATACGGTGTAAAGTTTGTTGTATTTATTTTGTATTTTATTCTTCTGGTGTTGACTTCTTAGGACCTAACTATTCCATCTGGTGGAGCAACGCCCTAGAGTGAAGCCTAGGTTGCTCGGAATGTAGAAATGACCATAACTTTCACACTGATTGCAATTATTCTTTTTATAGGATGGAAAAGCTGTTGTATTTATATCGTATTTTATGCTTCTGGCGTTGACTTCTTAGGCCCTAACTATTCGATCTGGTGGAGCAACGCCCTAGAGTGAAACCTAGGTTACCCGGAACGTAGAAATGATCATTACTTTAACGCTTGTTGCAATTATTCCTGTTATGCGATGAAAAGACTGTTGTATTTTTATTGTATTTTATGCTTCAGGCGTGGACTTCTGAGGCCGCAGCTATTCGATGTGGTGGAAGATCGCCATACAGTGAAGCATAGGTTGCCCGGAACGTAGAAATGACCACTACTTTCACACTGTTTGCAATTATTCATTTAATACGATGGAAATGCTGTTGTATTTATATCGTATTTTATGCTTCGGGCGTTGACTTCTTAGGCCCTAACATTTCGATCTGGTGGAGCAACGCCCGACAGTGAAGCCTAGGTTGCCCGGAACGTAGAAATGACCATTACTTTCACACTGTTTGCAATTATTCCTGTTATGCGATGAAAAGACTGTTGTATTTTTATTGTATTTTATGCTTCAGGCGTGGACTTCTGAGGCCGTAGCTATTCGATGTGGTGGAAGAACGCCATACAGTGAAGCCTAGGCTGCCCGGGAAGTAGAAATGACCATAACTTTCACACTGGTTGCTATTATTCGATTTATACGATGGAAAAGCTGTTATATTTATATTGCATATTATGCTTCTGGCATTGAATTCAATGTCCCTAGCTATTCCATCTGGTGGAGCAACACCCTAGCGTGATGCCTAGGTTGCCCGGAACGTTGAAATGACCATAACTTTCACACTGGTTGCTATTATTCCTTTTATACGATGGAAAAGCTGTTAAATTTATATTCCATTTTATGCTTCTGGCATTGAATTCTCAGTCCCTAGCAATTCCATCTGGCGGCACAACACCCTAGAGTGACGCCTAGGTTGCCCGGAACGTAGAAGTGACCATTACTTCCACACTGTTTGCAAATATACATTATATACGATGGAAAAGCTGTTGTACTTATATTGTAATTTATGTTTCTGGCGTTGACTTCTTAGGCCCTAACTATTTGATCTGGTGGAGCACCGCCCTAGAGTGAAGCCTAGGTTGCCCGGAACGTAGAACATACCATTGCCTTCACACTGGTTGCAATTATTCCTGTTATACGATGGAAAAACTGTTGCACCTTTATTCTATTTTAGCTTCTGGCGTTGACTTCATAGGCCCTAACTATTCGATCTGGTGGAGCAACGTCCTAGAGTGAAGTCTAGGTTGACCGGAACGAAGAAATGACCATAACATTCACACTGGTTGCCATTAATCGTTTTCTACGATGGAAAAGCTGTTGTATTTATATCGTATTTTATGCTTCTGGCGTTGACTTCTTAGGCCCTAACTAATCGATCTGGTGGAGTAACGCCCTAGAGTGAAGCCTAGGTTGCTCGGAACGTAGAAATGGCCATTACCTTCACACTGTTTGCAATCATTCGTTTTATACGATGGCAAAGCTGTTGTACTTATATTGTATTTTATGCTTCGGGCGTTGACTTCTAAGGCCCTAGCTATTCGATCTGGTGGAGCAACGCCCTAGAGTCAAGCCTAGGCTGCCCGGGAAGTAGAAATGACCATAACTTTCACACTGGTTGCAATTATTCGTTCTATACGATGGAAAAACTGTTGTATTTATATTGTATTTTATGCTTCTGGCGTTGACTTCTAAGGACCTAACTATTCGATCTGGTGGAGCAACGCCCTAGAGTGAAGCCTAGGTTGCCCGGTACGTAGAAATGACCATCACTATCAAACTGGTTGCAATTATTTGTTTTATACGATGGAAAAGCTGTTGTATTTATATCGTATTTTATGCTTCTGGCGTTGACTTCTTGGGCCCTAACTATTCCATCTGGTGGAACAACGCCCTAGTGTGAAGCCTAGGTTGCCCGGAAAGCAGAAATGACCATAACTTTCATACTGGTTGCAATTATTCGTTTTATATGGTGGAAAAACTGTAGTATTTATATTGTATTTTATGCTTCTGGCGTTGACTTCTAAGGCCCTAACTATTCGATCAGGTGGAGCAACGCCCTAGAGTGAAGCCTAGGTTGCTCGAAATGTAGAAAGGACCATAACTTTCACACTGGTTGCAATTATTCGTTTTATACGATGGAAAAGCTGTTGTATTTATATCGTATTTTATGCTTCTGGCGTTGACTTCTTAGGCCCTAACTATTCCATCTGGTGGAACAACGCCCTAGGGTAAAGCCAAGATTACGCGGAACGTAGAAATGACCATAACTTTCACACTGGTTGCTATCATTCGTTTTATATGATGGAAAAACTGTTGTATTTATATTGTATTTTATGCTTCTGGCGTTGACTTCTAAGGCCCTAACTATTCGATCAGGTGGAGCAACGCCCTAGAGTGCAGCCTAGGTTGCCCGGAACGTAGAAATGACCATAACTTTCACACTGGTTGCTATCATTCGTTTTATAGGATGGAAAAGCTGTTGTATTTATATCATATTTTATGCTTCTGGCGTTGACTTCTGAGGCCGTTGCTATTCGATGTGGTGGAAGATCGCCATAGAGGGAAGCCTAGGTAGCCCGGATCGTAGAAATGTCCATATCTTTCACACTGATTTCAATTTTTCGTTTTATACGATGGAAAAACTGTTTTATTTATTTTGTATTTTACGCTTCGGGCGTTGACTTCTAAGGCCCTAACTATTCGATCTGGTGGAGCAACGCCCTAGAGTGCAGCCTAGGTTGCCCGGAACGTCGAAGTGACCATAACTTTCACACTGGTTGCTATCATTCGTTTTATATGGTGGAAAAGCTGTTGTATTTATATCGTATTTTATGCTTCTGGCGTTCACTTCTTAGGCCCTAACTATTCGATCTGGTAGAACAACGCCCTAGGGTGAAGCCTAGGTTGCCCGGAACGTAGAAATGACCATAACTTTTACACTGGCAGCAATTATTCGTTTTATACAATGGAAAAACTGTTCTATTTATTTTGTATTTTATGCTTCGGGCGTTGACGTCTAAGGCCCCAACTGTTTGATCTGGTGGAGCATCGCCGTAGAGTGAAGCCTAGGTTGCCCGGAACGTAGAAATGACCATAACTTTCACACTGGTTGCTATTATTCGTTGTATACGATGGAAAAACTGTTATATTTATATTGTATTTAAGCTTCTGGCGTTGACTTCAGAGGCCGTTGCTATTCGATGTGGTGGAAGATCGCCATAGAGGGAAGCCTAGGTAGCTCGGATCGTAGAAATGACCATAACTTTCACACTGGTTGCTATCATTCGTTTTATAGGATGGAAAAGCTGTTGTATTTATATCGTATTTTATGCTTCTGGCGTTGACTTCTTAGGCCCTAACTATTCGATCTGGTGGAGCAACGCCCTAGAGTGAAACCTAGGTTACCCGGAACGTAGAAATGACAATTACTTTCATACTGTTTGCAGATATTCCTGTTATACGATGAAAAAACTTTTGCATCTTTATTGTATTTTATGCTTCTGGCGTTGACTTCTAAGGCCCTAGCTATTCGATTTGGTGGAGCACCGCCCTAGAGTGAAGCCTAGGTTGCCCGGAAAGTAGAAATGACCATAACTTCCACACTGGTTGCAATTATTCGTTTTATACGATGGAAAAGCTGTTGTATTTATATCGTTTTTTATGCCCCTGGCGTTGACTTCTTAGGCCCTAACTATTCCATCTGGTGGAACAACGCCCTAGGGTAAAGCCCAGATTGCGCGGGACGTAGAAATGACCATAACTTTCACACTGGTAGCAATTTTTCGTTTTAAACGATGGAAAAACTGTTTTATTTATTTTGTATTTTATGCTTCGGGCGTTGACGTCTAAGGCCCTAACTGTTTGATCTGGTGGAGCATCGCCGTAGAGTGAAGCCTAGGTTGCCCGGAACGTAGAAATGACCATAACTTTCACACTGGTTGCTATTATTCGTTGTATACGATGGAAAAACTGTTATATTTATATTGTATTTAAGCTTCTGGCGTTGACTTCAGAGGCCGTTGCTATTCGATGTGGTGGAGGATCGCCATAGAGGGAAGCCTAGGTAGCCCAGATCGTAGAAATGTCCATATCCTTCACACTGTTTTCAATTTTTCGTTTTATACGATGGAAAAACTGTTTTATTTATTTTGTATTTTACGCTTCGGGCGTTGACTTCTAAGGCCCTAACTATTCGATCTGGTGGAAAAACGCCGTAGAGTGAAGCCTAGGTTGCCCGGAACGTAGAAATGACCATAACTTTCACACTGGTTACCATTATTCGTTTTATATGATGGAAAAGCTGTTGTATTTATATCGTATTTTATGCTTCTGGCATTGACTTTGAAGGCCCTAACTATTCGATCTGGTGGAGCAACGCCCTAGAGTGAAACCTAGGTTACCCGGAACGTAGAAATGATCATTACTTTCACGCTTGTTGCAATTATTCCTGTTATGCGATGAAAAGACTGTTGTATTTTTATTGTATTTTATGCTTCAGGCGTGGACTTCTGAGGCCGCAGCTATTCGATGTGGTGGAAGATCGCCATACAGTGAAGCATAGGTTGCCCGGAACGTAGAAATGACCACTACTTTCACACTGTTTGCAATTATTCATTTAATACGATGGAAATGCTGTTGTATTTATATCGTATTTTATGCTTCGGGCGTTGACTTCTTAGGCCCTAACATTTCGATCTGGTGGAGCAACGCCCGACAGTGAAGCCTAGGTTGCCCGGAACGTAGAAATGACCATTACTTTCACACTGTTTGCAATTATTCCTGTTATGCGATGAAAAGACTGTTGTATTTTTATTGTATTTTATGCTTCAGGCGTGGACTTCTGAGGCCGTAGCTATTCGATGTGGTGGAAGAACGCCATACAGTGAAGCCTAGGTTGCCCGGAGCGTAGAAATGACCACTACTTTCACACTGTTTGCAATTATTCCTTTTATACGATGGAAAAGCTGTTGTATTTATATCGTATTTTATGCTTCTGGCGTTGACTTCTTAGGCCCTAACTATTCGATCTGGTGGAAAAACGCCGTAGAGTGAAGCCTAGGTTGCCCGGAACGTAGAAATGACCATAACTTTCACACTGGTTACCATTATTCGTTTTATATGATGGAAAAGCTGTTGTATTTATATCGTATTTTATGCTTCTGGCATTGACTTTGAAGGCCGTAGCTATTAGATGTGGTGGAGCAACGCCCTAGAGTGTCGCATGGGTTGCCCGGAACGTAGAAATGACCATTACTTTCACAATGTTTGCAAATATTCATTTTATACGATGGAAAAACTGTTGTACTTATATTGTATTTTATTCTTCTGGCGTTGAATTCTAAGTCCCTAGCTATTCTATCTGGTCGAGTAACGCCCCACAGTGATACCTAGGTTACCCGGGAGGTAGACATGACCATTACTTTCACACTGGTTGCAGTTATCCGTTTTATACAATGGAATAACCGATCTATGTATTTTGCATTTTATGCTTCGGGCGTTGACTTCTAAGGACCTAACTATTCGATCTGGTGGAGCAACGCCCTAGAGTGAAGCCTAGGCTGCCCGGGAAGTAGAAATGACCATAACTTTCACACTGGTTGCTATTATTCGATTTATACGATGGAAAAGCTGTTATATTTATATTGCATATTATGCTTCTGGCATTGAATTCAATGTCCCTAGCTATTCCATCTGGTGGAGCAACACCCTAGCGTGATGCCTAGGTTGCCCGGAACGTTGAAATGACCATAACTTTCACACTGGTTGCTATTATTCCTTTTATACGATGGAAAAGCTGTTAAATTTATATTGCATTTTATGCTTCTGGCATTGAATTCTCAGTCCCTAGCAATTCCATCTGGCGGAGCAACACCCTAGAGTGACGCCTAGGTTGCCCGGAACGTAGAAGTGACCATTACTTCCACACTGTTTGCAAATATACATTATATACGATGGAAAAGCTGTTGTACTTATATTGTAATTTATGTTTCTGGCGTTGACTTCTTAGGCCCTAACTATTTGATCTGGTGGAGCACCGCCCTAGAGTGAAGCCTAGGTTGCCCGGAACGTGGAACATACCATTGCCTTCACACTGGTTGCAATTATTCCTGTTATACGATGGAAAAACTGTTGCACCTTTATTCTATTTTAGCTTCTGGCGTTGACTTCATAGGCACTAACTATTCGATCTGGTGGAGCAACGTCCTAGAGTGAAGTCTAGGTTGACCGGAACGAAGAAATGACCATAACATTCACACTGGTTGCCATTAATCGTTTTCTACGATGGAAAAGCTGTTGTATTTATATCGTATTTTATGCTTCTGGCGTTGCCTTCTTAGGCCCTAACTAATCGATCTGGTGGAGCAACGCCCTAGAGTGAAGCCTAGGTTGCTCGGAACGTAGAAATGGCCATTACCTTCACAATGTTTGCAATCATTCGTTTTATACGATGGCAAAGCTGTTGTACTTATATTGTATTTTATGCTTCGGGCGTTGACTTCTAAGGCCCTAGCTATTCGATCTGGTGGAGCAACGCCCTAGTGTGAAGCCTAGGTTACCCGGAACGTAGAAATGTCCATAACTTACACACTGGTAGCAATTATTCGTTTTATATAATGGAAAAACTGTTCTATTTATTTTGTATTTTATGCCTCGGGCGTTGACTTCCAAGGCCCTAACCATTCGATCAGGTGGAGCAACGCCCTAGAGTGCAGCCTAGGTTGCCCGGAACGTAGAAATGACCATAACTTTCACACTGGCAGCAATTATTCGTTTTATACAATGGAAAAACCGTTCTATTGATTTTGTATTTTATGCTTAGGGCGTTGACTTCCAAGGCCCTAGCTATTCGATCTGGTTGAACAACGCCCTAGGGTGAAGCCAAGGTTGCCCGGAACGTAGAAATGACCATCACTTTCAAACTGGTTGCAATTAATCCTGTTATACGATGGAAAAACTCTTGTATTTTTATTGCATTTTATGCTTCGGGCGCTGACTTCTAAGGCCCTAACTATTCAATCTGTTGGAGCAACGCCCTAGAGTGAAGCCTAGGTTACCCGGAACGTAGAAATGACCATCACCTTCAAACTGGTTGCAATTATTCGTTTTATACGATGGAAAAACTGTTGTATTTATATTGTATTTTATGCTTCTGGCGTTGACTTCTAAGGACCTAACTATTCGATCTGGTGGAGCAACGCCCTAGAGTGAAGCCTAGGTTGCCCGGAACGTAGAAATGACCATAGCTTTTACTCTCGTAGCAATTATTCGTTTTATACAATGGAAAAACCGTTCTATTTATTTTGTATTTTATGCTTCGGGCGTTGACTTCTAAGGCCCTAACTATTCAATCTGTTGGAGCAAAGCCCTAGGGTGAAGCCTAGGTTGCTCGGGAAGTAGAAATGACCATAACTTTCACACTGGTTGCAATTATTCGTTTTATACGATGGAAAAGCTGTTGTATTTATATCGTATTTTATGCTTCTGGCGTTGACTTCTTAGGCCCTAACTATTCCATCTGGTGGAACAACGCCCTAGGGTAAAGCCAAGATTGCGCGGGACGTAGAAATGACCATAACTTTCACACTGGTAGCAATTTTTCGTTTTAAACGATGGAAAAACTGTTTTATTTATTTTGTATTTTATGCTTCGGGCGTTGACGTCTAAGGCCCTAACTGTTTGATCTGGTGGAGCATCGCCGTAGAGTGAAGCCTAGGTTGCCCGGAACGTAGAAATGACCATAACTTTCACACTGGTTGCTATTATTCGTTGTATACGATGGAAAAACTGTTATATTTATATTGTATTTAAGCTTCTGGCGTTGACTTCAGAGGCCGTTGCTATTCGATGTGGTGGAGGATCGCCATAGAGGGAAGCCTAGGTAGCCCGGATCGTAGAAATGTCCATATCCTTCACACTGTTTTCAATTTTTCGTTTTATACGATGGAAAAACTGTTTTATTTATTTTGTATTTTACGCTTCGGGCGTTGACTTCTAAGGCCCTAACTATTCGATCTGGTGGAAAAACGCCGTAGAGTGAAGCCTAGGTTGCCCGGAACGTAGAAATGACCATAACTTTCACACTGGTTACCATTATTCGTTTTATATGATGGAAAAGCTGTTGTATTTATATCGTATTTTATGCTTCTGGCATTGACTTTGAAGGCCCTAACTATTCGATCTGGTGGAGCAACGCCCTAGAGTGAAACCTAGGTTACCCGGAACGTAGAAATGATCATTACTTTCACGCTTGTTGCAATTATTCCTGTTATGCGATGAAAAGACTGTTGTATTTTTATTGTATTTTATGCTTCAGGCGTGGACTTCTGAGGCCGCAGCTATTCGATGTGGTGGAAGATCGCCATACAGTGAAGCATAGGTTGCCCGGAACGTAGAAATGACCACTACTTTCACACTGTTTGCAATTATTCATTTAATACGATGGAAATGCTGTTGTATTTATATCGTATTTTATGATTCGGGCGTTGACTTCTTAGGCCCTAACATTTCGATCTGGTGGAGCAACGCCCGACAGTGAAGCCTAGGTTGCCCGGAACGTAGAAATGACCATTACTTTCACACTGTTTGCAATTATTCCTGTTATGCGATGAAAAGACTGTTGTATTTTTATTGTATTTTATGCTTCAGGCGTGGACTTCTGAGGCCGTAGCTATTCGATGTGGTGGAAGAACGCCATACAGTGAAGCCTAGGTTGCCCGGAGCGTAGAAATGACCACTACTTTCACACTGTTTGCAATTATTCCTTTTATACGATGGAAAAGCTGTTGTATTTATATCGTATTTTATGCTTCTGGCGTTGACTTCTTAGGCCCTAACTATTCGATCTGGTGGAAAAACGCCGTAGAGTGAAGCCTAGGTTGCCCGGAACGTAGAAATGACCATAACTTTCACACTGGTTACCATTATTCGTTTTATATGATGGAAAAGCTGTTGTATTTATATGGTATTTTATGCTTCTGGCATTGACTTTGAAGGCCGTAGCTATTAGATGTGGTGGAGCAACGCCCTAGAGTGTCGCATGGGTTGCCCGGAACGTAGAAATGACCATTACTTTCACAATGTTTGCAAATATTCATTTTATACGATGGAAAAACTGTTGTACTTATATTGTATTTTATTCTTCTGGCGTTGAATTCTAAGTCCCTAGCTATTCTATCTGGTCGAGTAACGCCCCACAGTGATACCTAGGTTACCCGGAACGTAGACATGACCATTACTTTCACACTGGTTGCAGTTATCCGTTTTATACAATGGAATAACCGATCTATGTATTTTGCATTTTATGCTTCGGGCGTTGACTTCTAAGGACCTAACTATTCGATCTGGTGGAGCAACGCCCTAGAGTGAAGCCTAGGCTGCCCGGGAAGTAGAAATGACCATAACTTTCACACTGGTTGCTATTATTCGATTTATACGATGGAAAAGCTGTTATATTTATATTGCATATTATGCTTCTGGCATTGAATTCAATGTCCCTAGCTATTCCATCTGGTGGAGCAACACCCTAGCGTGATGCCTAGGTTGCCCGGAACGTTGAAATGACCATAACTTTCACACTGGTTGCTATTATTCCTTTTATACGATGGAAAAGCTGTTAAATTTATATTGCATTTTATGCTTCTGGCATTGAATTCTCAGTCCCTAGCAATTCCATCTGGCGGAGCAACACCCTAGAGTGACGCCTAGGTTGCCCGGAACGTAGAAGTGACCATTACTTCCACACTGTTTGCAAATATACATTATATACGATGGAAAAGCTGTTGTACTTATATTGTAATTTATGTTTCTGGCGTTGACTTCTTAGGCCCTAACTATTTGATCTGGTGGAGCACCGCCCTAGAGTGAAGCCTAGGTTGCCCGGAACGTGGAACACACCATTGCCTTCACACTGGTTGCAATTATTCCTGTTATACGATGGAAAAACTGTTGCACCTTTATTCTATTTTAGCTTCTGGCGTTGACTTCATAGGCACTAACTATTCGATCTGGTGGAGCAACGTCCTAGAGTGAAGTCTAGGTTGACCGGAACGAAGAAATGACCATAACATTCACACTGGTTGCCATTAATCGTTTTCTACGATGGAAAAGCTGTTGTATTTATATCGTATTTTATGCTTCTGGCGTTGCCTTCTTAGGCCCTAACTAATCGATCTGGTGGAGCAACGCCCTAGAGTGAAGCCTAGGTTGCTCGGAACGTAGAAATGGCAATTACCTTCACAATGTTTGCAATCATTCGTTTTATACGATGGCAAAGCTGTTGTACTTATATTGTATTTTATGCTTCGGGCGTTGACTTCTAAGGCCCTAGCTATTCGATCTGGTGGAGCAACGTCCTAGAGTGAAGCCTAGGTTGCTCGGAACGTAGAAATGGCCATTACCTTCACACTGTTTGCAATCATTCGTTTTATACGATGGCAAAGCTGTTGTACTTATATTGTATTTTATGCTTCGGGCGTTGACTTCTAAGGCCCTAGCTATTCGATCTGGTGGAGCAACGCCCTAGAGTCAAGCCTAGGCTGCCCGGGAAGTAGAAATGACCATAACTTTCACACTGGTTGCAATTATTCGTTCTATACGATGGAAAAACTGTTGTATTTATATTGTATTTTATGCTTCTGGCGTTGACTTCTAAGGACCTAACTATTCGATCTGGTGGAGCAACGCCCTAGAGTGAAGCCTAGGTTGCCCGGTACGTAGAAATGACCATCACTATCAAACTGGTTGCAATTATTTGTTTTATACGATGGAAAAGCTGTTGTATTTATATCGTATTTTATGCTTCTGGCGTTGACTTCTTGGGCCCTAACTATTCCTTCTGGTGGAACAACGCCCTAGGGTGAAGTCTAGGTTGCCCGGAAAGTAGAAATGACCATAACTTTCACACTGGTAGCAATTATTCGTTTTATACGATGGAAAAACTGTTCTATTTATTTTATACTTTATGCCTCGGGCGTTGACTTCTAAGGCCCTAACTATTCGATCTGGTGGAGCAACGCCCTAGAGTGAAGCCTAGGTTGCCCGGTACGTAGAAATGACCATCACTATCAAACTGGTTGCAATTATTTGTTTTATACGATGGAAAAGCTGTTGTATTTATATCGTATTTTATGCTTCTGGCGTTGACTTCTTGGGCCCTAACTATTCCATCTGGTGGAACAACGCCCTAGTGTGAAGCCTAGGTTGCCCGGAAAGCAGAAATGACCATAACTTTCATACTGGTTGCAATTATTCGTTTTATATGGTGGAAAAACTGTAGTATTTATATTGTATTTTATGCTTCTGGCGTTGACTTCTAAGGCCCTAACTATTCGATCAGGTGGAGCAACGCCCTAGAGTGAAGCCTAGGTTGCTCGAAATGTAGAAAGGACCATAACTTTCACACTGGTTGCAATTATTCGTTTCATACGATGGAGAAGCTGTTGTATTTATATCGTATTTTATGCTTCTGGCGTTGACATCTTAGGCCCTAACTATTCCATCTGGTGGAACAACGCCCGAGGGTGAAATCTAGGTTGCCCGGAAAGTAGAAATGACCATAACTTTCACACTGGTAGCAATTATTCGTTTTATACGATGGAAAAACTGTTCCATTTATTTTATACTTTATGCTTCGGGCGTTGACTTCTAAGGCCCTAACTATTCGATCTGGTGGAGCAACGCCCTAGAGTGAAGCCTAGGTTGCCCGGTACGTAGAAATGGCCATCACTATCAAGCTGGTTGCAATTATTTGTTTTATACGATGGAAAAGCTGTTGTATTTATATCGTATTTTATGGTTCTGGCGTTGACTTCTTAGGCCCTAACTATTCCATCTGGTAGAACAACGCCCTAGGGTGAACCCTAGGTTGCCCGGAAAGCAGAAATGACCATAACTTTTACACTGGTAGCAATTATTCGTTTTATACAATGGAAAAACTGTTCTATTTATTTTGTATTTTATGCTTCGGGCGTTGACTTCTAAGGCCCTAACTGTTTCATCTGGTGGAGCAACGCCCTAGAGTGAAGCCTAGGTTGCCCGGAACGTAGAAATGACCATTACTTTCACACTGTTTGCAATTATTCCTTTTATACGATGGAAAAACTGTTCTATTTATTTTGTATTTTATGCTTCGGGCGTTGACTTCTTTGGCCCTAACAATTCGATCTGGTGGAGCAACGCCCTAGAGGGAAGCCTAGGTTGCCTGGAACGTAGAAATGACCATCACTTTCACACGGGTTGCAATTATTCCTTTTATACGATGGAAAAACTGTTCTATTTATTTTGTATTTTATGCTTCGGGCGTTGACTTCTTTGGCCCTAACAATTCGATCTGGTGGAGCAACGTCCTAGAGTGAAGTCTAGGTTGACCGGAACGAAGAAATGACCATAACATTCACACTGGTTGCCATTAATCGTTTTCTACGATGGAAAAGTTGTTGTATTTATATCGTATTTTATGCTTCTGGCGTTGACTTCTTAGGCCCTAACTAATCGATCTGGTGGAGCAACGCCCTAGAGTGAAGCCTAGGTTGCTCGGAACGTAGAAATGGCCATTACCTTCACACTGTTTGCAATCATTCGTTTTATACGATGGCAAAGCTGTTGTACTTATATTGTATTTTATGCTTCGGGCGTTGACTTCTAAGGCCCTAGCTATTCGATCTGGTGGAGCAACGCCCTAGAGTCAAGCCTAGGCTGCCCGGGAAGTAGAAATGACCATAACTTTCACACTGGTTGCAATTATTCGTTCTATACGATGGAAAAGCTGTTGTATTTATATCGTATTTTATGCTTCTGGCGTTGACTTCTTAGGCCCTAACTATTCCATCTGGTGGAACAACGCCCTAGGGTAAAGCCAAGATTGCGCGGGACGTAGAAATGACCATAACTTTCACACTGGTAGCAATTTTTCGTTTTAAACGATGGAAAAACTGTTTTATTTATTTTGTATTTTATGCTTCGGGCGTTGACGTCTAAGGCCCTAACTGTTTGATCTGGTGGAGCATCGCCGTAGAGTGAAGCCTAGGTTGCCCGGAACGTAGAAATGACCATAACTTTCACACTGGTTGCTATTATTCGTTGTATACGATGGAAAAACTGTTATATTTATATTGTATTTAAGCTTCTGGCGTTGACTTCAGAGGCCGTTGCTATTCGATGTGGTGGAGGATCGCCATAGAGGGAAGCCTAGGTAGCCCGGATCGTAGAAATGTCCATATCCTTCACACTGTTTTCAATTTTTCGTTTTATACGATGGAAAAACTGTTTTATTTATTTTGTATTTTACGCTTCGGGCGTTGACTTCTAAGGCCCTAACTATTCGATCTGGTGGAAAAACGCCGTAGAGTGAAGCCTAGGTTGCCCGGAACGTAGAAATGACCATAACTTTCACACTGGTTACCATTATTCGTTTTATATGATGGAAAAGCTGTTGTATTTATATCGTATTTTATGCTTCTGGCATTGACTTTGAAGGCCCTAACTATTCGATCTGGTGGAGCAACGCCCTAGAGTGAAACCTAGGTTACCCGGAACGTAGAAATGATCATTACTTTCACGCTTGTTGCAATTATTCCTGTTATGCGATGAAAAGACTGTTGTATTTTTATTGTATTTTATGCTTCAGGCGTGGACTTCTGAGGCCGCAGCTATTCGATGTGGTGGAAGATCGCCATACAGTGAAGCATAGGTTGCCCGGAACGTAGAAATGACCACTACTTTCACACTGTTTGCAATTATTCATTTAATACGATGGAAATGCTGTTGTATTTATATCGTATTTTATGATTCGGGCGTTGACTTCTTAGGCCCTAACATTTCGATCTGGTGGAGCAACGCCCGACAGTGAAGCCTAGGTTGCCCGGAACGTAGAAATGACCATTACTTTCACACTGTTTGCAATTATTCCTGTTATGCGATGAAAAGACTGTTGTATTTTTATTGTATTTTATGCTTCAGGCGTGGACTTCTGAGGCCGTAGCTATTCGATGTGGTGGAAGAACGCCATACAGTGAAGCCTAGGTTGCCCGGAGCGTAGAAATGACCACTACTTTCACACTGTTTGCAATTATTCCTTTTATACGATGGAAAAGCTGTTGTATTTATATCGTATTTTATGCTTCTGGCGTTGACTTCTTAGGCCCTAACTATTCGATCTGGTGGAAAAACGCCGTAGAGTGAAGCCTAGGTTGCCCGGAACGTAGAAATGACCATAACTTTCACACTGGTTACCATTATTCGTTTTATATGATGGAAAAGCTGTTGTATTTATATGGTATTTTATGCTTCTGGCATTGACTTTGAAGGCCGTAGCTATTAGATGTGGTGGAGCAACGCCCTAGAGTGTCGCATGGGTTGCCCGGAACGTAGAAATGACCATTACTTTCACAATGTTTGCAAATATTCATTTTATACGATGGAAAAACTGTTGTACTTATATTGTATTTTATTCTTCTGGCGTTGAATTCTAAGTCCCTAGCTATTCTATCTGGTCGAGTAACGCCCCACAGTGATACCTAGGTTACCCGGAACGTAGACATGACCATTACTTTCACACTGGTTGCAGTTATCCGTTTTATACAATGGAATAACCGATCTATGTATTTTGCATTTTATGCTTCGGGCGTTGACTTCTAAGGACCTAACTATTCGATCTGGTGGAGCAACGCCCTAGAGTGAAGCCTAGGCTGCCCGGGAAGTAGAAATGACCATAACTTTCACACTGGTTGCTATTATTCGATTTATACGATGGAAAAGCTGTTATATTTATATTGCATATTATGCTTCTGGCATTGAATTCAATGTCCCTAGCTATTCCATCTGGTGGAGCAACACCCTAGCGTGATGCCTAGGTTGCCCGGAACGTTGAAATGACCATAACTTTCACACTGGTTGCTATTATTCCTTTTATACGATGGAAAAGCTGTTAAATTTATATTGCATTTTATGCTTCTGGCATTGAATTCTCAGTCCCTAGCAATTCCATCTGGCGGAGCAACACCCTAGAGTGACGCCTAGGTTGCCCGGAACGTAGAAGTGACCATTACTTCCACACTGTTTGCAAATATACATTATATACGATGGAAAAGCTGTTGTACTTATATTGTAATTTATGTTTCTGGCGTTGACTTCTTAGGCCCTAACTATTTGATCTGGTGGAGCACCGCCCTAGAGTGAAGCCTAGGTTGCCCGGAACGTGGAACACACCATTGCCTTCACACTGGTTGCAATTATTCCTGTTATACGATGGAAAAACTGTTGCACCTTTATTCTATTTTAGCTTCTGGCGTTGACTTCATAGGCACTAACTATTCGATCTGGTGGAGCAACGTCCTAGAGTGAAGTCTAGGTTGACCGGAACGAAGAAATGACCATAACATTCACACTGGTTGCCATTAATCGTTTTCTACGATGGAAAAGCTGTTGTATTTATATCGTATTTTATGCTTCTGGCGTTGCCTTCTTAGGCCCTAACTAATCGATCTGGTGGAGCAACGCCCTAGAGTGAAGCCTAGGTTGCTCGGAACGTAGAAATGGCAATTACCTTCACAATGTTTGCAATCATTCGTTTTATACGATGGCAAAGCTGTTGTACTTATA
This sequence comes from Calliopsis andreniformis, assembly GCF_051401765.1. NCBI lineage: Eukaryota > Metazoa > Arthropoda > Insecta > Hymenoptera > Andrenidae > Calliopsis > Calliopsis andreniformis. Next base: position 18,208,025 of record NC_135072.1, read on the forward strand.
TTGTATTTTATGCTTCGGGCGTTGACTTCTAAGGCCCTAGCTATTCGATCTGGTGGAGCAACGTCCTAGAGTGAAGCCTAGGTTGCTCGGAACGTAGAAATGGCCATTACCTTCACACTGTTTGCAATCATTCGTTTTATACGATGGCAAAGCTGTTGTACTTATATTGTATTTTATGCTTCGGGCGTTGACTTCTAAGGCCCTAGCTATTCGATCTGGTGGAGCAACGCCCTAGAGTCAAGCCTAGGCTGCCCGGGAAGTAGAAATGACCATAACTTTCACACTGGTTGCAATTATTCGTTCTATACGATGGAAAAACTGTTGTATTTATATTGTATTTTATGCTTCTGGCGTTGACTTCTAAGGACCTAACTATTCGATCTGGTGGAGCAACGCCCTAGAGTGAAGCCTAGGTTGCCCGGTACGTAGAAATGACCATCACTATCAAACTGGTTGCAATTATTTGTTTTATACGATGGAAAAGCTGTTGTATTTATATCGTATTTTATGCTTCTGGCGTTGACTTCTTGGGCCCTAACTATTCCTTCTGGTGGAACAACGCCCTAGGGTGAAGTCTAGGTTGCCCGGAAAGTAGAAATGACCATAACTTTCACACTGGTAGCAATTATTCGTTTTATACGATGGAAAAACTGTTCTATTTATTTTATACTTTATGCCTCGGGCGTTGACTTCTAAGGCCCTAACTATTCGATCTGGTGGAGCAACGCCCTAGAGTGAAGCCTAGGTTGCCCGGTACGTAGAAATGACCATCACTATCAAACTGGTTGCAATTATTTGTTTTATACGATGGAAAAGCTGTTGTATTTATATCGTATTTTATGCTTCTGGCGTTGACTTCTTGGGCCCTAACTATTCCATCTGGTGGAACAACGCCCTAGTGTGAAGCCTAGGTTGCCCGGAAAGCAGAAATGACCATAACTTTCATACTGGTTGCAATTATTCGTTTTATATGGTGGAAAAACTGTAGTATTTATATTGTATTTTATGCTTCTGGCGTTGACTTCTAAGGCCCTAACTATTCGATCAGGTGGAGCAACGCCCTAGAGTGAAGCCTAGGTTGCTCGAAATGTAGAAAGGACCATAACTTTCACACTGGTTGCAATTATTCGTTTTATACGATGGAAAAGCTGTTGTATTTATATCGTATTTTATGCTTCTGGCGTTGCCTTCTTAGGCCCTAACTAATCGATCTGGTGGAGCAACGCCCTAGAGTGAAGCCTAGGTTGCCCGGAACGTAGAACATACCATTGCCTTCACACTGGTTGCAATTATTCCTGTTATACGATGGAAAAACTGTTGCACCTTTATTCTATTTTAGCTTCTGGCGTTGACTTCATAGGCCCTAACTATTCGATCTGGTGGAGCAACGTCCTAGAGTGAAGCCTAGGTTGCTCGGAACGTAGAAATGGCCATTACCTTCACACTGTTTGCAATCATTCGTTTTATACGATGGCAAAGCTGTTGTACTTATATTGTATTTTATGCTTCGGGCGTTGACTTCTAAGGCCCTAGCTATTCGATCTGGTGGAGCAACGCCCTAGAGTCAAGCCTAGGCTGCCCGGGAAGTAGAAATGACCATAACTTTCACACTGGTTGCAATTATTCGTTCTATACGATGGAAAAACTGTTGTATTTATATTGTATTTTATGCTTCTGGCGTTGACTTCTAAGGACCTAACTATTCGATCTGGTGGAGCAACGCCCTAGAGTGAAGCCTAGGTTGCCCGGTACGTAGAAATGACCATCACTATCAAACTGGTTGCAATTATTTGTTTTATACGATGGAAAAGCTGTTGTATTTATATCGTATTTTATGCTTCTGGCGTTGACTTCTTGGGCCCTAACTATTCCTTCTGGTGGAACAACGCCCTAGGGTGAAGTCTAGGTTGCCCGGAAAGTAGAAATGACCATAACTTTCACACTGGTAGCAATTATTCGTTTTATACGATGGAAAAACTGTTCTATTTATTTTATACTTTATGCCTCGGGCGTTGACTTCTAAGGCCCTAACTATTCGATCTGGTGGAGCAACGCCCTAGAGTGAAGCCTAGGTTGCCCGGTACGTAGAAATGACCATCACTATCAAACTGGTTGCAATTATTTGTTTTATACGATGGAAAAGCTGTTGTATTTATATCGTATTTTATGCTTCTGGCGTTGACTTCTTGGGCCCTAACTATTCCATCTGGTGGAACAACGCCCTAGTGTGAAGCCTAGGTTGCCCGGAAAGCAGAAATGACCATAACTTTCATACTGGTTGCAATTATTCGTTTTATATGGTGGAAAAACTGTAGTATTTATATTGTATTTTATGCTTCTGGCGTTGACTTCTAAGGCCCTAACTATTCGATCAGGTGGAGCAACGCCCTAGAGTGAAGCCTAGGTTGCTCGAAATGTAGAAAGGACCATAACTTTCACACTGGTTGCAATTATTCGTTTTATACGATGGAAAAGCTGTTGTATTTATATCGTATTTTATGCTTCTGGCGTTGACTTCTTAGGCCCTAACTATTCCATCTGGTGGAACTACGCCCTAGGGTAAAGCCAAGATTACGCGGAACGTAGAAATGACCATAACTTTCACACTGGTTGCTATCATTCGTTTTATATGATGGAAAAACTGTTGTATTTATATTGTATTTTATGCTTCTGGCGTTGACTTCTAAGGCCCTAACTATTCGATCAGGTGGAGCAACGCCCTAGAGTGCAGCCTAGGTTGCCCGGAACGTAGAAATGACCATAACTTTCACACTGGTTGCTATCATTCGTTTTATAGGATGGAAAAGCTGTTGTATTTATATCATATTTTATGCTTCTGGCGTTGACTTCTGAGGCCGTTGCTATTCGATGTGGTGGAAGATCGCCATAGAGGGAAGCCTAGGTAGCCCGGATCGTAGAAATGTCCATATCTTTCACACTGATTTCAATTTTTCGTTTTATACGATGGAAAAACTGTTTTATTTATTTTGTATTTTACGCTTCGGGCGTTGACTTCTAAGGCCCTAACTATTCGATCTGGTGGAGCAACGCCCTAGAGTGCAGCCTAGGTTGCCCGGAACGTCGAAGTGACCATAACTTTCACACTGGTTGCTATCATTCGTTTTATATGGTGGAAAAGCTGTTGTATTTATATCGTATTTTATGCTTCTGGCGTTCACTTCTTAGGCCCTAACTATTCGATCTGGTAGAACAACGCCCTAGGGTGAAGCCTAGGTTGCCCGGAACGTAGAAATGACCATAACTTTTACACTGGCAGCAATTATTCGTTTTATACAATGGAAAAACCGTTCTATTTATTTTGTATTCTATGCTTCGGGCGTTGACGTCTAAGGCCCCAACTGTTTGATCTGGTGGAGCATCGCCGTAGAGTGAAGCCTAGGTTGACCGGAACGTAGAAATGACCATAACTTTCACACTGGTTGCTATTATTCGTTGTATACGATGGAAAAACTGTTATATTTATATTGTATTTAAGCTTCTGGCGTTGACTTCAGAGGCCGTTGCTATTCGATGTGGTGGAAGATCGCCATAGAGGGAAGCCTAGGTAGCTCGGATCGTAGAAATGACCATAACTTTCACACTGGTTGCTATCATTCGTTTTATAGGATGGAAAAGCTGTTGTATTTATATCGTATTTTATGCTTCTGGCGTTGACTTCTTAGGCCCTAACTATTCGATCTGGTGGAGCAACGCCCTAGAGTGAAACCTAGGTTACCCGGAACGTAGAAATGACAATTACTTTCATACTGTTTGCAGATATTCCTGTTATACGATGAAAAAACTTTTGCATCTTTATTGTATTTTATGCTTCTGGCGTTGACTTCTAAGGCCCTAGCTATTCGATTTGGTGGAGCACCGCCCTAGAGTGAAGCCTAGGTTGCCCGGAAAGTAGAAATGACCATAACTTCCACACAGGTTGCAATTATTCGTTTTATACGATGGAAAAGCTGTTGTATTTATATCGTTTTTTATGCCCCTGGCGTTGACTTCTTAGGCCCTAACTATTCCATCTGGTGGAACAACGCCCTAGGGTAAAGCCCAGAATGCGCGGGACGTAGAAATGACCATAACTTTCACACTGGTAGCAATTTTTCGTTTTAAACGATGGAAAAACTGTTTTATTTATTTTGTATTTTATGCTTCGGGCGTTGACGTCTAAGGCCCTAACTGTTTGATCTGGTGGAGCATCGCCGTAGAGTGAAGCCTAGGTTGCCCGGAACGTAGAAATGACCATAACTTTCACACTGGTTGCTATTATTCGTTGTATACGATGGAAAAACTGTTATATTTATATTGTATTTAAGCTTCTGGCGTTGACTTCAGAGGCCGTTGCTATTCGATGTGGTGGAGGATCGCCATAGAGGGAAGCCTAGGTAGCCCGGATCGTAGAAATATCCATATCCTTCACACTGTTTTCAATTTTTCGTTTTATACGATGGAAAAACTGTTTTATTTATTTTGTATTTTACGCTTCGGGCGTTGACTTCTAAGGCCCTAACTATTCGATCTGGTGGAAAAACGCCGTAGAGTGAAGCCTAGGTTGCCCGGAACGTAGAAATGACCATAACTTTCACACTGGTTACCATTATTCGTTTTATATGATGGAAAAGCTGTTGTATTTATATCGTATTTTATGCTTCTGGCATTGACTTTGAAGGCCCTAACTATTCGATCTGGTGGAGCAACGCCCTAGAGTGAAACCTAGGTTACCCGGAACGTAGAAATGATCATTACTTTCACGCTTGTTGCAATTATACCTGTTATGCGATGAAAAGACTGTTGTATTTTTATTGTATTTTATGCTTCAGGCGTGGACTTCTGAGGCCGCAGCTATTCGATGTGGTGGAAGATCGCCATACAGTGAAGCATAGGTTGCCCGGAACGTAGAAATGACCACTACTTTCACACTGTTTGCAATTATTCATTTAATACGATGGAAATGCTGTTGTATTTATATCGTATTTTATGCTTCGGGCGTTGACTTCTTAGGCCCTAACATTTCGATCTGGTGGAGCAACGCCCGACAGTGAAGCCTAGGTTGCCCGGAACGTAGAAATGACCATTACTTTCACACTGTTTGCAATTATTCCTGTTATGCGATGAAAAGACTGTTGTATTTTTATTGTATTTTATGCTTCAGGCGTGGACTTCTGAGGCCGTAGCTATTCGATGTGGTGGAAGAACGCCATACAGTGAAGCCTAGGTTGCCCGGAGCGTAGAAATGACCACTACTTTCACACTGTTTGCAATTATTCCTTTTATACGATGGAAAAGCTGTTGTATTTATATCGTATTTTATGCTTCTGGCGTTGACTTCTTAGGCCCTAACTATTCGATCTGGTGGAAAAACGCCGTAGAGTGAAGCCTAGGTTGCCCGGAACGTAGAAATGACCATAACTTTCACACTGGTTACCATTATTCGTTTTATATGATGGAAAAGCTGTTGTATTTATATCGTATTTTATGCTTCTGGCATTGACTTTGAAGGCCGTAGCTATTAGATGTGGTGGAGCAACGCCCTAGAGTGTCGCATGGGTTGCCCGGAACGTAGAAATGTCCATTACTTTCACAATGTTTGCAAATATTCATTTTATACGATGGAAAAACTGTTGTACTTATATTGTATTTTATTCTTCTGGCGTTGAATTCTAAGTCTCTAGCTATTCTATCTGGTCGAGTAACGCCCCACAGTGATACCTAGGTTACCCGGAACGTAGACATGACCATTACTTTCACACTGGTTGCAGTTATCCGTTTTATACAATGGAATAACCGATCTATGTATTTTGCATTTTATGCTTCGGGCGTTGACTTCTAAGGACCTAACTATTCGATCTGGTGGAGCAACGCCCTAGAGTGAAGCCTAGGCTGCCCGGGAAGTAGAAATGACCATAACTTTCACACTGGTTGCTATTATTCGATTTATACGATGGAAAAGCTGTTATATTTATATTGCATATTATGCTTCTGGCATTGAATTCAATGTCCCTAGCTATTCCATCTGGTGGAGCAACACCCTAGCGTGATGCCTAGGTTGCCCGGAACGTTGAAATGACCATAACTTTCACACTGGTTGCTATTATTCCTTTTATACGATGGAAAAGCTGTTAAATTTATATTGCATTTTATGCTTCTGGCATTGAATTCTCAGTCCCTAGCAATTCCATCTGGCGGAGCAACACCCTAGAGTGACGCCTAGGTTGCCCGGAACGTAGAAGTGACCATTACTTCCACACTGTTTGCAAATATACATTATATACGATGGAAAAGCTGTTGTACTTATATTGTAATTTATGTTTCTGGCGTTGACTTCTTAGGCCCTAACTATTTGATCTGGTGGAGCACCGCCCTAGAGTGAAGCCTAGGTTGCCCGGAACGTGGAACATACCATTGCCTTCACACTGGTTGCAATTATTCCTGTTATACGATGGAAAAACTGTTGCACCTTTATTCTATTTTAGCTTCTGGCGTTGACTTCATAGGCACTAACTATTCGATCTGGTGGAGCAACGTCCTAGAGTGAAGTCTAGGTTGACCGGAACGAAGAAATGACCATAACATTCACACTGGTTGCCATTAATCGTTTTCTACGATGGAAAAGCTGTTGTATTTATATCGTATTTTATGCTTCTGGCGTTGCCTTCTTAGGCCCTAACTAATCGATCTGGTGGAGCAACGCCCTAGAGTGAAGCCTAGGTTGCTCGGAACGTAGAAATGGCCATTACCTTCACAATGTTTGCAATCATTCGTTTTATACGATGGCAAAGCTGTTGTACTTATATTGTATTTTATGCTTCGGGCGATGACTTCTAAGGCCCTAGCTATTCGATCTGGTGGAGCAACGCCCTAGTGTGAAGCCTAGGTTACCCGGAACGTAGAAATGTCCATAACTTACACACTGGTAGCAATTATTCGTTTTATATAATGGAAAAACTGTTCTATTTATTTTGTATTTTATGCCTCGGGCGTTGACTTCCAAGGCCCTAACCATTCGATCAGGTGGAGCAACGCCCTAGAGTGCAGCCTAGGTTGCCCGGAACGTAGAAATGACCATAACTTTCACACTGGCAGCAATTATTCGTTTTATACAATGGAAAAACCGTTCTATTGATTTTGTATTTTATGCTTAGGGCGTTGACTTCTTAGGCCCTAACTATTCCATCTGGTGGAACAACGCCCTAGTGTGAAGCCTAGGTTGCCCGGTACGTAGAAATGACCATAACTTTCACACTGGTAGCAATTATTCGTTTTATATGGTGGAAAAACTGTAGTATTTATATTGTATTTTATGCTTCTGGCGTTGACTTCTAAGGCCCTAACTATTCGATCAGGTGGAGCAACGCCCTAGAGTGAAGCCTAGGTTGCTCGAAATGTAGAAAGGACCATAACTTTCACACTGGTTGCAATTATTCGTTTTATACGATGGAAAAGCTGTTGTATTTATATCGTATTTTATGCTTCTGGCGTTGACTTCTTAGGCCCTAACTATTCCATCTGGTGGAACAACGCCCTAGTGTGAAGCCTAGGTTGCCCGGAAAGCAGAAATGACCATAACTTTCATACTGGTTGCAATTATTCGTTTTATATGGTGGAAAAACTGTAGTATTTATATTGTATTTTATGCTTCTGGCGTTGACTTCTAAGGCCCTAACTATTCGATCAGGTGGAGCAACGCCCTAGAGTGAAGCCTAGGTTGCTCGAAATGTAGAAAGGACCATAACTTTCACACTGGTTGCAATTATTCGTTTTATACGATGGAAAAGCTGTTGTATTTATATCGTATTTTATTCTTCTGGCGTTGAATTCTAAGTCCCTAGCTATTCTATCTGGTCGAGCAACGCCCCACAGTGATACCTAGGTTACCCGGAACGTAGACATGACCATTACTTTCACACTGGTTGCAGCTATCCGTTTTATACAATGGAATAACCGATCTATGTATTTTGCATTTTATGCTTCGGGCGTTGACTTCTAAGGACCTAACTATTCGATCTGGTGGAGCAACGCCCTAGAGTGAAGCCTAGGCTGCCCGGGAAGTAGAAATGACCATAACTTTCACACTGGTTGCTATTATTCGATTTATACGATGGAAAAGCTGTTATATTTATATTGCATATTATGCTTCTGGCATTGAATTCAATGTCCCTAGCTATTCCATCTGGTGGAGCAACACCCTAACGTGATGCCTAGGTTGCCCGGAACGTTGAAATGACCATAACTTTCACACTGGTTGCAATTATTCGTTTTATACGATGGAAAAGCTGTTGTATTTATATCGTTTTTTATGCCCCTGGCGTTGACTTCTTAGGCCCTAACTATTCCATCTGGTGGAACAACGCCCTAGGGTAAAGCCCAGATTGCGCGGGACGTAGAAATGACCATAACTTTCACACTGGTAGCAATTTTTCGTTTTAAACGATGGAAAAACTGTTTTATTTATTTTGTATTTTATGCTTCGGGCGTTGACGTCTAAGGCCCTAACTGTTTGATCTGGTGGAGCATCGCCGTAGAGTGAAGCCTAGGTTGCCCGGAACGTAGAAATGACCATAACTTTCACACTGGTTGCTATTATTCGTTGTATACGATGGAAAAACTGTTATATTTATATTGTATTTAAGCTTCTGGCGTTGACTTCAGAGGCCGTTGCTATTCGATGTGGTGGAGGATCGCCATAGAGGGAAGCCTAGGTAGCCCGGATCGTAGAAATGTCCATATCCTTCACACTGTTTTCAATTTTTCGTTTTATACGATGGAAAAACTGTTTTATTTATTTTGTATTTTACGCTTCGGGCGTTGACTTCTAAGGCCCTAACTATTCGATCTGGTGGAAAAACGCCGTAGAGTGAAGCCTAGGCTGCCCGGGAAGTAGAAATGACCATAACTTTCACACTGGTTACCATTATTCGTTTTATATGATGGAAAAGCTGTTGTATTTATATTGCATATTATGCTTCTGGCATTGAATTCAATGTCCCTAGCTATTCCATCTGGTGGAGCAACACCCTAGCGTGATGCCTAGGTTGCCCGGAACGTTGAAATGACCATAACTTTCACACTGGTTGCTATTATTCCTTTTATACGATGGAAAAGCTGTTAAATTTATATCGCATTTTATGCTTCTGGCATTGAATTCTCATTCCCTAGCAATTCCATCTGGCGGAGCAACACCCTAGAGTGACGCCTAGGTTGCCCGGAACGTAGAAGTGACCATTACTTCCACACTGTTTGCAAATATACATTATATACGATGGAAAAGCTGTTGTACTTATATTGTAATTTATGTTTCTGGCGTTGACTTCTTAGGCCCTAACTATTTGATCTGGTGGAGCACCGCCCTAGAGTGAAGCCTAGGTTGCCCGGAACGTAGAACATACCATTGCCTTCACACTGGTTGCAATTATTCCTGTTATACGATGGAAAAACTGTTGCACCTTTATTCTATTTTAGCTTCTGGCGTTGACTTCATAGGCCCTAACTATTCGATCTGGTGGAGCAACGTCCTAGTGTGAAGTCTAGGTTGACCGGAACGAAGAAATGACCATAACATTCACACTGGTTGCCATTAATCGTTTTCTACGATGGAAAAGCTGTTGTATTTATATCGTATTTTATGCTTCTGGCGTTGACTTCTTAGGCCCTAACTAATCGATCTGGTGGAGCAACGCCCTAGAGTGAAGCCTAGGTTGCTCGGAACGTAGAAATGGCCATTACCTTCACACTGTTTGCAATCATTCGTTTTATACGATGGCAAAGCTGTTGTACTTATATTGTATTTTATGCTTCGGGCGTTGACTTCTAAGGCCCTAGCTATTCGATCTGGTGGAGCAACGCCCTAGTGTGAAGCCTAGGTTACCCGGAACGTAGAAATGTCCATAACTTACACACTGGTAGCAATTATTCGTTTTATATGATGGAAAAACTGTTCTATTTATTTTGTATTTTATGCCTCGGGCGTTGACTTCCAAGGCCCTAACCATTCGATCAGGTGGAGCAACGCCCTAGAGTGCAGCCTAGGTTGCCCGGAACGTAGAAATGACCATAACTTTCACACTGGCAGCAATTATTCGTTTTATACAATGGAAAAACCGTTCTATTGATTTTGTATTTTATGCTTAGGGCGTTGACTTCCAAGGCCCTAGCTATTCGATCTGGTTGAACAACGCCCTAGGGTGAAGCCAAGTTTGCCCGGAACGTAGAAATGACCATCACTTTCAAACTGGTTGCAATTAATCCTGTTATACGATGGAAAAACTGTTGTATTTTTATTGCATTTTATGCTTCTGGCGTTCACTTCTTAGGCCCTAACTATTCGATCTGGTGGAACAACGCCCTAGGGTGAAGCCTAGGTTGCCCGGAACGTAGAAATGACCATAAGTTTCATAATGGTTGCAATTATTCGTTTTATACGATGGAAAAACTGTTCTTTTTATTTTGTATTTTATGCTTCGGGCGTTGACTTCTAAGGCCCTAACTGTTCGATCTGGTGGAACAACGCCCTAGGGTGAAGCCTAGGTTGCCCGGAACGTAGAAACGACCATAAGTTTCATAATGGTTGCAATTATTCGTTTTATACGATGGAAAAACTGTTGTATTTATACTGTATTTTATGCTTCTGGCGTTCACTTCTTGGGCCCTAACTATTCGATCTGGTGGAACAACGCCCTAGGGTGAAGCCTAGGTTGCCCGGAACGTAGAAATGACCACAACATTTACACTGGTAGCAATTATACGTTTTATACAATGGAAAAACTGTTCTTTTTATTTTGTATTTTATGCTTCGGGCGTTGACTTCTAAGGCCCTAACTGTTTGATCTGGTGGAGCAACGCCCTAGAGTGAAGCCTGGGTTGCCCGGAACGAAGAAATGACAATTACTTTCACACTGTTTGCAATTATTCCTTTTTTACGATGGAAAAGCTGTTGTATTTATATTGTATTATATGACTCTGGCGTTGACATCTAAGGCCCTAGCTATTGGATCTAGTGGAGCAACGCCCTAGAGTGAAGCCTAGGTTGCCCGGAACGTAGAAATGACCATCACTTTCAAACTGGTTGCAATTAATCCTGTTATACGATGGAAAAGCTGTTGTATTTTTATTGCATTTTATGCTTCGGGCGTTGACTTCTAAGGCCCTAACTGTTCAATCTGTTGGAGCAACGCCCTAGAGTGAAGCCTAGGTTGCTCGGAATGTAGAAATGATCATTACTTTCACACTGGTTGCAATTATTCGTTTTATACGATGGAAAAACTGTTGTATCTATATTGTATTTTATGCTTCTGGCGTTCACTTCTTAGGCCCTAACTATTCGACCTGGTAGAGCAACGCCCTAGAGTGAAGCCTAGGTTGCTCGGAATATAGAAATGACCATAACTTTTACACTGGTAGCAATTATTCGTTTTATACCATGGAAAAACTGTTCTATTTGTTTTGTATTTTATGCTTCGGGCGTTGACTTCTAAGGCCCTAACTGTTTGATCTGGTGGAGCAACGCCCTAGAGTGAAGCCTAGGTTGCCCGGAACGTAGAAATGACCATTACTTTCACACTGTTTGCAATTAATCCTGTTATACGATGGAAAAACTGTTGTATTTTTATTGCATTTTATGCTTCGGGCATTGACTTCTAAGGCCCTAACTATGCAATCTGTTGGAGCAACGCCCTAGGGGGAAGCCTAGGTTGTCCGGAACGTAGAAATGACCATAACTTTCACACTGGTAGCAATTATTCGTTTTATACAATGGAAAAACTGTTCTATTTATTTTGTATTTTATGCTTCGGGCGTTGACTTCTAAGGCCCTAACTGTTTCATCTGGTGGAGCAACGCCCTAGAGTGAAGCCTAGGTTGCCCGGAACGTAGAAATGACCATTACTTTCACACTGTTTGCAATTATTCCTTTTATACGATGGAAAAACTGTTCTATTTATTTTGTATTTTATGCTTCGGGCGTTGACTTCTTTGGCCCTAACAATTCGATCTGGTGGAGCAACGCCCTAGAGGGAAGCCTAGGTTGCCTGGAACGTAGAAATGACCATCACCTTCACACGGGTTGCAATTATTCCTGTTATAGGATGGAAAGGCTGTTGTATTTTTATTGCGTTTTGTGCATCTAGCGTTCACTTCTTAGGGCCTAACTATTCGATCTGGTGGAACAACGCCCTAGGGTGAAGCCTAGGTTGCCCGGAACATAGAAATTACCATAAGTTTCATAATGGTCGCAATTATTCGTTTTATACGATGGAAAAACTGTTGTATTTCTATTGTATTTTATGCTTCGGGCGTTGACTTCTTAGGCCCTAACACTTCGATCTGGTGGAGCAACGCCCTACAGTGAAGCCTAGGTTGCCCGCAACGTTGATATGACCATAACCTTCACACAGGTTGCAATTATTCGTTTTATACGATGGAAAAACTGTTGTATTTATATTGTATTTTATGCTTCTGGCGTTCACTTCTTAGGCCCTAACTATTCGACCTGGTAGAGCAACGCCCTACCGTGAAGCCTAGGTTGCTCGGAATAAAGAAATGACCATAACTTTCACACTGGTTGCAATTATTCGTTTTCTGCGATGGAAAAACTGTTCTATTTATTTTGTATTTTATGCTTTGGGCGTTGACTTCTAAGGCCCTAACTGTTTGATCTGGTGGAGCAACGCCCTAGAGTGTAGCCTAGGTTGCCCGGAACGTAGAAATGACAATTACTTTCACACTGTTTGCAATTATTCCTTTTATACGATGCAAAAGCTGTTGTATTTATATCGTATTTTATGCTTCTGGCGTTGACTTCTAAGGACCTAACTATTCGATCTGGTGGAGCAACGCCCTAGAATGAAGCCTAGGTTGCTCGGAATGTAGAAATAACCATAACTTTCACACTGGTTGCAATTATACGTTCTTTACGGTGGAAAAGCTGTTGTATTTATATCGTATTTTATGCTTCTGGCGTTGACTTCTAAGGCCCTAGCTATTCGATCTAGTGTAGCAACGCCCAAGAGTGAAGCCTAGGTTGCCCGGAACGTAGAAGTGTCCATCACTTTCAAACTGGTTGCAATTAATCCTGTTATACGATGGAAAAACTGTTGTATTTTTATTGTATTTAATGCTTCTCTCGTTCACTTCTTAGGCCCTAACTATTCGAGCTGGTGGAACAACGCCCTAGAGTGAAGCCTAGGTTGCTCGGAATGTAGAAATAACCATAACTTTCACACTGGTTGCAATTATTCGTTTTATACGATGGAAAAACTGTTGTATTAAATATTGTATTTTATGCTTCTGGCGTTCACTTCTTAGGCCCTAACTATTCGATCTGGTGGAACAACGCCCTAGGGTGAAGCCTAGGTTGCCTGGAACGTAGAAATGACCATAACTTTTACACTGGTAGCAATTATTGGTTTTATACAATGGAGAAACTGTTCTATTTATTTTGTATTTTATGCTTCGGGCGTTGACTTCTAAGGCCCTAACTGTTTGATCTGGTGGAGCATCGCCCTAGAGTGAAGCCTAGGTTGCCCGGAACGTAGAAATGACCATTACTTTCACACTGTTTGCAATTAATCCTGTTATACGATGGAAAAACTGTTGTATTTTTATTGCATTTTATGCTTCGGGCATTGACTTCTAAGGCCCTAACTATGCAATCTGTTGGAGCAACGCCCTAGGGGGAAGCCTAGGTTGTCCGGAACGTAGAAATGACCATAACTTTCACACTGGTAGCAATTATTCGTTTTATACAATGGAAAAACTGTTCTATTTATTTTGTATTTTATGCTTCGGGCGTTGACTTCTAAGGCCCTAACTGTTTCATCTGGTGGAGCAACGCCCTAGAGTGAAGCCTAGGTTGCCCGGAACGTAGAAATGACCATTACTTTCACACTGTTTGCAATTATTCCTTTTATACGATGGAAAAACTGTTCTATTTATTTTGTATTTTATGCTTCGGGCGTTGACTTCTTTGGCCCTAACAATTCGATCTGGTGGAGCAACGCCCTAGAGGGAAGCCTAGGTTGCCTGGAACGTAGAAATGACCATCATTTTCACACGGGTTGCAATTATTACTGTTATAGGATGGAAAGGCTGTTGTATTTTTATTGCGTTTTGTGCATCTAGCGTTCACTTCTTAGGGCCTAACTATTCGATCTGGTGGAACAACGCCCTAGGGTGAAGCCTAGGTTGCCCGGAACATAGAAATTACCATAAGTTTCATAATGGTCGCAATTATTCGTTTTATACGATGGAAAAACTGTTGTATTTCTATTGTATTTTATGCTTCGGGCGTTGACTTCTTAGGCCCTAACACTTCGATCTGGTGGAGCAACGCCCTACAGTGAAGCCTAGGTTGCCCGGAACGTTGATATGACCATAACCTTCACACAGGTTGCAATTATTCGTTTTATACGATGGAAAAACTGTTGTATTTATATTGTATTTTATGCTTCTGGCGTTCACTTCTTAGGCCCCAACTATTCGACCTGGGAGAGCAACGCCCTACCGTGAAGCCTAGGTTGCTCGGAATAAAGAAATGACCATAACTTTCACACTGGTTGCAATTATTCGTTTTCTGCGATGGAAAAACTGTTCTATTTATTTTGTATTTTATGCTTTGGGCGTTGACTTCTAAGGCCCTAACTGTTTGATCTGGTGGAGCAACGCCCTAGAGTGTAGCCTAGGTTGCCCGGAACGTAGAAATGACAATTACTTTCACACTGTTTGCAATTATTCCTTTTATACGATGCAAAAGCTGTTGTATTTATATCGTATTTTATGCTTCTGGCGTTGACTTCTAAGGACCTAACTATTCGATCTGGTGGAGCAACGCCCTAGAATGAAGCCTAGGTTGCTCGGAATGTAGAAATAACCATAACTTTCACACTGGTTGCAATTATACGTTCTTTACGGTGGAAAAGCTGTTGTATTTATATCGTATTTTATGCTTCTGGCGTTGACTTCTAAGGCCCTAGCTATTCGATCTAGTGTAGCAACGCCCAAGAGTGAAGCCTAGGTTGCCCGGAACGTAGAAGTGTCCATCACTTTCAAACTGGTTGCAATTAATCCTGTTATACGATGGAAAAACTGTTGTATTTTTATTGTATTTAATGCTTCTCTCGTTCACTTCTTAGGCCCTAACTATTCGAGCTGGTGGAACAACGCCCTAGAGTGAAGCCTAGGTTGCTCGGAATGTAGAAATAACCATAACTTTCACACTGGTTGCAATTATTCGTTTTATACGATGGAAAAACTGTTGTATTAAATATTGTATTTTATGCTTCTGGCGTTCACTTCTTAGGCCCTAACTATTCGATCTGGTGGAACAACGCCCTAGGGTGAAGCCTAGGTTGCCTGGAACGTAGAAATGACCATAACTTTTACACTGGTAGCAATTATTCGTTTTATACAATGGAGAAACTGTTCTATTTATTTTGTATTTTATGCTTCGGGCGTTGACTTCTAAGGCCCTAACTGTTTAATCTGGTGGAGCAACGCCCTAGGGTGAAGCCTAGGTAGGCCGGAACGTAGAAATGACCATTACTTTCACACTGTTTGCAATTATTCCTTTTATACGATTGAAAAGCTGTTGTATTTATATCGTATTTTATGCTTCTGGCGTTGACTTCTATGGCCCTAACTATTCGATCTAGTGGAGCAACGCCCTAGAGTGAAGCCTAGGATGCCCGGAACGTCGAAATGACCATAACTTTCACACTGGCAGCAATTATTCGTTTTATACAATGGAAAAACCGTTCTATTTATTTTGTATTTTATGCTTCGGGCGTTGACGTCTAAGGCCCTAACTGTTTGATCTGGTGGAGCATCGCCGTAGAGTGAAGCCTAGGTTGCCCTGAACGTAGAAATGACCATAACTTTCACACTGGTTGCTATTATTCGTTGTATACGATGGAAAAACTGTTATATTTATATTGTATTTAAGCTTCTGGCGTTGACTTCAGAGGCCGTTGCTATTCGATGTGGTGGAAGATCGCCATAGAGGGAAGCCTAGGTAGCCCGGATCGTAGAAATGACCATAACTTTCACACGGGTTGCAATTATTCCTGTTATAGGATGGAAAGACTGTTGTATTTTTATTGCATTTTATGCTTCTGGCGTTCACTTCTTAGGCCCTGGCTATTCGATCTGGTGGAACAACGCCCTAGGGTGAAGCCTAGGTTGCCCGGAACGTAGAAATGACCATAAGTTTCATAATGGTTGCAATTATTCGTTTTATACGATGGAAAAACTGTTCTTTTTATTTTGTATTTTATGCTTCGGGCGTTGACTTCTAAGGCCCTAACTGTTCGATCTGGTGGAACAACGCCCTAGGGTGAAGCCTAGGTTGCCCGGAACGTAGAAATGACCATAAGTTTCATAATGGTTGCAATTATTCGTTTTATACGATGGAAAAACTGTTGTATTTATACTGTATTTTATGCTTCTGGCGTTCACTTCTTGGGCCCTAACTATTCGATCTGGTGGAACAACGCCCTAGGGTGAAGCCTAGGTTGCCCGGAACGTAGAAATGACCACAACATTTACACTGGTAGCAATTATACGTTTTATACAATGGAAAAACTGTTCTTTTTATTTTGTATTTTATGCTTCGGGCGTTGACTTCTAAGGCCCTAACTGTTTGATCTGGTGGAGCAACGCCCTAGAGTGAAGCCTGGGTTGCCCGGAACGAAGAAATGACAATTACTTTCACACTGTTTGCAATTATTCCTTTTTTACGATGGAAAAGCTGTTGTATCTATATTGTATTTTATGCTTCTGGCGTTCACTTCTTAGGCCCTAACTATTCGACCTGGTAGAGCAACGCCCTAGAGTGAAGCCTAGGTTGCTCGGAATATAGAAATGACCATAACTTTTACACTGGTAGCAATTATTCGTTTCATACGATGGAGAAGCTGTTGTATTTATATCGTATTTTATGCTTCTGGCATTGACTTCTAAGGCCCTAACTATGCAATCTGTTGGAGCAACGCCCTAGGGGGAAGCCTAGGTTGTCCGGAACGTAGAAATGACCATAACTTTCACACTGGTTGCAATTATTCGTTTCATACGATGGAGAAGCTGTTGTATTTATATCGTATTTTATGCTTCTGGCGTTGACATCTTAGGCCCTAACTATTCCATCTGGTGGAACAACGCCCGAGGGTGAAATCTAGGTTGCCCGGAAAGTAGAAATGACCATAACTTTCACACTGGTAGCAATTATTCGTTTTATACGATGGAAAAACTGTTCCATTTATTTTATACTTTATGCTTCGGGCGTTGACTTCTAAGGCCCTAACTATTCGATCTGGTGGAGCAACGCCCTAGAGTGAAGCCTAGGTTGCCCGGTACGTAGAAATGGCCATCACTATCAAGCTGGTTGCAATTATTTGTTTTATACGATGGAAAAGCTGTTGTATTTATATCGTATTTTATGGTTCTGGCGTTGACTTCTTAGGCCCTAACTATTCCATCTGGTAGAACAACGCCCTAGGGTGAACCCTAGGTTGCCCGGAAAGCAGAAATGACCATAACTTTTACACTGGTAGCAATTATTCGTTTTATACAATGGAAAAACTGTTCTAT
Organism: Calliopsis andreniformis; assembly: GCF_051401765.1. Taxonomy (NCBI): domain Eukaryota; kingdom Metazoa; phylum Arthropoda; class Insecta; order Hymenoptera; family Andrenidae; genus Calliopsis; species Calliopsis andreniformis. The sequence continues at coordinate 18,225,611 of NC_135072.1, forward strand.
TTATTTTGTATTTTATGCTTCGGGCGTTGACTTCTAAGGCCCTAACTGTTTCATCTGGTGGAGCAACGCCCTAGAGTGAAGCCTAGGTTGCCCGGAACGTAGAAATGACCATTACTTTCACACTGTTTGCAATTATTCCTTTTATACGATGGAAAAACTGTTCTATTTATTTTGTATTTTATGCTTCGGGCGTTGACTTCTTTGGCCCTAACAATTCGATCTGGTGGAGCAACGCCCTAGAGGGAAGCCTAGGTTGCCTGGAACGTAGAAATGACCATCACTTTCACACGGGTTGCAATTATTCCTTTTATACGATGGAAAAACTGTTCTATTTATTTTGTATTTTATGCTTCGGGCGTTGACTTCTTTGGCCCTAACAATTCGATCTGGTGGAGCAACGTCCTAGAGTGAAGTCTAGGTTGACCGGAACGAAGAAATGACCATAACATTCACACTGGTTGCCATTAATCGTTTTCTACGATGGAAAAGTTGTTGTATTTATATCGTATTTTATGCTTCTGGCGTTGACTTCTTAGGCCCTAACTAATCGATCTGGTGGAGCAACGCCCTAGAGTGAAGCCTAGGTTGCTCGGAACGTAGAAATGGCCATTACCTTCACACTGTTTGCAATCATTCGTTTTATACGATGGCAAAGCTGTTGTACTTATATTGTATTTTATGCTTCGGGCGTTGACTTCTAAGGCCCTAGCTATTCGATCTGGTGGAGCAACGCCCTAGAGTCAAGCCTAGGCTGCCCGGGAAGTAGAAATGACCATAACTTTCACACTGGTTGCAATTATTCGTTCTATACGATGGAAAAACTGTTGTATTTATATTGTATTTTATGCTTCTGGCGTTGACTTCTAAGGACCTAACTATTCGATCTGGTGGAGCAACGCCCTAGAGTGAAGCCTAGGTTGCCCGGTACGTAGAAATGACCATCACTATCAAACTGGTTGCAATTATTTGTTTTATACGATGGAAAAGCTGTTGTATTTATATCGTATTTTATGCTTCTGGCGTTGACTTCTTGGGCCCTAACTATTCCATCTGGTGGAACAACGCCCTAGTGTGAAGCCTAGGTTGCCCGGAAAGCAGAAATGACCATAACTTTCATACTGGTTGCAATTATTCGTTTTATATGGTGGAAAAACTGTAGTATTTATATTGTATTTTATGCTTCTGGCGTTGACTTCTAAGGCCCTAACTATTCGATCAGGTGGAGCAACGCCCTAGAGTGAAGCCTAGGTTGCTCGAAATGTAGAAAGGACCATAACTTTCACACTGGTTGCAATTATTCGTTTTATACGATGGAAAAGCTGTTGTATTTATATCGTATTTTATGCTTCTGGCGTTGACTTCTTAGGCCCTAACTATTCCATCTGGTGGAACAACGCCCTAGGGTAAAGCCAAGATTACGCGGATCGTAGAAATGACCATAACTTTCACACTGGTTGCTATCATTCGTTTTATAGGATGGAAAAGCTGTTGTATTTATATCGTACTTTATGCTTCTGGCGTTGACTTCTTAGGCCCTAACTATTCGATCTGGTGGAGCAACGCCCTAGAGTGAAACCTAGGTTACCCGGAACGTAGAAATGACAATTACTTTCATACTGTTTGCAGATATTCCTGTTATACGATGAAAAAACTTTTGCATCTTTATTGTATTTTATGCTTCTGGCGTTGACTTCTAAGGCCCTAGCTATTCGATTTGGTGGAGCACCGCCCTAGAGTGAAGCCTAGGTTGCCCGGAAAGTAGAAATGACCATAACTTCCACACTGGTTGCAATTATTCGTTTTATACGATGGAAAAGCTGTTGTATTTATATCGTTTTTTATGCCCCTGGCGTTGACTTCTTAGGCCCTAACTATTCCATCTGGTGGAACAACGCCCTAGGGTAAAGCCCAGATTGCGCGGGACGTAGAAATGACCATTACTTTCACACTGTTTGCAATTAATCCTGTTATACGATGGAAAAACTGTTGTATTTTTATTGCATTTTATGCTTCGGGCATTGACTTCTAAGGCCCTAACTATGCAATCTGTTGGAGCAACGCCCTAGGGGGAAGCCTAGGTTGTCCGGAACGTAGAAATGACCATAACTTTCACACTGGTAGCAATTATTCGTTTTATACAATGGAAAAACTGTTCTATTTATTTTGTATTTTATGCTTCGGGCGTTGACTTCTAAGGCCCTAACTGTTTCATCTGGTGGAGCAACGCCCTAGAGTGAAGCCTAGGTTGCCCGGAACGTAGAAATGACCATTACTTTCACACTGTTTGCAATTATTCCTTTTATACGATGGAAAAACTGTTCTATTTATTTTGTATTTTATGCTTCGGGCGTTGACTTCTTTGGCCCTAACAATTCGATCTGGTGGAGCAACGCCCTAGAGGGAAGCCTAGGTTGCCTGGAACGTAGAAATGACCATCATTTTCACACGGGTTGCAATTATTACTGTTATAGGATGGAAAGGCTGTTGTATTTTTATTGCGTTTTGTGCATCTAGCGTTCACTTCTTAGGGCCTAACTATTCGATCTGGTGGAACAACGCCCTAGGGTGAAGCCTAGGTTGCCCGGAACATAGAAATTACCATAAGTTTCATAATGGTCGCAATTATTCGTTTTATACGATGGAAAAACTGTTGTATTTCTATTGTATTTTATGCTTCGGGCGTTGACTTCTTAGGCCCTAACACTTCGATCTGGTGGAGCAACGCCCTACAGTGAAGCCTAGGTTGCCCGGAACGTTGATATGACCATAACCTTCACACAGGTTGCAATTATTCGTTTTATACGATGGAAAAACTGTTGTATTTATATTGTATTTTATGCTTCTGGCGTTCACTTCTTAGGCCCTAACTATTCGACCTGGTAGAGCAACGCCCTACCGTGAAGCCTAGGTTGCTCGGAATAAAGAAATGACCATAACTTTCACACTGGTAGCAATTATTCGTTTTCTGCGATGGAAAAACTGTTCTATTTATTTTGTATTTTATGCTTTGGGCGTTGACTTCTAAGGCCCTAACTGTTTGATCTGGTGGAGCAACGCCCTAGAGTGAAGCCTGGGTTGCCCGGAACGAAGAAATGACAATTACTTTCACACTGTTTGCAATTATTCCTTTTTTACGATGGAAAAGCTGTTGTATCTATATTGTATTTTATGCTTCTGGCGTTCACTTCTTAGGCCCTAACTATTCGACCTGGTAGAGCAACGCCCTAGAGTGAAGCCTAGGTTGCTCGGAATATAGAAATGACCATAACTTTTACACTGGTAGCAATTATTCGTTTCATACGATGGAGAAGCTGTTGTATTTATATCGTATTTTATGCTTCTGGCATTGACTTCTAAGGCCCTAACTATGCAATCTGTTGGAGCAACGCCCTAGGGGGAAGCCTAGGTTGTCCGGAACGTAGAAATGACCATAACTTTCACACTGGTTGCAATTATTCGTTTCATACGATGGAGAAGCTGTTGTATTTATATCGTATTTTATGCTTCTGGCGTTGACATCTTAGGCCCTAACTATTCCATCTGGTGGAACAACGCCCGAGGGTGAAATCTAGGTTGCCCGGAAAGTAGAAATGACCATAACTTTCACACTGGTAGCAATTATTCGTTTTATACGATGGAAAAACTGTTCCATTTATTTTATACTTTATGCTTCGGGCGTTGACTTCTAAGGCCCTAACTATTCGATCTGGTGGAGCAACGCCCTAGAGTGAAGCCTAGGTTGCCCGGTACGTAGAAATGGCCATCACTATCAAGCTGGTTGCAATTATTTGTTTTATACGATGGAAAAGCTGTTGTATTTATATCGTATTTTATGGTTCTGGCGTTGACTTCTTAGGCCCTAACTATTCCATCTGGTAGAACAACGCCCTAGGGTGAACCCTAGGTTGCCCGGAAAGCAGAAATGACCATAACTTTTACACTGGTAGCAATTATTCGTTTTATACAATGGAAAAACTGTTCTATTTATTTTGTATTTTATGCTTCGGGCGTTGACTTCTAAGGCCCTAACTGTTTCATCTGGTGGAGCAACGCCCTAGAGTGAAGCCTAGGTTGCCCGGAACGTAGAAATGACCATTACTTTCACACTGTTTGCAATTATTCCTTTTATACGATGGAAAAACTGTTCTATTTATTTTGTATTTTATGCTTCGGGCGTTGACTTCTTTGGCCCTAACAATTCGATCTGGTGGAGCAACGCCCTAGAGGGAAGCCTAGGTTGCCTGGAACGTAGAAATGACCATCACTTTCACACGGGTTGCAATTATTCCTTTTATACGATGGAAAAACTGTTCTATTTATTTTGTATTTTATGCTTCGGGCGTTGACTTCTTTGGCCCTAACAATTCGCTCTGGTGGAGCAACGTCCTAGAGTGAAGTCTAGGTTGACCGGAACGAAGAAATGACCATAACATTCACACTGGTTGCCATTAATCGTTTTCTACGATGGAAAAGTTGTTGTATTTATATCGTATTTTATGCTTCTGGCGTTGACTTCTTAGGCCCTAACTAATCGATCTGGTGGAGCAACGCCCTAGAGTGAAGCCTAGGTTGCTCGGAACGTAGAAATGGCCATTACCTTCACACTGTTTGCAATCATTCGTTTTATACGATGGCAAAGCTGTTGTACTTATATTGTATTTTATGCTTCGGGCGTTGACTTCTAAGGCCCTAGCTATTCGATCTGGTGGAGCAACGCCCTAGAGTCAAGCCTAGGCTGCCCGGGAAGTAGAAATGACCATAACTTTCACACTGGTTGCAATTATTCGTTCTATACGATGGAAAAACTGTTGTATTTATATTGTATTTTATGCTTCTGGCGTTGACTTCTAAGGACCTAACTATTCGATCTGGTGGAGCAACGCCCTAGAGTGAAGCCTAGGTTGCCCGGTACGTAGAAATGACCATCACTATCAAACTGGTTGCAATTATTTGTTTTATACGATGGAAAAGCTGTTGTATTTATATCGTATTTTATGCTTCTGGCGTTGACTTCTTGGGCCCTAACTATTCCATCTGGTGGAACAACGCCCTAGTGTGAAGCCTAGGTTGCCCGGAAAGCAGAAATGACCATAACTTTCATACTGGTTGCAATTATTCGTTTTATATGGTGGAAAAACTGTAGTATTTATATTGTATTTTATGCTTCTGGCGTTGACTTCTAAGGCCCTAACTATTCGATCAGGTGGAGCAACGCCCTAGAGTGAAGCCTAGGTTGCTCGAAATGTAGAAAGGACCATAACTTTCACACTGGTTGCAATTATTCGTTTTATACGATGGAAAAGCTGTTGTATTTATATCGTATTTTATGCTTCTGGCGTTGACTTCTTAGGCCCTAACTATTCCATCTGGTGGAACAACGCCCTAGGGTAAAGCCAAGATTACGCGGATCGTAGAAATGACCATAACTTTCACACTGGTTGCTATCATTCGTTTTATAGGATGGAAAAGCTGTTGTATTTATATCGTACTTTATGCTTCTGGCGTTGACTTCTTAGGCCCTAACTATTCGATCTGGTGGAGCAACGCCCTAGAGTGAAACCTAGGTTACCCGGAACGTAGAAATGACAATTACTTTCATACTGTTTGCAGATATTCCTGTTATACGATGAAAAAACTTTTGCATCTTTATTGTATTTTATGCTTCTGGCGTTGACTTCTAAGGCCCTAGCTATTCGATTTGGTGGAGCACCGCCCTAGAGTGAAGCCTAGGTTGCCCGGAAAGTAGAAATGACCATAACTTCCACACTGGTTGCAATTATTCGTTTTATACGATGGAAAAGCTGTTGTATTTATATCGTTTTTTATGCCCCTGGCGTTGACTTCTTAGGCCCTAACTATTCCATCTGGTGGAACAACGCCCTAGGGTAAAGCCCAGATTGCGCGGGACGTAGAAATGACCATTACTTTCACACTGTTTGCAATTAATCCTGTTATACGATGGAAAAACTGTTGTATTTTTATTGCATTTTATGCTTCGGGCATTGACTTCTAAGGCCCTAACTATGCAATCTGTTGGAGCAACGCCCTAGGGGGAAGCCTAGGTTGTACGGAACGTAGAAATGACCATAACTTTCACACTGGTAGCAATTATTCGTTTTATACAATGGAAAAACTGTTCTATTTATTTTGTATTTTATGCTTCGGGCGTTGACTTCTAAGGCCCTAACTGTTTCATCTGGTGGAGCAACGCCCTAGAGTGAAGCCTAGGTTGCCCGGAACGTAGAAATGACCATTACTTTCACACTGTTTGCAATTATTCCTTTTATACGATGGAAAAACTGTTCTATTTATTTTGTATTTTATGCTTCGGGCGTTGACTTCTTTGGCCCTAACAATTCGATCTGGTGGAGCAACGCCCTAGAGGGAAGCCTAGGTTGCCTGGAACGTAGAAATGACCATCATTTTCACACGGGTTGCAATTATTACTGTTATAGGATGGAAAGGCTGTTGTATTTTTATTGCGTTTTGTGCATCTAGCGTTCACTTCTTAGGGCCTAACTATTCGATCTGGTGGAACAACGCCCTAGGGTGAAGCCTAGGTTGCCCGGAACATAGAAATTACCATAAGTTTCATAATGGTCGCAATTATTCGTTTTATACGATGGAAAAACTGTTGTATTTCTATTGTATTTTATGCTTCGGGCGTTGACTTCTTAGGCCCTAACACTTCGATCTGGTGGAGCAACGCCCTACAGTGAAGCCTAGGTTGCCCGGAACGTTGATATGACCATAACCTTCACACAGGTTGCAATTATTCGTTTTATACGATGGAAAAACTGTTGTATTTATATTGTATTTTATGCTTCTGGCGTTCACTTCTTAGGCCCTAACTATTCGACCTGGTAGAGCAACGCCCTACCGTGAAGCCTAGGTTGCTCGGAATAAAGAAATGACCATAACTTTCACACTGGTTGCAATTATTCGTTTTCTGGGATGGAAAAACTGTTCTATTTATTTTGTATTTTATGCTTTGGGCGTTGACTTCTAAGGCCCTAACTGTTTGATCTGGTGGAGCAACGCCCTAGAGTGTAGCCTAGGTTGCCCGGAACGTAGAAATGACAATTACTTTCACACTGTTTGCAATTATTCCTTTTATACGATGCAAAAGCTGTTGTATTTATATCGTATTTTATGCTTCTGGCGTTGACTTCTTAGGCCCTAACTATTCGACCTGGTAGAGCAACGCCCTACCGTGAAGCCTAGGTTGCTCGGAATAAAGAAATGACCATAACTTTCACACTGGTTGCAATTATTCGTTTTCTGGGATGGAAAAACTGTTCTATTTATTTTGTATTTTATGCTTTGGGCGTTGACTTCTAAGGCCCTAACTGTTTGATCTGGTGGAGCAACGCCCTAGAGTGTAGCCTAGGTTGCCCGGAACGTAGAAATGACAATTACTTTCACACTGTTTGCAATTATTCCTTTTATACGATGCAAAAGCTGTTGTATTTATATCGTATTTTATGCTTCTGGCGTTGACTTCTAAGGACCTAACTATTCGATCTGGTGGAGCAACGCCCTAGAATGAAGCCTAGGTTGCTCGGAATGTAGAAATAACCATAACTTTCACACTGGTTGCAATTATACGTTCTTTACGGTGGAAAAGCTGTTGTATTTATATCGTATTTTATGCTTCTGGCGTTGACTTCTAAGGCCCTAGCTATTCGATCTAGTGTAGCAACGCCCAAGAGTGAAGCCTAGGTTGCCCGGAACGTAGAAGTGTCCATCACTTTCAAACTGGTTGCAATTAATCCTGTTATACGATGGAAAAACTGTTGTATTTTTATTGTATTTAATGCTTCTCTCGTTCACTTCTTAGGCCCTAACTATTCGAGCTGGTGGAACAACGCCCTAGAGTGAAGCCTAGGTTGCTCGGAATGTAGAAATAACCATAACTTTCACACTGGTTGCAATTATTCGTTTTATACGATGGAAAAACTGTTGTATTAAATATTGTATTTTATGCTTCTGGCGTTCACTTCTTAGGCCCTAACTATTCGATCTGGTGGAACAACGCCCTAGGGTGAAGCCTAGGTTGCCTGGAACGTAGAAATGACCATAACTTTTACACTGGTAGCAATTATTCGTTTTATACAATGGAGAAACTGTTCTATTTATTTTGTATTTTATGCTTCGGGCGTTGACTTCTAAGGCCCTAACTGTTTAATCTGGTGGAGCAACGCCCTAGGGTGAAGCCTAGGTAGGCCGGAACGTAGAAATGACCATTACTTTCACACTGTTTGCAATTATTCCTTTTATACGATTGAAAAGCTGTTGTATTTATATCGTATATTATGCTTCTGGCGTTGACTTCTATGGCCCTAACTATTCGATCTAGTGGAGCAACGCCCTAGAGTGAAGCCTAGGATGCCCGGAACGTCGAAATGACCATAACTTTCACACTGGCAGCAATTATTCGTTTTATACAATGGAAAAACCGTTCTATTTATTTTGTATTTTATGCTTCGGGCGTTGACGTCTAAGGCCCTAACTGTTTGATCTGGTGGAGCATCGCCGTAGAGTGAAGCCTAGGTTGCCCTGAACGTAGAAATGACCATAACTTTCACACTGGTTGCTATTATTCGTTGTATACGATGGAAAAACTGTTATATTTATATTGTATTTAAGCTTCTGGCGTTGACTTCAGAGGCCGTTGCTATTCGATGTGGTGGAAGATCGCCATAGAGGGAAGCCTAGGTAGCCCGGATCGTAGAAATGACCATAACTTTCACACGGGTTGCAATTATTCCTGTTATAGGATGGAAAGACTGTTGTATTTTTATTGCATTTTATGCTTCTGGCGTTCACTTCTTAGGCCCTGGCTATTCGATCTGGTGGAACAACGCCCTAGGGTGAAGCCTAGGTTGCCCGGAACGTAGAAATGACCATAAGTTTCATAATGGTTGCAATTATTCGTTTTATACGATGGAAAAACTGTTCTTTTTATTTTGTATTTTATGCTTCGGGCGTTGACTTCTAAGGCCCTAACTGTTCGATCTGGTGGAACAACGCCCTAGGGTGAAGCCTAGGTTGCCCGGAACGTAGAAATGACCATAAGTTTCATAATGGTTGCAATTATTCGTTTTATACGATGGAAAAACTGTTGTATTTATACTGTATTTTATGCTTCTGGCGTTCACTTCTTGGGCCCTAACTATTCGATCTGGTGGAACAACGCCCTAGGGTGAAGCCTAGGTTGCCCGGAACGTAGAAATGACCACAACATTTACACTGGTAGCAATTATACGTTTTATACAATGGAAAAACTGTTCTTTTTATTTTGTATTTTATGCTTCGGGCGTTGACTTCTAAGGCCCTAACTGTTTGATCTGGTGGAGCAACGCCCTAGAGTGAAGCCTGGGTTGCCCGGAACGAAGAAATGACAATTACTTTCACACTGTTTGCAATTATTCCTTTTTTACGATGGAAAAGCTGTTGTATCTATATTGTATTGTATGCTTCTGGCGTTCACTTCTTAGGCCCTAACTATTCGACCTGGTAGAGCAACGCCCTAGAGTGAAGCCTAGGTTGCTCGGAATATAGAAATGACCATAACTTTTACACTGGTAGCAATTATTCGTTTCATACGATGGAGAAGCTGTTGTATTTATATCGTATTTTATGCTTCTGGCATTGACTTCTAAGGCCCTAACTATGCAATCTGTTGGAGCAACGCCCTAGGGGGAAGCCTAGGTTGTCCGGAACGTAGAAATGACCATAACTTTCACACTGGTTGCAATTATTCGTTTCATACGATGGAGAAGCTGTTGTATTTATATCGTATTTTATGCTTCTGGCGTTGACATCTTAGGCCCTAACTATTCCATCTGGTGGAACAACGCCCGAGGGTGAAATCTAGGTTGCCCGGAAAGTAGAAATGACCATAACTTTCACACTGGTAGCAATTATTCGTTTTATACGATGGAAAAACTGTTCCATTTATTTTATACTTTATGCTTCGGGCGTTGACTTCTAAGGCCCTAACTATTCGATCTGGTGGAGCAACGCCCTAGAGTGAAGCCTAGGTTGCCCGGTACGTAGAAATGGCCATCACTATCAAGCTGGTTGCAATTATTTGTTTTATACGATGGAAAAGCTGTTGTATTTATATCGTATTTTATGGTTCTGGCGTTGACTTCTTAGGCCCTAACTATTCCATCTGGTAGAACAACGCCCTAGGGTGAACCCTAGGTTGCCCGGAAAGCAGAAATGACCATAACTTTTACACTGGTAGCAATTATTCGTTTTATACAATGGAAAAACTGTTCTATTTATTTTGTATTTTATGCTTCGGGCGTTGACTTCTAAGGCCCTAACTGTTTCATCTGGTGGAGCAACGCCCTAGAGTGAAGCCTAGGTTGCCCGGAACGTAGAAATGACCATTACTTTCACACTGTTTGCAATTATTCCTTTTATACGATGGAAAAACTGTTCTATTTATTTTGTATTTTATGCTTCGGGCGTTGACTTCTTTGGCCCTAACAATTCGATCTGGTGGAGCAACGCCCTAGAGGGAAGCCTAGGTTGCCTGGAACGTAGAAATGACCATCACTTTCACACGGGTTGCAATTATTCCTTTTATACGATGGAAAAACTGTTCTATTTATTTTGTATTTTATGCTTCGGGCGTTGACTTCTTTGGCCCTAACAATTCGATCTGGTGGAGCAACGTCCTAGAGTGAAGTCTAGGTTGACCGGAACGAAGAAATGACCATAACATTCACACTGGTTGCCATTAATCGTTTTCTACGATGGAAAAGTTGTTGTATTTATATCGTATTTTATGCTTCTGGCGTTGACTTCTTAGGCCCTAACTAATCGATCTGGTGGAGCAACGCCCTAGAGTGAAGCCTAGGTTGCTCGGAACGTAGAAATGGCCATTACCTTCACACTGTTTGCAATCATTCGTTTTATACGATGGCAAAGCTGTTGTACTTATATTGTATTTTATGCTTCGGGCGTTGACTTCTAAGGCCCTAGCTATTCGATCTGGTGGAGCAACGCCCTAGAGTCAAGCCTAGGCTGCCCGGGAAGTAGAAATGACCATAACTTTCACACTGGTTGCAATTATTCGTTCTATACGATGGAAAAACTGTTGTATTTATATTGTATTTTATGCTTCTGGCGTTGACTTCTAAGGACCTAACTATTCGATCTGGTGGAGCAACGCCCTAGAGTGAAGCCTAGGTTGCCCGGTACGTAGAAATGACCATCACTATCAAACTGGTTGCAATTATTTGTTTTATACGATGGAAAAGCTGTTGTATTTATATCGTATTTTATGCTTCTGGCGTTGACTTCTTGGGCCCTAACTATTCCATCTGGTGGAACAACGCCCTAGTGTGAAGCCTAGGTTGCCCGGAAAGCAGAAATGACCATAACTTTCATACTGGTTGCAATTATTCGTTTTATATGGTGGAAAAACTGTAGTATTTATATTGTATTTTATGCTTCTGGCGTTGACTTCTAAGGCCCTAACTATTCGATCAGGTGGAGCAACGCCCTAGAGTGAAGCCTAGGTTGCTCGAAATGTAGAAAGGACCATAACTTTCACACTGGTTGCAATTATTCGTTTTATACGATGGAAAAGCTGTTGTATTTATATCGTATTTTATGCTTCTGGCGTTGACTCCTTAGGCCCTAACTATTCCATCTGGTGGAACAACGCCCTAGGGTAAAGCCAAGATTACGCGGAACGTAGAAATGACCATAACTTTCACACTGGTTGCTATCATTCGTTTTATATGATGGAAAAACTGTTGTATTTATATTGTATTTTATGCTTCTGGCGTTGACTTCTAAGGCCCTAACTATTCGATCAGGTGGAGCAACGCCCTAGAGTGCAGCCTAGGTTGCCCGGAACGTAGAAATGACCATAACTTTCACACTGGTTGCTATCATTCGTTTTATAGGATGGAAAAGCTGTTGTATTTATATCATATTTTATGCTTCTGGCGTTGACTTCTGAGGCCGTTGCTATTCGATGTGGTGGAAGATCGCCATAGAGGGAAGCCTAGGTAGCCCGGATCGTAGAAATGTCCATATCTTTCACACTGATTTCAATTTTTCGTTTTATACGATGGAAAAACTGTTTTATTTATTTTGTATTTTACGCTTCGGGCGTTGACTTCTAAGGCCCTAACTATTCGATCTGGTGGAGCAACGCCCTAGAGTGCAGCCTAGGTTGCCCGGAACGTCGAAGTGACCATAACTTTCACACTGGTTGCTATCATTCGTTTTATATGCTGGAAAAGCTGTTGTATTTATATCGTATTTTATGCTTCTGGCGTTCAGTTCTTAGGCCCTAACTATTCGATCTGGTAGAACAACGCCCTAGGGTGAAGCCTAGGTTGCCCGGAACGTAGAAATGACCATAACTTTTATACTGGCAGCAATTATTCGTTTTATACAATGGAAAAACCGTTCTATTTATTTTGTATTTTATGCTTCGGGCGTTGACGTCTAAGGCCCCAACTGTTTGATCTGGTGGAGCATCGCCGTAGAGTGAAGCCTAGGTTGACCGGAACGTAGAAATGACCATAACTTTCACACTGGTTGCTATTATTCGTTGTATACGATGGAAAAACTGTTATATTTATATTGTATTTAAGCTTCTGGCGTTGACTTCAGAGGCCGTTGCTATTCGATGTGGTGGAAGATCGCCATAGAGGGAAGCCTAGGTAGCTCGGATCGTAGAAATGACTATAACTTTCACACTGGTTGCTATCATTCGTTTTATAGGATGGAAAAGCTGTTGTATTTATATCGTACTTTATGCTTCTGGCGTTGACTTCTTAGGCCCTAACTATTCGATCTGGTGGAGCAACGCCCTAGAGTGAAACCTAGGTTACCCGGAACGTAGAAATGACAATTACTTTCATACTGTTTGCAGATATTCCTGTTATACGATGAAAAAACTTTTGCATCTTTATTGTATTTTATGCTTCTGGCGTTGACTTCTAAGGCCCTAGCTATTCGATTTGGTGGAGCACCGCCCTAGAGTGAAGCCTAGGTTGCCCGGAAAGTAGAAATGACCATAACTTCCACACTGGTTGCAATTATTCGTTTTATACGATGGAAAAGCTGTTGTATTTATATCGTTTTTTATGCCCCTGGCGTTGACTTCTTAGGCCCTAACTATTCCATCTGGTGGAACAACGCCCTAGGGTAAAGCCCAGATTGCGCGGGACGTAGAAATGACCATAACTTTCACACTGGTAGCAATTTTTCGTTTTAAACGATGGAAAAACTGTTTTATTTATTTTGTATTTTATGCTTCGGGCGTTGACGTCTAAGGCCCTAACTGTTTGATCTGGTGGAGCATCGCCGTAGAGTGAAGCCTAGGTTGCCCGGAACGTAGAAATGACCATAACTTTCACACTGGTTGCTATTATTCGTTGTATACGATGGAAAAACTGTTATATTTATATTGTATTTAAGCTTCTGGCGTTGACTTCAGAGGCCGTTGCTATTCGATGTGGTGGAGGATCGCCATAGAGGGAAGCCTAGGTAGCCCGGATCGTAGAAATATCCATATCCTTCACACTGTTTTCAATTTTTCGTTTTATACGATGGAAAAACTGTTTTATTTATTTTGTATTTTACGCTTCGGGCGTTGACTTCTAAGGCCCTAACTATTCGATCTGGTGGAAAAACGCCGTAGAGTGAAGCCTAGGTTGCCCGGAACGTAGAAATGACCATAACTTTCACACTGGTTACCATTATTCGTTTTATATGATGGAAAAGCTGTTGTATTTATATCGTATTTTATGCTTCTGGCATTGACTTTGAAGGCCCTAACTATTCGATCTGGTGGAGCAACGCCCTAGAGTGAAACCTAGGTTACCCGGAACGTAGAAATGATCATTACTTTCACGCTTGTTGCAATTACTCCTGTTATGCGATGAAAAGACTGTTGTATTTTTATTGTATTTTATGCTTCAGGCGTGGACTTCTGAGGCCGCAGCTATTCGATGTGGTGGAAGATCGCCATACAGTGAAGCATAGGTTGCCCGGAACGTAGAAATGACCACTACTTTCACACTGTTTGCAATTATTCATTTAATACGATAGAAATGCTGTTGTATTTATATCGTATTTTATGCTTCGGGCGTTGACTTCTTAGGCCCTAACATTTCGATCTGGTGGAGCAACGCCCGACAGTGAAGCCTAGGTTGCCCGGAACGTAGAAATGACCATTACTTTCACACTGTTTGCAATTATTCCTGTTATGCGATGAAAAGACTGTTGTATTTTTATTGTATTTTATGCTTCAGGCGTGGACTTCTGAGGCCGTAGCTATTCGATGTGGTGGAAGAACGCCATACAGTGAAGCCTAGGTTGCCCGGAGCGTAGAAATGACCACTACTTTCACACTGTTTGCAATTATTCCTTTTATACGATGGAAAAGCTGTTGTATTTATATCGTATTTTATGCTTCTGGCGTTGACTTCTTAGGCCCTAACTATTCGATCTGGTGGAAAAACGCCGTAGAGTGAAGCCTAGGTTGCCCGGAACGTAGAAATGACCATAACTTTCACACTGGTTACCATTATTCGTTTTATATGATGGAAAAGCTGTTGTATTTATATCGTATTTTATGCTTCTGGCATTGACTTTGAAGGCCGTAGCTATTAGATGTGGTGGAGCAACGCCCTAGAGTGTCGCATGGGTTGCCCGGAACGTAGAAATGACCATTACTTTCACAATGTTTGCAAATATTCATTTTATACGATGGAAAAACTGTTGTACTTATATTGTATTTTATTCTTCTGGCGTTGAATTCTAAGTCCCTAGCTATTCTATCTGGTCGAGTAACGCCCCACAGTGATACCTAGGTTACCCGGAACGTAGACATGACCATTACTTTCACACTGGTTGCAGTTATCCGTTTTATACAATGGAATAACCGATCTATGTATTTTGCATTTTATGCTTCGGGCGTTGACTTCTAAGGACCTAACTATTCGATCTGGTGGAGCAACGCCCTAGAGTGAAGCCTAGGCTGCCCGGGAAGTAGAAATGACCATAACTTTCACACTGGTTGCTATTATTCGATTTATACGATGGAAAAGCTGTTATATTTATATTGCATATTATGCTTCTGGCATTGAATTCAATGTCCCTAGCTATTCCATCTGGTGGAGCAACACCCTAGCGTGATGCCTAGGTTGCCCGGAACGTTGAAATGACCATAACTTTCACACTGGTTGCTATTATTCCTTTTATACGATGGAAAAGCTGTTAAATTTATATTGCATTTTATGCTTCTGGCATTGAATTCTCAGTCCCTAGCAATTCCATCTGGCGGAGCAACACCCTAGAGTGACGCCTAGGTTGCCCGGAACGTAGAAGTGACCATTACTTCCACACTGTTTGCAAATATACATTATATACGATGGAAAAGCTGTTGTACTTATATTGTAATTTATGTTTCTGGCGTTGACTTCTTAGGCCCTAACTATTTGATCTGGTGGAGCACCGCCCTAGAGTGAAGCCTAGGTTGCCCGGAACGTGGAACATACCATTGCCTTCACACTGGTTGCAATTATTCCTGTTATACGATGGAAAAACTGTTGCACCTTTATTCTATTTTAGCTTCTGGCGTTGACTTCATAGGCACTAACTATTCGATCTGGTGGAGCAACGTCCTAGAGTGAAGTCTAGGTTGACCGGAACGAAGAAATGACCATAACATTCACACTGGTTGCCGTTAATCGTTTTCTACGATGGAAAAGCTGTTGTATTTATATCGTATTTTATGCTTCTGGCGTTGCCTTCTTAGGCCCTAACTAATCGATCTGGTGGAGCAACGCCCTAGAGTGAAGCCTAGGTTGCTCGGAACGTAGAAATGGCCATTACCTTCACAATGTTTGCAATCATTCGTTTTATACGATGGCAAAGCTGTTGTACTTATATTGTATTTTATGCTTCGGGCGTTGACTTCTAAGGCCCTAGCTATTCGATCTGGTGGAGCAACGCCCTAGTGTGAAGCCTAGGTTACCCGGAACGTAGAAATGTCCATAACTTACACACTGGTAGCAATTATTCGTTTTATATAATGGAAAAACTGTTCTATTTATTTTGTATTTTATGCCTCGGCCGTTGACTTTCAAGGCCCTAACCATTCGATCAGGTGGAGCAACGCCCTAGAGTGCAGCCTAGGTTGCCCGGAACGTAGAAATGACCATAACTTTCACACTGGCAGCAATTATTCGTTTTATACAATGGAAAAACCGTTCTATTGATTTTGTATTTTATGCTTAGGGCGTTGACTTCCAAGGCCCTAGCTATTCGATCTGGTTGAACAACGCCCTAGGGTGAAGCCAAGGTTGCCCGGAACGTAGAAATGACAATCACTTTCAAACTGGTTGCAATTAATCCTGTTATACGATGGAAAAACTCTTGTATTTTTATTGCATTTTATGCTTCGGGCGCTGACTTCTAAGGCCCTAACTATTCAATCTGTTGGAGCAACGCCCTAGAGTGAAGCCTAGGTTACCCGGAACGTAGAAATGACCATCACCTTCAAACTGGTTGCAATTATTCGTTTTATACGATGGAAAAACTGTTGTATTTATATTGTATTTTATGCTTCTGGCGTTGACTTCTAAGGACCTAACTATTCGATCTGGTGGAGCAACGCCCTAGAGTGAAGCCTAGGTTGCCCGGTACGTAGAAATGACCATCACTATCAAACTGGTTGCAATTATTTGTTTTATACGATGGAAAAGCTGTTGTATTTATATCGTATTTTATGCTTCTGGCGTTGACTTCTTGGGCCCTAACTATTCCATCTGGTGGAACAACGCCCTAGGGTAAAGCCAAGATTGCGCGGAACGTAGAAATGACCATAACTTTCACACAGGTTGCTATCATTCATTTTATATGATGGAAAAACTGTTGTATTTATATTGTATTTTATGGTTCTGGCGTTGACTTTATAGGCCGTAACTATTCGATCTGGTGGAGCAACGCCCTGGAGTGAAACCTAGGTTGCCCGGAACGTAGAAATGACCATAACTTTCACACAGGTAGCAATTATTCGTTTTATACGATGGAAAAACTGTTCTATTTATTTTGTACTTTATGCTTCGGGCGTTGACTTCTAAGGCCCTAACTATTCCTTCTGGTGGAACAACGCCCTAGGGTGAAGTCTAGGTTGCCCGGAAAGTAGAAATGACCATAACTTTCACACTGGTAGCAATTATTCGTTTTATATGGTGGAAAAACTGTAGTATTTATATTGTATTTTATGCTTCTGGCGTTGACTTCTAAGGCCCTAACTATTCGATCAGGTGGAGCAACGCCCTAGAGTGAAGCCTAGGTTGCTCGAAATGTAGAAAGGACCATAACTTTCACACTGGTTGCAATTATTCGTTTTATACGATGGAAAAGCTGTTGTATTTATATCGTATTTTATGCTTCTGGCGTTGACTTCTTAGGCCCTAACTATTCCATCTGGTGGAACAACGCCCTAGTGTGAAGCCTAGGTTGCCCGGAAAGCAGAAATGACCATAACTTTCATACTGGTTGCAATTATTCGTTTTATATGGTGGAAAAACTGTAGTATTTATATTGTATTTTATGCTTCTGGCGTTGACTTCTAAGGCCCTAACTATTCGATCAGGTGGAGCAACGCCCTAGAGTGAAGCCTAGGTTGCTCGAAATGTAGAAAGGACCATAACTTTCACACTGGTTGCAATTATTCGTTTTATACGATGGAAAAGCTGTTGTAATTATATCGTATTTTATGCTTCTGGCGTTGACTTCTTAGGCCCTAACTATTCCATCTGGTGGAACAACGCCCTAGGGTAAAGCCAAGATTACGCGGAACGTAGAAATGACCATAACTTTCACACTGGTTGCTATCATTCGTTTTATATGATGGAAAAACTGTTGTATTTATATTGTATTTTATGCTTCTGGCGTTGACTTCTAAGGCCCTAACTATTCGATCAGGTGAAGCAACGCCCTAGAGTGCAGCCTAGGTTGCCCGGAACGTAGAAATGACCATAACTTTCACACTGGTTGCTATCATTCGTTTCATAGGATGGAAAAGCTGTTGTATTTATATCATATTTTATGCTTCTGGCGTTGACTTCTGAGGCCGTTGCTATTCGATGTGGTGGAAGATCGCCATAGAGGGAAGCCTAGGTAGCCCGGATCGTAGTAATGTCCATATCTTTCACACTGATTTCAATTTTTCGTTTTATACGATGGAAAAACTGTTTTATTTATCTTGTATTTTACGCCTCGGGCGTTGACTTCTAAGGCCCTAACTATTCGATCTGGTGGAGCAACGCCCTAGAGTGCAGCCTAGGTTGCCCGGAACGTCGAAATGACCATAACTTTCACACTGGTTGCTATCATTCGTTTTATATGGTGGAAAAGCTGTTGTATTTATATCGTATTTTATGCTTCTGGCGTTCACTTCTTAGGCCCTAACTATTCGATCTGGTAGTACAACGCCCTAGGGTGAAGCCTAGGTTGCCCGGAACGTAGAAATGACCATAACTTTTACACTGGCAGCAATTATTCGTCTTATACAATGGAAAAACCGTTCTATTTATTTTGTATTTTATGCTTCGGGCGTTGACGTCTAAGGCCCCAACTGTTTGATCTGGTGGAGCATCGCCCTAGAGTGCAGCCTAGGTTGCCCGGAACGTAGAAATGACCATAACTTTCACACTGGTTGCTATCATTCGTTTTATAGGATGGAAAAGCTGTTGTATTTATATCGTATTTTATGCTTCTGGCGTTGACTTCTTAGGCCCTAACTATTCGATCTGGTGGAGCAACGCCCTAGAGTGAAGCCTAGGCTGCCCGGGAAGTAGAAATGACCATAACTTTCACACTGGTTGCTATTATTCGATTTATACGATGGAAAAGCTGTTATATTTATATTGCATATTATGCTTCTGGCATTGAATTCAATGTCCCTAGCTATTCCATCTGGTGGAGCAACACCCTAACGTGATGCCTAGGTTGCCCGGAACGTTGAAATGACCATAACTTTCACACTGGTTGCAATTATTCGTTTTATACGATGGAAAAGCTGTTGTATTTATATCGTTTTTTATGCCCCTGGCGTTGACTTCTTAGGCCCTAACTATTCCATCTGGTGGAACAACGCCCTAGGGTAAAGCCCAGATTGCGCGGGACGTAGAAATGACCATAACTTTCACACTGGTAGCAATTTTTCGTTTTAAACGATGGAAAAACTGTTTTATTTATTTTGTATTTTATGCTTCGGGCGTTGACGTCTAAGGCCCTAACTGTTTGATCTGGTGGAGCATCGCCGTAGAGTGAAGCCTAGGTTGCCCGGAACGTAGAAATGACCATAACTTTCACACTGGTTGCTATTATTCGTTGTATACGATGGAAAAACTGTTATATTTATATTGTATTTAAGCTTCTGGCGTTGACTTCAGAGGCCGTTGCTATTCGATGTGGTGGAGGATCGCCATAGAGGGAAGCCTAGGTAGCCCGGATCGTAGAAATGTCCATATCCTTCACACTGTTTTCAATTTTTCGTTTTATACGATGGAAAAACTGTTTTATTTATTTTGTATTTTACGCTTCGGGCGTTGACTTCTAAGGCCCTAACTATTCGATCTGGTGGAAAAACGCCGTAGAGTGAAGCCTAGGTTGCCCGGAACGTAGAAATGACCATAACTTTCACACTGGTTACCATTATTCGTTTTATATGATGGAAAAGCTGTTGTATTTATATCGTATTTTATGCTTCTGGCATTGACTTTGAAGGCCCTAACTATTCGATCTGGTGGAGCAACGCCCTAGAGTGAAACCTAGGTTACACGGAACGTAGAAATGATCATTACTTTCACGCTTGTTGCAATTATTCCTGTTATGCGATGAAAAGACTGTTGTATTTTTATTGTATTTTATGCTTCAGGCGTGGACTTCTGAGGCCGCAGCTATTCGATGTGGTGGAAGATCGCCATACAGTGAAGCATAGGGTGCCCGGAACGTAGAAATGACCACTACTTTCACACTGTTTGCAATTATTCATTTAATACGATGGAAATGCTGTTGTATTTATATCGTATTTTATGCTTCGGGCGTTGACTTCTTAGGCCCTAACATTTCGATCTGGTGGAGCAACGGCCGACAGTGAAGCCTAGGTTGCCCGGAACGTAGAAATGACCATTACTTTCACACTGTTTGCAATTATTCCTGTTATGCGATGAAAAGACTGTTGTATTTTTATTGTATTTTATGCTTCAGGCGTGGACTTCTGAGGCCGTAGCTATTCGATGTGGTGGAAGAACGCCATACAGTGAAGCCTAGGATGCCCGGAGCGTAGAAATGACCACTACTTTCACACTGTTTGCAATTATTCCTTTTATACGATGGAAAAGCTGTTGTATTTATATCGTATTTTATGCTTCTGGCGTTGACTTCTTAGGCCCTAACTATTCGATCTGGTGGAAAAACGCCGTAGAGTGAAGCCTAGGTTGCCCGGAACGTAGAAATGACCATAACTTTCGCACTGGTTACCATTATTCGCTTTATATGATGGAAAAGCTGTTGTATTTATATCGTATTTTATGCTTCTGGCATTGACTTTGAAGGCCGTAGCTATTAGATGTGGTGGAGCAACGCCCTAGAGTGTCGCATGGGTTGCCCGGAACGTAGAAATGACCATTACTTTCACAATGTTTGCAAATATTCATTTTATACGATGGAAAAACTGTTGTACTTATATTGTATTTTATTCTTCTGGCGTTGAATTCTAAGTCCCTAGCTATTCTATCTGGTCGAGTAACGCCCCACAGTGATACCTAGGTTACCCGGAACGTAGACATGACCATTACTTTCACACTGGTTGCAGTTATCCGTTTTATACAATGGAATAACCGATTTATGTATTTTGCATTTTATGCTTCGGGCGTTGACTTCTAAGGACCTAACTATTCGATCTGGTGGAGCAACGCCCTAGAGTGAAGCCTAGGCTGCCCGGGAAGTAGAAATGACCATAACTTTCACACTGGTTGCTATTATTCGATTTATACGATGGAAAAGCTGTTATATTTATATTGCATATTATGCTTCTGGCATTGAATTCAATGTCCCTAGCTATTCCATCTGGTGGAGCAACACCCTAGCGTGATGCCTAGGTTGCCCGGAACGTTGAAATGACCATAACTTTCACACTGGTTGCTATTATTCCTTTTATACGATGGAAAAGCTGTTAAATTTATATTGCATTTTATGCTTCTGGCATTGAATTCTCATTCCCTAGCAATTCCATCTGGCGGAGCAACACCCTAGAGTGACGCCTAGGTTGCCCGGAACGTAGAAGTGACCATTACTTCCACACTGTTTGCAAATATACATTATATACGATGGAAAAGCTGTTGTACTTATATTGTAATTTATGTTTCTGGCGTTGACTTCTTAGGCCCTAACTATTTGATCTGGTGGAGCACCGCCCTAGAGTGAAGCCTAGGTTGCCCGGAACGTAGAACATACCATTGCCTTCACACTGGTTGCAATTATTCCTGTTATACGATGGAAAAACTGTTGCACCTTTATTCTATTTTAGCTTCTGGCGTTGACTACATAGGCCCTAACTATTCGATCTGGTGGAGCAACGTCCTAGAGTGAAGTCTAGGTTGACCGGAACGAAGAAATGACCATAACATTCACACTGGTTGCCATTAATCGTTTTCTACGATGGAAAAGCTGTTGTATTTATATCGTATTTTATGCTTCTGGCGTTGACTTTTTAGGCCCTAACTAATCGATCTGGTGGAGCAACGCCCTAGAGTGAAGCCTAGGTTGCTCGGAACGTAGAAATGGCCATTACCTTCACACTGTTTGCAATCATTCGTTTTATACGATGGCAAAGCTGTTGTACTTATATTGTATTTTATGCTTCGGGCGTTGACTTCTAAGGCCCTAGCTATTCGATCTGGTGGAGCAACGCCCTAGTGTGAAGCCTAGGTTACCCGGAACGTAGAAATGTCCATAACTTACACACTGGTAGCAATTATTCGTTTTATATGATGGAAAAACTGTTCTATTTATTTTGTATTTTATGCCTCGGGCGTTGACTTCCAAGGCCCTAACCATTCGATCAGGTGGAGCAACGCCCTAGAGTGCAGCCTAGGTTGCCCGGAACGTAGAAATGACCATAACTTTCACACTGGCAGCAATTATTCGTTTTATACAATGGAAAAACCGTTCTATTGATTTTGTATTTTATGCTTAGGGCGTTGACTTCCAAGGCCCTAGCTATTCGATCTGGTTGAACAACGCCCTAGGGTGAAGCCAAGTTTGCCCGGAACGTAGAAATGACCATCACTTTCAAACTGGTTGCAATTAATCCTGTTATACGATGGAAAAACTGTTGTATTTTTATTGCATTTTATGCTTCTGGCGTTCACTTCTTAGGCCCTAACTATTCGATCTGGTGGAACAACGCCCTAGGGTGAAGCCTAGGTTGCCCGGAACGTAGAAATGACCATAAGTTTCATAATGGTTGCAATTATTCGTTTTATACGATGGAAAAACTGTTCTTTTTATTTTGTATTTTATGCTTCGGGCGTTGACTTCTAAGGCCCTAACTGTTCGATCTGGTGGAACAACGCCCTAGGGTGAAGCCTAGGTTGCCCGGAACGTAGAAACGACCATAAGTTTCATAATGGTTGCAATTATTCGTTTTATACGATGGAAAAACTGTTGTATTTATACTGTATTTTATGCTTCTGGCGTTCACTTCTTGGGCCCTAACTATTCGATCTGGTGGAACAACGCCCTAGGGTGAAGCCTAGGTTGCCCGGAACGTAGAAATGACCACAACATTTACACTGGTAGCAATTATACGTTTTATACAATGGAAAAACTGTTCTTTTTATTTTGTATTTTATGCTTCGGGCGTTGACTTCTAAGGCCCTAACTGTTTGATCTGGTGGAGCAACGCCCTAGAGTGAAGCCTGGGTTGCCCGGAACGTAGAAATGACCATTACTTTCACACTGTTTGCAATTATTCGTTTTATACGATGGAAAAGCTGTTGTATTTATATCGTATTTTATGCTTCTGGCGTTGACTCCTTAGGCCCTAACTATTCCATCTGGTGGAACAACGCCCTAGAGTGAAGCCTAGGTTGCTCGGAATGTAGAAATAACCATAACTTTCACACTGGTTGCAATTATTCGTTTTCTGCGATGGAAAAACTGTTCTATTTATTTTGTATTTTATGCTTTGGGCGTTGACTTCTAAGGCCCTAACTGTTTGATCTGGTGGAGCAACGCCCTAGAGTGTAGCCTAGGTTGCCCGGAACGTAGAAATGACAATTACTTTCACACTGTTTGCAATTATTCCTTTTATACGATGCAAAAGCTGTTGTATTTATATCGTATTTTATGCTTCTGGCGTTGACTTCTAAGGACCTAACTATTCGATCTGGTGGAGCAACGCCCTAGGGTGAAGCCTAGGTTGCCCGGAACGTAGAAATGACCATAAGTTTCATAATGGTTGCAATTATTCGTTTTATACGATGGAAAAACTGTTCTTTTTATTTTGTATTTTATGCTTCGGGCGTTGACTTCTAAGGCCCTAACTGTTCGATCTGGTGGAACAACGCCCTAGGGTGAAGCCTAGGTTGCCCGGAACGTAGAAACGACCATAAGTTTCATAATGGTTGCAATTATTCGTTTTATACGATGGAAAAACTGTTGTATTTATACTGTATTTTATGCTTCTGGCGTTCACTTCTTGGGCCCTAACTATTCGATCTGGTGGAACAACGCCCTAGGGTGAAGCCTAGGTTGCCCGGAACGTAGAAATGACCACAACATTTACACTGGTAGCAATTATACGTTTTATACAATGGAAAAACTGTTCTTTTTATTTTGTATTTTATGCTTCGGGCGTTGACTTCTAAGGCCCTAACTGTTTGATCTGGTGGAGCAACGCCCTAGAGTGAAGCCTGGGTTGCCCGGAACGAAGAAATGACAATTACTTTCACACTGTTTGCAATTATTCCTTTTTTACGATGGAAAAGCTGTTGTATTTATATTGTATTATATGACTCTGGCGTTGACATCTAAGGCCCTAGCTATTGGATCTAGTGGAGCAACGCCCTAGAGTGAAGCCTAGGTTGCCCGGAACGTAGAAATGACCATCACTTTCAAACTGGTTGCAATTAATCCTGTTATACGATGGAAAAGCTGTTGTATTTTTATTGCATTTTATGCTTCGGGCGTTGACTTCTAAGGTCCTAACTGTTCAATCTGTTGGAGCAACGCCCTAGAGTGAAGCCTAGGTTGCTCGGAATGTAGAAATGACCATAACTTTTACACTGGTAGCAATTATTCGTTTTATACCATGGAAAAACTGTTCTATTTGTTTTGTATTTTATGCTTCGGGCGTTGACTTCTAAGGCCCTAACTGTTTGATCTGGTGGAGCAACGCCCTAGAGTGAAGCCTAGGTTGCCCGGAACGTAGAAATGACCATTACTTTCACACTGTTTGCAATTATTCGTTTTATACGATGGAAAAGCTGTTGTATTTATATCGTATTTTATGCTTCTGGCGTTGACTCCTTAGGCCCTAACTATTCCATCTGGCGGAACAACGCCCTAGAGTGAAGCCTAGGTTGCTCGGAATGTAGAAATAACCATAACTTTCACACTGGTTGCAATTATTCGTTTTCTGCGATGGAAAAACTGTTCTATTTATTTTGTATTTTATGCTTTGGGCGTTGACTTCTAAGGCCCTAACTGTTTGATCTGGTGGAGCAACGCCCTAGAGTGTAGCCTAGGTTGCCCGGAACGTAGAAATGACAATTACTTTCACACTGTTTGCAATTATTCCTTTTATACGATGCAAAAGCTGTTGTATTTATATCGTATTTTATGCTTCTGGCGTTGACTTCTAAGGACCTAACTATTCGATCTGGTGGAGCAACGCCCTAGAATGAAGCCTAGGTTGCTCGGAATGTAGAAATAACCATAACTTTCACACTGGTTGCAATTATACGTTCTTTACGGTGGAAAAGCTGTTGTATTTATATCGTATTTTATGCTTCTGGCGTTGACTTCTAAGGCCCTAGCTATTCGATCTAGTGTAGCAACGCCCAAGAGTGAAGCCTAGGTTGCCCGCAACGTAGAAGTGTCCATCACTTTCAAACTGGTTGCAATTAATCCTGTTATACGATGGAAAAACTGTTGTATTTTTATTGTATTTAATGCTTCTCTCGTTCACTTCTTAGGCCCTAACTATTCGAGCTGGTGGAACAACGCCCTAGAGTGAAGCCTAGGTTGCTCGGAATGTAGAAATAACCATAACTTTCACACTGGTTGCAATTATTCGTTTTATACGATGGAAAAACTGTTGTATTAAATATTGTATTTTATGCTTCTGGCGTTCACTTCTTAGGCCCTAACTATTCGATCTGGTGGAACAACGCCCTAGGGTGAAGCCTAGGTTGCCTGGAACGTAGAAATGACCATAACTTTTACACTGGTAGCAATTATTCGTTTTATACAATGGAGAAACTGTTCTATTTATTTTGTATTTTATGCTTCGGGCGTTGACTTCTAAGGCCCTAACTGTTTAATCTGGTGGAGCAACGCCCTAGGGTGAAGCCTAGGTAGGCCGGAACGTAGAAATGACCATTACTTTCACACTGTTTGCAATTATTCCTTTTATACGATTGAAAAGCTGTTGTATTTATATCGTATTTTATGCTTCTGTCGTTGACTTCTATGGCCCTAACTATTCGATCTAGTGGAGCAACGCCCTAGAGTGAAGCCTAGGTTGCCCGGAACGTCGAAATGACCATAACTTTCACACTGGCAGCAATTATTCGTTTTATACAATGGAAAAACCGTTCTATTTATTTTGTATTTTATGCTTCGGGCGTTGACGTCTAAGGCCCTAACTGTTTGATCTGGTGGAGCATCGCCGTAGAGTGAAGCCTAGGTTGCCCTGAACGTAGAAATGACCATAACTTTCACACTGGTTGCTATTATTCGTTGTATACGATGGAAAAACTGTTATATTTATATTGTATTTAAGCTTCTGGCGTTGACTTCAGAGGCCGTTGCTATTCGATGTGGTGGAAGATCGCCATAGAGGGAAGCCTAGGTAGCCCGGATCGTAGAAATGACCATAACTTTCACACGGGTTGCAATTATTCCTGTTATAGGATGGAAAGACTGTTGTATTTTTATTGCATTTTATGCTTCTGGCGTTCACTTCTTAGGCCCTGACTATTCGATCTGGTGGAACAACGCCCTAGGGTGAAGCCTAGGTTGCCCGGAACGTAGAAATGACCATAAGTTTCATAATGGTTGCAATTATTCGTTTTATACGATGGAAAAACTGTTTCTTTTTATTTTCTATTTTATGCTTCGGGCGTTGACTTCTAAGGCCCTAACTGTTCGATCTGGTGGAACAACGCCCTAGGGTGAAGCCTAGGTTGCCCGGAACGTAGAAATGACCATAAGTTTCATAATGGTTGCAATTATTCGTTTTATACGATGGAAAAACTGTTGTATTTATACTGTATTTTATGCTTCTGGCGTTCACTTCTTGGGCCCTAACTATTCGATCTGGTGGAACAACGCCCTAGGGTGAAGCCTAGGTTGCCCGGAACGTAGAAATGACCACAACATTTACACTGGTAGCAATTATACGTTTTATACAATGGAAAAACTGTTCTTTTTATTTTGTATTTTATGCTTCGGGCGTTGACTTCTAAGGCCCTAACTGTTTGATCTGGTGGAGCAACGCCCTAGAGTGAAGCCTGGGTTGCCCGGAACGAAGAAATGACAATTACTTTCACACTGTTTGCAATTATTCCTTTTTTACGATGGAAAAGCTGTTGTATTTATATTGTATTATATGACTCTGGCGTTGACATCTAAGGCCCTAGCTATTCGATCTAGTGGAGCAACGCCCTAGAGTGAAGCCTAGGTTGCCCGGAACGTAGAAATGACCATCACTTTCAAACTGGTTGCAATTAATCCTGTTATACGATGGAAAAGCTGTTGTATTTTTATTGCATTTTATGCTTCGGGCGTTGACTTCTAAGGCCCTAACTATTCAATCTGTTGGAGCAACGCCCTAGAGTGAAGCCTAGGTTGCTCGGAATGTAGAAATGATCATTACTTTCACACTGGTTGCAATTATTCGTTTTATACGATGGAAAAACTGTTGTATCTATATTGTATTTTATGCTTCTGGCGTTCACTTCTTAGGCCCTAACTATTCGACCTGGTAGAGCAACGCCCTAGAGTGAAGCCTAGGTTGCTCGGAATATAGAAATGACCATAACTTTTACACTGGTAGCAATTATTCGTTTTATACCATGGAAAAACTGTTCTATTTGTTTTGTATTTTATGCTTCGGGCGTTGACTTCTAAGGCCCTAACTGTTTGATCTGGTGGAGCAACGCCCTAGAGTGAAGCCTAGGTTGCCCGGAACGTAGAAATGACCATTACTTTCACACTGTTTGCAATTAATCCTGTTATACGATGGAAAAACTGTTGTATTTTTATTGCATTTTATGCTTCGGGTATTGACTTCTAAGGCCCTAGCTATTCGATCTAGTGGAGCAACGCCCTAGAGTGAAGCCTGGGTTGCCCGGAACGTAGAAATGACTATCACTTTCAAACTGGTTGCAATTAATCCTGTTATACGATGGAAAAACTGTTGTATTTTTATTGCATTTTATGCTTCGGGCATTGACTTCTAAGGCCCTAACTATGCAATCTGTTGGAGCAACGCCCTAGGGGGAAGCCTAGGTTGTCCGGAACGTAGAAATGACCATAACTTTCACACTGGTTGCAATTATTCGTTTCATACGATGGAGAAGCTGTTGTATTTATATCGTATTTTATGCTTCTGGCGTTGACATCTTAGGCCCTAACTATTCCATCTGGTGGAACAACGCCCGAGGGTGAAATCTAGGTTGCCCGGAAAGTAGAAATGACCATAACTTTCACACTGGTAGCAATTATTCGTTTTATACGATGGAAAAACTGTTCCATTTATTTTATACTTTATGCTTCGGGCGTTGACTTCTAAGGCCCTAACTATTCGATCTGGTGGAGCAACGCCCTAGAGTGAAGCCTAGGTTGCCCGGTACGTAGAAATGACCATCACTATCAAGCTGGTTGCAATTATTTGTTTTATACGATGGAAAAGCTGTTGTATTTATATCGTATTTTATGGTTCTGGCGTTGACTTCTTAGGCCCTAACTATTCCATCTGGTAGAACAACGCCCTAGGGTGAACCCTAGGTTGCCCGGAAAGCAGAAATGACCATAACTTTTACACTGGTAGCAATTATTCGTTTTATACAATGGAAAAACTGTTCTATTTATTTTGTATTTTATGCTTCGGGCGTTGACTTCTAAGGCCCTAACTGTTTCATCTGGTGGAGCAACGCCCTAGAGTGAAGCCTAGGTTGCCCGGAACGTAGAAATGACCATTACTTTCACACTGTTTGCAATTATTCCTTTTATACGATGGAAAAACTGTTCTATTTATTTTGTATTTTATGCTTCGGGCGTTGACTTCTTTGGCCCTAACAATTCGATCTGGTGGAGCAACGCCCTAGAGGGAAGCCTAGGTTGCCTGGAACGTAGAAATGACCATCACTTTCACACGGGTTGCAATTATTCCTGTTATAAGACGGAAAGGCTGTTGTATTTTTATTGCGTTTTGTGCATCTAGCGTCCACTTCTTAGGGCCTAACTATTCGATCTGGTGGAACAACGCCTTAGGGTGAAGCCTAGGTTGCCCGGAACATAGAAATTACCATAAGTTTCATAATGGTCGCAATTATTCGTTTTATACGATGGAAAAACTGTTGTATTTCTATTGTATTTTATGCTTCGGGCGTTGACTTCTTAGGCCCTAACACGTCGATCTGGTGGAGCAACGCCCTACAGTGAAGCCTATGTTGCCCGGAACGTTGATATGACCATAACCTTCACACAGGTTGCAATTATTCGTTTTATACGATGGAAAAACTGTTGTATTTATATTGTATTTTATGCTTCTGGCGTTCACTTCTTAGGCCCTAACTATTCGACCTGGTAGAGCAACGCCCTACCGTGAAGCCTAGGTTGCTCGGAATAAAGAAATGACCATAACTTTCACACTGGTTGCAATTATTCGTTTTCTGCGATGGAAAAACTGTTCTATTTATTTTGTATTTTATGCTTCGGGCGTTGACTTCTAAGGCCCTAACTGTTTGATCTGGTGGAGCAACGCCCTAGAGTGTAGCCTAGGTTGCCCGGAACGTAGAAATGACAATTACTTTCACACTGTTTGCAATTATTCCTTTTATACGATGCAAAAGCTGTTGTATTTATATCGTATTTTATGCTTCTGGCGTTGACTTCTAAGGACCTAACTATTCGATCTGGTGGAGCAACGCCCTAGAATGAAGCCTAAGTTGCTCGGAATGTAGAAATAACCATAACTTTCACACTGGTTGCAATTATACGTTCTTTACGGTGGAAAAGCTGTTGTATTTATATCGTATTTTATGCTTCTGGCGTTGACTTCTAAGGCCCTAGCTATTCGATCTAGTGTAGCAACGCCCAAGAGTGAAGCCTAGGTTGCCCGGAACGTAGAAGTGTCCATCACTTTCAAACTGGTTGCAATTAATCCTGTTATACGATGGAAAAACTGTTGTATTTTTATTGTATTTAATGCTTCTCTCGTTCACTTCTTAGGCCCTAACTATTCGAGCTGGTGGAACAACGCCCTAGAGTGAAGCCTAGGTTGCTCGGAATGTAGAAATAACCATAACTTTCACACAGGTTGCAATTATTCGTTTTATACGATGGAAAAACTGTTGTATTAAATATTGTATTTTATGCTTCTGGCGTTCACTTCTTAGGCCCTAACTATTCGATCTGGTGGAACAACGCCCTAGGGTGAAGCCTAGGTTGCCTGGAACGTAGAAATGACCATAACTTTTACACTGGTAGCAATTATTCGTTTTATACAATGGAGAAACTGTTCTATTTATTTTGTATTTTATGCTTCGGGCGTTGACGTCTAAGGCCCTAACTGTTTGATCTGGTGGAGCATCGCCGTAGAGTGAAGCCTAGGTTGCCCGGAACGTAGAAATGACTATAACTTTCATACTGGTTGCTATTATTCGTTGTATACGATGGAAAAACTGTTATATTTATATCGTATTTAAGCTTTTGGCGTTGACTTCAGAGGCCGTTGCTATTCGATGTGGTGGAGGATCGCCATAGAGGGAAGCCTAGGTAGCCCGGATCGTAGAAATGTCCATATCCTTCACACTGTTTTCAATTTTTCGTTTTATACGATGGAAAAACTGTTTTATTTATTTTGTATTTTACGCTTCGGGCGTTGACTTCTAAGGCCCTAACTATTCGATCTGGTGGAGCAACGCCCTAGAGTGCAGCCTAGGTTGCCCGGAACGTAGAAATGACCATAACTTTCACACTGGTTGCTATCATTCGTTTTATATGATGGAAAAGCTGTTGTATTTATATCGTATTTTATGCTTCTGGCGTTGACTTCTTAGGCCCTAACTATTCCATCTGGTGGAACAACGCCCTGTGGTGAAGCCTAGGTTGCCCGGAAAGTAGAAATGACCATAACTTTTACACTGGTAGCAATTATTCGTTTTATACCATGGAAAAACTGTTCTATTTGTTTTGTATTTTATGCTTCGGGCGTTGACTTTTAAGGCCCTAACTGTTTGATCTGGTGGAGCAACGCCCTAGAGTGAAGCCTAGGTTGCCCGGAACGTAGAAATGACCATTACTTTCACACTGTTTGCAATTAATCCTGTTATACGATGGAAAAACTGTTGTATTTTTATTGCATTTTATGCTTCGGGTATTGACTTCTAAGGCCCTAGCTATTCGATCTAGTGGAGCAACACCCTAGAGTGAAGCCTGGGTTGCCCGGAACGTAGAAATGACTATCACTTTCAAACTGGTTGCAATTAATCCTGTTATACGATGGAAAAACTGTTGTATTTTTATTGCATTTTATGCTTCGGGCATTGACTTCTAAGGCCCTAACTATGCAATCTGTTGGAGCAGCGCCCTAGCGGGAAGCCTAGGTTGTCCGGAACGTAGAAATGACCATAACTTTCACACTGGTTGCAATTATTCGTTTCATACGATGGAGAAGCTGTTGTATTTATATCGTATTTTATGCTTCTGGCGTTGACTTCTTAGGCCCTAACTATTCCATCTGGTGGAACAACGCCCGAGGGTGAAATCTAGGTTGCCCGGAAAGTAGAAATGACCATAACTTTCACACTGGTAGCAATTATTCGTTTTATACGATGGAAAAACTGTTCCATTTATTTTATACTTTATGCTTCGGGCGTTGACTTCTAAGGCCCTAACTATTCGATCTGGTGGAGCAACGCCCTAGAGTGAAGCCTAGGTTGCCCGGTACGTAGAAATGACCATCACTATCAAACTGGTTGCAATTATTTGTTTTATACGATGGAAAAGCTGTTGTATTTATATCGTATTTTATGGTTCTGGCGTTGACTTCTTAGGCCCTAACTATTCCATCTGGTAGAACAACGCCCTAGGGTGAACCCTAGGTTGCCCGGAAAGCAGAAATGACCATAACTTTTACACTGGTAGCAATTATTCGTTTTATACAATGGAAAAACTGTTCTATTTATTTTGTATTTTATGCTTCGGGCGTTGACTTCTAAGGCCCTAACTGTTTCATCTGGTGGAGCAACGCCCTAGAGTGAAGCCTAGGTTGCCCGGTGCGGAGAAATGACCATCACTATCAAACTGGTTGCAATTATTTGTTTTATACGATGGAAAAGCTGTTGTATTTATATCGTATTTTATGCTTCTGGCGTTGACTTCTTGGGCCCTAACTATTCGATCAGGTGGAGCAACGCCCTAGAGTGAAGCCTAGGTTGCTCGAAATGTAGAAAGGACCATAACTTTCACACTGGTTACCATTATTCGTTTTATATGATGGAAAAGCTGTTGTATTTATATCGTATTTTATGCTTCTGGCATTGACTTTGAAGGCCGTAGCTATTAGATGTGCTGGAGCAACGCCCTGGAGTGTCGCATGGGTTGCCCGGAACGTAGAAATGACCATTACTTTCACAATGTTTGCAAATATTCATTTTATACGATGGAAAAACTGTTGTACTTATATTGTATTTTATTCTTCTGGCGTTGAATTCTAAGTCCCTAGCTATTCTATCTGGTCGAGCAACGCCCCACAGTGATACCTAGGTTACCCGGAACGTAGACATGACCATTACTTTCACACTGGTTGCAGTTATCCGTTTTATACAATGGAATAACCGATCTATGTATTTTGCATTTTATGCTTCGGGCGTTGACTTCTAAGGACCTAACTATTCGATCTGGTGGAGCAACGCCCTAGAGTGAAGCCTAGGCTGCCCGGGAAGTAGAAATGACCATAACTTTCACACTGGTTGCTATTATTCGATTTATACGATGGAAAAGCTGTTATATTTATATTGCATATTATGCTTCTGGCATTGAATTCAATGTCCCTAGCTATTCCATCTGGTGGAGCAACACCCTAACGTGATGCCTAGGTTGCCCGGAACGTTGAAATGACCATAACTTTCACACTGGTTGCTATTATTCCTTTTATACGATGGAAAAGCAGTTAAATTTATATTGCATTTTATGCTTCTGGCATTGAATTCTCAGTCCCTAGCAAATCCATCTGGTGGAGCAACACCCTAGAGTGACGCCTAGGTTGCCCGGAATGTAGAAGTGACCATTACTTCCACACTGTTTGCAAATATACATTATATACGATGGAAAAGCTGTTGTACTTATATTGTAATTTATGTTTCTGGCGTTGACTTCTTAGGCCCTAACTATTTGATCTGGTGGAGCACCGCCCTAGAGTGAAGCCTAGGTTGCCCGGAACGTAGAACATACCATTGCCTTCACACTGGTTGCAATTATTCCTGTTATACGATGGAAAAACTGTTGCACCTTTATTCTATTTTAGCTTCTGGCGTTGACTTCATAGGCCCTAACTATTCGATCTGGTGGAGCAACGTCCTAGAGTGAAGTCTAGATTGACCGGAACGAAGAAATGACCATAACATTCACACTGGTTGCCATTAATCGTTTTCTACGATGGAAAAGCTGTTGTATTTATATCGTATTTTATGCTTCTGGCGTTGACTTCTTAGGCCCTAACTATTCGATCTAGTGGAGCAACGCCCTAGAGTGAAGCCTAGGTTGCCCGGAACGTAGAAATGACCTTCACTATCAAACTGGTTCCAATTAAACCTGTTATACGATGGAAAAACTGTTGTATTTTTATTGCATTTTATGCTTCTGGCGTTCACTTCTTAGGCCCTAACTATTCGATCTGGTGGAACAACGCCCTAGGGTGAAGCCTAGGTTGCCCGGAACGTAGAAATGACCATAAGTTTCATAATGGTTGCAATTATTCGTTTTATACGATGGAAAAACTGTTCTTTTTATTTTGTGTTTTATGCTTCGGGCGTTGACTTCTAAGGCCCTAACTGTTCGATCTGGTGGAACAACGCCCTAGGGTGAAGCCTAGGTTGCCCGGAACGTAGAAACGACCATAAGTTTCATAATGGTTGCAATTATTCGTTTTATACGATGGAAAAACTGTTGTATTTATACTGTATTTTATGCTTCTGGCGTTCACTTCTTGGGCCCTAACTATTCGATCTGGTGGAACAACGCCCTAGGGTGAAGCCTAGGTTGCCCGGAACGTAGAAATGACCACAACATTTACACTGGTAGCAATTATACGTTTTATACAATGGAAAAACTGTTCTTTTTATTTTGTATTTTATGCTTCGGGCGTTGACTTCTAAGGCCCTAACTGTTTGATCTGGTGGAGCAACGCCCTAGAGTGAAGCCTGGGTTGCCCGGAACGAAGAAATGACAATTACTTTCACACTGTTTGCAATTATTCCTTTTTTACGATGGAAAAGCTGTTGTATTTATATTGTATTATATGACTCTGGCGTTGACATCTAAGGCCCTAGCTATTGGATCTAGTGGAGCAACGCCCTAGAGTGAAGCCTAGGTTGCCCGGAACGTAGAAATGACCATCACTTTCAAACTGGTTGCAATTAATCCTGTTATACGATGGAAAAGCTGTTGTATTTTTATTGCATTTTATGCTTCGGGCGTTGACTTCTAAGGCCCTAACTATTCAATCTGTTGGAGCAACGCCCTAGAGTGAAGCCTAGGATGCTCGGAATGTAGAAATGATCATTACTTTCACACTGGTTGCAATTATTCGTTTTATACGATGGAAAAACTGTTGTATCTATATTGTATTTTATGCTTCTGGCGTTCACTTCTTAGGCCCTAACTATTCGACCTGGTAGAGCAACGCCCTAGAGTGAAGCCTAGGTTGCTCGGAATATAGAAATGACCATAACTTTTACACTGGTAGCAATTATTCGTTTTATACCATGGAAAAACTGTTCTATTTGTTTTGTATTTTATGCTTCGGGCGGTGACTTCTAAGGCCCTAACTGTTTGATCTGGTGGAGCAACGCCCTAGAGTGAAGCCTAGGTTGCCCGGAACGTAGAAATGACCATTACTTTCACACTGTTTGCAAATAATCCTGTTATACGATGGAAAAACTGTTGTATTTTTATTGCATTTTATGCTTCGGGTATTGACTTCTAAGGCCCTAGCTATTCGATCTAGTGGAGCAACGCCCTAGAGTGAAGCCTGGGTTGCCCGGAACGTAGAAATGACTATCACTTTCAAACTGGTTGCAATTAATCCTGTTATACGATGGAAAAACTGTTGTATTTTTATTGCATTTTATGCTTCGGGCATTGACTTCTAAGGCCCTAACTATGCAATCTGTTGGAGCAACGCCCTAGGGCGAAGCCTAGGTTGTCCGGAACGTAGAAATGACCATAACTTTCACACTGGTTGCAATTATTCGTTTCATACGATGGAGAAGCTGTTGTATTTATATCGTATTTTATGCTTCTGGCGTTGACTTCTTAGGCCCTAACTATTCCATCTGGTGGAACAACGCCCGAGGGTGAAATCTAGGTTGCCCGGAAAGTAGAAATGACCATAACTTTCACACTGGTAGCAATTATTCGTTTTATACGATGGAAAAACTGTTCCATTTATTTTATACTTTATGCTTCGGGCGTTGACTTCTAAGGCCCTAACTATTCGATCTGGTGGAGCAACGCCCTAGAGTGAAGCCTAGGTTGCCCGGTACGTAGAAATGACCATCACTATCAAACTGGTTGCAATTATTTGTTTTATACGATGGAAAAGCTGTTGTATTTATATCGTATTTTATGGTTCTGGCGTTGACTTCTTAGGCCCTAACTATTCCATCTGGTAGAACAACGCCCTAGGGTGAACCCTAGCTTGCCCGGAAAGCAGAAATGACCATAACTTTTACACTGGTAGCAATTATTCGTTTTATACAATGGAAAAACTGTTCTATTTATTTTGTATTTTATGCTTCGGGCGTTGACTTCTAAGGCCCTAACTGTTTCACCTGGTGGAGCAACGCCCTAGAGTGAAGCCTAGGTTGCCCGGAACGTAGAAATGACCATTACTTTCACACTGTTTGCAATTATTCCTTTTATACGATGGAAAAACTGTTCTATTTATTTTGTATTTTATGCTTCGGGCGTTGACTTCTTTGGCCCTAACAATTCGATCTGGTGGAGCAACGCCCTAGAGGGAAGCCTAGGTTGCCTGGAACGTAGAAATGACCATCACTTTCACACGGGTTGCAATTATTCCTGTTATAGGATGGAAAGGCTGTTGTATTTTTATTGCGTTTTGTGCATCTAGCGTTCACTTCTTAGGGCCTAACTATTCGATCTGGTGGAACAACGCCCTAGGGTGAAGCCTAGGTTGCCCGGAACATAGAAATTACCATAAGTTTCATAATGGTCGCAATTATTCGTTTTATACGATGGAAAAACTGTTGTATTTCTATTGTATTTTATGCTTCGGGCGTTGACTTCTTAGGCCCTAACACTTCGATCTGGTGGAGCAACGCCCTACAGTGAAGCCTAGGTTGCCCGGAACGTTGATATGACCATAACCTTCACACAGGTTGCAATTATTCGTTTTATACGATGGAAAAACTGTTGTATTTATATTGTATTTTATGCTTCTGGCGTTCACTTCTTAGGCCCTAACTATTCGACCTGGTAGAGCAACGCCCTACCGTGAAGCCTAGGTTGCTCGGAATAAAGAAATGACCATAACTTTCACACTGGTTGCAATTATTCGTTTTCTGCGATGGAAAAACTGTTCTATTTATTTTGTATTTTATGCTTTGGGCGTTGACTTCTAAGGCCCTAACTGTTTGATCTGGTGGAGCAACGCCCTAGAGTGTAGCCTAGGTTGCCCGGAACGTAGAAATGACAATTACTTTCACACTGTTTGCAATTATTCCTTTTATACGATGCAAAAGCTGTTGTATTTATATCGTATTTTATGCTTCTGGCGTTGACTTCTAAGGACCTAACTATTCGATCTGGTGGAGCAACGCCCTAGAATGAAGCCTAGGTTGCTCGGAATGTAGAAATAACCATAACTTTCACACTGGTTGCAATTATACGTTCTTTACGGTGGTAAAGCTGTTGTATTTATATCGTATTTTATGCTTCTGGCGTTGACTTCTAAGGCCCTAGCTATTCGATCTAGTGTAGCAACGCCCAAGAGTGAAGCCTAGGTTGCCCGGAACGTAGAAGTGTCCATCACTTTCAATCTGGTTGCAATTAATCCTGTTATACGATGGAAAAACTGTTGTATTTTTATTGTATTTAATGCTTCTCTCGTTCACTTCTTAGGCCCTAACTATTCGAGCTGGTGGAACAACGCCCTAGAGTGAAGCCTAGGTTGCTCGGAATGTAGAAATAACCATAACTTTCACACTGGTTGCAATTATTCGTTTTATACGATGGAAAAACTGTTGTATTAAATATTGTATTTTATGCTTCTGGCGTTCACTTCTTAGGCCCTAACTATTCGATCTGGTGGAACAACGCCCTAGGGTGAAGCCTAGGTTGCCCGGAACGTAGAAATGACCATAACTTTCACACTGGTAGCAATTATTCGTTTTATACAATGGAAAAACTGTTCTATTTATTTTGTATTTTATGCTTCGGGCGTTGACTTCTAAGGACCTAACTGTTTGATCTGGTGGAGCAACGCCCTAGAGTGAAGCCTAGGTTGCCCCGAACGTAGAAGTGACCATAACTTTTACACTGGTAGCAATTATTCATTTTATACGATGGAGAAGCTGTTGTATTTATATCGTATTTTATGCTTCTGGCGTTGACTGCTAAGGCCCTAGCTATTCGATCTAGTGGAGCAACGCCCTAGAGTGAAGCCTAGGTTGCCCGGAACGTAGAAATGACCTTCACTATCAAACTGGTTCCAATTAATCCTGTTATACGATGGAAAAACTGTTGTATTTTTATTGCATTTTATGCTTCTGGCGTTCACTTCTTAGGCCCTAACTATTCGA
The DNA here is from genome assembly GCF_051401765.1 of Calliopsis andreniformis. Classification (NCBI taxonomy): domain Eukaryota; kingdom Metazoa; phylum Arthropoda; class Insecta; order Hymenoptera; family Andrenidae; genus Calliopsis; species Calliopsis andreniformis. Next base: position 18,263,176 of record NC_135072.1, read on the forward strand.
TCTGGTGGAACAACGCCCTAGGGTGAGGCCTAGGTTGCCCGGAACGTAGAAATGACCATAAGTTTCATAATGGTTGCAATTATTCGTTTTATACGATGGAAAAACTGTTCTTTTTATTTTGTATTTTATGCTTCGGGCGTTGACTTCTAAGGCCCTAACTGTTCGATCTGGTGGAACAACGCCCTAGGGTGAAGCCTAGGTTGCCCGGAACGTAGAAATGACCATAAGTTTCATAATGGTTGCAATTATTCGTTTTATACGATGGAAAAACTGTTGTATTTATACTGTATTTTATGCTTCTGGCGTTCACTTCTTGGGCCCTAACTATTCGATCTGGTGGAACAACGCCCTAGGGTGAAGCCTAGGTTGCCCGGAACGTAGAAATGACCACAACATTTACACTGGTAGCAATTATACGTTTTATACAATGGAAAAACTGTTCTTTTTATTTTGTATTTTATGCTTCGGGCGTTGACTTCTAAGGCCCTAACTGTTTGATCTGGTGGAGCAACGCCCTAGAGTGAAGCCTGGGTTGCCCGGAACGAAGAAATGACAATTACTTTCACACTGTTTGCAATTATTCCTTTTTTACGATGGAAAAGCTGTTGTATTTATATTGTATTATATGACTCTGGCGTTGACATCTAAGGCCCTAGCTATTCGATCTAGTGGAGCAACGCCCTAGAGTGAAGCCTAGGTTGCCCGGAACGTAGAAATGACCATCACTTTCAAACTGGTTGCAATTAATCCTGTTATACGATGGAAAAGCTGTTGTATTTTTATTGCATTTTATGCTTCGGGCGTTGACTTCTAAGGCCCTAACTATTCAATCTGTTGGAGCAACGCCCTAGAGTGAAGCCTAGGTTGCTCGGAATGTAGAAATGATCATTACTTTCACACTGGTTGCAATTATTCGTTTTATACGATGGAAAAACTGTTGTATCTATATTGTATTTTATGCTTCTGGCGTTCACTTCTTAGGCCCTAACTATTCGACCTGGTAGAGCAACGCCCTAGAGTGAAGCCTAGGTTGCTCGGAATATAGAAATGACCATAACTTTTACACTGGTAGCAATTATTCGTTTTATACCATGGAAAAACTGTTCTATTTGTTTTGTATTTTATGCTTCGGGCGTTGACTTCTAAGGCCCTAACTGTTTGATCTGGTGGAGCAACGCCCTAGAGTGAAGCCTAGGTTGCCCGGAACGTAGAAATGACCATTACTTTCACACTGTTTGCAATTAATCCTGTTATACGATGGAAAAACTGTTGTATTTTTATTGCATTTTATGCTTCGGGTATTGACTTCTAAGGCCCTAGCTATTCGATCTAGTGGAGCAACGCCCTAGAGTGAAGCCTGGGTTGCCCGGAACGTAGAAATGACTATCACTTTCAAACTGGTTGCAATTAATCCTGTTATACGATGGAAAAACTGTTGTATTTTTATTGCATTTTATGCTTCGGGCATTGACTTCTAAGGCCCTAACTATGCAGTCTGTTGGAGCAACGCCCTAGGGGGAAGCCTAGGTTGTCCGGAACGTAGAAATGACCATAACTTTCACACTGGTTGCAATTATTCGTTTCATACGATGGAGAAGCTGTTGTATTTATATCGTATTTTATGCTTCTGGCGTTGACTTCTTAGGCCCTAACTATTCCATCTGGTGGAACAACGCCCGAGGGTGAAATCTAGGTTGCCCGGAAAGTAGAAATGACCATAACTTTCACACTGGTAGCAATTATTCGTTTTATACGATGGAAAAACTGTTCCATTTATTTTATACTTTATGCTTCGGGCGTTGACTTCTAAGGCCCTAACTATTCGATCTGGTGGAGCAACGCCCTAGAGTGAAGCCTAGGTTGCCCGGTACGTAGAAATGACCATCACTATCAAGCTGGTTGCAATTATTTGTTTTATACGATGGAAAAGCTGTTGTATTTATATCGTATTTTATGGTTCTGGCGTTGACTTCTTAGGCCCTAACTATTCCATCTGGTAGAACAACGCCCTAGGGTGAACCCTAGCTTGCCCGGAAAGCAGAAATGACCATAACTTTTACACTGGTAGCAATTATTCGTTTTATACAATGGAAAAACTGTTCTATTTATTTTGTATTTTATGCTTCGGGCGTTGACTTCTAAGGCCCTAACTGTTTCATCTGGTGGAGCAACGCCCTAGAGTGAAGCCTAGGTTGCCCGGAACGTAGAAATGACCATTACTTTCACACTGTTTGCAATTATTCCTTTTATACGATGGAAAAACTGTTCTATTTATTTTGTATTTTATGCTTCGGGCGTTGACTTCTTTGGCCCTAACAATTCGATCTGGTGGAGCAACGCCCTAGAGGGAAGCCTAGGTTGCCTGGAACGTAGAAATGACCATCACTTTCACACGGGTTGCAATTATTCCTGTTATAGGATGGAAAGGCTGTTGTATTTTTATTGCGTTTTGTGCATCTAGCGTTCACTTCTTAGGGCCTAACTATTCGATCTGGTGGAACAACGCCCTAGGGTGAAGCCTAGGTTGCCCGGAACATAGAAATTACCATAAGTTTCATAATGGTCGCAATTATTCGTTTTATACGATGGAAAAACTGTTGTATTTCTATTGTATTTTATGCTTCGGGCGTTGACTTCTTAGGCCCTAACACTTCGATCTGGTGGAGCAACGCCCTACAGTGAAGCCTAGGTTGCCCGGAACGTTGATATGACCATAACCTTCACACAGGTTGCAATTATTCGTTTTATACGATGGAAAAACTGTTGTATTTATATTGTATTTTATGCTTCTGGCGTTCACTTCTTAGGCCCTAACTATTCGACCTGGTAGAGCAACGCCCTACCGTGAAGCCTAGGTTGCTCGGAATAAAGAAATGACCATAACTTTCACACTGGTTGCAATTATTCGTTTTCTGCGATGGAAAAACTGTTCTATTTATTTTGTATTTTATGCTTTGGGCGTTGACTTCTAAGGCCCTAACTGTTTGATCTGGTGGAGCAACGCCCTAGAGTGTAGCCTAGGTTGCCCGGAACGTAGAAATGACAATTACTTTCACACTGTTTGCAATTATTCCTTTTATACGATGCAAAAGCTGTTGTATTTATATCGTATTTTATGCTACTGGCGTTGACTTCTAAGGACCTAACTATTCGATCTGGTGGAGCAACGCCCTAGAATGAAGCCTAGGTTGCTCGGAATGTAGAAATAACCATAACTTTCACACTGGTTGCAATTATACGTTCTTTACGGTGGAAAAGCTGTTGTATTTATATCGTATTTTATGCTTCTGGCGTTGACTTCTAAGGCCCTAGCTATTCGATCTAGTGTAGCAACGCCCAAGAGTGAAGCCTAGGTTGCCCGGAACGTAGAAGTGTCCATCACTTTCAATCTGGTTGCAATTAATCCTGTTATACGATGGAAAAACTGTTGTATTTTTATTGTATTTAATGCTTCTCTCGTTCACTTCTTAGGCCCTAACTATTCGAGCTGGTGGAACAACGCCCTAGAGTGAAGCCTAGGTTGCTCGGAATGTAGAAATAACCATAACTTTCACACTGGTTGCAATTATTCGTTTTATACGATGGAAAAACTGTTGTATTAAATATTGTATTTTATGCTTCTGGCGTTCACTTCTTAGGCCCTAACTATTCGATCTGGTGGAACAACGCCCTAGGGTGAAGCCTAGGTTGCCCGGAACGTAGAAATGACCATAACTTTCACACTGGTAGCAATTATTCGTTTTATACAATGGAAAAACTGTTCTATTTATTTTGTATTTTATGCTTCGGGCGTTGACTTCTAAGGACCTAACTGTTTGATCTGGTGGAGCAACGCCCTAGAGTGAAGCCTAGGTTGCCCCGAACGTAGAAGTGACCATAACTTTTACACTGGTAGCAATTATTCTTTTTATACGATGGAGAAGCTGTTGTATTTATATCGTATTTTATGCTTCTGGCGTTGACTGCTAAGGCCCTAGCTATTCGATCTAGTGGAGCAACGCCCTAGAGTGAAGCCTAGGTTGCCCGGAACGTAGAAATGACCTTCACTATCAAACTGGTTCCAATTAATCCTGTTATACGATGGAAAAACTGTTGTACTTTTATTGCATTTTATGCTTCTGGCGTTCACTTCTTAGGCCCTAACTATTCGATCTGGTGGAACAACGCCCTAGGGTGAGGCCTAGGTTGCCCGGAACGTAGAAATGACCATAAGTTTCATAATGGTTGCAATTATTCGTTTTATACGATGGAAAAACTGTTCTTTTTATTTTGTATTTTATGCTTCGGGCGTTGACTTCTAAGGCCCTAACTGTTCGATCTGGTGGAACAACGCCCTAGGGTGAAGCCTAGGTTGCCCGGAACGTAGAAATGACCATAAGTTTCATAATGGTTGCAATTATTCGTTTTATACGATGGAAAAACTGTTGTATTTATACTGTATTTTATGCTTCTGGCGTTCACTTCTTGGGCCCTAACTATTCGATCTGGTGGAACAACGCCCTAGGGTGAAGCCTAGGTTGCCCGGAACGTAGAAATGACCACAACATTTACACTGGTAGCAATTATACGTTTTATACAATGGAAAAACTGTTCTTTTTATTTTGTATTTTATGCTTCGGGCGTTGACTTCTAAGGCCCTAACTGTTTGATCTGGTGGAGCAACGCCCTAGAGTGAAGCCTGGGTTGCCCGGAACGAAGAAATGACAATTACTTTCACACTGTTTGCAATTATTCCTTTTTTACGATGGAAAAGCTGTTGTATTTATATTGTATTATATGACTCTGGCGTTGACATCTAAGGCCCTAGCTATTCGATCTAGTGGAGCAACGCCCTAGAGTGAAGCCTAGGTTGCCCGGAACGTAGAAATGACCATCACTTTCAAACTGGTTGCAATTAATCCTGTTATACGATGGAAAAGCTGTTGTATTTTTATTGCATTTTATGCTTCGGGCGTTGACTTCTAAGGCCCTAACTATTCAATCTGTTGGAGCAACGCCCTAGAGTGAAGCCTAGGTTGCTCGGAATGTAGAAATGATCATTACTTTCACACTGGTTGCAATTATTCGTTTTATACGATGGAAAAACTGTTGTATCTATATTGTATTTTATGCTTCTGGCGTTCACTTCTTAGGCCCTAACTATTCGACCTGGTAGAGCAACGCCCTAGAGTGAAGCCTAGGTTGCTCGGAATATAGAAATGACCATAACTTTTACACTGGTAGCAATTATTCGTTTTATACCATGGAAAAACTGTTCTATTTGTTTTGTATTTTATGCTTCGGGCGTTGACTTCTAAGGCCCTAACTGTTTGATCTGGTGGAGCAACGCCCTAGAGTGAAGCCTAGGTTGCCCGGAACGTAGAAATGACCATTACTTTCACACTGTTTGCAATTAATCCTGTTATACGATGGAAAAACTGTTGTATTTTTATTGCATTTTATGCTTCGGGTATTGACTTCTAAGGCCCTAGCTATTCGATCTAGTGGAGCAACGCCCTAGAGTGAAGCCTGGGTTGCCCGGAACGTAGAAATGACTATCACTTTCAAACTGGTTGCAATTAATCCTGTTATACGATGGAAAAACTGTTGTATTTTTATTGCATTTTATGCTTCGGGCATTGACTTCTAAGGCCCTAACTATGCAATCTGTTGGAGCAACGCCCTAGGGGGAAGCCTAGGTTGTCCGGAACGTAGAAATGACCATAACTTTCACACTGGTTGCAATTATTCGTTTCATACGATGGAGAAGCTGTTGTATTTATATCGTATTTTATGGTTCTGGCGTTGACTTCTTAGGCCCTAACTATTCCATCTGGTGGAACAACGCCCGAGGGTGAAATCTAGGTTGCCCGGAAAGTAGAAATGACCATAACTTTCACACTGGTAGCAATTATTCGTTTTATACGATGGAAAAACTGTTCCATTTATTTTATACTTTATGCTTCGGGCGTTGACTTCTAAGGCCCTAACTATTCGATCTGGTGGAGCAACGCCCTAGAGTGAAGCCTAGGTTGCCCGGTACGTAGAAATGACCATCACTATCAAGCTGGTTGCAATTATTTGTTTTATACGATGGAAAAGCTGTTGTATTTATATCGTATTTTATGGTTCTGGCGTTGACTTCTTAGGCCCTAACTATTCCATCTGGTAGAACAACGCCCTAGGGTGAACCCTAGGTTGCCCGGAAAGCAGAAATGACCATAACTTTTACACTGGTAGCAATTATTCGTTTTATACAATGGAAAAACTGTTCTATTTATTTTGTATTTTATGCTTCGGGCGTTGACTTCTAAGGCCCTAACTGTTTCATCTGGTGGAGCAACGCCCTAGAGTGAAGCCTAGGTTGCCCGGAACGTAGAAATGACCATTACTTTCACACTGTTTGCAATTATTCCTTTTATACGATGGAAAAACTGTTCTATTTATTTTGTATTTTATGCTTCGGGCGTTGACTTCTTTGGCCCTAACAATTCGATCTGGTGGAGCAACGCCCTAGAGGGAAGCCTAGGTTGCCTGGAACGTAGAAATGACCATCACTTTCACACGGGTTGCAATTATTCCTGTTATAAGACGGAAAGGCTGTTGTATTTTTATTGCGTTTTGTGCATCTAGCGTCCACTTCTTAGGGCCTAACTATTCGATCTGGTGGAACAACGCCCTAGGGTGAAGCCTAGGTTGCCCGGAACATAGAAATTACCATAAGTTTCATAATGGTCGCAATTATTCGTTTTATACGATGGAAAAACTGTTGTATTTCTATTGTATTTTATGCTTCGGGCGTTGACTTCTTAGGCCCTAACACGTCGATCTGGTGGAGCAACGCCCTACAGTGAAGCCTAGGTTGCCCGGAACGTTGATATGACCATAACCTTCACACAGGTTGCAATTATTCGTTTTATACGATGGAAAAACTGTTGTATTTATATTGTATTTTATGCTTCTGGCGTTCACTTCTTAGGCCCTAACTATTCGACCTGGTAGAGCAACGCCCTACCGTGAAGCCTAGGTTGCTCGGAATAAAGAAATGACCATAACTTTCACACTGGTTGCAATTATTCGTTTTCTGCGATGGAAAAACTGTTCTATTTATTTTGTATTTTATGCTTCGGGCGTTGACTTCTAAGGCCCTAACTGTTTGATCTGGTGGAGCAACGCCCTAGAGTGTAGCCTAGGTTGCCCGGAACGTAGAAATGACAATTACTTTCACACTGTTTGCAATTATTCCTTTTATACGATGCAAAAGCTGTTGTATTTATATCGTATTTTATGCTTCTGGCGTTGACTTCTAAGGACCTAACTATTCGATCTGGTGGAGCAACGCCCTAGAATGAAGCCTAGGTTGCTCGGAATGTAGAAATAACCATAACTTTCACACTGGTTGCAATTATACGTTCTTTACGGTGGAAAAGCTGTTGTATTTATATCGTATTTTATGCTTCTGGCGTTGACTTCTAAGGCCCTAGCTATTCGATCTAGTGTAGCAACGCCCAAGAGTGAAGCCTAGGTTGCCCGGAACGTAGAAGTGTCCATCACTTTCAAACTGGTTGCAATTAATCCTGTTATACGATGGAAAAACTGTTGTATTTTTATTGTATTTAATGCTTCTCTCGTTCACTTCTTAGGCCCTCACTATTCGAGCTGGTGGAACAACGCCCTAGAGTGAAGCCTAGGTTGCTCGGAATGTAGAAATAACCATAACTTTCACACTGGTTGCAATTATTCGTTTTATACGATGGAAAAACTGTTGTATTAAATATTGTATTTTATGCTTCTGGCGTTCACTTCTTAGGCCCTAACTATTCGATCTGGTGGAACAACGCCCTAGGGTGAAGCCTAGGTTGCCTGGAACGTAGAAATGACCATAACTTTTACACTGGTAGCAATTATTCGTTTTATTCAATGGAGAAACTGTTCTATTTATTTTGTATTTTATGCTTCGGGCGTTGACTTCTAAGGCCCTAACTGTTTAATCTGGTGGAGCAACGCCCTAGGGTGAAGCCTAGGTAGCCCGGAACGTAGAAATGACCATTACTTTCACACTGTTTGCAATTATTCCTTTTATACGATTGAAAAGCTGTTGTATTTATATCGTATTTTATGCTTCTGGCGTTGACTTCTATGGCCCTAACTATTCGATCTAGTGGAGCAACGCCCTAGAGTGAAGCCTAGGTTGCCCGGAACGTAGAAATGACCATCGCTTTCAAACTGGTTGCAATTAATCCTGTTATACGATGGAAAAACTGTTGTATTTTTATTGCATTTTATGCTTCGGGCGTTGACTTCTAAGGCACTAACTATTCAATCTGTTGGAGCAACGCCCTAGAGTGAAGCCTAGGTTGCTCGGAATGTAGAAATGACCATAACTTTCACACTGGTTGCAATTATTAGTTTTATACGATGGAAAAACTGTTGTATTTATATTGTATTTAATGCTTCTGGCGTTGACTTCTTAGGCCCTAACACTTCGATCTGGTGGAGCAACGCCCTACAGTGAAGCCTAGGTTGCCCGCAACGTAGGTATGACCATAACCTTCACACAGGTTGCAATTATTCGTTTTATATGTTGTAAAGGCTGTTGTATTTATTTTGTATTTTATTCTTCTGGTGTTGACTTCTTAGGCCCTAACTATTCGATCTGGTAGAACAGCGCCGTAGAATGAAGCCTAGGTTGCCCGGAACGTAGAAATGACCATTACTTTCACACTGTTTGCAATTATCCCTTTTATACGGTGGAAATGCTGCTGTATTTATATCGTATTCTATGCTTCTGGCGTTGACTTCTAAGGACCTAACTATTCGATCTGGTGGAGCAACGCCCTAGAGTGAAGCCTAGGTTGCTCGGAATGTAGAAATGACCATAACATTCACACTGGTTGCAATTATTCGTTTTATACGATGGAAAAGCTGTTGTATTTATATTGTATTTTATGCTTCTGGCGTTCACTTCTTAGGCCCTAACTATTCGACCTGGTGGAACAACGCCCTAGGCTGAAGCCTAGGTTGCCCGGAACGTAGAAATGACCATAACTTTTACACTGGTAGCAATTATTCGTTTTATACAATGGAAAAACTGTTGTATTTATATTGTATTTTATGCTTCTGGCGTTGACTTCTTAGGCCCTAACTATACGACCTGGTGGAGCAATGCCTCAGAGTTAAGTCTAGGATGCCCGAAACGCCCAAATGATCATTACTTTCACGCTTGTTGCAATTATTCCTGTTATACGATGAAAAGACCGTTCTATTTATTTTGTATTTTATGCTTCAGGCGTAGGCTTCTAAGGCCGTAGCTATTCGATATGGTGCAGCACCGCCCTAGAGTGATGCCTAGGTTGCCCGGAACGTAGAAATGACCATTACTTTAACACTGTTTGCAATTATTCCTTTTATACGATGGAAAAACTGTTCTATTTATTTTGTATTTAATGCTTCGGGCGTTGACTTCTTTGGCCCTAACAATTCGATCTCGTGGAGCAACGGCCTAGAGTGAAGCCTAGGTTGCCTGGAACGTACAAATGACCATCACTTTCAAACGGATTGCAATTATTCCTGTTATAGGATGGAAAGACTGTTGTATTTTTATTGCATTTAATGCTTCTGGCGTTCACCTCTTAGGCCCTAACTATTCGATCTTGTGGAACAACGCCCTAGGGTGAAGCCTAGGTTGCCTGGAACGTAGGAATGACCATAACTTTTACACTGGTAGCAATTATTCGTTTTAAACAATGGAAAAACTGTTCTATTTATTTTGTATTTTATGCTTCGGGCGTTGACTTCTAAGGCCCTAACTATTCAATCTGTTGGAGCAACACCCTAGGGTGAAATCTAGGTTGCCCAGAAAGTAGAAATGACCATAACTTTCACACAGGTTGCAATTATTCGTTTTATACGGTGTAAAGGCTGTTGTATTTATTTTGTATTTTATTCTTCTGGTGTTGGCTTCTTAGGCCCTAGCTATTCGATCTAGTGGAGCAACGCCCTAGAGTGAAGCCTAGGTTGAACGGAACGTAGAAATGACCATCACTTTCAAACTGGTTGCAATTAATTCTGTTATACGATGGAAAAACTGTTGTATTTTTATTGCACTTTGTGCTTCGGGCATTGACTCCTAAGGCGCTAACTATTCAATCTGCTGGAGCAACGCCCTAGAGTGAAGCCTAGGCTGCTCGGAATGTAGAAATGACCATAACTTTCACACTGGTTGCAATTATTCGTTTTATACGATGGAAAAACTGTTGTATTTATATTGTATTTTATGCTTCTGGCGTTCACTTCTTAGGCCCTAACTATTCGACCTGGTGGAACAACGCCCTAGGGTGAAGCCTAGGTTGCCCGGAACGTAGAAATGACCATCACTTTTACACTGGTAGCAATTATTCGTTTTATACAATTGAAAAACTGTTGTATTTATATTGTATTTTATGCTTCTGGCGTTGACTTCTTAGGCCCTAACTAATCGATCTGGTGGAGCAATGCCTCAGAGTTAAGTCTAGGATGCCCGAAACGCCGAAATGATCATTACTTTCACGCTTGTTGCAATTATTCCTGTTATAAGATGAAAAGACCGTTGTATTTTTATTGTATTTTATGCTTCAGGCGTAGGCTTCTAAGGCCGTAGCTATTCGATATGGTGGAGCACCGCCCTAGAGTGAAGCCTAGGTTGCACGGAACGTCGAAATGACCATAACTTTTACACTGGTAGCAATTATTCGTTTTATACAATGGAAAAACTGTTGTATTTATATTGTATTTTATTCTTCTGGCGTTGATTTCTTAGGCCCTAACTATTCGATCTGGTGGAGCAATGCCTCAGAGTTAAGTCTAGGATGCCCGAAACGCCGAAATGATCATTACATTCACGCTTGTTGCAATTATTCCTGTTATATGTTGAAAAGACCGTTGTATTTTTATTGTATTTTATGCTTCAGGCGTAGGCTTCTAAGGCCGTAGCTATTCGATATAGTGGAGCACCGCCCTAGAGTGAAACCTAGGTTGCACGGAACGTAGAAATGACCATAACTTTTACACTGGTAGCAATTATTCGTTTTATACCATGGAAAAACTGTTCCATTTGTTTTGTATTTTATGCTTCGGGCGTTGACTTCTAAGGCCCTAACTGTTTGATCTGGTGGAGCAACGCCCTAGAGTGAAGCCTAGGTTGCCCGGAACGTAGAAATGACCATTACTTTCACACTGTGTGCAATTATTCCATTTATACGATGGAAAGGCTGTTGTATTTATATTGTATTTTATGCTTCTGGCGTTCACTTCTTAGGCCATAACTATTCCATCTGGTGGAACAACGCCCTAAGGTGAAGCCTAGGTTGCCCGGATCGTAGAAATGACCAGTACTTTCACACTGGTTGCAGTTATTCGTTTTATACGATGGAAAAACTGTTCTATTTATTTTGCATTTTATGCTTCGGGCGTTGACTTCTAAGGCGCTAACTATTCAATCTGTTGGAGAAACGCCCTAGGGTATATCCTAGGTTGCCCGGAAAGTAGAAATGACCATAACTTTCATACTGGTTGCAATTATTCGTTTTATATGATGGCAAAGCTGTTGCATTTATATTGTATTTTATGCTTCTGGCGTTGACTCCTTAGGCCCTAACTATTCGATCTGGTGGAGCAATGCCTCAGAGTTAAGTCTAGGATGCCCGAAACGCCCAAATGATCATTACTTTCACGCTTGTTGCAATTATTCCTGTTATACGATGAAAAGACCGTTCTATTTATTTTGTATTTTATGCTTCAGGCGTAGGCTTCTAAGGCCGTAGCTATTCGATATGGTGCAGCACCGCCCTAGAGTGATGCCTAGGTTGCCCGGAACGTAGAAATGACCATTACTTTAACACTGTTTGCAATTATTCCTTTTATACGATGGAAAAACTGTTCTATTTATTTTGTATTTAATGCTTCGGGCGTTGACTTCTTTGGCCCTAACAATTCGATCTCGTGGAGCAACGCCCTAGAGTGAAGCCTAGGTTGCCTGGAACGTACAAATGACCATCACTTTCATACGGATTGCAATTATTCCTGTTATAGGATGGAAAGACTGTTGTATTTTTATTGCATTTTATGCTTCTGGCGTTCACCTCTTAGGACCTAACTATTCCATCTTGTGGAACAACGCCCTAGGGTGAAGCCTAGGTTGCCCGGAACGTAGGAATGACCATAACTTTTACACTGGTAGCAATTATTCGTTTTAAACAATGGAAAAACTGTTCTATTTATTTTGTATTTTATGCTTCGGGCGTTGACTTCTAAGGCCCTAACTATTCAATCTGTTGGAGCAACACCCTAGAGTGAAGCCTAGGTTGCTCGGAATGTAGAAATGACCATAACTTTCACACTGGTTGCAATTATTCGTTTTATACGATGGAAAAACTGTTGTATTTATATTGTATTTTATGCTTCTGGCGTTCACTTCCTAGGCCCTAACTATTCGATCTGGTGAAACAACGCCCTAGGGTGAAGCCTAGGTTGCCCGGAACGAAGAAATGATCATAACTTTTACACTGGTAGCAATTATTCGTTTTATACAATGGCAAAACTGTTGTATTTATATTGTATTTTATGCTTCTGGCGTTGATTTCTTAGGCCCTAACTATTCGATCTGATGGAGCAATGCCTCAGAGTTAAGTCTAGGATGCCCGAAACGCCGAAATGATCATTACATTCACGCTTGTTGCAATTATTCCTGTTATACGTTGAAAAGACCGTTGTATTTTTATTGTATTTTATGCTTCAGGCGTAGGCTTCTAAGGCCGTAGCTATTCGATATAGTGGAGCACCGCCCTAGAGTGAAGCCTAGGTTGCACGGAACGTAGAAATGACCATAACCTTTACACTGGTAGCAATTATTCGTTTTATACCATGGAAAAACTGTTCCATTTGTTTTGTATTTTATGCTTCGGGCGTTGACTTCTAAGGCCCTAACTGTTTGATCTGGTGGAGCAACGCCCTAGAGTGAAGCCTAGGTTGCCCGGAACGTAGAAATGACCATTACTTTCACACTGTGTGCAATTATTCCATTTATACGATGGAAAGGCTGTTGTATTTATATTGTATTTTATGCTTCTGGCGTTCACTTCTTAGGCCCTAACTATTCGATCTGGTGGAGCAACGCCCTAGAGTGAAGCCTAGGCTGCCCGGAACGTAGAAATGACCATAACTTTCACACTGGTTGCTATTATTCGTTTTATACGTTGGAAAAACTGTTATATTTATATTGTATTTTATGCTTCTGGCGTTGACTTCTCAGGCCCTAACTATTCGATCTGGTGGAACAACGCCCTAGAGTGAAGCCTAGGTTTCCTGGAACGTAGAAATGACCATCACTTTCACACGGGTTGCAATTATTCCTGTTATAGGATGGAAAGACTGTTGCATTTTTATTGTATTTTATGCTTCAGGCGTTGACTTCTGAGGCCGTGGCTATTCGATGTGGTGGAAGAACGCCATAGAGTGAAGCCTAGGTTGCCCGGAACGTAGAAATGACCATAGGTTTCATAATGGCTGCAATTATTCGATTTATACGATGGAAAAACTGTTGTATTTCTATTGTATTTTATGCTTCGAGCTTTGACTTCTTAGGCCCTAACACTTCAATCTGGTGGAGCAACGCCCTACAGTGAAGCCTAGGTTGCCCGGAACGTAGATATGACCATAACCTTCACACAGGTTGCAATTATTCGTTTTATACGGTGTAAAGGCTGTTGTATTTATTTTGTATTTTATTCTTCTGGTGTTGACTTCTTAGGCCCTGACTATTCGATCTGGTGGAACAACGCCGTAGAGTGAAGCCTAGGTTGCCCGGAACGTAGAAATGACCATTACTTTCACACTGGTTGCAATTATTCGTTTTATACGATGGAAAAACTGTTGTATTCATATTGTATTTTATGCTTCGGGCGTTGACTTCTAAGGCCCTAACTATTCGATCTGGTGGAGCAACGCCCTAGAGTGAAGCCTAGGTTGCCCGGTACGTAGAAGTGACCATCACTATCAAACTCGTTGCAATTATTGGTTTCATACGATGGAAAAGCTGTTGTATTTATATCGTATTTTATGCTTCTGGCGTTGACTTCTTAGGCCCTAACTATTTCATCTGGTGGCACAACGCCCTAGGGTGAAGCCTAGGTTGCCCGGGAAGTAGAAATGACCATAACTTTCACACTGGTAGCAATTATTCGTTTTATACGATGGAAAAGCTGTTCTATTTATTTTGTATTTTATGCTTCGGGCGTTGACTTCTAAGGCCCTAACTATTCGATCTGGTGGAGCAACGCCCTAGAGTGAAGCCTAGGTTGCCCGGTACGTAGAAATGACCATCACTATCAAACTGGTTGCAATTATTTGTTTTATACGATGGAAAAGCTGTTGTATTTATATCGTATTTTATGCTTCTGGCGTTCACTTCTTAGGCCCTAACTATTCGATCTGGTGGTACAACGACCCAGGGTGAAGCCTAGGTTGCTCGGAAAGTAGAAATGACCATAGCTTTCACACTGGTAGCAATTATTCGTTTTATACGATGGAAAAACTGTTGTATTTTTATTGCATTTTATGCTTCGGGCGTTGACTTCTAAGTCCCTAACTCTTCAATCTGTTGGAGCAACGCCCTAGAGTGAAGCCTGGATTGCCCGGAACGAAGAAATGACAATTACTTTCACACTGTTTGCAATTATTCGTTTTTTACGATGGAAAAGCTGTTGTATTTATATTGTATTATATGCCTCTGGCGTTGACTTCTAAGGCCCTAACTATTCGACCTGGTAGAGCAACGCCCTAGAGTGAAGCCTAGGTTGCTCGGAATATAGAAATGACCATAACTTTCACACTGGTTGCAATTATTCGTTTTCTGCGACGGAAAAACTGTTCTATTTATTTTGTATTTTATGCTTCGGGCGTTGACTTCTAAGGCCCTAACTGGTTGATCCGGTGGAGCAACGCCCTAGAGTGTAGCCTAGGTTGCCCGGAACGTAGAAATCACAATTACTTTCACACTGTTTGCAATTATTCCTTTTATACGATGCAAAAGCTGTTGTATTTATATCGTATTTTATGCTTCTGACGTTGACTTCTAAGGACCTAACCATTCGATCTGGTGGAGCAACGCCCTAGAGTGAAGCCTAGGTTGCTCGGAATGTAGAAATAACCATAGCTTTCACACTGGTTGCAATTATACGTTCTTTACGATGGAAAAGCTGTTGTATTTATATTGTATTTTATGACTCTGGCGTTGACTTCTAAGGCCCTAGCTATTCGATCTAGTGTAGCAACGCCCTAGAGTGAAGCCTAGGTTGCCCGGAACGTAGAAGTGACCATCACTTTCAAACTGGTTGCAATTAATCCTGTTATACGATGGAAAAACTGTTGCATTTATATTGTATTTTATGCTTCTGGCGTTCACTTCTTAGGCCCTAACTATTCGATCTGGTGGAACAACGCCCAATGGTGAAGCCTAGGTTGCCCGGACCGTAGAAATGACCATAACTTTTACACTGGTAGCAATTATTCGTTTTATACAATGGAAAAACTGTTCTATTTATTTTGTATTTTATGCTTCGGGCGTTGACTTCTAAGGCCCGAACTGTTTGATCTGGTGGAGCAACGCCCTAGAGTGAAGCCTAGGCTGCCCGGAACGTAGAAATGACCATAACTTTCACACTGGTTGCTATTATTCGTTTTATACGCTGGAAAAACTGTTATATTTATATTGTATTTTATGCTTCTGGCGTTGACTTCTCAGGCCCTAACTATTCGATCTGGTGGAACAACGCCCTAGAGTGAAGCATAGGTTGCCTGGAACGTAGAAATGACCATCACTTTCACACGGGTTGCAATTATTCCTGTTATAGGATGGAAAGACTGTTGCATTTTTATTGTATTTTATGCTTCAGGCGTTGACTTCTGAGGCCGTAGCTATTCGATGTGGTGGAAGAACGCCATAGAGTGAAGCCTAGGTTGCCCGGAACGTAGAAATGACCATAGGTTTCATAATGGTTGCAATTATTCGATTTATACGATGGAAAAACTGTTGTATTTCTATTGTATTTTATGCTTCGAGCTTTGACTTCTTAGGCCCTAACACTTCAATCTGGTGGAGCAACGCCCTACAGTGAAGCCTAGGTTGCCCGGAACGTAGATATGACCATAACCTTCACACAGGTTGCAATTATTCGTTTTATACGGTGTAAAGGCTGTTGTATTTATTTTGTATTTTATTCTTCTGGTGTTGACTTCTTAGGCCCTGACTATTCGATCTGGTGGAACAACGCCGTAGAGTGAAGCCTAGGTTGCCCGGAACGTAGAAATGACCATTACTTTCACACTGGTTGCAATTATTCGTTTTATACGATGGAAAAACTGTTTTATTTATGTTGTATTTTATGCTTCGGGCGTTGACTTCTAAGGCCCTAACTATTCGATCTGGTGGAGCAACGCCCTAGAGTGATGCCTAGGTTGCCCGGTACGTAGAAGTGACCATCACTATCAAACTGGTTGCAATTATTTGTTTTATACGATGGAAAAGCTGTTGTATTTATATCGTATTTTATGCTTCTGGCGTTGACTTCTTGGGCCCTAACTATTCCATCTGGTGGAACAACGCCCTAGGGTAAAGCCAAGATTGCGCGGAACGTAGAAATGACCATAACTTTCACACTGGTTGCTATCATTCGTTTTATACGATGGAAAAACTGTTCTATTTATTTTGTACATTATGCTTCGGGCGTTGACTTCTAAGGCCCTAACTGTTCCTTCTGGTGGAACAACGCCCTAGGGTAAAGCCAAGATTGCGCGGAACGTAGAAATGACCATAACTTTCACACTGGTTGCAATTATTCGTTTTATACGATGGAAAAACCGTTCTATTTATTGTGTATTTTATGCTTCGGGCGTTGACTTCTAAGGCGCTAACTGTTTGATCTGGTGGAGCATCGCTGTAGAGTGAAGCCTATGTTGCCCGGAACGTAGAAATGACCATAACTTTCACACTGGTTGCTATTATTCGTTTTATACGATGGAAAAACTGTTCTATTTATTTTGTACTTTATGCTTCGGGCGTTGACTTCTAAGGCCCTAACTATTCGATCTGGTGGAGCAACGCCATAGAGTGAAGCCTAGGTTGCTCGGAAAGTAGAAATGACCATAACTTTCACACTGGTTGCTATTATTCGTTTTATACGATGGAAAAGCTGTTGTATTTATATCGCATTTTATGCTTCTGGCGTTGACTTCTTAGGCCCTAACTATTCCATCTGGTGGAAAAACGCGCTCGGGTAAAGCCAAGATTGCGCGGAACGTAGAAATGACCGTAACTTTCACACTGGTTGCTATCATTCGTTGTATATGATGGAAAAACTGTTGTATTTATATTGTATTTTATGCTTCTGGCGTTGACTCCATAGGCCGTAACTATTCACTCTGGTGGAGCAACGCCCTGGAGTGAAACGTAGGGTGCCCGGAACGTAGAAATGACCATAACTTTCACACTGGTAGCAATTATTCGTTTTATACGATGGAAAAACTGTTCTATTTATTTTGTACTTTATGCTTCGGGCGTTGACTTCTAAGGCCCTAACTATTCGATCTGGTGGAGCAACGCCCTAGAGTGAAGCCTAGGTTGTCCGGTACGTAGAAATGACTATCACTATCAAACTGGTTGCAATTATTTGTTTTATACGATGGAAAAGCTGTTGTATTTATATCGTATTTTATGCTTCTGGCGTTGACTTCTTAGGCCCTAACTATTCCATCTGGTGGAACAACGCCCTAGGGTGAAGCCTAGGTTCCACGGAACGTAGAAATGACCATATCTTTTACACTGGCAGCAATTATTCGTTTTATACAATGGAAAAACCGTTCTATTTATTTTGTATTTTATGCTTCGGGCGTTGACTTCTAAGGCGCTAACTGTTTGATCTGGTGGAGCATCGCCGTAGAGTGAAGCCTATGTTGCCCGGAACGTAGAAATGACCATATCTTTCACACTGGTTGCTATTATTCGTTTTATACGATGGAAAAACTGTTATATTTATATTGTATTTAAGCTTCTGGCGTTGACTTCTGAGGCCGTTGCTATTCGATGTGGTGGAAGAACGCCATAGAATGAAGCCTAGGTAGCCCGGATCGTAGAAATGTCCATATCTTTCACACTGTTTGCAATTTTTCGTTTTATACGATGGAAAAACTGTTTTATTTATTTTGTATTTTATGCTTCGGGCGCTGACTTCTAAGGCCCTAACTATTCGATCTGGTGGAGCAACGCCCTAGAGTGCAGCCTAGGTTGCCCGGAACGTAGAAATGACCATAACTTTCACACTGGTTGCTATCATTCGTTTTATATGATGGAAAAGCTGTTGTATTTATATCGTATTTTATGCTTCTGGCGTTGACTCCTTAGGCCCTAACTATTCCATCTGGTGGAACAACGCCCTGGGGTGAAGCCTAGGTTGCCCGGAAAGTAGAAATGACCATAACTTACACACTGGTAGCAATTATTCGTTTTATACGATGGAAAAACTGTTCTATTTATTTTGTATTTTATGCCTCGGGCGTTGACTTCTAAGGCCCTAGCTATTCGATTTGGTGGAGCACCGCCCTAGAGTGAAGCCTAGGTTGCCCGGAAAGTAGAAATGACCATAACTTCCACACTGGTTGCAATTATTCGTTTTATACGATGGAAAAGCTGTTGTATTTATATCGTTTTTTATGCTCCTGGCGTTGACTTCTTAGGCCCTAACTATTCCATCTGGTGGAACAACGCCCTAGGGTAAAGCCCAGATTGCGCGGGACGTAGAAATGACCATAACTTTCACACTGGTAGCAATTTTTCGTTTTAAACGATGGAATGACTGTTCTATTTATTTTATATTTTATGCTTCGGGCGTTGACTTCTAAGGCCCTAACTATTCGATCTGGTGGAGCAACGCCCTAGAGTGAAGCCTAGGTTGCCCGGTACGTAGAAATGACCATCACTATCAAACTGGTTACAATTATTTGTTTTATACGATGGAAAAGCTGTTGCATTTATATCGTATTTTATGCTTCTGGCGTTGACCTCTTAGGCCTTAACTATTCCATCTGGTAGAGCAACGCCCTAGAGTGCAGCCTAGGTTGCCCGGAACGTAGAAATGACCATAACTTTCACACTGGTTGCTATCATTCGTTTTATATGATGGAAAAGCTGTTGTATTTATATCGTATTTTATGCTTCTGGCGTTGACTTCTTAGGCCCTAACTATTCCATCTGATGGAACAACGCCCTGGGGTGAAGCCTAGGTTGCCCGGAAAGTAGAAATGACCATAACTTGCACACTGGTAGCAATTATTCGTTTTATACGATGGAAAAACTGTTCTATTTATTTTGTATTCTTTGCCTCGGGCGTTGACTTCTAAGGCCCTAACTATTCGATCTGGTAGAGCAACGCCCTAGAGTGCAGCCTAGGTTGCCCGGAACGTAGAAATGACCATAACTTTCACACTGGTTGCTATCATTCGTTTTATAGGATGGAAAAGCTGTTGTATTTATATCGTATTTTATGCTTCTGGCGTTGACTTCTTAGGCCCTAACTATTCGATCTGGCGGAGCAACGCCCTAGAGTGAAACCTAGGTTACCCGGAACGTAGAACTGATCATTACTTTCACGCTTGTTGCAATTATTCCTGTTATGCGATGAAAAGACTGTTGTATTTTTATTGTATTTTATGCTTCAGGCGTGGACTTCTGAGGCCGTAGCTATTCGATGTGGTGGAAGAACGCCATACAGTGACGCCTAGGTTGCCCGGAACGTAGAAATGACCACTACTTTCACACTGTTTGCAATTATTCATTTAATACGATGGAAGTGCTGTTGTATTTATATCGTATTTTATGCTTCGGGCGTTGACTTCTTAGGCCCTTACATTTCGATCTGGTGGAGCAACACCCGACAGTGAAGCCTAGGTTGCCCGGAACGTAGAAATGACCATTACTTTCACACTGTTTGCAATTATTCCTGTTATGCGATGAAAAGACTGTTGTATTTTTATTGTATTTTATGCTTCAGGCGTGGACTTCTGAGGCCGTAGCTATTCGATGTGGTGGAAGAACGCCATACAGTGAAGCCTAGGCTGCCCGGAGCGTAGAAATGACCACTACTTTCACACTGTTTGCAATTATTCCTTTTATACGATGGAAAAGCTGTTGTATTTATATCGTATTTTATGCTTCTGGCGTTGACTTCTTAGGCCCTAACTATTCGATCTGGTGGAACAACGCCGTAGAGTGAAGCCTAGGTTGCCAGGAACGTAGAAATGACCATTACTTTCACACTGTTTGCAATTATTCGTTTTATACGATGGAAAAACTGTTGTATTTTTATTGCATCTTATGCGTCTGGCGTTCACTTCTTAGGCCCTAACTATTGGATCCGGTGCAACAACGCCCTAGGGTCAGGCCTAGGTTGCCCGGAACGTAGAAATGACCATAGCTTTTATTCTCGTAGCAATTATTCGTTTTATACAATGGAAAAACCGTTCTATTTATTTTGTATTTTATGCTCCGGGCGTTGACTTCTTAGGCCCTAATTATTCGATCTGGTGGAACAACGCCGTAGAGTAAAGCCCAGGTTGCGCGGAACGTAGAAATGATCATAACTTTCACACTGGTAGCAATTATTCGTTTTATACATTGGAAAAACTGTTCTATTTATATTGTATTTTATGCTTCTGGCGTTGACTACTTAGGCCCTAACTATTCGATCTTGTGGAACAACGCCCTAGAGTGAAGCCTAGGTTGCCTGGAACGTAGAAATGACCATCACTTTCACACGGGTTGAAATTATTCGTTTTATACGATGGAAAAACTGTTGCATCTTCATCGTATTTTATGCTTCTGGCGTTGACTTCTTAGGCCCTAACTATTCGATCTTGTGGAACAACGCCCTAGAGTGAAGCCTAGGTTGCCCGGAACGTAGAAATGACCATAACTTTCACACTGGTTATAATTATTTGTTTTATACGATGGAAACGCGGTTGTATTTATATCGTATTTTATGCTTCTGGCGTTGATTTCTGAGCCCCTAACATTTCGATCTGGTGGAGCAACGCCCGACAGTGAAGCCTAGGTTGCCCGGAACGTAGATATGACCATAACCTTCACACAGGTTGCAATTATTCGTTTTATACGGTGTAAAGGCTGTTGTATTTATTTTGTATTTTATTCTTCTGGTGTTGACTTCTTAGGACCTAACTATTCGATCTGGTGGAATAATGCCGTAGAGTGAAGCCTAGGTTGCCCGAACGTAGAAATGACCATTACTTTCACACTGTTTGCAATTATTCCTTTTATACGATGGAAAAGCTGTTGTATTTATATCGTATTTTATGCTTCTGGCGTTGACTTCTAAGGACCTAACTATTCGATCTGGTGGAGCAACGCCCTAGAGTGAAGCCTAGGTTGCTCGGAATGTAGAAATGACCATAACTTTCACACTGATTGCAATTATTCTTTTTATACGATGGAAAAACTGTTGCATCTTTATCGTATTTTGTGCTTCTGGCGTTGATTTCTTAGGCCGTAACTATTCGATCTGGTGGAGCACCGCCCTGGAGTGAAGACTAGGTTCCCCGAACGTAGAAATGACCACTACTATCACACTGGATGCAAATTATTCCTGCTATACGATGGAAAACCTGTTGTATATTTATTGCATTTTATTCTTCGGGCATTGACTTCTAAGGCCCTAACTATACGATCTGGTGGAGCAACGCCCTAGAGTGAAGCGTAGGTTGCCCGGTACGTAGAAATGACCATCACTATCAAACTGGTTGCAATTATTTGTTTTATACGATGGAAAAGCTGTTGTATTTATATCGTATTTTATGCTTCTGGCGTTGACTTCTTAGGCCCTAACTATTCCATCTGGTGGAACAACGCCCTAGAGTGAAGCCTAGGTTGCCTGGAACGTAGAAATGACCATCACTTTCACACGGGTTGAAATTATTCGTTTTATACGATGGAAAAACTGTTGCATCTTCATCGTATTTTATGCTTCTGGCGTTGACTTCTTAGGCCCTAACTATTCGAACTTGTGGAACAACGCCCTAGAGTGAAGCCTAGGTTGCCCGGAACGTAGAAATGACCATAACTTTCACACTGGTAGCAATTATTCGTTTTATACATTGGAAAAACTGTTCTATTTATATTGTATTTTATGCTTCTGGCGTTGACTACTTAGGCCCTAACTATTCGATCTTGTGGAACAACGCCCTAGAGTGAAGCCTAGGTTGCCTGGAACGTAGAAATGACCATCACTTTCACACGGGTTGCAATTATTCGTTTTATACGATGGAAAAACTGTTGCATCTTCATCGTATTTTATGCTTCTGGCGTTGACTTCTTAGGCCCTAACTATTCGATCTTGTGGAACAACGCCCTAGAGTGATGACTTCTCCGGCCCTAATTATTCGATCTGGTGGAACAACGCCGTAGAGAGAAGCCTAGGTTGCCCGAACGTAGAAATGACCATTATTTTCACACTGTTTGCAATTATTCCTTTTATACGATGGAACAGCTGTTGTATTTATATCGTATTTTATGCTTCTGGCGTTGACTTCTAAGGTCCTAACTATTCGATCTGGTGGAGCAACGACCTAGAGTAAAGCCCAGGTTGCGCGGAACGTAGAAATGACCATAACTTTCACACTGGTAGCAATTATTCGTTTTATACATTGGAAAAACTGTTCTATTTATATTGTATTTTATGCTTCTGGCGTTGACTACTTAGGCCCTAACTATTCGATCTTGTGGGACAACGCCCTAGAGTGAAGCCTAGGTTGCCCGGAACGTAGAAATAACCATTACTTTCACACTGTTTGCAATTATTCCTTTTATACGATGGAACAGCTGTTGTATTTATATCGTATTTTATGCTTCTGGGGTTGACTTCTAAGGTCCTAACTATTCGATCTGGTGGAGCAACGCCCTGGAGTGCAGCCTAGGTTGCCCGGAACGTAGAAATGACCATAACTTTCACACTGGTTGCTATCATTCGTTTTATAGGATGGAAAAGCTGTTGTATTTATATCGTATTTTATGCTTCTGGCGTTGACTTCTTAGGCCCTAACTATTCGATCTGGTGGAGCAACGCCCTAGAGTGAAACCTAGGTTACCCGGAACGTAGAAATGATCATTACTTTCACGCTTGTTGCAATTATTCCTGTTATGCGATGAAAAGACTGTTGTATTTTTATTGTATTTTATGCTTCAGGCGTGGACTTCTGAGGCCGTAGCTATTCGATGTGGTGGAAGAACGCCATACAGTGAAGCCTAGGTTGCCCGGAGCGTAGAAATGACCACTACTTTCACACTGTTTGCAATTATTCCTTTTATACGATGGAAATGCTGTTGTATTTATATCGTATTTTATGCTTCGGGCGTTGACTTCTTAGGCCCTAACATTTCGATCTGGTGGAGCAACGCCCGACAGTGAAGCCTAGGTTGCCCGGAACGTAGAAATGACCATTACTTTCACACTGTTTGCAATTATTCCTGTTATGCGATGAAAAGACTGTTGTATTTTTATTGTATTTTATGCTTCAGGCGTGGACTTCTGAGGCCGTAGCTATTCGATGTGGTGGAAGAACGCCATACAGTGAAGCCTGGGTTGCCCGGAGCGTAGAAATGACCACTACTTTCACACTGTTTGCAATTATTCCTTTTATACGATGGAAAAGCTGTTGTAATTATATCGTATTTTATGCTTCTGGCGTTGACTTCTTAGGCCCTAACTATTCGATCTGGTGGAACAACGCCGTAGAGTGAAGCCTAGGTTGCCCGGAACGTAGAAATGACCATTACTTTCACACTGTTTGCAATTATTCGTTTTATACGATGGAAAAACTGTTGTATTTTTATTGCATCTTATGCGTCTGGCGTTCACTTCTTAGGCCCTAACTATTGGATCCGGTGCAACAACGCCCTAGGGTCAGGCCTATGTTGCCCGGAACGTAGAAATGACCATAGCTTTTACTCTCGTAGCAATTATTCGTTTTATACAATGGAAAAACCGTTCTATTTATTTTGTATTTTATGCTTCGGGCGTTGACTTCTAAGGCCCTAGCTATTCAATCTGTTGGAGCAAAGCCCTAGGGTGAAGCCTAGGTTGCTCGGGAAGTAGAAATGACCATAAGTTTCATACTGGTTGCAATTATTCGTTTTATACGATGGAAAAACTGTTGTATTTATATTGTATTTTATGCTTCTGGCGTTGACTTCTTAGGCCCTAATTATTCGATCTGGTGGAACAACGCCGCAGAGTAAAGCCCAGGTTGCGCGGAACGTAGAAATGACCATAACTTTCACACTGGTAGCAATTATTCCTTTTATACATTGGAAAAACTGTTCTATTTATATCGTATTTTATGCTTCTGGCGTTGACTTCTAAGGACCTAACTATTCGATCTGGTGGAGCAACGCCCTAGAGTGAAGCCTAGGTTGCCCGGAACGTAGAAATGACCACTACTATCACACTGGTTGCAAATTATTCCTGCTATACGATGGAAAACCTGTTGTATCTTTATTGCATTTTATGCTTCGGGCATTGACTTCTAAGGCCCTAACTATTCAATCTGTTGGAGCAACGCTCTATGGTGAAGCCTAGGTTGCCCGGAACGTAGACATGACCATAACTTTCACACTGGTTGCAATTATTCGTTTTATACGATGGAAAGGCTGTTGTATTTATATCGTATTTTATGCTTCTGGCGTTGACTTCTTAGGACCAATCTATTCCATCTGGTGGAACGACGCCCTAGGGTGAAGTCTAGGTTGCCCGGAAAGTAGAAATGACCATAACTTACACACTGGTAGCAATTATTCGTTTTTTCCGATGGAAAAACTGTTCTATTTATTTTACATTTTATGCTTCGGGCGTTGAGTTCTAAGGCCCTAACTATACGATCTGGTGGAGCAACGCCCTAGAGTGAAGCCTAGGTTGCCCGGTACGTAGAAATGACCATCACTATCAAACTGGTTGCAATTATTTGTTTTATACGATGGAAGAGCTGTTGTATTTATATCGTATTTTATGCTTCTGGCGTTGACTTCTTAGGCCCTAACTATTCCATCTGGTGGAACAACGCCCTAGGGTGAAGCCTAGGTTGCCCGGAAAGTAGAAATGACCATAACTTTCACACTGGTAGCAATTATTCGTTTTATACGATGGAAAAACTGTTGTATTTATTTTGTATTTTATGCTTCGGGCGTTGACTTCTAAGGTCCTAACTATTCGATCTGGTGGAGCAACGCCCTAGAGTAAAGCCCAGGTTGCGCGGAACGTAGAAATGACCATAACTTTCACACAGGTAGCAATTATTCGTTTTATACATTGGAAAAACTGTTCTATTTATATTGTATTTTATGCTTCTGGCGTTGACTACTTAGGCCCTAACTATTCGATCTTGTGGGACAACGCCCTAGAGTGAAGCCTAGGTTGCCCGGAACGTAGAAATAACCATTACTTTCACACTGTTTGCAATTATTCCTTTTATACGATGGAACAGCTGTTGTATTTATATCGTATTTTATGCTTCTGGCGTTGACTTCTAAGGTCCTAACTATTCGATCTGGTGGAGCAACGCCCTAGAGTAAAGCCCAGGTTGCGCGGAACGTAGAAATGACCATAACTTTCACACTGGTAGCAATTATTCGTTTTATACATTGGAAAAACTGTTCTATTTATATTGTATTTTATGCTTCTGGCGTTGACTTCTCCGGCCCTAATTATTCGATCTGGTGGAACAACGCCGTAGAGTGAAGCCTAGGTTGCCCGAACGTAGAAATGACCATTATTTTCACACTGTTTGCAATTATTCCTTTTATACGATGGAACAGCTGTTGTATTTATATCGTATTTTATGCTTCTGGCGTTGACTTCTAAGGTCCTAACTATTCGATCTGGTGGAGCAACGCCCTAGAGTAAAGCCCAGGTTGCGCGGAACGTAGAAATGACCATAACTTTCACACTGGTAGCAATTATTCGTTTTATACATTGGAAAAACTGTTCTATTTATATTGTATTTTATGCTTCTGGCGTTGACTACTTAGGCCCTAACTATTCGATCTTGTGGGACAACGCCCTAGAGTGAAGCCTAGGTTGCCCGGAACGTAGAAATAACCATTACTTTCACACTGTTTGCAATTATTCCTTTTATACGATGGAACAGCTGTTGTATTTATATCGTATTTTATGCTTCTGGCGTTGACTTCTAAGGACCAAACTATTCGATCTGGTGGAGGTAACGCCGTAGAGTGAAGCCTAGGTTGCCCGAACGTAGAAATGACCATTATTTTCACACTGTTTGCAATTATTCCTTTTATACGATGGAACAGCTGTTGTATTTATATCGTATTTTATGCTTCTGGCGTTGACTTCTAAGGTCCTAACTATTCGATCTGGTGGAGCAACGCCCTAGAGTAAAGCCCAGGTTGCGCGGAACGTAGAAATGACCATATCTTTCACACTGGTAGCAATTATTCGTTTTATACATTGGAAAAACTGTTCTATTTATATTGTATTTTATGCTTCTGGCGTTGACTACTTAGGCCCTAACTATTCGATCTTGTGGGACAACGCCCTAGAGTGAAGCCTAGGTTGCCCGGAACGTAGAAATAACCATTACTTTCACACTGTTTGCAATTATTCCTTTTATACGATGGAACAGCTGTTGTATTTATATCGTATTTTATGCTTCTGGCGTTGACTTCTAAGGACCAAACTATTCGATCTGGTGGAGGTAACGCCGTAGAGTGAAGCCTAGGTTGCCCGAACGTAGAAATGACCATTATTTTCACACTGTTTGCAATTATTCCTTTTATACGATGGAACAGCTGTTGTATTTATATCGTATTTTATGCTTCTGGCGTTGACTTCTAAGGTCCTAACTATTCGATCTGGTGGAGCAACGCCCTAGAGTAAAGCCCAGGTTGCGCGGAACGTAGAAATGACCATATCTTTCACACTGGTAGCAATTATTCGTTTTATACATTGGAAAAACTGTTCTATTTATATTGTATTTTATGCTTCTGGCGTTGACTACTTAGGCCCTAACTATTCGATCTTGTGGGACAACGCCCTAGAGTGAAGCCTAGGTTGCCCGGAACGTAGAAATAACCATTACTTTCACACTGTTTGCAATTATTCCTTTTATACGATGGAACAGCTGTTGTATTTATATCGTATTTTATGCTTCTGGCGTTGACTTCTAAGGACCAAACTATTCGATCTGGTGGAGCAACGCCCTAGAGTGAAGCCTAGGTTGCTCGGAATGTAGAAATGACCATAACTTTCACACTGATTGCAATTATCCTTTTTATACGATGGAAAGACTGTTGCATCTTCATCGTATTTTATGCTTCTGGCGTTGACTTCTTAGGCCGTAACTATTCGATCTGGTGGAGCAACGCCCTAGAGTGAAGCCTAGGTTGCCCGGAACGTAGAAATAACCATTACTTTCACACTGTTTGCAATTATTCCTTTTATACGATGGAAAAGCTGTTGTATTTATGTCGTATTTTATGCTTCTGGCGTTGACTTCTTAGGCCCTAACTATTCCATCTGGTGGAACAACGCCCTAGGGTGAAGCCTAGGTTGCCCGGAAAGTAGAAATGACCATAACTTTCAGACTGGTAGCAATTATTCGTTTTATACGATGGAAAGACTGTTGTATTTATTTTGTATTGTATGATTCGGGCGTTGACTTCTAAGGCCCTAACTATTCGATGTGGTAGAGCAACGCCCTAGAGTGAAGCCTAGGTCGCCCGGTACGTAGAAATGACCATAAGTTTCATACTGGTTGCAATTATTCGTTCTATACAATGGAAAAACTGTTGTATTTATATTGTATTTTATTCTCCTGGTGTTGACTTCTTAGGCCCTAAGTATTCGATTTGGTGGAACAACGCCGTAGAGTGTAGCGTAGGTTGCCCGGAACGTAGAAATGACCATAAGTTTCATACTGGTTGCAATTATTCGTTTTATACAATGGAAAAACTGTTGTATTTATATTGTATTTTATTCTCCTGGTGTTGACTTCTTAGGCCCTAAGTATTCGATTTGGTGGAACAACGCCGTAGAGTGAAGCGTAGGTTGCCCGGAACGTAGAAATGACCATTACTTTCACACTGTTTGCAATTATTCCTTTTATACGATGGAACAGCTGTTGTATTTATATCGTATTTTATGCTTCTGGCGTTGACTTCTAAGGTCCTAACTATTCGATCTGGTGGAGCAACGCCCTAGAGTGAAGCCTAGGTTGCTCGGAATGTAGAAATGACCATAAGTTGCATACTGGTTGCAATTATTCGTTTTATACGATGGAACAGCTGTTGTATTTATATCGTATTTTATGCTTCTGGCGTTGACTTCTAAGGTCCTAACTATTCGATCTGGTGGAGCAACGCCCTAGAGTAAAGCCCAGGTTGCGCGGAACGTAGAAATGACCATAACTTTCACACTGGTAGCAATTATTCGTTTTATACATTGGAAAAACTGTTCTATTTATATTGTATTTTATGCTTCTGGCGTTGACTTCTCCGGCCCTAATTATTCGATCTGGTGGAACAACGCCGTAGAGTGAAGCCTAGGTTGCCCGAACGTAGAAATGACCATTATTTTCACACTGTTTGCAATTATTCCTTTTATACGATGGAACAGCTGTTGTATTTATATCGTATTTTATGCTTCTGGCGTTGACTTCTAAGGTCCTAACTATTCGATCTGGTGGAGCAACGCCCTAGAGTAAAGCCCAGGTTGCGCGGAACGTAGAAATGACCATAACTTTCACACTGGTAGCAATTATTCGTTTTATACATTGGAAAAACTGTTCTATTTATATTGTATTTTATGCTTCTGGCGTTGACTACTTAGGCCCTAACTATTCGATCTTGTGGAACAACGCCCTAGAGTGAAGCCTAGGTTGCCTGGAACGTAGAAATGACCATCACTTTCACACGGGTTGCAATTATTCGTTTTATACGATGGAAAAACTGTTGCATCTTCATCGTATTTTATGCTTCTGGCGTTGACTTCTTAGGCCGTAACTATTCGATCTGGTGGAGCAATGCCCTGGAGTGAAACCTGGGTTGCCCGGAACGTAGAAATGAGCACTACTATCACACTGGTTGCAAATTATTCCTGCTATACGATGGAAAAACTGTTGTATTTTTATTGCATTTTATGCTTCGGCGTTCACTTCTTAGGCCCTAACTATTCTATCTGGTGGGACAACGGCCTAGGGTGAAGCCTAGGTTGCCCGGAACGTAGAAATGACCATAACTTTCACACTGATTGCAATTATTCTTTTTATACGATGGAAAAACTGTTGCATCTTTATCGTATTTTGTGCTTCTGGCGTTGACTTCTTAGGCCGTAACTATTCGATCTGGTGGAGCACCGCCCTGGAGTGAAGACTAGGTTGCCCGGAACGTAGAAATGACCACTACTATCACACTGGTTGCAAATTATTCCTGCTATACGATGGAAAACCTGTTGTATCTTTATTGCATTTTATGTTTTGGGCATTGACTTCTAAGGCCCTAACTATTCAATCTGTTGGAGCAACGCTCTATGGTGAAGCCTAGGTTGCCCGGAACGTAGACATGACCATAACTTTCACACTGGTTGCAATTATTCGTTTTATACGATGGAAAAGCTGTTGTATTTATATCGTATTTTATGCTTCTGGCGTTGACTTCTTAGGACCAATCTATTCCATCTGGTGGAACGACGCCCTAGGGTGAAGTCTAGGTTGCCCGGAAAGTAGAAATGACCACAACTTACACACTGGTAGCAATTATTCGTTTTTTCCGATGGAAAAACTGTTCTATTTATTTTACATTTTATGCTTCGGGCGTTGAGTTCTAAGGCCCTAACTATACGATCTGGTGGAGCAACGCCCTAGAGTGAAGCCTAGGTTGCCCGGTACGTAGAAATGACCATCACTATCAAACTGGTTGCAATTATTTGTTTTATACGATGGAAAAGCTGTTGTATTTATATCGTATTTTATGCTTCTGGCGTTGACTTCTTAGGCCCTAACTATTCCATCTGGTGGAACAACGCCCTAGGGTGAAGCCTAGGTTGCCCGGAAAGTAGAAATGACCATAACTTTCACACTGGTAGCAATTATTCGTTTTATACGATGGAAAAACTGTTGTATTTATTTTGTATTTTATGCTTCGGGCGTTGACTACTTAGGCCCTAACTATTCGATCTTGTGGAACAACGCCCTAGAGTGAAGCCTAGGTTGCCTGGAACGTAGAAATGACCATCACTTTCACACGGGTTGCAATTATTCGTTTTATACGATGGAAAAACTGTTGCATCTTCATCGTATTTTATGCTTCTGGCGTTGACTTCTTAGGCCGTAACTATTCGATCTGGTGGAGCAATGCCCTGGAGTGAAACCTGGGTTGCCCGGAACGTAGAAATGAGCACTACTATCACACTGGTTGCAAATTATTCCTGCTATACGATGGAAAAACTGTTGTATTTTTATTGCATTTTATGCTTCGGCGTTCACTTCTTAGGCCCTAACTTTCTATCTGGTGGGACAACGGCCTAGGGTGAAGCCTAGGTTGCCCGGAACGTAGAAATGACCATAACTTTCACACTGATTGCAATTATTCTTTTTATACGATGGAAAAACTGTTGCATCTTTATCGTATTTTGTGCTTCTGGCGTTGACTTCTTAGGCCGTAACTATTCGATCTGGTGGAGCACCGCCCTGGAGTGAAGACTAGGTTGCCCGGAACGTAGAAATGACCACTACTATCACACTGGTTGCAAATTATTCCTGCTATACGATGGAAAACCTGTTGTATCTTTATTGCATTTTATGTTTTGGGCATTGACTTCTAAGGCCCTAACTATTCAATCTGTTGGAGCAACGCTCTATGGTGAAGCCTAGGTTGCCCGGAACGTAGACATGACCATAACTTTCACACTGGTTGCAATTATTCGTTTTATACGATGGAAAAGCTGTTGTATTTATATCGTATTTTATGCTTCTGGCGTTGACTTCTTAGGACCAATCTATTCCATCTGGTGGAACGACGCCCTAGGGTGAAGTCTAGGTTGCCCGGAAAGTAGAAATGACCATAACTTACACACTGGTAGCAATTATTCGTTTTTTCCGATGGAAAAACTGTTCTATTTATTTTACATTTTATGCTTCGGGCGTTGAGTTCTAAGGCCCTAACTATACGATCTGGTGGAGCAACGCCCTAGAGTGAAGCCTAGGTTGCCCGGTACGTAGAAATGACCATCACTATCAAACTGGTTGCAATTATTTGTTTTATACGATGGAAAAGCTGTTGTATTTATATCGTATTTTATGCTTCTGGCGTTGACTTCTTAGGCCCTAACTATTCCATCTGGTGGAACAACGCCCTAGGGTGAAGCCTAGGTTGCCCGGAAAGTAGAAATGACCATAACTTTCACACTGGTAGCAATTATTCGTTTTATACGATGGAAAAACTGTTGTATTTATTTTGTATTTTATGCTTCGGGCGTTGACTTCTAAGGTCCTAACTATTCGATCTGGTGGAGCAACGCCCTAGAGTAAAGCCCAGGTTGCGCGGAACGTAGAAATGACCATAACTTTCACACTGGTAGCAATTATTCGTTTTATACATTGGAAAAACTGTTCTATTTATATTGTATTTTATGCTTCTGGCGTTGACTACTTAGGCCCTAACTATTCGATCTTGTGGGACAACGCCCTAGAGTGAAGCCTAGGTTGCCCGGAACGTAGAAATAACCATTACTTTCACACTGTTTGCAATTATTCCTTTTATACGATGGAACAGCTGTTGTATTTATATCGTATTTTATGCTTCTGGCGTTGACTTCTAAGGTCCTAACTATTCGATCTGGTGGAGCAACGCCCTAGAGTAAAGCCCAGGTTGCGCGGAACGTAGAAATGACCATAACTTTCACACTGGTAGCATTATTCGTTTTATACATTGGAAAAACTGTTCTATTTATATTGTATTTTATGCTTCTGGCGTTGACTTCTCCGGCCCTAATTATTCGATCTGGTGGAACAACGCCGTAGAGTGAAGCCTAGGTTGCCCGAACGTAGAAATGACCATTATTTTCACACTGTTTGCAATTATTCCTTTTATACGATGGAACAGCTGTTGTATTTATATCGTATTTTATGCTTCTGGCGTTGACTTCTAAGGTCCTAACTATTCGATCTGGTGGAGCAACGCCCTAGAGTAAAGCCCAGGTTGCGCGGAACGTAGAAATGACCATAACTTTCACACTGGTAGCAATTATTCGTTTTATACATTGGAAAAACTGTTCTATTTATATTGTATTTTATGCTTCTGGCGTTGACTACTTAGGCCCTAACTATTCGATCTTGTGGAACAACGCCCTAGAGTGAAGCCTAGGTTGCCTGGAACGTAGAAATGACCATCACTTTCACACGGGTTGCAATTATTCGTTTTATACGATGGAAAAACTGTTGCATCTTCATCGTATTTTATGCTTCTGGCGTTGACTTCTTAGGCCGTAACTATTCGATCTGGTGGAGCAATGCCCTGGAGTGAAACCTGGGTTGCCCGGAACGTAGAAATGAGCACTACTATCACACTGGTTGCAAATTATTCCTGCTATACGATGGAAAAACTGTTGTATTTTTATTGCATTTTATGCTTCGGCGTTCACTTCTTAGGCCCTAACTATTCTATCTGGTGGGACAACGGCCTAGGGTGAAGCCTAGGTTGCCCGGAACGTAGAAATGACCATAACTTTCGCACTGGTTGCAATTATTTGTTTTATACGATGGAAAAGCTGTTGTATTTATGTCGTATTTTATGCTTCTGGCGTTGACTTCTTAGGCCCTAACTATTACATCTGGTGGAACAACGCCCTAGGGTGAAGCCCAGGTTGCCCGGAAAGTAGAAATGACCATAACTTTCAGACTGGTAGCAATTATTCGTTTTATACGATGGAAAGACTGTTGTATTTATTTTGTATTGTATGCTTCGGGCGTTGACTTCTAAGGCCCTAACTATTCGATGTGGTAGAGCAACGCCCTAGAGTGAAGCCTAGGTCGCCCGGTACGTAGAAATGACCATAAGTTTCATACTGGTTGCAATTATTCGTTCTATACAATGGAAAAACTGTTGTATTTATATTGTATTTTATTCTCCTGGTGTTGACTTCTTAGGCCCTAAGTATTCGATTTGGTCGAACAACGCCGTAGAGTGAAGCGTAGGTTGCCCGGAACGTAGAAATGACCATAAGTTTCATACTGGTTGCAATTATTCGTTTTATACAATGGAAAAACTGTTGTATTTATATTGTATTTTATTCTCCTGGTGTTGACTTCTTAGGCCCTAAGTATTCGATTTGGTGGAACAACGCCGTAGAGTGAAGCGTAGGTTGCCCGGAACGTAGATATGACCATTACTTTCACACTGTTTGCAATTATTCCTTTTATACGATGGAACAGCTGTTGTATTTATATCGTATTTTATGCTTCTGGCGTTGACTTCTAAGGTCCTAACTATTCGATCTGGTGGAGCAACGCCCTAGAGTGAAGCCTAGGTTGCTCGGAATGTAGAAATGACCATAAGTTGCATACTGGTTGCATTTATTCGTTTTATACGATGGAACAGCTGTTGTATTTATATCGTATTTTATGCTTCTGGCGTTGACTTCTTAGGCCGTAACTATCCGATCTGGTGGAGCAACGCCCTGGAGTTAAACCTGGGTTGCCCGGAACGAAGAAATGACCACTACTATCACACTGGTTGCAAATTATTCCTGCTATACGATGGAAAAACTGTTGTATTTTTATTGCATTTTATGCGCCTGGCGTTCACTTCTTAGGACCTAACTATTCGATCTGGTGGAACAACGCCCTAGGGTGAAGCCTAGGTTGCCCGGAACGTAGAAATGACCATAGCTTTTACACTCGTAGCAATTATTCGTTTTATACAATGGAAAAACCGTTCTATTTATTTTGTATTTTACGCTTCGGGCGTTGACTTCTAAGGCCCTAACTATTCAATCTGTTGGAGCAAAGCCCTAGGGTGAAGCCTAGGTTGCTCGGAAAGTGGAAATGACCATAAGTTTCATACTGGTTGCAATTATTCGTTTTATACGATAGAAAAACTGTTGTATTTATATTGTATTTTATGCTTCTGGCGTTGACTTCTCAGGCCCTAATTATTCGATCTGGTGGAGCAATGCCTCAGAGTTAAGTCTAGGTTGCCCGTAACGCCGAAATGATCATTACTTTCACGCTTGTTGCAATTATTCCTGTTATGCGATGAAAAGACTGTTGTAATTTTATTGTATTTTATGCTTCAGGCGTGGACTTCTGAGGCCGTAGCAATTCGACGTGGTGGAAGAGCGCCATACAGTGAAGTCTAGGTTGCCCGGAACGTAGAAATGACCACTACTTTCACACTGTTTGCAATTATTCATTTAATACGATGGAAATGCTGTTGTATTTATATCGTATTTTGTGCTTCTGGCGTTGACTTCTTAGGCCGTAACTATTCGATCTGGTGGAGCACCGCCCTGGAGTGAGGCCTAGGTTGCCCGGAACGTAGAAATGACCACTACTATCACACTGGTTGCAAATTATTCCTGCTATACGATGGAAAACCTGTTGTATCTTTATTGCATTTTATGCTTCGGGCATTGACTTCTAAGGCCCTAACTATTCAATCTGTTGGAGCAACGCTCTATGGTGAAGCCTAGGTTGCCCGGTACGTAGAAATGACCATAAGTTTCATACTGGTTGCAATTATTCGTTTTATACGATGGAAAAACTGTTGTATTTATATTGTATTTTATGCTTCTGGCGTTGACTTCTCCGGCCCTAATTATTCGATCTGGTGGAACAACGCCGTAGAGTGAAGCCTAGGTTGCCCGAACGTAGAAATGACCATTATTTTCACACTGTTTGCAATTATTCCTTTTATACGATGGAACAGCTGTTGTATTTATATCGTATTTTATGCTTCTGGCGTTGACTTCTAAGGTCCTAACTATTCGATCTGGTGGAGCAACGCCCTAGAGTAAAGCCCAGGTTGCGCGGAACGTAGAAATGACCATAACTTTCACACTGGTAGCAATTATTCGTTTTATACATTGGAAAAACTGTTCTATTTATATTGTATTTTATGCTTCTGGCGTTGACTACTTAGGCCCTAACTATTCGATCTTGTGCGACAACGCCCTAGAGTGAAGCCTAGGTTGCCCGGAACGTAGAAATGACCATTACTTTCACACTGTTTGCAATTATTCCTTTTATACGATGGAACAGCTGTTGTATTTATATCGTATTTTATGCTTCTGGCGTTGACTTCTAAGGTCCTAACAATTCGATCTGGTGGAGCAACGCCCTAGACTAAAGCCTAGGTTGCTCGGAATGTAGAAATGACCATAAGTTGCATACTGGTTGCAATTATTCGTTTTATACGATGGAAAAACTGTTGCATCTTTATCGTATTTTATGCTTCTGGCGTTGACTTCTTAGGCCGTAACTATCCGATCTGGTGGAGCAACGCCCTGGAGTTAAACCTGGGTTGCCCGGAACGTAGAAGTGACCACTACTTTCACACTGTTTGCAATTATTCATTTAATACGATGGAAATGCTGTTGTATTTATATCGTATTTTATGCTTCGTACGTAGACTTCTTAGGCCCTAACATTTCGATCTGGTGGAGCAACGCCCGACAGTGAAGCCTAGGTTGCCCGGAACGTAGATATGACCATAACCTTCACACAGGTTGCAATTATTCGTTTTGTTACGAGACGGGAGGCGAGCAGCGCGAGAGACCGTCGAAGATAGGTATAATTCCAAAGAATATAGTGGTTGATGTGTTGATTGGTACACGGACGAAACTGATGCGAGATCAGTGAGCCGTTAGGATTATTGGAGACGAGGACGGACCTGATGTAAAATCAGGTAGCCTCTGAGGATAGGTGTGCTTGCGGACGAAACTGATCGATGATCAGTGAGCCGCAGGAGAGTGAGTTTGTGAACGTACCTGATGCGAAATCAGGGAGTCACTAGGATCAGTTTTACAGACGAACTCAAATTAAATTGAGGTGCTGTTAAGGAGGTTGGCGAATTCGAACAGACGAGCCTGATGCGAAATCAGGGTGCTGTAAGGAAGTTGGATAATGTACAGACGAACCTGGTATCAGGTAGCTGTAGGAAGTAGACGAAACTGATGTAAAAATCAGTTAGCTACAGGATAGGTTAGCTTTCGTGGACGAACTCGAATAAATCGAGGAGCCACTAGGTTGAATGCAGTTTCTTTGGAAGTAAGGGTAAGCGGACGAAACTGATGTAAGATCAGTGAGCCGCAGGAGATGTTAGTGAGCCTCGTAACTTTTTAAATTATTAATTGATACAACTTGAGCGGTTAAGCTGTATCGTGGTGGATCTGTCAACTTCGAATGGGATCGCTTAAGGTAGTTATAGGTTTGTAAGCAATCTACGCAAAATTACAATGAATACTTGAATATATTCTAAATCAGTCTTTACGTACAAGTGTACAGTGTAGTGTTGTCGCGTAAAGTGTATGATTTTAATGCACGGTGTTAACGCACTGGCGATGCGGGGACTTACAGAGTGGTCGTAGGAATTGCCAGATAGAATTTATGCCGACTCGCGGATTCTATGAGGTTAACTGTAGACTCGAAAGGGAACTTTAGCCCGATCTAACTGGATAGCAACCAACTCTGACGAACTTAACTATCAACGTGACGGTACTGTTCTGAACCCGTTAGGGCTAAAATCTCTGAGTTTATATAGGCCGAAAAATGAGTGGGGGTTCGTTAGAAATTTCCATATAAGGAAATTTCTCACGGTTGGTACAGCGTCGTGGTTGCTACCCAGCTGCTCGGAGTCGCGTTTACATTAAGATAACGAAAAAAAAACGAGAGTGCTAGGGCGTTTTCTCTTAACAGGCAGAGACTTGAATATTTGGGAGAGTAGACGGAAAATATTCTCCGTACGTAACATCTCCCCCCTTAGATGAAACATCGCGATGTTCGCGGTGCTTTCACCTATTAAGAGAAAACGTCCTAACAGGGAATAACTGAATTTAAGTGGATCTATGTGTAGGGTGTCGAGTGTTGAGTAATGTGGGTTAGTGTACTTATCTATTAGTTCGTCGAATTGTTCTTATTCGGAAGGCTCTACGTAGCCCACCTGCAGCCAATGGTCCGCCACGTCCAGAAGGGGTTGTCCGGGTAGACGGTCCAGCAGTAGGTCCGAGATGATGCCATCCCTTCCCAAGGTCCTGCATTCCAGCCACCCCATCCGTCTCTCCAACACCTCCTTTGCGATGCGGGTCATCGTTGCAGGTGGTCGACTGTTGGTTGGGTTGACACCCCTCAATTGCACTTTTGTCGCCTGCCAAGGCAGATCACGAAACCGAGGCGGTAACAACCACACTTGGTCCAATGGCCGTGTGACTGTTTCGGCAGTGTCCCCTAGGAATATTGTGCATTCCAGGTCTCGTCTTTCCTTCACTATTCCTCGGCGCCATAGGCCCCTGTGGTGAACAGCGAGGAGCCGTCCTGGTATTTAGGTCTTCTGTCCCTATCTCGTCGTAACTGTTGTATGCGGTGTCCTATTGAATCGAGGTTGGCGTTTGCTTTCGGTAGTTGAGCTTTGAAATCGGGATCCCTACGATCTCGTGGGATAAGTGGCAAGCAAGCTGTTGAAGGATTGCGCGACAGTGCGTCTGCGTTCTTGTTCGTTTTTCCAGATTTATGTACAACTTGATATTCATACTCCAAGAGTCTGAGTTTCCACTTCATGAGCCTAGAAGTAGGGTCCTTAACAGAATGTAACCAAACTAATGGTCGGTGATCTGTTACCAAAGTGAATTTCGTTCCATAGACATAAGGTCTAAAATACTTTACAGCATATACCATTGCCAAACATTCCTTTTCTGTGGCCGAATAATTTCTTTCAGCTTTGTTTAAACTACGGGATGCATAGGCAATCGGTAGATCGTTTCCTATTTCTCCTTGACTGAGTACTGCTCCAATAGCATGTTCAGATGCGTCTGCGGTAATAATAAATGGTTTACTAAAATCAGGATATTGTAGTATGGGTTGTTGACTGAGTTCATCACGTAACTGTTCAAAACTTCGTTGTTGTTCTTCAGTCCATTTGAATCGAATCCCTTTTCCTAGTAATTGTATCAAAGGTTTAGCCTTTAATGAGTAATCCTGTATAAAACGGCGATAATATCCTGTTAATCCTAAAAATTGTTGAATGTTCCTCTGCGTTTTTGGTACTGGAAAATTTTTTACAGCTTGCAATTTCTTTGGATCCGGTTTTACTCCATCAGAAGATACAATGTGTCCAAGGTACGCTACTTCTTTTCGAAGGAATTGGCATTTATTAGTTTGTAATGTCAGTCCAAATTTTCTAAGACGATTCAAAAATTTTCTAACTTTAATATCGTGCTCTTGAAGTGACGAGGAAAATATGACTATATCATCGAGATAGACAAACAGTTCAACTCCTTGTAAACCGGCTAAAACTAAGTTCATGAGTCGTTGAAATGTAGGCGGTGCGTTTGTTAAACCAAAAGGCATACGAGTAAATTCGTAATGTCCGTATGGAGTGGTAATAGCAGTTTTTGCTTGATCCTTCGGATTCATTCCTATCTGATGAAATCCATTCGCTAAATCGAAGACAGAAAAATATTTTGCGCCACCCAGTTTGTCTAAAATTTCTGTAATTTGTGGAAGTGGATACTTGTCACTGATCGTTTTTTCATTCAGTGCTCGGTAATCGATGACCATTCGCCACCTTTTATTGCCATCGGCGTCAGATTTTTTAGTTACAATCCATAGAGGTGAATTATAAGGTGATGTAGAGGGTTTGATGATTCCTTGTGAAAGAAGAGCTTCAACCTGCTGCTGAATTTCCTTTTGATGTATGGGCGGATACCGATACTGTCTAGTGTTAATCGGAATTTCATCTTTTAGATGTATTGAATGATGGAAATCTGGAACTTTGTTAAGTTTATCTCCTGGCACATAAAATCGATCCGAAAATTCTTCAATAATTTCTCTAACATGTTTCTGTTCCTCGGAATTAAGATGATCATTTTTTAAACTTTTCCAAATATGATGAGTTCTATCTCTTCCATTAATTGGTTTCTCCTGATATGACTCTACTGGATCTTCATCCGAACTATCCATGATTTCGTAAGGGTGAATATCTTGAGGTTCTATTTCTATTTCTATTTCTTCTTCTCTAGCATTTGTGGCTAAAACGTAACATGTACCTTCGTGATTACAAACTGCAGCCTCACCAATAAAAACATTTTCTGGTGTTTTAATACGAGGTAGATAACCCTCTTTAATTTTGGGATTAGCTATTTGAATGCCTATTTGTTGTTTTGTCCTTGCTGGGATACGATATTTCGTTTTAGAAGGGTTGGAAATCTCTTCCATTTCCGAAAGATTAGAAAAACGAATTGGTCTGACAGGTTGACTTTTTGTAACCAATGTTTTATGATAATACGAAATCTCTACTCCTTCTTGTAAAAGAAACGGACTTCCAATGAGACCATCTGCTTCTATTGCAAGATCCTTGACTACATAGAAAAATGCAGGGATTTCATTGATACGAAGAATAGTAGTTCCTAATGTATGAATAGGTGTTGTGTTAATTCCAGTAATTTCAATTTCTTCTCTAGAAACTATTGCTGCCTTTTCTCCTAAAACGTTGAGAACTACCAAATTAATGGATGCGCCACCATCAATTAAAAATTCTCCCGTTCCTGATTCCAATTCCGGGACTTTAATTTTGATACGTGGTGCTGGTGTTTCCTTGATGAGGAGTCTTCTTGAAAGTGAACTGTTTTCCGGCGATCTTTGTCGTTTCTGCTCATCGCGTCGCCTGTACGTTGAGCACGATCGAAGTTTAAAGACCCGGTTGATTCAACTGATGAATCTCGCGAATTTTTCTGATATCTTGAACTACGTGGATTTTTACTACAAGAATTACTATCGTGTCCTTTATTCTCGCAATGCCAACAGTATAGACCTGATTTACGATTTTTGTCAGAGTGTTTTAAGATAGAGTAATGTTTATGTCTGTCGTCTGTTTTTGGAGAGACAGAACGTCTAGACGGGGAGTTCGAGTGACTCTTATTTCGTAAAGTCAAAGCGGTAGTGTTTGGTTTACGTTCTGGTTCCTCTTCAGATCCAGATGTGCTCCTGTGTCTTCCCCTAAAACGGTCGTATCTGCTTGGAGAATGTGGATATGCCACTTCACGGTCACGATAACGAAAATCTTCGGAGTAGCGATCTCTACGAGACCACCTTGAGGGTGATTCGTACCGAAACACTTGTCGCCTATTCTTTAGTTTCATATCTATTTTCAACACAGCGTCGTAAGCCTCTTCAAGATTTTGAATATCCCGAATATGAGCATATATCTTCCACGAAATACGATCCGGTAAACCTTCAATGAAGTTTTCTAACACGTCCTTTTCCATTTCTTTGACAAACTCTTCCACGTTGTCCTTATATTTTTCCCTTATAGCTCCACGAGTACAATAAACAAGATGACCCGTTCTATCGACATACTGTCGCAAACTTTCTCCCTCATGTATATGAAGACTTGCGATTTCCGCTTGAAAATACGATAGACTTTTTCCTGGTGCAAAGCGTTTCTTCAAATGTTTTAACAGTGACTTTATATTATCAAATTTATGTTCTAACGTACACCTACGTGCAGGGCCAGTAAGTTTAGTTAAAATAATCCTGAGGAATTCAGTTTCAGTACCTTCAGGAATCAAAGTTAACCCGTCCTCTACACTTTGTGTAAAACGCGATAACGGCGGATTTTCTCCGTCGAATATCGGTATTGTCGCAGTAACGTTTTGTATACACGTCCTTTGCGTCAGAAGTGACATCGAATTAGCAATTGAAACTGTCAAATTCGTAATGTCGTCTGTATTCGTCATTTTTATTATAAATAACTGACTTAACTAGCGAAAACTAGTATATTGTCTATACTCTGCTAAGAGTAAAATTTAAATCAAACCCAAATTTGACCAGCGATCCGGAACCTGTTGACAAATCCCACCGCTGTCACCAATTTGTTACGAGACGGGAGGCGAGCAGCGCGAGAGACCGTCGAAGATAGGTATAATTCCAAAGAATATAGTGGTTGATGTGTTGATTGGTACACGGACGAAACTGATGCGAGATCAGTGAGCCGTTAGGATTATTGTAGACGAGGACGGACCTGATGTAAAATCAGGTAGCCTCTGAGGATAGGTGTGCTTGCGGACGAAACTGATCGATGATCAGTGATGCGAAATCAGGGAGTCACTAGGATCAGTTTTACAGACGAACTCAAATTAAATTGAGGTGCTGTTAAGGAGGTTGGCGAATTCGAACAGACGAGCCTGATGCGAAATCAGGGTGCTGTAAGGAAGTTGGATAATGTACAGACGAACCTGGCATCAGGTAACTGTAGGAAGTAGACGAAACTGATGTAAAAATCAGTTAGCTACAGGATAGGTTAGCTTTCGTGGACGAACTCGAATAAATCGAGGAGCCACTAGGTTGAATGCAGTTTCTTTGGAAGTAAGGGTAAGCGGACGAAACTGATGTAAGATCAGTGAGCCGCAGGAGATGTTAGTGAGTCTCGTAACTTTTTAAATTATTAATTGATACAACTTGAGCGGTTAAGCTGTATCGTGGTGGATCTGTCAACTTCGAATGGGATCGCTTAAGGTAGTTATAGGTTTGTAAGCAATCTACGCAAAATTACAATGAATACTTGAATATATTCTAAATCAGTCTTTACGTACAAGTGTACAGTGTAGTGTTGTCGCGTAAAGTGTATGATTTTAATGCACGGTGTTAACGCACTGGCGATGCGGGGACTTACAGAGTGGTCGTAGGAATTGCCAGATAGAATTTATGCCGACTCGCTGATTCTATGAGGTTAACTGTAGACTCGAAAGGGAACTTTAGCCCGATCTAACTGGATAGCAACCAACTCTGACGAACTTAACTATCAACGTGACGGTACTGTTCTGAACCCGTTAGGGCTAAAATCTCTGAGTTTATATAGGCCGAAAAATGAGTGGGGGTTCGTTAGAAATTTCCATATAAGGAAATTTCTCACGGTTGGTACAGCGTCGTGGTTGCTACCCAGCTGCTCGGAGTCGCGTTTACATTAAGATAACGAAAAAAAAACGAGAGTGCTAGGGCGTTTTCTCTTAACAGGCAGAGACTTGAATATTTGGGAGAGTAGACGGAAAATATTCTCCGTACGTAACAGTTTTATACGGTGTAAAGGCTGTTGTATTTATTTTGTATTTTATTCTTCTGGTGTTGACTTCTTAGGCCCTCACTATTCGATCTGGTTTAAAAACGCCGTAGAGTGGAGCCTAGGTTGCCCGGAACGTAGAAATGACCATTACTTTCACACTGTTTGCAATTATTCCTTTTATACGATGCAAAAGCTGTTGTATTTATATCGTATTTTATGCTTCTGGCGTTGACTTCTTAGGCCCTAACTATTCGATGTGGTGGAACAACGCCGTAGAGTGAAGCCTAGGTTGCCCGGAACGTAGAAATGACCATAGCTTTTACACTCGTAGCAATTATTCGTTTTATACAATGGAAAAACCGTTCTATTTATTTTGTATTTTATGCTTCGAGCGTTGACTTCTAAGGCCCTAACTATTCAATCTGTTGGAGCAAAGCCCTAGGGTGAAGCCTAGGTTGCTCGGAAAGTAGTAATGACCATAAGTTTCATACTGGTTGCAATTATTCGTTTTATACGATAGAAAAACTGTTGTATTTATATTGTATTTTATGCTTCTGGCGTTGACTTCTCAGGCCCTAATTATTCGATCTGGTGGAGCAATGCCTCAGAGTTAAGTCTAGGTTGCCCGTAACGCCGAAATGATCATTACTTTCACGCTTGTTGCAATTATTCCTGTTATGCGATGAAAAGACTGTTGTATTTTTATTGTATTTTATGCTTCAGGCGTGGACTTCTGAGGCCGTAGCTATTCGATGTGGTGGAAGAACGCCATACAGTGAAGCCTAGGTTGCCCGGAACGTAGAAATGACCACTACTTTCACACTGTTTGCAATTATTCATTTAATACGATGGAAATGCTGTTGTATTTATATCGTATTTTATGCTTCTGGCGTTGACTTCTAAGGACCTAACTATTCGATCTGGTGGAGCAACGCCCTACACTGAAGCCTAGGTTGCTCGGAATGTAGAAATGACCATAACTTTCACACTGATTGCAATTATTCTTTTTATACGATGGAAAAACTGTTGCATCTTTATCGTATTTTGTGCTTCTGGCGTTGACTTCTTAGGCCGTAACTATTCGATCTGGTGGAGCACCGCCCTGGAGTGAAGCCTAGGTTGCCCGGAACATAGAAATTACCACTACTATCACATTGGTTGCAAATTATTCCTGCTATACGATGGAAAACCTGTTGTATCTTTATTGCATTTTATGCTTCGGGCATTGACTTCTAAGGCCCTAACTATTCAATCTGTTGGAGCAACGCTCTATGGTGAAGCCCAGGTTGCC
This sequence comes from Calliopsis andreniformis, assembly GCF_051401765.1. Classification (NCBI taxonomy): domain Eukaryota; kingdom Metazoa; phylum Arthropoda; class Insecta; order Hymenoptera; family Andrenidae; genus Calliopsis; species Calliopsis andreniformis. The sequence continues at coordinate 18,306,825 of NC_135072.1, forward strand.
CGGAACGTAGACATGACCATAACTTTCACACTGGTTGCAATTATTCGTTTTATACGATGGAAAAGCTGTTGTATTTATATCGTATTTTATGCTTCTGGCGTTGACTTCTTAGGCCGAAACTATTCCATCTGGTGGAACGACGCCCTAAGGTGAAGTCTAGGTTGCCAGGAAAGTAGAAATGACCATAACTTTCACACTGGTAGCAATTATTCGTTTTATCCGATGGAAAAACTGTTCTATTTATTTTATATTTTATGCTTCCGGCGTTGACTTCTAAGGCCCTAACTATACGATCTGGTGGAGCAACGCCCTAGAGTGAGGCCTAGGTTGCCCGGTACGTAGAAATGACCATCACTATCAAACTGGTTGCAATTATTTGTTTTATACGATGGAAAAGCTGTTGTATTTATATCGTATTTTATGCTTCTGGCGTTGACTTCTTAGGCCCTAACTATTCCATCTGGTGGAACAACGCCCTAGGGTGAAGCCTAGGTTGCCCGGAAAGTAGAAATGACCATAACTTTCACACTGGTAGCAATTATTCGTTTTATACGATGGAAAAACTGTTGTATTTATTTTGTATTTTATGCTTCGGGCGTTGACTTCTAAGGCCCTAACTATTCGATCTGGTAGAGCAACGCCCTGGAGTGAAGCCTAGGTTGCCCGGTACGTAGAAATGACCATAAGTTTCATACTGGTTGCAATTATTCGTTTTATACGATGGAAAAACTGTTGTATTTATATTGTATTTTATGCTTCTGGCGTTGACTTCTCCGGCCCTAATTATTCGATCTGGTGGAACAACGCCGTAGAGTGAAGCCTAGGTTGCCCGAACGTAGAAATGACCATTATTTTCACACTGTTTGCAATTATTCCTTTTATACGATGGAACAGCTGTTGTATTTATATCGTATTTTATGCTTCTGGCGTTGACTTCTAAGGTCCTAACTATTCGATCTGGTGGAGCAACGCCCTAGAGTAAAGCCCAGGTTGCGCGGAACGTAGAAATGACCATAACTTTCACACTGGTAGCAATTATTCGTTTTATACATTGGAAAGACTGTTCTATTTATATTGTATTTTATGCTTCTGGCGTTGACTACTTAGGCCCTAACTATTCGATCTTGTGGGACAACGCCCTAGAGTGAAGCCTAGATTGCCCGGAACGTAGAAATGACCATAACTATCACACTGGTTGCTATCATTCGTTTTATATGATTGAAAAACTGTTGTATTTATATTGTATTTCATGCTTCTGGCGTTCACTTCTTAGGCCCTAACTATTCGATCTGGTGGAACAACGGCCTAGGGTGATGTCTAGGTTGCCCGGAACCTAGAAATGACCGTAACTTTTACACTGGTAGCAATTATTCGTTTTATACAATGGAAAAACTGTTCTCTTTATTTTGTACTTAATGCTTCGGGCGTTGACTTCTAAGGCCCTAACTGTTTGAACTGGTGGAGCAACGCCCTAGAGTGAAGCCTAGGTTGCCTGGAACGTAGTAATGACCATTACTTTCACACTGTTTGCAATTATTCCTTTTATACGATGGAACAGCTGTTGTATTTATATCGTATTTTATGCTTCTGGCGTTGACTTCTAAGGTCCTAACTATTCGATCTGGTGGAACAACGCCCTACAGTAAAGCCTAGGTTGCTCGGAATGTAGAAATGGCCATAAGTTGCATACTGGTTGCAATTATTCGTTTTATACGATGTAAAAGCTGTTGTATTTATATCGTATTTAATGCTTCTGACGTTGACTTCTTAGGCCCTAACTACTCGACCTGGAGGAGCAACGCCCTAGAGTGAAGCCTAGGTTGCTCGGAATGTAGAAATGACCATAACTTTCACACTGATTGCAATTATTCTTTTTATACGATGGAAAAACTGTTGCATCTTCATCGTATTTTATGCTTCTGGCGTTGACTTCTTAGGCCGTAACTATTCGATCTGGTGGAGCAATGCCCTGGAGTGAAACCTGGGTTTCCCGGAACGTAGAAATGACCACTACTATCACACTGGTTGCAAATTATTCCTGCTATACGATGGAAAAACTGTTGTATTTTTATTGCATTTTATGCTTATGGCGTTCACTTCTTAGGCCCTAACTATTCTATCTGGTGGGACAACGGCCTAGGGTGAAGCCTAGGTTGCCCGGAACGTAGAAATGACCATAACTTTCACACTGGTTGCAATTATTTGTTTTATACGATGGAAAAGCTATTGTATTTATATCGTATTTTATGCTTCGGGCGTTGACTTCTTAGGCCCTAACATTTCGATCTGGTGGAGCAACGCCCGACAGTGAAGCCTAGGTTGCCCGGAACGTAGATATGACCATAACCTTCACACAGGTTGCAATTATTCGTTTTATACGGTGTAAAGGCTGTTGTATTTATTTTGTATTTTATTCTTCTGGTGTTGACTTCTTAGGACCTAACTATTCGATCTGGTGGAACAACGCCGTAGAGTGAAGCCTAGGTTGCCCGAACGTAGAAATGACCACTACTTTCACACTGTTTGCAATTATTCATTTAATACGATGGAAATGCTGTTGTATTTATATCGTATTTTATGCTTCTGGCGTTGACTTCTAAGGACCTAACTATTCGATCTGGTGGAGCAACGCCCTAGACTGAAGCCTAGGTTGCTCGGAATGTAGAAATGACCATAACTTTCACACTGGTTGCAATTATTCGTTTTATACGATGGAAAAGCTGTTGTATTTATATCGTATTTTATGCTTCTGGCGTTGACTTCTTACGCCCAAACTATTCGATCTGGTGGAACAACGGCCTAGGGTGATGTCTAGGTTGCCCGGAACGTAGAAATGACCGTAACTTTTATACTGGTAGCAATTATTCGTTTTATGCAATGGAAAAACTGTTCTATTTATTTTGTATTTAATGCTTCGGGCGTTGACTTCTAAGGCCCTAACTGTTTGATCTGGTGGAGCAACGCCCTAGAGTGAAGCCTAGGTTGCCTGGAACGTAGAAATGACCATTACTTTCACACTGTTTGCAATTATTCCTTTTATAAGATGGAACAGCTGTTGTATTTATATCGTATTTTATGCTTCTGGCGTTGACCTCTAAGGTCCTAACTATTCGATCTGGTGGAGCAACGCCCTAGAGTAAAGCCTAGGTTGCTCGGAATGTAGAAATGGCCATAAGTTGCATACTGGTTGCAATTATTCGTTTTATACGATGTAAAAGCTGTTGTATTTATATCGTATTTTATGCTTCTGACGTTGACTTCTTAGGCCCTAACTACTCGACCTGGAGGAGCAACGCCCTAGAGTGAAGCCTAGGTTGCTCGGAATGTAGAAATGACCATAACTTTCACACTGATTGCAATTATTCTTTTTATACGATGGAAAAACTGTTGCATCTTCATCGTATTTTATGCTTCTGGCGTTGACTTCTTAGGCCGTAACTATTCGATCTGGTGGAGCAATGCCCTGGAGTGAAACCTGGGTTGCCCGGAACGTAGAAATGACCACTACTATCACACTGGTTGCAAATTATTCCTGCTATACGATGGAAAAACTGTTGTATTTTTATTGCATTTTATGCATATGGCGTTCACTTCTTAGGCCCTAACTATTCTATCTGGTGGGACAACGGCCTAGGGTGAAGCCTAGGTTGCCCGGAACGTAGAAATGACCATAACTTTCACACTGGTTGCAATTATTTGTTTTATACGATGGAAAAGCTATTGTATTTATATCGTATTTTATGCTTCGGGCGTTGACTTCTTAGGCCCTAACATTTCGATCTGGTGGAGCAACGCCCGACAGTGAAGCCTAGGTTGCCCGGAACGTAGATATGACCATAACCTTCACACAGGTTGCAATTATTCGTTTTATACGGTGTAAAGGCTGTTGTATTTATTTTGTATTTTATTCTTCTGGTGTTGACTTCTTAGGACCTAACTATTCGATCTGGTGGAACAACGCCGTAGAGTGAAGCCCAGGTTGCCCGAACGTAGAAATGACCACTACTTTCACACTGTTTGCAATTATTCATTCAATACGATGGAAATGCTGTTGTATTTATATCGTATTTTATGCTTCTGGCGTTGACTTCTAAGGACCTAACTATTCGATCTGGTGGAGCAACGCCCTAGACAGAAGCCTAGGTTGCTCGGAATGTAGAAATGACCATAACTTTCACACTGGTTGCAATTATTCGTTTTATACGATGGAAAAGCTGTTGTATTTATATCGTATTTTATGCTTCTGGCGTTGACTTCTTACGCCCAAACTATTCGATCTGGTGGAACAACGGCCTAGGGTGATGTCTAGGTTGCCCGGAACGTAGAAATGACCGTAACTTTTATACTGGTAGCAATTATTCGTTTTATACAATGGAAAAACTGTTCTATTTATTTTGTATTTAATGCTTCGGGCGTTGACTTCTAAGGCCCTAACTGTTTGATCTGGTGGAGCAACGCCCTAGAGTGAAGCCTAGGTTGCCTGGAACGTAGAAATGACCATTACTTTCACACTGTTTGCAATTATTCCTTTTATAAGATGGAACAGCTGTTGTATTTATATCGTATTTTATGCTTCTGGCGTTGACCTCTAAGGTCCTAACTATTCGATCTGGTGGAGCAACGCCCTAGAGTAAAGCCTAGGTTGCTCGGAATGTAGAAATGACCATAACTTTCACACTGATTGCAATTATTCTTTTTATACGGTGGAAAAACTGTTGCATCTTCATCGTATTTTATGCTTCTGGCGTTGACTTCTTAGGCCGTAACTATTCGATCTGGTGGAGCAATGCCCTGGAGTGAAACCTGGTTTGCCCGGAACGTAGAAATGACCACTACTATCACACTGGTTGCAAATTATTCCTGCTATACGATGGAAAAACTGTTGTATTTTTATTGCATTTTATGCTTATGGCGTTCACTTCTTAGGCCCTATCTATTCTATCTGGTGGGACAACGGCCTAGGGTGAAGCCTAGGTTGCCCGGAACGTAGAAATGACCATAACTTTCACACTGGTTGCAATTATTTGTTTTATACGATGGAAAAGCTATTGTATTTATATCGTATTTTATGCTTCTGGCGTTGACTTCTAAGGACCTAGCTATTCGGTCTGGTCGAGCAACGCCGTACAGTGAAGCCTAGGTTGCCCGGAACGTAGAAATGACCATAACTTCCACACTGGTTGCAATTATTCGTTTTATACGATGTAAAAGCTGTTGTATTTATATCGTATTTTATGCTTCTGACGTTGACTTCTTAGGCCCTAACTACTCGACCTGGAGGAGCAACGCCGTAGAGTGAAACCTAGGTTGCCCGGAACCTAGAAAAGACCATTACATTCACACTGGTTGCAATTATTCCTGTTATACGATGGAAAAACTGTTGTATGTTTATTGTATTCTATGCTTCTGGCGTTTAATTCTAAGTCGCTAGCTATTTGATCTGGTGGAGCAACGACCTAGACTGAAGCCTAGGTTGGCCGAACGTAGAAATGACCATTACTTTCACCCTGTTTGCAATTATTCCTTTTACGCGATGGAAAAGCTGTTGTATTTATATCGTATTTTATGCTTCTGGCGTTGACTTCTAAGGACCTAACTGTTCGATCTGGTGGAGCAACGCCCTAGAGTGAAGCCTAGGTTGCTCGGAATGTAGAAATGACCATAACTTTCACACTGATTGCAATTATTTGTTTTATACGATGGAAAAACTGTTGCATCTTCATCGTATTTTATGCTTCTGGCGTTGACTTCTTAGGCCGTAACTATTCGATCTGGTGGAGCAACGCCCTGGAGTGAAACATGGGTTGCCCGGAACGTAGAAATGACCACTACTATCACACTGGTTGCAAATTATTCCTGCTATACGATGGAAAAACTGCTGTATTTTTATTGTATTTTATGCTTCAGGCGTGGACCTCTGAGGCCGTAGCTATTCGATGTGGTGGAAGAACGCCATACACTGAAGCCTAGGTTGCCCGGAACGTAGAAATGACCATTACTTTCACACTGTTTGCAATTATTCCTTTTATAAGATGGAACAGCTGTTGTATTTATATCGTATTTTATGCTTCTGGCGTTGACCTCTAAGGTCCTAACTATTCGATCTGGTGGAGCAACGCCCTAGAGTAAAGCCTAGGTTGCTCGGAATGTAGAAATGGCCATAAGTTGCATACTGGTTGCAATTATTCGTTTTATACGATGTAAAAGCTGTTGTATTTATATCGTATTTTATGCTTCTGACGTTGACTTCTTAGGCCCTAACTACTCGACCTGGAGGAGCAACGCCCTAGAGTGAAGCCTAGGTTGCTCGGAATGTAGAAATGACCATAACTTTCACACTGATTGCAATTATTCTTTTTATACGATGGAAAAACTGTTGCATCTTCATCGTATTTTATGCTTCTGGCGTTGACTTCTTAGGCCGTAACTATTCGATCTGGTGGAGCAATGCCCTGGAGTGAAACCTGGGTTGCCCGGAACGTAGAAATGACCACTACTATCACACTGGTTGCAAATTATTCCTGCTATACGATGGAAAAACTGTTGTATTTTTATTGCATTTTATGCATATGGCGTTCACTTCTTAGGCCCTAACTATTCTATCTGGTGGGACAACGGCCTAGGGTGAAGCCTAGGTTGCCCGGAACGTAGAAATGACCATAACTTTCACACTGGTTGCAATTATTTGTTTTATACGATGGAAAAGCTATTGTATTTATATCGTATTTTATGCTTCGGGCGTTGACTTCTTAGGCCCTAACATTTCGATCTGGTGGAGCAACGCCCGACAGTGAAGCCTAGGTTGCCCGGAACGTAGATATGACCATAACCTTCACACAGGTTGCAATTATTCGTTTTATACGGTGTAAAGGCTGTTGTATTTATTTTGTATTTTATTCTTCTGGTGTTGACTTCTTAGGACCTAACTATTCGATCTGGTGGAACAACGCCGTAGAGTGAAGCCTAGGTTGCCCGAACGTAGAAATGACCACTACTTTCACACTGTTTGCAATTATTCATTTAATACGATGGAAATGCTGTTGTATTTATATCGTATTTTATGCTTCTGGCGTTGACTTCTAAGGACCTAACTATTCGATCTGGTGGAGCAACGCCCTAGACAGAAGCCTAGGTTGCTCGGAATGTAGAAATGACCATAACTTTCACACTGGTTGCAATTATTCGTTTTATACGATGGAAAAGCTGTTGTATTTATATCGTATTTTATGCTTCTGGCGTTGACTTCTTACGCCCAAACTATTCGATCTGGTGGAACAACGGCCTAGGGTGATGTCTAGGCTGCCCGGAACGTAGAAATGACCGTAACTTTTATACTGGTAGCAATTATTCGTTTTATACAATGGAAAAACTGTTCTATTTATTTTGTATTTAATGCTTCGGGCGTTGACTTCTAAGGCCCTAACTGTTTGATCTGGTGGAGCAACGCCCTAGAGTGAAGCCTAGGTTGCCTGGAACGTAGAAATGACCATTACTTTCACACTGTTTGCAATTATTCCTTTTATAAGATGGAACAGCTGTTGTATTTATATCGTATTTTATGCTTCTGGCGTTGACCTCTAAGGTCCTAACTATTCGATCTGGTGGAGCAACGCCCTAGAGTAAAGCCTAGGTTGCTCGGAATGTAGAAATGGCCATAAGTTGCATACTGGTTGCAATTATTCGTTTTATACGATGTAAAAGCTGTTGTATTTATATCGTATTTTATGCTTCTGACGTTGACTTCTTAGGCCCTAACTACTCGACCTGGAGGAGCAACGCCCTAGAGTGAAGCCTAGGTTGCTCGGAATGTAGAAATGACCATAACTTTCACACTGATTGCAATTATTCTTTTTATACGATGGAAAAACTGTTGCATCTTCATCGTATTTTATGCTTCTGGCGTTGACTTCTTAGGCCGTAACTATTCGATCTGGTGGAGCAATGCCCTGGAGTGAAACCTGGTTTGCCCGGAACGTAGAAATGACCACTACTATCACACTGGTTGCAAATTATTCCTGCTATACGATGGAAAAACTGTTGTATTTTTATTGCATTTTATGCTTATGGCGTTCACTTCTTAGGCCCTATCTATTCTATCTGGTGGGACAACGGCCTAGGGTGAAGCCTAGGTTGCCCGGAACGTAGAAATGACCATAACTTTCACACTGGTTGCAATTATTTGTTTTATACGATGGAAAAGCTATTGTATTTATATCGTATTTTATGCTTCTGGCGTTGACTTCTAAGGACCTAGCTATTCGGTCTGGTCGAGCAACGCCGTACAGTGAAGCCTAGGTTGCCCGGAACGTAGAAATGACCATAACTTCCACACTGGTTGCAATTATTCGTTTTATACGATGTAAAAGCTGTTGTATTTATATCGTATTTTATGCTTCTGACGTTGACTTCTTAGGCCCTAACTACTCGACCTGGAGGAGCAACGCCCTAGAGTGAAACCTAGGTTGCCCGGAACCTAGAAAAGACCATTACATTCACACTGGTTGCAATTATTCCTGTTATACGATGGAAAAACTGTTGTATGTTTATTGTATTCTATGCTTCTGGCGTTTAATTCTAAGTCGCTAGCTATTTGATCTGGTGGAGCAACGACCTAGACTGAAGCCTAGGTTGGCCGAACGTAGAAATGACCATTACTTTCACCCTGTTTGCAATTATTCCTTTTACGCGATGGAAAAGCTGTTGTATTTATATCGTATTTTATGCTTCTGGCGTTGACTTCTAAGGACCTAACTGTTCGATCTGGTGGAGCAACGCCCTAGAGTGAAGCCTAGGTTGCTCGGAATGTAGAAATGACCATAACTTTCACACTGATTGCAATTATTTGTTTTATACGATGGAAAAACTGTTGCATCTTCATCGTATTTTATGCTTCTGGCGTTGACTTCTTAGGCCGTAACTATTCGATCTGGTGGAGCAACGCCCTGGAGTGAAACATGGGTTGCCCGGAACGTAGAAATGACCACTACTATCACACTGGTTGCAAATTATTCCTGCTATACGATGGAAAAACTGCTGTATTTTTATTGTATTTTATGCTTCAGGCGTGGACCTCTGAGGCCGTAGCTATTCGATGTGGTGGAAGAACGCCATACACTGAAGCCTAGGTTGCCCGGAACGTAGAAATGACCATAAGTTGAATACTGGTTGCAATTATTCGGTTTATACGATGGAAAAACTGTTGTATTTATATTGTATTTTATGCTTCTGGCGTTGACTACTTAGGCACTAACTATTCGATCTTGTGGAACAACGCCCTAGAGTGAAGCCTAGGTTGCTCAGAACGCAGAAATGACCATAGCTTTTACTCTCGTAGCAATTATTCGTTTTATACAATGGAAACACCGTTCTATTTATTTTGTATTTTATGCTTCGGGCGTTGACTTCTAAGGCCCTAACTATTCAATCTGTTGGAGCAAAGCCCTAGGGTGAAGCCTAGGTTGCTCGTAAAGTAGAAATGACCATAAGTTTCATACTGGTTGCAATTATTCGTTTTATACGATGGAAAAACTGTTGTATTTATATTGTATTTTATGCTTCTGGCGTTGACTACTTAGGCACTAACTATTCGATCTTGTGGAACAACGCCCTAGAGTGAAGCCTAGGTTGCCCGGAACGTAGAAATGACCATTACTTTCACACTGTTTGCAATTATTCCTGTTATGCGATGAAAAGACTGTTGTATTTTTATTGTATTTTATGATTCAGGCGTGGACTTCTGAGGCCGTAGCTATTCGATGTGGTGGAAGAACGCCATACAGTGAAGCCTAGGTTGCCCGGAGCGTAGAAATGACCACTACTTTCACACTGTTTGCAATTATTCCTTTTATACGATGGAAAACCTGTTGTATTTATATCGTATTTTATGCTTCTGGCGTTGACTTCTTAGGCCCTAACTATTCGATCTGGTGGAACAACGCCGTAGAGTGAAGCCTAGGTTGCCCGGATTGTAGAAATGACCATTACTTTCGCACTGTTTGCAATTATTCGTTTTATACGATGGAAAAACTGTTGTATTTTTATTGCATCTTATGCGTCTGGCGTTCACTTCTTAGGCCCTAACTATTGGATCCGGTGGAACAACGCCCTAGGGTCAGGCCTAGGTTGCCCGGAACGTAGAAATGACCATAGCTTTTACTCTCGTAGCAATTATTCGTTTTATACAATGGAAAAACCGTTCTATTTATTTTGTATTTTATGCTTCGGGCGTTGACTTCTAAGGCCCTAACTATTCAATCTGTTGGAGCAAAGCCCTAGGGTGAAGCCTAGGTTGCTCGGAAAGTAGAAATGACCATAAGTTTCATACTGGTTGCAATTATTCGTTTTATACGATGGAAAAACTGTTGTATTTATATTGTATTTTATGCTTCTGGCGTTGACTTCTTAGGCACTAATTATTCGATCTGGTGGAACAACGCCGTAGAGTAAAGCCCAGGTTGCTCGGAACGTAGAAATGACCATATCTTTCACACTGGCAGCAATTATTCGTTTTATACATTGGAAAAACTGTTCTATTTATATTGTATTTTATGCTTCTGGCGTTGACTACTTAGGCCCTAACTATTCGATCTTGTGGAACAACGGCCTAGAGTGTAGCCTAGGTTGCCTGGAACGTAGAAATGATCATCACTTTCACACGGGTTGCAATTATTCGCTTTATACGATGGAAAAACTGTTGCATCTTCATCGTATTTTATGCTTCTGGCGTTGACTTCTTAGGCCCTAACTATTCTATCTTGTGGAACAACGCCCTAGAGTGAAGCCTATGTTGCCCGGAACGTAGAAATGACCATAACTTTCACACTGGTTATAATTATTTGTTTTATACGATGGAAAAGCTGTTGTATTTATATCGTATTTTATGCTTCTGGCGTTGACTTCTTAGGCCCTAACTATTCCATCTGGTGGAACATCGCCCTAGAGTAAAGCCCAGGTTGCGCGGAACGTAGAAATGACCATAACTTTCAAATTGGTAGCAATTATTCGTTTTATACATTGGAAAAACTGTTCTATTTATATTGTATTTTATGCTTCTGGCGTTGACTACTTAGGCCCTAACTATTCGATCTTGTGGAACAACGCCCTAGAGTGAAGCCTAGGTTGCCTGGAACGTAGAAATGACCATCACATTCACATGGGTTGCAATTATTCCTGTTATAGGATGGAAAGACTGTTGTATGTTTATTGTATTTTATTCTCCTGGTGTTGACTTCTTAGGCCCTAAGTATACGATTTGGTAGAACAACACCGTAGAGTGAAGCGTAGGTTGCCCGGAACGTAGAAATGACCATTACTTTCACACTGTTTGCAATTATTCCTTTTATACGATGGAACAGCTGTTGTATTTATATCGTATTTTATGCTTCTGGCGTTGACTTCTAAGGTCCTAACTATTCGATCTGGTGGAGCAATGCCCTAGAGTAAAGCCCAGGTTGCGCGGAACGTAGAAATGACCATAACTTTCACACTGGTAGCAATTATTCGTTTTATACATTGGAAAAACTGTTCTATTTATACTGTATTTTATGCTTCTGGCGTTGACTACTTAGGCCCTAACTATTCGATCTTGTGGGACAACGCCCTAGAGTGAAGCCTAGGTTGCCCGGAACGTAGAAATGACCATTACTTTCACACTGTTTGCAATTATTCCTTTTATACGATGGAACAGCTGTTGTATTTATATCGTATTTTATGCTACTGGCGTTGACTTCTAAGGTCCTAACTATTCGTTCTGGTGGAGCAACGCCCTAGAGTAAAGCCTAGGTTGCTCGGAATGAAGAAATGACCATAAGTTGCATACTGGTTGCAATTATTCGTTTTATACGATGGAAAAACTGTTGTATTTATATTGTATTTTATGCTTCTGGGGTTGACTTCTAAGGCCCTAAATATTCTATCTGGTGGAGCAATGCCTCAGAATTAAGTCTAGGATGCCCGAAACGCCGAAATGATCATTACTTTCACGCTTGTTGCAAGTATTCCTGTTATACGATGAAAAGACTGTTGTATTTTTATTGTATTTTATGCTTCAGGCGTGGACTTCTGAGGCCGTAGATATTCGATGTGGTGGAAGAACGCCATACAGAGAAGCCTAGGTTGCCCGGAACGTAGAAATGACCATTACTTTCACACTGTTTGCAATTATTCATTTAATACGATGGAAATGCTGTTGTATTTATATCGTATTTTATGCTTCGGGCGTTGACTTCTTAGGCCCTAACATTTCGATCTGGTGGAGCAACGCCCGACAGTGAAGCCTAGGTTGCCCGGAACGTAGATATGACCATAACCTTCACACGGGTTGCAATTATTCGTTTTATACGGTGTAAAGGCTGTTGTATTTATTTTGTATTTTATTCTTCTGGTATTGATTTCTTCGGCCCTTTCTATTCGATCTGGTTTAACAACGCCGTAGAGTGAAGCCTAGGTTGCCCGAACGTAGAAATGACCATTACTTTCACACTGTTTGCAATTATTCCTTTTATACGATGGAAAAGCTGTTGTATTTATATCGTATTTTATGCTTCTGGCGTTGACTTCTAAGGACCAAACTATTCGATCTGGAGCAGCAACGCCCTAGAGTGAAGCCTAGGTTGCTCGGAATGAGGAAATGACCATAACTTTCACACTGGTTGCAATTATTCGTTTTATACGATGGAAAAACTGTTGCATCTTTATCGTATTTTGTGCTTCTGGCATTGACTTCTTAGGCCGTAACTATTCGATCTGGTGGAGCACCGCCCTGGAGTGAAGCCTAGGTTGCACGGAACGTAGAAATGACCACTACTATCACACTGGTTGCAAATTATTCCTGCTATACGATGGAAAAACTGTTGTATTTTTATTGCATTTTATGCTTCGGGCGTTGACTTCTAAGGCCCTAACTATTCAATCTGTTGGAGCAAAGCCCTAGGGTGAAGCCTAGGTTGCTCGGAAAGTAGAAATGACCATAAGTTTCATACTGGTTGCAATTATTCGTTTTATACGATGGAAAAACTGTTGTATTTATATTGTATTTTATGCTTCTGGCGTTGACTTCTCCGGCCCTAATTATTCGATCTGATGGAACAACGCCGTAGAGTGAAGCCTAGATTGCCCGAATGTAGAAATGACCATTACTTTCACACTGTTTGCAATTATTCCTTTTATACGATGGAAAAGCTGTTGTATTTATATCGTATTTTATGCTTCTGGCGTTGACTTCTAAGGACCTAACTATTCGATCTGGTGGAGCAACGCCCTAGAGTGAAGCCTAGGTTGCTCGGAATGTAGAAATGACCATAACTTTCACACTGATTGCAATTATTCGTTTTGTGCGATTGAAAAACTGTTGCATCTTCATCGTATTTTATGCTTCTGGCGTTGACTTCTTAGGCCGTAACTATTCGATCCGGTGGAGCAACGCCCTGGAGTGAAACCTGGGTTGCCCGGAACGTAGAAATGACCACTACTATCACACTGGTTGCAAATTATTCCTGCTATACGATGGAAAAACTGTTGTATTTTTATTGCATTTTATGCTTCTGGCGTTCACTTCTTAGGCCCTAACTATTCGATTTGGTGGAACAACGGCCTAGGGTGAAGCCTAGGTTGCCCGGAACGTAGAAATGACCATTACTTTCACACTGTTTGCAATTATTCCTTTTATACGATGGAACAGCTGTTGTATTTATATCGTATTTTATGCTTCTGGCGCTGACTTCTAAGGTCCTAACTATTCGATCTGGTGGATCAACGCCCTAGGGTGAAGCCTAGGTTGCCCGGAACGTAGAAATGACCATAGCTTTTACACTCGAAGCAATTATTCGTTTTATACAATGGAAAAACCGTTCTATTTATTTTGTATTTTATGCTTCGGGCGTTGACTTCTAAGGCCCTAACTATTCAATCTGTTGGAGCAAAGCCCTAGGGTGAAGCCTAGGTTGCTCGGAAAGTAGAAATGACCATAAGTTTCATACTGGTTGCAATTATTAGTTTTATACGATAGAAAAACTGTTGTATTTATATTGTATTTTATGCTTCTGGCGTTGACTTCTGAGGGCCTAATTATTCGATCTGGTGGAGCAATGCCTCAGAGTTAAGTCTAGGATGCCCGTAACGCCGAAATGATCGTTACTTTCACGCTTGTTGCAAATATTCCTGTTATGCGATGAAAAGACTGTTGTATTTTTATTGTATTTTATGCTTCAGGCGTGGACTTCTGAGGCCGTAGCTATTCGATGTGGTAGAAGAACGCCATACAGTGAAGCCTAGGTTGCCCGGAACGTAGAAATGGCCACTACATTCACACTGTTTGCAATTATTCATTTAATACGATGGAAATGCTGTTGTATTTATATCGTATTTTATGCTTCGGGCGTTGACTTCATAGGCCCTAACATTTCGATCTGGTGGAGCAACGCCCGACAGTGAAGCCTAGGTTGCCCGGAACGTAGATATGACCATAACCTTCACACAGGTTGCAATTATTCGTTTTATACGGTGTAAAGGCTGTTGTATTTATTTTGTATTTTATTCTTCTGGTGTTGACTTCTCAGGACCTAACTATTCGATCTGGTGGAACAACGCCGTAGAGTGAAGCCTAGGTTGCCCGAACGTAGAAATGACCATTACTTTCAAACTGTTTGCAATTATTCCTTCTATACGATGGAAAAGCTGTTGTCTTTATATCGTATTTTATGCTTCTGGCGTTGACTTCTAAGGACCAAACTATTCGATTTGGTGGAGCAACGCCCTAGAGTGAAGCCTAGGTTGCTCGGAATGAGGAAATGACCATAACTTTCACACTGATTGCAATTATTCTTTTTATACGATGGAAAAACTGTTGCATCTTCATCGTATTTTATGCTTCTGGCGTTGACTTCGTAGGCGCTAACTATTCGATCTGGTGGAGCAATGCCTCAGAGTTAAGTCTAGGATGCCCGAAACGCTGAAATGATCATTACTTTCACGCTTGTTGCAATTATTCCTGTTATACGATGAAAAGACCGTTGTATTTATATTGTATTTAAGCTTCTGGCGTTGACTTCTGAGGCCCTTGCTATTCGATGTGGTGGAAGAACGCCATAGAGTGAAACCTAGGTAGCCCGGCTCGTAGAAATGACCATAACTTTCACACTGGTTGCTATCATTCGTTTTATATGATTGAAAAACTGTTGTATTTATATTGTATTTCATGCTTCTGGCGTTCACTTCTTAGGCCCTAACTATTCGATCTGGTGGAACAACGGCCTAGGGTGAAGTCTAGGTTGCCCGGAACGTAGAAATGACCATAACTTTTATACTGGTAGCAATTATTCGTTTTATACAATGGAAAAACTGTTCTATTTATTTTGTATTTAATGCTTCGGGCGTTGACTTCTAAGGCCCTAACTGTTTGATCTGGTGGAGCAACGCCCTAGAGTGAATCCTAGGTTGCCTGGAACATAGAAATGACCATCCCTTTCACACGGGTTGCAATTATTCCTGTTATAGGATGGAAAGACTGTTATATTTATATTGTATTTTATGCTTCGGGCGTTGACTTCTAAGGCCCTAACTATTCAATCTGTTGGAGCAACGCCCTAGGGTGAAGCCTAGGTTGCTCGGAAAGGAGAAATGACCATAAGTTTCATACTGGTTGCAATTATTCGTTTTATACGATGGAAAAACTGTTGTATTTATATTGTATTTTATGCTTCGGGCGTTGACTTCTTAGGCCCTAACTGTTCGATCTGGTGGACCAACGCCCTAGAGTGAAGCCTAGGTTATCCGGAACGTAGAAATGACCAGTACATTCACACTGGTTTCAGTTATTCCTGTAAAACGATGGAAAAACTGTTGCATCTTTATTGTATTTTATGCTTCTGGCGTTGACTTCTAAGGCCCTAACTATTCGATCTGGTGGAGCAACGCCCTAGGGTGAAGCCTAGGTTGGCCGGAATTTAGAAATATCCATAACTTTCACACTGGTTGCAATTATTCGTTTTATACGATTGAAAAGCTGTTGTATTTATATTGTATTTTATGCTTCGGGCGTTGACTTCTAAGGCCCTACCTATTCGATCTGGTAGAGCAACGCCCTAGGGTGAAGCCTAGGTTGCCCGGAACGTAGAAATGACCATAACTTTTACACTGGCAGCAATTATTCGTTTTATACAATGGAAAAAACGTTCTATTTATTTTGTATTTTATGCTTCGGGCGTTGACTTCTAATGCCCTATCTGTTTGATCTGGTGGAGCATCGCCGTAGAGTGAAGCCTAGGTTGCCCGGAACGTAGAAATGACCATAACTTTCACACTGGTTGCTATTATTCGTTTTATACGATGGAAAAACTGTTATATTTATATTGTATTTAAGCTTCTGGCGTTGACTTCTGAGGCCGTTGCTATTCGATGTGGTGGAAGAACGCCATAGAGTGAAGCCTAGGTAGCCTGGATCGTAGAAATGTCCATATCTTTCACACTGTTTGCAATTTTTCGTTTTGTACGATGGAAAATCTGTTTTATTTATTTTGTATTTTATGCTTCGGGCGTTGACTTCTAAGGCCCTAACTATTCGATCTGGTGGAACAACGGCCTAGGGTGAAGCCTAGGTTGCCCGGAACGTAGAAATGACCACTACTTTCACACTGTTTGCAATTATTCATTTAATACGATGGAAAATCTGTTTTATTTATTTTGTATTTTATGCTTCGGGCGTTGACTTCTTAGGCCCTAACTATTCAATCTGTTGGAGCAAAGCCCTAGGGTGAAGCCTAGGTTGCTCGGAAAGGAGAAATGACCATAAGTTTCATACTGGTTGCAATTATTCGTTTTATACGATGGAAAAACTGTTGTATTTATATTGTATTTTATGCTTCTGGCGTTGACTACTTAGGAACTAACTTTTCGATCTTGTGGAACAACGCCCTAGAGTGAAGCCTAGGTTGCCTGGAACGTAGAAATGATCATTACTTTCACGCTTGTTGCAATTATTCCTGTTATGCGATGAAAAGACTGTTGTATTTTTATTGTATTTAATGCTTCAGGCGTGGACTTCTGAGGCCGTAGCTATTCGATGTGGTGGAAGAACGCCATACAGTGAAGCCTAGGTTGCCCGGAACGTAGAAATGACCACTACTTTCACACTGTTTGCAATTATTCATTTAATACGATGGAAAATCTGTTTTATTTATTTTGTATTTTATGCTTCGGGCGTTGACTTCTAAGGCCCTAACTATTCGATCTGGTGGAGCAACTCCCTAGAGTGAAGCCTAGGTTGCCTGAAACGTAGAAATGATCATTACTTTCACGCTTGTTGCAATTATTCCTATTATGCGATGAAAAGACTGTTGTATTTTTATTGTATTTTATGCTTCAGGCGGGGACTTCTGAGGCCGTAGCTATTCGATGTGGCGGAAGAACGCCATACAGTGAAGCCTAGGTTGCCCGGAGCGTAGAAATGACCACTACTTTCACACTGTTTGCAATTATTCATTTAATACGATGGAAATGCTGTTGTATTTATAACGTATTTTATGCTTCGGGCGTTGACTTCTTAGGCCCTAACATTTCGATCTTGTGGAGCAACGCCCGACAGTGAAGCCTAGGTTGCCCGGAACGTAGATATGACCATAACCTTCACACAGGTTGCAATTAATCGTTTGATACGGTGTAAAGGCTGCTGTATTTATTTTGTATTTTTTCTTCTGGTGTTGACTTCTTAGGACCTATCTATTCGATCTGGTGGAGCAACGCCCTAGAGTGAAGCCTAGGTTGCTCGGAATGTAGAAGTGACCATAACTTTCACACTGATTGCAATTATTCGTTTTATACGATTGAAAAAAGGTTGCATCTTCATCGTATTTTATGCTTCTGGCGTTGACTTCTTAGGCCGTAACTATTCGATCTGGTGGAGCAACGCCCTGGAGTGAAACCTGGGTTGCCCG
Source organism: Calliopsis andreniformis (assembly GCF_051401765.1). Taxonomy (NCBI): domain Eukaryota; kingdom Metazoa; phylum Arthropoda; class Insecta; order Hymenoptera; family Andrenidae; genus Calliopsis; species Calliopsis andreniformis. The sequence continues at coordinate 18,324,752 of NC_135072.1, forward strand.
GAACGTAGAAATGACCACTACTATCACACTGGTTGCTAATTATTCCTGCTATACGATGGAAAAGCTGTTTTATTTTTATTGCATTTTATGCTTCTGGCGTTCACTTCTTAGGCCCTAACTATTCGATCTGGTGGGACACCGGCCTAGGGTGAAGCCTAGGTTGCCCGGAACGTAGAAATGACCATAACTTTCACACTGGTTGCAATTATTTGTTTTATACGATGGAAAAGCTGTTGTATTTATATCGTATTTTATGCTTCTGGCGTTGACTTCTAAGGACCTAGCTATTCGGTCTGGTGGAGCAACGCCCTAGAGTGAAGCCTAGGTTGCTCGGAATGTAGAAATGACCATAACGTTCACACTGGTTGCAATTATTCGTTTTATACGATGGAAAAACTGTTGCATCTTTATCGTATTTTGTGCTTCTGGCGTTGACTTCTTAGGCCGTAACTATTCGATCTGGTGGAGCACCGCCCTGGCGTGAAGCCTAGGTTGCCCCGAACGTAGAAATGACCACTACTATCACACTGGTTGCAAATTACTCATGCTATACGATGGAAAAACTGTTGTGTTTTTATTGCATTTTATGCTTCGGGCATTGACTTCTAAGGTCCTAACTATTCATTCTGTTGGAGCAACGCCCTAGGGTGAAGCCTAGGTTGCCCGGAATGTAGAAATGACCATAACTTTCACACTGGTTGCTATTATTCGTTTTATACGATGGAAAAACTGTTATATTTATATTGTATTTAAGCTTCTGGCGTTGACTTCTGAGGCCGTTGCTATTCGATGTGGTGGAAGAACGCCATAGAGTGAAGCCTAGGTAGCCTGGATCGTAGAAATGTCCATATCTTTCACACTGTTTGCAATTTTTCGTTTTGTACGATGGAAAATCTGTTTTATTTATTTTGTATTTTATGCTTCGGGCGTTGACTTCTAAGGCCCTAACTATTCGATCTGGTGGAACAACGGCCTAGGGTGAAGCCTAGGTTGCCCGGAACGTAGAAATGACCACTACTTTCACACTGTTTGCAATTATTCATTTAATACGATGGAAAATCTGTTTTATTTATTTTGTATTTTATGCTTCGGGCGTTGACTTCTTAGGCCCTAACTATTCAATCTGTTGGAGCAAAGCCCTAGGGTGAAGCCTAGGTTGCTCGGAAAGGAGAAATGACCATAAGTTTCATACTGGTTGCAATTATTCGTTTTATACGATGGAAAAACTGTTGTATTTATATTGTATTTTATGCTTCTGGCGTTGACTACTTAGGAACTAACTTTTCGATCTTGTGGAACAACGCCCTAGAGTGAAGCCTAGGTTGCCTGGAACGTAGAAATGATCATTACTTTCACGCTTGTTGCAATTATTCCTGTTATGCGATGAAAAGACTGTTGTATTTTTATTGTATTTAATGCTTCAGGCGTGGACTTCTGAGGCCGTAGCTATTCGATGTGGTGGAAGAACGCCATACAGTGAAGCCTAGGTTGCCCGGAACGTAGAAATGACCACTACTTTCACACTGTTTGCAATTATTCATTTAATACGATGGAAAATCTGTTTTATTTATTTTGTATTTTATGCTTCGGGCGTTGACTTCTAAGGCCCTAACTATTCGATCTGGTGGAGCAACTCCCTAGAGTGAAGCCTAGGTTGCCTGAAACGTAGAAATGATCATTACTTTCACGCTTGTTGCAATTATTCCTATTATGCGATGAAAAGACTGTTGTATTTTTATTGTATTTTATGCTTCAGGCGGGGACTTCTGAGGCCGTAGCTATTCGATGTGGCGGAAGAACGCCATACAGTGAAGCCTAGGTTGCCCGGAGCGTAGAAATGACCACTACTTTCACACTGTTTGCAATTATTCATTTAATACGATGGAAATGCTGTTGTATTTATAACGTATTTTATGCTTCGGGCGTTGACTTCTTAGGCCCTAACATTTCGATCTTGTGGAGCAACGCCCGACAGTGAAGCCTAGGTTGCCCGGAACGTAGATATGACCATAACCTTCACACAGGTTGCAATTAATCGTTTGATACGGTGTAAAGGCTGCTGTATTTATTTTGTATTTTTTCTTCTGGTGTTGACTTCTTAGGACCTATCTATTCGATCTGGTGGAGCAACGCCCTAGAGTGAAGCCTAGGTTGCTCGGAATGTAGAAGTGACCATAACTTTCACACTGATTGCAATTATTCGTTTTATACGATTGAAAAAAGGTTGCATCTTCATCGTATTTTATGCTTCTGGCGTTGACTTCTTAGGCCGTAACTATTCGATCTGGTGGAGCAACGCCCTGGAGTGAAACCTGGGTTGCCCGGAACGTAGAAATGACCACTACTATCACACTGGTTGCTAATTATTCCTGCTATACGATGGAAAAGCTGTTTTATTTTTATTGCATTTTATGCTTCTGGCGTTCACTTCTTAGGCCCTAACTATTCGATCTGGTGGGACACCGGCCTAGGGTGAAGCCTAGGTTGCCCGGAACGTAGAAATGACCATAACTTTCACACTGGTTGCAATTATTTGTTTTATACGATGGAAAAGCTGTTGTATTTATATCGTATTTTATGCTTCTGGCGTTGACTTCTAAGGACCTAGCTATTCGGTCTGGTGGAGCAACGCCCTAGAGTGAAGCCTAGGTTGCTCGGAATGTAGAAATGACCATAACGTTCACACTGGTTGCAATTATTCGTTTTATACGATGGAAAAACTGTTGCATCTTTATCGTATTTTGTGCTTCTGGCGTTGACTTCTTAGGCCGTAACTATTCGATCTGGTGGAGCACCGCCCTGGCGTGAAGCCTAGGTTGCCCCGAACGTAGAAATGACCACTACTATCACACTGGTTGCAAATTACTCATGCTATACGATGGAAAAACTGTTGTGTTTTTATTGCATTTTATGCTTCGGGCATTGACTTCTAAGGTCCTAACTATTCATTCTGTTGGAGCAACGCCCTAGGGTGAAGCCTAGGTTGCCCGGAATGTAGAAATGACCATAACTTTCACACTGTTTGCAGTTATTCCATTTATACGATGGAAAAGCTGTTGTATTTATATCGTATTTTATGGTTCTGGCGTTGACGTCTTAGGCCCTAATTATTCGATCTGGTGGAACAACGCCGTAGAGTGAAGCCTAGGTTGCCCGAACGTAGAAATGACCATTACTTTCACACTGTTTGATATTATTCGTTTTATACAATGGAAAAACTGTTATATTTATATTGTATTTTATGCTTCTGGCGTTGACTTCTTCGGCCCTAACTATTCGATTTGGGTGGAGCAACGCCCTACAGTGAAGCCTTGGTTGCCCGGAACGTAGAAATGACCATTACTTTCACACTGTTTGCAATTATTCGTTTTATACGATGGAAAACCTGTTGTATTTTTATTGCATTTTATGCGTCTGGCGTTCACTTCTTAGGCCCTAACTATTGGATCTGGTGGAACAACGCCCTAGGGTCAAGCCTAGGTTGCCCGGAACGTAGAAATGACCATAGCTTTTACACTCGTAGCAATTATTCGTTTTATACAATGGAAAAACCGTTCTAATTATTTTGTATTTTATGCTTCGGGCGTTGTCTTCTAAGGCCCTAACTATTCAATCTGTTGGAGCAAAGCCCTAGGGTGAAGCCTAGGTTGCTCGGAAAGGAGAAATGACCATAAGTTTCATACTGGTTGCAATTATTCGTTTTATACGATGGAAAAACTGTTGTATTTATATTGTATTTTATGCTTCTGGCGTTGACTTCTCAGGCCCTAATTATTCGATCTGGTGGAACAACGCCGTAGAGTGAAGCCTAGGTTGCCCGAACGTAGAAATGACCATTACTTTCACACTGTTTGCTATTATTCGTTTTATACGATGGAAAAACTGTTATATTTATATTGTATTTTATGCTTCTGGCGTTGACTACTTAGGCCCTAACTATTCGATCTTGTGGAACAACGCCCTAGAGTGAAGCCTAGGTTGCCTCTAACGTAGAAATGGCCATCACTTTCACACGGGTTGCAATTATTCGTGTTATAGAATGTTAAGACTGTTGTATTTTTATAGTATTTTATACTTCAGGCGTTGACTTCTGAGGCCGTAGCTATTCGATGTGGTGGAAGAACGCCATACACTGAAGCCTAGGTTGCCCGGAACGTAGAAATGACCATAAGTTTCATACTGGTTGCAATTATTCGGTTTATACGATGGAAAAACTGTTGTATTTATATTGTATTTTATGCTTCTGGCGTTCACTTCCTAGGCCCTAACTATTCGATCTGGTGGAACAACGCCCTAGGGTGAAGCCTAGGTCGCCCGGAACGTAGAACTGACCATAGCTTTTACACTGGTAGCAATTATTCGTTTTATACAATGGAAAAACCGTTCTATTTATTTTGTATTTTATGCTTCGGGCGTTGACTTCTAAGGCCCTAACTATTCAATCTGTTGGAGCAAAGCCCTAGGGTGAAGCCTAGGTTGCCCGGAACGTAGAAATGACCATTACTTTCACACTGTTTGCAATTATTCCTTTTATACGATGGAAAAGCTGTTGTATTTATATCGTATTTTATGCTTCTGGCGTTGTCTTCTTAGGCCCTAACTATTCGATCTGGTGGAACAACGCCGTAGAGTGAAGCCTAGGTTGCCAGGAACGTAGAAATGACCATAACTTTCACACTGATTGCAATGATTTGTTATATACGATGGAAAAGCAGTTGTATTTATATCGTATTTTATGCTTCTGGCGTTGACTTCTAAGGACCTAACTATTCGATCTGGTGGAGCAACGCCCTAGAGTGAAGCCTAGGTTGCTCGGAATGTAGAAATGACCATAACTTTCACACTGATTGCAATTCTTTGTTATATACGATGGAAAAGCTGTTGTATTTATATCGTATTTTATGCTTCTGGCGTTGACTTCTTAGGCCCTAACTATTCCATCTGGTGGAACATCGCCCTAGAGTAAAGCCCAGGTTGCGCGGAACGTAGAAATGACCATAACTTTCACACTGGTAGCAATTATTCGTTTTATACATTGGAAAAACTGTTCTATTTATATTGTATTTTATGCTTCTGGCGTTGACTACTTAGGCCCTAACTATTCGATCTTGTGGAACAACGCCCTAGAGTGAAGCCTAGGTTGCCCGGAACTTAGAAATGACCATTACTTTCACACTGTTTGCAATTATTCCTTTTATACGATGGAACAGCTGTTGTATTTATATCGTATTTTATGCTTCTGGCGTTGACTTCTAAGGTCCTAACTATTCGATCTGGTGGAGCAACGCCCTAGATTGAAGCCTAGGTTGCTCGGAATGTAGAAATGACCATAAGTTGCATATTGGTTGCAATTATTCGTTTTATACGATGGAAAAACTGTTGCATCTTTATCGTATTTTATGCTTCTGGCGTTGACTTCTTAGGCCGTAACTATCCGATCTGGTGGAGCAACGCCCTGGAGTTAAACCTGGGTTCCCGGAACGTAGAAATGACCACTACTATCACACTGGTTGCAAATTATTCCTGCTATACGATGGAAAAACTGTTGTATTTTTATTGCATTTTATGCTTCTGGCGTTCGCTTCTTAGGCCCTAACTATTCGATTTGGTGGAACAACGGCCTAGAGTGAAGCCTAGGTTGCCCGGAACGTAGAAATGACCATTACTTTCACACTGTTTGCAATTATTCCTTTTATACGATGGAAAAGCTGTTGTATTTATATCGTATTTTATGCTTCTGGCGTTGTCTTCTTAGGCCCTAACTATTCGATCTGGTGGAACAACGCCGTAGAGTGAAGCCTAGGTTGCCCGGAACGTAGAAATGACCATAACTTTCACACTGATTGCAATTATTTGTTATATACGATGGAAAAGCTGTTGTATTTATATTGTATTTTATGCTTCTGGCGTTGACTTCTAAGGACCTAACTATTCGATCTTGTGGAACAACGCCCTAGAGTGAAGCCTAGGTTGCCCGGAACTTAGAAATGACCATAACTTTCACACTGGTAGCAATTATTCGTTTTATACATTGGAAAAACTGTTCTATTTATATTGTATTTTATGCTTCTGGCGTTGACTACTTAGGCCCTAACTATTCGATCTTGTGGAACAACGCCCTAGAGTGAAGCCTAGGTTGCCCGGAACTTAGAAATGACCATTACTTTCACACTGTTTGCAATTATTCCTTTTATACGATGGAACAGCTGTTGTATTTATATCGTATTTTATGCCTCTGGCGTTGACTTCTAAGGTCCTAACTATTCGATCTGGTGGAGCAACGCCCTAGATTGAAGCCTAGGTTGCTCGGAATGTAGAAATGACCATACGTTGCATACTGGTTACAATTATTCGTTTTATACGATGGAAAAACTGTTGCATCTTTATCGTATTTTATGCTTCTGGCGTTGACTTCTTAGGCCGTAACTATCCGATCTGGTGGTGCAACGCCCTGGAGTTAAAACTGGGTTGCCCGGAACGTAGAAATGACCACTACTTTCACACTGTTTGCAATTATTCATTTAATACGATGGAAATGCTGTTGTATTTATATCGTATTTTATGCTTCGGGCGTAGACTTCTTAGGCCCTAACATTTCGATCTGGTGGAGCAACGCCCGACAGTGAAGCCTAGGTTGCCCGGAACGTAGATATGACCATAACCTTCACACAGGTTGCAATTATTCGTTTTATACGGTGTAAAGGCTGCTGTATTTATTTTGTATTTTATTCTTCTGGTGTTGACTTCTTAGGCCCTAACTATTCGATCTGGTGGAACAACGCCGTAGAGTGAAGCCTAGGTTGCCCGGAACGCAGAAATGACCATTACTTTCACACTGTTTGCAATTATTCCTTTCATACGATGGAAAAGCTGTTGTATTTATATCGTATTTTATGCCTCTGGCGTTGACTTCTTAGGCCCTAACTATTCGATCTGGTGGAACAACGCCGTAGAGTGAAGCCTAGGTTGCCCGGAACGTAGAAATGACCATTACTTTCACACTGTTTGCAATTATTCCTTTCATACGATGGAAAAGCTGTTGTATTTATATCGTATTTTATGCCTCTGGCGTTCACTTCTTAGGCCCTAACTATTGGATCTGGTGGAACAACGCCCTAGGGTCAAGCCTAGGTTGCCCGGAACGTAGAAATGACCATAGCTTTTACACTCGTAGCAATTATTCGTTTTATACAATGGAAAAACCGTTCTAATTATTTTGTATTTTATGCTTCGGGCGTTGACTTCTAAGGCCCTAACTATTCAATCTGTTGGAGCAAAGCCCTAGGGTGAAGCCTAGGTTGCTCGGAAAGGAGAAATGACCATAAGTTTCATACTGGTTGCAATTATTCGTTTTATACGATGGAAAAACTGATCTATTTATATTGTATTTTATGCTTCTGGCGTTGACTTCTCAGGCCCTAATTATTCGATCTGGTGGAACAACGCCGTAGAGTGAAGCCTAGGTTGCCCGAACGTAGGAATGACCATTACTTTCACACTGTTTGCTATTATTCGTTTTATACGATGGAAAAACTGTTATATTTATATTGTATTTTATGCATCTGGCGTTGACTTCTTAGGCCCTAACTATTCGATCTTGTGGAACAACGCCCTAGAGTGACGCCTAGGTTGCCTCTAACGTAGAAATGACCATCACTTTCACACGGGTTGCAATTATTCGTGTTATAGAATGTTAAGACTGTTGTATTTTTATAGTATTTTATACTTCAGGCGTTGACTTCTGAGGCCGTAGCTATTCGATGTGGTGGAAGAACGCCATACACTGAAGCCTAGGTTGCCCGGAACGTAGAAATGACCATAAGTTTCATACTGGTTGCAATTATTCGGTTTATACGATGGAAAAACTGTTGTATTTATATTGTATTTTATGCTCCTGGCGTTCACTTCTTAGGCCCTAACTATTCGATCTGGTGGAACAACGCCCTAGGGTGAAGCCTAGGTCGCTCGGAACGTAGAAATGACCATAGCTTTTACACTGGTATCAATTATTCGTTTTATACAATGGAAAAACCGTTCTATTTATTTTGTATTTTATGCGTCGGGCGTTGACTTCTAAGGCCCTAACTATTCAATCTGTTGGAGCAAAGCCCTAGGGTGAAGCCTAGGTTGCCCGGAACGTAGAAATGACCATTACTTTCACACTGTTTGCAATTATTCCTTTTATACGATGGAAAAGCTGTTGTATTTATATCGTATTTTATGCTTCTGGCGTTGTCTTCTTAGGCCCTAACTATTCGATCTGGTGGAACAACGCCGTAGAGTGAAGCCTAGGTTGCCCGGAACGTAGAAATGACCATAACTTTCACACTGATTGCAATTATTTGTTATATACGATGGAAAAGCTGTTGTATTTATATCGTATTTTATGCTTCTGGCGTTGACTTCTAAGGACCTAACTATTCGATCTGGTGGAGCAACGCCCTAGAGTGAAGCCTAGGTTGCTCGGAATGTAGAAATGACCATAACTTTCACACTGATTGCAATTCTTTGTTATATACGATGGAAAAGCTGTTGTATTTATATCGTATATTATGCTTCTGGCGTTGACTTCTTAGGCCCTAACTATTCCACCTGGTGGAACATCGCCCTAGAGTAAAGCCCAGGTTGCGCGGAACGTAGAAATGACCATAACGTTCACACTGGTAGCAATTATTCGTTTTATACATTGGAAAAACTGTTCTATTTATATTGTATTTTATGCTTCTGGCGTTGACTACTTAGGCCCTAACTATTCGATCTTGTGGAACGACGCCCGAGAGTGAAGCCTAGGTTGCCCGGAACTTAGAAATGACCGTTACTTTCACACTGTTTGCAATTATTCCTTTTATACGATGGAACAGCTGTTGTATTTATATCGTATTTTATGCTTCTGGCGTTGACTTCTAAGGTCCTAACTATTCGATCTGGTAGAGCAACGCCCTAGATTGAAGCCTAGGTTGCTCGGAATGTAGAAATGACCATAAGTTGCATACTGGTTGCAATTATTCGTTTTATACGATGGAAAAACTGTTGCATCTTTATCGTATTTTATGCTTCTGGCGTTGACTTCTTAGGCCGTAACTATCCGATCTGGTGGAGCAGCGCCCTGGAGTTAAACCTGGGTTGCCCGGAACGTAGAAATGACCACTACTATCACACTGGTTGCAAATTATTCCTGCTATACGATGGAAAAACTGTTGTATTTTTATTGCATTTTATGCTTCTGGCGTTCACTTCTTAGGCCCTAACTATTCGATTTGGTGGAACAACGGCCTAGGGTGAAGCCTAGGTTGCCCGGAACGTAGAAATGACCATTACTTTCACACTGTTTGCAATTATTCCTTTTATACGATGGAACAGCTGTTGTATTTATATCGTATTTTATGCTTCTGGCGCTGACTTCTAAGGTCCTAACTATTCGATCTGGTGGAGCAACGCCCTAGAGTGAAGCCTAGGTTGCTCGGAATGTAGAAATGTCCATAAGTTGCATACTGGTTGCAATTATTCGTTTTATACGATGGAAAAACTGTTGCATCTATATCGTATTTTATGCTTCTGGCGTTGACTTCTTAGGCCGTAACTATCCGATCTGGTGGTGCAACGCCCTGGAGTTAAACCTGGGTTGCCCGGAACGTAGAAATGACCACTACTTTCACACTGTTTGCAATTATTCATTTATTACGATGGAAATGCTGTTGTATTTATATCGTATTTTATGCTTCGGGCGTAGACTTCTTAGGCCCTAACATTTCGATCTGGTGGAGAAACGCCCGACAGTGAAGCCTAGGTTGCCCGGAACGTAGATATGACCATAACCTTCACACAGGTTACAATTATTCGTTTTATACGGTGTAAAGGCTGTTGTATTTATTTTGTATTTTATTCTTCTGGTGTTGACTTCTTAGGCCCTAACTATTCGATCTGGTGGAACAACGCCGTAGAGTGAAGGCTAGGTTGCCCGGAACGTAGAAATGACCATTACTTTCACACTGTTTGCAATTATTCCTTTCATACGATGGAAAAGCTGTTGTATTTATATCGTATTTTATGCTTCTGGCGTTGACTTCTTAGGCCCTAACTATTCAAACTGTTGGAGCAAAGCCCTAGGGTGAAGCCTAGGTTGCTCGGAAAGGAGAAATGACCATAAGTTTCATACTGGTTGCAATTATTCGTTTTATACGATGGAAAAACTGTTGTATTTATATTGTATTTTATGCTTCTGGCGTTGACTACTTAGGAACTAACTTTTCGATCTTGTGGAACAACGCCCTAGAGTGAAGCCTAGGTTGCCTGGAACGTAGAAATGATCATTACTTTCACGCTTGTTGCAATTATTCCTGTTATGCGATGAAAAGACTGTTGTATTTTTATTGTATTTAATGCTTCAGGCGTGGACTTCTGAGGCCGTAGCTATTCGATGTGGTGGAAGAACGCCATACAGTGAAGCCTAGGTTGCCCGGAACGTAGAAATGACCACTACTTTCACACTGTTTGCAATTATTCATTTAATACGATGGAAAATCTGTTTTATTTATTTTGTATTTTATGCTTCGGGCGTTGACTTCTAAGGCCCTAACTATTCGATCTGGTGGAGCAACTCCCTAGAGTGAAGCCTAGGTTGCCTGAAACGTAGAAATGATCATTACTTTCACGCTTGTTGCAATTATTCCTATTATGCGATGAAAAGACTGTTGTATTTTTATTGTATTTTATGCTTCAGGCGGGGACTTCTGAGGCCGTAGCTATTCGATGTGGTGGAAGAGCGCCATACAGTGAAGCCTAGGTTGCCTGGAGCGTAGAAATGACCACTACTTTCACACTGTTTGCAATTATTCATTTAATACGATGGAAATGCTGTTGTATTTATAACGTATTTTATGCTTCGGGCGTAGACTTCTTAGGCCCTAACATTTCGATCTGGTGGAGCAACGCCCGACAGTGAAGCCTAGGTTGCCCGGAACGTAGATATGACCATAACCTTCACACAGGTTGCAATTATTCGTTTTATACGGTGTAAAGGCTGCTGTATTTATTTTGTATTTTATTCTTCTGGTGTTGACTTCTTAGGCCCTAACTATTCGATCTGGTGGAACAACGCCGTAGAGTGAAGCCTAGGTTGCCCGGAACGCAGAAATGACCATTACTTTCACACTGTTTGCAATTATTCCTTTCATACGATGGAAAAGCTGTTGTATTTATATCGTATTTTATGCCTCTGGCGTTGACTTCTTAGGCCCTAACTATTCGATCTGGTGGAACAACGCCGCAGAGTGAAGCCTAGGTTGCCCGGAACGTAGAAATGACCATTACTTTCACACTGTTTGCAATTATTCCTTTCATACGATGGAAAAGCTGTTGTATTTATATCGTATTTTATGCCTCTGGCGTTCACTTCTTAGGCCCTAACTATTGGATCTGGTGGAACAACGCCCTAGGGTCAAGCCTAGGTTGCCCGGAACGTAGAAATGACCATAGCTTTTACACTCGTAGCAATTATTCGTTTTATACAATGGAAAAACCGTTCTAATTATTTTGTATTTTATGCTTCGGGCGTTGACTTCTAAGGCCCTAACTATTCAATCTGTTGGAGCAAAGCCCTAGGGTGAAGCCTAGGTTGCTCGGAAAGGAGAAATGACCATAAGTTTCATACTGGTTGCAATTATTCGTTTTATACGATGGAAAAACTGATCTATTTATATTGTATTTTATGCTTCTGGCGTTGACTTCTCAGGCCCTAATTATTCGATCTGGTGGAACAACGCCGTAGAGTGAAGCCTAGGTTGCCCGAACGTAGAAATGACCATTACTTTCACACTGTTTGCTATTATTCGTTTTATACGATGGAAAAACTGTTATATTTATATTGTATTTTATGCTTCTGGCGTTGACTTCTTAGGCCCTAACTATTCGATCTTGTGGAACAACGCCCTAGAGTGACGCCTAGGTTGCCTCTAACGTAGAAATGACCATCACTTTCACACGGGTTGCAATTATTCGTGTTATAGAATGTTAAGACTGTTGTATTTTTATAGTATTTTATACTTCAGGCGTTGACTTCTGAGGCCGTAGCTATTCGAAGTGGTGGAAGAACGCCATACACTGAAGCCTAGGTTGCCCGGAACGTAGAAATGACCATAAGTTTCATACTGGTTGCAATTATTCGGTTTATACGATGGAAAAACTGTTGTATTTATATTGTATTTTATGCTCCTGGCGTTCACTTCTTAGGCCCTAACTATTCGATCTGGTGGAACAACGCCCTAGGGTGAAGCCTAGGTCGCTCGGAACGTAGAAATGACCATAGCTTTTACACTGGTATCAATTATTCGTTTTATACAATGGAAAAACCGTTCTATTTATTTTGTATTTTATGCTTCGGGCGTTGACTTCTAAGGCCCTAACTATTCAATCTGTTGGAGCAAAGCCCTAGGGTGAAGCCTAGGTTGCCCGGAACGTAGAAATGACCATTACTTTCACACTGTTTGCAATTATTCCTTTTATACGATGGAAAAGCTGTTGTATTTATATCGTATTTTATGCTTCTGGCGTTGTCTTCTTAGGCCCTAACTATTCGATCTGGTGGAACAACGCCGTAGAGTGAAGCCTAGGTTGCCCGGAACGTAGAAATGACCATAACTTTCACACTGATTGCAATTATTTGTTATATACGATGGAAAAGCTGTTGTATTTATATCGTATTTTATGCTTCTGGCGTTGACTTCTAAGGACCTAACTATTCGATCTGGTGGAGCAACGCCCTAGAGTGAAGCCTAGGTTGCTCGGAATGTAGAAATGACCATAACTTTCACACTGATTGCAATTCTTTGTTATATACGATGGAAAAGCTGTTGTATTTATATCGTATATTATGCTTCTGGCGTTGACTTCTTAGGCCCTAACTATTCCATCTGGTGGAACATCGCCCTAGAGTAAAGCCCAGGTTGCGCGGAACGTAGAAATGACCATAACGTTCACACTGGTAGCAATTATTCGTTTTATACATTGGAAAAACTGTTCTATTTATATTGTATTTTATGCTTCTGGCGTTGACTACTTAGGCCCTAACTATTCGATCTTGTGGAACGACGCCCGAGAGTGAAGCCTAGGTTGCCCGGAACTTAGAAATGACCGTTACTTTCACACTGTTTGCAATTATTCCTTTTATACGATGGAACAGCTGTTGTATTTATATCGTATTTTATGCTTCTGGCGTTGACTTCTAAGGTCCTAACTATTCGATCTGGTGGAGCGACGCCCTAGATTGAAGCCTAGGTTGCTCGGAATGTAGAAATGACCATAAGTTGCATACTGGTTGCAATTATTCGTTTTATACGATGGAAAAACTGTTGCATCTTTATCGTATTTTATGCTTCTGGCGTTGACTTCTTAGGCCGTAACTATCCGATCTGGTGGAGCAACGCCCTGGAGTTAAACCTGGGTTGCCCGGAACGTAGAAATGACCACTACTATCACACTGGTTGCAAATTATTCCTGCTATACGATGGAAAAACTGTTGTATTTTTATTGCATTTTATGCGTCTGGCGTTCACTTCTTAGGCCCTAACTATTCGATCTGGTGGAACAACGCCCTAGGGTGAAGCCTAGGTTGCCCGGAACGTAGAAATGACCATACCTTTTACACTCGTAGCAATTATTCGTTTTATACAATGGAAAAACCGTTCTATTTATTTTGTATTTTATGCTTAGGGCGTTGACTTCTAAGGCCCTAACTATTCAATCTGTTGGAGCAAAGCCCTAGGGTGAAGCCTAGGTTGTTCGGAAAGTAGAAATGACCATAAGTTTCATACTGGTTGCAATTATTCGTTTTATACGATAGAAAAACTGTTGTATTTATATTGTATTTTATGCTTCTGGCGTTGACTTCTCAGGCCCTAATTATTCGATCTGTTGGAGCAATGCCTCAGAGTTAAGTCTAGGTTGCCCGTAACGCCGAAATGATCATTACTTTCACGCTTGTTGCAATTATTCCTGTTATGCGATGAAAAGACTGTTGTATTTTTATTGTATTTTATGCTTCAGGCGTGGACTTCTGAGGCCGTAGCTATTCGATGTGGTGGAAGAACGCCATACAGTCAAGCCTAGGTTGCCCGGATCGTAGAAATGACCACTACTTTCACACTGTTTGCAATTATTCATTTAATACGATGGAAATGCTGTTGTATTTATATCGTATTTTATGCTTCGGGCGTTGACTTCTTAGGCCCTAACATTTCGATCTGGTGGAGCAACTCCCGACAGTGAAGCCTAGGTTGCCCGGAACGTAGATATGACCATAACCTTCACACAGGTTGCAATTATTCGTTTTATACGGTGTAAAGGCTGTTGTATTTATTTTGTATTTTATTCTTCTGGTGTTTACTTCTTAGGACCTAACTATTCGATCTGGTGGAACAACGCCGTAGAGTGAAGCCTAGGTTGCCCGAACGTAGAAATGACCATTACTTTCACACTGTTTGCAATTATTCCTATTATACGATGGAAAAGCTGTTGTATTTATATTGTATTTTTTGCTTCTGGCGTTGACTACTTAGGCACTAACTATTCGATCTTGTGGAACAATGCCCTAGAGTGAAGTCTAGGTTGCCTGGAACGTAGAAATGATCATTACTTTCACGCTTGTTGCAATTATTCCTGCTATACGATGGAAAAACTGTTGTATTTTTATTGCATTTTATGCTTCTGGCGTTCACTTCTTAGGCCCTAACTATTCGATCTGGTGGGACACCGGCCTAGGGTGAAGCCTAGGTTGCCCGGAACGTAGAAATGACCATAACTTTCACACTGGTTGCAATTATTTGTTTTATACGATGGAAAAGCTGTTGTATTTATATCGTATTTTATGCTTCTGGCGTTGACTTCTAAGGACCTAGCTATTCGGTCTGGTGGAGCAACGCCCTAGAGTGAAGCCTAGGTTGCTCGGAATGTAGAAATGACCATAACTTTCACACTGGTTGCAATTATTCGTTTTATACGATGGAAAAACTGTTGCATCTTTATCGTATTTTGTGCTTCTGGCGTTGACTTCTTAGGCCGTAACTATTCGATCTGGTGGAGCACCGCCCAGGAGTGAAGCCTAGGTTGCCCGGAACGTAGAAATGACCACTACTATCACACTGGTTGCAAATTACTCATGCTATACGATGGAAAAACTGTTGTGTTTTTATTGCATTTTATGCTTCGGGCATTGACTTCTAAGGTCCTAACTATTCATTCTGTTGGAGCAACGCCCTAGGGTGAAGACTTGGTTGCCCGGAATGTAGAAATGACCATAACTTTCACACTGTTTGCAGTTATTCCATTTATACGATGGAAAAGCTGTTGTATTTATATCGTATTTTATGGTTCTGGCGTTGACGTCTTAGGCCCTAATTATTCGATCTGGTGGAACAACGCCGTAGAGTGAAGCCTAGGTTGCCCGAACGTAGAAATGACCATTACTTTCACACTGTTTGATATTATTCGTTTTATACGATGGAAAAACTGTTACATTTATATTGTATTTTATGCTTCTGGCGTTGACTTCTTCGGCCCTAACTATTCGATCTTGTGGAACAACGCCCTAGAGTGAAGCCTAGGTTGCCTCGAACGTAGAAATGACCATCACTTTCACACGGGTTGCAATTATTCGTGTTATAGAATGTTAAGACTGTTGTATTTTTATTGTATTTTATACTTCAGGCGTTGACTTCTGAGGCCGTAGCTATTCGATGTGGTGGAAGAACGCCATACACTGAAGCCTAGGTTGCCCGGAACGTAGAAATGACCATAAGTTTCATACTGGTTGCAATTATTCGTTTTATACAATGGAAAAACCGTTCTATTTATTTTGTATTTTATGCTTCGGGCGTTGACTTCTAAGGCCCTAACTATTCAATCTGTTGGAGCAAAGCCCTAGGGTGAAGCCTAGGTTGCCCGCAACGTAGAAATGACCATTACTTTCACACTGTTTGCAATTATTCCTTTTATACGATGGAAAAGCTGTTGTATTTATATCGTATTTTATGCTTCTGGCGTTGTCTTCTTAGGCCCTAACTATTCGATCTGGTGGAACAACGCCGTAGAGTGAAGCCTAGGTTGCCCGGAACGTAGAAATGACCATAACTTTCACACTGATTGCAATTATTTGTTATATACGATGGAAAAGCTGTTGTATTTATATCGTATTTTATGGTTCTGGCGTTGACGTCTTAGGCCCTAGCTATTCGATCTGGTGGAGCAACGCCGTAGAGTGAAGCCTAGGTTGCCCGGAACGTAGAAATGACCATTACTTTCACACTGTTTGCAATTATTCGTTTTATACGATGGAAAAACTGTTGTATTTTTATTGCATTTTATGCGTCTGGCGTTCACTTCTTAGGCCCTAACTATTGGATCTGGTGGAACAACGCCCTGGAGTGAAACATGGGTTGCCCGGAACGTAGAAATGACCACTACTATCACACTGGTTGCAAATTATTCCTGCTATACGATGGAAAAACTGTTGCATTTTTATTGAATTTTATGCTTCAGGCGTGGACATCTGAGGCCGTAGCTATTCGATGTGGTGGAAGAACGCCATACACTGAAGCCTAGGTTGCCCGGAACGTAGAAATGACCATAACTTTTACACTGGTAGCAATTATTCGTTTTATACAATGGAAAAACCGTTCTATTTATTTTGTATTTTATGCTTGGGGCGTTGACTTCTAAGGCCCTAACTATTCAATCTGTTGGAGCAACGCCCTAGGGTGAAGCCTAGGTTGCTCGTAAAGTAGAAATGACCATAAGTTTCATACTGGTTGGAATTATTCGTTTTATACGATGGAAAAACTGTTGTATTTATATTGTATTTTATGCTTCTGGCGTTGACTACTTAGGCACTAACTATTCGATCTTGTGGAACAACGCCCTAGAGTGAAGTCTAGGTTGCCTGGAACGTAGAAATGATCATTACTTTCACGCTTGTTGCAATTATTCCTGTTATGCGATGAAAAGACTGTTGTATTTTTATTGTATTTTATGCTTCAGGCGTGGACTTCTGAGGCCGTAGCTATTCGATGTGGTGGAAGAACGCCATACAGTGAAGCCTAGGTTGCCCGGAACGTAGAAATGACCACTACTTTCACACTGTTTGCAATTATTCATTTAATACGATGGAAAATCTGTTTTATTTATTTTGTATTTTATGCTTCGGGCGTTGACTTCTAAGGCCCTAACTATTCGATCTGGTGGAGCAACGCCCTAGAGTGAAGCCTAGGTTGCCTGAAACGTAGAAATGATCATTACTTTCACGCTTGTTGCAATTATTCCTGTTATGCGATGAAAAGACTGTTGTATTTTTATTGTATTTTATGCTTCAGGCGTGGACTTCTGAGGCCGTAGCTATTCGATGTGGTGGAAGAACGCCATACAGTGAAGCCTAGGTTGCCCGGAGCGTAGAAATGACCACTACTTTCACACTGTTTGCAATTATTCACTTAATACGATGGAAATGCTGTTGTATTTATATCGTATTTTATGCTTCGGGCGTTGACTTCTTAGGCCCTAACATTTCGATCTTGTGGAGCAACGCCCGACAGTGAAGCCTAGGTTGCCCGGAACGTAGATATGACCATAACCTTCACACAGGTTGCAATTATTCGTTTTATACGGTGTAAAGGCTGTTGTATTTATTTTGTATTTTATTCTTCTGGTGTTGACTACTTAGGCCCTAACTATTCGATCTTGTGGAACAACGCCCGAGAGTGAAGCCTAGGTTGCCCGGAACTTAGAAATGACCATTACTTTCACACTGTTTGCAATTATTCCTTTTATACGATGGAAAAGCTGTTGTATTTATATCGTATTTTATGCTTCTGGCGTTGTCTTCTTAGGCCCTAACTATTCGATCTGGTGGAACAACGCCGTAGAGTGATGCCTAGGTTGCCCGGAACGTAGAAATGACCATAACATTCACACTGATTGCAATTATTTGTTATATACGATGGAAAAGCTGTTGTATTTATATCGTATTTTATGCTTCTGGCGTTGACTTCTAAGGACCTAACTATTCGATCTGGTGGAGCAACGCCCTAGAGTGAAGCCTAGGTTGCTCGGAATGTAGAAATGACCATAACTTTCACACTGATTGCAATTCCTTGTTATATACGATGGAAAAGCTGTTGTATTTATATCGTATTTTATGCTTCTGGCGTTGACTTCTTAGGCCCTAGCTATTCGATCTGGTGGAACAACGCCGTAGAGTGAAGCCTAGGTTGCCCGGAACGTAGAAATGACCATTACTTTCACACTGTTTGCAATTATTCGTTTTATACGATGGAAAAACTGTTGTATTTTTATTGCATTTTATGCGTCTGGCGTCCACTTCTTAGGCCCTAACTATTGGATCTGGTGGAACAACGCCCTGGAGTGAAACATGGGTTGCCCGGAACGTAGAAATGACCACTACTATCACACTGGTTGCAAATTATTCCTGCTATACGATGGAAAAACTGTTGTATTTTTATTGAATTTTATGCTTCAGGCGTGGACTTCTGAGGCCGTAGCTATTCGATGTGATGGAAGAACGCCATACACTGAAGCCTAGGTTGCCCGGAACGTAGAAATGACCATAACTTTCACACTGGTTGCAATTATTTGTTTTATACGATGGAAAAGCTGTTGTATTTATATCGTATTTTATGCTTCTGGCGTTGACTTCTAAGGACCTAGCTATTCGGTCTGGTGGAGCAACGCCCTAGAGTGAAGCCTAGGTTGCTCGGAATGTAGAAATGACCATAACTTTCACACTGGTTGCAATTATTCGTTTTATACGATGGAAAAACTGTTGCATCTTTATCGTATTTTGTGCTTCTGGCGTTGACTTCTTAGGCCGTAACTATTCGATCTGGTGGAGCACCGCCTTGGAGTGAAGCCTAGGTTGCCCGGAACGTAGAAATGACCACTACTATCACACTGGTTGCAAATTACTCATGCTATACGATGGAAAAACTGTTGTGTTTTTATTGCATTTTATGCTTCGGGCATTGACTTCTAAGGTCCTAACTATTCATTCTGTTGGAGCAACGCCCTAGGGTGAAGCCTAGGTTGCCCGGAATGTAGAAATGACCATAACTTTCACACTGTTTGCAGTTATTCCATTTATACAATGGAAAAGCTGTTGTATTTATATCGTATTTTATGGTTCTGGCGTTGACGTCTTAGGCCCTAATTATTCGATCTGGTGGAACAACGCCGTAGAGTGAAGCCTAGGTTGCCCGAACGTAGAAATGACCATTACTTTCACACTGTTTGATATTATTCGTTTTATACGATGGAAAAACTGTTATATTTATATTGTATTTTATGCTTCTGGTGTTGACTTCTTAGGACCTAACTATTCGATCTGGTGGAAAAACGCCGTAGAGTGAAGCCTAGGTTGCCCGAACGTAGAAATGACCATTACTTTCACACTGTTTGCAATTATTCCTTTTATACGATGGAAAAGCTGTTGTATTTATATTGTATTTTATGCTTCTGGCGTTGACTACTTAGGCACTAACTATTCGATCTTGTGGAACAATGCCCTAGAGTGAAGTCTAGGTTGCCTCGAACGTAGAAATGATCATTACTTTCACGCTTGTTATAATTATTCCTGCTATACGATGGAAAAACTGTTGTATTTTTATTGAATTTTATGCTTCTGGCGTTCACTTCTTAGGCCCTAACTATTCGATCTGGTGGGACACCGGCCTAGGGTGAAGCCTAGGTTGCCCGGAACGTAGAAATGACCATAACTTTCACACTGGTTGCAATTATTTGTTTTATACGATGGAAAAGCTGTTGTATTTATATCGTATTTTATGCTTCTGGCGTTGACTTCTAAGGACCTAGCTATTCGGTCTGGTGGAGCAACGCCCTAGAGTGAAGCCTAGGTTGCTCGGAATGTAGAAATGACCATAACTTTCACACTGGTTGCAATTATTCGTTTTATACGATGGAAAAACTGTTGCATCTTTATCGTATTTTGTGCTTCTGGCGTTGACTTCTTAGGCCGTAACTATTCGATCTGGTGGAGCACCGCCTTGGAGTGAAGCCTAGGTTGCCCGGAACGTAGAAATGACCACTACTATCACACTGGTTGCAAATTACTCATGCTATACGATGGAAAAACTGTTGTGTTTTTATTGCATTTTATGCTTCGGGCATTGACTTCTAAGGTCCTAACTATTCATTCTGTTGGAGCAACGCCCTAGGGTGAAGCCTAGGTTGCCCGGAATGTAGAAATGACCATAACTTTCACACTGTTTGCAGTTATTCCATTTATACAATGGAAAAGCTGTTGTATTTATATCGTATTTTATGGTTCTGGCGTTGACGTCTTAGGCCCTAATTATTCGATCTGGTGGAACAACGCCGTAGAGTGAAGCCTAGGTTGCCCGAACGTAGAAATGACCATTACTTTCACACTGTTTGATATTATTCGTTTTATACGATGGAAAAACTGTTATATTTATATTGTATTTTATGCTTCTGGCGTTGACTTCTTCGGCCCTAACTATTCGATCTTGTGGAACAACGCCCTAGAGTGAAGCCTAGGTTGCCTCGAACGTAGAAATGACCATCACTTTCAAACGGGTTGCAATTATTCGTGTTATAGAATGTTAAGACTGTTGTATTTTTATTGTATTTTATACTTCAGGCGTTGACTTCTGAGGCCGTAGCTATTCGATGTGGTGGAAGAACGCCATACACTGAAGCCTAGGTTGCCCGGAACGTAGAAATTACCATAAGTTTCATACTGGTGGCAATTATTTGGTTTGTACGATGGAAAAACTGTTGTATTTATATTGTATTTTATGCTTCTGGCGTTCACTTCTTAGGCCCTAACTATTCGATCTGGTGGAACAACGCCCTAGGGTGAAGCCTAGGTCGCCCGGAACGTAGAAATGACCATAGCTTTTACACTGGTAGCAATTATTCGTTTTATACAATGGAAAAACCGTTCTATTTATTTTGTATTTTATGCTTCGGGCGTTGACTTCTAAGGCCCTAACTATTCAATCTGTTGGAGCAAAGCCCTAGGGTGAAGTCTAGGTTGCCCGGAACGTAGAAATGTCCATTACTTTCACACTGTTTGCAATTATTCGTTTTATACGATGGAAAAGCTGTTGTATTTATATCGTATTTTATGCTTCTGGCGTTGTCTTCTTAAGCCCTAACTATTCGATCTGGTGGAACAACGCCGTAGAGTGAAGCCTAGGTTGCCCGGAACGTAGAAATGACCATTACTTTCACACTGTTTGCAATTATTCGTTTTATACGATGGAAAAACTGTTGTATTTATATTGTATTTTATGCTTCTGGCGTTGACTTCTCAGGCCCTAATTATTCGATCTGGTGGAACAACGCCGTAGAGTGAAGCCTAGGTTGCCCGAACGTAGAAATGACCATTACTTTCACACTGTTTGCTACTATTCGTTTTATACGATGGAAAAACTGTTATATTTATATTGTATTTTATGCTTCTGGCGTTGACTTCTTAGGCCCTAACTATTCGATCTTGTGGAACAACGCCCTAGAGTGAAGCCTAGGTTGCCTCTAACGTAGAAATGACCATCACTTTCACACGGGTTGCAATTATTCGTGTTATAGAATGTTAAGACTGTTGTATTTTTATAGTATTTTATACTTCAGGCGTTGACTTCTGAGGCCGTAGCTATTCGATGTGGTGGAAGAACGCCATACACTGAAGCCTAGGTTGCCCGGAACGTAGAAATGACCATAAGTTTCATACTGGTTGCAATTATTCGGTTTATACGATGGAAAAACTGTTGTATTTATATTGTATTTTATGCTTCTGGCGTTCACTTCTTAGGCCCTAACTATTCGATCTGGTGGAACAACGCCCTAGGGTGAAGCCTAGGTCGCCCGGAACGTAGAAATGACCATAGCTTTTACACTGGTAGCAATTATTCCTTTTGTACGATGGAAAAGCTGTTGTATTTATATCGTATTTTATGCTTCTGGCGTTGTCTTCTTAGGCCCTAACTATTCGATCTGGTGGAACAACGCCGTAGAGTGAAGCCTAGGTTGCCCGGAACGTAGAAATGACCATAACTTTCACACTGATTACAATTATTTGTTATATACGATGGAAAAGCTGTTGTATTTATATCGTATTTTATGCTTCTGGCGTTGACTTCTAAGGACCTAACTATTCGATCTGGTGGAGCAACGCCCTAGAGTGAAGCCTAGGTTGCTCGGAATGTAGAAATGACCATAAGTTTCATACTGGTTGCAATTATTCGGTTTATACGATGGAAAAACTGTTGTATTTATATCGTATTTTATGCTTCTGGCGTTGTCTTCTTAGGCCCTAACTATTCGATCTGGTGGAGCAACGCCCTAGAGTGAAGCCTAGGTTGCTCGGAATGTAGAAATGACCATAACTTTCACACTGATTGCAATTCTTTGTTATAAACGATGGAAAAGCTGTTGTATTTATATCGTATTTTATGCTTCTGGCGTTGACTTCTTAGGCCCTAACTATTCCATCTGGTGGAACATCGCCCTAGAGTAAAGCCCAGGTTGCGCGGAACGTATAAATGACCATAACTTTCACACTGGTAGCAATTATTCGTTTTATACATTGGAAAAACTGTTCTATTTATATTGTATTTTATGCTTCTGGCGTTGACTACTTAGGCCCTAACTATTCGATCTTGTGGAACAACGCCCTAGAGTGAAGCCTAGGTTGCCCGGAACTTAGAAATGACCATTACTTTCTCACTGTTTGCAATTATTCCTTTTATACGATGGAACAGCTGTTGTATTTATATCGTATTTTATGCTTCTGGCGTTGACTTCTAAGGTCCTAACTATTCGATCTGGTGGAGCAACGCCCTAGATTGAAGCCTAGGTTGCTCGGAATGTAGAAATGACCATAAGTTGCATACTGGTTGCAATTATTCGTTTTATACGATGGAAAAACTGTTGCATCTTTATCGTATTTTATGCTTCTGGCGTTGACTTCTTAGGCCGTAACTATCCGATCTGGTGGAGCAACGCCCTGGAGTTAAACCTGGGTTGCCCAGAACGTAGAAATGACCACTACTATCACACTGGTTGCAAATTACTCATGCTATACGATGGAAAAACTGTTGTGTTTTTATTGCATTTTATGCTTCGGGCATTGACTTCTAAGGTCCTAACTATTCATTCTGTTGGAGCAACGCCCTAGGGTGAAGCCTAGGTTGCCCGGAATGTAGAAATGACCATAACTTTCACACTGTTTGCAGTTATTCCATTTATACAATGGAAAAGCTGTTGTATTTATATCGTATTTTATGGTTCTGGCGTTGACGTCTTAGGCCCTAATTATTCGATCTGGTGGAACAACGCCGTAGAGTGAAGCCTAGGTTGCCCGAACGTAGAAATGACCATTACTTTCACACTGTTTGATATTATTCGTTTTATACGATGGAAAAACTGTTATATTTATATTGTATTTTATGCTTCTGGCGTTGACTTCTTCGGCCCTAACTATTCGATCTTGTGGAACAACGCCCTAGAGTGAAGCCTAGGTTGCCTCGAACGTAGAAATGACCATCACTTTCAAACGGGTTGCAATTATTCGTGTTATAGAATGTTAAGACTGTTGTATTTTTATTGTATTTTATACTTCAGGCGTTGACTTCTGAGGCCGTAGCTATTCGATGTGGTGGAAGAACGCCATACACTGAAGCCTAGGTTGCCCGGAACGTAGAAATTACCATAAGTTTCATACTGGTGGCAATTATTTGGTTTGTACGATGGAAAAACTGTTGTATTTATATTGTATTTTATGCTTCTGGCGTTCACTTCTTAGGCCCTAACTATTCGATCTGGTGGAACAACGCCCTATGGTGAAGCCTAGGTCGCCCGGAACGTAGAAATGACCATAGCTTTTACACTGGTAGCAATTATTCGTTTTATACAATGGAAAAACCGTTCTATTTATTTTGTATTTTATGCTTCGGGCGTTGACTTCTAAGGCCCTAACTATTCAATCTGTTGGAGCAAAGCCCTAGGGTGAAGTCTAGGTTGCCCGGAACGTAGAAATGACCATTACTTTCACACTGTTTGCAATTATTCGTTTTATACGATGGAAAAGCTGTTGTATTTATATCGTATTTTATGCTTCTGGCGTTGTCTTCTTAAGCCCTAACTATTCGATCTGGTGGAACAACGCCGTAGAGTGAAGCCTAGGTTGCCCGGAACGTAGAAATGACCATTACTTTCACACTGTTTGCAATTATTCGTTTTATACGATGGAAAAACTGTTGTATTTATATTGTATTTTATGCTTCTGGCGTTGACTTCTCAGGCCCTAATTATTCGATCTGGTGGAACAACGCCGTAGAGTGAAGCCTAGGTTGCCCGAACGTAGAAATGACCATTACTTTCACACTGTTTGCTACTATTCGTTTTATACGATGGAAAAACTGTTATATTTATATTGTATTTTATGCTTCTGGCGTTGACTTCTTAGGCCCTAACTATTCGATCTTGTGGAACAACGCCCTAGAGTGAAGCCTAGGTTGCCTCTAACGTAGAAATGACCATCACTTTCACACGGGTTGCAATTATTCGTGTTATAGAATGTTAAGACTGTTGTATTTTTATAGTATTTTATACTTCAGGCGTTGACTTCTGAGGCCGTAGCTATTCGATGTGGTGGAAGAACGCCATACACTGAAGCCTAGGTTGCCCGGAACGTAGAAATGACCATAAGTTTCATACTGGTTGCAATTATTCGGTTTATACGATGGAAAAACTGTTGTATTTATATTGTATTTTATGCTTCTGGCGTTCACTTCTTAGGCCCTAACTATTCGATCTGGTGGAACAACGCCCTAGGGTGAAGCCTAGGTCGCCCGGAACGTAGAAATGACCATAGCTTTTACACTGGTAGCAATTATTCCTTTTGTACGATGGAAAAGCTGTTGTATTTATATCGTATTTTATGCTTCTGGCGTTGTCTTCTTAGGCCCTAACTATTCGATCTGGTGGAACAACGCCGTAGAGTGAAGCCTAGGTTGCCCGGAACGTAGAAATGACCATAACTTTCACACTGATTACAATTATTTGTTATATACGATGGAAAAGCTGTTGTATTTATATCGTATTTTATGCTTCTGGCGTTGACTTCTAAGGACCTAACTATTCGATCTGGTGGAGCAACGCCCTAGAGTGAAGCCTAGGTTGCTCGGAATGTAGAAATGACCATAAGTTTCATACTGGTTGCAATTATTCGGTTTATACGATGGAAAAACTGTTGTATTTATATCGTATTTTATGCTTCTGGCGTTGTCTTCTTAGGCCCTAACTATTCGATCTGGTGGAGCAACGCCCTAGAGTGAAGCCTAGGTTGCTCGGAATGTAGAAATGACCATAACTTTCACACTGATTGCAATTCTTTGTTATAAACGATGGAAAAGCTGTTGTATTTATATCGTATTTTATGCTTCTGGCGTTGACTTCTTAGGCCCTAACTATTCCATCTGGTGGAACATCGCCCTAGAGTAAAGCCCAGGTTGCGCGGAACGTATAAATGACCATAACTTTCACACTGGTAGCAATTATTCGTTTTATACATTGGAAAAACTGTTCTATTTATATTGTATTTTATGCTTCTGGCGTTGACTACTTAGGCCCTAACTATTCGATCTTGTGGAACAACGCCCTAGAGTGAAGCCTAGGTTGCCCGGAACTTAGAAATGACCATTACTTTCACACTGTTTGCAATTATTCCTTTTATACGATGGAACAGCTGTTGTATTTATATCGTATTTTATGCTTCTGGCGTTGACTTCTAAGGTCCTAACTATTCGATCTGGTGGAGCAACGCCCTAGATTGAAGCCTAGGTTGCTCGGAATGTAGAAATGACCATAAGTTGCATACTGGTTGCAATTATTCGTTTTATACGATGGAAAAACTGTTGCATCTTTATCGTATTTTATGCTTCTGGCGTTGACTTCTTAGGCCGTAACTATCCGATCTGGTGGAGCAACGCCCTGGAGTTAAACCTGGGTTGCCCAGAACGTAGAAATGACCACTACTATCACACTGGTTGCAAATTATTCCTGCTATACGATGGAAAAACTGTTGTACTTTTATTGCATTTTATGCGTCTGGCGTTCACTTCTTAGGCCCTAACTATTCGATCTGGTGGAACAACGCCCTAGGGTGAAGCCTAGGTTGCCCGGAACGTAGAAATGATCATTACTTTCACGCTTGTTGCAATTATTCCTGTTATGCGATGAAAAGACTGTTGTATTTTTATTGTATTTTATGCTTCAGGCGTGGACTTCTGAGGCCGTAGCTATTCGATGTGGTGGAAGAACGCCATACAGTGAAGCCTAGGTTGCCCGGAACGTAGAAATGACCACTACTTTCACACTGTTTGCAATTATTCATTTAATACGATGGAAAATCTGTTTTATTTATTTTGTATTTTATGCTTCGGGCGTTGACTTCTAAGGCCCTAACTATTCGATCTGGTGGAGCAACGCCCTAGAGTGAAGCCTAGGTTGCCTGAAACGTAGAAATGATCATTACTTTCACGCTTGTTCCAATTATTCCTGTTATGCGATGAAAAGACTGTTGTATTTTTATTGTATTTGATGCTTCAGGCGTGGACTCCTGAGGCCGTAGCTATTCGATGTGGTGGAAGAACGCCATACAGTGAAGCCTAGGTTGCCCGGAGCGTAGAAATGACCACTACTTTCACACTGTTTGCAATTATTCACTTAATACGATGGAAATGCTGTTGTATTTATATCGTATTTTATGCTTCGGGCGTTGACTTCTTAGGCCCTAACATTTCGATCTTGTGGAGCAACGCCCGACAGTGAAGCCTAGGTTGCCCGGAACGTAGATATGACCATAACCTTCACACAGGTTGCAATTATTCGTTTTATACGGTGTAAAGGCTGTTGTATTTATTTTGTATTTTATTCTTCTGGCGTTGACTACTTAGGCCCTAACTATTCGATCTTGTGGAACAACGCCCGAGAGTGAAGCCTAGGTTGCCCGGAACTTAGAAATGACCATTACTTTCACACTGTTTGCAATTATTCCTTTTATACGATGGAACAGCTGTTGCATTTATATCGTATTTTATGTTTCTGGCGTTGACTTCTAAGGTCCTAACTATTCGATCTGGTGGAGCAACGCCCTAGATTGAAGCCTAGGTTGCTCGGAATGTAGAAATGACCATAAGTTGCATACTGGTTGCAATTATTCGTTTTATACGATGGAAAAACTGTTGCATCTTTATCGTATTTTATGCTTCTGGCGTTGACTTCTTAGGCCGTAACTATCCGATCTGGTGGAGCAACGCCCTGGAGTTAAACCTGGGTTGCCCGGAACGTAGAAATGACCACTACTATCACACTGGTTGCAAATTATTCCTGCTATACGATGGAAAAACTGTTGTATTTTTATTGCATTTTATGCGTCTGGCGTTCACTTCTTAGGCCCTAACTATTCGATCTGGAGGAACAACGCCCTAGGGTGAAGCCTAGGTTGCCCGGAACGTAGAAATGACCATAGCTTTTACACTCGTAGCAATTATTCGTTTTATACAATGGAAAAACCGTTCTAATTATTTTGTATTTTATGCTTCGGGCGTTGACTTCTAAGGCCCTAACTATTCAATCTGTTGGAGCAAAGCCCTAGGGTGAAGCCTAGGTTGCTCGGAAAGGAGAAATGACCATAAGTTTCATACTGGTTGCAATTATTCGTTTTATACGATGGAAAAACTGCTGTATTTATATTGTATTTTATGCTTCTGGCGTTGACTTCTCAGGCCCTAATTATTCGATCTGGTGGAACAACGCCGTAGAGTGAAGCCTAGGTTGCCCGAACGTAGAAATGACCATTACTTTCACACTGTTTGCTATTATTCGTTTTATACGATGGAAAAACTGTTATATTTATATTGTATTTTATGCTTCTGGCGTTGACTTCTTCCGCCCTAACTATCCGATCTTGTGGAACAACGCCCTAGAGTGAAGCCTAGGTTGCCTCGAACGTAGAAATGACCATCACTTTCACACGGGTTGCAATTATTCGTGTTATAGAATGTTAAGACTGTTGTATTTTTATTGTATTTTATACTTCAGGCGTTGACTTCTGAGGCCGTAGCTATTCGATGTGGTGGAAGAACGCCATACACTGAAGCCTAGGTTGCCCGGAACGTAGAAATGACCATAAGTTTCATACTGGTTGCAATTATTCGTTTTATACAATGGAAAAACCGTTCTATTTATTTTGTATTTTATGCTTCGGGCGTTGACTTCTAAGGCCCTAACTATTCAATCTGTTGGAGCAAAGCCCTAGGGTGAAGCCTAGGTTGCCCGGAACGTAGAAATGACCATTACTTTCACACTGTTTGCAATTATTCCTTTTATACGATGGAAAAGCTGTTGTATTTATATCGTATTTTATGCTTCTGGCGTTGTCTTCTTAGGCCCTAACTATTCGATCTGGTGGAACAACGCCGTAGAGTGAAGCCTAGGTTGCCCGGAACGTAGAAATGACCATAACTTTCACACTGATTGCAATTATTTGTTATATACGATGGAAAAGCTGTTGTATTTATATCGTATTTTATGGTTCTGGCGTTGACGTCTTAGGCCCTAGCTATTCGATCTGGTGGAACAACGCCGTAGAGTGAAGCCTAGGTTGCCCGGAACGTAGAAATGACCATTACTTTCACACTGTTTGCAATTATTCGTTTTATACGATGGAAAAACTGTTGTATTTTTATTGCATTTTATGCGTCTGGCGTCCACTTCTTAGGCCCTAACTATTGGATCTGGTGGAACAACGCCCTGGAGTGAAACATGGGTTGCCCGGAACGTAGAAATGACCACTACTATCACACTGGTTGCAAATTATTCCTGCTATACGATGGAAAAACTGTTGTATTTTTATTGAATTTTATGCTTCAGGCGTGGACTTCTGAGGCCGTAGCTATTCGATGTGGTGGAAGAACGCCATACACTGAAGCCTAGGTTGCCCGGAACGTAGAAATGACCATAACTTTTACACTGGTAGCAATTATTCGTTTTATACAATGGAAAAACCGTTCTATTTATTTTGTATTTTATGCTTGGGGCGTTGACTTCTAAGGCCCTAACTATTCAATCTGTTGGAGCAACGCCCTAGGGTGAAGCCTAGGTTGCTCGTAAAGTAGAAATGACCATAAGTTTCATGCTGGTTGCAATTATTCGTTTTATACGATGGAAAAACTGTTGTATTTATATTGTATTTTATGCTTCTGGCGTTGACTACTTAGGCACTAACTATTCGATCTTGTGGAACAACGCCCTAGAGTGAAGTCTAGGTTGCCTGGAACGTAGAAATGATCATTACTTTCACGCCTGTTGCAATTATTCCTGTTATGCGATGAAAAGACTGTTGTATTTTTATTGTATTTTATGCTTCAGGCGTGGACTTCTGAGGCCGTAGCTATTTGATGTGGTGGAAGAACGCCATACAGTGAAGCCTAGGTTGCCCGGAACGTAGAAATGACCACTACTTTCACACTGTTTGCAATTATTCATTTAATACGATGGAAAATCTGTTTTATTTATTTTGTATTTTATGCTTCGGGCGTTGACTTCTAAGGCCCTAACTATTCGATCTGGTGGAGCAACGCCCTAGAGTGAAGCCTAGGTTGCCTGAAACGTAGAAATGATCATTACTTTCACGCTTGTTGCAATTATTCCTGTTATGCGATGAAAAGACTGTTGTATTTTTATTGTATTTTATGCTTCAGGCGTGGACTTCTGAGGCCGTAGCTATTCGATGTGGTGGAAGAACGCCATACAGTGAAGCCTAGGTTGCCCGGAGCGTAGAAATGACCACTACTTTCACACTGTTTGCAATTATTCATTTAATACGATGGAAATGCTGTTGTATTTATAGCGTATTTTATGCTTCGGGCGTTGACTTCTTAGGCCCTAACATTTCGATCTTGTGGAGCAACGCCCGACAGTGAAGCCTAGGTTGCCCGGAACGTAGATATGAACATAACCTTCACACAGGTTGCAATTATTCGTTTTATACGGTGTAAAGGCTGTTGTATTTATTTTGTATTTTATTCTTCTGGTGTTGACTTCTTAGGACCTAACTATTCGATCTGGTGGAAAAACGCCGTAGAGTGAAGCCTAGGTTGCCCGAACGTAGAAATGACCATTACTTTCACACTGTTTGCAATTATTCCTTTTATACGATGGAAAAGCTGTCGTATTTATATTGTATTTTATGCTTCTGGCGTTGACTACTTAGGCACTAACTATTCGATCTTGTGGAACAATGCCCTAGAGTGAAGTCTAGGTTGCCTCGAACGTAGAAATGATCATTACTTTCACGCTTGTTATAATTATTCCTGCTATACGATGGAAAAACTGTTGTATTTTTATTGCATTTTATGCTTCTGGCGTTCACTTCTTAGGCCCTAACTATTCGATCTGGTGGGACGCCGGCCTAGGGTGAAGCCTAGGTTGCCCGGAACGTAGAAATGACCATAACTTTCACACTGGTTGCAATTATTTGTTTTATACGATGGAAAAGCTGTTGTATTTATATCGTATTTTATGCTTCTGGCGTTGACTTCTAAGGACCTAGCTATTCGGTCTGGTGGAGCAACGCCCTAGAGTGAAGCCTAGGTTGCTCGGAATGTAGAAATGACCATAACTTTCACACTGGCTGCAATTATTCGTTTTATACGATGGAAAAACTGTTGCATCTTTATCGTATTTTGTGCTTCTGGCGTTGACTTCTTAGGCCGTAACTATTCGATCTGGTGGAGCACCGCCTTGGAGTGAAGCCTAGGTTGCCCGGAACGTAGAAATGACCACTACTATCACACTGGTTGCAAATTACTCATGCTATACGATGGAAAAACTGTTGTGTTTTTATTGCATTTTATGCTTCGGGCATTGACTTCTAAGGTCCTAACTATTCATTCTGTTGGAGCAACGCCCTAGGGTGAAGCCTAGGTTGCCCGGAATGTAGAAATGACCATTACTTTCACACTGTTTGCAATTATTCCTTTTATACGATGGAAAAGCTGTTGTATTTATATCGTATTTTATGCTTCTGGCGTTGTCTTCTTAAGCCCTAACTATTCGATCTGGTGGAACAACGCCGTAGGGTGAAGCCTAGGTTGCCCGGAACGTAGAAATGACCATTACTTTCACACTGTTTGCAATTATTCCTTTTATACGATGGAAAAGCTGTTGTATTTATATCGTATTTTATGCTTCTGGCGTTGTCTTCTTAAGCCCTAACTATTCGATCTGGTGGAACAACGCCGTAGGGTGAAGCCTAGGTTGCCCGGAACGTAGAAATGACCATAACTTTCACACTGATTGTAATTATTTGTTATATACGATGGTAAAGCTGTGGTATTTATATCGTATTTTATGGTTCTGGCGTTGACGTCTTAGGCCCTAATTATTCGATCTGGTGGAACAACGCCGTAGAGTGAAGCCTAGGTTGCCCGAACGTAGAAATGACCATTACTTTCACACTGTTTGATATTATTCGTTTTATACGATGGAAAAACTGTTATATTTATATTGTATTTTATGCTTCTGGCGTTGACTTCTTCAGCCCTAACTATTCGATCTTGTGGAACAACGCCCTAGAGTGAAGCCTAGGTTGCCTCGAACGTAGAAATGACCATCACTTTCACACGGGTTGCAATTATTCGTGTTATAGAATGTTAAGACTGTTGTATTTTTATTGTATTTTATACTTCAGGCGTTGACTTCTGAGGCCGTAGCTATTCGATGTGGTGGAAGAACGCCATACACTGAAGCCTAGGTTGCCCGGAACGTAGAAATTACCATAAGTTTCATACTGGTGGCAATTATTCGGTTTGTACGATGGAAAAACTGTTGTATTTATATTGTATTTTATGCTTCTGGCGTTCACTTCTTAGGCCCTAACTATTCGATCTGGTGGAACAACGCCCTAGGGTGAAGCCTAGGTCGCCCGGAACGTAGAAATGACCATAGCTTTTACACTGGTAGCACTTATTCGTTTTATACAATGGAAAAACCGTTCTATTTATTTTGTATTTTATGCTTCGGGCGTTGACTTCTAAGGCCCTAACTATTCAATCTGTTGGAGCAAAGCCCTAGGGTGAAGCCTAGGTTGCCCGGAACGTAGAAATGACCATTACTTTCACACTGTTTGCAATTATTCCTTTTATACGATGGAAAAGCTGTTGTATTTATATCGTATTTTATGCTTCTGGCGTTGTCTTCTTAAGCCCTAACTATTCGATCTGGTGGAACAACGCCGTAGGGTGAAGCCTAGGTTGCCCGGAACGTAGAAATGACCATAACTTTCACACTGATTGTAATTATTTGTTATATACGATGGAAAAGCTGTTGTATTTATATCGTATTTTATGGTTCTGGCGTTGACGTCTTAGGCCCTAGCTATTCGATCTGGTGGAACAACGCCGTAGAGTGAAGCCTAGGTTGCCCGGAACGTAGAAATGACCATTACTTTCACACTGTTTGCAATTATTCGTTTTATACGATGGAAAAACTGTTGTATTTATATTGTATTTTATGCTTCTGGCGTTGACTTCTCAGGCCCTAATTATTCGATCTGGTGGAACAACGCCGTAGAGTGAAGCCTAGGTTGCCCGAACGTAGAAATGACCATTACTTTCACACTGTTTGCTATTATTCGTTTTATACGATGGAAAAACTGTTATATTTATATTGTATTTTATGCTTCTGGCGTTGACTTCTTAGGCCCTAACTATTCGATCTTGTGGAACAACGCCCTAGAGTGAAGCCTAGGTTGCCTCTAACGTAGAAATGACCATCACTTTCACACGGGTTGCAATTATTCGTGTTATAGAATGTTAAGACTGTTGTATTTTTATAGTATTTTATACTTCAGGCGTTGACTTCTGAGGCCGTAGCTATTCGATGTGGTGGAAGAACGCCATACACTGAAGCCTAGGTTGCCCGGAACGTAGAAATGACCATAAGTTTCATACTGGTTGCAATTATTCGGTTTATACGATGGAAAAACTGTTGTATTTATATTGTATTTTATGCTTCTGGCGTTCACTTCTTAGGCCCTAACTATTCGATCTGGTGGAACAACGCCCTAGGGTGAAGCCTAGGTCGCCCGGAACGTAGAAATGACCATAGCTTTTACACTGGTAGCAATTATTCCTTTTGTACGATGGAAAAGCTGTTGTATTTATATCGTATTTTATGCTTCTGGCGTTGTCTTCTTAGGCCCTAACTATTCGATCTGGTGGAACAACGCCCTAGAGTGAAGCCTAGGTTGCCTCGAACGTAGAAATGACCATCACTTTCAAACGGGTTGCAATTATTCGTGTTATAGAATGTTAAGACTGTTGTATTTTTATTGTATTTTATACTTCAGGCGTTGACTTCTGAGGCCGTAGCTATTCGATGTGGTGGAAGAACGCCATACACTGAAGCCTAGGTTGCCCGGAACGTAGAAATTACCATAAGTTTCATACTGGTGGCAATTATTTGGTTTGTACGATGGAAAAACTGTTGTATTTATATTGTATTTTATGCTTCTGGCGTTCACTTCTTAGGCCCTAACTATTCGATCTGGTGGAACAACGCCCTAGGGTGAAGCCTAGGTCGCCCGGAACGTAGAAATGACCATAGCTTTTACACTGGTAGCAATTATTCGTTTTATACAATGGAAAAACCGTTCTATTTATTTTGTATTTTATGCTTCGGGCGTTGACTTCTAAGGCCCTAACTATTCAATCTGTTGGAGCAAAGCCCTAGGGTGAAGTCTAGGTTGCCCGGAACGTAGAAATGACCATTACTTTCACACTGTTTGCAATTATTCGTTTTATACGATGGAAAAGCTGTTGTATTTATATCGTATTTTATGCTTCTGGCGTTGTCTTCTTAAGCCCTAACTATTCGATCTGGTGGAACAACGCCGTAGAGTGAAGCCTAGGTTGCCCGGAACGTAGAAATGACCATTACTTTCACACTGTTTGCAATTATTCGTTTTATACGATGGAAAAACTGTTGTATTTATATTGTATTTTATGCTTCTGGCGTTGACTTCTCAGGCCCTAATTATTCGATCTGGTGGAACAACGCCGTAGAGTGAAGCCTAGGTTGCCCGAACGTAGAAATGACCATTACTTTCACACTGTTTGCTACTATTCGTTTTATACGATGGAAAAACTGTTATATTTATATTGTATTTTATGCTTCTGGCGTTGACTTCTTAGGCCCTAACTATTCGATCTTGTGGAACAACGCCCTAGAGTGAAGCCTAGGTTGCCTCTAACGTAGAAATGACCATCACTTTCACACGGGTTGCAATTATTCGTGTTATAGAATGTTAAGACTGTTGTATTTTTATAGTATTTTATACTTCAGGCGTTGACTTCTGAGGCCGTAGCTATTCGATGTGGTGGAAGAACGCCATACACTGAAGCCTAGGTTGCCCGGAACGTAGAAATGACCATAAGTTTCATACTGGTTGCAATTATTCGGTTTATACGATGGAAAAACTGTTGTATTTATATTGTATTTTATGCTTCTGGCGTTCACTTCTTAGGCCCTAACTATTCGATCTGGTGGAACAACGCCCTAGGGTGAAGCCTAGGTCGCCCGGAACGTAGAAATGACCATAGCTTTTACACTGGTAGCAATTATTCCTTTTGTACGATGGAAAAGCTGTTGTATTTATATCGTATTTTATGCTTCTGGCGTTGTCTTCTTAGGCCCTAACTATTCGATCTGGTGGAACAACGCCGTAGAGTGAAGCCTAGGTTGCCCGGAACGTAGAAATGACCATAACTTTCACACTGATTACAATTATTTGTTATATACGATGGAAAAGCTGTTGTATTTATATCGTATTTTATGCTTCTGGCGTTGACTTCTAAGGACCTAACTATTCGATCTGGTGGAGCAACGCCCTAGAGTGAAGCCTAGGTTGCTCGGAATGTAGAAATGACCATAAGTTTCATACTGGTTGCAATTATTCGGTTTATACGATGGAAAAACTGTTGTATTTATATCGTATTTTATGCTTCTGGCGTTGTCTTCTTAGGCCCTAACTATTCGATCTGGTGGAGCAACGCCCTAGAGTGAAGCCTAGGTTGCTCGGAATGTAGAAATGACCATAACTTTCACACTGATTGCAATTCTTTGTTATAAACGATGGAAAAGCTGTTGTATTTATATCGTATTTTATGCTTCTGGCGTTGACTTCTTAGGCCCTAACTATTCCATCTGGTGGAACATCGCCCTAGAGTAAAGCCCAGGTTGCGCGGAACGTATAAATGACCATAACTTTCACACTGGTAGCAATTATTCGTTTTATACATTGGAAAAACTGTTCTATTTATATTGTATTTTATGCTTCTGGCGTTGACTACTTAGGCCCTAACTATTCGATCTTGTGGAACAACGCCCTAGAGTGAAGCCTAGGTTGCCCGGAACTTAGAAATGACCATTACTTTCACACTGTTTGCAATTATTCCTTTTATACGATGGAACAGCTGTTGTATTTATATCGTATTTTATGCTTCTGGCGTTGACTTCTAAGGTCCTAACTATTCGATCTGGTGGAGCAACGCCCTAGATTGAAGCCTAGGTTGCTCGGAATGTAGAAATGACCATAAGTTGCATAC
The DNA here is from genome assembly GCF_051401765.1 of Calliopsis andreniformis. Taxonomy (NCBI): domain Eukaryota; kingdom Metazoa; phylum Arthropoda; class Insecta; order Hymenoptera; family Andrenidae; genus Calliopsis; species Calliopsis andreniformis. The sequence goes on from NC_135072.1 coordinate 18,360,469, forward strand.
TGGTTGCAATTATTCGTTTTATACGATGGAAAAACTGTTGCATCTTTATCGTATTTTATGCTTCTGGCGTTGACTTCTTAGGCCGTAACTATCCGATCTGGTGGAGCAACGCCCTGGAGTTAAACCTGGGTTGCCCAGAACGTAGAAATGACCACTACTATCACACTGGTTGCAAATTATTCCTGCTATACGATGGAAAAACTGTTGTACTTTTATTGCATTTTATGCGTCTGGCGTTCACTTCTTAGGCCCTAACTATTCGATCTGGTGGAACAACGCCCTAGGGTGAAGCCTAGGTTGCCCGGAACGTAGAAATGATCATTACTTTCACGCTTGTTGCAATTATTCCTGTTATGCGATGAAAAGACTGTTGTATTTTTATTGTATTTTATGCTTCAGGCGTGGACTTCTGAGGCCGTAGCTATTCGATGTGGTGGAAGAACGCCATACAGTGAAGCCTAGGTTGCCCGGAACGTAGAAATGACCACTACTTTCACACTGTTTGCAATTATTCATTTAATACGATGGAAAATCTGTTTTATTTATTTTGTATTTTATGCTTCGGGCGTTGACTTCTAAGGCCCTAACTATTCGATCTGGTGGAGCAACGCCCTAGAGTGAAGCCTAGGTTGCCTGAAACGTAGAAATGATCATTACTTTCACGCTTGTTCCAATTATTCCTGTTATGCGATGAAAAGACTGTTGTATTTTTATTGTATTTTATGCTTCAGGCGTGGACTCCTGAGGCCGTAGCTATTCGATGTGGTGGAAGAACGCCATACAGTGAAGCCTAGGTTGCCCGGAGCGTAGAAATGACCACTACTTTCACACTGTTTGCAATTATTCACTTAATACGATGGAAATGCTGTTGTATTTATATCGTATTTTATGCTTCGGGCGTTGACTTCTTAGGCCCTAACATTTCGATCTTGTGGAGCAACGCCCGACAGTGAAGCCTAGGTTGCCCGGAACGTAGATATGACCATAACCTTCACACAGGTTGCAATTATTCGTTTTATACGGTGTAAAGGCTGTTGTATTTATTTTGTATTTTATTCTTCTGGCGTTGACTACTTAGGCCCTAACTATTCGATCTTGTGGAACAACGCCCGAGAGTGAAGCCTAGGTTGCCCGGAACTTAGAAATGACCATTACTTTCACACTGTTTGCAATTATTCCTTTTATACGATGGAACAGCTGTTGCATTTATATCGTATTTTATGTTTCTGGCGTTGACTTCTAAGGTCCTAACTATTCGATCTGGTGGAGCAACGCCCTAGATTGAAGCCTAGGTTGCTCGGAATGTAGAAATGACCATAAGTTGCATACTGGTTGCAATTATTCGTTTTATACGATGGAAAAACTGTTGCATCTTTATCGTATTTTATGCTTCTGGCGTTGACTTCTTAGGCCGTAACTATCCGATCTGGTGGAGCAACGCCCTGGAGTTAAACCTGGGTTGCCCGGAACGTAGAAATGACCACTACTATCACACTGGTTGCAAATTATTCCTGCTATACGATGGAAAAACTGTTGTATTTTTATTGCATTTTATGCGTCTGGCGTTCACTTCTTAGGCCCTAACTATTCGATCTGGAGGAACAACGCCCTAGGGTGAAGCCTAGGTTGCCCGGAACGTAGAAATGACCATAGCTTTTACACTCGTAGCAATTATTCGTTTTATACAATGGAAAAACCGTTCTAATTATTTTGTATTTTATGCTTCGGGCGTTGACTTCTAAGGCCCTAACTATTCAATCTGTTGGAGCAAAGCCCTAGGGTGAAGCCTAGGTTGCTCGGAAAGGAGAAATGACCATAAGTTTCATACTGGTTGCAATTATTCGTTTTATACGATGGAAAAACTGCTGTATTTATATTGTATTTTATGCTTCTGGCGTTGACTTCTCAGGCCCTAATTATTCGATCTGGTGGAACAACGCCGTAGAGTGAAGCCTAGGTTGCCCGAACGTAGAAATGACCATTACTTTCACACTGTTTGCTATTATTCGTTTTATACGATGGAAAAACTGTTATATTTATATTGTATTTTATGCTTCTGGCGTTGACTTCTTCGGCCCTAACTATCCGATCTTGTGGAACAACGCCCTAGAGTGAAGCCTAGGTTGCCTCGAACGTAGAAATGACCATCACTTTCACACGGGTTGCAATTATTCGTGTTATAGAATGTTAAGACTGTTGTATTTTTATTGTATTTTATACTTCAGGCGTTGACTTCTGAGGCCGTAGCTATTCGATGTGGTGGAAGAACGCCATACACTGAAGCCTAGGTTGCCCGGAACGTAGAAATGACCATAAGTTTCATACTGGTTGCAATTATTCGTTTTATACAATGGAAAAACCGTTCTATTTATTTTGTATTTTATGCTTCGGGCGTTGACTTCTAAGGCCCTAACTATTCAATCTGTTGGAGCAAAGCCCTAGGGTGAAGCCTAGGTTGCCCGGAACGTAGAAATGACCATTACTTTCACACTGTTTGCAATTATTCCTTTTATACGATGGAAAAGCTGTTGTATTTATATCGTATTTTATGCTTCTGGCGTTGTCTTCTTAGGCCCTAACTATTCGATCTGGTGGAACAACGCCGTAGAGTGAAGCCTAGGTTGCCCGGAACGTAGAAATGACCATAACTTTCACACTGATTGCAATTATTTGTTATATACGATGGAAAAGCTGTTGTATTTATATCGTATTTTATGGTTCTGGCGTTGACGTCTTAGGCCCTAGCTATTCGATCTGGTGGAACAACGCCGTAGAGTGAAGCCTAGGTTGCCCGGAACGTAGAAATGACCATTACTTTCACACTGTTTGCAATTATTCGTTTTATACGATGGAAAAACTGTTGTATTTTTATTGCATTTTATGCGTCTGGCGTCCACTTCTTAGGCCCTAACTATTGGATCTGGTGGAACAACGCCCTGGAGTGAAACATGGGTTGCCCGGAACGTAGAAATGACCACTACTATCACACTGGTTGCAAATTATTCCTGCTATACGATGGAAAAACTGTTGTATTTTTATTGAATTTTATGCTTCAGGCGTGGACTTCTGAGGTCGTAGCTATTCGATGTGGTGGAAGAACGCCATACACTGAAGCCTAGGTTGCCCGGAACGTAGAAATGACCATAACTTTTACACTGGTAGCAATTATTCGTTTTATACAATGGAAAAACCGTTCTATTTATTTTGTATTTTATGCTTGGGGCGTTGACTTCTAAGGCCCTAACTATTCAATCTGTTGGAGCAACGCCCTAGGGTGAAGCCTAGGTTGCTCGTAAAGTAGAAATGACCATAAGTTTCATGCTGGTTGCAATTATTCGTTTTATACGATGGAAAAACTGTTGTATTTATATTGTATTTTATGCTTCTGGCGTTGACTACTTAGGCACTAACTATTCGATCTTGTGGAACAACGCCCTAGAGTGAAGTCTAGGTTGCCTGGAACGTAGAAATGATCATTACTTTCACGCCTGTTGCAATTATTCCTGTTATGCGATGAAAAGACTGTTGTATTTTTATTGTATTTTATGCTTCAGGCGTGGACTTCTGAGGCCGTAGCTATTCGATGTGGTGGAAGAACGCCATACAGTCAAGCCTAGGTTGCCCGGATCGTAGAAATGACCACTACTTTCACACTGTTTGCAATTATTCATTTAATACGTTGGAAATGCTGTTGTATTTATATCGTATTTTATGCTTCGGGCGTTGACTTCTTAGGCCCTAACATTTCGATCTGGTGGAGCAACTCCCGACAGTGAAGCCTAGGTTGCCCGGAACGTAGATATGACCATAACCTTCACACAGGTTGCAATTATTCGTTTTATACGGTGTAAAGGCTGTTGTATTTATTTTGTATTTTATTCTTCTGGTGTTGACTTCTTAGGACCTAACTATTCGATCTGGTGGAACAACGCCGTAGAGTGAAGCCTAGGTTGCCCGGAACGTAGAAATGACCATTACTTTCACACTGTTTGCAATTATTCCTTTTATACGATGGAAAAGCTGTTGTATTTATATTGTATTTTATGCTTCTGGCGTTGACTACTTAGGCACTAAATATTCGATCTTGTGGAACAATGCCCTAGAGTGAAGTCTAGGTTGCCTGGAACGTAGAAATGATCATTACTTTCACGCTTGTTGCAATTATTCCTGTTATGCGATGAAAAGACTGTTGTATTTTTATTGTATTTTATGCTTCAGGCGTGGACTTCTGAGGCCGTAGCTATTCGATGTGGTGGAAGAACGCCATACAGTTAGCCTAGGTTGCCCGGAACGTAGAAATGACCACTACTTTCACACTGTTTGCAATTATTCATTTAATACGATGGAAAATCTGTTTTATTTATTTTGTATTTGATGCTTCGGGCGTTGACTTCTAAGGCCCTAACTATTCGATCTGGTGGAGCAACGCCCTAGAGTGAAGCCTAGGTTTCCTGAAACGTAGAAATGATCATTACTTTCACGCTTGTTGCAATTATTCCTGCTATACGATGGAAAAACTGTTGTATTTTTATTGCATTTTATGCTTCTGGCGTTCACTTCTTAGGCCCTAACTATTCGATCTGGTGGGCCACCGGCCTAGGGTGAAGCCTAGGTTGCCCGGAACGTAGAAATTACCATAACTTTCACACTGGTTGCAATTATTTGTTTTATACGATGGAAAAACTGTTGTATTCATATTGTATTTTATGCTTTTGGCGTTGACTTCTAAGGCACTAACTATTCGGTCTGGTGGAGCAACGCCCTAGAGTGAAGCCTAGGTTGCCCGGACCGTAGAATTGGCCATCACTTTCAAACTGGTTGCAATTATTCCTGTTATATGATGGATACACTGTTGTATTTTTTTTGCATTTTATGGTTCGGGCGTTGACTTCTAAGGCCCTAACTATTCAATCTGTTGGAGCAACGCCCTAGAGTGAATTCTAGTTTGCTCGGAATGTAGAAATGACCATAACTTTCACACTGGTTGCAATTATTCGTCTTATACGATGGAAACGCTGTTGTATTTATATCGTATTTTATGCTTCTGGCGTTTACTTCTAAGGACCTAACTATTCGATCTGGTGGAGCAACGCCCTAGAGTGAATCCTAGGTAGCTCGGAATGTAGAAATGACCATAACTTTCACACTTGTTGCAATTATTCGTTTTATACGATGGAAACGCTGTTGTATTTATATCGTATTTTATGCTTCTGGCGTTTACTTCTAAGGACCTAACTATTCGATCTGGTGGAGCAACGCCCTAGAGTGAATCCTAGGTTGCTCGGAATGTAGAAATGACCATAACTTTCACACTGGTTGCAATTATTCGTTTTGTACGATGGAAACGCTGTTGTATTTATATTGTACTTTTTGCCTCTGGCGTTGACTTCTAAGGCCGTAGCTATTAGATGTGGTGGAGCAACGCCCTAGAGTGACGCCTAGGGTTCTCGGAAAGTAGAAATGACCATTACTTTCACACTGGTTGCAATTATTCGTTTTATACGATGGAAAAGCTGTTGTATTTATATTGTACTTTATGCCTCTGGCGTTGACTTCTAAAGCCGTAGCTATTAGATGTGGTGGAGCAATGCCCTAGAGTGACGCCTAGGGTGCTCGGAAAGTAGAAATGACCATTACTTTCACACTGGTTGCAATTATTCGTTTTATACGATGGAAAAGCTGTTGTATTTATATCGTATTTTATACTTCTGGCGTTTACTTCTAAGGACCTAACTATTCGATCTGGTGGAGCAACGCCCTAGAGTGAATCCTAGGTTGCTCGGAATGTAGAAATGACCATAACTTTCACACTGGTTGCAATTATTCGTTTTATACGATGGAAACGCTGTTGTATTTATATTGTACTTTATGTCTCTGGCGTTGACTTCTAAGGCCGTAGCTCTTAGATGTGGTGGAGCAACGCCCTAGAGTGACGCCTAGGGTGCTCGGAACGTAGAAATGACCATTACTTTCACACTGGTTGCAATTATTCGTCTTATACGATGGAAAAGCTGTTGTATTTATATCGTATTTTATGTTTCTGGCGTTGACTTCTAAGGACCTAGCTATTCGGTCTGGTGGAGCAACGCCCTAGAGTGAAGCCTATGTTGCTCGGAATGTAGAAATGACCATAACTTTCACACTGGTTGCAATTATTCGTTTTATACGATGGAAAAACTGTTGCATCTTTATCGTATTTTGTGCTTCTGGCGTTGACTTCTTAGGCCGTAACTATTCGATCTGGTGGAGCACCGCCCTGGAGTGAAGCCTAGGTTGCCCGGAACATAGAAATGACCACTACTATCACACTGGTTGCAAATTATTCATGCTATACTATGGAAAAGCTGTTGTATTTTTATTGCATTTTATGCTTCGGGCATTGACTTCTAAGGCCCTAACTATTCATTCTGTTGGAGCAACGCCCTAGGGTGAACCCTAGGTTGCCCGGAATGTAGAAATGACCATAACTTTCACACTGTTTGCAATTATTCCATTTATACGATGGAAAAGCTGTTGTATTTATATCGTATTTTATGGTTCTGGCGTTGACGTCTTAGGCCCTAGCTATTCGATCTGGTGGAACAACGCCGTAGAGTGAAGCCTAGGTTGCTCGGAAAGGAGAAATGACCATAAGTTTCATACTGGTTGCAATTATTCGTTTTATACGATGGAAAAACTGTTGTTATTATATTGTATTTTATGCTTCTGGCGTTGATTTCTCAGGCCCTAATTATTCGATCTGGTGGAACAACGCCGTAGAGTGAAGCCTAGGTTGCCCGAACGTAGAAATGACCATTACTTTCACACTGTTTGATATTATTCGTTTTATACGATGGAAAAACTGTTATATTTATATTGTATTTTTTGCTTCTGGCGTTGACTTCTTAGGCCCTAACTATTCGATCTTGTGGAACAACGCCCTAGAGTGAAGCCTAGGTTGCCTCGAACGTAGAAATGACCATCACTTTCACACGGATTGCAATTATTCGTGTTATAGAATGTTAAGACTGTTGTATTTTTATTGTATTTTATACTTCAGGCGTTGACTTCTGAGGCCGTAGCTATTCGATGTGGTGGAAGAACGCCATACACTGAAGCCTAGGTTGCCCGGAACGTAGAAATGACCATAAGTTTCATACTGGTTGCAATTATTCGGTTTATACGGTGTAAAGGCTGTTGTATTTATTTTGTATTTTATTCTTCTGGTGTTGACTTCTTAGGACCTAACTATTCGATCTGGTGGAACAACGCCGTAGAGTGAAGCCTAGGTTGCCCGAACGTAGAAATGACCATTACTTTCACACTGTTTGCAATTATTCCTTTTATACGATGGAAAAGCTGTTGTATTTATATCGTATTTTATGCTTCTGGCGTTGTCTTCTTAGGCCCTAACTATTCGATCTGGTGGAACAACGCCGTAGAGTGAAGCCTAGGTTGCCCGGAACGTAGAAATGACCATAACATTCACACTGATTGCAATTATTTGTTATATACGATGGAAAAGCTGTTGTATTTATATCGTATTTTATGCTTCGGGCGTTGACTTCTAAGGACCTAACTATTCGATCTGGTGGAGCAACGCCCTAGAGTGAAGCCTAGGTTGCTCGGAATGTAGAAATGACCATAACTTTCACACTGATTGCAATTCCTTGTTATATACGATGGAAAAGCTGTTGTATTTATATCGTATTTTATGCTTCTGGCGTTGACTTCTTAGGCCCTAACTATTCCATCTGGTGGAACATCGCCCTAGAGTAAAGCCCAGGTTGCGCGGAACGTAGAAATGACCATAACTTTCACACTGGTAGCAATTATTCGTTTTATACATTGGAAAAACTGTTCTATTTATATTGTATTTTATGCTTCTGGCGTTGACTACTTAGGCCCTAACTATTCGATCTTGTGGAACAACGCCCGAGAGTGAAGCCTAGGTTGCCCGGAACTTAGAAATGACCATAGCTTTTACACTCGTAGCAATTATTCGTTTTATACAATGGAAAAACCGTTCTATTTATTTTGTATTTTATGCTTCGGGCGTTGACTTCTAAGGCCCTAACTATTCAATCTGTTGGAGCAAAGCCCTAGGGTGAAGCCTAGGTTGTTCGGAAAGTTGAAATGACCATAAGTTTCATACTGGTTGCAATTATTCGTTTTATACGATAGAAAAACTGTTGTATTTATATTGTATTTTATGCTTCTGGCGTTGACTTCTCAGGCCCTAATTATTCGATCTGGTGGAGCAATGCCTCAGAGTTAAGTCTAGGTTACCCGTAACGCCGAAATGATCATTACTTTCACGCTTGTTGCAATTATTCCTGTTATGCGATGAAAAGACTGTTGTATTTTTATTGTATTTTATGCTTCAGGCGTGGACTTCTGAGGCCGTAGCTATTCGATGTGGTGGAAGAACGCCATACAGTCAAGCCTAGGTTGCCCGGATCGTAGAAATGACCACTACTTTCACACTGTTTGCAATTATTCATTTAATACGTTGGAAATGCTGTTGTATTTATATCGTATTTTATGCTTCGGGCGTTGACTTCTTAGGCCCTAACATTTCGATCTGGTGGAGCAACTCCCGACAGTGAAGCCTAGGTTGCCCGGAACGTAGATATGACCATAACCTTCACACAGGTTGCAATTATTCGTTTTATACGGTGTAAAGGCTGTTGTATTTATTTTGTATTTTATTCTTCTGGTGTTGACTTCTTAGGACCTAACTATTCGATCTGGTGGAACAACGCCGTAGAGTGAAGCCTAGGTTGCCCGGAACGTAGAAATGACCATTACTTTCACACTGTTTGCAATTATTCCTTTTATACGATGGAAAAGCTGTTGTATTTATATTGTATTTTATGCTTCTGGCGTTGACTACTTAGGCACTAAATATTCGATCTTGTGGAACAATGCCCTAGAGTGAAGTCTAGGTTGCCTGGAACGTAGAAATGATCATTACTTTCACGCTTGTTGCAATTATTCCTGTTATGCGATGAAAAGACTGTTGTATTTTTATTGTATTTTATGCTTCAGGCGTGGACTTCTGAGGCCGTAGCTATTCGATGTGGTGGAAGAACGCCATACAGTTAGCCTAGGTTGCCCGGAACGTAGAAATGACCACTACTTTCACACTGTTTGCAATTATTCATTTAATACGATGGAAAATCTGTTTTATTTATTTTGTATTTGATGCTTCGGGCGTTGACTTCTAAGGCCCTAACTATTCGATCTGGTGGAGCAACGCCCTAGAGTGAAGCCTAGGTTTCCTGAAACGTAGAAATGATCATTACTTTCACGCTTGTTGCAATTATTCCTGCTATACGATGGAAAAACTGTTGTATTTTTATTGCATTTTATGCTTCTGGCGTTCACTTCTTAGGCCCTAACTATTCGATCTGGTGGGCCACCGGCCTAGGGTGAAGCCTAGGTTGCCCGGAACGTAGAAATGACCATAACTTTCACACTGGTTGCAATTATTTGTTTTATACGATGGAAAAACTGTTGTATTCATATTGTATTTTATGCTTTTGGCGTTGACTTCTAAGGCACTAACTATTCGGTCTGGTGGAGCAACGCCCTAGAGTGAAGCCTAGGTTGCCCGGACCGTAGAATTGGCCATCACTTTCAAACTGGTTGCAATTATTCCTGTTATATGATGGATACACTGTTGTATTTTTTTTGCATTTTATGGTTCGGGCGTTGACTTCTAAGGCCCTAACTATTCAATCTGTTGGAGCAACGCCCTAGAGTGAATTCTAGTTTGCTCGGAATGTAGAAATGACCATAACTTTCACACTGGTTGCAATTATTCGTCTTATACGATGGAAACGCTGTTGTATTTATATCGTATTTTATGCTTCTGGCGTTTACTTCTAAGGACCTAACTATTCGATCTGGTGGAGCAACGCCCTAGAGTGAATCCTAGGTAGCTCGGAATGTAGAAATGACCATAACTTTCACACTTGTTGCAATTATTCGTTTTATACGATGGAAACGCTGTTGTATTTATATCGTATTTTATGCTTCTGGCGTTTACTTCTAAGGACCTAACTATTCGATCTGGTGGAGCAACGCCCTAGAGTGAATCCTAGGTTGCTCGGAATGTAGAAATGACCATAACTTTCACACTGGTTGCAATTATTCGTTTTGTACGATGGAAACGCTGTTGTATTTATATTGTACTTTTTGCCTCTGGCGTTGACTTCTAAGGCCGTAGCTATTAGATGTGGTGGAGCAACGCCCTAGAGTGACGCCTAGGGTTCTCGGAAAGTAGAAATGACCATTACTTTCACACTGGTTGCAATTATTCGTTTTATACGATGGAAAAGCTGTTGTATTTATATTGTACTTTATGCCTCTGGCGTTGACTTCTAAAGCCGTAGCTATTAGATGTGGTGGAGCAATGCCCTAGAGTGACGCCTAGGGTGCTCGGAACGTAGAAATGACCATTACTTTCACACTGGTTGCAATTATTCGGTTTATACGATGGAAAAGCTGTCGTATTTATATCGTATTTTATGCTTCTGGCGTTTACTTCTAAGGACCTAACTATTCGATCTGGTGGAGCAACGCCCTAGAGTGAATCTTAGGTTGCTCGAAATGTAGAAATGACCATAACTTTCACACTGGTTGCAATTATTCGTTTTATACGTCGGAAACGCTGTTGTATTTATATTGTACTTTTTGATTCTGGCGTTGACTTCTAAGTCCGTAGCTATTAGATGTGGTGGAGCAACGCCCTAGAGTGACGCCTAGGGTGCTCGGAAAGTAGAAATGACCATTACTTTCACACTGGTTGCAATTATTCGTTTTATACGATGGAAAAGCTGTTGTATTTATATCGTATTTTATACTTCTGGCGTTTACTTCTAAGGACCTAACTATTCGATCTGGTGGAGCAACGCCCTAGAGTGAATCCTAGGTTGCTCGGAATGTAGAAATGACCATAACTTTCACACTGGTTGCAATTATTCGTTTTATACGATGGAAACGCTGTTGTATTTATATTGTACTTTATGTCTCTGGCGTTGACTTCTAAGGCCGTAGCTCTTAGATGTGGTGGAGCAACGCCCTAGAGTGACGCCTAGGGTGCTCGGAACGTAGAAATGACCATTACTTTCACACTGGTTGCAATTATTCGTCTTATACGATGGAAAAGCTGTTGTATTTATATCGTATTTTATGTTTCTGGCGTTGACTTCTAAGGACCTAGCTATTCGGTCTGGTGGAGCAACGCCGTAGAGTGAAGCCTATGTTGCTCGGAATGTAGAAATGACCATAACTTTCACACTGGTTGCAATTATTCGTTTTATACGATGGAAAAACTGTTGCATCTTTATCGTATTTTGTGCTTCTGGCGTTGACTTCTTAGGCCGTAACTATTCGATCTGGTGGAGCACCGCCCTGGAGTGAAGCCTAGGTTGCCCGGAACATAGAAATGACCACTACTATCACACTGGTTGCAAATTATTCATGCTATACTATGGAAAAGCTGTTGTATTTTTATTGCATTTTATGCTTCGGGCATTGACTTCTAAGGCCCTAACTATTCATTCTGTTGGAGCAACGCCCTAGGGTGAACCCTAGGTTGCCCGGAATGTAGAAATGACCATAACTTTCACACTGTTTGCAATTATTCCATTTACACGATGGAAAAGCTGTTGTATTTATATCGTATTTTATGGTTCTGGCGTTGACGTCTTAGGCCCTAGCTATTCGATCTGGTGGAACAACGCCGTAGAGTGAAGCCTAGGTTGCTCGGAAAGGAGAAATGACCATAAGTTTCATACTGGTTGCAATTATTCGTTTTATACGATGGAAAAACTGTTGTTATTATATTGTATTTTATGCTTCTGGCGTTGACTTCTCAGGCCCTAATTATTCGATCTGGTGGAACAACGCCGTAGAGTGAAGCCTAGGTTGCCCGAACGTAGAAATGACCATTACTTTCACACTGTTTGATATTATTCGTTTTATACGATGGAAAAACTGTTATATTTATATTGTATTTTTTGCTTCTGGCGTTGACTTCTTAGGCCCTAACTATTCGATCTTGTGGAACAACGCCCTAGAGTGAAGCCTAGGTTGCCTCGAACGTAGAAATGACCATCACTTTCACACGGATTGCAATTATTCGTGTTATAGAATGTTAAGACTGTTGTATTTTTATTGTATTTTATACTTCAGGCGTTGACTTCTGAGGCCGTAGCTATTCGATGTGGTGGAAGAACGCCATACACTGAAGCCTAGGTTGCCCGGAACGTAGAAATGACCATAAGTTTCATACTGGTTGCAATTATTCGGTTTATACGGTGTAAAGGCTGTTGTATTTATTTTGTATTTTATTCTTCTGGTGTTGACTTCTTAGGACCTAACTATTCGATCTGGTGGAACAACGCCGTAGAGTGAAGCCTAGGTTGCCCGAACGTAGAAATGACCATTACTTTCACACTGTTTGCAATTATTCCTTTTATACGATGGAAAAGCTGTTGTATTTATATCGTATTTTATGCTTCTGGCGTGGTCTTCTTAGGCCCTAACTATTCGATCTGGTGGAACAACGCCGTAGAGTGAAGCCTAGGTTGCCCGGAACGTAGAAATGACCATAACATTCACACTGATTGCAATTATTTGTTATATACGATGGAAAAGCTGTTGTATTTATATCGTATTTTATGCTTCTGGCGTTGACTTCTAAGGACCTAACTATTCGATCTGGTGGAGCAACGCCCTAGAGTGAAGCCTAGGTTGCTCGGAATGTAGAAATGACCATAACTTTCACACTGATTGCAATTCCTTGTTATATACGATGGAAAAGCTGTTGTATTTATATCGTATTTTATGCTTCTGGCGTTGACTTCTTAGGCCCTAACTATTCCATCTGGTGGAACATCGCCCTAGAGTAAAGCCCAGGTTGCGCGGAACGTAGAAATGACCATAACTTTCACACTGGTAGCAATTATTCGTTTTATACATTGGAAAAACTGTTCTATTTATATTGTATTTTATGCTTCTGGCGTTGACTACTTAGGCCCTAACTATTCGATCTTGTGGAACAACGCCCGAGAGTGAAGCCTAGGTTGCCCGGAACTTAGAAATGACCATTACTTTCACACTGTTTGCAATTATTCCTTTTATACGATGGAACAGCTGTTGTATTTATATCGTATTTTATGCTTCTGGCGTTGACTTCTAAGGTCCTAACTATTCGATCTGGTGGAGCAACGCCCTAGATTGAAGCCTAGGTTGCTCGGAATGTAGAAATGACCATAAGTTGCATACTGGTTGCAATTATTCGTTTTATACGATGGAAAAACTGTTGCATCTTTATCGTATTTTATGCTTCTGGCGTTGACTTCTTAGGCCGTAACTATCCGATCTGGTGGAGCAACGCCCTGGAGTTAAACCTGGGTTGCCCGGAACGTAGAAATGACCACTACTATCACACTGGTTGCAAATTATTCCTGCTATACGATGGAAAAACTGTTGTATTTTTATTGCATTTTATGCGTCTGGCGTTCACTTCTTAGGCCCTAACTATTCGATCTGGTGGAACAACGCCCTAGGGTGAAGCCTAGGTTGCCCGGAACGTAGAAATGACCATAGCTTTTACACTCGTAGCAATTATTCGTTTTATACAATGGAAAAACCGTTCTATTTATTTTGTATTTTATGCTTAGGGCGTTGACTTCTAAGGCCCTAACCATTCAATCTGCTGGAGCAACGCCCTAGGGTGAAGCCTAGGTTGCTCGTAAAGTAGAAATGACCATAAGTTTCATACTGGTTGCAATTATTCGTTTTATACGATGGAAAAACTGTTGTATTTATATTGTATTTTATGCTTCTGGCGTTGACTACTTAGGCACTAACTATTCGATCTTGTGGAACAACGCCCTAGAGTGAAGTCTAGGTTGCCTGGAACGTAGAAATGATCATTACTTTCACGCTTGTTGCAATTATTCCTGTTATGCGATGAAAAGACTGTTGTATTTTTATTGTATTTTATGCTTCAGGCGTGGACTTCTGAGGCCGTAGCTATTCGATGTGGTGGAAGAACGCCATACAGTGAAGCCTAGGTTGCCCGGAACGTAGAAATGACCACTACTTTCACACTGTTTGCAATTATTCATTTAATACGATGGAAAATCTGTTTTATTTATTTTGTATTTTATGCTTCGGGCGTTGACTTCTAAGGCCCTAACTATTCGATCTGGTGGAGCAACGCCCTAGAGTGAAGCCTAGGTTGCCTGGAACGTAGAAATGATCATTACTTTCACGCTTGTTGCAATTATTCCTGTTATGCGATGAAAAGACTGTTGTATTTTTATTGTATTTTATGCTTCAGGGGTGGACTTCTGAGGCCGTAGCTATTCGATGTGGTGGAAGAAAGCCATACAGTGAAGCCTAGGTTGCCCGGAGCGTAGAAATGACCACTACTTTCACACTGTTTGCAATTATTCATTTAATACGATGGAAATGCTGTTGTATTTATATCGTATTTTATGCTTCGGGCGTTGACTTCTTAGGCCCTAACATTTCGATCTTGTGGAGCAACGCCCGAGAGTGAAGCCTAGGTTGCCCGGAACGTAGATATGACCATAACCTTCACACAGGTTGCAATTATTCGTTTTATACGGTGTAAAGGCTGTTGTATTTATTTTGTATTTTATTCTTCTGGTGTTGACTTCTTAGGACCTAACTATTCGATCTGGTGGAACAACGCCGTAGAGTGAAGCCTAGGTTGCCCGAACGTAGAAATGACCATTACTTTCACACTGTTTGCAATTATTCCTTTTATACGATGGAAAAGCTGTTGTATTTATATTGTATTTTATGCATCTGGCGTTGACTACTTAGGCACTAACTATTCGATCTGGTGGAACAACGCCCTAGGGTGAAGCCTAGGTCGCCCGGAACGTAGAAATGACCATAGCTTTTACACTGGTAGCAATTATTCGTTTTATACAATGGAAAAACCGTTCTATTTATTTTGTATTTTATGCTTCGGGCGTTGACTTCTAAGGCCCTAACTATTCAATCTGTTGGAGCAAAACCCTAGAGTGAAGCCTAGGTTGCCCGGAACGTAGAAATGACCATTACTTTCACACTGTTTGCAATTATTCCTTTTATACGATGGAAAAGCTGTTGTATTTATATCGTATTTTATGCTTCTGGCGTTGTCTTCTTAGGCCCTAACTATTCGATCTGGTGGAACAACGCCGTAGAGTGAAGCCTAGGTTGCCCGAAACGCAGAAATGACCATAACTTTCACACTGATTGTAATTATTTGTTATATACGATGGAAAAGCTGTTGTATTTATATCGTATTTTATGGTTCTGGCGTTGACGTCTTAGGCCCTAGCTATTCGATCTGGTGGAACAACGCCGTAGAGTGAAGCCTAGGTTGCCCGGAACGTAGAAATGACCATAACTTTTACACTGGTAGCAATTATTCGTTTTATACAATGGAAAAACCGTTCTATTTATTTTGTATTATATGCTTGGGGCGTTGACTTCTAAGGCCCTAACTATTCAATCTGTTGGAGCAACGCCCTAGGGTGAAGCCTAGGTTGCTCGTAAAGTAGAAATGACCATAAGTTTCATACTGGTTGCAATTATTCGTTTTATACGATGGAAAAACTGTTGTATTTATTTTGTATTTTATGCTTCTGGCGTTGACTACTTAGGCACTAACTATTCGATCTTGTGGAACAACGCCCTAGAGTGAAGTCTAGGTTGCCTGGAACGTAGAAATGATCATTACTTTCACGCTTGTTGCAATTATTCCTGTTATGCGATGAAAAGACTGTTGTATTTTTATTGTATTTTATGCTTCAGGCGTGGACTTCTGAGGCCGTAGCTATTCGATGTGGTGGAAGAACGCCATACAGTGAAGCCTAGGTTGCCCGGAACGTAGAAATGACCACTACTTTCACACTGTTTGCAATTATTCATTTACTACGATGGAAAATCTGTTTTATTTATTTTGTATTTTATGCATCGGGCGTTGACTTCTAAGGCCCTAACTATTCGATCTGGTGGAGCAACGCCCTAGAGTGAAGCCTAGGTTGCCTGAAACGTAGAAATGATCATTACTTTCACGCTTGTTGCAATTATTCCTGTTATGCGATGAAAAGACTGTTGTATTTTTATTGTATTTTATGCTTCAGGCGTGGACTTCTGAGGCCGTAGCTATTCGATGTGGTGGAAGAACGCCATACAGTGAAGCCTAGGTTGCCCGGAGCGTAGAAATGACCACTACTTTCACACTGTTTGCAATTATTCACTTAATACGATGGAAATGCTGTTGTATTTATACCGTATTTTATGCTACGGGCGTTGACTTCTTAGGCCCTAACATTTCGATCTTGTGGAGCAACGCCCGACAGTGAAGCCTAGGTTGCCCGGAACGTAGATATGACCATAACCTTCACACAGGTTGCAATTATTCGTTTTATACGGTGTAAAGGCTGTTGTATTTATTTTGTATTTTATTCTTCTGGTGTTGACTACTTAGGCCCTAACTATTCGATCTTGTGGAACAACGCCCGAGAGTGAAGCCTAGGTTGCCCGGAACTTAGAAATGACCATTACTTTCACACTGTTTGCAATTATTTGTTATATACGATGGAAAAGCTGTTGTATTTATATCGTATTTTATGGTTCTGGCGTTGACGTCTTAGGCCCTAGCTATTCGATCTGGTGGAACAACGCCGTAGAGTGAAGCCTAGGTTGCCCGGAACGTAGAAATGACCATTACTTTCACACTGTTTGCAATTATTCGTTTTATACGATGGAAAAACTGATGTATTTTTATTGCATTTTATGCGTCTGGCGTCCACTTCTTAGGCCCTAACTATTGGATCTGGTGGAACAACGCCCTGGAGTGAAACATGGGTTGCCCGGAACGTAGAAATGACCACTACTTTCACACTGTTTGCAATTATTCACTTAATACGATGGAAATGCTGTTGTATTTATATCGTATTTTATGCTTCGGGCGTTGACTTCTTAGGCCCTAACATTTCGATCTTGTGGAGCAACGCCCGACAGTGAAGCCTAGGTTGCCCGGAACGTAGATATGACCATAACCTTCACACAGGTTGCAATTATTCGTTTTATACGGTGTAAAGGCTGTTGTATTTATTTTGTATTTTATTCTTCTGGCGTTGACTACTTAGGCCCTAACTATTCGATCTTGTGGAACAACGCCCGAGAGTGAAGCCTAGGTTGCCCGGAACTTAGAAATGACCATTACTTTCACACTGTTTGCAATTATTCCTTTTATACGATGGAACAGCTGTTGTATTTATATCGTATTTTATGCTTCTGGCGTTGACTTCTAAGGTCCTAACTATTCGATCTGGTGGAGCAACGCCCTAGATTGAAGCCTAGGTTGCTCGGAATGTAGAAATGACCATAAGTTGCATACTGGTTGCAATTATTCGTTTTATACGATGGAAAAACTGTTGCATCTTTATCGTATTTTATGCTTCTGGCGTTGACTTCTTAGGCCGTAACTATCCGATCTGGTGGAGCAACGCCCTGGAGTTAAACCTGGGTTGCCCGGAACGTAGAAATGACCACTACTATCACACTGGTTGCAAATTATTCCTGCTATACGATGGAAAAACTGTTGTATTTTTATTGCATTTTATGCGTCTGGCGTTCACTTCTTAGGCCCTAACTATTCGATCTGGTGGAACAACGCCCTAGGGTGAAGCCTAGGTTGCCCGGAACGTAGAAATGACCATAGCTTTTACACTCGTAGCAATTATTCGTTTTATACAATGGAAAAACCGTTCTAATTATTTTGTATTTTATGCTTCGGGCGTTGACTTCTAAGGCCCTAACTATTCAATCTGTTGGAGCAAAGCCCTAGGGTGAAGCCAAGGTTGCTCGGAAAGGAGAAATGACCATAAGTTTCATACTGGTTGCAATTATTCGTTTTATACGATGGAAAAACTGTTGTATTTATATTGTATTTTATGCTTCTGGCGTTGACTTCTCAGGCCCTAATTATTCGATCTGGTGGAACAACGCCGTAGAGTGAAGCCTAGGTTGCCCGGAACGTAGAAATGACCATTACTTTCACACTGTTTGCAATTATTCGTTTTATACGATGGAAAAACTGTTGTATTTTTATTGCATTTTATGCGTCTGGCGTTCACTTCTTAGGCCCTAACTATTGGATCTGGTGGAACAACGCCCTGGAGTGAAACATGGGTTGCCCGGAACGTAGAAATGACCACTACTATCACACTGGTTGCAAATTATTCCTGCTATACGATGGAAAAACTGTTGTATTTTTATTGAATTTTATGCTTCAGGCGTGGACTTCTGAGGCCGTAGCTATTCGATGTGGTGGAAGAACGCCATACACTGAAGCCTAGGTTGCCCGGAACGTAGAAATGACCATAACTTTTACACTGGTAGCAATTATTCGTTTTATACAATGGAAAAACCGTTCTATTTATTTTGTATTTTATGCTTGGGGCGTTGACTTCTAAGGCCCTAACTATTCAATCTGTTGGAGCAACGCCCTAGGGTGAAGCCTAGGTTGCTCGTAAAGTAGAAATGACCATAAGTTTCATACTGGTTGCAATTATTCGTTTTATACGATGGAAAAACTGTTGTATTTATTTTGTATTTTATGCTTCTGGCGTTGACTACTTAGGCACTAACTATTCGATCTTGTGGAACAACGCCCTAGAGTGAAGTCTAGGTTGCCTGGAACGTAGAAATGATCATTACTTTCACGCTTGTTGCAATTATTCCTGTTATGCGATGAAAAGACTGTTGTATTTTTATTGTATTTTATGCTTCAGGCGTGGACTTCTGAGGCCGTAGCTATTCGATGTGGTGGAAGAACGCCATACAGTGAAGCCTAGGTTGCCCGGAACGTAGAAATGACCACTACTTTCACACTGTTTGCAATTATTCATTTACTACGATGGAAAATCTGTTTTATTTATTTTGTATTTTATGCATCGGGCGTTGACTTCTAAGGCCCTAACTATTCGATCTGGTGGAGCAACGCCCTAGAGTGAAGCCTAGGTTGCCTGAAACGTAGAAATGATCATTACTTTCACGCTTGTTGCAATTATTCCTGTTATGCGATGAAAAGACTGTTGTATTTTTATTGTATTTTATGCTTCAGGCGTGGACTTCTGAGGCCGTAGCTATTCGATGTGGTGGAAGAACGCCATACAGTGAAGCCTAGGTTGCCCGGAGCGTAGAAATGACCACTACTTTCACACTGTTTGCAATTATTCACTTAATACGATGGAAATGCTGTTGTATTTATATCGTATTTTATGCTACGGGCGTTGACTTCTTAGGCCCTAACATTTCGATCTTGTGGAGCAACGCCCGACAGTGAAGCCTAGGTTGCCCGGAACGTAGATATGACCATAACCTTCACACAGGTTGCAATTATTCGTTTTATACGGTGTAAAGGCTGTTGTATTTATTTTGTATTTTATTCTTCTGGTGTTGACTACTTAGGCCCTAACTATTCGATCTTGTGGAACAACGCCCGAGAGTGAAGCCTAGGTTGCCCGGAACTTAGAAATGACCATTACTTTCACACTGTTTGCAATTATTTGTTATATACGATGGAAAAGCTGTTGTATTTATATCGTATTTTATGGTTCTGGCGTTGACGTCTTAGGCCCTAGCTATTCGATCTGGTGGAACAACGCCGTAGAGTGAAGCCTAGGTTGCCCGGAACGTAGAAATGACCATTACTTTCACACTGTTTGCAATTATTCGTTTTATACGATGGAAAAACTGATGTATTTTTATTGCATTTTATGCGTCTGGCGTCCACTTCTTAGGCCCTAACTATTGGATCTGGTGGAACAACGCCCTGGAGTGAAACATGGGTTGCCCGGAACGTAGAAATGGCCACTACTTTCACACTGTTTGCAATTATTCACTTAATACGATGGAAATGCTGTTGTATTTATATCGTATTTTATGCTTCGGGCGTTGACTTCTTAGGCCCTAACATTTCGATCTTGTGGAGCAACGCCCGACAGTGAAGCCTAGGTTGCCCGGAACGTAGATATGACCATAACCTTCACACAGGTTGCAATTATTCGTTTTATACGGTGTAAAGGCTGTTGTATTTATTTTGTATTTTATTCTTCTGGCGTTGACTACTTAGGCCCTAACTATTCGATCTTGTGGAACAACGCCCGAGAGTGAAGCCTAGGTTGCCCGGAACTTAGAAATGACCATTACTTTCACACTGTTTGCAATTATTCCTTTTATACGATGGAACAGCTGTTGTATTTATATCGTATTTTATGCTTCTGGCGTTGACTTCTAAGGTCCTAACTATTCGATCTGGTGGAGCAACGCCCTAGATTGAAGCCTAGGTTGCTCGGAATGTAGAAATGACCATAAGTTGCATACTGGTTGCAATTATTCGTTTTATACGATGGAAAAACTGTTGCATCTTTATCGTATTTTATGCTTCTGGCGTTGACTTCTTAGGCCGTAACTATCCGATCTGGTGGAGCAACGCCCTGGAGTTAAACCTGGGTTGCCCGGAACTTAGAAATGACCACTACTATCACACTGGTTGCAAATTATTCCTGCTATACGATGGAAAAACTGTTGTATTTTTATTGCATTTTATGCGTCTGGCGTTCACTTCTTAGGCCCTAACTATTCGATCTGGTGGAACAACGCCCTAGGGTGAAGCCTAGGTTGCCCGGAACGTAGAAATGACCATAGCTTTTACACTCGTAGCAATTATTCGTTTTATACAATGGAAAAACCGTTCTAATTATTTTGTATTTTATGCTTCGGGCGTTGACTTCTAAGGCCCTAACTATTCAATCTGTTGGAGCAAAGCCCTAGGGTGAAGCCAAGGTTGCTCGGAAAGGAGAAATGACCATAAGTTTCATACTGGTTGCAATTATTCGTTTTATACGATGGAAAAACTGTTGTATTTATATTGTATTTTATGCTTCTGGCGTTGACTTCTCAGGCCCTAATTATTCGATCTGGTGGAACAACGCCGTAGAGTGAAGCCTAGGTTGCCCGAACGTAGAAATGACCATTACTTTCACACTGTTTGCTATTATTCGTTTTATACGATGGAAAAACTGTTGTATTTATATTGTATTTTATGCTTCTGGCGTTGACTACTTAGGCACTAACTATTCGATCTTGTGGAACAATGCCCTAGAGTGAAGTCTAGGTTGCCTCGAACGTAGAAATGATCATTACTTTCACGCTTGTTATAATTATTCCTGCTATACGATGGAGAAACTGTTGAATTTTTATTGCATTTTATGCTTCTGGCGTTCACTTCTTAGGCCCTAACTATTCGATCTGGTGGGACACCGGCCTAGGGTGAAGCCTAGGTTGCCCGGAACGTAGAAATGACCATAACTTTCACACTGGTTGCAATTATTTGTTTTACACGATGGAAAAGCTGTTGTATTTATATCGTATTTTATGCTTCTGGCGTTGACTTCTAAGGACCTAGCTATTCGGTCTGGTGGAGCAACGCCCTAGAGTGAAGCCTAGGTTGCTCGGAATGTAGAAATGACCATAACTTTCACACTGATTACAATTATTTGTTATATACGATGGAAAAGCTGTTGTATTTATATCGTATTTTATGCTTCTGGCGTTGACTTCTAAGGACCTAACTATTCGATCTGGTGGAGCAACGCCCTAGAGTGAAGCCTAGGTTGCTCGGAATGTAGAAATTACCATAACTTTCACACTGATTGCAATTCTTTGTTATAAACGATGGAAAAGCTGTTGTATTTATATCGTATTTTATGCTTCTGGCGTTGACTTCTTAGGCCCTAACTATTCCATCTGGTGGAACATCGCCCTAGAGTAAAGCCCAGGTTGCGCGGAACGTAGAAATGACCATAACTTTCACACTGGTAGCAATTATTCGTTTTATACATTGGAAAAACTGTTCTATTTATATTGTATTTTATGCTTCTGGCGTTGACTACTTAGGCCCTAACTATTCGATCTTGTGGAACAACGCCCTAGAGTGAAGCCTAGGTTGCCCGGAACTTAGAAATGACCATTACTTTCACACTGTTTGCAATTATTCCTTTTATACGATGGAACAGCTGTTGTATTTATATCGTATTCTATGCTTCTGGCGTTGACTTCTAAGGTCCTAACTATTCGATCTGGTGGAGCAACGCCCTAGATTGAAGCCTAGGTTGCTCGGAATGTAGAAATGACCATAAGTTGCATACTGGTTGCAATTATTCGTTTTATACGATGGAAAAACTGTTGCATCTTTATCGTATTTTATGCTTCTGGCGTTGACTTCTTAGGCCGTAACTATCCGATCTGGTGGAGCAACGCCCTGGAGTTAAACCTGGGTTGCCAGGAACGTAGAAATGACCACTACTATCACACTGGTTGCAAATTATTCCTGCTATACGATGGAAAAACTGTTGTATTTTTATTGCATTTTATGCGTCTGGCGTTCACTTCTTAGGCCCTAACTATTCGATCTGGTGGAACAACGCCCTAGGGTGAAGCCTAGGTTGCCCGGAACGTAGAAATGACCATAGCTTTTACACTCGTAGCAATTATTCGTTTTATACAATGGAAAAACCGTTCTATTTATTTTGTATTTTATGCTTCGGGCGTTGACTTCTAAGGCCCTAACTATTCAATCTGTTGGAGCAAAGCCCTAGGGTGAAGCCTAGGTTGTTCGGAAAGTAGAAATGACCATAAGTTTCATACTGGTTGCAATTATTCGTTTTATACGATAGAAAAACTGTTGTATTTATATTGTATTTTATGCTTCTGGCGTTGACTTCTCAGGCCCTAATTATTCGATCTGGTGGAGCAATGCCTCAGAGTTAAGTCTAGGTTACCCGTAACGCCGAAATGATCATTACTTTCACGCTTGTTGCAATTATTCCTGTGATGCGATGAAAAGACTGTTGTATTTTTATTGTATTTTATGCTTCAGGCGTGGACTTCTGAGGCCGTAGCTATTCGATGTGGTGGAAGAACGCCATACAGTCAAGCCTAGGTTGCCCGGATCGTAGAAATGACCACTACTTTCACACTGTTTGCAATTATTCATTTAATACGTTGGAAATGCTGTTGTATTTATATTGTATTTTATGCTTCTGGCGTTGACTTCTTAGGACCTAACTATTCGATCTGGTGGAACAACGCCGTAGAGTGAAGCCTAGGTTGCCCGGAACGTAGAAATGACCATTACTTTCACACTGTTTGCAATTATTCCTTTTATACGATGGAAAAGCTGTTGTATTTATATTGTATTTTATGCTTCTGGCGTTGACTACTTAGGCACTAACTATTCGATCTGGTGGAGCAACGCCCTAGAGTGAAGCCTAGGTTTCCTGAAACGTAGAAATGATCATTACTTTCACGCTTGTTGCAATTATTCCTGCTATACGATGGAAAAACTGTTGTATTTTTATTGCATTTTATGCTTCTGGCGTTCACTTCTTAGGCCCTAACTATTCGATCTGGTGGGACACCGGCCTAGGGTGAAGCCTAGGTTGCCCGGAACGTAGAAATGACCATAACTTTCACACTGGTTGCAATTATTTGTTTTATACGATGGAAAAGCTGTTGTATTTATATCGTATTTTATGTTTCTGGCGTTGACTTCTAAGGACCTAGCTATTCGGTCTGGTGGAGCAACGCCCTAGAGTGAAGCCTATGTTGCTCGGAATGTAGAAATGACCATAACTTTCACACTGGTTGCAATTATTCGTTTTATACGATGGAAAAGCTGTTGTATTTATATCGTATTTTATGCTTCTGGCGTTGACTTCTAAGGACCTAACTATTCGACCTGGTGGAGCAACGCCCTAGAGTGAAGCCTAGGTTGCTCGGAATGTAGAAATGACTATAACTTTCACACTGATTGCAATTATTCTTTTTATACGATGGAAAAACTGTTGCATCTTTATCGTATTTTGTGTTTCTGGCGTTGACTTCGTAGGCCGTAACTATTCGGTCTGGTCGAGCAACGCCGTAGAGTGAAGCCTAGGTTGCCCGGAACGTAGAAACGACCATAACTTCCACACTGGTTGCAATTAGTCGTTTTATACGATGTAAAAGCTGTTGTATTTATATCGTATTTTATGCTTCTGGCGTTGACTTCTTAGGCCCTAACTATTCAATCTGTTGGAGCAAAGCCCTAGGGTGAAGCCTAGGTTGCTCGGAAAGGAGAAATGACCATAAGTTTCATACTGGTTGCAATTATTCGTTTTATACGATGGAAAAACTGTTGTATTTATATTGTATTTTATGTTTCTGGCGTTGACTTCTCAGGCCGTAACTATTCGATCTGGTGGAGCAACGCCCTGGAGTGAAACCTGGGTTGCCCGGAACGTAGAAATGACCACTACTATCACACTGGTTGCAAACTATTCCTGCTATACGATGGAGAAACTGTTGTATTTTTATTGCATTTTATGCTTCTGGCGTTCACTTCTTAGGCCCTAACTATTCGATCTGGAGGAACAACGGCCTAGGGTGAAGCCTACGTTGCCCGGAACGTAGAAATGACCATTACTTTCACACTGGTTGCGATTATTTGTTTTATACGATGGAAAAGCTGTTGTATTTATATAGTATTTTATGCTTCTGGCGTTGACTTCTTAGGCCCTAACTATTCCATCTGGTGGAACAACGCCCTAGAGTAAAGCCCAGGTTGCGCGGAACGTAGAAACGACCATATCTTTCACACTGGTAGCAATTATTCGTTTTATACGATGGAAAAACTGTTGTATTTATATCGTATTTTATGCTTCTGGCGTTGACTTCTAAGGACCTAACTATTCGATCTGGTGGAGCAACGCCCGACAGTGAAGCCTAGGTTGCCCGGAACGTAGATATGACCATAACCTTCACACAGGTTGCAATTATTCGTTTTATACGGTGTAAAGGCTGTTGTATTTATTTTGTATTTTATTCTTCTGGTGTTGACTTCTTAGGACCTAACTATTCGATCTGGTGGAACAACGCCGTAGAGTGAAGCCTAGGTTGCCCGAACGTAGAAATGACCATTACTTTCACACTGTTTGCAATTATTCCTTTTATACGATGGAAAAGCTGTTGTATTTATATCGTATTTTATGCTTCTGGCGTTGACTTCTAAGGACCTAACTATTCGACCTGGTGGAGCAACGCCCTAGAGTGAAGCCTAGGTTGCTCGGAATGTAGAAATGACTATAACTTTCACACTGATTGCAATTACTCTTTTTATACGATGGAAAAACTGTTGCATCTTTATCGTATTTTGTGTTTCTGGCGTTGACTTCTTAGGCCGTAACTATTCGATCTGGTGGAACAACGCCGTAGAGTGAAGCCTAGGTTGCCCGAACGTAGAAATGACCATTACTTTCACACTGTTTGCAATTAATCCTTTTATACGATGGAAAAGCTGTTGTATTTATATCGTATTTTATGCTTCTGGCGTTCACTTCTTAGGCCCTAACTATTCGATCTGGTGGAACAACGCCCTAGGGTGAATCCTAGGTTGCCCGGAACGTAGAAATGACCATAGCTTTTACACTCGTAGCAATTATTCGTTTTATACAATGGAAAAACCGTTCTATTTATTTTGTATTTTATAATTCGGGCGTTGACTTCTAAGGCCCTAACTATTCAATCTGTTGGAGGAAAGCCCTAGGGTGAAGCCTAGGTTGTTCGGAAAGTAGAAATGACCATAAGTTTCATACTGGTTGCAATTATTCGTTTTATACGATAGAAAAACTGTTGTATTTATATTGTATTTTATGCTTCTCGCGTTGACATCTCAGGCCCTAATTATTCGATCCGGTGGAGCAATGCCTCAGAGTTAAGTCTAGGTTGCCCGTAACGCCGAAATGATCATTACTTTCACGCTTGTTGCAATCATTCCTGTTATGCGATGAAAAGACTGTTGTATTTTTATTGTATTTTATGCTTCAGGCGTGGACTTCTGAGGCCGTAGCTATTCGATGTGGTGGAAGAACGCCATACAGTGAAGCCTAGGTTGCCCGGATCGTAGAAATGACCACTACTTTCACACTGTTTGCAACTATTCATTTAATACGATGGAAATGCTGTTGTATTTATATCGTATTTTATGCTTCGGGCGTTGACTTCTTAGGCCCTAACATTTCGATCTGGTGGAGCAACTCCCGACAGTGAAGCCTAGGTTGCCCGAACGTAGAAATGACCATTACTTTCACACTGTTTGCAATTATTCCTTTTATACGATGGAAAAGCTGTTGTATTTATATCGTATTTTATGCTTCTGGCGTTGACTTCTAAGGACCTAACTATTCGACCTGGTGGAGCAACGCCCTAGAGTGAAGCCTAGGTTGCTCGGAATGTAGAAATGACTATAACTTTCACACTGATTGCAATTATTCTTTTTATACGATGGAAAAACTGTTGCATCTTTATCGTATTTTGTGTTTCTGGCGTTGACTTCTTAGGCCGTAACTATTCGGTCTGGTCGAGCAACGCCGTAGAGTGAAGCCTAGGTTGCCCGGAACGTAGAAACGACCATAACTTCCACACTGGTTGCAATTAGTCGTTTTATACGATGTAAAAGCTGTTGTATTTATATCGTATTTTATGCTTCTGGCGTTGACTTCTTAGGCCCTAACTATTCAATCTGTTGGAGCAAAGCCCTAGGGTGAAGCCTAGGTTGCTCGGAAAGGAGAAATGACCATTACTTTCACACTGTTTGCAATTATTCCTTTTACACGATGGAAAAGCTGTTGTATTTATATCGTATTTTATGCTTCTGGCGTTGACTTCTACGGACCTAACTATTCGATCTGGTGGAGCAACGCCCTAGAGTGAAGCCTAGGTTGCTCGGAATGTAGAAATGACCATAACTTTCACACTGGTTGCAAATTATTCCTGCTATACGATGGAAAAACTGTTGTATTTTTATTGTATTTTATGCTTTCGGGCGTGGACTTCTGAGGCCGTAGCTATTCGATGTGGTGGAAGAACGCCATACACTGAAGCCTAGGTTGCCCGGAACGTAGAAATGACCATAAGCTTCATACTGGTTGTAATTATTCGGTTTATACGATGGAAAAACTGTTGTATTTATATTGTATTTTATGCTTCTGGCGTTCACTTCTTAGGCCCTAACTATTCGATCTGGTGGAACAACGCCCTAGGGTGAAGCCTAGGTTGCCCGGAACGTAGAAATGACCATAGCTTTTACACTGGTAGCAATTATTCGTTTTATACAATGGAAAAACTGTTCTACTTATTTTGTATTTTATGCTTCGGGCGTTGACTTCTAAGGCCCTAACTATTCAATCTGTTGGAGCAAAGCCCTAGGGTGAAGCCTAGGTTGCCCGGAACGTAGAAATGACCACTACTTTCACACTGTTTGCAATTATTCATTTAATACGATGGAAATGCTGTTGTATTTATATCGTATTTTATGCTTCGGGCGTTGACTTCTTAGGCCCTAACATTTCGGTCTGGTGGAGCAACGCCCGACAGTGAAGCCTAGGTTGCCCGGAACGTAGATATGACCATAACCTTCACACAGGTTGCAATTATTCGTTTTATACGGTGTAAAGGCTGTTGTATTTATTTTGTATTTTATTCTTCTGGTGTTGACTTCTTAGGACCTAACTATTCGATCTGGTGGAACAACGCCGTAGAGTGAAGCCTAGGTTGCCCGAACGTAGAAATGACCATTACTTTCACACTGTTTGCAATTATTCCTTTTATACGATGGAAAAGCTGTTGTATTTATATCGTATTTTATGCTTCTGGCGTTGACTTCTAAGGACCTAACTATTCGATCTGGTGGAGCAACGCCCTAGCGTGAAGCCTAGGTTGCTCGGAATGTAGAAATGACCATAACTTTCACACTGATTGCAATTATTCTTTTTATACGATGGAAAAGCTGTTGCATCTTTATCGTATTTTGTGCTTCTGGCGTTGACTTCTTAGGCCGTGACTATTCGATCTGGTGGAGCACCGCCCTGGAGTGAAGCCTAGGTTGCCCGGAACGTAGAAATGACCACTACTATCACACTGGTTGCAAATTATTCCCGCTATACGATGGAAAACCTGTTGTATCTTTATTGCATTTTATGCTTCGGGCATTGACTTCTAAGGCCCTAACTATTCAATCTGTTGGAGCAACGCTCTATGGTGAAGCCTAGGTTGCCCGGAACGTAGGCATGACCATAACTTTCACACTGGTTGCAATTATTCGTTTTATACGATGGAAAAGCTGTTGTATTTATATCGTATTTTATGCTTCTGGCGTTGACTTCTTAGGCCCAAACTATTCCATCTGGTGGAACGACGCCCTAGGGTGAAGTCTAGGTTGCCCGGAAAGTAGAAATGACCATAACTTTCACACTGGTAGCAATTATTCATTTATCCGATGGAAAAACTGTTCTATTTATTTTATATTTTATGCTTCGGCCGTTGACTTCTAAGGCCCTAACTATACGATCTGGTGGAGCAACGCCCTAGAGTGAAGCGTAGGTTGCCCGGTACGTAGAAATGACCATCACTATCAAACTGGTTGCAATTATTTGTTTTATACGATGGAAAAGCTGTTGTATTTATATCGTATTTTATGCTTCTGGCGTTGACTTCTTAGGCCCTAACTATTCCATCTGGTGGAACAACGCCCTAGGGTGAAGCCTAGGTTGCCCGGAAAGTAGAAATGACCATAACTTTCACACTGGTAGCAATTATGCGTTTTATACGATGGAAAAACTGTTGTATTTATTTTGTATTTTATGCTTCGGGCGTTGACTTCTAAGGCCCTAACTATTCGATCTGGTAGAGCAACGCCCTAGAGTGAAGCCTAGGTTGCCCGGTACGTAGAAATGACCATAAGTTTCGTACTGGTTGCAATTATTCGTTTAATACGATGGAAAAACTGTTGTATTTATATTGTATTTTATGCTTCTGGCGTTGACTTCTCCGGCCCTCATTATTCGATCTGGTGGAACAACGCCGTAGAATGAAGCCTAGGTTGCCCGAACGTAGAAATGACCATTATTTTCACACTGTTTGCAATTATTCCTTTTATACGATGGAACAGCTGTTGTATTTATATCGTATTTTATGCTTCTGGCGTTGACTTCTAAGGTCCTAACTATTCGATCTGGTGGAGCAACGCCCTAGAGTAAAGCCCAGGTTGCGCGGAACGTAGAAATGACCATAACTTTCACACTGGTAGCAATTATTCGTTTTATACATTTGAAAAACTGTTCTATTTATATTGTATTTTATGCTTCTGGCGTTGACTTGTAAGGCCCTAATTATTCGATTTGGTGGAGCAATGCCTCAGAGTTAAGTCTAGGATGCCCGAAACGCCGAAATGGTAATTACTTTCACGCTTGTTGCAATTATTCCTGTTATACGATGAAAAGACTGTTGTATTTTTATTGTATTTTATGCTTCAGGCGTGGACTTCTGAGGCCGTAGCCATTCGATGTGGTGGAAGAGCGCCATACAGTGAAGCCTAGGTTGCCCGGAACGTAGATATGACCATAACCTTCACACAGATTGCAGTTATTCGTTTTATACGGTGTAAAGGCTGTTGTATTTATTTTATATTTTATTCTTCTGGTGTCGACTTCGTAGGCCCTAACTATTCGATCTGGTGGAACAACGCCGTAGAGTGAAGCCTAGGTTGCCCGGAACGTAGAAATGACCATAACTTTCACACTGATTGCAATTATTTGTTATATACGATGGAAAAGCTGTTGTATTTATATCGTATTTTATGCTTCTGGCGTTGACTTCTAAGGACCTAACTATTCGATCTGGTCGAGCAACGCCGTAGAGTGAAGCCTAGGTTGCCCGGAACGTAGAAATGACCATAACTTCCACACTGGTTGCAATTATTCGTTTTATACGATGTAAAAGCTGTTGTATTTATATCGTATTTTATGCTTCTGACGTTGACTTCTTAGGTCCTAACTACTCGACCTGGAGGAGCAACGCCCTAGAGTGAAACCTAGGTTGCCCGGAACCTAGAAATGACCATTACATTCACACTGGTTGCAATTATTCCTGTTATACGATGGAAAAACTGTTGTATTTTTATTGTATTCTATGCTTCTGGCGTTTAATTCTAAGTCGCTAGCTATTTGATCTGGTGGAGCAACGACCTAGAGTGAAGCCTAGGTTTCCCGAACGTAGAAATGACCATTACTTTCACACTGTTTGCAATTATTCCTTTTACACGATGGAAAAGCTGTTGTATTTATATCGTATTTTATGCTTCTGGCGTTGACTTCTAAGGACCTAACTATTCGATCTGGTGGAGCAACGCCCTAGAGTGAAGCCTAGGTTGTTCGGAATGTAGAAATGACCATAACTTTCACACTGATTGCCATTATTCGTTTTATACGATGGAAAAACTGTTGCATCTTCTTCGTATTTTATGCTTCTGGCGTTGACTTCTTAGGCCGTAACTATTTGATCTGGTGGAGCAACGCCCTGGAGTGAAACATGGGTTGCCCGGAACGTAGAAGTGACCACTACTATCACACTGGTTGCAAATTATTCCTGCTATACGATGGAAAAACTGTTGTATTTTTATTGTATTTTATGCTTCAGGCGTGGACTTCTGAGGACGTAGCTATTCGATGTGGTGGAAGAACGCCATACAGTGAAGCCTAGGTTGCCCGGAACGTAGAAATGACCACTACTTTCACACTGTTTGCAATTATTCATTTAATACGATGGAAATGCTGTTGTATTTATATCGTATTTTATGCTTCGGGCGTTGACTTCTTAGGCCCTAACATTTCGATCTGGTGGAGCAACGCCCGACAGTGAAGCATAGGTTGCCCGTAACGTAG
Source organism: Calliopsis andreniformis (assembly GCF_051401765.1). Lineage (NCBI taxonomy): Eukaryota > Metazoa > Arthropoda > Insecta > Hymenoptera > Andrenidae > Calliopsis > Calliopsis andreniformis. The sequence goes on from NC_135072.1 coordinate 18,391,323, forward strand.
AAATGACCATTACTTTCACACTGTTTGCAATTATTCCTTTTATACGATGGAAAAGCTGTTGTAATTATATCGTATTTTATGCTTCTGCCGTTGACTTCTTAGGCCCTAACTATTCGATCTGGTGGAACAACGCCGTAGAGTGAAGCCTAGGTTGCATGGAACGTAGAAATGACCATTACTTTTACACTGATTGCAATTATTCTTTTTATACGATGGAAAAACTGTTGCATCTTTATCGTATTTTGTGCTTCTGGCGTTGACTTCTTAGGCCGTAACTATTCGATCTGGTGGAGCACCGCCCTGGAGTGAAGCCTAGGTTGCCCGGAACGTAGAAATGACCACTACTATCACACTGGTTGCAAATTATTCCTGCTATACGATGGAAAACCTGTTGTATCTTTATTGCATTTTATGCTTCGGGCATTGACTTCTAAGGCCCTAACTATTCAATCTGTTGGAGCAACGCTCTATGGTGAAGCCTAGGTTGCCCGGAACGTAGACATGATCATAACTTTCACACTGGTTGCAATTATTCGTTTTATACGATGGAAAAGCTGTTGTATTTATATCGTATTTTATGCTTCTGGCGTTGACTTCTTAGGCCCAAGCTATTCCATCTGGTGGAGCGACGCCCTAGGGTGAAGTCTAGGTTGACCGGAAAGTAGAAATGACCATAACTTTCACACTGGTAGCAATTATACGTTTTATCCGATGGAAAAACTGTTCTATTTATTTTATATTTTATGCTTCGGCCGTTGACTTCTAAGGCCCTAACTATACGATCTGGTGGAGCAACGCCCTAGAGTGAAGCGTAGGTTGCCCGGTACGTAGAAATGACCATCACTATCAAACTGGTTGCAATTATTTGTTTTATACGATGGAAAAGCTGTTGTATTTATATCGTATTTTATGCTTCTGGCGTTGACTTCTAAGGTCCTAACTATTCGATCTGGTGGAGCAACGCCCTAGAGTAAAGCCTAGGTTGCTCGGCATGTAGAAATGACCATAAGTTGCATACTGGTTGCAATTATTCGTTTTATACGATGGAAAAACTATTGTATTTATATTGTATTTTATGCTTCTGGGGTTGACTTCTAAGGCCCTCAATATTCGATCTGGTGGAACAATGCCTCAGAATTAAGTCTAGGATGCCCGAAACGCCGAAATGATCATTACTTTCACGCTTGTTGCAATTGTTCCTGTTATACGATGAAAATACTGTTGTATTTTTATTGTATTTTATGCTTCAGGCCTGGACTTCTGAGGCCGTAGCTATTCGATGTTTTGGAAGAACGCCATACAGTGAAGCCTAGGTTGCCCGGAACGTAGAAATGACCACTACTTTCACACTGTTTGCAATTATTCATTTAATGCGATGGAAATGCTGTTGTATTTATATCGTATTTTATGCTTCGGGCGTTGACTTCTTAGGCTCTAACATTTCGATCTGGTGGAGCAACGCCCGACAGTGAAGCCTAGGTTGCCCGGAACGTAGATATGACCATAACCTTCACACAGGTTGCAATTATTCGTTTTATACGGTGTAAAGGCTGTTGTATTTATTTTGTATTTTATTCTTCTGGTATTAACTTCTCAGGCCCTGACTATTCGATCTGGTTTAACAACGCCGTAGAGTGAAGCCTAGGTTGCCCGAACGTAGAAATGACCATTACTTTCACACTGTTTGCAATTATTCCTTTTATACGATGGAAAAGCTGTTGTATTTATATCGTATTTAATGCTTCTGGCGTTGACTTCTAAGGACCAAACTATTCGATCTGGTGGAGCAACGCCCTAGAGTGAAGCCTAGGTTGCTCGGAATGAAGAAGTGACCATAACTTTCACACTGATTGCAATTATTCTTTTTATATGATGGAAAAACTGTTGCATCTTCATCGTATTTTATGCTTCTGGCGTTGACTTCTTAGGCCGTAACTATTCGATCTGGTGGAGCAATGCCCTGGAGTGAAACCTGGGTTGCCCGGAACGTAGAAATGACCACTACTATCACACTGTCTGCAATTATTCGTTTTATACGATGGAAAAACTGTTGCATATTCATCGTATTTTATGCTTCTGGCGTTGACTTCTTAGGCCGTAACTATTCGATCTTGTGGAACAACGCCCTAGAGTGAAGCCTAGGTTGCCTGGAACGTAGAAATGACCATCACTTTCACACGGGTTGCAATTATTCGTGTTATAGAATGTTAAGACTGTTGTATTTTTATTGTATTTTATACTTCAGGCGTTGACTTCTTTGGCCGTAGCTATTCGATGTGGTGGAAGAACGCCATACACTGAAGCCTAGGTTGCCCGGAACGTAGAAATGACCATAAGTTTCATACTGGTTGCAATTATTCGGTTTATGCGATGGAAAAACTGTTGTATTTATATTGTATTTTATGCTTCTGGCGTTCACTTCTTAGGCCCTAACTATTCGATCTGGTGGAACAACGCCCTAGGGTGAAGCCTAGGTTGCCCGGAACGTAGAAATGACCATAGCTTTTACACTGGTAGCAATTATTCGTTTTATACAATGGAAAAACCGTTCTATTTATTTTGTATTTTATGCTTGGGGCGTTGACTTCTAAGGCCCTAACTATTCAATCTGTTGGAGCAACGCCCTAGGGTGAAGCCTAGGTTGCTCGTAAAGTAGAAATGACCATAAGTTTCATACTGGTTGCAATTATTCGTTTTATACGATGGAAAAACTGTTGTATTTATATTGTATTTTATGCTTCTGGCGTTGACTACTTAGGCACTAACTATTCGATCTTGTGGAACAACGCCCTAGAGTGAAGCCTAGGTTGCCTGGAACGTAGAAATGATCATTACTTTCACGCTTGTTGCATTTATTCCTGTTATGCGATGAAAAGACTGTTGTATTTTTATTGTATTTTATGCTTCAGGCGTGGTCTTCTGAGGCCGTAGCTATTCGATGTGGTGGAAGAACGCCATACAGTGAAGCCTAGGTTGCCCGGAACGGAGAAATGACCACTACTTTCACACTGTTTGCAATTATTCATTTAATACGATGGAAATGCTGTTGTATTTATATCGTATTTTATGCTTCGGGCGTTGACTTCTTATGCCCTAACATTTCGATCTGGTGGAGCAACGCCCGACAGTGAAGCCTAGGTTGCCCGGAACGTAGAAATGACCATTACTTTCACACTGTTTGCAATTATTCCTTTTATACGATGGAAAAGCTGTTGTATGTATATCGTATTTTATGCTTCTGGCGTTGACTTCTTAGGCTCTAACTATTCGATCTGGTGGAACAACGCCGTAGAGTGAAGCCTAGGTTGCCCGGAACGTAGAAATGACCTTTACTTTCACACTGTTTGCAATTATTCGTTTTATACGATGGAAAAACTGTTGTATTTATATCGTATTTTATGCTTCTGGCGTTGACTTCTTAGGCCCTAACTATTCCATCTGGTGGAACAACGCCCTAGAGTAAAGCCCAGGTTGCGCGGTACGTAGAAATGACCATAACTTTCACACTGGTAGCAATTATTCGTTCTATACATTGGAAAAACTGTTCTATTTATATTGTATTTTATGCTTCTGGCGTTGACTACTTAGGCCCTAACTATTCGATCTTGTGGAACAGCGCCCTAGAGTGAAGCCTAGGTTGCCTGGAACGTAGAAATGACCATCACTTTCACACGGGTTGCAATTATTCGTGTTATAGAATGTTAAGACTGTTGTATTTTTATTGTATTTTATACTTCAGGCGTTGACTTCTGAGGCCGTAGCTATTCGATGTGGTGGAAGAACGCCATACACTGAAGCCTAGGTTGCCCGGAACGTAGAAATGACCATAAGTTTCATACTGGTTGCAATTATTCGGTTTATACGATGGAAAAACTGTTGTATTTATATTGTATTTTATGCTTCTGGCGTTCACTTCTTAGGCCCTAACTATTCGATCTGGTGGAACAACACCCTAGGGTGAAGCCTAGGTTGCCCGGAACGTAGAAATGACCATAGCTTTTACACTGGTAGCAATTATTCGTTTAAACAATGGAAAAACCGTTCTATTTATTTTGTATTTTATGCTTGGGGCGTTGACTTCTAAGGCCCTAACTATTCAATCTGTTGGAGCAACGCCCTAGGGTGAAGCCTAGGTTGCTCGTAAAGTAGAAATGACCATAAGTTTCATACTGGTTGCAATTATTCGTTTTATACGATGGAAAAACTGTTGTATTTATATTGTATTTTATGCTTCTGGCGTTGACTACTTAGGCACTAACTATTCGATCTTGTGGAACAACGCCCTAGAGTGAAGCCTAGGTTGCCTGGAACGTAGAAATGATCATTACTTTCACGCTTGTTGCATTTATTCCTGTTATGCGATGAAAAGACTGTTGTATTTTTATTGTATTTTATGCTTCAGGCGTGGACTTCTGAGGCCGTAGCTATTCGATGTGGTGGAAGAACGCCATACAGTGAAGCCTAGGTTGCCCGGAACGGAGAAATGACCACTACTTTCACACTGTTTGCAATTATTCATTTAATACGATGGAAATGCTGTTGTATTTATATCGTATTTTATGCTTCGGGCGTTGACTTCTTATGCCCTAACATTTCGATCTGGTGGAGCAACGCCCGACAGTGAAGCCTAGGTTGCCCGGAACGTAGAAATGACCATAACTTTCACACTGATTGCAATTATTCGTTTTATACGATGGAAAAACTGTTGCATCTTCATCGTATTTTATGCTTCTGGCGTTGACTTCTTAGGCCGTAACTATTCGATCTGGTGGAGCAACGCCCTGGAGTGAAACCTGGGTTGCCCGGAACGTAGAAATGACCACTACTATCACACTGGTTGCAAATTATTCCTGCTATACGATGGAAAAACTGTTGTATTTTTATTGCATTTTATGCTGCTGGCGTTCGCTTCTTAGGCCCTAACTATTCGATCTGGTGGAACAACGGCCTAGGGTGAAGCCTACGTTGCCCGGAACGTAGAAATGACCATAACTTTCACACTGGTTGCAATTATTTGCTTTATGCGATGGAAAAGCTGTTGTATTTATATCGTATTTTATGCTTCTGGCGTTGACTTCTTAGGCCCTAGCTATTCGATCTGGAGGAGCAACGCCCTAGAGTGAAACCTAGGTTGCCCGGAACCTAGAAATGACCATTACATTCACACTGGTTGCAATTATTCCTGTTATCCGATGGAAAAACTGTTGTATTTTTATTGTATTCTATGCTTCTGGCGTTTAATTCTAAGTCGCTAGCTATTTGATCTGGTGGAGCAACGACCTAGAGTGAAGCCTAGTTTGCCCGGAACGTAGGAATGACAATTACTTTCACACTGTTTGCTATTATCCATTTAGTACGATGGAAAAGCTGTTGTATTTATATTGTATTTTATCCTTCTGGCGTTGACTTCTAAGGCCGTAGCTATTAGATGTGGTGGAGCATCGCCCTAGAGTGACGCCTAGGTTGCCCGGAACGTAGAAATGACCATTACTTTTACAATGTTTGCAACTATTCATTTTATACGATGGAAAAACGGTTGTACTTATATTGTATTTTATTCTTATGGCGTTGAATTCTAAGTCCCTAGCTATTACATCTCGTGGAACAACGCCCTACGGTAAAGCCCATGTTGCGCCGAACGTAGAAATGACCATAACTTTCACACTGGTAGCAATTTTTGTTTTATACGATGGAAAAACTGTTTTATTTATCTTGTATTTTATGCTTTGAGCGTTGACTTCTAAGGCCCTAACTATTCGATCTGGTGGAGCAACGCCCTAGAGTGAAGCCTAGGTTGCCCGGAACGTAGAAATGACCATAACTTTCACACTGGTTGCTATCATTCGATTTATACGATGGAAAAACTGTTATATTTACATTGTATTTTATACTTCTGGCGTTGACTTCTTAGGCCCTAACTGTTCGATCTGGTGGAACAACGCCCTAGAGTAAAGCCTAGGTTATCCGGAACGTAGAAATGACCAGTACATTCACACTGGTTGCAGTTATTCCTGTAAAACGATGGAAAAACTGTTGCATCTTTATTGTATTTTAAGCTTCTGGCGTTGACTTCTAAGGCCCTAACTATTCGATCTGGTGGAGCAACGCCCTAGGGTGAAGCCTAGGTTGGCCGGAATGTAGAAATGACCATAACTTTCACACTGTTTGCAATTATTCCTTTTATACGATGGAACAGCTGTTGTATTAAATCGTATTTTATGCTTCTGGCGTTGACTTCTTAGGCCCTAACTATTCAATCTGTTGGAGCAAAGCCCTAGGGTGAAGCCTAGGTTGCTCGGAAAGTAGAAATGACCATTACTTTTACAATGTTTGCAACTATTCATTTTATACGATGGAAAAACGGTTGTACGTATATTGTATTTTATTCTTATGGCGTTGAATTCTAAGTCCCTAGCTATTACATCTCGTGGAACAACGCCCTACGGTAAAGCCCAGGTTGCCCGGAACGTAGAAATGACCATTACTTTCACACTGTTTGCAATTATTCCTTTTATACGATGGAACAGCTGTTGTATTAAATCGTATTTTATGCTTCTGGCGTTGACTTCTTAGGCCCTAACTATTCAATCTGTTGGAGCAAAGCCCTAGGGTGAAGCCTAGGTTGCTCGGAAAGTAGAAATGACCATAAGTTTCATACTGGTTGCAATTATTCGTTTTATACGATAGAAAAACTGTTGTATTTATATTGTATTTTATGCTTCTGGCGTTGACTTCTCAGGACCTAATTATTCGATCTGGTGAAGCAATGCCTCAGAGTTAAGTCTAGGATGCCCGTAACGCCGAAATGATCATTACTTTCACGCTTGTTGCAATTATTCCTGTTATGCGATGAAAAGACTGTTGTATTTTTATTGTATTTTATGCTTCAGGCGTGGACTTCTGAGGCCGTAGCTATTCGATGTGGTGGAAGAACGCCATACAGTGAAGCCTAGGTTGCCCGGAACGTAGAAATGACCACTACATTCACACTGTTTGCAATTATTCATTTAATACGATGGAAATGCTGTTGTATTTATATCGTATTTTATGCTTCGGGCGTTGACTTCTTAGGCCCTAACATTTCGATCTGGTGGAGCAACGCCCGACAGTGAAGCCTAGGTTGCACGGAACGTAGATATGACCATAACCTTCACACAGGTTGCAATTATTCGTTTTATACGGTGTAAAGGCTGTTGTATTTATTTTGTATTTTATTCTTCTGGTGTTGACTTCTCAGGCCCAAATTATTCGATCTGGTGGAACAACGCCGTAGAGTGAAGCCTAGGTTGCCCGAACGTAGAAATGACCATTACCTTCACACTGTTTGCAATTATTCCTTTTATACGATGGAAAAGCTGTTGTACTTATATCGTATTTTATGCTTCTGGCGTTGACTTCTAAGGACCTAACTATCCGATCTGGTGGAGCATCGCCCTAGAGTGAAGCCTAGGTTGCTCGGAATGTAGAAATGACCATAACTTTCACACTGATTGCAATTTTTCGTTTTATACGATGGAAAAACTGTTGCATCTTCATCGTATTTTATGCTTCTGGCGTTGTCTTCTTAGGCCGTAACTATTCGATCTGGTGGAACAACGGCCTAGGGTGAGGCCTACGTTGCCCGGAACGTAGAAATGACCATAACTTTCACACTGGTTGCAATTATTTGTTTTATACGATGGAAAAGCTGTTGTATTTATATCGTATTTTATGCTTCTGGCGTTGACTTCTTAGGCCCTAACTATTCCATCTGGTGGAACAACGCCCTAGAGTAAAGCCCAGGTTGCGCGGAACGTAGAAATGACCATAACGTTCACACTGGTAGCAATTATTCGTTCTATACATTGGAAAAACTGTTCTATTTATATTGTATGTTATGCTTCTGGCGTTGACTACTTAGGCCCTAACTATTCGATGTGGTGGAAGAACGCCATACACTGAAGCCTAGTTTGCCCGGAACGTAGAAATGACCATAAGTTTCATACTGGTTGCAATTATTCGGTTTATACGATGGAAAAACTGTTGTATTTATATTGTATTTTATGCTTCTGGCGTTCACTTCTTAGGCCCTAACTATTCGATCTGGTGGAACATCGCCCTACGGTGAAGCCTAGGTTGCCCGGAACGTAGAAATGACCATAGCTTTTACACTGGTAGCAATTATTCGTTTTATACAATGGAAAAACCGTTCTATTTATTTTGTATTTTATGCTTGGGGCGTTGACTTCTAAGGCCCTAACTATTCAATCTGCTGGAGCAACGCCCTAGGGTGAAGCCTAGCTTGCTCGTAAAGTAGAAATGACCATAAGTTTCATACTGGTTGCAATTATTCGTTTTATACGATGGAGAAACTGTTGTATTTATATTGTATTTTATGCTTCTGGCGTTGACTACTTAGGCACTAACTATTCGATCTTGTGGAACAACGCCCTAGAGTGAAGCCTAGGTTGCCTGGAACGTAGAAATGATCATTGCTTTCACGCTTGTTGCATTTATTCCTGTTATGCGATGGAAAGACTGTTGTATTTTTATTGTATTTTATGCTTCAGGCGTGGACTTCTGAGGCCGTAGCTATTCGATGTGGTGGAAGAACGCCATACAGTGAAGCCTAGGTTGCCCGGAACGGAGAAATGACCACTACTTTCACACTGTTTGCAATTATTCATTTAATACGATGGAAATGCTGTTGTATTTATATCGTATTTTATGCTTCGGGCGTTGACTTCTTATGCCCTAACAGTTCGATCTGGTGGAGCAACGCCCGGCAGTGACGCCTAGGTTGCCCGGAACGTAGAAATGACCATTACTTTCACACTGTTTGCAATTATTCCTTTTATACGATGGAAAAGCTGTTGTATTTATATCGTATTTTATGCTTCTGGCGTTGACTTCTTAGGCCCTAACTATTCGATCTGGTGGAACAACGCCGTAGAGTGAAGCCTAGGTTGCCCGGAACGTAGAAATGACCTTTACTTTCACACTGTTTGCAATTATTCGTTTTATACGATGGAAAAACTGTTGTATTTATATCGTATTTTATGCTTCTGGCGTTGACTTCTAAGGACCTAACTATTCGATCTGGTGGAGCAACGCCCTAGAGTGAAGCCTAGGTTGCTCGGAATGTAGAAATGACCATAACTTTCACTCTGGTTGCTATTATTCGTTTTATACGATGGAAAAACTGTTATATTTATATTGTATTTAAGCTTCTGGCGTTGACTTCTGAGGCCGTTGCTATTCGATGTGGTGGAAGAACGCCATAGAGTGAAACCTAGGTAGCCCGGCTCGTAGAAATGTCCATATCTTTCACACTGTTTGCAATTTTTCGTTTTATACGATGGAAAAACTGTTTTATTTATTTTGTATTTTATGCTTCGGGCGTTGACTTCTAAGGCCCTAACTATTCGATCTGGTGGAGCAACGCCCTAGAGTGCAGACTAGATTGCCCGGAACGTAGAAATGACCATAACTATCACACTGGTTGCTATCATTCGTTTTATATGATTGAAAAACTGTTGTATTTATATTGTATTTCATGCTTCTGGCGTTCACTTCTTAGGCCCTAACTATTCGATCTGGTGGAACAAAGGCCTAGGGTGAAGTCTAGGTTGCCCGGAACGTAGAAATGACCATAACTTTTACACTGGTAGCAATTATTCGTTTTATACAATGGAAAAACTGTTCTATTTATTTTGTAGTTAATGCTTAGGGCGTTGACTTCTAAGGCCCTAACTGTTTGATCTGGTGGAGCAACGCCCTAGAGTGAAGCCTAGGTTACCTGGAACGTAGAAATGACCATCCCTTTCACACGGGTTGCAATTATTCCTGTTATAGGATGGAAAGACTGTTGTATTTTTATAGTATTTTATACTTCAGGCGTTGACTTCTGAGGCCGTAGCTATCCGATGTGGTGGAAGAACGAAATACAGTGAAGCCTAGGTTGCCCGGAACGTAGAAATGACCATAACTTTCACACTGCTTGCAATTATTTGTTTTATACGATGGAAAAGCTGTTGTATTTATATCGTATTTTATGCTTCTGGCGTTGACTTCTTAGGCCCTAACTATTCCATCTGATGGAACAACGCCCTAGAGTAAAGACCAGGTTGCGCGGAACGTAGAAATGACCATAACTTTCACACTGGTAGCAATTATTCGTTTGCTACAATGGAAAAACTGTTCTATTTATTTTGTATTTAATGCTTCGGGCGTTGACTTCTAAAGCCCTAACTACTCGACCTGGAGGAGCAACGCCCTAGAGTGAAACCTAGGTTGCCCGGAACCTAGAAATGACCATTACATTCACACTGGTTGCAATTATTCCTGTTATACGATGGAAAAACTGTTGTATTTTTATTGTATTCTATGCTTCTGGCGTTTAATTCTAAGTCGCTAGCTATTTGATCTGGTGGAGCAACGACCTAGAGTGATGCCTAGGTTGCCCGAACGTAGAAATGACCATTACTTCCACACTGTTTGCAATTATTCCTTTTACACGATGGAAAAGCTGTTGTATTTATATCGTATTTTATACCTCTGGCGTTGACTTCGAAGGACCTAACTATTCGATCTGGTGGACCAACGCCCTAGAGTGAAGCCTAGGTTGCTCGTATTGTAGAAATGACCATAACTTTCACACTGATTGCAATTATTCGTTTTATACGATGGAAAAACTGTTGCATCTTCATCGTATTTTATGCTTCTGGCGTTGACTTCTTAGGCCGTAACTATTCGATCTGGTGGAGCAACGCCCTGGAGTGAAACATGGGTTGCCCGGAACGTAGAAATGACCACTACTATCACACTGGTTGCAAATTATTCCTGCTATACGATGGAAAAACTGTTGTATTTTTATTGTATTTTATGCTTCAGGCGTGGACTTCTGAGGCCGTAGCTATTCGATGTGGTGGAAGAACGCCATACAGTGAAGCCTAGGTTGCTCGGAATGTAGAAATGACCATAACTTTCACACTGATTGCAGTTATTCTTTTTATACGATGGAAAAACTGTTGCATCTTCATCGTATTTTATGCTTCTGGCGTTGACTTCTTAGGCCGTAACTATTCGATCTGGTGGGACAACGGCCTAGGGTGAAGCCTAGGTTGCCCGGAACGTAGAAATGACCATAACTTTCACACTGGTTGCAATTATTTTTTTATACGATGGAAAAGCTGTTGTATTTATATCGTATTTTATGCTTCTGGCGTTGACTTCTAAGGACCTAACTATTCGGTCTGGTGGAGCAACGCCCTAGCGTGAAGCCTAGGTTGCTCGGAATGTAGAAATGACCATAACTTTCACACTGGTTGCAATTATTCGTTTTATACGATGGAAAAGCTGTTGCATCTTTATCGTATTTTGTGCTTCTGGCGTTGACTTCTTAGGCCGTAACTATTCGATCTGGCGGAGCACCGCCATGGAGTGAAGCCTGGGATGCCCGGAACGTAGAAATGACCATAACTTTCACACTGGTTGCTATTATTCGTTTAATACGATGGAAAAACTGTTATATTTATATTGTATTTAAGCTTCTGGCGTTGACTTCTGAGGCCGTTGCTATTCGATGTGGTGGAAGAACGCCATAGAGTGAAACCTAGGTAGCCCGGCTCGTAGAAATGTCCATATCTTTCACACTGTTTGCAATTTTTCCTTCTATACGATGGAAAAACTGTTTTATTTATTTTGTATTTTATGCTTCGGGCGTTGACTTCTAAGGCCCTAACTATTCGATCAGGTGGAGCAACGCCCTAGAGTGCAGCCTAGATTGCCCGGAACGTAGAAATGACCATAACTATCACACTGGTTGCTATCATTCGTTTTATATGATTGAAAAACTGTTGTATTTATATTGTATTTCATGCTTCTGGCGTTCACTTCTTAGGCCCTAACTATTCGATCTGGTGGAACAACGGCCTAGGGTGAAGTCTAGGTTGCCCGGAACGTGGAAATGACCATAACTTTTACACTGGTAGCAATTATTCGTTTTATACAATGGAAAAACTGTTCTATTTATTTTGTATTTAATGCTTCGGGCGTTGACTTCTAAGGCCCTAACTGTTTGATCTGGTGGAGCAACGCCCTAGAGTGAAGCCTAGGTTGCCTGGAACGTAGAAATGACCATCCCTTTCACACGGGTTGCAATTATTCCTGTTATAGGATGGAAAGACTGTTGTATTTTTATTGTATTTTATACTTCAGGCGTTGACTTCTGAGGCCGTAGCTATCCGATGTGGTGGAAGAACGCCATACAGTGAAGCCTAGGTTGCCCGGAACGTAGAAATGACCATTACTTTCACACTGTTTGCAATTATTCCTTTTATACGATGGAACAGCTGTTGCATTTATATCGTATTTTATGCTTCTGGCGTTGACTTCTAAGGCCCTAACTATTCCATCTGGTGGAACAACGCCCTAGGGTGAAGCCTAGGTTGCCGCGACCGTAGAAATGACCATAACTTTCACACTGGTTGCAATTATTCGTCTTATACGATGGAAAAGCTGTAGTAATTATATCGTATTTTATGCTTCTTGCGCTGACTTCTAAGGCCCTACCTATTCGATCTGGCGGAGCAGCACCCTACAGTGAAGCCTAGGTTGCTCGGAACGTAGAAATGACCATTACCTTCACACTGTTTGCAATAATTCATTTTATACGATGGCAAAGCAGTTGTATTTATATTGTATTTTATGCTTCTGGCGTTGACTTCTAAGGCCTTATCGCTTCGATTTGGTGGAGCAACGCCTCAGAGTTAAGCCTAGGTTGCCCGGAACGTAGAAATGACCATTGCTTTCGCAATGTATGCAATTATTCATTTTATACGATGGAAAAACTGTTGTACTTATATTGCATTTTATGCTTCAGGCGTTGAGTTCTAAGTCCCTAACTATTCGATCTGGTGGAGCAACGCCCTAGAGTCAAGCCTAGGGTGCCCGGAATATAGAAATGGCCATTACCTACACACTGGTTGCAATTATTCCTGTTATACCATGGAAGGACTATTGTATTTTTATACTATTTTATGCTTCTGGCGTTGACTTCTTAGGCCCTAACTATTCGATCTGGTGGAGCAACGCCCTAGAGTGAAGCCTAGTTTACCCGGAACGTAGAAATGACCAGTACTTTCACACTGGTTGCAATTATTCCTGTTATACGATGGAAAAGCTGTTGTATTTTTATTGTATTTTATGCTTCTGGCGTTGACTTCTTAGGCCCTAACTATTCGATCTGGTCGAGCAACGCCCTAGAGTGAAGCCTAGGTTACCCGGATCGTAGAAATGACCAGTACTTTCACACTGGCTGCAATTATTCCTGTTATACTATGGAAAGATTGTTGTATTTTTATTCTGTTTTTTGCTTCAGGGGTTTGACTTCTCAGGCGCTAACTATTCGATCTGGTGCAGCAACGCCCTAGAGTGAAGCCTAGATTACACGGAACGTAGAAATGACCAGTACTTTCACACTGGATGCAATTATTCGCTTTATGCGATGGAAAAACTGTTGTATTTATATTGTATTTTATGCTTCTGGAGTTGACTTCTTAGGTCCTAACTATTCGATCTGGTGGAGCAACGCCCTAGAGTGAAGTCTAGGTTGCCCGGAACGTAGAAATGACCATAACTTTCACACGGTTTGCAATTATACACTTTATACGATGGAAAAGCTGCTGCATCTTTATTGTATTTTATGCTTCTCGCCTTGACTTCTAAGGCCGTAGCTATTCGATGTGGTGGAGGAACGCCCTAGAGTGAAGTCTAGGTTGCCCAGAACGTAGAAATGACCATACCTTTCGCACTGTTTCCAAATATACATTATATACGATGAAAAGCTGCTGTATTTATATTGTATTTTATGCTTCTGGCGTTGACTTCTTAGGACCTAACAGTTTGATCTGGTGGAGCACCGCCCTAGAGTGAAGCCTAGGTTGCCCGGAACGTAGAAAAGACCATTACCTTCACACTGGGTGCATTCTTCCTGTTATACGATGGAAGGACTGTTGTACTTTTATTGTATTTTATGATTTCGGCGTTGACTTCTAAGGCCCTAGCTATTCGGCTTGGTGGAGCAACGCCCTAGAGAGAAGCCTAGGGTGCCCGAAACGTAGAAATGGCCAGTACTTTCACACTGGTTGCAGTTATTCCTGTTATACGACGGAAAAACTGTTGCATCTTTATTGTACTTTATGCTTCTGTCGTTGACTTCTAAGGCTCTACGTATTCGATCTGGTGGAGCAATGCCTCACTGTTAAATCTAGGATGCCGGAAACGTCGAAATGGTCATTACTTTCACACTGGTTGCAATTATTCATGTTATACGATGGAAAAACTGTTCCATTTTTATTGTATTTTATGCTTCTGACGTTAACTTCTTAGGCCCTAACTATTCGATCTGGTGGAACAACGCCCTAGAGTGAAGCCTAGGTTGCCTGGAACGTAGAAATGACCATAACTTTCACACTGGTTGCATTTACTCGTTTTATACAATGGAAAAACTGTTCTATTTATTCTGTATTTTATGCTTTGGGCGTCGACTACTAAGGCCCTAACTATTCGATGTTGTGGAGCAACGTCCCAGAGTGAAGCCTAGGTTGCCGGGAATGTAGAAATGACCATAACCTTCACACTGTTTGCAATTATACATTTTATAAGATGGAAAAGCTGTTGTATTTATATTGTATTTTATGCTTCTGGCGTCGATTTCTTAGGCCCTAACTATTCCATCTGCTGGAGCAACGCCCTAGGGTGAAGCCTACATTGCCCGGAACGTTGAAATGACCATAACTTTCACACTGGTTGCAATTAATCGTTTTATAAGATGGAAAAACTGTTGTATTTATATTGTATTTTATGCTTCAGGCGTTGACTTCTAAGGTCGTAGCTATTCGATGTGGTGGAGAAACGCCCTAGAGTGGAGCCTAGGTTGCACGGAACGTAGAAATGACCATTACTTTCACACTGGTTGCAATTATTCTTTTTATACGATGGAAGAACTGTTGTATTTTTACTGTATCTTATGCGTCTGGAGTTTGTTTTCTAAGGCTCTAGCTATTCGACGAGGTGGTGCAACGCCCTAGTTCGAATCCTAGGTTGCACGGAACGTAGAAGTGACCATTACTTTCACACTGGTTGCAATTATTCCTGTTAGACGACGGAACAACTGTTGTATTTTTATTATATTTTATGCTTCTGAGGGTGACCTCTAAGTCCCTAGCTATTCGATCTGGTGGAGCGACACCCTAGAGCGAGGCCTAGGTTGCCCGGAACGTAGAAATGACCATTACTTTCACACTGGTTGGAATTATTCCTGTTATACGATGGAAGGACTGTTGTATTTTTATAGTTTTTTATGCTTCTGGCGTTGACTTCTTAGGCCCTAGCTATTCAATCTGGTGGCACAAAGCACTAGAGTGAAGCCTTGGTTGCACGGAACGTAGAAATGACCATAACTTTCACACTGGTTGCAATTATTCGTGTTATGCGATGGAAAAATTGTTGTATTTATATTGTATTTTATGCTTCTGGAGTTGACTTCTTAGGTCCTAACTACTCGATCTGGTGGAGCAACGCCCTAGTGTGAAGTCTAGGTTGCCCAGAACGTAGAAGTGACCATAACTTTCACACTGGTTGCATTTATTCGTTTTATACAATGGAAAAACTGTTCTATTTATTTTGTATTTTATGCTTCGGGCGTCGACCACTAAGGCCCTAACTATTCGACGTTGTGGAGCAACGCCCTAGAGTGAAGCCTAGGTTGCCCGGAACGTAGAAATGACCATAACTTTCACACTGGTTGCAATTATTCGTTTTATACGATGGAAAAGATGTTGTATTTATATTGTATTTTATGCTTCAGGCGTTGACTTCTAAGGTCGTAGCTATTCGATGTGGTGGAGAAACGCCCTAGAGTGAAGCTTACGTTGCCCGGAACGTAGAAATGATCATTACTTTCACACTGGTTGCAATTATTCCTGTTATACGACGGAACAACTGTTGTATTTTTACTGTATTATATGCGTCTGGAGTTGTTTTGTAATGCCCAAACTATTCGACCTGGTGGTGCAACGCCCTAGTGCGAAGCCTAGGTTGCCCGAAACGGAGAAATGACCATAACTTTCACACTGTTTGCAATTATTCTTTTTATACGATGGAAAAACTGTTGTATTTTTATTGTATTTTATGCGTCTGGAGTTGTTTTCTAAAGCCGAAACTATTCGACCTGGTGGTGCAACGCCCTAGTGCGAAGCCTAGGTTGCACGGAACGTAGAAATGCCCATTACTTTCACACTGGTTGCAATTATCCCTGTTATACGATGGAAGAACTGTTGCATCTTTATTGTATTTTATGTTCCGGGCGCTGACTTCTAAGGCCCTAACTATTCGATTTGGTGGAGCAACGCCCTAGAGTGAAGACTAGGTCGCCCGGAACGTACAAATGACCATACCTTTCACTCTGGTTGCAATAATTCCTGTTATACGATGGAAAAGCTGTTGTACTTTTATTGTATTTTATGCTTTGGGCGTTGACTTCTAAGGCCCTAGCAATTCGGTTTGGTGGAGCAACGCCCTAGAGTGAATCCTAGGGTGCCCGAAACGTAGAAATGGCCAGTACTTTCACACTGGTTGCAGTAATTCCTGTTATACGACGGAAAAACTGTTGCATTTTTATTGTACTTTATGCTTCTGTCGTTGACTTCTAAGGCCCTACGTATTGGATCTGGTGGAGCAACGCCCTAGAGTGAAGCCTAGGTTGGTCGGAATGTAGAAATGACCATCACTTTCACACTGGTTGCAATTATTCGTTTTATACGATTGAAAAACTATTGCATCTTTACTGTATTTTATGCTTCTGGCGTTGACTTCTAAGGCCCTAATTATTCGATCTGGTGGAGCAACGCCCTAGAGTGAAGCTTAGGTTGCCCGGAACGTTGAAATGACCATAACTTTCATACTGGTAGCAATTATTCGTTATATACAATGGAAAAACTGTTCTATTTATTTTGTATTTTATGCTTCTGGCGTTGACTTCTAAGGCCATAACTTTTCCATCTGGTGGAGCAACGCCATAGAGTGAAGCGTAGGTTGCCCGGAACGTAGAAATGACCATTATATTCACGCTAGTCACAATTATTCCTGTTATACGATGGAAACTGTTGTATTTTTATTGTATTTTATGCTTCTGGCGTTGAATCCTAAGTCCCTAGCTATTCGATCTGGTGGAGCAACGCCCTATACTGAAGCCCAGGTTGCCCGGAACGTAGAAATGACCATTACATTCACACTGGTTGCAATTATTCCTGTTATACGATGGACAGCTGTTTTATGTTTATTATATTTTATGCTTCTGGCGCTGACCTCTACGTCCCTAGGTATTCGATCTGGTGGAGCAACACCCTAGAGCGAAGTCTTGGTTGCCCGGAACGTAGAAATGACCTTTACTTTCACACTGGTTGCAATTACTCATGCTATACGATGGAGAAACTGTTGTATTTTTACTGTATTTTATGTTTCAGGTGCTGACTTCTAAGGTCGTAGCTATTCGATCTCGTGGGGCAACGTCCAATAGTGAAGCGAATGTTGCCCGAAGCGTAGGAATGCCCATTACTTCCACACTGGTTGCAATTATTCCTGTTATACGATATAATGACTGTTGTCTTTTTATCGTATTTTATGCTTCTGGCGTTGACTTCTTAGGCCCTAACTATTCCATCTGGTGAAACAACGCCCTAGGGTGAAGCCTACGTTGCCCTGAACGTCGAAATGATCACTACTTTAACACTGTTTGCAATTATCCATGCTATACAATGGAAAAACTGTTGTATTTATATTGTATTTTATGCTTCTAGCGTTGGCTTCTAAGGCTGCAGCTATTCTATCTGGTAGAGCAACGCCCTAGAGTGAAGCCTATGTTGCAAGGAGCGTAGAAATGACCATAACTTTCACACTGGTTGCAATTATTCGTTTTATACGATGGAAAAACTGGTGTATTTATTTTGTATTTGGTGCTTCTGGCGTTGACTTCTAAGGCCCTAACTATTCGATCTGGTGGAGCAACGCCTCAGGGTTAAGTCTAGGATGCCCGAAACGCCGAAATGATCATTACTTTCACACTGTTTGCAATTATCCATGCTATACAATGGAAAAACTGTTGTATTTATATTGTATTTTATGCTTCTAGCGTTGGCTTCTAAGGCTGCAGCTATTCTATCTGGTAGAGCAACGGCCTAGAGTGAAGCCTATGTTGCAAGGAGCGTAGAAATGATCATAACTTTCACACTGGTTGCAATTATTCGTTTTATACGATGGTAAAACTGTTGAAATTATATTGTATTTTATGCTCCGGGCGTTGAATTCTAAGGCCCTAACTATTCGATCTAGTGGAGCAACGACCTAGGGTGAATCCTAGTTTGCTCGGAACGTAGAAATGACCATAACGTTCATACTGGTTGCAATTATTTGTTTCATACGTTGGAAAAACTGTTGTATTTATATTGTGGAACGTAGAAATGCCCATTACTTTCACACTGGTTGCAATTATTCCTGTCATACGATGGAAAAACAGTTTTATGTTTATTATATTTTATGCTTCTGGCGCTGACCTCTAAGTCCCTAGCTAATCGATCTGGTGGAGCAACGCCCTAGAGTGAAGTCTTGGTTGCCCGGAATGTAGAAATGACCATTACTTTCACACTGGTTGCAATTATTCCTGTTATACGATGGAAGGACTGTTGTATTTTTATAGTATTTTATGCTTCTGGCGTTGACTTCTTAGGCCCTAACTATTCGATCTGGTGGAGCAACGCCCTACAGAGAAGCCTAGGTTTCACAGAACGTAGAAATGGCCATTACTTTCAAACTGGATGCAATTATTCGTTTTATACGATGGAAAAACAGTTGTACTTATATCGTATTTTATATAACTATTCGATCTGGTGGCACAACGCACTAGAGTGAAGCCTAGTTTGCGGGAACGTAGAAATGAACACAACTTTCACACTGGTTGCAATTATACGCTTTATACGATGGAAAAACTGTTGTATTTTTATAGTATTTTATGCTTCTGGCGTTGACTTCTTAGGCCCTAACTATTCGATCTGGTGGCACAACGCACTAGAGTGAAGTCTAGCTTGCCCGGATCGACGAAATGAACATAACTTTCACACTGGTTGCAATTATTCGCTTTATACGATGGAAAAACTGTTGTATTTTTATAGTATTTTATGCTCCTGGCGTTGACTTCTTAGGCCCTAACTATTCGATCTGGTGGATCAACGCCCAAGAGTGAAGCCAATGTTACCCGGAACGTGGAAATGACCATTACCATCACACTAGTTACAATTATCCTTTTTATACGATGGAAGAACTGTTGAATTTTTATTGTATTTTATCCGTCTGGAGTTGTTTTCTAAGGCCCTAACTATTCGACCTGGTGGTGCAACGCCCTAGAGTGAAGCCTAGGTTGCACGGAACGTAGAAGTGCCCATTACTTACACACTTGTTGCAATCATTACTGTTATACGATGGAAAAACTGTTGTATTTTTATTGTATTATATGCTCTTGGCGTTGACCTCCATGTCCCTAGCTATTCGATCTGGTTGAGCAACGCCCTAGGGCGAAGCCTAGGTTGCCCGGAACGTAGAAGCGGCCATCACTTTCACACTGGTTGCAAGTATTCGTTTTATGCGATGGAAAAACTGTTGCATTATTATTGTATTTTATGCTTCTGGCGTTGACTTCTTAGGACCTAACTATTCGATCTGGTGGCACAACGCACTAGAGTGGAGCCTAGGTTGCACGGAACGTGGAAATGACCATTACCTTCACACTGGTTGCAACTATTCCTGTTATACGATGGAAGGACTGTTGTATTTTTATAGTATTTTATGCTTCTGGCGTTGACTTCTTAGGCCCTCACTATTCTATCTGGTGGATCAGCGCCCTAGAGTGAAGCCAAGGTTACCCGGAACGTAGAAATGGCCAGTACTTTCACACCGGTTGCAATTATTCGCTTTATACGATGGAAAAACGGTTGTATTTTTACTGTATCTTATGCGTCTGGAGTTGTTTTCTAAGGCCCTAGCTATTCGACCTGGTGGTGCAACGCCCTATTGCGAAGCCTAGGTTGCACGGAACGTAGAAGTGCCCATTACTTTCACGCTGGTTGCAATTATTCCTGTTACAAGATGGAAAAACTGTTGTATTTTCATTGTATTTTATGCTCTTGGCGTTGACCTCC
Source organism: Calliopsis andreniformis (assembly GCF_051401765.1). Taxonomy (NCBI): domain Eukaryota; kingdom Metazoa; phylum Arthropoda; class Insecta; order Hymenoptera; family Andrenidae; genus Calliopsis; species Calliopsis andreniformis. The sequence continues at coordinate 18,411,554 of NC_135072.1, forward strand.
AAGTCCCTAGCTATTCGATCTGGTGGAGCAACGCCCTAGAGCGAGGCCTAGGTTGCCCGGAACGTAGAAATGACCATTACCTTCACACTGGTTGCAATTAATCCTGTTATACGATGGAAGGACTGTTGTATTTTTGTAGTATTTTATGCTTCTGGCGCTGACTTCTTAGGCCCTAACTATTCCATCTGGCGGCGCAACGCACTAGAGTGAAGCCTAGTTTGCCCGGATCGTAGAAATGACCATAACGTTCACACTGGTTGCATTTATTCGTGTTATACGATGGAAAAACATTTGTATTTATATTGTATTTTATGCTTCTGGCGTTGACTTCTAAATCCCTAACTATTCGATCTGGTGGAGCAACGCCCTAGAGTGAAGCCTAGGTTGCCCGGAACGTAGAAGTACCATAACTTTCACACTGGTTGCAATTATTCGTTTTATACGATGGAGAAGCTGTTGTATTTATAACGTATTTTATGCTTCTGGCGTTGACTTCTTATACCCTAACTATTCGACCTGATCGAGCAACGCCATAGAGTGAAGCCTAGGTTGCCCGGAACGTAGAAATGACCATAACTTTGACACTAGATGCAATTATTCGTTTTATACGATGGAAAAGCTGTTGTATTTATATCGTATTTTATGCTTCTGGTGTTGACTTCTTAGGCCCTATCTATTCGATCTGGTGGAGCAACGCCCTAGAGTGAAGCCTAGGTTGCCCGAAACGGAGAAATGACCATAACTTTCACACTGGTTGTAATTATTCCTGTTATACGATGAAAAACTGTTGTATTTTTATTTTATTGTACGGTTCTGACGTAGAATTCTAAGTCCCTAGCTATTCGATCTGGTGGAGCAACGCCCTAGAGTGAACCCTAGGTTGCCCGGAACGTAGAAATGACCAGTACTTTCACACTGGTTGCAGTTATTCACTGTATGCGATGGAAAAACTCTTCCATTTATATTGTGTTTTATGCTTCTCGCGTTGTCTTCTTAGGCCCTAACTATTCGATCTGGTGGAGCAACGCCCTAGAGTGGTGCCTAGGTTGCCCGGAACGTAGAAACGACCATTACTTTCACACTGTTTGCAATTATTCATTTTATACGACCGAAAAGCTGCTGTATCTATATCGTATTTTATGCTTCTGGCGTTGACTTCTAAGGCCGTAGCTATTCGATGTGGTGGAGCAACGTCCTAGAGTGAAGCCTAGGTTGCCCGGAGCGCAGAAATGGCCATTACCTTCACACTGTTTGCAATTATTCCTGTTATACGATGCAAACACTGTTGTATTTATTTTGTATTTTATGCTTCTGGCGTTGACTTCTTAGGCCCTAACTATTCGATCTGGTGGAGCAACGCCATGGAGTGGAGCCTAGGTTGCCCGGAACGTAGAAATCAACATAACATTCACACTGGTTGCAAATATACATTATATACGATGGAAAAGCTGTTGTATTTATATTGTATTTTATGCTCCTTGTGTGGACTTCTCTGGCCCTAACTATTCGATCTGGTGGAGCAATGCCTCAGAGTTAAGTCTAGGTTGACCGGAACGTAGAAATGGCCATTACTTTCACACTCGTTGCAATTATTCCTGTTGTAGGATGGAAAAACTGTTGTATTTTTATTGTATTTTATCCTTCTGGCGTTTACTTCTTAGGCCGTAGCTATTCGATGTGGTGGAGCAACGCCCTAGAGTGAAGCCTAGGTTGCCCGGAAGGAAGAAGTGACCATAACCTTCACACTGGTTGCAATTATTCCTGTTATACGATGGAAAAACTGTTGTATTTTTATTGTATTTTATCCTTCTGACGTTGACTTCTTAGGCCGTAGCTATTCGATCTGGAGGTGCAACGCCCTACTGTGAAGCATAGGTTGCCCGGAACGTAGAAATGACCATCACTTTCACACTGGTTGCAATTATTCATTTTATACGATGGAAAAACTCTTGTATCTTTATTGTATTTTATGCTTCGTGTGTTGACTTCTATGGCCCTACACATTCGATCTGGTGGAGCAACGCCCTACAGTGAAGCCCAGGTTGCCATGAACGTAGATATGACCATGACATTCACACTGGTTGCAATTATTCGTTTTATACGATGGAAAAGCTGTTGTATTTATATCGTATTTCAAGCTTCTGGCGTTGACTTCTTAGGCCCTAGCTATTCGATCTGGTGAACCATCGCCCTAGAGTGAAGCCTAGGTTGCCCGCAAGGTAGAAATGACCATTACCTTCACACTGTTTGCAATTATTCCTGTTATATGATGGAAAAACTATGGTGCTTTTGTTGCACTTAATGCTTCTGGCGTTGACTTCTAAGGCCCTATCTATTCGATCTGGCGGAGCAATGCCTCAGAGTAAAGTCTAGGATTCACTGAACGTAGAAATGACCAGTACTTTCACACTGGTTGCAGTTATTCATTTTATGCGATGGAAAAACTCTTCTATTCATATTGTATTTTATTCTCCTGGCGTTGCCTTCTTAGGCCGTAACTATTCGATCTGGTGGAGCAACGCCCTGGAGTGAAACCTGGGTTGCCCGGAACGTAGAAATGACCACTACTATCACACTGGTTGCAAATTATTCCTGCTATACGATGGAAAAACTGTTGTATTTTTATTGCATTTTATGCTTCTGGCGTTCACTTCTTAGGCCCTAACTATTCTATCTGGTGGGACAACGGCCTAGGGTGAAGCCTAGGTTGCCCGGAACGTAGAAATGACCATAACTTTCACACTGGTTGCAATTATTTGTTTTATACGATGGAAAAGCTGTTGTATTTATATCGTATTTTATGCTTCTGGCGTTGACTTCTAAGGACCTAGCTATTCGGTCTGGTGGAGCAACGCCCTAGAGTGAAGCCTAGGTTGCTCGGAATGTAGAAATGACCATAACTTTCACACTGGTTGCAATTATTCGTTTTATACGATGGAAAAGCTGTTGCATCTTTATCGTATTTTGTGCTTCTGGCGTTGACTTCTTAGGCCGTAACTATTCGATCTGGTGGAGCACCGCCCTCGAGTGAAGCCTAGGTTGCCCGGAACGTAGAAATGACCACTACTATCACACTGGTTGCAAATTATTCCTGCTATACGATGGATAAACTGTTGTATTTTTATTGCATTTTATGCTTCGGGCATTGACTTCTAAGGCCCTAACTATTCAATCTGTTGGAGCAACGCCCTAGGGTGAAGCCTAGGTTGCCCGGAACGTAGAAATGTCCATAACTTTCACACTGTTTGCAATTATTCCATTTATACGATGGAAAAGCTGTTGTATTTATATCGTATTTTATGGTTCTGGCGTTGACTTCTTAGGCCCTAGCTATTCGATCTGGTGGAACAACGCCGTAGAGTGAAGCCTAGGTTGCCCGGAACGTAGAAATGATCATTACTTTCACACTGTCTGCAATTATTCGTTTTATACGATGGAAAAACTGTTGTATTTTTATTGCATTTTATGCTTCGGGCATTGACTTCTAAGGCCCTAACTATTCAATCTGTTGGAGCAACGCCCTAGGGTGAAGCCTAGGTTGCCCGGAACGTAGAAATGACCATCACTTTCAAACTCGTTGCAATTATTCCTGTTATATGATGGAAAAACTGTTGTATTTTTATTGCATTTTATGCTTCGGGCATTGACTTCTAAGGCCCTAACTATTCAATCTGTGGGAGCTACGCCCTAGGGTGAAGCCTAGATTGCCCGGATAGAAGAAATGACCATAACTTTCATACTGGTTGCAATTATTCGTTTTATACGATGGAAAAACTGTTGTATTTATATTGTATTTTATGCTTCTGGCGTTGACTACTTAGGCACTAGCTATTCGATCTTGTGGAACAACGCCCTAGAGTGAAGCCAAGGTTGCCTGGAACGTAGAAATGGCCATTACTTTCACACTGTTTGCAGTTATTCCTGTTAAACGATGGAAAAACTGTTGCATCTTTATTGTATTTTATGCTTCTGGCGCTGACTTCTAATGCCGTAACTATCCGATCTGGTGGAGCAACGCCCTAGAGTGAAGCCTAGGTTGGCCGGAACGTAGAAATCACCATTACTTTCACACTGTTTGCAAATATACATTATATACGATGGAAAAGCTGTTGTATTTATATTGTATTTTATGCTTCTGGCGTTGACTTCTTACGCCCTAACTATTTAATCTGGTAGAGCACCGCCCTAGAGTGGAGCATAGGTTGCCCTGGACGTAGAACATACCATTACCTTCACACTGGTTGCAATTATTCCTGTTATACGATGGAAAAGCTGTTGCATCTTTATTGTATTTTCTGCTTCTGGCGTTGACTTCTAAGGCCCTAACTATTCGATCAGGTGGAGCAACGCCCTAGAGTGAAGCCTAGGTTGCTCGGAATGTAGAAATGACCATAACTTTCACACTGGTTGCAATTATTCATTTTATACGATGGAAAAACTGTTGTACTCATATTGTATTTTATTCTTATGGCGTTGTATTCTAAGTCCCTAGCTATTCGATCTGGTGGAACAACGCCGTATGGTGAAGCCTAGGTTGCCCGGAACGTAGAAATGACCATTACCTTCACGCTTGTTGCAATTATTCCTGTTATACGATGGAAAAACAGTTGTATCTTTATTGTATTTTATGCTTCTGGCGTTTAATTCTAAGTCCCTAGCTGTTCGATCTGGTGGAGCAACGACCCACAGTGAAGCCTACGTTGCCCGGAACGTAAAAATGACCATTACATTCACAATGGTTGCAATTATTCCGGTTATACGATGGAAAAACTGTTGTATTTTTATTGCATTCTATGCTTCTGGCGTTTAATTCTAAGTCGCTAGCTATTCGATCTGGTGGAGCAACGACCCAGAGTGAAGCCTAGGTTGCCCGGAACGTAGAAATGGCCATTACTTTCACACTGTTTGCAGTTATTCCTGTTAAACGATGGAAAAGCTGTTGCATCTTTATTGTATTTTATGCTTCAGGCGTAGGCTTCTAAGGCCGTAGCTATTCGATATGGTGGAGCACCGCCCTAGAGTGAAGCCTAGGTTGCTCGGAAAGTAGAAATGACCATAGCTTTCACACTGGTAGCAATTATTCGTTTTATACGATGGAAAAGCTGTTGTATTTATATTGTAGTTTATGCTTCTGGTGTTCACTTCTTAGGCCCTAACTGTTTGATCTGGTAGAGCAACGCCCTAGAGTGAAGCCTAGGTTGCCCGGAACGTAGAAATGACCATCACTTTCAAACTGGTTGCAATTAATCCTGTTATACGATGGAAAAACTGTTGTATTTATATTGTATTTTATGCTTCTGGCGTTGACTTCTAAGGACCTAACTATTCGATCTGGTGGAGCAACGCCCTACAGTGACGCCTAGGTTGCCCGGAACGTAGAAATGACCATAGCTTTCACACTGGTTGCAATTATTCGTTTTATACGATGGAAAAGCTATTGTATTTATATCGTATTTTATGCTTCTGGCGTTGACTTCTTAGGCCCTAACTATTCCATCTGGTGGAACAACGCCCTAGTGTGAAGTCTAGGTTGCCCGGAAAGTAGAAATGACCATAACTTTCACACTGGTAGCAATTATTCGTTTTACACAATGGAAAAACTGTTCTATTTATTTTGTTTTTAATGCTTCGGGCGTTGGCTTCTAAGGCCCTAACTGTTTGATCTGGTGGAGGAACGCCCTAGAGTGGAGCCTAAGTTGCCCGGAACGTAGAAATGAACATAGCTTTCACACTGGTTGCTATTATTCGTTTTATACGATGGAAAAACTGTTATATTTATATTGTATTTTATGCTTCAGGCGTTGACTTCTGAGGCCGTAGCTATTCGATGTGGTGGAAGAACCCCATAGAGTGAAGCCTAGGTTGCTCGGAACGCAGAAATGACCACTACTTTCACACTGTTTGCAATTATTCATTTAATACGATGGAAAAGCTGTTGTATTTATATCGTATTTTATGCTTCGGGCGTTGACTTCTTAGGCCCTAACACTTCGATATGGTGGAGCAACGCCCTACAGTGAAGCCTAGGTTGCCCGGAACGTAGCTATGACCATAACCTTCACACAGGTTGCAATTATTCGTTTTATACGGTGTAAAGACTGTTGTATTTTTATTGCATTTTATGCTTCTGGCGTTCACTTCTTAGGCCCTAACTATCCGATCTGGTGGAACAACGCCCTAGGGTGAAGCCTAGGTTGCCCGGAACGTAGAAATGACCATAACTTTTACGCTGGTAGCAGTTATTAGTTTTATACAATGGAAAAACTGTTGTATTTATATTGTATTTTATGCTTCGGGCGTTGACTTCTAAGGCCCTAACTATTCGATCTGGTGGAGCAACGCCCTAGAGTGAAGCCTAGGTTGCCCGGTACGTAGAAGTGACCATCACTATCAAACTCGTTGCAATTATTTGTTTCATACGATGGAAAAGCAGTTGTATTTATATCGTATTTTATGCTTCTGGCGTTGACTTCTTAGGCCCTAACTATTCCATCTGGTGGAACAACGCCCTAGGGTGAAGCGTAGGTTGCACGGGAAGTAGAAATGACCATAACTTTCACACTGGTAGCAATTATTCGTTTTATACGATGGAAAAGCTGTTGTATTTATATTGTATTTTATGCTTCTGGTGTTCACTTCTTAGGCCCTAACTATTCGATCTGGTGGAGCAATGCCTCAGAGTTAAGTCTAGGATGCCCGAAACGCCGAAATGATCATTACTTTCACGCTTGTTGCAATTATTCCTGTTATACGATGAAAAGACCGTTGTATTTTTATTGTATTTTATGCTTCAGGCGTAGGCTTCTAAGGCCGTAGCTATTCGATATGGTGGAGCACCGCCCTAGAGTGAAGCCTAGGTTGCCCGGAACGTAGAAATGACCATAACTTTTACACTGGTAGCAATTATTCGTTTTATACGATGGAAAAGCTGTTGTATTTATATTGTATTTTATGCTTCTGGCGTTCACTTCTTAGGCCCTAACTGTTTGATCTGGTGGAGCAACGCCCTAGAGTGAAGCCTAGGTTGCCCGGAACGTAGAAAGGACCATTACTTTCATACTGTTTGCAATTATTCCTTTTATACGATGGAAAAGCTGTTGTATTTATATTGTATTTTATGCTTCTGGCGTTCACTTCTTAGGCCCTAACTATTCGATCTGGTGCAACAACGCCCTAGGGTGAAGCCAAGGTTGCCCGGAACGTAGAAATGACCATCACTTTCCAACTGGTTGCAATTAATCCTGTTATACGGTGGAAAAACTGTTGTATTTTTATTGCATTTTATGCTTCGGGCGCTGACTTCTAAGGCCCTAACTATTCAATCTGTTGGAGCAACGCCCTAGAGTGAAGCCTAGGTTACCCGGAACGTAGAAATGACCATCACTTTCAAACTGGTTGCAATTATTCGTTTTATACGATGGAAAAACTGTTGTATTTAAATTGTACTTTATGCTTCTGGCGTTGACTTCTAAGGACCTAACTATTCGATCTGGTGGAGCAACGCCCTACAGTGATGCCTAGGTTGCCCGGAACGTAGATATGACCATAACCTTCACACTGGTTGCAAATTATTCTTGGTATACGATGGAAAAACTGTTGTATTTTTATTGCATTTTATGCATCGGGCATTGACTTCTAAGGCCCTAGCTATGCAATCTGTTGGAGCATCGCCCTAGGGGGAAGCCTAGGTTGCCCGGAACGTAGAAATGACCATAACTTTCACACTGGTTGCAATTATTCGTTTTATACGATGGAAAAGCTGTTGTATTTATATGGTATTTTATGCTTCTGGCGTTGACTTCTTAGGCCCTAACTATTCCATCTGGCGGAACAACACCCTAGGGTGAAGTCTATGTTGCCCGGAAAGTAGAAAGGACCATAACTTTCACACTGGTTGCAATTATTCGTTTTATACGATGGAAAAGCTGTTGTATTTATATCGTATTTTATGCTTCTGGCGTTGACTTCTTAGGCTCTAACTATTCCATCTGGTGGAACATCGCCCTAGGGTAAAGCCAAGATTGCGCGGAACGTAGAAGTGACCATAACTTTCACACTGGTTGCTATCATTCGTTTTATATGATGGAAAAACTGTTGTATTTATATTGTATTTTATGCTTCTGGCGTTGACTTCATAGGCCGTAACTATTCGATCTGGTGGAGCAACGCCCTGGAGTGAAACCTAGGTTGCCCGGAACGTAGAAATGACCATAACTTTCACACAGGTAGCAATTATTCGTTTTATACGATGGAAAAACTGTTGTATTTTTATTGCATTTTATGCTTCGGGCGTTGACTTCTAAGGCCCTAACTATTCAATCTGTTGGAGCAACGCCCTAGAGTGAAGCCTAGGTTGCTCGGAATGTAGAAATGACCATAACTTTCACACTGGTAGCAATTATTCGTTTTATACGATGGAAAAACTGTTCTATTTATTTTGTATTTTATGCTTCGGGCGTTGACTTCTAAGGCCCTAACTATTCAATCTGGTGGAACAACGCCCTAGGGTGTAGCCTAGGTTGCCCGGAACGTAGAAATGACCATAACTTTTACACTGGTAGCAATTATTCGTTTTATACAATGGAAAATCTGTTGTATTTATATGGTATTTTATGCTTCTGGCGTTGACTTCTTAGGCCCTAACTATTCGATCTGGTGGAGCAATGCCTCAGAGTTAAGTCTAGGATGCCCGAAACGCCGAAATGATCATTACTTTCACGCTTGTTGCAATTATTCCTGTTATACGATGAAAAGACCGTTGTATTTTTATTGTATTTTATGCTTCAGGCGTAGGCTTCTAAGGCCGTAGCTATTCGATATGGTGGAGCACCGCCCTAGAGTGAAGCCTAGGTTGCCCGGAACGTAGAAATGACCATAACTTTTACACTGGTAGCAATTATTCGTTTTATACGATGGAAAAGCTGTTGTATTTATATTGTATTTTATGCTTCTGGTGTTCACTTCTTAGGCCCTAACTATTCGATCTGGTGGAGCAATGCCTCAGAGTTAAGTCTAGGATGCCCGAAACGCCGAAATGATCATTACTTTCACGTTTGTTGCAATTATTCCTGTTATACGATGAAAAGACCGTTGTATTTTTATTGTATTTTATGCTTCAGGCGTAGGCTTCTAAGGCCGTAGCTATTCGATATGGTGGAGCACCGCCCTAGAGTGAAGCCTAGGTTGCTCGGAAAGTAGAAATGACCATAGCTTTCACACTGGTAGCAATTATTCGTTTTATACGATGGAAAAGCTGTTGTATTTATATTGTATTTTATGCTTCTGGTGTTCACTTCTTAGGCCCTAACTATTCGATCTGGTGGAGCAACGCCCTAGAGTGAAGCCTAGGTTGCCCGGTACGTAGAAATGACCATCACTATCAAACTGGTTGCAATTATTCGTTTTATACGATGGAAAAACTGTTGTATTTAAATTGTACTTTATGCTTCTGGCGTTGACTTCTAAGGACCTAACTATTCGATCTGGTGGAACAACGCCGTAGAGTGAAGCCTAGGTTGCCCGGAACGTAGAAATGACCATTACTTTCACACTGGTTGCAATTATTCGTTTTATACGATGGAAAAGCTGTTGTATTTATATTGTATTTTATGCTTCGGGCGTTGACTTCTAAGGCCCTAACTATTCGATCTGGTGGAGCAACGCCCTAGAGTGAAGCCTAGGTTGCCCGGTACGTAGAAGTGACCATCACTATCAAACTCGTTGCAATTATTTGTTTCATACGATGGAAAAGCTGTTGTATTTATATCGTATTTTATGCTTCTGGCGTTGACTTCTTAGGCCCTAACTATTCAATCTGGTGGAACAACGCCCTAGGGTGAAGCCTAGGTTGCCCGGAACGTAGAAATGACCATAACTTTTACACTGGTAGCAATTATTCGTTTTATACAATGGAAAATCTGTTGTATTTATATGGTATTTTATGCTTCTGGCGTTGACTTCTTAGGCCCTAACTATTCGATCTGGTGGAGCAATGCCTCAGAGTTAAGTCTAGGATGCCCGAAACGCCGAAATGATCATTACTTTCACGCTTGTTGCAATTATTCCTGTTATACGATGAAAAGACCGTTGTATTTTTATTGTATTTTATGCTTCAGGCGTAGGCTTCTAAGGCCGTAGCTATTCGATATGGTGGAGCACCGCCCTAGAGTGAAGCCTAGGTTGCCCGGAACGTAGAAATGACCATAACTTTTACACTGGTAGCAATTATTCGTTTTATACGATGGAAAAGCTGTTGTATTTATATTGTATTTTATGCTTCTGGCGTTCACTTCTTAGGCCCTAACTGTTTGATCTGGTGGAGCAACGCCCTAGAGTGAAGCCTAGGTTGCCCGGAACGTAGAAAGGACCATTACTTTCATACTGTTTGCAATTATTCCTTTTATACGATGGAAAAGCTGTTGTATTTATATTGTATTTTATGCTTCTGGCGTTCACTTCTTAGGCCCTAACTATTCGATCTGGTGCAACAACGCCCTAGGGTGAAGCCAAGGTTGCCCGGAACGTAGAAATGACCATCACTTTCCAACTGGTTGCAATTAATCCTGTTATACGGTGGAAAAACTGTTGTATTTTTATTGCATTTTATGCTTCGGGCGCTGACTTCTAAGGCCCTAACTATTCAATCTGTTGGAGCAACGCCCTAGAGTGAAGCCTAGGTTACCCGGAACGTAGAAATGACCATCACTTTCAAACTGGTTGCAATTATTCGTTTTATACGATGGAAAAACTGTTGTATTTAAATTGTACTTTATGCTTCTGGCGTTGACTTCTAAGGACCTAACTATTCGATCTGGTGGAGCAACGCCCTACAGTGATGCCTAGGTTGCCCGGAACGTAGATATGACCATAACCTTCACACTGGTTGCAAATTATTCTTGGTATACGATGGAAAAACTGTTGTATTTTTATTGCATTTTATGCATCGGGCATTGACTTCTAAGGCCCTAGCTATGCAATCTGTTGGAGCATCGCCCTAGGGGGAAGCCTAGGTTGCCCGGAACGTAGAAATGACCATAACTTTCACACTGGTTGCAATTATTCGTTTTATACGATGGAAAAGCTGTTGTATTTATAGGGTATTTTATGCTTCTGGCGTTGACTTCTTAGGCCCTAACTATTCCATCTGGCGGAACAACACCCTAGGGTGAAGTCTATGTTGCCCGGAAAGTAGAAAGGACCATAACTTTCACACTGGTTGCAATTATTCGTTTTATACGATGGAAAAGCTGTTGTATTTATATCGTATTTTATGCTTCTGGCGTTGACTTCTTAGGCTCTAACTATTCCATCTGGTGGAACATCGCCCTAGGGTAAAGCCAAGATTGCGCGGAACGTAGAAGTGACCATAACTTTCACACTGGTTGCTATCATTCGTTTTATATGATGGAAAAACTGTTGTATTTATATCGTATTTTATGCTTCTGGCGTTGACTTCATAGGCCGTAACTATTCGATCTGGTGGAGCAACGCCCTGGAGTGAAACCTAGGTTGCCCGGAACGTAGAAATGACCATAACTTTCACACAGGTAGCAATTATTCGTTTTATACGATGGAAAAACTGTTGTATTTTTATTGCATTTTATGCTTCGGGCGTTGACTTCTAAGGCCCTAACTATTCAATCTGTTGGAGCAACGCCCTAGAGTGAAGCCTAGGTTGCTCGGAATGTAGAAATGACCATAACTTTCACACTGGTAGCAATTATTCGTTTTATACGATGGAAAAACTGTTCTATTTATTTTGTATTTTATGCTTCGGGCGTTGACTTCTAAGGCCCTAACTATTCAATCTGGTGGAACAACGCCCTAGGGTGTAGCCTAGGTTGCCCGGAACGTAGAAATGACCATAACTTTTACACTGGTAGCAATTATTCGTTTTATACAATGGAAAATCTGTTGTATTTATATGGTATTTTATGCTTCTGGCGTTGACTTCTTAGGCCCTAACTATTCGATCTGGTGGAGCAATGCCTCAGAGTTAAGTCTAGGATGCCCGAAACGCCGAAATGATCATTACTTTCACGCTTGTTGCAATTATTCCTGTTATACGATGAAAAGACCGTTGTATTTTTATTGTATTTTATGCTTCAGGCGTAGGCTTCTAAGGCCGTAGCTATTCGATATGGTGGAGCACCGCCCTAGAGTGAAGCCTAGGTTGCCCGGAACGTAGAAATGACCATAACTTTTACACTGGTAGCAATTATTCGTTTTATACGATGGAAAAGCTGTTGTATTTATATTGTATTTTATGCTTCTGGTGTTCACTTCTTAGGCCCTAACTATTCGATCTGGTGGAGCAATGCCTCAGAGTTAAGTCTAGGATGCCCGAAACGCCGAAATGATCATTACTTTCACGTTTGTTGCAATTATTCCTGTTATACGATGAAAAGACAGTTGTATTTTTATTGTATTTTATGCTTCAGGCGTAGGCTTCTAAGGCCGTAGCTATTCGATATGGTGGAGCACCGCCCTAGAGTGAAGCCTAGGTTGCTCGGAAAGTAGAAATGACCATAGCTTTCACACTGGTAGCAATTATTCGTTTTATACGATGGAAAAGCTGTTGTATTTATATTGTATTTTATGCTTCTGGTGTTCACTTCTTAGGCCCTAACTATTCGATCTGGTGGAGCAACGCCCTAGAGTGAAGCCTAGGTTGCCCGGTACGTAGAAATGACCATCACTATCAAACTGGTTGCAATTATTTGTTTTATACGATGGAAAAGCTGTTGTATTTATATCGTATTTTATGCTTCTGGCGTTTACTTCTTGGGCCCTAACTATTCCTTCTGGTGGAACAACGCCCTAGGGTGAAGTCTAGGTTGCCCGGAAAGTAGAAATGACCATAACTTTCACACTGGTAGCAATTATTCGTTTTATACGATGGAAAAACTGTTCTATTTATTTTATACTTTATGCCTCGGGCGTTGACTTCTAAGGCCCTAACTATTCGACCTGGTGGAGCAACGCCCTAGAGTGAAGCCTAGGTTGCCCGGTACGTAGAAATGACCATCACTATCAAACTGGTTGCAATTATTTGTTTTATACGATGGAAAAGCTGTTGTATTTATATCGTATTTTATGCTTCTGGCGTTGACTTCTTAGGCCCTAACTATTCCATCTGGTGGAACAACGCCCTAGGGTGAAGCCCAGGTTCCCCGGAACGTAGAAATGACCATAACTTTCACACTGGTAGCAATTATTCGTTTTACACGATGGAAAAACTGTTGTATTTTTATTGCATTTTATGCTTCGGGCGTTGACTTCTAAGGCCCTAACTATTCAATCTGTTGGAACAACGCCCTAGAGTGAAGCCTAGGTTGCTCGGAATGTAGAAATGACCATAACTTTCACACTGGTAGCAATTATTCGTTTTATACGATGGAAAAACTGTTCTATTTATTTTGTATTTTATGCTTCGGGCGTTGACTTCTAAGGCCCTAACTATTCGATCTGGTGGAGCAACGCCCTAGAGTGAAGCCTAGGTTGCCCGGTACGTAGAAATGACCATCACTATCAAACTGGTTGCAATTATTTGTTTTATACGATGGAAAAGCTGTTGTATTTATATCGTATTTTATGCTTCTGGCGTTCACTTCTTAGGCCCTAACTATTCGATCTGGTGGTACAACGACCTAGGGTGAAGCCTAGGTTGCTCGGAAAGTAGAAATTACCATAGCTTTCACACTGGTAGCAATTATTCGTTTTATACTATGGAAAAACTGTTGTATTTTTATTGCATTTTATGCTTCTGGCGTTCACTTCTTAGGCCCTAACTATTCAATCTGGTGGAACAACGCCCTAGGGTGTAGCCTAGGTTGCCCGGAACGTAGAAATGACCATAACTTTTACACTGGTAGCAATTATTCGTTTTATACAATGGAAAATCTGTTGTATTTATATGGTATTTTATGCTTCTGGCGTTGACTTCTTAGGCCATAACTATTCGATCTGGTGGAGCAATGCCTCAGAGTTAAGTCTAGGATGCCCGAAACGCCGAAATGATCATTACTTTCACGCTTGTTGCAATTATTCCTGTTATACGATGAAAAGACCGTTGTATTTTTATTGTATTTTATGCTTCAGGCGTAGGCTTCTAAGGCCGTAGCTATTCGATATGGTGGAGCACCGCCCTAGAGTGAAGCCTAGGTTGCCCGGAACGTAGAAATGACCATAACTTTTACACTGGTAGCAATTATTTGTTTTATACGATGGAAAAGCTGTTGTATTTATATTGTATTTTATGCTTCTGGTGTTCACTTCTTAGGCCCTAACTATTCGATCTGGTGGAGCAATGCCTCAGAGTTAAGTCTAGGATGCCCGAAACGCCGAAATGATCATTACTTTCACGTTTGTTGCAATTATTCCTGTTATACGATGAAAAGACCGTTGTATTTTTATTGTATTTTATGCTTCAGGCGTAGGCTTCTAAGGCCGTAGCTATTCGATATGGTGGAGCACCGCCCTAGAGTGAAGCCTAGGTTACCCGGAACGTAGAAATGACCATCACTTTCAAACTGGTTGCAATTATTCGTTTTATACGATGGAAAAACTGTTGTATTTATATTGTATTTTATGCTTCTGGCGTTGACTTCTTAGGCCCTAACTGTTTGATCTGGTGGAGCAACGCCCTAGAGTGAAGCCTAGGTTGCCCGGAACGTAGAAATGTCCATAACTTTCACACTGGTAGCAATTATTCGTTTTATACGATGGAAAAACTGTTCTATTTATTTTATACTTTATGCCTCGGGCGTTGACTTCTAAGGCCCTAACTATTCGATCTGGTGGAGCAACGCCCTAGAGTGAAGCCTAGGTTGCCCGGTACGTAGAAATGACCATCACTATCAAACTGGTTACAATTATTTGTTTTATACGATGGAAAAGCTGTTGCATTTATATCGTATTTTATGCTTCTGGCGTTGACCTCTTAGGCCCTAACTATTCCATCTGGTGGAACAACGCCCTAGGGTGAAGCCTAGGTTGTCCAGAAAGTAGAAATGACCATAACTTTCACACTGGCAGCAATTATTCGTTTTGTACAATGGAAAAACCGTTCTATTGATTTTGTATTTTATGCTTCGGGCGTTGACTTCCAAGGCCCTAACTGTTTGATCTGGTGGAGCATCGCCGTATAGTGAAGTCTAGGTTGCCCGGAACGTAGAAATGACCATAACTTTTACACTGGTAGCAATTATTCGTTTTATACAATGGAAAAACTGTTCTATTTATTTTGTATTTAATGCTGCGGGCGTTGACTTCTAAGGCCCTAACTATTCGATCTGGTTGAACAACGCCCTAGGGTGAAGCCAAGGTTGCCCGGAACGTAGAAATGACCATCACTTTCAAACTGGTTGCAATTAATCCTGTTATACGATGGAAAAACTGTTGTATTTTTATTGCATTTTATGCTTCGGGCGCTGACTTCTAAGGCCCTAACTATTCAATCTGTTGGAGCTACGCCCTAGAGTGAAGCCTAGGTTACCCGGAACGTAGAAATGACCATCACTTTCAAACTGGTTGCAATTATTCGTTTTATACGATGGAAAAACTGTTGTATTTATATTGTATTTTATGCTTCTGGCGTTGACTTCTAAGGACCTAACTATTCGATCTGGTGGAGCAACGCCCTACAGTGATGCCTAGGTTGCCCGGAACGTAGATATGACCATAACCTTCACACTGGTTGCAAATTATTCCTGCTATACGATGGAAAAACTGTTGTATCTTTATTGCATGTTATGCTTCGGGCATTGACTTCTAAGGCCCTAGCTATGCAATCTGTTGGATCAACGCCCTAGGGGGAAGCCTAGGTTGCCCGGAACGTAGAAATGACCATAACTTTCACACTGGTTGCAATTATTCGTTTTATACGATGGAAAAGCCGTTGTATTTATATCGTATTTTATGCTTCTGGCGTTGACTTCTTAGGCCCTAACTATTCCATCTGGTGGAACAACGCCCTAGGGTAAAGCCAAGATTGCGCGGAACGTAGAAATGACCATAACTTTCACACTGGTTGCTATCATTCGTTTTATATGATGGAAAAGCTGTTGTATTTATATTGTATTTTATGATTCTGGCGTTGACTTCTAAGGCCCTAACTATTCGATCAGGTGGAGCAACGCCCTAGAGTCAAGCCTAGGTTGCTCGAAATGTAGAAAGGACCATAACTTTCACACTGGTTGCAATTATTCGTTTTATACGATGGAAAAGCTGTTGTATTTATATCGCATTTTATGCTTCTGGCGTTGACTTCTTAGGCCCTAACTATTCCATCTGGTGGAAAAACGCGCTCGGGTAAAGCCAAGATTGCGCGGAACGTAGAAATGACCGTAACTTTCACACTGGTTGCTATCATTCGTTTTATATGATGGAAAAACTGTTGTATTTATATTGTATTTTATGCTTCTGGCGTTGACTTCATAGGCCGTAACTATTGGCTCTGGTGGAGCAACGCCCTGGAGTGAAACCTAGGGTGCCCGGAACGTAGGAAAGACCATAACTTTCACACTGGTAGCAATTATTCGTTTTATACGATGGAAAAACTGTTCTATTTATTTTGTACTTTATGCTTCGGGCGTTGACTTCTAAGGCCCTAACTATTCGATCTGGTGGAGCAACGCCCTGGAGTGAAGCCTAGGTTGCCTGGAACGTAGAAATGACCATTACTTTCACACTGTTTGCAATTATTCGTTTTATACGATGGAAAAACTGTTATATTTATATTGTATTTAAGCTTCTGGCGTTGACTTCTGAGACCGTTGCTATTCGATGTGGTGGAAGAACGCCATAGAGTGAAGCCTAGGTAGCCCGGAACGTAGAAATGACCATTACTTTCACGCGGTTTGCAATTACTCCTTTTATAGGATGGAAAAGCTGTTGTATTTATATTGTATTTTATGCTTCTGGCGTTCACTTCTTAGGCCCTAACTATTCGATCTGGTGGAACAACGCCCTAGGGTGAAGCCAAGGTTGCCCGGAACGTAGAAATGACCATCACTTTCAAACTGTTTGCAATTAATCCTGTTATACGATGGAAAAAATATTGCATTTTTATTGCATTTTACGCTTCGGGCGCTGACTTCTAAGGCCCTAACTATTCAATCGGTTGGAGCAACGCCCCAGAGTGAAGCCTAGGTTACCCGGAACGTTAGAAATGACCATCACTTTCAAACTGGTTGCAATTATTCGTTTTACACGATGGAAAAACTGTTGTATTTATATTGTATTTTATGCTTCTGGCGTTGACTTCTAAGGACCTAACTATTCGATCTGGTGGTGCAACGCCCTACAGTGATGCCTAGGTTGCCCGGAACGTATATATGACCATAACCTTCACACTGGTTGCAAATTATTCCTGCTATACGATGGAAAAACTGTTGTATTTTTATTGCATTTTATGCTTCGGGCATTGACTTCTAAGGCCCGAGCTATGCAATCTGTTGGAGCAACGCCCTAGGGGGAAGCCTAGGTTGCCCGGAACGTAGAAATGACCATAACTTTCACACTGGTTGCAATTATTTGTTCTATACGATGGAAAAGCTGTTGTATTTATATCGTATTTTATGCTTCTGGCGTTGACTTCTTAGGCCCTAACTATTCCATCTGGTGGAACAACGCCCTAGGGTGAAGCCTAGGTTGCCCGGAAAGCAGAAATGACCATAACTTTCATACTGGTTGCAATTATTCGTTTTATATGGTGGAAAAACTGTAGTATTTATATTGTATTTTATGCTTCTGGCGTTGACTTCTAAGGCCCTAACTATTCGATCAGGTGGAGCAACGCCCTAGAGTGAAGCCTAGGTTGCTCGAAATGTAGAAAGGACCATAACTTTCAACACTGGTTGCAATTATCCGTTTTATACGATTGAAAAGCTGTTGTATTTATATCGCATTTTATGCTTCTGGCGTTGACTTCTTAGGCCCTAACTATTCCATCTGGTGGAAAAACGCGCTCGGGTAAAGCCAAGATTGCGCTGAACGTAGAAATGACCGTAACTTTCACACTGGTTGCTATCATTCGTTTTATATGATGGAAAAACTGTTGTATTTATATTGTATTTTATGCTTCTGGCGTTGACTTCATAGGCCGTAACTATTCGCTCTGGTGGAGCAACGCCCGGGAGTGAAACCTAGGGTTCCCGGAACGTAGAAATGACCATAACTTTCACACTGGTAGCAATTATTCGTTTTATACGATGGAAAAACTGTTCTATTTATTTTGTACTTTATGCTTCGGGCGTTGACTTCTAAGGCCCTAACTATTCGATCTGGTGGAACGACGCCCTTGAGTGAAGCCTAGGTTGTCCGGTACGTAGAAATGACCATCACTATCAAACTGGTTGCAATTATTTGTTTTATACGATGGAAAAGCTGTTGTATTTATATCGTATTTTATGATTCTGGCGTTGACTTCTTAGGCCCTAACTATTCCATCTGGTGGAACAACGCCCTGGGATGAAGCCTAGGTTGCCCGGAAAGTAGAAATGACCATAACTTACACACTGGTAGCAATTATTCGTTTTATACGATGGAAAAACTGTTCTATTTATTTTGTATTTTATGCCTCGGTCGTTGACTTCTAAGGCCCTAACTATTCCATCTGGTGGAACAACGCCCTAGGGAAAAGGCCAGATTTCGCGGGACGTAGAAATGACCATAACTTTCACACTGGTAGCAATTTTTCGTTTGAAACGATGGAAAAACTGTTCTATTTATTTTATATTTTATGCTTCGGGCGTTGACTTCTAAGGCCCTAACTATTCGATCTGGTGGAGCAACGCCCTAGAGTGAAGCCTAGGTTGCCCGGTACGTAGAAATGACCATCACTATCGAACTGGTTACAATTATTTGTTTTATACGATGGAAAAGCTGTTGCATTGATATCGTATTTTATGCTTCTGGCGTTGACCTCTTAGGCCCTAACTATTCCATCTGGTGGAACAACGCCCTAGCGTGAAGCCTAGGTTGTCCAGAAAGTAGAAATGACCATAACTTTCACACTGGCAGCAATTATTCGTTTTATACAATGGAAATACCGTTCTATTGATTTTGTATTTTATGCTTCGGGCGTTGACTTCCAAGGCCCTAACTGTTTGATCTGGTGGAGCATCGCCGTATAGTGAAGCCTAGGTTGCCCGGAACGTAGAAATGACCATAACTTTTACACTGGTAGCAATTATTCGTTTTATACAATGGAAAAACTGTTCTATTTATTTTGTATTTAATGCTTCGGGCGTTGACTTCTAAGGCCCTAACTATTCGATCTGGTTGAACAACGCCCTAGGGTGAAGCCAAGGTTGCCCGGAACGTAGAAATGACCATCACTTTCAAACTGGTTGCAATTAATCCTGTTATACGATGGAAAAACTGTTGTATTTTTATTGCATTTTATGCTTCGGGCGCTGACTTCTAAGGCCCTAACTATTCAATCTGTTGGAGCTACGCCCTAGAGTGAAGCCTAGGTTACCCGGAACGTAGAAATGACCATCACTTTCAAACTGGTTGCAATTATTCGTTTTATACGATGGAAAAACTGTTGTATTTATATTGTATTTTATGCTTCTGGCGTTGACTTCTAAGGACCTAACTATTCGATCTGGTGGAGCAACGCCCTACAGTGATGCCTAGGTTGCCCGGAACGTAGATATGACCATAACCTTCACACTGGTTGCAAATTATTCCTGCTATACGATGGAAAAACTGTTGTACCTTTATTGCATTTTATGCTTCGGGCATTGACTTCTAAGGCCCTAGCTATGCAATCTGTTGGATCAACGCCCTAGGGGGAAGCCTAGGTTGCCCGGAACGTAGAAATGACCATAACTTTCACACTGGTTGCAATTATTCGTTTTATACGATGGAAAAGCTGTTGTATTTATATCGTATTTTATGCTTCTGGCGTTGACTTCTTAGGCCCTAACTATTCCATCTGGTGGAACAACGCCCTAGGGTGAAGTCTAGGTTGCCCGGAAAGTAGAAATGACCATAACTTTCACACTGGTAGCAATTATTCGTTTTATACGATGGAAAAACTGTTCCATTTATTTTATACTTTATGCCTCGGGCGTTGACTTCTAAGGCCCTAACTATTCGATCTGGTGGAGCAACGCCCTAGAGCGAAGCCTAGGTTGCCCGGTACGTAGAAATGACCATCACTATCAAACTGGTTGCAATTATTTGTTTTATACGATGGAAAAGCTGTTGTATTTATATCGTATTTTATGCTTCTGGCGTTGACTTCTTGGGCCCTAACTATTCCATCTGGTGGAACAACGCCCTAGGGTAAAGCCAAGATTGCGCGGAACGTAGAAATGACCATAACTTTCACACTGGTTGCTATCATTCGTTTTATATGATGGAAAAACTGTTGTATTTATATTGTATTTTATGATTCTGGCGTTGACTTCTAAGGCCCTAACTATTCGATCAGGTGGAGCAACGCCCTAGAGTCAAGCCTAGGTTGCTCGAAATGTAGAAAGGACCATAACTTTCACACTGGTTGCAATTATTCGTTTTATACGATGGAAAAGCTGTTGTATTTATATCGCATTTTATGCTTCTGGCGTTGACTTCTTAGGCCCTAACTATTCCATCTGGTGGAAAAACGCGCTCGGGTAAAGCCAAGATTGCGCGGAACGTAGAAATGATCGTAACTTTCACACTGGTTGCTATCATTCGTTTTATATGATGGAAAAACTGTTGTATTTATATTGTATTTTATGCTTCTGGCGTTGACTTCATAGGCCGTAACTATTGGCTCTGGTGGAGCAACGCCCTGGAGTGAAACCTAGGGTGCCCGGAACGTAGAAATGACCATAACTTTCACACTGGTAGCAATTATTCGTTTTATACGATGGAAAAACTGATCTATTTATTTTGTACTTTATGCTTCGGGCGTTGACTTCTAAGGCCCTAACTATTCGATCTGGTGGAGCAACGCCCTAGAGTGAAGCCTAGGTTGCCCGGAACGTAGAAATGACCATTACTTTCACACTGTTTGCAATTATTCGTTTTATACGATGGAAAAACTGTTATATTTATATTGTATTTAAGCTTCTGGCGTTGACTTCTGAGACCGTTGCTATTCGATGTGGTGGAAGAACGCCATAGAGTGAAGCCTAGGTAGCCCGGATCGTAGAAATGTCCATATCTTTCACACTGTTTGCAATTTTTCGTTTTATACGATGGAAAGACTGTTTTATTTATTTTGTATTTTATGCTTCGGGCGTTGACTTCTAAGGCCCTAACTATTCGATCTGGTGGGGCAACGCCCTAGAGTGCAGCCTAGGTTGTCCGGAACGTAGAAATGACCATAACTTTCACACTGGTTGCTATCATTCGTTTTATATGATGGAAAAGCTGTTGTATTTATATCGTATTTTATGCTTCTGGCGTTGACTTCTTAGGCCGTAACTATCCGATCTGGTGGAACAACGCCCTGGAGTGAAACCTGGGTTGCCCGGAAAGTAGAAATGACCACTACTATCACACTGGTTGCAAATTATTCCTGCTATACGATGCAACAGCTGTTGTATTTATATCGTATTTTATGCTTCTGGCGTTGACTTCTAAGGTCCTAACTATTCGATCTGGTGGAGCAACGCCCTAGAGTGAAGCCTAGGTTGCTCGGAATGTAGAAATGACCATAAGTTGCATACTGGTTGCAATTAATCGTTTTATACGATGGAAAAACTGTTGTATTTATATTGTATTTTATGCTTCTGGGGTTGACTTCTAAGGCCCTAAATATTCGATCTGGTGGAGCAATGCCTCAGAATTAAGTCTAGGATGCCCGAAACGCCGAAATGATCATTACTTTCACGCTTGTTGCAATTATTCCTGTTATACGATGAGAAGACTCTTGGATTTTTATTGTATTTTATGCTTCAGGCGTGGACTTCTGAGGCCGTAGCTATTCGATGTGGTGGAAGAACGCCATACAGTGAAGCCTACGTTGCCCGGACCGTAGAAATGACCACTACTTTCACACTGTTTGCAATTATTCATTTAATACGATGGAAATGCTGTTGTATTTATATCGTATTTTATGCTTCGGGCGTAGACTTCTTAGGCCCTAACATTTCGATCTGGTGAAGTAACGCCCGACAGTGAAGCCTAGGTTGCCCGGAACGTAGATATGACCATAACCTTCACACAGGTTGCAATTATTCGTTTTATACGGTGTAAAGGCTGTTGTATTTATTTTGTATTTTATTCTTCTGGCGTTGACTTCTTAGGCCCTAACTATTCGATCTGGTTTAACAACGCCGCAGAGTGAAGCCTAGGTTGCCCGGAACGTAGAAATGACCATTACTTTCACACTGTTTGCAATTATTCCTTTTATACGATGGAAAAGCTGTTGTATTTATATCGTATTTTATGCTTCTGGCGTTGACTTCTTAGGCCCTAACTATTCGATCTGGTGGAACAACGCCGTAGAGTGAAGCCTAGGTTGCCCGGAACGTAGAAATGACCATTACCTTCACACTGTTTGCAATTATTCGTTTTATACGATGGAAAAACTGTTGTATTTATATTGTATTTTATGCTTCTGTTGTTGACTTCTTAGGCCCTAACTATTCGATCTTGTGGAACAACGCCGTAGAGTGAAGCCTAGGTTGCCCGGAACGCAGAAATGACCATAACTTTTACACTGGTAGCAATTATTCGTTTTATACAATGGAAAAACTGTTCTATTTATTTTGTATTTAATGCTTCGGGCGTTGACTTCTAAGGCCCTAACTATTCGATCTGGTTGAACAACGCCCTAGGGTGAAGCCAAGGTTGCCCGGAATGTAGGAATGACCATCACTTTCAAACTGGTTGCAATTAATCCTGTTATACGATGGAAAAACTGTTGTATTTTTATTGCATTTTATGCTTCGGGCGCTGACTTCTAAGGCCCTAACTATTCAATCTGTTGGAGCTACGCCCTACAGTGAAGCCTAGGTTACCCGGAACGTAGAAATGACCATCACTTTCAAACTGGTTGCAATTATTCGTTTTATACGATGGAAACACTGTTGTATTTATATTGTATTTTATGCTTCTGGCGTTGACTTCTAAGGACCTAACTATTCGATCTGGTGGAGCAACGCCCTACAGTGATGCCTAGGTTGCCCGGAACGTAGATATGACCATAACCTTCACACTGGTTGCAAATTATTCCTGCTATACGATGGAAAAACTGTTGTATCTTTATTGCATTTTATGGTTCGGGCATTGACTTCTAAGGCCCTAGCTATGCAATCTGTTGGATCAACGCCCTAGGGGGAAGCCTAGGTTGCCCGGAACGTAGAAATGACCATAACTTTCACACTGGATGCAATTATTCGTTTTATACGATGGAAAAGCTGTTGTATTTATATCGTATTTTATGCTTCTGGCGTTGACTTCTTAGGCCCTAACTATTCCATCTGGTGGAACAACGCCCTAGGGTGAAGTCTAGGTTGCCCGGATAGTAGAAATGACCATAACTTTCACACTGTTTGCAATTATTCCTTTTATACGATGGAAAAGCTGTTGTATTTATATCGTATTTTATGCTTCTGGCGTTGACTTCTTAGGCCGTAACTATCCGATCCGGTGGAGCAACGCCCTGGAGTGAAACCTGGGTTGCCCGGAACGTAGAAATGACCACTACCATCACACAGGTTGCAAATTATTCCTGCTATACGATGGAAAAGCTGTTGTATTTTTATTGCATTTTATGCGTCTGGCGTTCACTTCTTAGGCCCTAACTATTCGATCTGGTGGAAAAACGCCCTAGGGTGAAGCCTAGGTTGCCCGGAACGTTCAAATGACCATAGCTTTTACACTCGTAGCAATTATTCGTTTTATACAATGGAAAAACCGTTCTATTTATTTTGTATTTCATGCTTCGGGCGTTGACTTCTAAGGCCCTAACTATTCAATCTGTTGGAGCAACGCCCTAGGGTGAAGCCTAGGTTGCCCGGAAAGTAGAAGTGACCATAACTTTCATACTGGTTGTAATTATTCGTTTTATACGATGAAAAAACTGTTGTATTTATATTGTATTTTATGCTTCTGGCGTTGACTTCTTAGGCCCTAACTATTCGATCTGGTGGAACAACGCCGTAGAGTGAAGCCTAGGTTGCCCGGAACGTAGAAATGACCATTACTTTCACACTGTTTGCAATTATTCGTTTTATACGATGGAAAAACTGTTGCATCTTTATCGTATTTTATGCTTCTGGCGTTGACTTCTTAGGCCGTAACTATCCGATCTGGTGGAGCAACGCCCTGGAGTGAAACCTGGGTTGCCCGGAAAGTAGAAATGACCACTACTATCACACTGGTTGCAAATTATTCCTGCTATACGATGGAAAAACTGTTGTATTTTTATTGCATTTTATGCTTCTGGCGTTCACTTCTTAGGCCCTAACTATCCGATCTGGTGGAACAACGGCCTAGGGTGAAGCCTAGGTTGCCCGGAACGTAGAAATGACCATAACCTTCACACTGGTTGCAATTATTTGTATTATACGATGGAAAAGCTGTTGTATTTATTTTATACTTTATGCCTCGGGCGTTGACTTCTAAGGCCCTAACTATTCGATCTGGTGGAGCAACGCCCTAGAGTGAAGCCTAGGTTGCCCGGTACGTAGAAATGACCATCACTATCAAACTGGTTGCAATTATTTGTTTTATACGATGGAAAAGCTGTTGCATTTATATCGTATTTTATGCTTCTGGCGTTGACCTCTTAGGCCCTAACTATTCGATCTGGTGGAACAACGCCCTAGGGTGAAGCCTAGGTTGTCCAGAAAGTAGAAATGACCATAACTTTCACACTGGCAGCAATTATTCGTTTTATACAATGGAAAAACCGTTCTATTGATTTTGTATTTTATGCTTCGGGCGTTGACTTCCAAGGCCCTAACTGTTTGATCTGGTGGAGCATCGCCGTATAGTGAAGCCTAGGTTGCCCGGAACGTAGAAATGACCATAACTTTTACACTGGTAGCAATTATTCGTTTTATACAATGGAAAAACTGTTCTATTTATTTTGTATTTAATGCTTCGGGCGTTGACTTCTAAGGCCCTAACTATTCGATCTGGTTGAACAACGCCCTAGGGTGAAGCCAAGGTTGCCCGGAACGTAGAAATGACCATCACTTTCAAACTGGTTGCAATTAATCCTGTTATACGATGGAAAAACTGTTGTATTTTTATTGCATTTTATGCTTCGGGCGCTGACTTCTAAGGCCCTAACTATTCAATCTGTTGGAGCTACGACCTAGAGTGAAGCCTAGGTTACCCGGAACGTAGAAATGACAATCACTTTCAAACTGGTTGCAATTATTCGTTTTATACGATGGAAAAACTGTTGTATTTATATTGTATTTTATGCTTCTGGCGTTGACTTCTAAGGACCTAACTATTCGATCTGGTGGAGCAACGCCCTACAGTGATGCCTAGGTTGCCCGGAACGTAGATATGACCATAACCTTCACACTGGTTGCAAATTATTCCTGCTATACGATGGAAAAACTGTTGTACCTTTATTGCATTTTATGCTTCGGGCATTGACTTCTAAGGCCCTAGCTATGCAATCTGTTGGATCAACGCCCTAGGGGGAAGCCTAGGTTGCCCGGAACGTAGAAATGACCATAACTTTCACACTGGTTGCAATTATTCGTTTTATACGATGGAAAAGCTGTTGTATTTATATCGTATTTTATGCTTCTGGCGTTGACTTCTTAGGCCCTAACTATTCCATCTGGTGGAACAACGCCCTAGGGTGAAGTCTAGGTTGCCCGGAAAGTAGAAATGACCATAACTTTCACACTGGTAGCAATTATTCGTTTTATACGATGGAAAAACTGTTCCATTTATTTTATACTTTATGCCTCGGGCGTTGACTTCTAAGGCCCTAACTATTCGATCTGGTGGAGCAACGCCCTAGAGCGAAGCCTAGGTTGCCCGGTACGTAAAAATGACCATCACTATCAAACTGGTTGTAATTATTTGTTTTATACGATGGAAAAGCTGTTGTATTTATATCGTATTTTATGCTTCTGGCGATGACTTCTTGGGCCCTAACTATTCCATCTGGTGGAACAACGCCCTAGGGTAAAGCCAAGATTGCGCGGAACGTAGAAATGACCATAACTTTCACACTGGATGCTATCATTCGTTTTATATGATGGAAAAACTGTTGTATTTATATTGTATTTTATGATTCTGGCGTTGACTTCTAAGGCCCTAACTATTCGATCAGGTGGAGCAACGCCCTAGAGTCAAGCCTAGGTTGCTCGAAATGTAGAAAGGACCATAACTTTCACACTGGTTGCAATTATTCGTTTTATACGATGGAAAAGCTGTTGTATTTATATCGCATTTTATGCTTCTGGCGTTGACTTCTTAGGCCCTAACTATTCCATCTGGTGGAAAAACGCGCTCGGGTAAAGCCAAGATTGCGCGGAACGTAGAAATGATCGTAACTTTCACACTGGTTGCTATCATTCGTTTTATATGATGGAAAAACTGTTGTATTTATATTGTATTTTATGCTTCTGGCGTTGACTTCATAGGCCGTAACTATTGGCTCTGGTGGAGCAACGCCCTGGAGTGAAACCTAGGGTGCCCGGAACGTAGAAATGACCATAACTTTCACACTGGTAGCAATTATTCGTTTTATACGATGGAAAAACTGATCTATTTATTTTGTACTTTATGCTTCGGGCGTTGACTTCTAAGGCCCTAACTATTCGATCTGGTGGAGCAACGCCCTAGAGTGAAGCCTAGGTTGCCCGGAACGTAGAAATGACCATTACTTTCACACTGTTTGCAATTAATCGTTTTATACGATGGAAAAACTGTTGTATTTATATTGTATTTTATGCTTCTGGGGTTGACTTCTAAGGCCCTAAATATTCGATCTGGTGGAGCAATGCCTCAGAATTAAGTCTAGGATGCCCGAAACGCCGAAATGATCATTACTTTCACGCTTGTTGCAATTATTCCTGTTATACGATGAGAAGACTCTTGGATTTTTATTGTATTTTATGCTTCAGGCGTGGACTTCTGAGGCCGTAGCTATTCGATGTGGTGGAAGAACGCCATACAGTGAAGCCTACGTTGCCCGGACCGTAGAAATGACCACTACTTTCACACTGTTTGCAATTATTCATTTAATACGATGGAAATGCTGTTGTATTTATATCGTATTTTATGCTTCTGGCGATGACTTCTTGGGCCCTAACTATTCCATCTGGTGGAACAACGCCCTAGGGTAAAGCCAAGATTGCGCGGAACGTAGAAATGACCATAACTTTCACACTGGATGCTATCATTCGTTTTATATGATGGAAAAACTGTTGTATTTATATTGTATTTTATGATTCTGGCGTTGACTTCTAAGGCCCTAACTATTCGATCAGGTGGAGCAACGCCCTAGAGTCAAGCCTAGGTTGCTCGAAATGTAGAAAGGACCATAACTTTCACACTGGTTGCAATTATTCGTTTTATACGATGGAAAAGCTGTTGTATTTATATCGCATTTTATGCTTCTGGCGTTGACTTCTTAGGCCCTAACTATTCCATCTGGTGGAAAAACGCGCTCGGGTAAAGCCAAGATTGCGCGGAACGTAGAAATGATCGTAACTTTCACACTGGTTGCTATCATTCGTTTTATATGATGGAAAAACTGTTGTATTTATATTGTATTTTATGCTTCTGGCGTTGACTTCATAGGCCGTAACTATTGGCTCTGGTGGAGCAACGCCCTGGAGTGAAACCTAGGGTGCCCGGAACGTAGAAATGACCATAACTTTCACACTGGTAGCAATTATTCGTTTTATACGATGGAAAAACTGATCTATTTATTTTGTACTTTATGCTTCGGGCGTTGACTTCTAAGGCCCTAACTATTCGATCTGGTGGAGCAACGCCCTAGAGTGAAGCCTAGGTTGCCCGGAACGTAGAAATGACCATTACTTTCACACTGTTTGCAATTAATCGTTTTATACGATGGAAAAACTGTTGTATTTATATTGTATTTTATGCTTCTGGGGTTGACTTCTAAGGCCCTAAATATTCGATCTGGTGGAGCAATGCCTCAGAATTAAGTCTAGGATGCCCGAAACGCCGAAATGATCATTACTTTCACGCTTGTTGCAATTATTCCTGTTATACGATGAGAAGACTCTTGGATTTTTATTGTATTTTATGCTTCAGGCGTGGACTTCTGAGGCCGTAGCTATTCGATGTGGTGGAAGAACGCCATACAGTGAAGCCTACGTTGCCCGGACCGTAGAAATGACCACTACTTTCACACTGTTTGCAATTATTCATTTAATACGATGGAAATGCTGTTGTATTTATATCGTATTTTATGCTTCGGGCGTAGACTTCTTAGGCCCTAACATTTCGATCTGGTGAAGTAACGCCCGACAGTGAAGCCTAGGTTGCCCGGAACGTAGATATGACCATAACCTTCACACAGGTTGCAATTATTCGTTTTATACGGTGTAAAGGCTGTTGTATTTATTTTGTATTTTATTCTTCTGGCGTTGACTTCTTAGGCCCTAACTATTCGATCTGGTTTAACAACGCCGCAGAGTGAAGCCTAGGTTGCCCGGAACGTAGAAATGACCATTACTTTCACACTGTTTGCAATTATTCCTTTTATACGATGGAAAAGCTGTTGTATTTATATCGTATTTTATGCTTCTGGCGTTGACTTCTTAGGCCCTAACTATTCGATCTGGTGGAACAACGCCGTAGAGTGAAGCCTAGGTTGCCCGGAACGTAGAAATGACCATTACCTTCACACTGCTTGCAATTATTCGTTTTATACGATGGCAAAACTGTTGTATTTATATTGTATTTTATGCTTCTGGTGTTGACTTCTTAGGCCCTAACTATTCGATCTGGTGGAACAACGCCGTAGAGTGAAGCCTAGGTTGCCCGGAACGCAGAAATGACCATTACTTTCACACTGTTTGCAATTATTCGTTTTATACGATGGAAAAACTGTTGCATCTTTATCGTATTTTATGCTTCTGGCGTTGACTTCTTAGGCCGTAACTATCCGATCTGGTGGAGCAACGCCCTGGAGTGAAACCTGGGTTGCCGGAACGTAGAAATGACCACTACTATCACACTGGTTGCAAATTATTCCTGCTATACGATGGAAAATCTGTTGTATTTTTATTGCATTTTATGCTTCGGGCGTTCACTTCTAACGCCCTAACTATTCGATCTGGTAGAGCAACGCCCTAGAGTGAAGCCTAGGTTGCCCGGTACGTAGAAATGACCATAAGTTTCATACTGGTTGCAATTATTCGTTTTATACGATGGAAAAACTGTTATATTTATATTGTATTTAAGCTTCTGGCGTTGACTTCTGAGGCCGTTGCTATTCGATGTGGTGGAAGAACGCCATAGAGTGAAGCCTAGGTATCCCGGATCGTAGAAATGTCCATATCTTTCACACTGTTTGCAATTTTTCGTTTTATACGATGGAAAAACTGTTGTATTTTTATTGCATTTTA
This sequence comes from Calliopsis andreniformis, assembly GCF_051401765.1. Taxonomy (NCBI): domain Eukaryota; kingdom Metazoa; phylum Arthropoda; class Insecta; order Hymenoptera; family Andrenidae; genus Calliopsis; species Calliopsis andreniformis. Next base: position 18,441,091 of record NC_135072.1, read on the forward strand.
TGCTTCGGGCGTTGACTTCTAAGGCCCTAACTATTCAATCTGTTGGAGCAACGCCCTAGAGTGAAGCCTAGGTTGCTCGGAATGTAGAAATGACCATAACTTTCACAGTGGTTGCAATTATTCGTTTTATACGATGGAAAAACTGTTGTATTTATATTGTATTTTATGCTTCTGGCGTTCACTTCTTAGGCCCTAACTATTCAATCTGGTGGAACAACGCCCTAGGGTGAAGCCTAGGTTGCCCGGAACGTAGAAATGACCATAACCTTTACACTGGTAGCAATTATTCGTTTTATACAATGGAAAAGCTGTTGTATTTATATTGTATTTTATGCTTCTGGCGTTCACTTCTTAGGCCCTAACTGTTTGATCTGGTGGAGCAACGCCCTAGAGTGAAGCCTAGGTTGCCCGGAACGTAGAAATGACCATTACTTTCACACGGTTTGCAATTATTCCTTTTATAGGATGGAAAAGCTGTTGTATTTATATTGTATTTTATGCTTCTGGCGTTCACTTCTTAGGCCCTAACTATTCGATCTGGTGGAACAACGACCTAGGGTGAAGCCAAGGTTGCCCGGAACGTAGAAATGACCATCACTTTCAAACTGTTTGCAATTAATCCTGTTATACGATGGAAAAAATATTGCATTTTTATTGCATTTTACGCTTCGGGCGCTGACTTCTAAGGCCCTAACTATTCAATCTGTTGGAGCAACGCCCCAGAGTGAAGCCTAGGTTACCCGGAACGTAGAAATGACCATCACTTTCAAACTGGTTGCCATTATTCGTTTTACACGATGGAAAAACTGTTGTATTTATATTGTATTTTATGCTTCTGGCGTTGACTTCTAAGGACCTAACTATTCGATCTGGTGGAGCAACGCCCTACAGTGATGCCTAGGTTGCCCGGAACGTATATATGACCATAACCTTCACACTGGTTGCAAATTATTCCTGCTATACGATGGAAAAACTGTTGTATTTTTATTGCATTTTATGCTTCGGGCATTGACTTCTAAGGCCCGAGCTATGCAATCTGTTGGAGCAACGCCCTAGGGGGAAGCCTAGGTTGCCCGGAACGTAGAAATGACCATGACTTTCATACTGGTTGCAATTATTCGTTTTATATGGTGGAAAAACTGTAGTATTTATATTGTATTTTATGCTTCTGGCGTTGACTTCTAAGGCCCTAACTATTCGATCAGGTGGAGCAACGCCCTAGAGTGAAGCCTAGGTTGCTCGAAATGTAGAAAGGACCATAACTTTCAACACTGGTTGCAATTATTCGTTTTATACGATTGAAAAGCTGTTGTATTTATATCGCATTTTATGCTTCTGGCGTTGACTTCTTAGGCCCTAACTATTCCATCTGGTGGAAAAACGCGCTCGGGTAAAGCCAAGATTGCGCGGAACGTAGAAATGACCGTAACTTTCACACTGGTAGCAATTATTCGTTTTATACGATGGAAAAACTGTTCTATTTATTTTGTACTTTATGCTTCGGGCGTTGACTTCTAAGGCCCTAACTATTCGATCTGGTGGAACGACGCCCTAGAGTGAAGCCTAGGTTGTCCGGTACGTAGAAATGACCATCACTATCAAACTGGTTGCTATTATTTGTTTTATACGATGGAAAAGCTGTTGTATTTATATCGTATTTTATGATTCTGGCGTTGACTTCTTAGGCCCTAACTATTCCATCTGGTGGAACAACGCCCTGGGATGAAGCCTAGGTTGCCCGGAAAGTAGAAATGACCATAACTTACACACTGGTAGCAATTATTCGTTTTATACGATGGAAAAACTGTTCTATTTATTTTGTATTTTATGCCTCGGTCGTTGACTTCTAAGGCCCTAACTATTCGATCAGGTGGAGCAACGCCCTAGAGTGAAGCCTAGGTTGCTCGAAATGTAGAAAGGACCATAACCTTCACACTGGTTGCAATTAATCGTTTTATACGATGGAAAAACTGTTGTATTTATATTGTATTTTATGCTTCTGGGGTTGACTTCTAAGGCCCTAAATATTCGATCTGGTGGAGCAATGCCTCAGAATTAAGTCTAGGATGCCCGAAACGCCGAAATGATCATTACTTTCACGCTTGTTGCAATTATTCCTGTTATACGATGAGAAGACTCTTGGATTTTTATTGTATTTTATGCTTCAGGCGTGGACTTCTGAGGCCGTAGCTATTCGATGTGGTGGAAGAACGCCATACAGTGAAGCCTACGTTGCCCGGACCGTAGAAATGACCACTACTTTCACACTGTTTGCAATTATTCATTTAATACGATGGAAATGCTGTTGTATTTATATCGTATTTTATGCTTCTGGCGATGACTTCTTGGGCCCTAACTATTCCATCTGGTGGAACAACGCCCTAGGGTAAAGCCAAGATTGCGCGGAACGTAGAAATGACCATAACTTTCACACTGGATGCTATCATTCGTTTTATATGATGGAAAAACTGTTGTATTTATATTGTATTTTATGATTCTGGCGTTGACTTCTAAGGCCCTAACTATTCGATCAGGTGGAGCAACGCCCTAGAGTCAAGCCTAGGTTGCTCGAAATGTAGAAAGGACCATAACTTTCACACTGGTTGCAATTATTCGTTTTATACGATGGAAAAGCTGTTGTATTTATATCGCATTTTATGCTTCTGGCGTTGACTTCTTAGGCCCTAACTATTCCATCTGGTGGAAAAACGCGCTCGGGTAAAGCCAAGATTGCGCGGAACGTAGAAATGATCGTAACTTTCACACTGGTTGCTATCATTCGTTTTATATGATGGAAAAACTGTTGTATTTATATTGTATTTTATGCTTCTGGCGTTGACTTCATAGGCCGTAACTATTGGCTCTGGTGGAGCAACGCCCTGGAGTGAAACCTAGGGTGCCCGGAACGTAGAAATGACCATAACTTTCACACTGGTAGCAATTATTCGTTTTATACGATGGAAAAACTGATCTATTTATTTTGTACTTTATGCTTCGGGCGTTGACTTCTAAGGCCCTAACTATTCGATCTGGTGGAGCAACGCCCTAGAGTGAAGCCTAGGTTGCCCGGAACGTAGAAATGACCATTACTTTCACACTGTTTGCAATTAATCGTTTTATACGATGGAAAAACTGTTGTATTTATATTGTATTTTATGCTTCTGGGGTTGACTTCTAAGGCCCTAAATATTCGATCTGGTGGAGCAATGCCTCAGAATTAAGTCTAGGATGCCCGAAACGCCGAAATGATCATTACTTTCACGCTTGTTGCAATTATTCCTGTTATACGATGAGAAGACTCTTGGATTTTTATTGTATTTTATGCTTCAGGCGTGGACTTCTGAGGCCGTAGCTATTCGATGTGGTGGAAGAACGCCATACAGTGAAGCCTACGTTGCCCGGACCGTAGAAATGACCACTACTTTCACACTGTTTGCAATTATTCATTTAATACGATGGAAATGCTGTTGTATTTATATCGTATTTTATGCTTCGGGCGTAGACTTCTTAGGCCCTAACATTTCGATCTGGTGAAGTAACGCCCGACAGTGAAGCCTAGGTTGCCCGGAACGTAGATATGACCATAACCTTCACACAGGTTGCAATTATTCGTTTTATACGGTGTAAAGGCTGTTGTATTTATTTTGTATTTTATTCTTCTGGCGTTGACTTCTTAGGCCCTAACTATTCGATCTGGTTTAACAACGCCGCAGAGTGAAGCCTAGGTTGCCCGGAACGTAGAAATGACCATTACTTTCACACTGTTTGCAATTATTCCTTTTATACGATGGAAAAGCTGTTGTATTTATATCGTATTTTATGCTTCTGGCGTTGACTTCTTAGGCCCTAACTATTCGATCTGGTGGAACAACGCCGTAGAGTGAAGCCTAGGTTGCCCGGAACGTAGAAATGACCATTACCTTCACACTGCTTGCAATTATTCGTTTTATACGATGGCAAAACTGTTGTATTTATATTGTATTTTATGCTTCTGGTGTTGACTTCTTAGGCCCTAACTATTCGATCTGGTGGAACAACGCCGTAGAGTGAAGCCTAGGTTGCCCGGAACGCAGAAATGACCATTACTTTCACACTGTTTGCAATTATTCGTTTTATACGATGGAAAAACTGTTGCATCTTTATCGTATTTTATGCTTCTGGCGTTGACTTCTTAGGACGTAACTATCCGATCTGGTGGAGCAACGCCCTGGAGTGAAACCTGGGTTGCCGGAACGTAGAAATGACCACTACTATCACACTGGTTGCAAATTATTCCTGCTATACGATGGAAAATCTGTTGTATTTTTATTGCATTTTATGCTTCGGGCGTTCACTTCTAACGCCCTAACTATTCGATCTGGTAGAGCAACGCCCTAGAGTGAAGCCTAGGTTGCCGGTACGTAGAAATGACCATAAGTTTCATACTGGTTGCAATTATTCGTTTTATACGATGGAAAAACTGTTATATTTATATTGTATTTAAGCTTCTGGCGTTGACTTCTGAGGCCGTTGCTATTCGATGTGGTGGAAGAACGCCATAGAGTGAAGCCTAGGTATCCCGGATCGTAGAAATGTCCATATCTTTCACACTGTTTGCAATTTTTCGTTTTATACGATGGAAAAACTGTTGTATTTTTATTGCATTTTATGCTTCGGGCGTTGACTTCTAAGGCCCTAACTATTCAATCTGTTGGAGCAACGCCCTAGAGTGAAGCCTAGGTTGCTCGGAATGTAGAAATGACCATAACTTTCACAGTGGTTGCAATTATTCGTTTTATACGATGGAAAAACTGTTGTATTTATATTGTATTTTATGCTTCTGGCGTTCACTTCTTAGGCCCTAACTATTCAATCTGGTGGAACAACGCCCTAGGGTGAAGCCTAGGTTGCCCGGAACGTAGAAATGACCATAACCTTTACACTGGTAGCAATTATTCGTTTTATACAATGGAAAAGCTGTTGTATTTATATTGTATTTTATGCTTCTGGCGTTCACTTCTTAGGCCCTAACTGTTTGATCTGGTGGAGCAACGCCCTAGAGTGAAGCCTAGGTTGCCCGGAACGTAGAAATGACCATTACTTTCACACGGTTTGCAATTATTCCTTTTATAGGATGGAAAAGCTGTTGTATTTATATTGTATTTTATGCTTCTGGCGTTCACTTCTTAGGCCCTAACTATTCGATCTGGTGGAACAACGACCTAGGGTGAAGCCAAGGTTGCCCGGAACGTAGAAATGACCATCACTTTCAAACTGTTTGCAATTAATCCTGTTATACGATGGAAAAAATATTGCATTTTTATTGCATTTTACGCTTCGGGCGCTGACTTCTAAGGCCCTAACTATTCAATCTGTTGGAGCAACGCCCCAGAGTGAAGCCTAGGTTACCCGGAACGTAGAAATGACCATCACTTTCAAACTGGTTGCCATTATTCGTTTTACACGATGGAAAAACTGTTGTATTTATATTGTATTTTATGCTTCTGGCGTTGACTTCTAAGGACCTAACTATTCGATCTGGTGGAGCAACGCCCTACAGTGATGCCTAGGTTGCCCGGAACGTATATATGACCATAACCTTCACACTGGTTGCAAATTATTCCTGCTATACGATGGAAAAACTGTTGTATTTTTATTGCATTTTATGCTTCGGGCATTGACTTCTAAGGCCCGAGCTATGCAATCTGTTGGAGCAACGCCCTAGGGGGAAGCCTAGGTTGCCCGGAACGTAGAAATGACCATGACTTTCATACTGGTTGCAATTATTCGTTTTATATGGTGGAAAAACTGTAGTATTTATATTGTATTTTATGCTTCTGGCGTTGACTTCTAAGGCCCTAACTATTCGATCAGGTGGAGCAACGCCCTAGAGTGAAGCCTAGGTTGCTCGAAATGTAGAAAGGACCATAACTTTCAACACTGGTTGCAATTATTCGTTTTATACGATTGAAAAGCTGTTGTATTTATATCGCATTTTATGCTTCTGGCGTTGACTTCTTAGGCCCTAACTATTCCATCTGGTGGAAAAACGCGCTCGGGTAAAGCCAAGATTGCGCGGAACGTAGAAATGACCGTAACTTTCACACTGGTAGCAATTATTCGTTTTATACGATGGAAAAACAGTTCTATTTATTTTGTACTTTATGCTTCGGGCGTTGACTTCTAAGGCCCTAACTATTCGATCTGGTGGAACGACGCCCTAGAGTGAAGCCTAGGTTGTCCGGTACGTAGAAATGACCATCACTATCAAACTGGTTGCTATTATTTGTTTTATACGATGGAAAAGCTGTTGTATTTATATCGTATTTTATGATTCTGGCGTTGACTTCTTAGGCCCTAACTATTCCATCTGGTGGAACAACGCCCTGGGATGAAGCCTAGGTTGCCCGGAAAGTAGAAATGACCATAACTTACACACTGGTAGCAATTATTCGTTTTATACGATGGAAAAACTGTTCTATTTATTTTGTATTTTATGCCTCGGTCGTTGACTTCTAAGGCCCTAACTATTCGATCAGGTGGAGCAACGCCCTAGAGTGAAGCCTAGGTTGCTCGAAATGTAGAAAGGACCATAACCTTCACACTGGTTGCAAATTATTCCTGCTATACGATGGAAAAACTGTTGTATCTTTATTGCATTTTATGGTTCGGGCATTGACTTCTAAGGCCCTAGCTATGCAATCTGTTGGATCAACGCCCTAGGGGGAAGCCTAGGTTGCCCGGTACGTAGAAATGACCATCACTATCAAACTGGTTGCAATTATTTGTTTTATACGATGGAAAAGCTGTTGTATTTATATCGTATTTTATGCTTCTGGCGTTGACTTCTTAGGCCCTAACTATTCCATCTGGTGGAACAACGCCCTAGGATGAAGCCTAGGTTCCCCGGAACGTAGAAATGACCATAACTTTCACACTGGTAGCAATTATTCGTTTTATACGATGGAAAAACTGTTGTATTTTTATTGCATTTTATGCTTCGGGCGTTGACTTCTAAGGCCCTAACTATTCAATCTGTTGGAGCAACGCCCTAGAGTGAAGCCTAGGTTGCTCGGAATGTAGAAATGACCATAACTTTCACAGTGGTTGCAATTATTCGTTTTATACGATGGAAAAACTGTTGTATTTATATTGTATTTTATGCTTCTGGCGTTCACTTCTTAGGCCCTAACTATTCAATCTGGTGGAACAACGCCCTAGGGTGAAGCCTAGGTTGCCCGGAACGTAGAAATGACCATAACCTTTACACTGGTAGCAATTATTCGTTTTATACAATGGAAAAGCTGTTGTATTTATATTGTATTTTATGCTTCTGGCGTTCACTTCTTAGGCCCTAACTGTTTGATCTGGTGGAGCATCGCCGTATAGTGAAGCCTAGGTTGCCCGGAACGTAGAAATGACCATAACTTTTACACTGGTAGCAATTATTCGTTTTATACAATGGAAAAACTGTTCTATTTATTTTGTATTTAATGCTTCGGGCGTTGACTTCTAAGGCCCTAACTATTCGATCTGGTTCAACAACGCCCTAGGGTGAAGCCAAGGTTGCCCGGAACGTAGAAATGACCATCACTTTCAAACTGGTTGCAATTAATCCTGATATACGATGGAAAAACTGTTGTATTTTTATTGCATTTTATGCTTCGGACGCTGACTTCTAAGGCCCTAACTATTCAATCTGTTGGAGCTACGCCCTAGAGTGAAGCCTAGGTTACCCGGAACGTAGAAATGACCATCACTTTCAAACTGGTTGCAATTATTCGTTTTATACGATGGAAAAACTGTTGTATTTATATTGTATTTTATGCTTCTGGCGTTGACTTCTAAGGACCTAACTATTCGATCTGGTGGAGCAACGCCCTACAGTGATGCCTAGGTTGCACGGAACGTAGATATGACCATAACCTTCACACTGGTTGCAAATTATTCCTGCTATACGATGGAAAAACTGTTGTATCTTTATTGCATTTTATGGTTCGGGCATTGACTTCTAAGGCCCTAGCTATGCAATCTGCTGGATCAACGCCCTAGGGGGAAGCCTAGGTTGCCCGGAACGTAGAAATGACCATAACTTTCACACTGGTTGCAATTATTCGTTTTATACGATGGAAAAGCTGTTGTATTTATATCGTATTTTATGCTTCTGGCGTTGACTTCTTAGGCCCTAACTATTCCATCTGGTGGAACAACGCCCTAGGGTGAAGTCTAGGTTGCCCGGATAGTAGAAATGACCATAACTTTCACACTGGTAGCAATTATTCGTTTTATACGTTGGAAAAACTGTTCTATTTATTTTATACTTTATGCCTCGGGCGTTGACTTCTAAGGCCCTAACTATTCGATCTGGTAGAGCAACGCCCTAGAGTGAAGCCTAGGTTGCCGGTACGTAGAAATGACCATAAGTTTCATACTGGTTGCAATTATTCGTTTTATACGATGGAAAAACTGTTATATTTATATTGTATTTAAGCTTCTGGCGTTGACTTCTGAGGCCGTTGCTATTCGATGTGGTGGAAGAACGCCATAGAGTGAAGCCTAGGTATCCCGGATCGTAGAAATGTCCATATCTTTCACACTGTTTGCAATTTTTCGTTTTATACGATGGAAAAACTGTTGTATTTTTATTGCATTTTATGCTTCGGGCGTTGACTTCTAAGGCCCTAACTATTCAATCTGTTGGAGCAACGCCCTAGAGTGAAGCCTAGGTTGCTCGGAATGTAGAAATGACCATAACTTTCACAGTGGTTGCAATTATTCGTTTTATACGATGGAAAAACTGTTGTATTTATATTGTATTTTATGCTTCTGGCGTTCACTTCTTAGGCCCTAACTATTCAATCTGGTGGAACAACGCCCTAGGGTGAAGCCTAGGTTGCCCGGAACGTAGAAATGACCATAACCTTTACACTGGTAGCAATTATTCGTTTTATACAATGGAAAAGCTGTTGTATTTATATTGTATTTTATGCTTCTGGCGTTCACTTCTTAGGCCCTAACTGTTTGATCTGGTGGAGCAACGCCCTAGAGTGAAGCCTAGGTTGCCCGGAACGTAGAAATGACCATTACTTTCACACGGTTTGCAATTATTCCTTTTATAGGATGGAAAAGCTGTTGTATTTATATTGTATTTTATGCTTCTGGCGTTCACTTCTTAGGCCCTAACTATTCGATCTGGTGGAACAACGACCTAGGGTGAAGCCAAGGTTGCCCGGAACGTAGAAATGACCATCACTTTCAAACTGTTTGCAATTAATCCTGTTATACGATGGAAAAAATATTGCATTTTTATTGCATTTTACGCTTCGGGCGCTGACTTCTAAGGCCCTAACTATTCAATCTGTTGGAGCAACGCCCCAGAGTGAAGCCTAGGTTACCCGGAACGTAGAAATGACCATCACTTTCAAACTGGTTGCCATTATTCGTTTTACACGATGGAAAAACTGTTGTATTTATATTGTATTTTATGCTTCTGGCGTTGACTTCTAAGGACCTAACTATTCGATCTGGTGGAGCAACGCCCTACAGTGATGCCTAGGTTGCCCGGAACGTATATATGACCATAACCTTCACACTGGTTGCAAATTATTCCTGCTATACGATGGAAAAACTGTTGTATTTTTATTGCATTTTATGCTTCGGGCATTGACTTCTAAGGCCCGAGCTATGCAATCTGTTGGAGCAACGCCCTAGGGGGAAGCCTAGGTTGCCCGGAACGTAGAAATGACCATGACTTTCATACTGGTTGCAATTATTCGTTTTATATGGTGGAAAAACTGTAGTATTTATATTGTATTTTATGCTTCTGGCGTTGACTTCTAAGGCCCTAACTATTCGATCAGGTGGAGCAACGCCCTAGAGTGAAGCCTAGGTTGCTCGAAATGTAGAAAGGACCATAACTTTCAACACTGGTTGCAATTATTCGTTTTATACGATTGAAAAGCTGTTGTATTTATATCGCATTTTATGCTTCTGGCGTTGACTTCTTAGGCCCTAACTATTCCATCTGGTGGAAAAACGCGCTCGGGTAAAGCCAAGATTGCGCGGAACGTAGAAATGACCGTAACTTTCACACTGGTAGCAATTATTCGTTTTATACGATGGAAAAACAGTTCTATTTATTTTGTACTTTATGCTTCGGGCGTTGACTTCTAAGGCCCTAACTATTCGATCTGGTGGAACGACGCCCTAGAGTGAAGCCTAGGTTGTCCGGTACGTAGAAATGACCATCACTATCAAACTGGTTGCTATTATTTGTTTTATACGATGGAAAAGCTGTTGTATTTATATCGTATTTTATGATTCTGGCGTTGACTTCTTAGGCCCTAACTATTCCATCTGGTGGAACAACGCCCTGGGATGAAGCCTAGGTTGCCCGGAAAGTAGAAATGACCATAACTTACACACTGGTAGCAATTATTCGTTTTATACGATGGAAAAACTGTTCTATTTATTTTGTATTTTATGCCTCGGTCGTTGACTTCTAAGGCCCTAACTATTCGATCAGGTGGAGCAACGCCCTAGAGTGAAGCCTAGGTTGCTCGAAATGTAGAAAGGACCATAACCTTCACACTGGTTGCAAATTATTCCTGCTATACGATGGAAAAACTGTTGTATCTTTATTGCATTTTATGGTTCGGGCATTGACTTCTAAGGCCCTAGCTATGCAATCTGTTGGATCAACGCCCTAGGGGGAAGCCTAGGTTGCCCGGTACGTAGAAATGACCATCACTATCAAACTGGTTGCAATTATTTGTTTTATACGATGGAAAAGCTGTTGTATTTATATCGTATTTTATGCTTCTGGCGTTGACTTCTTAGGCCCTAACTATTCCATCTGGTGGAACAACGCCCTAGGATGAAGCCTAGGTTCCCCGGAACGTAGAAATGACCATAACTTTCACACTGGTAGCAATTATTCGTTTTATACGATGGAAAAACTGTTGTATTTTTATTGCATTTTATGCTTCGGGCGTTGACTTCTAAGGCCCTAACTATTCAATCTGTTGGAGCAACGCCCTAGAGTGAAGCCTAGGTTGCTCGGAATGTAGAAATGACCATAACTTTCACAGTGGTTGCAATTATTCGTTTTATACGATGGAAAAACTGTTGTATTTATATTGTATTTTATGCTTCTGGCGTTCACTTCTTAGGCCCTAACTATTCAATCTGGTGGAACAACGCCCTAGGGTGAAGCCTAGGTTGCCCGGAACGTAGAAATGACCATAACCTTTACACTGGTAGCAATTATTCGTTTTATACAATGGAAAAGCTGTTGTATTTATATTGTATTTTATGCTTCTGGCGTTCACTTCTTAGGCCCTAACTGTTTGATCTGGTGGAGCATCGCCGTATAGTGAAGCCTAGGTTGCCCGGAACGTAGAAATGACCATAACTTTTACACTGGTAGCAATTATTCGTTTTATACAATGGAAAAACTGTTCTATTTATTTTGTATTTAATGCTTCGGGCGTTGACTTCTAAGGCCCTAACTATTCGATCTGGTTCAACAACGCCCTAGGGTGAAGCCAAGGTTGCCCGGAACGTAGAAATGACCATCACTTTCAAACTGGTTGCAATTAATCCTGATATACGATGGAAAAACTGTTGTATTTTTATTGCATTTTATGCTTCGGACGCTGACTTCTAAGGCCCTAACTATTCAATCTGTTGGAGCTACGCCCTAGAGTGAAGCCTAGGTTACCCGGAACGTAGAAATGACCATCACTTTCAAACTGGTTGCAATTATTCGTTTTATACGATGGAAAAACTGTTGTATTTATATTGTATTTTATGCTTCTGGCGTTGACTTCTAAGGACCTAACTATTCGATCTGGTGGAGCAACGCCCTACAGTGATGCCTAGGTTGCACGGAACGTAGATATGACCATAACCTTCACACTGGTTGCAAATTATTCCTGCTATACGATGGAAAAACTGTTGTATCTTTATTGCATTTTATGGTTCGGGCATTGACTTCTAAGGCCCTAGCTATGCAATCTGCTGGATCAACGCCCTAGGGGGAAGCCTAGGTTGCCCGGAACGTAGAAATGACCATAACTTTCACACTGGTTGCAATTATTCGTTTTATACGATGGAAAAGCTGTTGTATTTATATCGTATTTTATGCTTCTGGCGTTGACTTCTTAGGCCCTAACTATTCCATCTGGTGGAACAACGCCCTAGGGTGAAGTCTAGGTTGCCCGGATAGTAGAAATGACCATAACTTTCACACTGGTAGCAATTATTCGTTTTATACGTTGGAAAAACTGTTCTATTTATTTTATACTTTATGCCTCGGGCGTTGACTTCTAAGGCCCTAACTATTCGATCTGGTGGAGCAACGCCCTAGAGTGAAGCCTAGGTTGCCCGGTACGTAGAAATGACCGTCACTATCAAACTGGTTGCAATTATTTGTTTTATACGATGGAAAAGCTGTTGTATTTATATCGTATTTTATGTTTCTGGCGTTGACTTCTTGGGCCCTAACTATTCCATCTGGTGGAACAACGCCCTAGGGTAAAGCCAAGATTGCGCGGAACGTAGAAATGACCATAACTTTCACACTGGTTGCTATCATTCGTTTTATATGATGGAAAAACTGTTGTATTTATATTGTATTTTATGGTTCTGGCGTTGACTTCTAAGGCCCTAACTATTCGATCAGGTGGAGCAACGCCCTAGAGTCAAGCCTAGGTTGCACGGAACGTAGATATGACCATAACCTTCACACTGGTTGCAAATTATTCCTGCTATACGATGGAAAAACTGTTGTATCTTTATTGCATTTTATGGTTCGGGCATTGACTTCTAAGGCCCTAGCTATGCAATCTGCTGGATCAACGCCCTAGGGGGAAGCCTAGGTTGCCCGGAACGTAGAAATGACCATAACTTTCACACTGGTTGCAATTATTCGTTTTATACGATGGAAAAGCTGTTGTATTTATATCGTATTTTATGCTTCTGGCGTTGACTTCTTAGGCCCTAACTATTCCATCTGGTGGAACAACGCCCTAGGGTGAAGTCTAGGTTGCCCGGATAGTAGAAATGACCATAACTTTCACACTGGTAGCAATTATTCGTTTTATACGTTGGAAAAACTGTTCTATTTATTTTATACTTTATGCCTCGGGCGTTGACTTCTAAGGCCCTAACTATTCGATCTGGTGGAGCAACGCCCTAGAGTGAAGCCTAGGTTGCCCGGTACGTAGAAATGACCGTCACTATCAAACTGGTTGCAATTATTTGTTTTATACGATGGAAAAGCTGTTGTATTTATATCGTATTTTATGTTTCTGGCGTTGACTTCTTGGGCCCTAACTATTCCATCTGGTGGAACTACGCCCTAGGGTAAAGCCAAGATTGCGCGGAACGTAGAAATGACCATAACTTTCACACTGGTTGCTATCATTCGTTTTATATGATGGAAAAACTGTTGTATTTATATTGTATTTTATGGTTCTGGCGTTGACTTCTAAGGCCCTAACTATTCGATCAGGTGGAGCAACGCCCTAGAGTCAAGCCTAGGTTGCTCGAAATGTAGAAAGGACCATACCTTTCACACTGGTTGCAATTATTCGTTTTATACGATGGAAAAGCTGTTGTATTTATATCGCATTTTATGCTTCTGGCGTTGACTTCTTAGGCCCTAACTATACCATCTGGTGGAAAAACGCGCTCGGGTAAAGCCAAGATTGCGCGGAACGTAGAAATGACCGTAACTTTCACACTGGTTGCTATCGTTCGTTTTATATGATGGAAAAACTGTTGTATTTATATTGTATTTTATGCTTCTGGCGTTGACTTCATAGGCCGTAACCATTGGCTCTTGTGGAGCAACGCCCTGGAGTGAAACCTAGGGTGCCCGGAACGTAGAAATGACCATAACTTTCACACTGGTAGCAATTATTCGTTTTATACGATGGAAAAACTGTTCTATTTATTTTGTACTTTATGCTTCGGGCGTTGACTTCTAAGGCCCTAACTATTCGATCTGGTGGAGCAACGCCCTAGAGTGAAGCCTAGGTTGCCCGGAACGTAGAAATGACCATTACTTTCACACTGTTTGCAATTATTCGTTTTATACGATGGAAAAACTGTTATATTTATATTGTATTTAAGCTTCTGGCGTTGACTTCTGAGGCCGTTGCTATTCGATGTGGTGGAAGAACGCCATAGAGTGAAGCCTAGGTAGCCCGGATCGTAGAAATGTCCATATCTTTCACACTGTTTGCAATTTTTCGTTTTATACGATGGAAAGACTGTTTTATTTATTTTGTATTTTATGCTTCGGGCGTTGACTTCTAAGGCCCTAACTATTCGATCTGGTGGAGCAACGACCTAGAGTGCAGCCTAGGTTGCCCGGAACGTAGAAATGACCATAACTTTCACACTGGTTGCTATCATTCGTTTTATATGATGGAAAAGCTGTTGTATTTATATCGTATTTTGTGCTTCTGGCGTTGACTTCTTAGGCCGTAACTATCCGATCTGGTGGAACAACGCCCTGGAGTGATACCTGGGTTGCCCGGAAAGTAGAAATGACCACTACTATCACACTGGTTGCAAATTATTCCTGCTATACGATGGAACAGCTGTTGTATTTATATCGTATTTTATGCTTCTGGCGTTGACTTCTAAGGTCCTAACTATTCGATCTGGTGGAGCAACGCCCTAGAGTGAAGCCTAGGTTGCTCGGAATGTAGAAATGACCATAGCTTTTACACTCGTAGCAATTATTCGTTTTATACAATGGAAAAACCGTTCTATTTATTTTGTATTTTATGCTTCGGGCGTTGACTTCTAAGGCCCTAACTATTCAATCTGTTGGAGCAAAGCCCTAGGGTGAAGCCTAGGTTGTTCGGAAAGTAGAAATGACCATAAGTTTCATACTGGTTGCAATTATTCGTTTTATACGATAGAAAAACTGTTGTATTTATATTGTATTTTATGCTTCTGGCGTTGACTTCTCAGGCCCTAATTATTCGATTTGGTGGAGCAATGCCTCAGAGTTAAGTCTAGGATGCCTTTAACGCCGAAATGATAATTACTTTCACGCTTGTTGCAATTATTCCTGTTATGCGATGAAAAGACCGTTGTATTTTTATTGTATTTTATGCTTCAGGCGTGGACTTCTGAGGCCGTAGCTATTCGATGTGGTGGAAGAACGCCATACAGTGAAGCCTAGGTTGCCCGGAACGTAGAAATGACCAGCACTTTCACACTGGTTGCAGTTATTCGTTTTATGCAGTGGAAAAACTGTTCTATTTATTTTGCATTTTATGCTTCGGGCGTTGACTTCTAAGGCCGTAACTATTCGATCTGGTGGAGCAACGCCCTAGAGTGAAGCCTAGGTTGCCCGGTACGTAGAAATGACCAGTCATTTCACACTGGTTGCAGTTACTCGTTTTATACAATGGAAAAACCGTTCTATTTATTTTGCAGTGTATGCTTTGAGCGCTGACTTCTAAGGCCCTAACTATTCGATCTGGTGGAGCAACGTCCTAGAGTGAAGCCTAGGTTCACCGGAACGTAGAAATGACCATAACTTTCACACTGGTTACCATTATTCGTTTTATACGATGGAAAAGCTGTTGTGTTTATATCGTATTTTATGCTTCTGGCGTTGACTTCTTAGGCCCTAACTATTCCATCTGGTGGAATAACGCCCTAGGGTGAAGCCTAGGCTGCCCGGAACGTAGAAATGACCAGTACTTTCACACTGTTTGCAGTTATTCCTGATGTACGATGGAAAACTGTTGCATCTTTATTGTATTTTATGCTTCTGGCGTTGACTTCTAAGGCCCTAGCTATTCGATCTGGTGGAGGAACGCCCTAGAGCGACGCCTAGGTTGCCCGGAACGTAGAAATGACCATAACTTTCACACTGGTTACCATTATTCGTTTTATACGATGGAAAAGCTGTTGTATTTATATCGTATTTTATGCTTCTGGCGTTGACTTCTAAGTCCCTACCTATTCGATCTGGCGGAGCAACACCCTACAGTGAAGCCTAGGTTGCTCGGAACGTAGAAACGACCATTACCTTCACACTGTTTGCAATAATTCATTTTATACGATGGCAAAGCTGTTGTATTTATATTGTATTTTATGCTTCTGGCGTTGACTTCTAAGCACCTATCTCTTCGATTTGGTGGAGCAACGCCTCAGAGTTAAGCCTAGGATGCCCGAAACGTCGAAATGGTCATTACTTTCGCACTGGTTGCAATTAGTCATGCTATACGATGGAAAATCAGTTGCATTTATATTGTATTTTATGCTTCGGGCGTTAGCTTCTAAGGCTGCAGCTTTTAGCTGCGGTGGAGCAACGCCGTAGAGTGACGCCTAGGTTGCCCGGCACGTAGAAATGACCATTACTTTCACAATGTTTGCAATTATTCATTTTATACGATGGTAATCTGTTGTACTTATATTGCATTTTATTCTTCTGGCATTGCCTTCCTAGGCCCTAACTATTCGATCTGGTGGAACAACGCTCTAGAGGGAAGCCTAGGTTGCCAGGAACGTAGAAATGACCATTACTTTCGCACTGTTTGCTAATATACATTATATACGATGGAAAGGCTGTTGTATTTATATTGTATTTTATGCTTCTGGCGTTGACTTCTTAGGCCCTAACTATTTAACCTCGTGGAGCACCGCACTAGAGTGAAGAGTAGTTTGCCCGGAACGTAGAAATGACCATAACTTTCACACTGGTAGCAATTATTCGTTTTATACATGTAAGAACTGTTCTATTTATTTTGTATTTTATGCTTCTGACGTTGACTTCTAAGGCCCTAACGATTCGATCGGGTGGTACAACGCCCTAGAGTGAAGCCTAGGTTGCCCGGAACGTAGAAATGACCATCACTTTCACACTGGTTGCAATTATTCCTGTTATACGATGGAAAAACTCTTTTATATTTATCGTATTTTTAGCTTCGGGCGTTGACTTCTATGGCCCTACCTATTCGATCTGGTGGAGCAACACCCTACAGTGAAGCGTAGGTTGTCCGGAACGTAGATATGACCATAACTTTCACACAGGTTGCAATTATTCGTTTTATCCGATTGAAAGACTGTTGTATTTATTTTGTAGTTTATGCTTCTGGCGTTGAATTCCAAGGCCCTAACACTTCGACCTGGTGGAGCAATGCCTCAGAGTTAAGTCTAGGATGCCCGAAACGTCGAAATGATCATTAATTTCTCACTGGTTGCAACTACTCATGCTATACGATGGAAAAGCTGTTGTATTTATATTGTATTTTATGGTTCTGGCGTTGACTTCTAAGGCCCTAACTATTCGATCAGGTGGAGCAACGCCCTAGAGTCAAGCCTAGGTTGCTCGAAATGTAGAAAGGACCATACCTTTCACACTGGTTGCAATTATTCGTTTTATACGATGGAAAAGCTGTTGTATTTATATCGCATTTTATGCTTCTGGCGTTGACTTCTTAGGCCCTAACTATACCATCTGGTGGAAAAACGCGCTCGGGTAAAGCCAAGATTGCGCGGAACGTAGAAATGACCGTAACTTTCACACTGGTTGCTATCGTTCGTTTTATATGATGGAAAAACTGTTGTATTTATATTGTATTTTATGCTTCTGGCGTTGACTTCATAGGCCGTAACCATTGGCTCTTGTGGAGCAACGCCCTGGAGTGAAACCTAGGGTGCCCGGAACGTAGAAATGACCATAACTTTCACACTGGTAGCAATTATTCGTTTTATACGATGGAAAAACTGTTCTATTTATTTTGTACTTTATGCTTCGGGCGTTGACTTCTAAGGCCCTAACTATTCGATCTGGTGGAGCAACGCCCTAGAGTGAAGCCTAGGTTGCCCGGAACGTAGAAATGACCATTACTTTCACACTGTTTGCAATTATTCGTTTTATACGATGGAAAAACTGTTATATTTATATTGTATTTAAGCTTCTGGCGTTGACTTCTGAGGCCGTTGCTATTCGATGTGGTGGAAGAACGCCATAGAGTGAAGCCTAGGTAGCCCGGATCGTAGAAATGTCCATATCTTTCACACTGTTTGCAATTTTTCGTTTTATACGATGGAAAGACTGTTTTATTTATTTTGTATTTTATGCTTCGGGCGTTGACTTCTAAGGCCCTAACTATTCGATCTGGTGGAGCAACGCCCTAGAGTGCAGCCTAGGTTGCCCGGAACGTAGAAATGACCATAACTTTCACACTGGTTGCTATCATTCGTTTTATATGATGGAAAAGCTGTTGTATTTATATCGTATTTTGTGCTTCTGGCGTTGACTTCTTAGGCCGTAACTATCCGATCTGGTGGAACAACGCCCTGGAGTGAAACCTGGGTTGCCCGGAAAGTAGAAATGACCACTACTATCACACTGGTTGCAAATTATTCCTGCTATACGATGGAACAGCTGTTGTATTTATATCGTATTTTATGCTTCTGGCGTTGACTTCTAAGGTCCTAACTATTCGATCTGGTGGAGCAACGCCCTAGAGTGAAGCCTAGGTTGCTCGGAATGTAGAAATGACCATAGCTTTTACACTCGTAGCAATTATTCGTTTTATACAATGGAAAAACCGTTCTATTTATTTTGTATTTTATGCTTCGGCCGTTGACTTCTAAGGCCCTAACTATTCAATCTGTTGGAGCAAAGCCCTAGGGTGAAGCCTAGGTTGTTCGGAAAGTAGAAATGACCATAAGTTTCATACTGGTTGCAATTATTCGTTTTATACGATAGAAAAACTGTTGTATTTATATTGTATTTTATGCTTCTGGCGTTGACTTCTCAGGCCCTAATTATTCGATTTGGTGGAGCAATGCCTCAGAGTTAAGTCTAGGATGCCTTTAACGCCGAAATGATAATTACTTTCACGCTTGTTGCAATTATTCCTGTTATGCGATGAAAAGACCGTTGTATTTTTATTGTATTTTATGCTTCAGGCGTGGACTTCTGAGGCCGTAGCTATTCGATGTGGTGGAAGAACGCCATACAGTGAAGCCTAGGTTGCCCGGAACGTAGAAATGACCAGCACTTTCACACTGGTTGCAGTTATTCGTTTTATGCAGTGGAAAAACTGTTCTATTTATTTTGCATTTTATGCTTCGGGCGTTGACTTCTAAGGCCGTAACTATTCGATCTGGTGGAGCAACGCCCTAGAGTGAAGCCTAGGTTGCCCGGTACGTAGAAATGACCAGTCATTTCACACTGGTTGCAGTTACTCGTTTTATACAATGGAAAAACCGTTCTATTTATTTTGCAGTGTATGCTTCGAGCGCTGACTTCTAAGGCCCTAACTATTCGATCTGGTGGAGCAACGTCCTAGAGTGAAGCCTAGGTTCACCGGAACGTAGAAATGACCATAACTTTCACACTGGTTACCATTATTCGTTTTATACGATGGAAAAGCTGTTGTGTTTATATCGTATTTTATGCTTCTGGCGTTGACTTCTTAGGCCCTAACTATTCCATCTGGTGGAATAACGCCCTAGGGTGAAGCCTAGGCTGCCCGGAACGTAGAAATGACCAGTACTTTCACACTGTTTGCAGTTATTCCTGATGTACGATGGAAAACTGTTGCATCTTTATTGTATTTTATGCTTCTGGCGTTGACTTCTAAGGCCCTAGCTATTCGATCTGGTGGAGGAACGCCCTAGAGCGACGCCTAGGTTGCCCGGAACGTAGAAATGACCATAACTTTCACACTGGTTACCATTATTCGTTTTATACGATGGAAAAGCTGTTGTATTTATATCGTATTTTATGCTTCTGGCGTTGACTTCTAAGTCCCTACCTATTCGATCTGGCGGAGCAACACCCTACAGTGAAGCCTAGGTTGCTCGGAACGTAGAAACGACCATTACCTTCACACTGTTTGCAATAATTCATTTTATACGATGGCAAAGCTGTTGTATTTATATTGTATTTTATGCTTCTGGCGTTGACTTCTAAGCACCTATCTCTTCGATTTGGTGGAGCAACGCCTCAGAGTTAAGCCTAGGATGCCCGAAACGTCGAAATGGTCATTACTTTCGCACTGGTTGCAATTAGTCATGCTATACGATGGAAAATCAGTTGCATTTATATTGTATTTTATGCTTCGGGCGTTAGCTTCTAAGGCTGCAGCTTTTAGCTGCGGTGGAGCAACGCCGTAGAGTGACGCCTAGGTTGCCCGGCACGTAGAAATGACCATTACTTTCACAATGTTTGCAATTATTCATTTTATACGATGGTAATCTGTTGTACTTATATTGCATTTTATTCTTCTGGCATTGCCTTCCTAGGCCCCAACTATTCGATCTGGTGGAACAACGCTCTAGAGGGAAGCCTAGGTTGCCAGGAACGTAGAAATGACCATTACTTTCGCACTGTTTGCTAATATACATTATATACGATGGAAAGGCTGTTGTATTTATATTGTATTTTATGCTTCTGGCGTTGACTTCTTAGGCCCTAACTATTTAACCTCGTGGAGCACCGCACTAGAGTGAAGAGTAGTTTGCCGGGAACGTAGAAATGACCATAACTTTCACACTGGTAGCAATTATTCGTTTTATACATGTAAGAACTGTTCTATTTATTTTGTATTTTATGCTTCTGACGTTGACTTCTAAGGCCCTAACGATTCGATCGGGTGGTACAACGCCCTAGAGTGAAGCCTAGGTTGCCCGGAACGTAGAAATGACCATCACTTTCACACTGGTTGCAATTATTCCTGTTATACGATGGAAAAACTCTTTTATATTTATCGTATTTTTAGCTTCGGGCGTTGACTTCTATGGCCCTACCTATTCGATCTGGTGGAGCAACACCCTACAGTGAAGCGTAGGTTGTCCGGAACGTAGATATGACCATAACTTTCACACAGGTTGCAATTATTCGTTTTATCCGATTGAAAGACTGTTGTATTTATTTTGTAGTTTATGCTTCTGGCGTTGAATTCCAAGGCCCTAACACTTCGACCTGGTGGAGCAATGCCTCAGAGTTAAGTCTAGGATGCCCGAAACGTCGAAATGATCATTAATTTCTCACTGGTTGCAACTACTCATGCTATACGATGGAAAAACTGTTGCATTTTTATTGTTTTTTCTGCTTCTGGCTTTGACTTCTAAGGTCCTAGCTATTCGATCAGGTGAGGCAACGTCCAAGAGGGAAGCCTATGTTGCCCGGAACGTAGAAATGACCATAACTTTCACACTGGGTGCAATTATTCGTTTTATACGATGGAAAAGCTGTTGTATTTATATTGTATTTTATGCCTCTGGCGTTGACTTCTTAGGCCCTAGCTATTCGATCTTGTGGAGCAATGCCTCAGAGTTAAGCCTAGGATGCCCGAAACGTCGAAATGGTCATTACTTACGCACTGGTTGCAATTATCCCTGTTATACGGTGGTAAAACTGTTGTATTTTTATTGTATTGTTGCGAGCACCGGGTACATCTCCATGGCCTGCTACGCTCGCAACGAGGAATAGGAGGACATTCGAGGAACAACTGTCAGACAGAATTCTGACAGCTGTCAGGCAGTAAACACGACGAGCAAAATATCCGAATCGTTTACCTTATATCTGAGCTTAATAATACTGCGTATAGTTAATAATTGTAAATAAAGAAATTGTGATACCGTGTAAGCTTGATTCCGATGCCGCGACGCGTTAGAAATTACGGTGCGCGCGGGGAGCCGCCGGCGGCTCCCCACAAACGTAACATTGGTGTCAGAAGTGGGATTCGGGCCCCTTCTGCACGCTCGCGAAAGAGGATGGCCGACGTGGCATCCTCCAACGTGGGACAGGGGATGGCCGACGTGGCATCCTCCAACGAGGGACAGAGGATGGCCGACATGGCGTCCTCCAACGTGGGACAGGGGATGGCCGGCGTGGCATCCTCCAACGTGGGGCAGGGGATGGCCGGCAAGGCATCCTCCTACGAGGGAACAGGGTCGGCCGACATGGCGACCCCCTACGAGGGAGAGCGAGCCATGCAAAGGCTGCTCGGAAGATTTCAGCAGGCGCTGTCAGAACAACTAGAGGAACAGAGCTGAGACGCGGGCCCCGGGTGAACACGGGTAGGGGGGGATGCCGGGGGATCGTTGGTCGGGACTCTTCGGTAAGACGGCCTAACCCAGGTCCACGCAGGCTCCTGGAGGGTTGCAGAGGACGTCGCGGCCTTGGGTTCCCCGGGCGACACTCCCTCTCCAGGCAGGGAGGTGTCCGAGACGAGCCCACAAAGTCAAAAGACTCCAGGACCACAGTACAGGAACAAGAAAGGATGGGGACATGGAAAGCGGAGGAGTATTTTCGCCGGCGAGTGCAGGAAGAAGGACCAATAGAAGAAAGAAGAAAACCGACAACCAACCTCGTCCAAGAGGAAGAAGCGCCATCGCAGAAGGCTAGGGTGAGTCTCCCTTCTCATCTCCTCGTTCAACCTCGCCGTCCAGGGGCACAACGGCTACCATCGTGTGCCGCCCGGGGTTCGCAGTGCGGATCGGCCGACAGCGGGTGGGGGACTTAACCGTACGCGGGTCTGTTTCCCCACACCGGAGAAGTCTCGTTTTCCCGGGAAGGCGAACCTCCGGGGCCGGTCCCTGGATATGTGGCGCACCTTTGGACCTATAAAGAGGTCCCCTTGCCATACGGGGAATAGTGATTCCCTGGTGGGAAACAAGGAGGTGCGTCCGGCCGGGGTATGTTTCGTGGAGAGAGACCGTAGGGAGCAGGGCCCGAGAAAACAGCAAGAAAGAAGGACGCAAGTATGAAGAGGACGGGCGAGGGCAGAAGAGCGAAGAAGAGGAATACGAAATTGGTCTTAGCACACTGCGCCTCGCCCAGGGTTTTGGCATGGTTTTTCCCTGGGACCGTGGACGAATGTCGAGGCGCAGCCTGGGGAAGGCCATGCAGGTATAAACTTTCTTGTACCTCTTTTCCAGGCAGCAATACAGACGCCGACTTGGAAGCCTACATTGAGCGCGGTCGGGACGCCCGCTTTCCGAAGGAGGGGAGCAGTGTTGCGAGCACCGGGTACATCTCCATGGCCTGCTACGCTCGCAACGAGGAATAGGAGGACATTCGAGGAACAACTGTCAGACAGAATTCTGACAGCTGTCAGGCAGTAAACACGACGAGCAAAATATCCGAATCGTTTACCTTATATCTGAGCTTAATAATACTGCGTACAGTTAATAATTGTAAATAAAGAAATTGTGATACCGTGTAAGCTTGATTCCGATGCCGCGACGCGTTAGAAATTACGGTGCGCGCGGGGAGCCGCCGGCGGCTCCCCACAAACGTAACAGTATTGTATGCTTTAGGCGATGACTTCTAAGGCCCTAAATATTCGATCTGGTGTAGCAACGCACTAGGGTGAAGCCTGGGTACAGTGAAGCCTAGGTTGCCCGGTACGTAGAAATGACCATCACTCTCAAACTGGTTGCAATCATTCCTGTCATATGATGGAAAAACTGTTGTATTTTTATTGCATTTTATGCTTCGGGCATTGACTTCTAAGGCCCTAACTATTCAATCTGTTGGAGCAACGCCCTAGGGTGAAGCCTAGGTTGCCCGGAACGTAGAAATGACCATAACTTTCACACAGGTTGCAATTATTCGTTTTATACGATGGAAAAGCTGTTGTATTTATATCGTATTTTATGCTTCTGGCGTTGACTTCTTAGGCCCTAACTATTCAATCTGTTGGAGCAACGCCCTAGGGTGAAGCCTAGGTTGCCCGGAACGTACAAAAGACCATAACTTTTACACTGGTAGCAATTATTCGTTTTATACAATGTAAAAACTGTTCTATTTATTTTGTATTTAATGCTTCGGGCGTTGACTTCTAAGGCCCTAACTGTTTGATCTGGAGGAGCCCGCCCTAGAGTGAAGCCTAGGCCGCTCGGAACGTTGAAATGACCATCACTTTCACACGGGTTGCAATTATTCCTGTTATAGGATGTAAAGACTGTTGTATTTTTATTGTATTTAATACTTCAGGCGTTGACTTCTGTGGCCGTAGCTATTCGATGTGGTGGTAGAACGCCATAGAGTGAAGCCTAGGTTGCCCGGAAAGTAGAAATGACCATAAGTTTCATACTGGTTGCAATTATTCGTTTTATACGATGGAAAAACTGTTTTATTTATATTGTATTTTATGCTTCTGGCGTTCACTTCTTAGACCCTAACAATTCGATCTGGTGGAACAACGCCCTAGGGTGAAGCCTAGGTTGCCCGGAACGTAGAAAAGACCATAACTTTCACACTGTTTGCAATTATTCCTTTTATACGATCGAAAAGCTGTTGTATTTATATCGTATTTTATGCTTCTGGCGTTGACTTCTAAGGACCTAACTATTCGATCTGGTGGAGCAACGCCCTAGAGTGAAGCCTAGGTTGCCCGGAACGTAGAAATGACCATAACTTTCACACTGGTTACCATTATTCGTTTTATACGTTGGAAAAGCTGTTGTATTTATATCGTATTTTATGCTTCTGGCGTTGACTTCTAAGGCACTAACCATTCGATCTAGTGGATCAACGCCCTACAGTGAAGCCTAGGTTTCCCGGTACGTAGAAATGACCATCTCTCTCAAACTGGTTGCAATTATTCCTGTCATATGATGGAAAAACTATTGTATTTTTATTGCATTTTATGCTTCGGGCATTGACTTCTAAGGCCCTAACTATTCAATCTGTTGGAGCAACGCCCTAGGGTGAAGCCTAGGTTGCCCGGAACGTAGAAATGACCATAACTTTCACACAGGTTGCAATTATTCGTTTTATACGATGGAAAAGCTGTTGTATTTATATCGTATTTTATGCTTCTGGCGTTGACTTCTTAGGCCCTAACTATTCAATCTGTTGGAGCAACGCCCTAGGGTGAAGCCTAGGTTGCCCGGAACGTACAAAAGACCATGACTTTTACACTGGTAGCAATTATTCGTTTTATACAATGTAAAAACTGTTCTATTTATTTTGTATTTAATGCTTCGGGCGTTGACTTCTAAGGCCCTAACTGTTTGATCTGGAGGAGCCCGCCCTAGAGTGAAGCCTAGGCCGCTCGGAACGTAGAAATGACCATAACTTTCACACTGGTTTCTATTATTCGTTTTATACGATGGAAAAACTGTTATATTTATATTGTATTTTATGCTTCTGGCGTTGATTTCTTAGGCCCGAACTACTCGATCTGGTGCAACAACGTCCTAGAGTGAAGCCTAGGTTGCCTGGAACGTAGAAATGACCATCACTTTCACACGGGTTGCAATTATTCCTGTTATAGGATGGAAAGACTGTTGTATTTTTATTGTATTTAATACTTCAGGCGTTGACTTCTGTGGCCGTAGCTATTCGATGTGGTGGTAGAACGCCATAGAGTGAAGCCTAGGTTGCCCGGAAAGTAGAAATGACCATAAGTTTCATACTGGTTGCAATTATTCGTTTTGTACGATGGAAAAACTGTTTTATTTATATTGTATTTTATGCTTCTGGCGTTCACTTCTTAGACCCTAACTATTCGATCTGGTGGAACAACGCCCTAGGGTGAAGCCTAGGTTGCCCGGAACGTAGAAAAGACCATAACTTTCACACTGTTTGCAATTATTCCTTTTATACGATCGAAAAGCTGTTGTATTTATATCGTATTTTATGCTTCTGGCGTTGACTTCTAAGGACCTAACTATTCGATCTGGTGGAGCAACGCCCTAGAGTGAAGCCTAGGTTGCCCGGAACGTAGAAATAACCAGTACTTTCACACTGGTTGCAGTTATTCGTTTTATACAATGGAACAACTGTTCTATTTATTTTGTTTGTTATGCTTCGGGCGTTGACTTCTAAGGCCCTAACTATTCGATCTGGTGGAGCAACGTCCTAGAGTGAAGCCTAGGTTGCCCGGAACGTGGAAATGACCATAACTTTCACACTGGTAGCAATTATTCGTTTTATACATGGAAAAACTGTTCTATTTATTTTGTATTTTATGCTTCTGGCGTTGACTTCTAAGGCCCTACCTATTTCATCTGGCGGAGCAACACCCTACAGTGAAGCCTAGGTTGCTCGGAACGTAGAAATGACCATTACCTTCACACTGTTTGCAATAATTCATTTTATACGATGGCAAAGCTGTTGTATTTATATTGTATTTTATGCCTCTGGCGTTGACTTCTAAGGCCCTATCTCTTCGATTTGGTGGAGCAACGCCTCAGAGTTAAGCCTAGGATGCCTGAAACGTCGAAATGGTCATTACTTTCGCACTGGTTGCAACTAGTCATGCTATACGATGGAAAATCAGAGGCATTTTTATTGTATTTTATGCTTCGGGCGTTAGCTTCTAAGGCTGTAGCTTTTAGCTGTGGTGGAGTAACGCCGTAGAGTGACGCCTAGGTTGCCCGGCACGTAGAAATGACCATTACTTTAACAATGTTTGCAGTTATTCATTTTATACGATGGTAATCTGTTGTACTTATATTGCATTTTATTCTTCTGGCGTTGACTTCTTAGGCCCTAACTATTCGATCTGGTGGAACAACGCTCTAGAGTGAAGCCTAGGTTGCCAGGAACGTAGAAATGACCATTACTTTCGCACTGTTTGCTAATATACATTATATACGATGGAAAGGCTGTTGTATTTATATTGTGTTTTATGCTTCTGGCGTTGACTTCTTAGGCCCTAACTATTTAACCTCGTGGAGCACCGCACTAGAGTGAAGAGTAGCTTGCCCGGAACGTAGAACATACCATTACCTTCACACTGGTTGCAATTATTCCTGTTATACGATGGAAAAACTGTTGCACCTTTATTGTGTTTTATGCTTCTGGCGTTGACTTCTTAGGCCCTAACCATTCGATCTGGTGGAACAACGCCCTAGGGTGAAGCCTAGGTTGCCCGGAGCGTAGAAATGACCATAACTTTCACACTGGTAGCAATTATTCGTTTTATACTATGGAAAAGCCTTAGTATTTATATCGTATTTTATGCTTCTGGCGTTGACCTCTTAGGCCCTAACTATTCCATCTGGTGGAACAACGCCCTGGAGTGAAGCCTAGGTTGCCCGGAACGTGGAAATGACCATAACTTTCACACTGGTAGAAATTATTCGTTTTATACATGGAAAAACTGTTCTATTTATTTTGTATTTTATGCTTCTGGCGTTGACTTCTAAGTCCCTACCTATTCGATCTGGCGGTGCAACGCCCAAGAGTGAAGCCTAGGTTGCCGGGAACGTAGAAATGACCAGTCATTTCACACTGGTTGCAGTTATTCGTTTTATACAATGGAAAAACCGTTCTATTTATTTTGCAGTGTATGCTTCGAGCGCTGACTTCTAAGGCCCTAACTATTCGATCTGGTGGAGCAACGTCCTAGAGTGAAGCCTAGGTTCACCGGAACGTAGAAATGACCATAACTTTCACACTGGTTACCATTATTCGTTTTATACGATGGAAAAGCTGTTGTGTTTATATCGTATTTTATGCTTCTGGCGTTGACTTCTTAGGCCCTAACTATTCCATCTGGTGGAATAGCGCCCTAGGGTGAAGCCTAGGCTGCCCGGAACGTAGAAATGACCAGTACTTTCACACTGTTTGCAGTTATTCCTGATGTACGATGGAAAACTGTTGCATCTTTATTGTATTTTATGCTTCTGGCGTTGACTTCTAAGGCCCTAGCTATTCGATCTGGTGGAGGAACGCCCTAGAGTGACGCCTAGGTTGCCCGGAACGTAGAAATGACCATAACTTTCACACTGGTTACCATTATTCGTTTTATACGATGGAAAAGCTGTTGTATTTATATCGTATTTTATGCTTCTGGCGTTGACTTCTAAGGCCCTAACTATTCCATCTGGTGGAACAACGCCCTATGGTGAAGCCTAGGTTGCCCGGAACGTAGAAATGACCATAACTTTCACACTGGTAGCAATTATACGTTTTATACGATGGAATGGCTGTTGTATTTATTTTGTAGTTTATGCTTATGGCGTTGACTTCTAAGGCCCTAACTCTTCAATCCGGTGGAGCAACGCCTCAGAGTTAAGCCTAGGATGCCCGAAACGTCGAAATGATCATTACATTCGCACTGGTTGCAATTAGTCATGCTATACGATGGAGAAACTGTTGCACTTCTATTGTAGTTTAAGCTTCTGGCGTTGACTTCTAAGGTCGTAGCTATTAGCTGTGGTGGAGCAACGCCCTACAGTGACGTCTAGGTTGCCCGGAACGTAGAAATGACCAGTACTTTCACACTGGTTGCAGTTATTCGTTTTATACAATGGAACAACTGTTCTATTTATTTTGTATGTTATGCTTCGGGCGTTGACTTCTAAGGCCCTAACTATTCGATCTGGTGGAGCAACGTCCTAGAGAGAAGCCTAGGTTGCCCGGAACGTGGAAATGACCATAACTTTCACACTGGTAGCAATTATTCGTTTTATACATGGAAAAACTGTTCTATTTATTTTGTATTTTATGCTTCTGGCGTTGACTTCTAAGGCCCTACCTATTGGATCTGGCGGAGCAACACCCTACAGTGAAGCCTAGGTTGCTCGGAACGTAGAAATAACCATTACCTTCACACTGTTTGCAATAATTCATTTTATACGATGGCAAAGCTGTTGTATTTATATTGTATTTTATGCTTCTGGCGATGACTTCTAAGGCCCTAACTATTCCATCTGGTGGAACAACGCCCTGGAGTGAAGCCTAGGTTGCCCGGAACGTGGAAATGACCATAACTTTCACACTGGTAGCAATTATTCGTTTTATACATGGAAAAACTGTTCTATTTATTTTGTATTTTATGCTTCTGGCGTTGACTTCTAAGTCCCTACCTATTCGATCTGGCGGAGCAACACCCTACAGTGAAGCCTAGGTTGCTCGGAACGTAGAAACGACCATTACCTTCACACTGTTTGCAATAATTCATTTTATACGATGGCAAAGCTGTTGTATTTATATTGTATTTTATGCTTCTGGCGTTGACTTCTAAGCCCCTATCTCTTCGATTTGGTGGAGCAACGCCTCAGAGTTAAGCCTAGGATGCCCGAAACGTCGAAATGGTCATTACTTTCGCACTGGTTGCAATTAGTCATGCTATACGATGGAAAATCAGTTGCATTTATATTGTATTTTATGCTTCGGGCGTTAGCTTCTAAGGCTGCAGCTTTTAGCTGTGGTGGAGCAACGCCGTAGAGTGACGCCTAGGTTGCCCGGCACGTATAAGTGACCATTACTTTCACAATGTTTGCAATTATTCATTTTATACGATGGTAATCTGTTGTACTTATATTGCATTTTATTCTTCTGGCATTGACTTCCTTGGCCCTAACTATTCGAACTGGTGGAACAACGCTCTAGAGGGAAGCCTAGGTTGCCAGGAACGTAGAAATGACCATTACTTTCGCACTGTTTGCTAATATACATTATATACGATGGAAAGGCTGTTGTATTTATATTGTATTTTATGCTTCTGGCGTTGACTTCTTAGGCCCTAACTATTTAACCTCGTGGAGCACCGCACTAGAGTGAAGAGTAGTTTGCCCGGAACGTAGAAATGACCATAACTTTCACACTGGTAGCAATTATTCGTTTTATACATGTAAGAACTGTTCTATTTATTTTGTATTTTATGCTTCTGGCGTTGACTTCTAAGGCCCTAACGATTCGATCGGGTGGTACAACGCCCTAGAGTGAAGCCTAGGTTGCCCGGAACGTAGAAATGACCATCACTTTCACACTGGTTGCAATTATTCCTGTTATACGATGGAAAAACTCTTTTATATTTATCGTATTTTTAGCTTCGGGCGTTGACTTCTATGGCCCTACCTATTCGATCTGGTGGAGCAACACCCTACAGTGAAGCGTGGGTTGTCCGGAACGTAGATATGACCATAACTTTCACACAGGTTGCAATTATTCGTTTTATCCGATTGAATGACTGTTGTATTTATTTTGTAGTTTATGCTTCTGGCGTTGAATTCCAAGGCCCTAACACTTCGACCTGGTGGAGCAATGCCTCAGAGTTAAGTCTAGGATGCCCGAAACGTCGAAATGATCATTAATTTCTCACTGGTTGCAACTACTCATGCTATACGATGGAAAAACTGTTGCATTTTTATTGTTTTTTCTGCTTCTGGCTTTGGCTTCCAAGGTCCTAGCTATTCGGTCAGGTGAGGCAACGTCCAAGAGGGAAGCCTATGTTGCCCGGAACGTAGAAATGACCATAACTTTCACACTGGGTGCAATTATTCGTTTTATACGATGGAAAAGCTGTTGTATTTATATTGTATTTTATGCCTCTGGCGTTGACTTCTTAGGGCCTAGCTATTCGATCTTGTGGAGCAATGCCTCAGAGTTAAGCCTAGGATGCCCGAAACGTCGAAATGGTCATTACTTACGCACTGGTTGCAATTATCCCTGTTATACGATGGTAAAACTGTTGTATTTTTATTGTATTGTATGCTTTAGGCGATGACTTCTAAGACCCTAAATATTCGATCTGGTGTAGCAACGCACTAGGGTGAAGCCTGGGTTGCCCGGAACGTGGAAATGACCATAACTTTCACACTGTTTGCCATTATTCGTTTTATACGATGGAAAAGCTGTTCTATTTATTTTGTATTTTATGCTTCGGGCGTTGACTTCTAAGGCCCTAACTATTCGATCGGGTGGAGCAACGGCCTAGAGTGAAGCCAAGGTTGCCCGGAAAGAAGAAATGACGTTAACTTTCATACTGGTTGCAATTATTCGTTTTATACGATGGAAAAACTGTTGTATTTATATTGTATTTTATGCATCTGGCGTTGACTTCTAAGGCACTAACTATTCGATCTAGTGGATCAACGCCCTACAGTGAAGCCTAGGTTGCCCGGTACGTAGAAATGACCATCACTCTCAAACTGGTTGCAATTATTCCTGTCATATGATGGAAAAACTGTTGTATTTTTATTGCATTTTATGCTTCGGGCATTGACTTCTAAGGCCCTAACTATTCAATCTGTTGGAGCAACGCCCTAGGGTGAAGCCTAGGTTGGCCGGAACGTAGAAATGACCATAACTTTCACACAGGTTGCAATTATTCGTTTTATACGATGGAAAAGCTGTTGTATTTATATCGTATTTTATGCTTCTGGCGTTGACTTCTTAGGCCCTAACTATTCAATCTGTTGGAGCAACGCCCTAGGGTGAAGCCTAGGTTGCCCGGAACGTACAAAAGACCATAACTTTTACACTGGTAGCAATTATTCGTTTTATACAATGTAAAAACTGTTCTATTTATTTTGTATTTAATGCTTCGGGCGTTGACTTCTAAGGCCCTAACTGTTTGATCTGGAGGAGCCCGCCCTAGAGTGAAGCCTAGGCCGCTCGGAACGTCGAAATGACCATCACTTTCACACGGGTTGCAATTATTCCTGTTATAGGATGGAAAGACTGTTGTATTTTTATTGTATTTAATACTTCAGGCGTTGACTTCTGTGGCCGTAGCTATTCGATGTGGTGGTAGAACGCCATAGAGTGAAGCCTAGGTTGCCCGGAAAGTAGAAATGACCATAAGTTTCATACTGGTTGCAATTATTCGTTTTGTACGATGGAAAAACTGTTTTATTTATATTGTATTTTATGCTTCTGGCGTTCACTTCTTAGACCCTAACTATTCGATCTGGTGGAACAACGCCCTAGGGTGAAGCCTAGGTTGCCCGGAACGTAGAAAAGACCATAACTTTCACGCTGTTTGCAATTATTCCTTTTATACGATCGAAAAGCTGTTGTATTTATATCGTATTTTATGCTTCTGGCGTTGACTTCTAAGGACCTAACTATTCGATCTGGTGGAGCAGCGACCTAGAGTGAAGCCTAGGTTGCCCGGAACGTAGAAATGACCATAACTTTCACACTGGTTACCATTATTCGTTTTATACGTTGGAAAAGCTGTTGTATTCATATCGTATTTTATGCTTCTGGCGTTGACTTCTAAGGCACTAACCATTCGATCTGGTGGAGCAACGCCCTAGAGTGAAGCCTAGGTTGCCCGGAACGTAGAATTGGCCATCACTTTCAAACTGGTTGCAATTAATCCTGTTATACGATGGAAAAACTGTTGTATTTTTATTGCCTTTTATGCTTCGGGCGTTGACTTCTAAGGCCCTTACTATTCAATCTGTTGGAGCAACGCCCAATGGTGAAGCCTAGGTTGCCCGGAAAGTAGAAATGACGTTAACTTTCATACTGGTTGCAATTATTCGTTTTATACGATGGAAAAACTGTTGTATTGATATTGTATTTTATGCATCTGGCGTTGACTTCTAAGGCACTAACTATTCGATCTAGTGGATCAACGCCCTACAGTGAAGCCTAGGTTTCCCGGTACGTAGAAATGACCATCTCTCTCAAACTGGTTGCAATTATTCCTGTCATATGATGGAAAACTGTTGTATTTTTATTGCATTTTATGCTTCGGGCATTGACTTCTAAGGCCCTAACTATTCAATCTGTTGGAGCAACGCCCTACAGTGAAGCCTAGGTTGCTCGGAACGTGGAAATAACCATTACCTTCACACTGTTTGCAATAATTCATTTTATACGATGGCAAAGCTGTTGTATTTATATTGTATTTTATGCTTCTGGCGATGACTTCTAAGGCCCTAACTATTCCATCTGGTGGAACAACGCCCTGGAGTGAAGCCTAGGTTGCCCGGAACGTGGAAATGACCATAACTTTCACACTGGTAGCAATTATTCGTTTTATACATGGAAAAACTGTTCTATTTATTTTGTATTTTATGCTTCTGGCGTTCACTTCTAAGTCCCTACCTATTCGATCTGGCGGAGCAACACCCTACAGTGAAGCCTAGGTTGCTCGGAACGTAGAAACGACCATTACCTTCACACTGTTTGCAATAATTCATTTTATACGATGGCAAAGCTGTTGTATTTATATTGTATTTTATGCTTCTGGCGTTGACTTCTAAGCCCCTATCTCTTCGATTTGGTGGAGCAACGCCTCAGAGTTAAGCCTAGGATGCCCGAAACGTCGAAATGGTCATTACTTTCGCACTGGTTGCAATTAGTCATGCTATACGATGGAAAATCAGTTGCATTTATATTGTATTTTATGCTTCGGGCGTTAGCTTCTAAGGCTGCAGCTTTTAGCTGTGGTGGAGCAACGCCGTAGAGTGACGCCTAGGTTGCCCGGCACGTAGAAGTGACCATTACTTTCACAATGTTTGCAATTATTCATTTTATACGATGGTAATCTGTTGTACTTATATTGCATTTTATTCTTCTGGCATTGACTTCCTTGGCCCTAACTATTCGAACTGGTGGAACAACGCTCTAGAGGGAAGCCTAGGTTGCCAGGAACGTAGAAATGACCATTACTTTCGCACTGTTTGCTAATATACATTATATACGATGGAAAGGCTGTTGTATTTATATTGTATTTTATGCTTCTGGCGTTGACTTCTTAGGCCCTAACTATTTAACCTCGTGGAGCACCGCACTAGAGTGAAGAGTAGTTTGCCCGGAACGTAGAAATGACCATAACTTTCACACTGGTAGCAATTATTCGTTTTATACATGTAAGAACTGTTCTATTTATTTTGTATTTTATGCTTCTGGCGTTGACTTCTAAGGCCCTAACGATTCGATCGGGTGGTACAACGCCCTAGAGTGAAGCCTAGGTTGCCCGGAACGTAGAAATGACCATCACTTTCACACTGGTTGCAATTATTCCTGTTATACGATGGAAAAACTCTTTTATATTTATCGTATTTTTAGCTTCGGGCGTTGACTTCTATGGCCCTACCTATTCGATCTGGTGGAGCAACACCCTACAGTGAAGCGTAGGTTGTCCGGAACGTAGATATGACCATAACTTTCACACAGGTTGCAATTATTCGTTTTATCCGATTGAATGACTGTTGTATTTATTTTGTAGTTTATGCTTCTGGCGTTGAATTCCAAGGCCCTAACACTTCGACCTGGTGGAGCAATGCCTCAGAGTTAAGTCTAGGATGCCCGAAACGTCGAAATGATCATTAATTTCTCACTGGTTGCAACTACTCATGCTATACGATGGAAAAACTGTTGCATTTTTATTGTTTTTTCTGCTTCTGGCTTTGGCTTCCAAGGTCCTAGCTATTCGATCAGGTGAGGCAACGTCCAAGAGGGAAGCCTATGTTGCCCGGAACGTAGAAATGACCATAACTTTCACACTGGGTGCAATTATTCGTTTTATACGATGGAAAAGCTGTTGTATTTATATTGTATTTTATGCCTCTGGCGTTGACTTCTTAGGCCCTAGCTATTCGATCTTGTGGAGCAATGCCTCAGAGTTAAGCCTAGGATGCCCGAAACGTCGAAATGGTCATTACTTACGCACTGGTTGCAATTATCCCTGTTATACGATGGTAAAACTGTTGTATTTTTATTGTATTGTATGCTTTAGGCGATGACTTCTAAGACCCTAAATATTCGATCTGGTGTAGCAACGCACTAGGGTGAAGCCTGGGTTGCCCGGAACGTGGAAATGACCATAACTTTCACACTGTTTGCCATTATTCGTTTTATACGATGGAAAAGCTGTTCTATTTATTTTGTATTTTATGCTTCGGGCGTTGACTTCTAAGGCCCTAACTATTCGATCGGGTGGAGCAACGGCCTAGAGTGAAGCCAAGGTTGCCCGGAAAGAAGAAATGACGTTAACTTTCATACTGGTTGCAATTATTCGTTTTATACGATGGAAAAACTGTTGTATTTATATTGTATTTTATGCATCTGGCGTTGACTTCTAAGGCACTAACTATTCGATCTAGTGGATCAACGCCCTACAGTGAAGCCTAGGTTGCCCGGTACGTAGAAATGACCATCACTCTCAAACTGGTTGCAATTATTCCTGTCATATGATGGAAAAACTGTTGTATTTTTATTGCATTTTATGCTTCGGGCATTGACTTCTAAGGCCCTAACTATTCAATCTGTTGGAGCAACGCCCTAGGGTGAAGCCTAGGTTGGCCGGAACGTAGAAATGACCATAACTTTCACACAGGTTGCAATTATTCGTTTTATACGATGGAAAAGCTGTTGTATTTATATCGTATTTTATGCTTCTGGCGTTGACTTCTTAGGCCCTAACTATTCAATCTGTTGGAGCAACGCCCTAGGGTGAAGCCTAGGTTGCCCGGAACGTACAAAAGACCATAACTTTTACACTGGTAGCAATTATTCGTTTTATACAATGTAAAAACTGTTCTATTTATTTTGTATTTAATGCTTCGGGCGTTGACTTCTAAGGCCCTAACTGTTTGATCTGGAGGAGCCCGCCCTAGAGTGAAGCCTAGGCCGCTCGGAACGTCGAAATGACCATCACTTTCACACGGGTTGCAATTATTCCTGTTATAGGATGGAAAGACTGTTGTATTTTTATTGTATTTAATACTTCAGGCGTTGACTTCTGTGGCCGTAGCTATTCGATGTGGTGGTAGAACGCCATAGAGTGAAGCCTAGGTTGCCCGGAAAGTAGAAATGACCATAAGTTTCATACTGGTTGCAATTATTCGTTTTGTACGATGGAAAAACTGTTTTATTTATATTGTATTTTATGCTTCTGGCGTTCACTTCTTAGACCCTAACTATTCGATCTGGTGGAACAACGCCCTAGGGTGAAGCCTAGGTTGCCCGGAACGTAGAAAAGACCATAACTTTCACGCTGTTTGCAATTATTCCTTTTATAGGATCGAAAAGCTGTTGTATTTATATCGTATTTTATGCTTCTGGCGTTGACTTCTAAGGACCTAACTATTCGATCTGGTGGAGCAGCGACCTAGAGTGAAGCCTAGGTTGCCCGGAACGTAGAAATGACCATAACTTTCACACTGGTTACCATTATTCGTTTTATACGTTGGAAAAGCTGTTGTATTCATATCGTATTTTATGCTTCTGGCGTTGACTTCTAAGGCACTAACCATTCGATCTGGTGGAGCAACGCCCTAGAGTGAAGCCTAGGTTGCCCGGAACGTAGAATTGGCCATCACTTTCAAACTGGTTGCAATTAATCCTGTTATACGATGGAAAAACTGTTGTATTTTTATTGCCTTTTATGCTTCGGGCGTTGACTTCTAAGGCCCTTACTATTCAATCTGTTGGAGCAACGCCCAATGGTGAAGCCTAGGTTGCCCGGAAAGTAGAAATGACGTTAACTTTCATACTGGTTGCAATTATTCGTTTTATACGATGGAAAAACTGTTGTATTGATATTGTATTTTATGCATCTGGCGTTGACTTCTAAGGCACTAACTATTCGATCTAGTGGATCAACGCCCTACAGTGAAGCCTAGGTTTCCCGGTACGTAGAAATGACCATCTCTCTCAAACTGGTTGCAATTATTCCTGTCATATGATGGAAAACTGTTGTATTTTTATTGCATTTTATGCTTCGGGCATTGACTTCTAAGGCCCTAACTATTCAATCTGTTGGAGCAACGCCCTAGGGTGAAGCCTAGGTTGCCCGGAACGTAGAAATGACCATAACTTTCACACAGGTTGCAATTATTCGTTTTATACGATGGAAAAGCTGTTGTATTTATATCGTATTTTATGCTTCTGGCGTTGACTTCTTAGGCCCTAACTATGCAATCTGTTGGAGCAACGCCCTAGGGTGAAGCCTAGGTTGCCCGGAACGTACAAAAGACCATAACTTTTACACTGGTAGCAATTATTCGTTTTATACAATGTAAAAACTGTTCTATTTATTTTGTATTTAATGCTTCGGGCGTTGACTTCTAAGGCCCTAACTGTTTGATCTGGAGGAGCCCGGACTAGAGTGAAGCCTAGGCCGCTCGGAACGTAGAAATGACCATAACTTTCACACTGGTTTCTATTATTCGTTTTATACGATGGAAAAACTGTTATATTTATATTGTATTTTATGCTTCTGGCGTTGATTTCTTAGGCCCGAACTACTCGATCTGGTGCAACAACGTCCTAGAGTGAAGCCTAGGTTGCCTGGAACGTAGAAATGACCATCACTTTCACACGGGTTGCAATTACTCCTGTTATAGGATGGAAAGACTGTTGTATTTTTATTGTATTTAATACTTCAGGCGTTGACTTCTGTGGCCGTAGCTATTCGATGTGGTGGTAGAACGCCATAGAGTGAAGCCTAGGTTGCCCGGAAAGTAGAAATGACCATAAGTTTCATACAGGTTGCAATTATTCGTTTTATACGATGGAAAAACTGTTGTATTTATATTGTATTTTATGCTTCTGGCGTTCACTTCTTAGGCCCGAACTATTCGATCTGGTGCAACAACGTCCTAGAGTGAAGCCTAGGTTGCCTGGAACGTAGAAGTGACCATAACTTTCATACTGGTTGCAATTATTCCTTTTATACGATCGAAAAGCTGTTGTATTTATATCGTATTTTATGCTTCTGGCGTTGACTTCTAAGGACCTAACTATTCGATCTGGTGGATCAACGCCCTAGAGTGAAGCCTAGGTTGCCCGGAACGTAGAAATGACCATAACTTTCACAGTGGTTACCATTATTCGTTTTATACGTTGGAAAAGCTGTTGTATTTATATCGTATTTTATGCTTCTGGCGTTGACTTCTAAGGCACTAACCATTCGATCTGGTGGAGCAACGCCCTAGAGTGAAGCCTAGGTTGCCCGGAACGTAGAATTGGCCATCACTTTCAAACTGGTTGCAATTAATCCTGTTATACGATGGAAAAACTGTTGTATTTTTATTGCCTTTTATGCTTCGGGCGTTGACTTCTAAGGCCCTAACTATTCAATCTGTTGGAGCAACGCCCTAGGGTGAAGCCTAGGTTGCCCGGAACGTAGAAAGGACCATAACTTTCACACAGGTTGCAATTATTCGTTTTATACGATGGAAAAGCTGTTGCATTTATATCGTATTTTATGCTTCTGGCGTTGACTTCTTAGGCCCTAACTATTCAATCTGTTGGAGCAACGCCCTAGGGTGAAGCCTAGGTTGCCCGGAAAGTAGAAATGACGTTAACTTTCATACTGGTTGCAATTATTCGTTTTATACGATGGAAAAACTGTTGTATTTATATTGTATTTAATGCATCTGGCGTTGACTTCTAAGGCACTAACTATTCGATCTAGTGGATCAACGCCCTACAGTGAAGCCTAGGTTGCCCGGTACGTAGAAATGACCATAACTTTCACACAGGTTGCAATTATTCGTTTTATACGATGGAAAAGCTGTTGTATTTATATCGTATTTTATGCTTCTGGCGTTGACTTCTTAGGCCCTAACTATTCAATCTGTTGGAGCAACGCCCTAGGGTGAAGCCTAGGTTGTCCGGAACGTACAAAAGACCATAACTTTCACACTGGTTTCTATTATTCGTTTTATACGATGGAAAAACTGTTATATTTATATTGTATTTTATGCTTCTGGCGTTGATTTCTTAGGCCCGAACTATTCGATCTGGTGCAACAACGTCCTAGAGTGAAGCCTAGGTTGCACGGAACGTAGAAATGACCATAACTTTCACACTGGTTGCATTATTCGCTTTACACAATGGAAAAACTGTTCCTTTATATTGTATTTTATGGTTCTGGCGTTGACTTCTTAGGCCCTAACTATTCGATCTGGTGGAGCAACGCCCTAGTGTGAAGCCTAGGTTACCCCGAACGTAGAAATGACCAGTACTTTCACAATGGTTGCAATTATTCCTGTTACACGATGGAAAAGCTGTTGTATTTTTATTGTATTTTATGCTTCGGGCGTTGAATTCTAAGGCCCTAGCTATTCGATTTGGTTGAGCAACGCCCTAGAGTCAAGCCTAGGTTGCCCGAAACGTAGAAGCGACCATAACTTTCACACTTGTTGCAATTATTCGCTTTATACGATGGAAAAACTGTTGTACTTATATTGTCTTTTATGCTTCTGGCGTTGACGTCTTAGGTCCAAACTATTCGGTCTGGTGGACCAACGCCCTAGAGTGAAGCCTAGGTTGCACGGAACGTAGAAATGACCAGTACTTTCACACTGGTTGCAATTATTCCTTTTATACGATGGAAAAGCTGTTGTATTTATATCGTATTTTATGCTTCTGGCGTTGACTTCTAAGGACCTAACTATTCGATCTGGTGGAGCAACGCCCTAGTGTGAAGCCTAGGTTACCCCGAACGTAGAAATGACCAGTACTTTCACAATGGTTGCAATTATTCGTTTTATACGATGGAAAAGCTGTTGTATTTATATCGTATTTTATGCTTCTGGCGTTGACTTCTTAGGCCCTAACTATGCAATCTGTTGGAGCAACGCCCTAGGGTGAAGCCTAGGTTGCCCGGAACGTACAAAAGACCATAACTTTTACACTGGTAGCAATTATTCGTTTTATACAATGTAAAAACTGTTCTATTTATTTTGTATTTAATGCTTCGGGCGTTGACTTCTAAGGCCCTAACTGTTTGATCTGGAGGAGCCCGGACTAGAGTGAAGCCTAGGCCGCTCGGAACGTAGAAATGACCATAACTTTCACACTGGTTTCTATTATTCGTTTTATACGATGGAAAAACTGTTATATTT
This sequence comes from Calliopsis andreniformis, assembly GCF_051401765.1. Taxonomy (NCBI): domain Eukaryota; kingdom Metazoa; phylum Arthropoda; class Insecta; order Hymenoptera; family Andrenidae; genus Calliopsis; species Calliopsis andreniformis. The sequence continues at coordinate 18,480,631 of NC_135072.1, forward strand.
ATATTGTATTTTATGCTTCTGGCGTTGATTTCTTAGGCCCGAACTACTCGATCTGGTGCAACAACGTCCTAGAGTGAAGCCTAGGTTGCCTGGAACGTAGAAATGACCATCACTTTCACACGGGTTGCAATTACTCCTGTTATAGGATGGAAAGACTGTTGTATTTTTATTGTATTTAATACTTCAGGCGTTGACTTCTGTGGCCGTAGCTATTCGATGTGGTGGTAGAACGCCATAGAGTGAAGCCTAGGTTGCCCGGAAAGTAGAAATGACCATAAGTTTCATACAGGTTGCAATTATTCGTTTTATACGATGGAAAAACTGTTGTATTTATATTGTATTTTATGCTTCTGGCGTTCACTTCTTAGGCCCGAACTATTCGATCTGGTGCAACAACGTCCTAGAGTGAAGCCTAGGTTGCCTGGAACGTAGAAGTGACCATAACTTTCATACTGGTTGCAATTATTCCTTTTATACGATCGAAAAGCTGTTGTATTTATATCGTATTTTATGCTTCTGGCGTTGACTTCTAAGGACCTAACTATTCGATCTGGTGGATCAACGCCCTAGAGTGAAGCCTAGGTTGCCCGGAACGTAGAAATGACCATAACTTTCACAGTGGTTACCATTATTCGTTTTATACGTTGGAAAAGCTGTTGTATTTATATCGTATTTTATGCTTCTGGCGTTGACTTCTAAGGCACTAACCATTCGATCTGGTGGAGCAACGCCCTAGAGTGAAGCCTAGGTTGCCCGGAACGTAGAATTGGCCATCACTTTCAAACTGGTTGCAATTAATCCTGTTATACGATGGAAAAACTGTTGTATTTTTATTGCCTTTTATGCTTCGGGCGTTGACTTCTAAGGCCCTAACTATTCAATCTGTTGGAGCAACGCCCTAGGGTGAAGCCTAGGTTGCCCGGAACGTAGAAAGGACCATAACTTTCACACAGGTTGCAATTATTCGTTTTATACGATGGAAAAGCTGTTGCATTTATATCGTATTTTATGCTTCTGGCGTTGACTTCTTAGGCCCTAACTATTCAATCTGTTGGAGCAACGCCCTAGGGTGAAGCCTAGGTTGCCCGGAAAGTAGAAATGACGTTAACTTTCATACTGGTTGCAATTATTCGTTTTATACGATGGAAAAACTGTTGTATTTATATTGTATTTAATGCATCTGGCGTTGACTTCTAAGGCACTAACTATTCGATCTAGTGGATCAACGCCCTACAGTGAAGCCTAGGTTGCCCGGTACGTAGAAATGACCATAACTTTCACACAGGTTGCAATTATTCGTTTTATACGATGGAAAAGCTGTTGTATTTATATCGTATTTTATGCTTCTGGCGTTGACTTCTTAGGCCCTAACTATTCAATCTGTTGGAGCAACGCCCTAGGGTGAAGCCTAGGTTGTCCGGAACGTACAAAAGACCATAACTTTCACACTGGTTTCTATTATTCGTTTTATACGATGGAAAAACTGTTATATTTATATTGTATTTTATGCTTCTGGCGTTGATTTCTTAGGCCCGAACTATTCGATCTGGTGCAACAACGTCCTAGAGTGAAGCCTAGGTTGCACGGAACGTAGAAATGACCATAACTTTCACACTGGTTGCATTATTCGCTTTACACAATGGAAAAACTGTTCCTTTATATTGTATTTTATGGTTCTGGCGTTGACTTCTTAGGCCCTAACTATTCGATCTGGTGGAGCAACGCCCTAGTGTGAAGCCTAGGTTACCCCGAACGTAGAAATGACCAGTACTTTCACAATGGTTGCAATTATTCCTGTTACACGATGGAAAAGCTGTTGTATTTTTATTGTATTTTATGCTTCGGGCGTTGAATTCTAAGGCCCTAGCTATTCGATTTGGTTGAGCAACGCCCTAGAGTCAAGCCTAGGTTGCCCGAAACGTAGAAGCGACCATAACTTTCACACTTGTTGCAATTATTCGCTTTATACGATGGAAAAACTGTTGTACTTATATTGTCTTTTATGCTTCTGGCGTTGACGTCTTAGGTCCAAACTATTCGGTCTGGTGGACCAACGCCCTAGAGTGAAGCCTAGGTTGCACGGAACGTAGAAATGACCAGTACTTTCACACTGGTTGCAATTATTCCTTTTATACGATGGAAAAGCTGTTGTATTTATATCGTATTTTATGCTTCTGGCGTTGACTTCTAAGGACCTAACTATTCGATCTGGTGGAGCAACGCCCTAGCGTGAAGCCTAGGTTACCCCGAACGTAGAAATGACCAGTACTTTCACAATGGTTGCAATTATTCGTTTTATACGATGGAAAAGCTGTTGTATTTATATCGTATTTTATGCTTCTGGCGTTGACTTCTTAGGCCCTAACTATTCAATCTGTTGGTGCAACGCCCTATGGTGAAGCCTAGGTTGCCCGGAACGTACAAAAGACCATAACTTTTACACTGGTAGCAATTATTCGTTTTATACAATGTAAAACCTGTTCTATTTATTTTGTATTTAATGCTTCGGGCGTTGACATCTAAGGCCCTAACTGTTTGATCTGGAGGAGCACGCCCTAGAGTGAAGCCTAGGCCGCACGGAACGTAGAAATGACCATAACTTTCACACTGGTTTCTATTCTTCGTTTTATACGATGGAAAAACTGTTATATTTATATTGTATTTTATGCTTCTGGCGTTGATTTCTTAGGCCCGAACTATTCGATCTGGTGCAACAACGTCCTAGAGTGAAGCCTAGGTTGCCTGGAACGTAGAAATGACCATCACTTTCACACGGGTTGCAATTATTCCTGTTATAGGATGGAAAGACTGTTGTATTTTTATTGTATTTAATACTTCAGGCGTTGACTTCTGTGGCCGAAGCTATTCGATGTGGTGGTAGAACGCCATAGAGTGAAGCCTAGGTTGCCCGGAAAGTAGAAATGAACATAAGTTTCATACTGGTTGCAATTATTCGTTTTATACGATGGAAACACTGTTGTATTTATATTGTATTTTATGCTTCTGGCGTTCACTTCTTAGGCCCTAACTATTCGATCTGGTGGAACAACGCCCTAGGGTGAAGCCTAGGTTGCCCGGAACGTAGAAAAGACCATAACTTTCACACTGTTTGCAATTATTCCTTTTATAAGATCGAAAAGCTGTTGTATTTATATCGTATTTTATGCTCCTGGCGTTGACTTCTAAGGACCTAACTATTCGATCTGGTGGAGCAACGCCCTAGAGTGAAGCCTAGGTTGCCCGGAACGTAGAAATGACCATTACTTTCACACTGTTTGCAATTATTCCTTTTATACGATCGAAAAGCTGTAGTATTTATATCATATTTTATGCTTCTGGCGTTGACTTCTAAGGACCTAACTATTCGATCTGGTGGAGCAACGCCCTAGAGTGAAGCCTAGGTTGCCCGGAACGTAGAAATGACCATTACTTTCACACTCTTTGCAATTATTCCTTTTATACGATGGAAAAGCTGTTGTATTTATATCGTATTTTATGCTTCTGGCGTTGACTTCTAAGGACCTAACTATTCGATCTGGTGGAGCGACGCCCTAGAGTGAAGCCTAGGTTGCACGGAACGTAGAAATGACCATAACTTTCACACTGGTTGCATTATTCGCTTTACGCAATGGAAAAACTGTTCCTTTATATTGTATTTTATGGTTCTGGCGTTGACTTCTTAGGCCCTAACTATTCGATCTGGTGGAGCAACGCCCTAGTGTGAAGCCTAGGTTACCCCGAACGTAGAAATGACCAGTACTTTCACAATGGTTGCAATTATTCCTGTTACACGATGGAAAAGCTGTTGTATTTTTATTGTATTTTATGCTTCGGGCGTTGACTTCTAAGGCCCTAGCTATTCGATTTGGTTGAGCAACGCCCTAGAGTCAAGCCTAGGTTGCCCGAAACGTAGAAGCGACCATAACTTTCACACTGGTTGCAATTATTCGCTTTATACGATGGAAAAACTGTTGTATTTATATTGTCTTTTATGCTTCTGGCGTTGACTTCTTAGGTCCAAACTATTCGGTCTGGTGGACCAACGCCCTAGAGTGAAGCCTAGGTTGCACGGAACGTAGAAATGACCAGTACTTTCACACTGGTTGCAATTACTCATGCTATACGATGGAAAAATTGTTTTATTTTTATTTTATTTTATGCTTCGGGCGTTGACTTCTCAGGCTCTAACTGTTCGATCTGGTGGACCAACACCCTAGGGTGAAGCCTAGGTTGCCTGGAACCTAGAAATGACCATAACCTTCACACTGGTTTCCATTATTCGTTTTATACGATGGAAAAACTGTTATATTTATATTGTATTTTATGCTTCTGGCGTTGATTTCTTAGGCCCGAACTATTCGATCTGGTGCAACAACGTCCTAGAGTGAAGCCTAGGTTGCCTGGAACGTAGAAATGACCATCACTTTCACACGGGTTGCAATTATTCCCGTTATAGGATGGAAAGACTGTTGTATTTTTATTGTATTTAATACTTCAGGCGTTGACTTCTGTGGCCGCAGCTATTCGATGTGGTGGTAGAACGCCATAGAGTGAAGCCTAGGTTGCCCGGAAAGTAGAAATGACCATAAGTTTCATACTAGTTGCAATTATTCGTTTTATACGATGGAAAAACTGTTGTATTTATATTGTATTTTATGCTTCTGGCGTTCACTTCTTAGGCCCTAACTATTCGATCTGGTGGAACAACGCCCTAGGGTGAAGCCTAGGTTGCCCGGAACGTAGAAAAGACCATAACTTTCACACTGTTTGCAATTATTCCTTTTATACGATCGAAAAGCTGTTGTATTTATATCGTATTTTATGCTTCTGGCGTTGACTTCTAAGGACCTAACTATTCGATCTGGTGGAGCAACGCCCTAGAGTGAAGCCTAGGTTGCCCGGAACGTAGAAATGACCATTACTTTCACACTGTTTGCAATTATTCCTTTTATACGATCGAAAAGCTGTAGTATTCATATCGTATTTTATGCTTCTGGCGTTGACTTCTAAGGACCTAACTATTCGATCTGGCGGAGCAACGCCCTAGCGTGAAGCCTAGGTTGCCCGGAACGTAGAAATGACCATTACTTTCACACTCTTTGCAATTATTCCTTTTATACGATGGAAAAGCTGTTGTATTTATATCGTATTTTATGCTTCTGGCGTTGACTTCTAAGGACCTAACTATTCGATCTGGTGGAGCAACGCCCTAGCGTGAAGCCTAGGTTGCCCGGAACGTAGAAATGACCATTACTTTCACACTCTTTGCAATTATTCCTTTTATACGATGGAAAAGCTGTTGTATTTATATCGTATTTTATGCTTCTGGCGTTGACTTCTAAGGACCTAACTATTCGATCTGGTGGAGCGACGCCCTAGAGTGAAGCCTAGGTTGCACGGAACGTAGAAATGACCATAACTTTCACACTGGTTGCATTATTCGCTTTACACAATGGAAAAACTGTTCCTTTATATTGTATTTTATGGTTCTGGCGTTGACTTCTTAGGCCCTAACTATTCGATCTGGTGGAGCAACGCCCTAGTGTGAAGCCTAGGTTACCCCGAACGTAGAAATGACCAGTACTTTCACAATGGTTGCAATTATTCCTGTTACACGATGGAAAAGCTGTTGTATTTTTATTGTATTTTATGCTTCGGGCGTTGACTTCTAAGGCCCTAGCTATTCGATTTGGTTGAGCAAGGCCCTAGAGTCAAGCCTAGGTTGCCTGGAACGTAGAAATGACCATAACTTTCACACTGGTTTCTATTATTCGTTTTATACGATGGAAAAACTGTTATATTTATATTGTATTTTATGCTTCTGGCGTTGATTTCTTAGGCCCGAACTATTCGATCTGGTGCAACAACGTCCTAGAGTGAAGCCTAGGTTGCCTGGAACGTAGAAATGACCATCACTTTCACACGGGTTGCAATTATTCCTGTTACAGGATGGAAAGACTGTTGTATTTTTATTGTATTTAATACTTCAGGCGTTGACTTCTGTGGCCGTAGCTATTCGATGTGGTGGTAGAACGCCATAGAGTGAAGCCTAGGTTGCCCGGAAAGTAGAAATGAACATAAGTTTCATACAGGTTGCAATTATTCGTTTTATACGATGGAAACACTGTTGTATTTATATTGTATTTTATGCTTCTGGCGTTCACTTCTTAGGCCCTAACTATTCGATCTGGTGGAACAACGCCCTAGGGTGAAGCCTAGGTTGCCCGGAACGTAGAAAAGACCATAACTTTCACACTGTTTGCAATTATTCCTTTTATAAGATCGAAAAGCTGTTGTATTTATATCGTATTTTATGCTCCTGGCGTTGACTTCTAAGGACCTAACTATTCGATCTGGTGGAGCAACGCCCTAGAGTGAAGCCTAGGTTGCCCGGAACGTAGAAATGACCATTACTTTCACACTGTTTGCAATTATTCCTTTTATACGATCGAAAAGCTGTAGTATTTATATCGTATTTTATGCTTCTGGCGTTGACTTCTAAGAACCTAACAATTCGATCTGGTGGAGCAACGCCCTAGAGTGAAGCCTAGGTTGCCCGGAACGTAGAAATGACCATTACTTTCACACTCTTTGCAATTATTCCTTTTATACGATGGAAAAGCTGTTGTATTTATATCGTATTTTATGCTTCTGGCGTTGACTTCTAAGGACCTAACTATTCGATCTGGTGGAGCGACGCCCTAGAGTGAAGCCTAGGTTGCACGGAACGTAGAAATGACCATAACTTTCACACTGGCTGCATTATTCGCTTTACGCAATGGAAAAACTGTTCCTTTATATTGTATTTTATGGTTCTGGCGTTGACTTCTTAGGCCCTAACTATTCGATCTGGTGGAGCAACGCCCTAGTGTGAAGCCTAGGTTACCCCGAACGTAGAAATGACCAGTACTTTCACAACGGTTGCAATTATTCCTGTTACACGATGGAAAAGCTGTTGTATTTTTATTGTATTTTATGCTTCGGGCGTTGACTTCTAAGGACCTAACTATTCGATCTGGTGGAGCGACGCCCTAGAGTGAAGCCTAGGTTGCACGGAACGTAGAAATGACCATAACTTTCACACTGGTTGCATTATTCGCTTTACACAATGGAAAAACTGTTCCTTTATATTGTATTTTATGGTTCTGGCGTTGACTTCTTAGGCCCTAACTATTCGATCTGGTGGAGCAACGCCCTAGTGTGAAGCCTAGGTTACCCCGAACGTAGAAATGACCAGTACTTTCACAATGGTTGCAATTATTCCTGTTACACGATGGAAAAGCTGTTGTATTTTTATTGTATTTTATGCTTCGGGCGTTGACTTCTAAGGCCCTAGCTATTCGATTTGGTTGAGCAACGCCCTAGAGTCAAGCCTAGGTTGCCTGGAACGTAGAAATGACCATAACTTTCACACTGGTTTCTATTATTCGTTTTATACGATGGAAAAACTGTTATATTTATATTGTATTTTATGCTTCTGGCGTTGATTTCTTAGGCCCGAACTATTCGATCTGGTGCAACAACGTCCTAGAGTGAAGCCTAGGTTGCCTGGAACGTAGAAATGACCATCACTTTCACACGGGTTGCAATTATTCCTGTTATAGGATGGAAAGACTGTTGTATTTTTATTGTATTTAATACTTCAGGCGTTGACTTCTGTGGCCGTAGCTATTCGATGTGGTGGTAGAACGCCATAGAGTGAAGCCTAGGTTGCCCGGAAAGTAGCAATGACCATAAGTTTCATACTGGTTGCAATTATTCGTTTTATACGATGGAAAAACTGTTGTATTTATATTGTATTTTATGCTTCTGGCGTTCACTTCTTAGGCCCTAACTATTCGATCTGGTGGAACAACGCCCTAGGGTGAAGCCTAGGTTGCCCGGAACGTAGAAAAGACCATAACTTTCACACTGTTTGCAATTATTCCTTTTATACGATCGAAAAGCTGTTGTATTTATATCGTATTTTATGCTTCTGGCGTTGACTTCTAAGGACCTAACTATTCGATCTGGTGGAGCAACGCCCTAGAGTGAAGCCTAGGTTGCCCGGAACGTAGAAATGACCATTACTTTCACACTGTTTGCAATTATTCCTTTTATACGATCGAAAAGCTGTAGTATTCATATAGTATTTTATGCTTCTGGCGTTGACTTCTAAGGACCTAACTCTTCGATCTGGTGCAGCAACGCCCTAGCGTGAAGCCTAGGTTGCCCGGAACGTAGAAATGACCATTACTTTCACACTCTTTGCAATTATTCCTTTTATACGATGGAAAAGCTGTTGTATTTATATCGTATTTTATGCTTCTGGCGCTGACTTCTAAGGACCTAGCTATTCGATCTGGTGGAGCAACGCCCTAGCGTGAAGCCTAGGTTGCCCGGAACGTAGAAATGACCATTACTTTCACACTCTTTGCAATTATTCCTTTTATACGATGGAAAAGCTGTTGTATTTATATCGTATTTTATGCTACTGGCGTTGACTTCTAAGGACCTAACTATTCGATCTGGTGGAGCGACGCCCTAGAGTGAAGCCTAGGTTGCACGGAGCGTAGAAATGACCATAACTTTCACACTGGTTGCATTATTCGCTTTACACAATGGAAAGCTGTTCCTTTATATTGTATTTTATGGTTCTGGCGTTGACTTCTTAGGCCCTAACTATTCGATCTGGTGGAGCAACGCCCTAGTGTGAAGCCTAGGTTACCCCGAACGTAGAAATGACCAGTACTTTCACAATGGTTGCAATTATTCCTGTTACACGATGGAAAAGCTGTTGTATTTTTATTGTATTTTATGCTTCGGGCGTTGACTTCTAAGGCCCTAGCTATTCGATTTGGTTGAGCAACGCCCTAGAGTCAAGCCTAGGTTGCCCGAAACGTAGAAGCGACCATAACTTTCACACTGGTTGCAATTATTCGCTTTATACGATGGAAAAACTGTTGTATTTATATTGTCTTTTATGCTTCTGGCGTTGACTTCTTAGGTCCAAACTATTCGGTCTGGTGGACCAACGCCCTAGAGTGAAGCCTAGGTTGCACGGAACGTAGAAATGACCTTAACTTTCACACTGGTTACATTATTCGCTTAATCGAATGGAAAAACAGTTCTATTTATATTGCATTTTATGGTTCTGGCTCTGACTTCTTAGGCCCTAACTACTTGATCTGGTGGAGCAACGCCCTAGAGTGAAGCCTAGGTTACCCGGACCGTAGAAATGACCATAACTTTCACACTGGTTGCAATTATTCGCTTTATACGATTGAAAAACTGTTGTATTTATATTGTCTTTTATGCTTCTGGCGTTGACTTCTTAGGTCCAAACTATTCGGTCTTGTGGACCAACGCCCTAGAGTGAAGCCTAGGTTGCACGGAACGTAGAAATGACCATAAATTTCACACTGGTTGCATTATTCGCTTTATGCAATGGAAAAACTGTTCTATTTATATTGTATTTTATGCTTCTGGCGTTGAATTCTAAGTCCCTAACTATTCGATCTGGTGGAGTAACGCCATACACTGAAGCCTAGGTAGCCCGGAACGTAGAAATGACCATTACTTTCACACTGGTTGCAATTATTCGCTTTACACGATGGAAAGACTGTTGTATTTATATTGTATTTTATGATTCTGGCGTTGACTTCTTAGGCCCTAACTATTCGATCTGGTGGACCAACGCCCTAGAGTGAAGCCTAGGTTGCACGGAACGTAGAAATGACCATAAGTTTCACACTGGTTGCATTATATGCTTTACGCAATGGAAAAACTGTTGAATTTTTATTGTATTTTATGCTTCTGGCGTTGAATTCGAAGTCCCTATCTATTCGATTCGGTGGAGCAACGCCCTAGACTGAAACCTAGGTTGCCCGGAACGTAGAAATGACCATTACTTTCACACTGGTTGCAATTACTCGCTTTATACGATGGAAGAACTGTTGTGTTTATAATGTATTTTATGTTTCTGGCGTTGACTTCTTAGGTCCAAACTCTTCGGTCTGGCGGACCAACGCCATAGAGTGAGGCCTAGGTTGCACGGAACGTAGAAATGACCATAACTTTCACACTCGTAGCATTATTCGCTTTATGCAATGGAAAAACTGTTCTATTTATATTGTATTTTATGCTTCTGGCGATGAATTCTATGTCCCTAACTATTCGATCTGGTGGAACAACGCCCAAGAGTGAGACCTGGGTTGCCCGGAACGTAGTAATGACTATTGCTTTCACACTGGTTGCAATTATTCCTGTTATACGATTGAAGGACTGTTGTATTTTTATAGTATTTTATGCTTCTGTCGCTGACTTCTTAGGCCCTAGCTATTCGATCTGGTGGCACAACGAACTAGAGTGAAGCCTGGGTTTCACGGATCGTAGAAATGACCATAACTTTCACACTGGTTGCATTTATTCGTTTTATACAATGGAAAAACTGTTCTATTTATTTTGTATTTTATGCTTCGGGCGTCGACTACTAAATCCCTAACTACTCGATGTTGTGGAGCAACGCCCTAGAGTGAAGCCTAGGTTGCCCGGAACGTAGAAATGACCATAACTTTCATACTGGTTGCAATTATTCGTTTTATACGATGGAAAAGCTGATGTATTTATATTGTATTTTATGCTTCAGGCGTTGACTTCTAAGGTCGTAGATATTCGATGTGGTGGAGAAACACCCTAGAGTGAAGCCTAGGTCGCCCGGAACGTAGCAATGATCATTACTTTCACACTGGTTGCAATTATTCTTTTTATACGATGGAAAAACTGTTGCATTTTTACTGTATCTTATGTGTCTGGAGTTGTTTTCTTAGGCCCTAGCTATTCGACCTGCTGGTGCAACGCCCTAGTGCGAATCCTTGGTTGCACGGAACGTAGAAATGCCCATTACTTTCACACTGGTTGCAATTATTCCTGTTATACGATGGAACAACTGTTGCATTTTTATTATATTTTATGCTTCTGGCGCTGACGTCTAAGTGCCTAGCTATTCGATCTGGTGGAGCAACACCCTAGGGCGAAACCTAGGTTGCCCGGAACGTAGAAATGACCATTACATTCACACTGGTTGCATTATTCGCTTTATGCAATGGAAAAACTGTTCTATTTATATTGTATTTTATGCTTCTGGCGTTGAATTCTATGTCCCTAACTATTCGATCTGGTGGAACAACGCCCTAGAGTGAAACCTGGGTTGCCCTGATCGTAGAAATGACCATCACTTTCACACTGGTTGCAATTATTCGCTTAATACGATGGAAAAACTGTTGTATTTATATTGTATTTTATGCTTCTGGCGTTGACTTCTTAGGCCCTAACTATTCGATCTGGTCGAGCAACGCCCTAGAGTGAAGCCTAGGTTACCCGGATCGTAGAAATGGCCATTACTTTCAAACTGGCTGCAATTATTCCTGTTATACTATGGAAAGATTGTTGTATTTTTATTGTGTTTTCTGCTTCAGGGGGTTGACTTCTCAGGCGCTAACTATACGATCTGGTGGAGGAACGCCCTATAGTGAAGCCCAGGTTGCCCGGACCGTAGAAATGACCATTACTTTCACACTGGTTGCAATTATTCCTTTTATACGATGGAAAAACTGTTGTATTTGTATTGTATTTTATGCGTCTGGAGTTGTTTTCTAAAGCCGAAACTATTCGACCTGGTGGTGCAACGCCCTAGTGCGAAGCCTAAGTTGCACTGAACGTAGAAATGCCCATTACTTTCACACTGGTTGCAATTATTCCCTTTATACGATGGAAAGACTGTTGTATTTTTATTGTATTTTATGCTTTGGGCGTTGACTTCTAAGGCCCTAGCTATTCGGTTTGGTGGAGCAACGCCCTAGAGTGAAGCCTAGGGTGCCCGAAACGTAGAAATGGCCAGTACTTTCACACTGGTTGCAGTAATTCCTGTTATACGACGGAAAAACTGTTTCATTTTTATTGTACTTTATGCTTCTGTCGTTGACTTCTAAGGCCCTACGTACTCGATCTGGTGGAGCAACGCCCTAGAGTGAAGCCTAGGTTGGTCGGAATGTAGAAATGACCATCACTTTCACACTGGTTGCAATTATTCGTTTTATACGATGGAAGGACTGTTGTATTTTTATAGTATTTTATGCTTCTGGCGTTGACTTCTTAGGCCCTAACTATTCGATCTGGTGGCACAACGCACTAGAGTGAAGCCTAGCTTGCCCGGATCGACGAAATGAACATAACTTTCACACTGGTTGCAATTATTCGCTTTACACGATGGAAGGACTGTTGTATTTTTATAGTATTTTATGCTTCTGGCGTTGACTTCTTAGGCCTTCACTATTCTATCTGGTGGATCAGCGCCCTAGAGTGAAGCCAAGGTTACCCGGAACGTAGAAATGGCCAGTACTTTCACACTGGTTGCAATTATTCGCTTTATACGATGGAAAAACGGTTGTATTTTTACTGTATCTTATGCGTCTGGAGTTGTTTTCTAAGGCCCTAGCTATTCGACCTGGTGGTGCAACGCTCTATTGCGAAGCCTAGGTTGCACGGAACGTTGAAGTGCCCATTACTTTCACGCTGGTTGCAATTATTCCTGTTATAAGATGGAAAAACTGTTGTATTTTCATTGTATTTTATGCTCTTGGCGTTGACCTCCAAGTCCCTAGCTATTCGATCTGGTGGAGCAACGCTCTAGAGCGAAGCCTAGGTTGCCCGGAACGTAGAAATGACCATTACCTTCACACTGGTTGCAATTAATCCTGTTATACGATGGAAGGACTGTTGTATTTTTGTAGTATTTTATGCTTCTGGCGCTGACTTCTTAGGCCCTAACTATTCCATCTGGCGGCGCAACGGACTAGAGTGAAGCCTAGTTTGCCCGGATCGTAGAAATGACCATAACGTTCATACTGGTTGCATTTATTCGTGTTATACGATGGAAAAACATTTGTATTTATATTGTATTTTATGCTTCTGGCGTTGACTTCTAAATCCCTAACTATTCGATGTGGTGGAGCAACGCCCTAGAGTGAAGCCTAGGTTGCCCGGAACGTAGAAGTACCATAACTTTCACACTGGTTGCAATTATTCGTTTTATACGATGGAGAAGCTGTTGTATTTATAACGTATTTTATGCTTCTGGCGTTGACTTCTTATGCCCTAACTATTCGATCTGGTGGAGCAACGCCATAGAGTGAAGCCTAGGTTGCCCGGAACGAAGAAACGACCATTACTTTCACACTGTTTGCAATTATTCCTGTTATACGATGCAAACACTGTTGTATTTATTTTGTATTTTATGCTTCTGGCGTTGACTTCTTAGGCCCTAACTATTCGATCTGGTGGAGCAACGCCATGGAGTGGAGCCTAGGTTGCCCGGAACGTAGAAATCAACATAACATTCACACTGGTTGCAAATATACATTATATACCATGGAAAAGCTGTTGTATTTATATTGTATTTTATGCTCCTTGTGTGGACTTCTCTGGCCCTAACTATTCGATCTGGTGGAGCAATGCCTCAGAGTTAAGTCTAGGTTGACCGGAACGTAGAAATGGCCATTACTTTCACACTGGTTGCAATTATTCCTGTTGTAGGATGGAAAAACTGCTGTATTTTTATTTTATTTTATGCTTCTGGCGCAGACGTCTAAGTGCCTAGCTATTCGATCTGGTGGAGCAACACCCTAGGGCGAAACCTAGGTTGCCCGGAACGTAGAAATGACCATTACATTCACACTGGTTGCATTATTCGCTTTATGCAATGGAAAAACTGTTCTATTTATATTGTATTTTATGCTTCTGGCGTTGAATTCTATGGCCCTAACTATTCGATCTGGTGGAACAACGCCCTAGAGTGAAACCTGGGTTGCCCTGATCGTAGAAATGACCATCACTTTCACACTGGTTGCAATTATTCGCTTAATACGATGGAAAAACTGTTGTATTTATATTGTATTTTATGCTTCTGGCGTTGACTTCTTAGGCCCTAACTATTCGATCTGGTCGAGCAACGCCCTAGAGTGAAGCCTAGGTTACCCGGATCGTAGAAATGGCCAGTACTTTCACACTGGCTGCAATTATTCCTGTTATACTATGGAAAGATTGTTGTATTTTTATTGTGTTTTTTGCTTCAGGGGGTTGACTTCTCAGGCGCTAACTATACGATCTGTTGGAGCAACGCCCTATAGTGAAGCCCAGGTTGCCCGGACCGTAGAAATGACCATTACTTTCACACTGGTTGCAATTATTCCTTTTATACGATGGAAAAACTGTTGTATTTGTATTGTATTTTATGCGTCTGGAGTTGTTTTCTAAAGCCGAAACTATTCGACCTGGTGGTGCAACGCCCTAGTGCGAAGCCTAGGTTGCACGGAACGTAGAAATGCCCATTACTTTCACACTGGTTGCAATTATTCCTGTTATACGATGGAAAGACTGTTGTATTTTTATTGCATTTTATGCTTTGGGCGTTGACTTCTAAGGCCCTAGCTATTCGGTTTGGTGGAGCAACGCCCTAGAGTGAAGCCTAGGGTGCCCGAAACGTAGAAATGGCCAGTACTTTCACACTGGTTGCAGTAATTCCTGTTATATGACGGAAAAACTGTTTCATTTTTATTGTACTTTATGCTTCTGTCGTTGACTTCTAAGGCCCTACGTACTCGATCTGGTGGAGCAACGCCCTAGAGTGAATCCTAGGTTGGTCGGAATGTAGAAATGACCATCACTTTCACACTGGTTGCAATTATTCGTTTTATACGATTGAAAAACTATTGCATCTTTACTGTATTTTATGCTTCTGGCGTTGACTTCTAAGGCCCTAATTATTCGATCTGGTGGAGCAACGCCCTAGCGTGAAGCCTAGGTTGCACGGAACGTAGAAATGCCCATTACTTTCACACTGGTTGCAATTATTCCTGTTATACGATGGAAAGACTGTTGTATTTTTATTGTATTTTATGCTTCTGGCGTTGAATCCTAAGTCCCTAGCTATTCGATCTGGTGGAGCAACGCACTAGAGTGGAGCCTAGGTTGCACGGAACGTGGAAATGACCATTACCTTCACACTGGTTGCAACTATTCCTGTTATACGATGGAAGGACTGTTGTATTTTTATAGTATTTTATGCTTCTGGCGTTGACTTCTTAGGCCCTAACTATTCGATCTGGTGGCACAACGCACTAGAGTGAAGCCTAGCTTGCCCGGATCGACGAAATGAACATAACTTTCACACTGGTTGCAATTATTCGCTTTATACGATGGAAGGACTGTTGTATTTTTATAGTATTTTATGCTTCTGGCGTTGACTTCTTAGGCCTTCACTATTCTATCTGGTGGATCAGCGCCCTAGAGTGAAGCCAAGGTTATCCGGAACGTAGAAATGGCCAGTACTTTCACACTGGTTGCAATTATTCGCTTTATACGATGGAAAAACGGTTGTATTTTTACTGTATCTTATGCGTCTGGAGTTGTTTTCTAAGGCCCTAGCTATTCGACCTGGTGGTGCAACGCTCTATTGCGAAGCCTAGGTTGCACGGAACGTAGAAGTGCCCATTACTTTCACGCTGGTTGCAATTATTCCTGTTATAAGATGGAAAAACTGTTGTATTTTCATTGTATTTTATGCTCTTGGCGTTGACCTCCAAGTCCCTAGCTATTCGATCTGGTGGAGCAACGCTCTAGAGCGAAGCCTAGGTTGCCCGGAACGTAGAAATGACCATTACCTTCACACTGGTTGCAATTAATCCTGTTATACGATGGAAGGACTGTTGTATTTTTGTAGTATTTTATGCTTCTGGCGCTGACTTCTTAGGCCCTAACTATTCCATCTGGCGGTGCAACGTACTAGAGTGAAGCCTAGTTTGCCCGGATCGTAGAAATGACCATCACGTTCATACTGGTTGCATTTATTCGTGTTATACGATGGAAAAACATTTGTATTTATATTGTATTTTCTGCTTCTGGCGTTGACTTCTAAATCCCTAACTATTCGATGTGGTGGAGCAACGCCCTAGAGTGAAGCCTAGGTTGCCCGGAACGTAGAAGTACCATAACTTTCACACTGGTTGCAATTATTCGTTTTATACGATGGAGAAGCTGTTGTATTTATAACGTATTTTATGCTTCTGGCGTTGACTTCTTATGCCCTAACTATTCGATCTGGTGGAGCAACGCCATAGAGTGAAGCCTAGGTTGCCCGGAATGTAGAAATGACCAGTACTTTCACACTGGTTGCAGTTATTCACTGTATGCGATGGAAAAACTCTTCTATTTATATTGCGTTTTATGCTTCTCGCGTTGTCTTCTTAGGCCCTAACTATTCGATCTGGTGGAGCAACGCCCTAGAGTGGTGCCTAGGTTGCCCGGAACGAAGAAACGACCATTACTTTCACACTGTTTGCAATTATTCCTGTTATACGATGCAAACACTGTTGTATTTATTTTGTATTTTATGCTTCTGGCGTTGACTTCTTAGGCCCTAACTATTCGATCTGGTGGAGCAACGCCATGGAGTGGAGCCTAGGTTGCCCGGAACGTAGAAATCAACATAACATTCACACTGGTTGCAAATATACATTATATACGATGGAAAAGCTGTTGTATTTATATTGTATTTTATGCTCCTTGTGTGGACTTCTCTGGCCCTAACTATTCGATCTGGTGGAGCAATGCCTCAGAGTTAAGTCTAGGTTGACCGGAACGTAGAAATGGCCATTACTTGCACACTGGTTGCAATTATTCCTGTTGTACGATGGAAAAGCTGATGTATTTATATTGTATTTTATGCTTCAGGCGTTGACTTCTAAGGTCGTAGCTATTCGATGTGGTGGAGAAACACACTAGAGTGAAGCCTAGGTTGCCCGGAACGTAGCAATGATCATTACTTTCACACTGGTTGCAATTATTCCTTTTATACGATGGAAAAACTGTTGTATTTGTATTGTATTTTATGCGTCTGGAGTTGTTTTCTAAAGCCGAAACTATTCGACCTGGTGGTGCAACGCCCTAGTGCGAAGCCTAGGTTGCACGGAACGTAGAAATGCCCATTACTTTCACACTGGTTGCAATTATTCCTGTTATACGATGGAAAGACTGTTGTATTTTTATTGTATTTTATGCTTCTGGCGTTGAAATCTAAGTCCCTAACTATTCGATCTCGTTGAGCAACGCCCTAGAGTTAAGCCTAGTTTGCGCGGAACGTAGAAATGGCCATTACCTTCACACTGGTTGCAATTATTCCTGTTATACGATGGAAGAACTGTTGCATCTTTATTGTATTTTATGTTCCGGGCGCTGACTTCTAAGGCCCTAACTATTCGATCTGGTGGAGCAACGCCCTACAGAGAAGCCTAGGTTTCACAGAACGTAGAAATGGCCATTACTTTCAAACTGGATGCAATTATTCGTTTTATACGATGGAAAAACTGTTGTACTTATATCGTATTTTATATAACTCTTCGATCTGGTGGCACAACGAACTAGAGTGAAGCCTAGTTTGCCGGCATCGTAGAAATGAACACAACTTTCACACTGGTTGCAATTATACGCTTTATACGATGGAAAAACTGTTGTATTTTTATAGTATTTTATGCTTCTGGCGTTGACTTCTTAGGCCCTAACTATTCGATCTGGTGGCACAACGCACTAGAGTGAAGCCTAGGTTGCCCGGAACGTAGAAATGACCATAACTTTCATACTGGTTGCAATTATTCGTTTTATACGATGGAAAAGCTGATGTATTTATATTGTATTTTATGCTTCAGGCGTTGACTTCTAAGGTCGTAGCTATTCGATGTGGTGGAGAAACACACTAGAGTGAAGCCTAGGTTGCCCGGAACGTAGCAATGATCATTACTTTCACACTGGTTGCAATTATTCTTTTTATACGATGGAAAAACTGTTGCATTTTTACAGTATCTTATGTGTCTGGAGTTGTTTTCTTAGGCCCTAGCTATTCGACCTGCTGTTGCAACGCCCTAGTGCGAATCCTTGGTTGCACGGAACGTAGAAATGCCCATTCCTTTCACACTGGTTGCAATTATTCCTGTTATACGATGGAACAACTGTTGTATTTTTATTGTATTTTATGCTTCTGGCGTTGAAATCTAAGTCCCTAACTATTCGATCTCGTTGAGCAACGCCCTAGAGTTAAGCCTAGTTTGCGCGGAACGTAGAAATGGCCATTACTTTCACACTGGTTGCAATTATTCCTGTTATACGATGGAAGAACTGTTGCATCTTTATTGTATTTTATGTTCCGGGCGCTGACTTCTAAGGCCCTAACTATTCGATCTGGTGGAGCAACGCCCTAGAGTGAAGACTAGGTCGCCCGGAACGTACAAATGACCATACCTTTCACTCTGGTTGCAATAATTCCTGTTATACGATGGAAAAGCTGTTGTACTTTTATTGTATTTTATGCTTTGGGCGTTGACTTCTAAGGCCCTAGCTATTCGGTTTGGTGGAGCAACGCCCTAGAGTGAAGCCTAGGGTGCCCGAAACGTAGAAATGGCCAGTACTTTCACACTGGTTGCAGTAATTCCTGTTATACGACGGAAAAACTGTTTCATTTTTATTGTACTTTATGCTTCTGTCGTTGACTTCTAAGGCCCTACGTACTCGATCTGGTGGAGCAACGCCCTAGAGTGAAGCCTAGGTTGGTCGGAATGTAGAAATGACCATCACTTTCACACTGGTTGCAATTATTCGTTATATACAATGGAAAAACTGTTCTATTTATTTTGTATTTTATGCTTCTGGCGTTGACTTCTAAGGCCATAACTTTTCCATCTGGTGGAGCAACGCCATAGAGTGAAGCGTAGGTTGCCCGGAACGTAGAAATGACCATTATATTCCCACTAGTTGCAATTATTCCTGTTATACGATGGAAACTGTTGTATTTTTATTGTATTTTATGCTTCTGGCGTTGAATCCTAAGTCCCTAGCTATTCGATCTGGTGGAGCAACGCACTAGAGTGGAGCCTAGGTTGCACGGAACGTGGAAATGACCATTACCTTCACACTGGTTGCAACTATTCCTGTTATACGATGGAAGGACTGTTGTATTTTTATAGTATTTTATGCTTCTGGCGTTGACTTCTTAGGCCCTCACTATTCGATCTGGTGGAGCAACGCCCTACAGAGAAGCCTAGGTTTCACAGAACGTAGAAATGGCCATTACTTTCAAACTGGATGCAATTATTCGCTTTATACGATGGAAGGACTGTTGTATTTTTATAGTATTTTATGCTTCTGGCGTTGACTTCTTAGGCCTTCACTATTCTATCTGGTGGAGCAACGACCTAGAGTGAAGACTAGGTTGACTGGAACGTAGAAATGACCATAACTTTCACACTGGTTACCATTATTCGTTTTATACGATGGAAAAGCTGTTGTATTTATATCGTATTTTATGCTTCTGGAGTTGACTTCTTAGGCCCTAACTATTCCATGTGGTGGAACAACGCCCTAGGGTGAAGCCTACGCTGCCCGGAACGTTGAAATGACCAGTACTTTCACACTGGTTGCAGTTATTCGTTTTATACAATGGAACAACTGTTCTACTTATTTTGCATTTTATGCTTCGGGCGTTGACTTCTAAGGCGCTAGCTATTCGATCTGGTGGAGCAACGCCCTAGAGTGAAGCCTAGGTTGCCCGGGATGTAGAAATGACCATTAGCTTCACGCTTGCTGCAATTATTCCTGTTATACGATGAAAAAACTGTTGTATTTTTATTGCATTTTATGCTTCAGGCGTTGACTTCTACGGCCGTAGCTATTCGATGTGGCGGAGTAACGCCCTAGAGTGAAACCTGGGTTACCCGGATCGTAGAAATGACCATCACTTTCACACTGGATACCATTATTCGTTTTATACGATGGAAAAGCTGTTGTATTTATATCGTATTTTATGCTTCTGGAGTTGACTTCTTAGGCCCTAACTATTCCATGTGGTGGAACAACGCCCTAGGGTGAAGCCTACGCTGCCCGGAACGTAGAAATGACCAGTACTTTCACACTGGTTGCAGTTATTCGTTTTATACAATGGAACAACTGTTCCATTTTTTTGTATTTTATGCTTCGGGCGTTGACTTCTTAGGCCCTAACTATTTGATCTGGTGGAGCACCGCCCTCGAGTGAAGCCTAGGTTGCCCGGGAAGTAGAAATGACCATAACTTTCACACTGTTTGCAAATATACATTATATACGATGGAAAAGCTGCTGTACTTATATTGTAATTTATGCTACTGGCGTTGACTTCTTAGGCCCTAACTATTTGATCTGGTGGAGCACCGCACTAGAGTGAAGCCTAGGTTGCCCGGAACGTAGAAGTGACCATTACTTCCACACTGTTTGCAAATATACATTATATACGATGGAAAAGCTGCTGTACTTATATTGTAATTTATGCTACTGGCGTTGACTTCTTAGGCCCTAACTATTTGATCTGGTGGAGCACCGCACTAGAGTGAAGCCTAGGCTGCCCGGAACGTAGAACATACCATTACCTTCACACTGGTTGCAATTATTCCTGTTATACGATGGAAAAACTGTTGCACCTTTATTGTATTTTATGCTTCTGGCGTTGACTTCATAGGCCCTAACTATTCGATCTGGTGGAGCAACGACCTAGAGTGAAGACTAGGTTGCCTGGAACGTAGAAATGACCATAACTTTCACACTGGTTACCATTATTCGTTTTATACGATGGAAAAGCTGTTGTATTTATATCGTAATTTATGCTGCTGGCGTTGACTTCTTAGGCCCTAACTATTCCATCTGGTGGAGCATCGCCCTGGGATGAGGCCTAGGTTGCCCGGAACGTAGAAATGACCATTACCTTCACACTGGTTGCAATTATTCCTGTTATACGATGGAAAAACTGTTGCATCTTTATTGTATTTTAAGCTTCTGGCGTTGACTTCTTAGGACCTAACCATTCGATCTGGTGGAGCATGGCCCTAGAGTGAAGCCTAGGTTGCCCGGAACGTAGAAATGACCATAACTTTCTCACTGGTTACCATTATTCGTTTTATACGATGGAAAAGCTGTTGTATTTACATCGTATTTTATTCTTCTGTCGTTGACTTCTTAGGCCTTAACTGTTCCATCTGGTGAAACAACGCACTATGGTGAAGCCTAGGTTGCCCGGAACGTAGAAATGTCCATTACTTTCACTCTGGTAGCAATTATTCGTTTTATGCAATGGAAAAACTGTTCTATTTATTTTGCATTTTATGCTTCGGGCGTTGACTTCTAAGGCCCTAACTATTCGATCTGGTGGAGCAACGCCCTAGAGTGAAGCCTAGGTTGCCCGGAACGTAGAACATACGATTACCATCACACTGGTTGCAATTATTCCTGTTATACGATGGAAAAACTGTTGCACCGTTATTGTATTTTATGCTTCTGGCGTTGACTTCATAGGCCCTAACTATTTGATCTGGTGGAGCAACGCCCTAGAGTGAAACCTAGGTTACACGGAACGTAAAAATGACCAGTACCTTCACACTGGTTGCAGTTATTCGTTTTATACAATGGAAAAACTGTTCTATTTATTTTGCATTTTATGCTTCGGGCGTAGACTTCTAAGGCCCTAACTATTCGATCTGGTGGAGCAACGCCCTAGATTGAAGCCTAGGTTGCCGGAACGTAGAAATGATCATTACCTTCACGCTTGTTGCAATTATTCCTGTTATAAGATGAAAAAACTGTTGTATTTTTATTGCATTTTTTGCTTCAGGCGTTGACTTCTAAGATCGTAGCTATTCGATGTGGTGGAGCAACGCCCTAGAGTGACGCCTAGGTTGCCTGCAACGTAGAAATGACCAATACTTTCTCAATGTATGCAATTATTCATTTTATACGATGGAAAAACTGTTGTACTTATATTGCATTTTATTCTTCTGCCGTTGACTTCTAAGGCCCTAACTATTCGATCTGGTGGAGCAACGGCCTAGAGTGAAGCCTCGGTTGCCCGGAACGTAGAAATGACCATAACTTTCACACAGGTTGCAATTATTCGTTTTATACGATTGAAAGACTGTTGTATTTATTTTGTAGTTTATGCTTCTGGCGTTGAATTCCAAGGCCCTAACACTTCGACCTGGTGGAGCAATGCCTCAGAGTTAAGTCTGGGATGCCCGAAACGTCGAAATGATCGTTACTTTCACACTGGTTGCAATTATTCATGCTATACGATTGAAGAACTGTTGCATTTTTATTGTATTTTCTGCTTCTGTATTTGAATTCGAAGGTGCTAGCTATTCGATCTGGTGGGGCAACGTCCAAGAGTGAAGCCTAGGTTGCCCGGAACGTAGTTATGACCATATGTTTCACACTGGTTGCAATTATTCCTGTTATGCGATGGTACAACTGTTGTATTTTTATTGTATTTTCTGCTTCTGGCATTGAACTCTAAGGTCGTAGCTATTCAATCTGGTGGGGCACGGCCCTAGAGTGAAGCCTAGGTTGCCCGGGACGTAGAAATGACCATTACTTTCACACTGTTTGCAAATATACATTATACACGATGGAAAAGCTGTTGTATTTATATTGTATTTTATGCTTCTGGCGTTGACTTCTAAGGCCGTAGCTATTCGATGTGGTGGAGCAACGCCCTAGAGTGAAGCCCAGGTTGCCCGGAACGTAGAAATTAACATTACCTCCAAACTGTTTGCAATTATTCGTTTTATACGATGGAAATGCTGTTGTATTTATATTGTAT
This sequence comes from Calliopsis andreniformis, assembly GCF_051401765.1. Lineage (NCBI taxonomy): Eukaryota > Metazoa > Arthropoda > Insecta > Hymenoptera > Andrenidae > Calliopsis > Calliopsis andreniformis. The sequence goes on from NC_135072.1 coordinate 18,503,333, forward strand.
TTTCTGCTTCTGGCGTTGACTTCTAAGGCCTTAACTATTTGATCTGGTGGAGCAACGGTCTAGAGCGAAACCTAGGCTGCCCGGAACGTAGAAATGACCATTACTTTCACACTGGTTACAATTATTCGTTTTATACTATGGAAAAACTGTTGTATTTGTTTTCTATTTGGTGCTTCTGGCGTTGACTTCTAAGGCCCTAACTATTCGATCTGGTGGTACAACGCCCTAGAGTGAAGCCTAGGTTGCCCGGAACGTAGAAACGACCATTACTTTCACACTGGTTGCAATTATTCGTTTTATACGTTGGAAAAACTGTTGTATTTATATTGTATTTTATGCTTCTGGCGTTGACTTCTAAGGCCGCAGCTATACGATGTGATTGCGCAACGCCATACAGTGAAGCCTAGGATGCCCGGAACGTAGAAATGACCATTATCTTCACACTGGTTGCAATTATTCGTTTTATGCGATGGAAAAACTGTTGTATTTATTTTGTATTTGGTGCTTCTGGCGTTTACTGCTTAGGCCCTAACTATTGGATTTGTTGGACCAACACCCTAGAGTGAAGCCTAGGTTGCCCGGAACGTAGAAATGACCATCACCTTCAAACGGGCTGCAATTATTCCCGTTATGCGATGGAAAAACTGTTATATTTTGATTGTATTTTATGCTTCTGGCGTTGACTTCTGAGGCCCTAACTATTCGGTCTGGTGGAGCATCTCCCTAGAGTGAAGCCTAGGTTGCCCGGAACGTAGAAATGACCACTACCTTCACACTGGTTGCAATTATTCCTATTATGCGGTGGTAAAGCTGTTGTATTTATATTGTATTTTATGCTTCTCGCGTTGACTTCTAAGGCCCTAGCTATTCGATCTGGTGGAGCAACGCCCTAGAGTGAAGCCTGGGTTGCCCGGAACGTAGAGATGACCATTACTTTCACACTGTTTGAAATTATTCATTTTATACGATGGAAAAGCTGTTGTATTTATATTGTATATTATGCTTCTGGCGTTGACTTCTAAGGCCGCAGCTATACGATGTGGTTGCGCAACGCCATAGAGTGAAGCCTAGGATGCCCGGAACGTAGAAATGACCATTATCTTCACACTGGTTGCAATTATTCGTTTTATGCGATGGAAAAACTGTTGTATTTATTTTGTATTTGGTGCTTCTGGCGTTTACTTCTTAGGCCCTAACTATTGGATTTGTTGGACCAACACCCTAGAGTGAAGCCTAGGTTGCCCGGAACGTAGAAATGACCATCACCTTCAAACGGGCTGCAATTATTCCCGTTATGCGATGGAAAAACTGTTATATTTTTATTGTATTTTATGCTTCTGGCGTTGACTTCTGAGGCCCTAACTATTCGGTCTGGTGGAGCATCTCCCTAGAGTGAAGCCTAGGTTGCCCGGAACGTAGAAATGACCATTACCTTCACACTTGTTGCAATTATTCCTATTATACGATGGTAAAGCTGTTGTATTTATATTGTATTTTATGCTTCTGGCGTTGACTTCTAAGGCCCTAGCTATTCGATCTGGTGGAGCAACGCCCTAGAGTGAAGCCTGGGTTGCCCGGAACGTAGAGATGACCATTACTTTCACACTGTTTGAAATTATTCATTTTATACGATGGAAAAGCTGTTGTATTTATATTGTATATTATGCTTCTGGCGTTGACTTCTAAGTCCGTAGCTATTAGATGTGGCGTAGCAACGCCCTAGAGTGACGCCTAGGTTGCACGGAACGTAGAAAAGACCATCATCTTCACTCTGGTTGCAATTAGTCCTGTTATGCGATGGAAAAACTGCTGCATTTTTATTGCATTTTATGCTTCGGGCGTTGACTTCTAAGCCCGTAGCTATTCGATGTGGTGGAGCAACGCCCTATAGGGAAGCCTAGGTTGCCCGGAACGTAGAAATGACAATTACTTTCACACTGGTTACCATTATTCGTTTTATACGATGGCAAAGCTGTTGTATTTATATCGTATTTTATGCTTCTGGCGTTGACTTCATAGGCCCTAACTATTTGATCTGGTGGAGCAACGCCCTAGAGTGAAACCTAGGTTACACGGAACGTAAAAATGACCAGTACCTTCACACTGGTTGCAGTTATTCGTTTTATACAATGGAAAAACTGTTCTATTTATTTTGCATTTTATGCTTCGGGCGTTGACTTCTAAGGCCCTAACTATTCGATCTGGTGGAGCAACGCCCTAGATTGAAGCCTAGGTTGCCGGAACGTAGAAATGACCATAACTTTCACACTGGTTACCATTATTCGTTTTATACGATGGAAAAGCTGTTGAATTTATATCGTATTTTATGCTTCTGGCGTTGACTTCTAAGGCCCTAACTATTCCATCTGGTGGAACAACGCCCTAGGGTGAAGCCAAGGTTGCCCGGAACGTAGAAATGACCATAACTTTCACACTGGTAGCAATTATACGTTTTATACGATGGAAAGACTGTTGTATTTATTTTGTAGTTTATGCTTATGGCGTTGACTTCTAAGGCCCTAACTCTTCGATCCGGTGGAGCAACGTCTCAGAGTTAAGCCTAGGATGCCCGAAACATCGATATGATCATTACTTACGCACTGGTTGCAATTGGTCATGCTATACGATGGAAAAACTGTTGCATTTTTAGTGTATTTTATGCTTCTGGCGTTGACTTCTTATGCCCTGTCTGTTCGATCTGGTGGAACAGCGCCCTAGAATGAAGCCAAGGTTGCCCGGAACGTAGAAATGACCATTACTTTCACAATGTATGCAATTATTCATTTTATACGATGGAAAAACTGTTGTACTTATATTGCATTTTATTCTTCTGCCGTTGACTTCTAAGGCCCTAACTATTCGATCTGGTGGAGCAACACCCTATAGTGAAGCCTAGTTTGTCCGGAACGTAGATATGACCATAACCTTCACACAGGTTGCAATTATTCGTTTTATACGATTGAAAGACTGTTGTATTTATTTTGTAGTTTATGCTTCTGGCGTTGAATTCCAAGGACCTAACACTTCGACCTGGTGGAGCAATGCCTCAGGGTTAAGTCTAGGATGCCCGAAACGTCGAAATGATCGTAACTTTCACACTGGTTGCAATTATTCATGCTATACGATTGAAGAACTGTTGCATTTTTATTGTATTTTCTGCTTCTGTATTTGAATTCTAAGGTCCTAGCTATTCGATCTGGTGGGGCAACGTCCAAGAGTGAAGCCTAGGTTGCCCGGAACGTAGTTATGACCATTTGTTTCACACTGGTTGCAACTATTCCTGTTATGCGATGGAACAACAGTTGTATTTTTTTTGTATTTTCTGCTTCTGGCATTGAACTCTAAGGTCGTAGCTATTCAATCTGGTGGAGCAACGCCATACAGTGAAGCCTAGGATACCCGGAACGTAGAAATGACCATTATCTTCGCACTGGTTGCAATTATTCGTTTCATGCGACGGAAAAACTGTTGTATTTATTTTGTATTTGGTGCTTCTGGCGTTTACTTCTTAGGCCCTAACTATTGGACTTGTTGCTTGTTGGACCAACACCCTAGAGTGAAGCCTAGGTTGCCCGGAACGTAGAAATGACCATCACCTTCAAACGGGCTGCAATTATTCCCGTTATGCGATGGAAAAACTGTTATATTTTTATTGTATTTTATGCTTCTGGCGTTGACTTCTGAGGCCCTAACTATTCGGTCTTGTGGAGCATCTCCCTAGAGTGAAGCCTAGGTTGCCCGGAACGTAGAAATGACCATTACCTTCACACTGGTTGCAATTATTCCAATTATACGATGGTAAAGCTGTTGTATTTATATTGTATTTTATGCTTCTGGCGTTGACTTCTAAGGCCCTAGCTATTCGATCTGGTGGAGCAACGCCCTAGAGTGAAGCCTGGGTTGCTCGGAACGTAGAGATGACCATTACTTTCACACTGTTTGCAATTATTCGTTTTATACGATGGAAAAACTGTTGTATTTATTTTGTATTTGCTGCTTCTGGCGTTGACTTCTTAGGCCCTAGCTATTGGATCTGGCGGAAGAACGCCGTAGAGTGAAGCCTAGGTGGCCCGGAACGTAGACGTGACCATATCGTTCACACTGGTTGCAATTATTCCTGTTATATCATGGAAAAACTGTTGTATTTATATTGTATTTTCTGCTTCTGGCGTTGACTTCTAAGGCCTTAACTGTTTGATCTGGTGGAGCAACGGTCTAGAGCGAAACCTAGGCTGCCCGGAACGTAGAAATGACCATTACTTTCACACTGGTTACAATTATTCGTTTTATGCGATGGAAAAACTGTTGTATTTGTTTTCTATTTGGTGCTTCTGGCGTTGACTTGTTAGGCCCTAGCTATTGGATCTGGCGGACGAACGCCCTAGAGTGAAGCCTAGGTGGCCCGGAACGTAGAACTGACCATATCTTTCAGGCTTGTTGCAATTATTCCTGTTATATGATGGAAAAATTGTTGTATTTATATTGTATTTCTGCTTCCGGCGTTGACTTCTAAGGCCTTAACTATTTGATCTGGTGGAGCAACGCCCTACAGTGAAGCCTAGGTTGCCCGGAACGTAGAAATAACCATAACTTTCACACTGGTAGCAATTAGTCGTTTTATGCGAAGGAAAAGCTGTTGTATTTATATTGTATTTTATGCTTCGGGCATTGACTTCTATGGCCCTACCTATTCGATCTGGTGGACCACCGCCCGAGAGTGAAGCCTAGGTTGCCGGGAACGCACAAACGACCGTTACTTTCACAATGTTTGCAATTATTTATTTTATACGATCGAAAAACTGTTGTATTTATGTTGTATTCTATGCTTCTGACATTGCCTTCTTAGGCCCTAGCTATTGGATCTGGCGGACGAACGCCATAGAGTGAAGCCTAGGTTGCCCGGAACGTAGAAATGACCATAACATTCATACAGGGTGCAATTATTCGTTTTGTATGATGGAAGAACTGTTGTATTTATAATGTATTTTATGCTGCTGGCGTTCACTTCTTAGGCCCTAACTATTCGACCTGGTGGAACAACGCCCTGGGGTGAGGCCTAGGTTGCTCAGAATGTAGAAATGACCATAACATTCACACTGCTTGAAATTATTCGTTTTATACGATGGAAAAACTGTTATATTTATATTGAATTTTATGCTTCTGGCGTTGACTTCTAAGGCCCTAACTATTCGATCTGGTGGAGCAACGCCCTAGAGTGAAGCCTAGGTGACCGGGAACGTAGAAATGACCATAACATTCACACTGTTTGCAGTTACTCCTGTTATACGATGGCAAAACTGTTGCATCTTTATTGAATTTTATGCTTCTGGCGTTCACTTCTTAGGCCCTAACTATTCGACCTGGTGGAACTACGCCCTGGGGTGAGGCCTAGGTTGCTCGGAATGTAGAAATGACCATAACATTCACACTGCTTGAAATTATTCGTTTTATACGATGGAAAAACTGTTATATTTATATTGAATTTTATGCTTCTGGCGTTGACTTCTAAGGCCCTAACTATTCGATCTGGTGGAGCAACGCCCTAGAGTGAAGCCTAGGTTGCTCGGAATGTAGAAATGACCATAACATTCACACTGGTTGAAATTATTCGTTTAATACGGTGGAAAAGCTGTTGCATCTTTATTGTATTGTATGCGTCAGGCGTTGACTTCTGAGGCCGTAGCTATTCGATGTGGTGGAAGAACGACATAGAGTGAAGCCTGGGTTGCCCGGAACGTAGAAATGACCATAACTTTCATACTGGTTGCAATTATTCGTTTTATATGATGGAAGAACTGTTGTATTTATATTGTATTTTATGCTGCTGGCGTTCACTTCTTAGGCCCTAACTATTCGATCTGGTGGAACAACGCCCTAGAGTGAAGACTAGGTTGCCTGGAACGTACAAATGACCATCACTATCACAAGGGTTGCATTTATTCCTGTTATAGGATGGAAAGACTGTTGTATTTCTATTGTATTTTATGCTTCAGGCGTTGACTTCTGAGGCCGCCGCTATTCGATGTGGTGGAAGAACGCCATAGAGTGAAGCCTAGGTTGCCCGGAACGTAGAAATGACCATAACTTTCATATTGGTTGCAATTATTCGTTTTATATGATGGAAGAACTATTGTATTTATATTGTATTTTATGCTGCTGGCGTACACTTCTTAGGCCCTAACTATTCGATCTTGTGGAAAAACGCCCTGGGGTGAAGCCTAGGTTGCCGAAACGTAGAAATGACCATAACTTTCACACTGGTTGCTATTATTCGTTCTATACGATGGAAAAACTGTTATATTTATATTGTATCTTATGCTTCTGGCGTTGACTTGTTAGGCCCTAACAATTCGATCTGGTGGAACAACTTCCTAGAGTGAGGCCTAGGTAGCCCGGAACGTCGAAATGACCATCACTTCCATACTGGTAGCAATTATTCGTTTTATACGATGGAAAAACTGTTTTATTTATATTGTATTTTATGCTTCTGGCGTTGACTTCTAAGGCTCTAACTATTCGATCTGGTGGAACAACGTCATAGAGTGAGGCCTAGGTTGCCCGGAACGTAGAAATGACCATCACTTTCAAACTGGTTGCAATTAATCCTGTTATAGGATGGAAAGACTGTTGTATTTTTATTGTATTTTATGCTTCAGGCGTTGACTTCTGAGGCCGTAGCTATTCGATGTTGTGGAAGAACGACGTAGAGTGAAGCCTGGGTTGCCCGGAACGTAGAAATGACCATCACTTTCAAACTGGTGCAATTAATCCTTTTATACGATGGAAAAACTGATGCATTTTTATTGCATTTTATGCTTCGGGCGTTGACTTCTAAGGCCCTAACTATTCAATCTGTTGGAGCAACGCCCTAGGGTGAAGCCTAGGTTGCCCGGAACTTAGAAATGACCATAACTTTCACACTGATTGCTATTATTCGTTTTATACGATGGAAAAATTGTTATATTTATATTGTATTTTATGCTTCTGGCGTTTACTTCTTAGGCCCTAACTATTCGATCTGGTGGAACAACGCCCTAGAGTGAAGCCTAGGTTACCCGGAACGTAGAAATGACCAGTACTTTCACACTGATTGCAGTTATTCCTGCTATACGATGCAAAAACTGTTGCATCTTTATTGAATTTTATTCTTCTGGCGCTGACTTCTAAGGCCCTAACTATTCTATCTGGTGGATCAACGCCCTAGAGTGAAGCCTAGGTTGCTCGGAATGTAGAAATGATCATAACATTCACACTGGTTGAAATTATTCGTTTTATACGCTGGAAAAACTGTTATATTTATATTGAATTTTATGCTTCTGGCGTTGATTTCTTAGGCCCTGACTGTTCGATCTGGTGGAACAACGCCCTAGAGTGAAGCCTAGGTTACCCGGAACGTAGAAATGACCAGTACTTTCACACTGTTTGCAGTTATTCCTGCTATACGATGGAAAAACTGTTGCATCTTTATTGAATTTTATGCTTCTGGCGCTGACTTCTAATTCCCTAACTATTCTATCTGGTGTATCAACGCCCTAGAGTGAAGCCTAGGTTGCTCGGAATGTAGAAATGACCATAAAATTCACACTGGTTGAAATTATTCGTTTTATACGATGGAAAAACTGTTATATTTATATTTATTTTTATGCTTCTGGCGCTGATTTCTTAGGCCCTAACTATTCAATCTGGTGCAACAACGCCCTAGAGTGAGGCCTAGGTTGCCAGGAACGTAGAAATGACCATCACTTCCATACTGGTAGCAATTATTCGTTTTATGCGATGGAAAAACTGTTGTGTCTATATTGTATTTTATGCATCTGGCGTTGACTTCTTAGGCCCTAACTACTCGATCTGGTGGAACAACGCCCTGTGGTGAAGTCTAGGTTGCCCGGAACGTAGAAATGACCATAACTTTCACACTGGTTGCTATCATTCGCTTTATACGATTGAAGAACTGTTATATTTATATTGTATTTTATGCTTCTGGCGTTGCCTTCTTAGACCCTAACTGTTCGATCTGGTGGATCAACGCCCTAGAGTGAAGCCTAGGTGACCCGGAACGTAGAAATGACCAGTACTTTCACACTGTTTGCAGTTACTCCTGTTATACGATGGCAAAACTGTTGCATCTTTATTGAATTTTATGCTTCTGGCGTTCACTTCTTAGGCCCTAACTATTCGACCTGGTGGAACTACGCCCTGGGGTGAGGCCTAGGTTGCTCGGAATGTAGAAATGACCATAACATTCACACTGCTTGAAATTATTCGTTTTATACGATGGAAAAACTGTTATATTTATATTGAATTTTATGCTTCTGGCGTTGACTTCTAAGGCCCTAACTATTTGATCTGGTGGAGCACCGCCCTCGAGTGAAGCCTAGGTTGCCCGGGAAGTAGAAATGACCATAACTTTCACACTGTTTGCAAATATACATTATATACGATGGAAAAGCTGCTGTACTTATATTGTAATTTATGCTACTGGCGTTGACTTCTTAGGCCCTAACTATTTGATCTGGTGGAGCACCGCACTAGAGTGAAGCCTAGGTTGCCCGGAACGTAGAAGTGACCATTACTTCCACACTGTTTGCAAATATACATTATATACGATGGAAAAGCTGCTGTACTTATATTGTAATTTATGCTACTGGCGTTGACTTCTTAGGCCCTAACTATTTGATCTGGTGGAGCACCGCACTAGAGTGAAGCCTAGGCTGCCCGGAACGTAGAACATACCATTACCTTCACACTGGTTGCAATTATTCCTGTTATACGATGGAAAAACTGTTGCACCTTTATTGTATTTTATGCTTCTGGCGTTGACTTCATAGGCCCTAACTATTCGATCTGGTGGAGCAACGACCTAGAGTGAAGACTAGGTTGCCTGGAACGTAGAAATGACCATAACTTTCACACTGGTTACCATTATTCGTTTTATACGATGGAAAAGCTGTTGTATTTATATCGTAATTTATGCTGCTGGCGTTGACTTCTTAGGCCCTAACTATTCCATCTGGTGGAGCATCGCCCTGGGATGAGGCCTAGGTTGCCCGGAACGTAGAAACGACCATTACCTTCACACTGGTTGCAATTATTCCTGTTATACGATGGAAAAACTGTTGCATCTTTATTGTATTTTAAGCTTCTGGCGTTGACTTCTTAGGACCTAACCATTCGATCTGGTGGAGCATGGCCCTAGAGTGAAGCCTAGGTTGCCCGGAACGTAGAAATGACCATAACTTTCTCACTGGTTACCATTATTCGTTTTATACGATGGAAAAGCTGTTGTATTTACATCGTATTTTATTCTTCTGTCGTTGACTTCTTAGGCCTTAACTGTTCCATCTGGTGAAACAACGCACTATGGTGAAGCCTAGGTTGCCCGGAACGTAGAAATGTCCATTACTTTCACTCTGGTAGCAATTATTCGTTTTATGCAATGGAAAAACTGTTCTATTTATTTTGCATTTTATGCTTCGGGCGTTGACTTCTAAGGCCCTAACTATTCGATCTGGTGGAGGAACGCCCTAGAGTGAAGCATAGGTTGCCCGGAACGTAGAACATACGATTACCATCACACTGGTTGCAATTATTCCTGTTATACGATGGAAAAACTGTTGCACCGTTATTGTATTTTATGCTTCTGGCGTTGACTTCATAGGCCCTAACTATTTGATCTGGTGGAGCAACGCCCTAGAGTGAAACCTAGGTTACACGGAACGTAAAAATGACCAGTACCTTCACACTGGTTGCAGTTATTCGTTTTATACAATGGAAAAACTGTTCTATTTATTTTGCATTTTATGCTTCGGGCGTAGACTTCTAAGGCCCTAACTATTCGATCTGGTGGAGCAACGCCCTAGATTGAAGCCTAGGTTGCCGGAACGTAGAAATGATCATTACCTTCACGCTTGTTGCAATTATTCCTGTTATAAGTTGAAAAAACTGTTGTATTTTTATTGCATTTTTTGCTTCAGGCGTTGACTTCTAAGATCGTAGCTATTCGATGTGGTAGAGCAACGCCCTAGAGTGACGCCTAGGTTGCCTGGAACGTAGAAATGACCAATACTTTCTCAATGTATGCAATTATTCATTTTATACGATGGAAAAACTGTTGTACTTATATTGCATTTTATTCTTCTGCCGTTGACTTCTAAGGCCCTAACTATTCGATCTGGTGGAGCAACGGCCTAGAGTGAAGCCTCGGTTGCCCGGAACGTAGAAATGACCATAACTTTCACACAGGTTGCAATTATTCGTTTTATACGATTGAAAGACTGTTGTATTTATTTTGTAGTTTATGCTTCTGGCGTTGAATTCCAAGGCCCTAACACTTCGACCTGGTGGAGCAATGCCTCAGAGTTAAGTCTGGGATGCCCGAAACGTCGAAATGATCGTTACTTTCACACTGGTTGCAATTATTCATGCTATACGATTGAAGAACTGTTGCATTTTTATTGTATTTTCTGCTTCTGTATTTGAATTCGAAGGTGCTAGCTATTCGATCTGGTGGGGCAACGTCCAAGAGTGAAGCCTAGGTTGCCCGGAACGTAGTTATGACCATATGTTTCACACTGGTTGCAATTATTCCTGTTATGCGATGGTACAACTGTTGTATTTTTATTGTATTTTCTGCTTCTGGCATTGAACTCTAAGGTCGTAGCTATTCAATCTGGTGGGGCACGGCCCTAGAGTGAAGCCTAGGTTGCCCGGGACGTAGAAATGACCATTACTTTCACACTGTTTGCAAATATACATTATACACGATGGAAAAGCTGTTGTATTTATATTGTATTTTATGCTTCTGGCGTTGACTTCTAAGGCCGTAGCTATTCGATGTGGTGGAGCAACGCCCTAGAGTGAAGCCCAGGTTGCCCGGAACGTAGAAATTAACATTACCTCCAAACTGTTTGCAATTATTCGTTTTATACGATGGAAATGCTGTTGTATTTATATTGTATTTTCTGCTTCTGGCGTTGACTTCTAAGGCCTTAACTATTTGATCTGGTGGAGCAACGGTCTAGAGCGAAACCTAGGCTGCCCGGAACGTAGAAATGACCATTACTTTCACACTGGTTACAATTATTCGTTTTATACTATGGAAAAACTGTTGTATTTGTTTTCTATTTGGTGCTTCTGGCGTTGACTTCTAAGGCCCTAACTATTCGATCTGGTGGTACAACGCCCTAGAGTGAAGCCTAGGTTGCCCGGAACGTAGAAACGACCATTACTTTCACACTGGTTGCAATTATTCGTTTTATACGTTGGAAAAACTGTTGTATTTATATTGTATTTTATGCTTCTGGCGTTGACTTCTAAGGCCGCAGCTATACGATGTGATTGCGCAACGCCATACAGTGAAGCCTAGGATGCCCGGAACGTAGAAATGACCATTATCTTCACACTGGTTGCAATTATTCGTTTTATGCGATGGAAAAACTGTTGTATTTATTTTGTATTTGGTGCTTCTGGCGTTTACTGCTTAGGCCCTAACTATTGGATTTGTTGGACCAACACCCTAGAGTGAAGCCTAGGTTGCCCGGAACGTAGAAATGACCATCACCTTCAAACGGGCTGCAATTATTCCCGTTATGCGATGGAAAAACTGTTATATTTTTATTGTATTTTATGCTTCTGGCGTTGACTTCTGAGGCCCTAACTATTCGGTCTGGTGGAGCATCTCCCTAGAGTGAAGCCTAGGTTGCCCGGAACGTAGAAATGACCACTACCTTCACACTGGTTGCAATTATTCCTATTATGCGGTGGTAAAGCTGTTGTATTTATATTGTATTTTATGCTTCTCGCGTTGACTTCTAAGGCCCTAGCTATTCGATCTGGTGGAGCAACGCCATAGAGTGAAGCCTGGGTTGCCCGGAACGTAGAGATGACCATTACTTTCACACTGTTTGAAATTATTCATTTTATACGATGGAAAAGCTGTTGTATTTATATTGTATATTATGCTTCTGGCGTTGACTTCTAAGTCCGTAGCTATTAGATTTGGTGTAGCAACGCCCTAGAGTGACGCCTAGGTTGCACGGAACGTAGAAAAGACCATCATCTTCACTCTGGTTGCAATCAGTCCTGTTATGCGATGGAAAAACTGCTGCATTTTTATTGCATTTTATGCTTCGGGCGTTGACTTCTAAGCCCGTAGCTATTCGATGTGGTGGAGCAACGCCCTATAGGGAAGCCTAGGTTGCCCGGAACGTAGAAATGGCAATTACTTTCACACTGGTTACCATTATTCGTTTTATACGATGGCAAAGCTGTTGTATTTATATCGTATTTTATGCTTCTGGCGTTGACTTCATAGGCCCTAACTATTTGATCTGGTGGAGCAACGCCCTAGAGTGAAACCTAGGTTACACGGAACGTAAAAATGACCAGTACCTTCACACTGGTTGCAGTTATTCGTTTTATACAATGGAAAAACTGTTCTATTTATTTTGCATTTTATGCTTCGGGCGTTGACTTCTAAGGCCCTAACTATTCGATCTGGTGGAGCAACGCCCTAGATTGAAGCCTAGGTTGCCGGAACGTAGAAATGACCATAACTTTCACACTGGTTACCATTATTCGTTTTATACGATGGAAAAGCTGTTGAATTTATATCGTATTTTATGCTTCTGGCGTTGACTTCTAAGGCCCTAACTATTCCATCTGGTGGAACAACGCCCTAGGGTGAAGCCAAGGTTGCCCGGAACGTAGAAATGACCATAACTTTCACACTGGTTGCTATTATTCGTTTTATACGATGGAAAAGCTGTTGTATTTATATCGTATTTTATGCTGCGGGCGTTGACTTCTTAGGCCCTAACACTTCGATCTGGTGGAGCAACGCCCTACAGTGAAGCCTAGGTTGCCCGGAACGTAGATATGACCATAGCCTTCACACAGGTTGCAATTATTCGTTTTATACGGTGTAAAGGCTGTTGCATTTATTTTGTATTTTATAATTCTGGTGTTGACTTCTTAGGCCCTAACTATTCGATCTGGTGGAACAACGCCGTAGAGTGAAGCCCAGGTTGCCCGGAGCGTAGGAATGACCATTACTTTCACACTGTTTGCAATTATTCCTTTTATACCATGGAAAAGCTGTTGTATTTATATCGTATTTTATGCTTCTGGCGTTGACTTCTAAGTACCTATCTATTCGATCTGGTGGAGCAACGCCCTAGAGTGAAGCCTAGGTTGCCCGGAACGTAGCAATGACATTCACTTTCAAACTGGTTGCAATTAATCCTGCTATACGATGGAAAAACTGTTGTACTTTTATTGCATTTTATGCTTCGGGCGTTGACTTCTAAGGCCCTGACTATTCAATCTGTTGGAGCAACGCCCTAGAGTGAAGCCTAGGTTGCTCGGAATGTAGAAATGACCATAACATTCACACTGCTTGAAATTATTCGTTTTATACGATGGAAAAACTGTTATATTTATATTGTATTTTATGATTCTGGCGTTGATTTCTTAGGGCCTAACTATTCAATCTGGTGGAACAACGTCATAGAGTGAGGCCTAGTTTGCCCGGAACGTAGAAATGACCATCACTTCCATACTGGTAGCAATTATTCGTTTTATACGATGGAAAAACTGTTGTATTTATATTGTATTTTATACTTCGGGCGTTGACTTCTACGGCCCTAACTATTCAACCTGTTGGAGCAACGCCCTCGGGTGAAGCCTAGGTTGCTCGGAAAGTAGAAATGACCATAACTTTCATACTGGTTGCAATTATTCGTTTTATATCATGGAAAAACTGTTGTATTCATATTGTATTTTATGCTGCTGGCGTTCACTTCTTAGGCCCTAACTATTCGATCTGGTGGAACAACGCCCTGTGGTGAAGTCTAGGTTGCCCGGAACGTAGAAATGACCATAACTTTCATACTGGTTGCTATTATTCGCTTTATACGATTGAAAAACTGTTATATTTATATTGTATTTTATGCTTCTGGCGTTGCCTTCTTAGGCCCTAACTGTTCGATCTGGTGGATCAACGCCCTAGGGTGTAGCCTAGGTTGACCGGAAAGTAGAAATGACCACAACTTTCATACTGGTTGCAATTATTCGTTTTATATCATGGAAAAACTGTTGTATTCATATTGTATATTATGCTGCTGGCGTTCACTTCTTAGGCCCTAACTACTCGATCTGGTGGAACAACGCCCTGTGGTGAAGTCTAGGTTGCCCGGAACGTAGAAATGACCATAACTTTCACACTGGTTGCTATCATTCGCTTTATACGATTGAAGAACTGTTATATTTATATTGTATTTTATGCTTCTGGCGTTGCCTTCTTAGACCCTAACTGTTCGATCTGGTGGATCAACGCCCTAGAGTGAAGCCTAGGTGACCCGGAACGTAGAAATGACCAGTACTTTCACACTGTTTGCAGTTACTCCTGTTATACGATGGCAAAACTGTTGCATCTTTATTGAATTTTATGCTTCTGGCGTTCACTTCTTAGGCCCTAACTATTCGACCTGGTGGAACTACGCCCTGGGGTGAGGCCTAGGTTGCTCGGAATGTAGAAATGACCATAACATTCACACTGCTTGAAATTATTCGTTTTATACGATGGAAAAACTGTTATATTTATATTGAATTTTATGCTTCTGGCGTTGACTTCTAAGGCCCTAACTATTCGATCTGGTGGAGCAACGCCCTAGAGTGAAGCCTAGGTTGCTCGGAATGTAGAAATGACCATAACATTCACACTGGTTGAAATTATTCGTTTAATACGGTGGAAAAGCTGTTGCATCTTTATTGTATTGTATGCGTCAGGCGTTGACTTCTGAGGCCGTAGCTATTCGATGTGGTGGAAGAACGACATAGAGTGAAGCCTGGGTTGCCCGGAACGTAGAAATGACCATAACTTTCATACTGGTTGCAATTATTCGTTTTATATGATGGAAGAACTGTTGTATTTATATTGTATTTTATGCTGCTGGCGTTCACTTCTTAGGCCCTAACTATTCGATCTGGTGGAACAACGCCCTAGAGTGAAGACTAGGTTGCCTGGAACGTACAAATGACCATCACTATCACAAGGGTTGCATTTATTCCTGTTATAGGATGGAAAGACTGTTGTATTTCTATTGTATTTTATGCTTCAGGCGTTGACTTCTGAGGCCGCCGCTATTCGATGTGGTGGAAGAACGCCATAGAGTGAAGCCTAGGTTGCCCGGAACGTAGAAATGACCATAACTTTCATACTGGTTGCAATTATTCGTTTTATATGATGGAAGAACTATTGTATTTATATTGTATTTTATGCTGCTGGCGTACACTTCTTAGGCCCTAACTATTCGATCTTGTGGAAAAACGCCCTGGGGTGAAGCCTAGGTTGCCGAAACGTAGAAATGACCATAACTTTCACACTGGTTGCTATTATTCGTTCTATACGATGGAAAAACTGTTATATTTATATTGTATCTTATGCTTCTGGCGTTGACTTGTTAGGCCCTAACAATTCGATCTGGTGGAACAACTTCCTAGAGTGAGGCCTAGGTAGCCCGGAACGTCGAAATAACCATCACTTCCATACTGGTAGCAATTATTCGTTTAATACGATGGAAAAACTGTTTTATTTATATTGTATTTTATGCTTCTGGCGTTGACTTCTAAGGCTCTAACTATTCGATCTGGTGGAACAACGTCATAGAGTGAGGCCTAGGTTGCCCGGAACGTAGAAATGACCATCACTTTCAAACTGGTTGCAATTATTCCTGTTATAGGATGGAAAGACTGTTGTATTTTTATTGTATTTTATGCTTCAGGCGTTGACTTCTGAGGCCGTAGCTATTCGATGTCGTGGAAGAACGACATAGAGTGAAGCCTGGGTTGCCCGGAACGTAGAAATGACCATCACTTTCAAACTGGTTGCAATTAATCCTTTTATACGATGGAAAAACTGATGCATTTTTATTGCATTTTATGCTTCGGGCGTTGACTTCTAAGGCCCTAACTATTCAATCTGTTGGAGCAACGCCCTAGGGTGAAGCCTAGGTTGCCCGGAACTTAGAAATGACCATAACTTTCACACTGATTGCTATTATTCGTTTTATACGATGGAAAAATTGTTATATTTATATTGTATTTTATGCTTCTGGCGTTTACTTCTTAGGCCCTAACTATTCGATCTGGTGGAACAACGCCCTAGAGTGAAGCCTAGGTTACCCGGAACGTAGAAATGACCAGTACTTTCACACTGATTGCAGTTATTCCTGCTATACGATGGAAAAACTGTTGCATCTTTATTGAATTTTATTCTTCTGGCGCTGACTTCTAAGGCCCTAACTATTCTATCTGGTGGATCAACGCCCTAGAGTGAAGCCTAGGTTGCTCGGAATGTAGAAATGATCATAACATTCACACTGGTTGAAATTATTCGTTTTATACGCTGGAAAAACTGTTATATTTATATTTATTTTTATGCTTCTGGCGCTGATTTCTTAGGCCCTAACTATTCAATCTGGTGCAACAACGCCCTAGAGTGAGGCCTAGGTTGCCAGGAACGTAGAAATGACCATCACTTCCATACTGGTAGCAATTATTCGTTTTATGCGATGGAAAAGCTGTTGTGTTTATATTGTATTTTATGCATCTGGCGTTGACTTCTAAGGCACTCACTATTCGATCTGGTGGAGCAACGCCCTAGAGTGAAGCCTAGGTTGCCCGGAACGTAGAAATGACCATCACTTTCAAACTGGTTGCAATTATTCCTGTTATAGGATGGAAAGACTGTTGTATTTTTATTGTATTTTATGCTTCAGGCGTTGACTTCTGAGGCCGTAGCTATTCGATGTGGTGGAAGAACGACATAGAGTGAAGCCTGGGTTGCCCGGAACGTAGAAATGACCATAACTTTCATACTGGTTGCAATTATTCGTTTTATATGATGGAAGAACTGTTGCATTTATATTGTATTTAGTGCTTCTGGCGTTCACTTCTTAGGCCCTAACTATTCGATCTGGTGGAACAACGGCCTAAGGTGAAGCCTAGGTTGCCCGGAACGTAGAAATGACCATAACTTTCACACTGGTTGCTATTATTCGTTTTATACGATGGAAAAGCTGTTGTATTTATATCGTATTTTATGCTGCGGGCGTTGACTTCTTAGGCCCTAACACTTCGATCTGGTGGAGCAACGCCCTACATTGAAGCCTAGGTTGCCCGGAACGTAGATATGACCATAACCTTCACACAGGCTGCAATTATTCGTTTTATATGATGGAAAATCTGTTGTATTTATATTGTATTTTATGCTTCTGGCGTTCACGTCTTAGGCCCTAACTATTCGATCTGGTGGAACAACGGCCTAAGGTGAAGCCTAGGTTGCCCGCAACGTAGAATTGCCCATAACTTTTACACTGGTAGCAATTATTCGTTTTATACAATGGAAAAACAGTTCTATTTATTTTGTATTTAATGCTTCGGGCGTTGGCTTCTAAGGCCCTAACACTTCGATCTGGTGGAGCAACGCCCTACTGTGAAGCCTAGGTTGCCCGGAACGTAGATATGACCATAACCTTCACACAGGTTGCAATTATTCGTTTTATACAATGGAAAAACTGTTCTATTTATTTTGTATTTTATGCTTCTGGCGTTCACTTCTTAGGCCCTAACTATTCGATCTGGTGGAACAACGCTCTAGGGTGAAGCCTAGGTTGCCCGGAACGTAGAAATGACCATAACTTTTACACTGGTAGCAATTATTCGTTTTATACAATGGAAAAACTGTTCTATTTATTTTGTATTTTATGCTTCGGGCGTTGACTTCTAAGGCCCTAACTGTTTGATCTGGTGGAGCAACGCCCTAGAGTGAAGCCTAGGTTGCCCGGAACGTAGAAATGACAATTACTTTCACACTGTTTGCAATTATTCCTTTTATACGATGCAAAAGCTGTTGTATTTATATCGTATTTTATGCTTCTGGCGTTGACTTCTAAGGACCTAACTATTCGATCTGGTGGAGCAACGCCCTAGAGTGAAGCCTAGGTTTCTCGGAATGTAGAAATAACCATAACTTTCACACCGGTTGCAATTATTCGTTCTTCATGATAGAAAAACTGTTCTATTTATTTTGCATTTTATGCTTCGGGCGTTGACTTCTAAGGCGCTAACTATTCAATCTGATGGAGCAACGCCCTAGGGTGTATCCTAGGTTGCCCGGAAAGTAGGAATGACCATAACTTTCATACTGGTTGCAATTATTCGTTTTATATGATGGAAAAACTGTTGTATTTATATTGTATTTTATGCTTCTGGCGTTCACTTCTTAGGCCCTAACTATTCGATCTGGTGGAACAACGGCCTAAGGTGAAGCCTAGGTTTCTCGGAACGTAGAAATGACCATAACTTTCACACTGGTTGCTATTATTCGTTTTATACGATGGAAAAGCTGTTGTATTTATATCGTATTTTATGCTGCGGGCGTTGACTTCTAAGGCCCTAACTATTCGATCTGGTGGAACAACGCCCTAGGGTGAAGCGTAGGTTGCCCGGAACGTAGAAATGACCATAACTTTTACACTGGTAGCAATTATTCGTTTTATAAAATAGAAAAACTGTTCTATTTATTATGTATTTTATGATTCGGGCGTTGACTTCTAAGGCCCTAACTGTTTCATCTGGTGGAGCATCGCCCGAGGGTGAAGCCTAGTTTGCCCGGAACGTAGAAATGACCATTACTTTCACACTGTTTGCAATTATTCCTTTTATACGATGGAAAAGCTGTTGTATTTATATCGTATTTTATGCTTCTGGCGTTGACTTCTAAGGACCTAACTATTCGATCTGGTGGAGCAACGCTCTAGAGTGAAGCCTAGGTTGCCCGGAACGTAGAAATGACCATAACTTTTACACTGGCAGCAATTGTTCGTTTTATACAATGGAAAAACTGTTCTATTTATTTTGTATTTTATGCTTCGGGCGTTGACTTCTTTGGCCCTAACAATTCGATCTGGTGGAGCTACGCCCTAGAGTGAAGCCTAGGTTCCCTGGAACGTACAAATGACCATCACTTTCACACGGGTTGCAATTATTCCTGTTATAGGATGGAAAGACTGTTGTATTTTTATTGCATTTTATGCTTCTGGCGTTGACTTCTAAGGCCCTAACTATTCGATCTGGTGGAGCAACGCCCTAGAGTGAAGCCTAGGTTGCCCGGAACGTAGAAATGACCATCACTTTCAAACTGGTTGCAATTATTCGTTTTATATGATGGAAGAACTGTTGTATTTATATTGTATTTTATGCTGCTGGCGTTCACTTCTTAGGCCCTAACTATTCGATCTGGTGGAACAACGCCCTAGAGTGAAGCCTAGGTTGCCTGGAACGTACAAATGACCATCACTATCACAAGGGTTGCATTTATTCCTGTTATAGGATGGAAAGACTGTTGTATTTCTATTGTATTTTATGCTTCAGGCGTTGACTTCTGAGGCCGCCGCTATTCGATGTGGTGGAAGAACGCCATAGAGTGAAGCCTAGGTTGCCCGGAACGTAGAAATGACCATAACTTTCATACTGGTTGCAATTATTCGTTTTATATGATGGAAGAACTATTGTATTTATATTGTATTTTATGCTGCTGGCGTACACTTCTTAGGCCCTAACTATTCGATCTTGTGGAAAAACGCCCTGGGGTGAAGCCTAGGTTGCCGAAACGTAGAAATGACCATAACTTTCACACTGGTTGCTATTATTCGTTCTATACGATGGAAAAACTGTTATATTTATATTGTATCTTATGCTTCTGGCGTTGACTTGTTAGGCCCTAACAATTCGATCTGGTGGAACAACTTCCTAGAGTGAGGTCTAGGTAGCCCGGAACGTCGAAATGACCATCACTTCCATACTGGTAGCAATTATTCGTTTTATACGATGGAAAAACTGTTTTATTTATATTGTATTTTATGCTTCTGGCGTTGACTTCTAAGGCTCTAACTATTCGATCTGGTGGAACAACGTCACAGAGTGAGGCCTAGGTTGCCCGGAACGTAGAAATGACCATCACTTTCAAACTGGTTGCAATTATTCCTGTTATAGGATGGAAAGACTGTTGTATTTTTATTGTATTTTATGCTTCAGGCGTTGACTTCTGAGGCCGTAGCTATTCGATGTCGTGGAAGAACGACATAGAGTGAAGCCTGGGTTGCCCGGAACGTAGAAATGACCATCACTTTCAAACTGGTTGCAATTAATCCTTTTATACGATGGAAAAACTGATGCATTTTTATTGCATTTTATGCTTCGGGCGTTGACTTCTAAGGCCCTAACTATTCAATCTGTTGGAGCAACGCCCTAGGGTGAAGCCTAGGTTGCCCGGAACTTAGAAATGACCATAACTTTCACACTGATTGCTATTATTCGTTTTATACGATGGAAAAATTGTTATATTTATATTGTATTTTATGCTTCTGGCGTTTACTTCTTAGGCCCTAACTATTCGATCTGGTGGAACAACGCCCTAGAGTGAAGCCTAGGTTACCCGGAACGTAGAAATGACCAGTACTTTCACACTGATTGCAGTTATTCCTGCTATACGATGGAAAAACTGTTGCATCTTTATTGAATTTTATTCTTCTGGCGCTGACTTCTAAGGCCCTAACTATTCTATCTGGTGGATCAACGGCCTAGAGTGAAGCCTAGGTTGCTCGGAATGTAGAAATGATCATAACATTCACACTGGTTGAAATTATTCGTTTTATACGCTGGAAAAACTGTTATATTTATATTTATTTTTATGCTTCTGGCGCTGATTTCTTAGGCCCTAACTATTCAATCTGGTGCAACAACGCCCTAGAGTGAGGCCTAGGTTGTCAGGAACGTAGAAATGACCATCACTTCCATACTGGTAGCAATTATTCGTTTTATGCGATGGAAAAACTGTTGTGTTTATATTGTATTTTATGCATCTGGCGTTGACTTCTAAGGCACTAACTATTCGATCTGGTGGAGCAACGGCCTAAGGTGAAGCCTAGGTTGCCCGGAACGTAGAAATGACCATAACTTTCACACTGGTTGCAATTATTCGTTTTATATGATGGAAGAACTGTTGTATTTATATTGTATTTAATGCTTCTGGCGTTCACTTCTTAGGCCCTAACTATTCGATCTGGTGGAACAACGGCCTAAGGTGAAGCCTAGGTTGCCCGGAACGTAGAAATGACCATAACTTTCACACTGGTTGCTATTATTCGTTTTATACGATGGAAAAGCTGTTGTATTTATATCGTATTTTATGCTGCGGGCGTTGACTTCTTAGGCCCTAACACTTCGATCTCGTGGAGCAACGCCCTACATTGAAGCCTAGGTTGCCCGGAACGTAGATATGACCATAACCTTCACACAGGCTGCAATTATTCGTTTTATATGATGGAAAATCTGTTGTATTTATATTGTATTTTATGCTTCTGGCGTTCACGTCTTAGGCCCTAACTATTCGATCTGGTGGAACAACGGCCTAAGGTGAAGCCTAGGTTGCCCGCAACGTAGAATTGGCCATAACTTTTACACTGGTAGCAATTATTCGTTTTATACAATGGAAAAACAGTTCTATTTATTTTGTATTTAATGCTTCGGGCGTTGGCTTCTAAGGCCCTAACACTTCGATCTGGTGGAGCAACGCCCTGCAGTGAAGCCTAGGTTGCCCGGAACGTAGATATGACCATAACCTTCACACAGGTTGCAATTATTCGTTTTATACGGTGTAAAGGCTGTTGTATTTATTTTGTATTTTATAATTCTGGTGTTGACTTCTTAGGCCCTAACTATTCGATCTGGTGGAACAACGCCGTAGAGTGAAGCCCAGGTTGCCCGGAGCGTAGGAATGACCATTACTTTCACACTGTTTGCAATTATTCCTTTTATACCATGGAAAAGCTGTTGTATTTATATCGTATTTTATGCTTCTGGCGTTGACTTCTAAGGACCTATCTATTCGATCTGGTGGAGCAACGCCCTAGAGTGAAGCCTAGGTTGCCCGGAACGTAGAAATGACCATCACTTTCAAACTGGTTGCAATTATTCGTTTTATATGATGGAAGAACTGTTGTATTTATATTGTATTTTATGCTGCTGGCGTTCACTTCTTAGGCCCTAACTATTCGATCTGGTGGAACAACGCCCTAGAGTGAAGCCTAGGTTGCCTGGAACGTACAAATGACCATCACTATCACAAGGGTTGCATTTATTCCTGTTATAGGATGGAAAGACTGTTGTATTTCTATTGTATTTTATGCTTCAGGCGTTGACTTCTGAGGCCGCCGCTATTCGATGTGGTGGAAGAACGCCATAGAGTGAAGCCTAGGTTTCCCGGAACGTAGAAATGACCATAACTTTCATACTGGTTGCAATTATTCGTTTTATATGATGGAAGAACTATTGTATTTATATTGTATTTTATGCTGCTGGCGTACACTTCTTAGGCCCTAACTATTCGATCTTGTGGAAAAACGCCCTGGGGTGAAGCCTAGCTTGCCGAAACGTAGAAATGACCATAACTTTCACACTGGTTGCTATTATTCGTTCTATACGATGGAAAAACTGTTATATTTATATTGTATCTTATGCTTCTGGCGTTGACTTGTTAGGCCCTAACAATTCGATCTGGTGGAACAACTTCCTAGAGAGAGGTCAAGGTAGCCCGGAACGTCGAAATGACCATCACTTCCATACTGGTAGCAATTATTCGTTTTATACGATGGAAAAACTGTTTTATTTATATTGTATTTTATGCTTCTGGCGTTGACTTCTAAGGCTCTAACTATTCGATCTGGTGGAACAACGTCATAGAGTGAGGCCTAGGTTGCCCGGAACGTAGAAATGACCATCACTTTCAAACTGGTTGCAATTATTCCAGTTATAGGATGGAAAGACTGTTGTATTTTTATTGTATTTTATGCTTCAGGCGTTTACTTCTGAGGCCGTAGCTATTCGATGTCGTGGAAGAACGACATAGAGTGAAGCCTGGGTTGCCCGGAACGTAGAAATGACCATCACTTTCAAACTGGTTGCAATTAATCCTTTTATACGATGGAAAAACTGATGCATTTTTATTGCATTTTATGCTTCGGGCGTTGACTTCTAAGGCCCTAACTATTCAATCTGTTGGAGCAACGCCCTAGGGTGAAGCCTAGGTTGCCCGGAACTTAGAAATGACCATAACTTTCACACTGATTGCTATTATTCGTTTTATACGATGGAAAAATTGTTATATTTATATTGTATTTTATGCTTCTGGCGTTTACTTCTTAGGCCCTAACTATTCGATCTGGTGGAGCAACGCCCTAGAGTGAAGCCTAGGTTACCCGGAACGTAGAAATGACCAGTACTTTCACACTGATTGCAGTTATTCCTGCTATACGATGGAAAAACTGTTGCATCTTTATTGAATTTTATTCTTCTGGCGCTGACTTCTAAGGCCCTAACTATTCTATCTGGTGGATCAACGCCCTAGAGTGAAGCCTAGGTTGCTCGGAATGTAGAAATGATCATAACATTCACACTGGTTGAAATTATTCGTTTTATACGCTGGAAAAACTGTTATATTTATATTGAATTTTATGCTTCTGGCTTTGATTTCTTAGGCCCTGACTGTTCGATCTGGTGGAACAACGCCCTAGAGTGAAGCCTAGGTTACCCGGAACGTAGAAATGACCAGTACTTTCACACTGTTTGCAGTTATTCCTGCTATACGATGGAAAAACTGTTGCATCTTTATTGAATTTTATGCTTCTGGCGCTGACTTCTAATTCCCTAACTATTCTATCTGGTGTATCAACGCCCTAGAGTGAAGCCTAGGTTGCTCGGAATGTAGAAATGACCATAAAATTCACACTGGTTAAAATTATTCGTTTTATACGATGGAAAAACTGTTATATTTATATTTATTTTTATGCTTCTGGCGCTGATTTCTTAGGCCCTAACTATTCAATCTGGTGCAACAACGCCCTAGTGTGAGGCCTAGGTTGCCAGGAACGTAGAAATGACCATCACTTCCATACTGGTAGCAATTATTCGTTTTATGCGATGGAAAAACTGTTGTGTTTATATTGTATTTAATGCATCTGGCGTTGACTTCTAAGGCACTAACTATTCGATCTGGTGGAGCAACGCCCTAGAGTGAAGCCTAGGTTGCCCGGAACGTAGAAATGACCATCACTTTCAAACTGGTTGCAATTATTCCTGTTATAGGATGGAAAGACTGTTGTATTTTTATTGTATTTTATGCTTCAGGCGTTGACTTCTGAGGCCGTAGCTATTCGATGTGGTGGAAGAACGACATAGAGTGAAGCCTGGGTTGCCCGGAACGTAGAAATGACCATAACTTTCATACTGGTTGCAATTATTCGTTTTATATGATGGAAGAACTGTTGTATTTATATTGTATTTAATGCTTCTGGCGTTCACTTCTTAGGCCCTAACTATTCGATCTGGTGGAACAACGGCCTAAGGTGAAGCCTAGGTTGCTCGGAACGTAGAAATGACCATAACTTTCACACTGGTTGCTATTATTCGTTTTATACGATGGAAAAGCTGTTGTATTTATATCGTATTTTATGCTGCGGGCGTTGACTTCTAAGGCCCTAACTGTTTGATCTGGTGGAGCAACGCCCTAGAGTGAAGCCTAGGTTGCCCGGAACGTAGAAATGACAATTACTTTCACACTGTTTGCAATTATTCCTTTTATACGATGCAAAAGCTGTTGTATTTATATCGTATTTTATGCTTCTCGCGTTGACTTCTAAGGACCTAACTATTCGATCTGGTGGAGCAACGCCCTAGAGTGAAGCCTAGGTTTCTCGGAATGTAGAAATAACCATAACTTTCACACCGGTTGCAATTATTCGTTCTTTATGATAGAAAAACTGTTCTATTTATTTTGCATTTTATGCTTCGGGCGTTGACTTCTAAGGCGCTAACTATTCAATCTGATGGAGCAACGCCCTAGGGTGAAGCGTAGGTTGCCCGGAACGTAGAAATGACCATAACTTTTACACTGGTAGCAATTATTCGTTTTATAAAATAGAAAAACTGTTCTATTTATTATGTATTTTATGCTTCGGGCGTTGACTTCTAAGGCCCTAACTGTTTCATCTGGTGGAGCATCGCCCGAGGGTGAAGCCTAGTTTGCCCGGAACGTAGAAATGACCATTACTTTCACACTGTTTGCAATTATTCCTTTTATACGATGGAAAAGCTGTTGTATTTATATCGTATTTTATGCTTCTGGCGTTGACTTCTAGGGACCTAACTATTCGATCTGGTGGAGCAACGCTCTAGAGTGAAGCCTAGGTTGACCGGAACGTAGAAATGACCATAACTTTTACACTGGTAGCAATTATTCGTTTTATACAATGGAAAAACTGTTCTATTTATTTTGTATTTTATGCTTCGGGCGTTGACTTCTTTGGCCCTAACAATTTGATCTGGTGCAGCTACGCCCTAGAGTGAAGCCTAGGTTCCCTGGAACGTACAAATGACCATCACTTTCACACGGGTTGCAATTATTCCTGTTATAGGATGGAAAGACTGTTGTATTTTTATTGCATTTTATGCTTCTGGCGTTGACTTCTAAGGCCCTAACTATTCGATCTGGTGGAGCAACGCCCTAGAGTGAAGCCTAGGTTGCCCGGAACGTAGAAATGACCATCACTTCCAAACTGGTTGCAATTATTCCTGTTATATGATGGAAAAACTGTTGCATTTATATTGTATTTTATGCTTCGGGCGTTGACTGCTAAGGCCCTAACTATTCAATCTGTTGGATCAACGTCCTAGAGTGAAGCATAGGTTGCTCGGAATGTAGAAATGACCATAACATTCACAGTGGTTGAAATTATTCGTTTAATACGGTGGAAAAGCTGTTGCATCTTTATTCTATTGTATGCTTCAGGCGTTGACTTCTGAGGCCGTAGCTATTCGATGTGGTGGAAGAACGACATAGAGTGAAGCCTGGGTTGCCCGGAACGTAGAAATGACCATAACTTTCATACTGGTTGCAATTATTCGTTTTATATGATGGAAGCACTGTTGTATTTATATTGTATTTTATGCTGCTGGCGTTCACTTCTAAGGCCCTAACTGTTTCATCTGGTGGAGCACCGCCCGAGGGTGAAGCCTAGTTTGCCCGGAACGTAGAAATGACCAGTACTTTCACACTGCTTGCAGTTATTCCTGTTATACGATGGAAAAACTGTTGTATTTTTATTGCATTTTATGCTTCTGGCGTTGACTTCTAAGGCCCTAACTATTCGATCTGGTGGAGCAACGCCCTAGAGTGAAGCCTAGGTTGCCCGGAACGTAGAAATGACCATCACTTCCAAACTGGTTGCAATTATTCCTGTTATATGATGGAAAAACTGTTGCATTTATATTGTATTTTATGCTTCAGGCGTTGACTGCTGAGGCCGCCGCTATTCGATGTGGTGGAAGAACGCCATAGAGTGAAGCCTAGGTTGCCCGGAACGTAGAAATGACCTTAACTTTCATACTGGTTGCAATTATTCGTTTTATATGATGGAAGAACTATTGTATTTATATTGTATTTTATGCTGCTGGCGTACACTTCTTAGGCCCTAACTATTCGATCTTGTGGAACAACGCCCTGGTGTGAAGCCTAGGTTGCCGAAACGTAGAAATGACCATAACTTCCACACTGGTTGCTATTATTCGTTTTATACGATGGAAAAACTGTTCTATTTATATTGTATCTTAAGCTTCTGGCGTTGACTTCTTAGGCCCTAACAATTCGATCTGGTGGAAATTCGACCTAGAGTGAGGCCTAGGTTGCCCGGAACGTAGAACTGACCATAACTTTTACACTAGTAGCAATTATTCGTTTTATACAATGGAAAAACTGTTCTATTTATTTTGTATTTTATGCATCGGGCGTTGACCTCTAAGGCCCTAGCTGTTTGATCTGGTGGAGCAACGCCCTAGAGTGAAGCTTAGGTTGCCCGGAACGTAGAAATGACCATAACTTTCACACTGGTTGCTATTATTCGTTCTATACGGTGGAAAAACTGTTATATTTATATTGTATCTTATGCTTCTGGCGTTGACTTGTTAGGCCCTAACAATTCGATCTGGTGGAACAACTTCCTAGAGTGAGGCCTAGGTAGCCCGGAACGTCGAAATGACCATCACTTCCATACTGGTA
This sequence comes from Calliopsis andreniformis, assembly GCF_051401765.1. NCBI lineage: Eukaryota > Metazoa > Arthropoda > Insecta > Hymenoptera > Andrenidae > Calliopsis > Calliopsis andreniformis. The sequence goes on from NC_135072.1 coordinate 18,530,505, forward strand.
GCAATTATTCGCTTTATACGATGGAAAAACTGTTTTATTTATATTGTATTTTATGCTTCTGGCGTTGACTTCTAAGGCTCTAACTATTCGATCTGGTGGAACAACGTCATAGAGTGAGGCCTAGGTTGCCCGTAACGTAGAAATGACCATCACTTTCAAACTGGTTGCAATTATTCCTGTTATAGGATGGAAAGACTGTTGTATTTTTATTGTATTTTATGCTTCAGGCGTTGACTTCAGAGGCCGTAGCTATTCGATGTCGTGGAAGAACGACATAGAGTGAAGCCTGGGTTGCCCGGAACGTAGAAATGACCATCACTTTCAAACTGGTTGCAATTAATCCTTTTATACGATGGAAAAACTGATGCACTTTTATTGCATTTTATGCTTCGGGCGTTGACTTCTAAGGCCCTAACTATTCAATCTGTTGGAGCAACGCCCTAGGGTGAAGCCTAGGTTCCCCGGAACTTAGAAATGACCATAACGTTCACACTGATTGCTATTATTCGTTTTATACGATGGAAAAATTGTTATATTTATATTGTATTTTATGCTTCTGGCGTTTACTTCTTAGGCCCTAACTATTCGATCTGGTGGAACAACGCCCTAGAGTGAAGCCTAGGTTACCCGGAACGTAGAAATGACCATAACTTTCACACCGGTAGCAATTATTCGTTTTACACGATGGAAAAACAGTTATATTTATTTTGTATTTTATGCGTCGGGCGTTGACTTCTAAGGCCCTAACTATTCAATCTGTTGCACCTACGCACAAGGGTGAAGCCTAGGTTGCCCGGAAAGTAGAAATGACGTTAACTTTCACACTGGTTGCTATTATTCGTTCTATACGATCGAAAAACTCTTATATTTATATTGTACTTTATGCTTCTGGCGTTGCCTTCTTAGGCCCTAGCTGTTCGATCTGGTGGAACAACGCCCTAGAGTGGAGCCTAGGTTACCCGGAACGTAGAAATGACCAGTACTTTCACACTGCTTGCAGTTATTCCTGTTATACGATGGAAAAACTGTTGCATCTTTATTGAATTTTATGCTTCTGGCGCTGATTTCTTAGGCCCTAACTATTCAATCTGGTGCAACAACGCCCTAGAGTGAGGCCTAGGTTGCCAGGAACGTAGAAATGACCATCACTTCCATACTGGTAGCAATTATTCGTTTTATGCGATGGAAAAACTGTTGTGTTTATATTGTATTTTATGCATCTGGCGTTGACTTCTAAGGCACTAACTATGCGATCTGGTGGAGCAACGCCCTAGAGTGACGCCTAGGTTGCCCGGAACGTAGAAATGACCATCACTTTCAAACTGGTTGCAATTATTCCTGTTATAGGATGGAAAGACTGTTGTATTTTTATTGTATTTTATGCTTCAGGCGTTGACTTCTGAGGCCGTAGCTATTCGATGTGGTGGAAGAACGACACAGAGTGAAGCCTGGGTTGCCCGGAACGTAGAAATGACCATAACTTTCATACTGGTTGCAATTATTCGTTTTATATGATGGAAGAACTGTTGTATTTATATTGTATTTTATGCTGCTGGCGTTCACTTCTTAGGCCCTAGCTATTCGATCTGGTAGAACAACGACATGGGGTGAAACCTAGGTTGACCGGAACGTAGAAAAGACCATAACTTTCACACTGGTTGCAATTATTCGTTTTATATGATGGAAAAACTGTTGTATTTATATTGTATTTTATGCTTCTGGCGTTCACTTCTTAGGCCCTAACTGTACGATCTGGTGGAACAACGCCCTATGGTGAAGCCTAGGTTGACCGGAACGTAGAAATGACCATAACTTTCACACCGGTAGCAATTATTCGTTTTACACGATGGAAAAACAGTTATATTTATTTTGTATTTTATGCGTCGGGCGTTGACTTCTAAGGCCCTAACTATTCAATCTGTTGCACCTACGCACAAAGGTGAAGCCTAGGTTGCCCGGAAAGTAGAAATGACGTTAACTTTCACACTGGTTGCTATTATTCGTTCTATACGGTCGAAAAACTCTTATATTTATATTGTACTTTATGCTTCTGGCGTTGCCTTCTTAGGCCCTAGCTGTTCGATCTGGTGGAACAACGCCCTAGAGTGGAGCCTAGGTTACCCGGAACGTAGAAATGACCAGTACTTTCACACTGCTTGCAGTTATTCCTGTTATACGATGGAAAAACTGTTGCATCTTTATTGAATTTTATGCTTCTGGCGTTGACTTCTAAGGCCCTAACTATTCAATCTGTTGGAGCAACGCCATACAGTGAAGCCTAGGTTGCCCGGAAAGTAGAAATGACGTTAACTTTCATACTGGTTGCAATTATTCGTTTTATACGATGGAAAAACTGTTGTATTTATAGTGTATTTTATGCTTCTGGCGTTGACTTCTAAGGCACTAACTATTCGATCTGGTGGAGCAACGCCCTAGAGTGAAGCCGATGTTGCCCGGAACGTAGAAATGACCATCACTTTCAAACTGGTTGCAATTATTCCGTTTATATGATGGAAAAACTGTAGTATTTTTATTGCATTTTATGCTTCGGGCATTGACTTCTAAGGCCCTAACTATTCAATCTGGTGGATCAACGCCCTAGAGTGAAGCCTAGGTTGCTCGGAATGTAAAAATTACCATAACATTCACACTGGTTGAAATTATTCGTTTTATACGATGGAAAATCTGTTGCATCTTTATTGTATTTTATGCTTCTGGCGTTGACTTCTAAGGCCCTAACTATTCGATCTGGTGGAGCAACGCCCTAGAGTGAAGCCTAGGTTGCCCGGAACGTTGAAATGACCATCACTTTCAAACTGGTTGCAATTATTCCGTTTATATGATGGAAAAACTGTAGTATTTTTATTGCATTTTATGCTTCGGGCATTGACTTCTAAGGCCCTAACTATTCAATCTGTTGGAGCAACGCCCTAGGGTGTAGCCTAGGTTGCCCGGAACGTAGAAATGACCATAACTTTTACACTGGTAGCAATTATTCGTTTTATACAATGGAAAAACTGTTCTGTTTATTTTGTATTTTATGCTTCGGGCGTTGACTTCTAAGGCCCTAACTGTTTGATCTGGTGGAGCAACGCCCTAGAGTGAAGCCTAGGTTGCCCGGAACGTAGAAATGACCATAACTATCACACTGGATGCTATTATTCGTTCTATACGATGGAAAAGCTGTTATATTTATTATGTATCTTATGCTTCTGGCGTTGACTTCTCAGGCCCTAACAATTCGATCTGCTGGAACAACGCCCTAGAGTGAAGCCTAGGTTGCCTGGAACGTACAAATGATCATCACTTTCACACGGGTTGCAATTATTCCTGTTATAGGATGGAAAGACTGTTGTATTTTTATTGTATTTTATGCTTCAGGCGTTCACTTCTTAGGCCCTAACTATTCGACCTGGTGGAACAACGCCCTGGGGTGAGGCCTAGGTTGCTCGGAATGTAGGAATGACCATAACATTCACACTGGTTGAAATTATTCGTTTTATACGATGGAAAAACTGTTATATTTATATTGTATTTTATGCTTCTGGCGTTGATTTCTTAGGGCCTAACTATTCAATCTGGTGGAACAACGTCATAGAGTGAGGCCTAGGTTGCCCGGAACGTAGAAATAGCCATCACTTTCAAACTGGTTGCAATTATTCCTGTTATATGATGGAAAAACTGTTGCATTTATATTGTATTTTATGCTTCGGGCGTTGACTGCTAAGGCCCTAACTATTCAATCTGTTGGATCAACGTCCTAGAGTGAAGCCTAGGTTGCTCGGAATGTAGAAATGACCATAACATTCAAACTGGTTGCAATTATTCCTGTTATATGACGGAAAAACTGTTGTATTTTTATTGCATTTTATGCTTCGGGCATTGACTTCTAAGGCCCTAACTATTCAATCTGTTGGAGCAACGCCATAGGGTGTAGCCTAGGTTGCCCGGAAAGTAGAAATGACCATAAGTTTCATACTGGTTGCAATTATTCGTTTTATATGATGGAAGAACTATTGTATTTATATTGTATTTTATGCTGCTGGCGTACACTTCTTAGGCCCTAACTATTCGATCTGGTGGAACAACGCCCTAGAGTGAAGCCTAGGTTGCCTGGAACGTACAAATGACCATCACTATCACAAGGGTTGCATTTATTCCTGTTATAGGATGGAAAGACTGTTGTATTTCTATTGTATTTTATGCTTCAGGCGTTGATTTCTTAGGGCCTAACTATTCAATCTGGTGGAACAACGTCATAGAGTGAGGCCTAGGTTGCCCGGAACGTAGAAATAGCCATCACTTTCAAACTGGTTGCAATTATTCCTGTTATATGATGGAAAAACTGTTGCATTTATATTGTATTTTATGCTTCGGGCGTTGACTGCTAAGGCCCTAACTATTCAATCTGTTGGATCAACGTCCTAGAGTGAAGCCTAGGTTGCTCGGAATGTAGAAATGACCATAACATTCAAACTGGTTGCAATTATTCCTGTTATATGACGGAAAAACTGTTGTATTTTTATTGCATTTTATGCTTCGGGCATTGACTTCTAAGGCCCTAACTATTCAATCTGTTGGAGCAACGCCATAGGGTGTAGCCTAGGTTGCCCGGAAAGTAGAAATGACCATAAGTTTCATACTGGTTGCAATTATTCGTTTTATATGATGGAAGAACTATTGTATTTATATTGTATTTTATGCTGCTGGCGTACACTTCTTAGGCCCTAACTATTCGATCTGGTGGAACAACGCCCTAGAGTGAAGCCTAGGTTGCCTGGAACGTACAAATGACCATCACTATCACAAGGGTTGCATTTATTCCTGTTATAGGATGGAAAGACTGTTGTATTTCTATTGTATTTTATGCTTCAGGCGTTGACTTCTGAGGTCGCCGCTATTCGATGTGGTGGAAGAACGCCATAGAGTGAAGCCTAGGTTGCCCGGAACGTAGAAATGACCATAACTTTCATACTGGTTGCAATTATTCGTTTTATATGATGGAAGAACTATTGTATTTATATTGTATTTTATGCTGCTGGCGTACGCTTCTTAGGCCCTAACTATTCGATCTTGTGGAACAACGCCCTGGGGTGAAGCCTAGGTTGCCGAAACGTAGAAATGACCATAACTTTCACACTGGTTGCTATTATTCGTTCTATACGATGGAAAAACTGTTATATTTATATTGTATCTTATGCTTCTGGCGTTGACTTGTTATGCCCTACCAATTCGATCTGGTGGAACAACTTCCTAGAGTGAGGCCTAGGTAGCCCGGAACGTCGAAATGACCATCACTTCCATACTGGTAGCAATTATTCGTTTTATACGATGGAAAAACTGTTTTATTTATATTGTATTTTATGCTTCTGGCGTTGACTTCTAAGGCTCTAACTATTCGATCTGGTGGAACAACGTCATAGAGTGAGGCCTAGGTTGCCCTGAACGTAGAAATGACCATCACTTTCAAACTGGTTGCAATTATTCCTGTTATAGGATGGAAAGACTGTTGTATTTTTATTGTATTTTATGCTTCAGGCGTTGACTTCTGAGGCCGTAGCTATTCGATGTCGTGGAAGAACGACATAGAGTGAAGCCTGGGTTGCCCGGAACGTAGAAATGACCATCACTTTCAAACTGGTTGCAATCAATCCTTTTATACGATGCAAAAACTGATGCATTTTTATTGCATTTTATGCTTCGGGCGTTGACTTCTAAGGCCCTAACTATTCAATCTGTTGGAGCAACGCCCTAGGGTGAAGCCTAGGTTGCCCGGAACTTAGAAATGACCATAACTTTCACACTGATTGCTATTATTCGTTTTATACGATGGAAAAATTGTTATATTTATATTGTATTTTATGCTTCTGGCGTTTACTTCTTAGGCCCTAACTATTCGATCTGGTGGAACAACGGCCTAGAGTGAAGCCTAGGTTACCCGGAACGTAGAAATGACCAGTACTTTCACACTGATTGCAGTTATTCCTGCTATACGATGGAAAAACTGTTGCATCTTTATTGAATTTTATTCTTCTGGCGCTGACTTCTAAGGCCCTAACTATTCTATCTGGTGGATCAACGCCCTAGAGTGAAGCCTAGGTTGCTCGGAATGTAGAAATGATCATAACATTCACACTGGTTGAAATTATTCGTTTTATACGATGGAAAATCTGTTATATTTATATTGAATTTTATGCTTCTGGCGTTGATTTCTTAGGCCCTGACTGTTCGATCTGGTGGAACAACGCCCTAGAGTGAAGCCTAGGTTACCCGGAACGTAGAAATGACCATCACTTCCATACTGGTAGCAATTATTCGTTTTATGCGATGGAAAAACTGTTGTGTTTATATTGTATTTTATGCATCTGGCGTTGACTTCTAAGGCACCAACTATTCGATCGGGTGGAGCAACGCCCTAGAGTGAAGCCTAGGTTGCCCGGAACGTAGAAATGACCATCACTTTCAAACTGGTTGCAATTATTCCTGTTATAGGATGGAAAGACTGTTGTATTTTTATTGTATTTTATGCTTCAGGCGTTGACTTATGAGGCCGTAGCTATTCGATGTGGTGGAAGAACGACATAGAGTGAAGCCTGGGTTGCCCGGAACGTAGAAATGACCATAACTTTCATACTGGTTGCAATTATTCGTTTTATATGATGGAAGAACTGTTGTATTTATATTGTATTTTATGCTGCTGGCGTTCACTTCTTAGGCCCTAACTATTCGATCTGGTAGAACAACGCCCTATGGTGAAGCCTAGGTTGACCGGAACGTAGAAATGACCATAACTTTCACACCGGTAGCAATTATTCGTTTTATACAATGGAAAAACTGTTCTGTTTATTTTGTATTTTATGCTTCGGGCGTTGACTTCTAAGGCCCTAACTGTTTGATCTGGTGGAGCAACGCCCTAGAGTGAAGCCTAGGTTACCCGGAACGTAGAAATGACCATAACTATCACACTGGATGCTATTATTCGTTCTATACGATGGAAAAGCTGTTATATTTATTATGTATCTTATGCTTCTGGCGTTGACTTCTCAGGCCCTAACAATTCGATCTGCTGGAACAACGCCCTAGAGTGAAGCCTAGGTTTCTCGGAATGTAGAAATAACCATAACTTTCACACCGGTTGCAATTATTCGTTCTTTATGATAGAAAAACTGTTCTATTTATTTTGCATTTTATGCTTCGGGCGTTGACTTCTAAGGCGCTAACTCTTCAATCTGTTGGAGCAACGCCCTAGGGTGTATCCTAGGTTGCCCGGAAAGTAGGAATGACCATAACTTTCATACTGGTTGCAATTATTCGTTTTATATGATGGAAAAACTGTTGTATTTATATTGTATTTTATGCTTCTGGCGTTCACTTCTTAGGCCCTAACTATTCGATCTGGTGGAACAACGGCCTAAGGTGAAGCCTAGGTTTCTCGGAACGTAGAAATGACCATAACTTTCACACTGGTTGCTATTATTCGTTTTATACGATGGAAAAGCTGTTGTATTTATATCCTATTTTATGCTGCGGGCGTTGACTTCTAAGGCCCTAACTATTCGATCTGGTGGAACAACGCCCTAGGGTGAAGCGTAGGTTACCCGGAACGTAGAAATGACCATAACTTTTACACTGGTAGCAATTATTCGTTTTATAAAATGGAAAAACTGTTCTATTTATTATGTATTTTATGCTTCGGGCGTTGATTTCTAAGGCCCTAACTGTTTCATCTGGTGGAGCATCGCCCGAGGGTGAAGCCTAGTTTGCCCGGAACGTAGAAATGACCATAACTTTCACACTGGTTGCAATTATTCGTTTTATATGATGGAAAAACTGTTGTATTTATATTGTATTTTATGCTTCTGGCGTTCACTTCTTAGGCCCTAACTATTCGATCTGGTGGAACAACGCCCTATGGTGAAGCCTAGGTTGACCGGAACGTAGAAATGACCATAACTTTCACACCGGAAGCAATTATCCGTTTTACACGATGGAAAAACAGTTATATTTATTTTGTATTTTATGCGTCGGGCGTTGACTTCTAAGGCCCTAACTATTCAATCTGTTGGAGCAACGCCCATGGGTGAAGCCTAGGTTGCCCGGAAAGTAGAAATGACGTTGACTTTCACACTGGTTGCTATTATTCGTTCTATACGATCGAAAAACTGTTATATTTATATTGTATTTTATGCTTCTGGCGTTGCCTTCTTAGGCCCTAGCTGTTCGATCTGGTGGAGCAACGCCATAGAGTGGAGCCTAGGTTACCCGGAACGTAGAAATCACCAGTACTTTCACACTGCTTGCAGTTATTCCTGTTATACGATGGAAAAACTGTTGCATCTTTATTGAATTTTACGCTTCTGGCGTTGACTTCTAAGGCCATAACTATTCTATCTGGTGGATCAGCGCCCTAGAGTGAAGCCTAGGTTGCTCGGAATGTAAAAATTACCATAACATTCACACTGGTTGAAATTATTCGTTTTATACGATGGAAAATCTGTTGCATCTTTATTGTATTTTATGCTTGTGGCGTTGACTTCTAAGGCCCTAACTATTCGATCTGGTGGAGCAACGCCCTAGAGTGAAGCCTAGGTTGCCCGGAACGTTGAAATGACCATCACTTTCAAACTGGTTGCAATTATTCCGTTTATATGATGGATAAAAACTGTAGTATTTTTATTGCATTTTATGCTTCGGGCATTGACTTCTAAGGCCCTAAGTATTCAATCTGTTGGAGCAACGCCCTAGGGTGTTGCCTAGGTTGCCCGGAGAGTAGAAATGACCACAACTTTCATACTGGTTGCAATTACTCGTTTTATATGATGGAAAAGCTGTTGTATTTATATTGTATTTTATGCTTCTGGCGTTCACTTCTTAGGCCCTAACTATTCGATCTGGTGGAACAACGCCCTAGGGTGAAGCCTAGGTTTCCCGGAACGTAGAAATGACCATAACTTTTACACTGGTAGCAATTATTCATTTTATACAATGGAAAAACTGTTCTGTTTATTTTGTATTTTATGCTTCGGGCGTTGACTTCTAAGGCCCTAACTGTTTGATCTGGTGGAGCAACGCCCTAGAGTGAAGCCTAGGTTTCCAGGAACGTAGAAATGACCATCACTTTCAAACTGGTTGCAATTATTCCTGTTATATGACGGAAAAACTGTTGTATTTTCATTGCATTTTATGCTTCGGGCATTGACTTCTAAGGCCCTAACTATTCAATCTGTTGGAACAACTTCCTAGAGTGAGGCCTAGGTAGCCCGGAACGTCGAAATGACCATCACTTCCATACTGGTAGCAATTATTCGTTTTATACAATGGAAAAACTGTTTTATTTATATTGTATTTTATGCTTCTGGCGTTGACTTCTAAGGCTCTAACTATTCGATCTGGTGGAACAACGTCATAGAGTGAGGCCTAGGTTGCCCGGAACGTAGAAATGACCATCACTTTCAAACTGGTTGCAATTATTCCTGTTATAGGATGGAAAGACTGTTGTATTTTTATTGTATTTTATGCTTCAGGCGTTGACTTCTGAGGCCGTAGCTATTCGATGTCGTGGAAGAACGACATAGAGTGAAGCCTGGGTTGCCCGGAACGTAGAAATGACCATCACTTTCAAACTGGTTGCAATCAATCCTTTTATACGATGAAAAACTGATGCATTTTTATTGCATTTTATGCTTCGGGCGTTGACTTCTAAGGCCCTAACTATTCAATCTGTTGGAGCAACGCCCTAGGGTGAAGCCTAGGTTGCCCGGAACTTAGAAATGACCATAACTTTCACACTGATTGCTATTATTCGTTTTATACGATGGAAAAATTGTTATATTTATATTGTATTTTATGCTTCTGGCGTTTACTTCTTAGGCCCAAACTATTCGATCTGGTGGAACAACGCCCTAGAGTGAAGCCTAGGTTACCCGGAACGTAGAAATGACCAGTACTTTCACACTGATTGCAGTTATTCCTGCTATACGATGGAAAAACTGTTGCATCTTTATTGAATTTTATTCTTCTGGCGCTGACTTCTAAGGCCCTAACTATTCTATCTGGTGGATCAACGCCCTAGAGTGAAGCCTAGGTTGCTCGGAATGTAGAAATGATCATAGCATTCACACTGGTTGAAATTATTCGTTTTATACGATGGAAAAACTGTTATATTTATATTGAATTTTATGCTTCTGGCGTTGATTTCTTAGGCCCTGACTGTTCGATCTGGTGGAACAACGCCCTAGAGTGAAGCCTAGGTTACCCGGAACGTAGAAATGACCATCACTTCCATACTGGTAGCAATTATTCGTTTTATGCGATGGAAAAACTGTTGTGTTTATATTGTATTTTATGCATCTGGCGTTGACTTCTAAGGCACTAACTATTCGATCGGGTGGAGCAACGCCCTAGAGTGAAGCCTAGGTTGCCCGGAACGTAGAAATGACCATCACTTTCAAACTGGTTGCAATTATTCCGTTTATATGATGGAAAAACTGTAGTATTTTTATTGCATTTTATGCTTCGGGCATTGACTTCTAAGGCCCTAACTATTCAATCTGTTGGAGCAACGCCCTAGGGTGTAGCCTAGGTTGCCCGGAAAGTAGAAATGACCACAACTTTCATACTGGTTGCAACTACTCGTTTTATATGATGGAAAAACTGTTGTATTTATATTGTATTTTATGCTTCTGGCGTTCACTTCTTAGGCCCTAAATATTCGATCTGGTGGAACAACGCCCTAGGGTGAAGCCTAGGTTGCCCGGAACGTAGAAATGGCCATAACTTTTACACTGGTAGCAATTATTCGTTTTATACAATGGAAAAACTGTTCTGTTTATTTTGTATTTTATGCTTCGGGCGTTGACTTCTAAGGCCCTAACTGTTTGATCTGGTGGAGCAACGCCCTAGAGTGAAGCCTAGGTTGCCCGGAACGTAGAAATGACCATAACTATCACACTGGATGCTATTATTCGTTCTATACGATGGAAAAGCTGTTATATTTATTATGTATCTTATGCTTCTGGCGTTGACTTCTTAGGCCCTAACAATTCGATCTGGTGGAACAACGCCCTAGAGTGAAGCCTAGGTTGCCTGGAACGTACAAATGACCATCACTTTCACACGGGTTGCAATTATTCCTGTTATAGGATGGAAAGACTGTTGTATTTTTATTGCATTTTATGCTTCTGGCGCTCACTTCTTAGGCCCTGACTATTCGATCTGGTGGAACAACGCCCTAGGGTGAAGCCTAGGTTGCCCGGAACGTAGAAATGACCATAACTTTTACACTGGTAGCAATTATTCGTTTTTTACAATGGAAAAACAGTTCTATTTATTTTGTATTTTATGCTTCGGGCGTTGACTTCTAAGGCCCTAACTGTTTGATCTGGTGGAGCAACGCCCTAGACTGAAGCCTAGGTTGCCCGGAACGTAGAAATGACAATTACTTTCACACTGTTTGCAATTATTCCTTTTATACGATGCAAAAGATGTTGTATTTATATCGTATTTTATGCTTCTGGCGTTGACTTCTAAGGACCTAACTATTCGATCTGGTGGAGCAACGCCCTAGAGTGAAGCCTAGGTTTCTCGGAATGTAGAAATAACCATAACTTTCACACCGGTTGCAATTATTCGTTCTTTATGATAGAAAAACTGTTCTATTTATTTTGCATTTTATGCTTCGGGCGTTGACTTCTAAGGCGCTAACTCTTCAATCTGTTGGAGCAACGCCCTAGGGTGTATCCTAGGTTGCCCGGAAAGTAGGAATGACCATAACTTTCATACTGGTTGCAATTATTCGTTTTATATGATGGAAAAACTGTTGTATTTATATTGTATTTTATGCTTCTGGCGTTCACTTCTTAGGCCCTAACTATTCGATCTGGTGGAACAACGGCCTAAGGTGAAGCCTAGGTTTCTCGGAACGTAGAAATGACCATAACTTTCACACTGGTTGCTATTATTCGTTTTATACGATGGAAAAGCTGTTGTATTTATATCCTATTTTATGCTGCGGGCGTTGACTTCTAAGGCCCTAACTATTCGATCTGGTGGAACAACGCCCTAGGGTGAAGCGTAGGTTACCCGGAACGTAGAAATGACCATAACTTTTACACTGGTAGCAATTATTCGTTTTATAAAATGGAAAAACTGTTCTATTTATTATGTATTTTATGCTTCGGGCGTTGATTTCTAAGGCCCTAACTGTTTCATCTGGTGGAGCATCGCCCGAGGGTGAAGCCTAGTTTGCCCGGAACGTAGAAATGACCATTACTTTCACACTGTTTGCAATTATTCCTTTTATACGATGGAAGAACTGTTGTATTTATATTGTATTTTATGCTGCTGGCGTTCACTTCTTAGGCCCTAACTATTCGATCTGGTAGAACAACGACATGGGGTGAAGCCTAGGTTGCCCGGAACGTAGAAATGACCATAACTTTCACACTGGTTGCAATTATTCGTTTTATATGATGGAAAAACTGTTGTATTTATATTGTATTTTATGCTTCTGGCGTTCACTTCTTAGGCCTTAACTATTCGATCTGGTGGAACAATGCCCTATGGTGAAGCCTAGGTTGACCGGAACGTAGAAATGACCATAACTTTCACACCGGAAGCAATTATCCGTTTTACACGATGGAAAAACAGTTATATTTATTTTGTATTTTATGCGTCGGGCGTTGACTTCTAAGGCCCTAACTATTCAATCTGTTGGAGCAACGCCCATGGGTGAAGCCTAGGTTGCCCGGAAAGTAGAAATGACGTTAACTTTCACACTGGTTGCTATTATTCGTTCTATACGATCGAAAAACTGTTATATTTATATTGTATTTTATGCTTCTGGCGTTGCCTTCTTAGGCCCTAGCTGTTCGATCTGGTGGAGCAACGCCATAGAGTGGAGCCTAGGTTACCCGGAACGTAGAAATCACCAGTACTTTCACACTGCTTGCAGTTATTCCTGTTATACGATGGAAAAACTGTTGCATCTTTATTGAATTTTACGCTTCTGGCGTTGACTTCTAAGGCCTTAACTATTCTATCTGGTGGATCAACGCCCTAGAGTGAAGCCTAGGTTGCTCGGAATGTAAAAATTACCATAACATTCACACTGGTTGAAATTATTCGTTTTATACGATGGAAAATCTGTTGCATCTTTATTGTATTTTATGCTTGTGGCGTTGACTTCTAAGGCCCTAACTATTCGATCTGGTGGAGCAACGCCCTAGAGTGAAGCCTAGGTTGCCCGGAACGTTGAAATGACCATCACTTTCAAACTGGTTGCAATTATTCCGTTTATATGATGGATAAAAACTGTAGTATTTTTATTGCATTTTATGCTTCGGGCATTGACTTCTAAGGCCCTAAGTATTCAATCTGTTGGAGCAACGCCCTAGGGTGTTGCCTAGGTTGCCCGGAAAGTAGAAATGACCACAACTTTCATACTGGTTGCAATTACTCGTTTTATATGATGGAAAAGCTGTTGTATTTATATTGTATTTTATGCTTCTGGCGTTCACTTCTTAGGCCCTAACTATTCGATCTGGTGGAACAACGCCCTAGGGTGAAGCCTAGGTTTCCCGGAACGTAGAAATGACCATAACTTTTACACTGGTAGCAATTATTCATTTTATACAATGGAAAAACTGTTCTGTTTATTTTGTATTTTATGCTTCGGGCGTTGACTTCTAAGGCCCTAACTGTTTGATCTGGTGGAGCAACGCCCTAGAGTGAAGCCTAGGTTTCCAGGAACGTAGAAATGACCATCACTTTCAAACTGGTTGCAATTATTCCTGTTATATGACGGAAAAACTGTTGTATTTTCATTGCATTTTATGCTTCGGGCATTGACTTCTAAGGCCCTAACTATTCAATCTGTTGGAGCAACGCCATAGGGTGTAGCCTAGGTTGCCCGGAAAGTAGAAATGACCATAAGTTTCATACTGGTTGCAATTATTCGTTTTATATGATGGAAGAACTATTGTATTTATATTGTATTTTATGCTGCTGGCGTACACTTCTTAGGCCCTAACTATTCGATCTGGTGGAACAACGCCCTAGAGTGAAGCCTAGGTTGCCTGGAACGTACAAATGACCATCACTATCACAAGGGTTGCATTTATTCCTGTTATAGGATGGAAAGACTGTTGTATTTCTATTGTATTTTATGCTTGTGGCGTTGACTTCTAAGGCCCTAACTATTCGATCTGGTGGAGCAACGCCCTAGAGTGAAGCCTAGGTTGCCCGGAACGTTGAAATGACCATCACTTTCAAACTGGTTGCAATTATACCGTTTATATGATGGAAAAACTGTAGTATTTTTATTGCATTTTATGCTTCGGGCATTGACTTCTAAGGCCCTAAGTATTCAATGTGCCGGAGCAACGCCCTAGGGTGTTGCCTAGGTTGCCCGGAAAGTAGAAATGACCACAACTTTCATACTGGTTGCAATTACTCGTTTTATATGATGGAAAAACTGTTGTATTTATATTGTATTTTATGCTTCTGGCGTTCACTTCTTAGGGCCTAACTATTCGATCTAATGGAACAATGCCCTAGGGTGAAGCCTAGGTTGCCCGGAACGTAGACATGACCATAACTTTTACACTGGTAGCAATTATTCGTTTTATACAATGGAAATACTGTTCTATTTATTTTGTATTTTATGCTTCCGGCGTTAACTTCTAAGGCCCTAACTGTTTGATCTGGTGTAGCAACGCCCTAGAGTGTGGCCTAGGTTGCCCGGAACGTAGAAATGAGAATTACTTTCACACTGTTTGCAATTATTCCTTTTATAGGATGCAAAAGCTGTTGTATTTATATCGTATTTTATGCTTCTGGCGTTGACTTCTAAGGACCTAACTATTGGATCTGGTGGAGCAACGCCCAAGCGTGAAGCCTAGGTTGCTCGGAATGTAGAAATAACCATAACTTTCACACTGGTTGCAATTATTCGTTCTTTACGATGGAAAAGCTGTTGAATTTATATTGTATTTTATGCCTCTGGCGTTGACTTCTAAGGCCCTAGCTATTCGATCTAGTGGAGCAACGCCCTAGAGTGAAGCCTAGGTTGCCCGGAACGTAAAAATGACCATCACTTTCAAACTGGTTGCAATTAATCCTGTTATAAGATGGAAAAACTGTTGTATTTTTACTGCATTTTATGCTTCGGGCGTTGACTTATAAGGCCCTGACTATTCAATCTGCTGGAGCAACGCCCTAGAGTGAAGCCTAGGTTGCTCGGAATGTAGAAATGACCATAACTTTCATACTGGTTGCAATTATTCGTTTTATATGATGGAAAAACTGTTGTATTTATATTGTATTTTATGCTTCTGGCGTTCACTTCTTAGGCCCTAACTATTCGATCTGGTGGAACAACGGCCTAAGGTGAAGCCTAGGTTGCCCGCAACGTAGGAATGGCCATAACTTTTACACTGGTAGCAATTATTCGTTTTACACAATGGAAAAACTGTTCTATTTATATTGTATTTAATGCTTCGGGCGTTGGCTTCTAAGGCCCTAACTGTTTGATCTGGTGGAGCAACGCCCTAGAGTGAAGCCTAGGTTTCCCGGAACGTAGAAATGACCATCACTTTCAAACTGGTTGCAATTATTCCTGTTATATGACGGAAAAACTGTTGTATTTTTATTGCATTTTGTGCTTCGGGCATTGACTTCTAAGGCCCTAACTATTCAATCTGTTGGAGCAACGCCATAGGGTGTAGCCTAGGTTGCCCGGAAAGTAGAAATGACCATAAGTTTCATACTGGTTGCAATTATTCGTTTTATATGATGGAAGAACTATTCTATTTATATTGTATTTTATGCTGCTGGCGTACACTTCTTAGGCCCTAACTATTCGATCTTGTGGAACAACGCCCTGGGGTGAAGCCTAGGTTGCCGAAACGTAGAAATGACCATAACTTTCACACTGGTTGCTCTTATTCGTTTTATACGATGGAAAAACTGTTCTATTTTTATTGTATCTTATGCTTCTGGCGTTGACTTCTTAGGCCCTAACAATTCGATCTGGTGGAAAAACGACCTAGAGTGAGGCCTAGGTTGCCCGGCACGTAAAACTGACCATAACTTTTACACTGGTAGCAATTATTCGTTTTATACAATGGAAAAACTGTTCTATTTATTTTGTATTTTATGGTTCGGGCGTTGACTTCTAAGGCCCTAACTATTCAACCTGTTGGAGCAAGGCCCTAGGGTGAAGTCTAGGTTGCTCGGAAAGTAGAAATGACCATAAGTTTCATACTGGTTGCAATTATTCGTTTTATACGATGGAAAAACTGTTGTACTTATATTGTATTTTATGCTTCTAGCGTTGACTTCTAAGGCACTATCTATTCGATCTGGTGGAGCAACGCCCTAGAGTGAAGCCTAGGTTGCCCGGAACGTAGAAATGACAATTACTTTCACACTGTTTGCAATTATTCCTTTTATACGATGCAAAAGCTGTTGTATTTATATCGTATTTTATGCTTCTGGCGTTGACTTCTAAGGACCTAACCATTCGATCTGGTGGAGCAACGCCCTAGAGTGAAGCCTAGGTTGCTCGGAATGTAGAAATAACCATAACTTTCACACTGGTTGCAATTATTCGTTCTTTACGATGGAAAAACTGTTCTATTTATTTTGCATTTTATGCTTCAGGCGTAGGCTTCTAAGGCCGTAGCTGTTCGTTATGGTGGAGCACCGCCCTAGAGTGAAGCCTAGGTTGCTCGGAACGCAGAAATGACCACTACTTTCACACAGTTTGCAATTATTCATTTAATACGATGGAAAAGCTGTTGTATTTATATCGTATTTTATGCTTCGGGCGTTGACTTCTTGGGCACTCACACTTCGATCTGGTGGAGCAACGCCCTACAGTGAAGCCTAGGTTGCCCGGAACGTAGATATGACCATAAAATTCACACAGGTTGCAATTATTCGTTTTATACGGTGTAAAGGCTGTTGTATTTATTTTGTATTTTATTCTTCTGGTGTTGACTTCTTAGGTCCTAACTACTCGATCTGGTGGACCAACGCCGTTGAGTGAAGCCTAGGTTGCAGGAACGTAGAAATGACCATTACTTTCACACTGTTTGCAATTATTCCTTTTATACCATGGAAGAGCTGTTGCATTTATATCGTATTTTATGCTTCTGGCGTTCACTTCTTAGGGCCTAACTATTCGATCTAATGGAACAATGCCCTAGGGTGAAGCCTAGGTTGCCCGGAACGTAGACATGACCATAACTTTTACACTGGTAGCAATTATTCGTTTTATACAATGGAAATACTGTTCTATTTATTTTGTATTTTATGCTTCCGGCGTTAACTTCTAAGGCCCTAACTGTTTGATTTGGTGTAGCAACGCCCTAGAGTGTAGCCTAGGTTGCCCGGAACGTAGAAATGAGAATTACTTTCACACTGTTTGCAATTATTCCTTTTATAGGATGCAAAAGCTGTTGTATTTATATCGTATTTTATGCTTCTGGCGTTGACTTCTAAGGACCTAACTATTCGATCTGGTGGAGCAACGCCCAAGCGTGAAGCCTAGGTTGCTCGGAATGTAGAAATAACCATAACTTTCACACTGGTTGCAATTATTCGTTCTTTACGATGGAAAAGCTGTTGAATTTATATTGTATTTTATGCCTCTGGCGTTGACTTCTAAGGCCCTAGATATTCGATCTAGTGGAGCAACGCCCTAGAGTGAAGCCTAGGTTGCTCGGAACGTAAAAATGACCATCACTTTCAAACTGGTTGCAATTAATCCTGTTATACGATGGAAAAACTGTTGTATTTTTACTGCATTTTATGCTTCGGGCGTTGACTTATAAGGCCCTGACTATTCAATCTGCTGGAGCAACGCCCTAGAGTGAAGCCTAGGTTGCTCGGAATGTAGAAATAACCATAACTTTCATACTGGTTGCAATTATTCGTTTTATATGATGGAAAAACTGTTGTATTTATATTGTATTTTATGCTTCTGGCGTTCACTTCTTAGGCCCTAACTATTCGATCTGGTGGAACAACGGCCTAAGGTGAAGCCTAGGTTGCCCGCAACGTAGGAATGGCCATAACTTTTACACTGGTAGCAATTATTCGTTTTATACAATGGAAAAACTGTTCTATTTATATTGTATTTAATGCTTCGGGCGTTGGCTTCTAAGGCCCTAACTGTTTGATCTGGTGGAGCAACGCCCTAGAGTGAAGCCTAGGCTGCCCGGAACGTAGAAATGACAATAACTTTCACACTGGTTGCTATCATTCGTTTTATACGAGGGAAAAACTGTTATATTTATATTGTATTTTATGCTTCAGGCGTTGACTTCTGAGGCCGTAGCTATTCAATGTGGTGGAAGAACGCCATAGAGTGAAGCCTAGGTTGCCCGGAACGAAGAAATGTCCATATCTTTCACACTGTTTGCAATTATTCATTTTATACGGTGGCAA
Source organism: Calliopsis andreniformis (assembly GCF_051401765.1). Taxonomy (NCBI): domain Eukaryota; kingdom Metazoa; phylum Arthropoda; class Insecta; order Hymenoptera; family Andrenidae; genus Calliopsis; species Calliopsis andreniformis. The sequence goes on from NC_135072.1 coordinate 18,548,958, forward strand.
AGCTGTTGCATTTATATTGTATTTTATGCTTCTGGCGTTGACTCCTTAGGCCCCAACTATTCAATCTGATGGAGCAATGCCTCAGAGTTAAGTCTAGGATACCCGAAACGCCGAAATGATCATTACTTTCACGCAGTTTGCAATTATTCATTTAATACGCTGGAAAAGCTGTTGTATTTATATCGTAGTTTATGCTGCGGGCGTTGACTTCTTAGGCCCTGAGACTTCGATCTGGTGGAGTAACGCCCTACAGTGAAGCCTAGGTTGCCCGGAACGTAGATATGACCATAACCTTCACACAGGTTGCAATTATTCGTTTTATACGGTGTAAAGGCTGTCATATTTATTTTGTATTTTATAATTCTGGTGTTGACTTCTTAGGCCCTAACTATTCGATCTGGTGGAACAACGCCGTAGAGTGAAGCCGAGGTTGCCCGGAACGTAGGAATGACCATTACTTTCACACTGTTTGCAATTATTCCTTTTATACCATGGAAAAGCTGTTGTATTTATATCGTATTTTATGCTTCTGGCGTTGACTTCTAAGGACCTAACTATTCGATCTGGTGGAGCAACGCCCTAGAGTGAAGCCTAGGTTGCCCGGAACGTAGAAATGACCATCACTTTCAAACTGGTTGCAATTAATCCTGTTATACGATGGAAAAACTGTTGTATTTATATCGTATATTATGCTTCTGGCGTTGACTTCTAAGGACCTAACTATTCGATCTGGTGGAGCAACGCCCTAGAGTGAAGCCTAGGTTTCTCGGAATGTAGAAGTAACCATAACTTTCACACCGGATGCAATTATTCGTTCTTTACGATAGAAAAACTGTTCTATTTATTTTGCATTTTATGCTTCGGGCGTTGACTTCTAAGGCGCTAACTATTCAATCTGTTGGAGCAACGACCTAGGGTGTATCCCAGGTTGCCCGGAAAGTAGAAATGACCATAACTTTTAGACTGGTAGCAATTATTCGTTTTATACAATGGAAAAACTGTTGTATTTATTTTGTATTTAATGCTTCTGGCGTTCACTTCTAAGGCCCTAACTATTCGATCTGGTGGAACAACGGCCTAAGGTGAAGCCTAGGTTGCCCGCAACGTAGAAATGGCCATAACTTTTACACTGGTAGCAGTTATTCGTTTTATACGATGGAAAAACTGTTCTATTTATTTTGTATTTAATGCTTCTGGCGTTCACTTCTTAGGCCCTAACTATTCGATCTGGTGGAACAACGGCCTAAGGTGAAGCCTAGGTTGCCCGGAACGTAGAAATGGCCATAACTTTCACACTGGTTGCTATTATTCGTTTTATACGATGGAAAAGCTGTTGTATTTATATCGTATTTTATGCTGCGGGCGTTGACTTCTTAGGTCCTAACACTTCGATCTGGTGGAGCAACGCCCTACATTGAAGCCTAGGTTGCCCGGACCGTAGATATGACCATAACCTTCACACATGCAGCAATTATACGTTTTATATGATGGAAAATCTGTTGTATTTATATAGTATTTTATGCTTCCGGCGTTAACTTCTAAGGCCCTAACTGTTTGATCTGGTGTAGCGACGCCCTAGAGTGTAGCCTAGGTTGCCCGGAACGTAGAAATGAGAATTACTTTCACACTGTTTGCAATTATTCCTTTTATACGATGCAAGAGCTGTTGTATTTATATCGAATTTTATGCTTCTGGCGTTGACTTGTAAGGACCTAACTATTCGATCTGGTGGAGCAACGCCCAAGCGTGAAGCCTAGGTTGCTCGGTATGTGGAAATAACCATAACTTTCACACTGGTTGCAATTATTCGTTCTTTACGATGGAAAAGCTGTTGAATTTATATTGTATTTTATGCCTCTGGCGTTGACTTCTTAGGCCCTAGCTATTCGATCTAGTGGAGCAACGCCCTAGAGTGAAGCCTAGGTTGCCCGGAACGTAAAAATGACCATCACTTTCAAACTGGTTGCAATTAATCCTGTTATACGATGGAAAAACTGTTGTATTTTTACTGCATTTTATGCTTCGGGCGTTGACTTATAAGGCCCTGACTATTCAATCTGCTGGAGCAACGCCCTAGAGTGAAGCCTAGGTTGCTCGGAATGTAGAAATGACCATAACTTTCATACTGGTTGCAATTATTCGTTTTATATGATGGAAAAACTGTTGTATTTATATTGTATTTTATGCTTCTGGCGTTCACTTCTTAGGCCCTAACTATTCGATCTGGTGGAACAACGGCCTAAGGTGAAGCCTAGGTTGCCCGCAACGTAGAAATGGCCATAACTTTTACACTGGTAGCAATTATTCGTTTTATACAATGGAAAAACTGTTCCATTTATTTTGTATTTAATGCTTCGGGCGTTGGCTTCTAAGGCCCTAACTGTTTGATCTGGTGGAGCAACGCCCTAGAGTGAAGCCTAGGTTGCCCGGAACGTAGAAATGACAATAACTTTCACACTGGTTGCTATCATTCGTTTTATACGAGGGAAAAACTGTTATATTTATATTGTATTTTATGCTTCAGGCGTTGACTTCTGAGGCCGTAGCTATTCGATGTGGTGGAAGAACGCCATAGAGTGAAGCCTAGGTTGCCCGGAACGAAGAAATGTCCATATCTTTCACACTGTTTGCAATTATTCATTTTATACGGTGGCAAAGCTGTTGCATTTATATTGTATTTTATGCTTCTGGCGTTGACTCCTTACGCCCTAACTATTCAATCTGGTGGAGCAATGCCTCAGAGTTAATGCTAGGATGCCCGAAACGCCGAAATGATGATTACTTTCACGCATGTTGCCATTATTCCGGTTATACAATGAAAAGACTGTTGTATTTTTATTGTATTTTATGCTTCAGTCGTAGGCTTCTAAGGCCGTAGCTATTCGATATGGTGTAGCACCGCCCTAGAGTGAAGCCTAGGTTGCTCGGAACGCAGAAATGACCACTACTTTCACACAGTTTGCAATTATTCATTTAATACGATGGAAAAGCTGTTGTATTTATATCGTATTTTATGCTTCGGGCGTTGACTTCTTAGGCCCTAACACTTCGATCTGGTGGAGCAACGCCCTACAGTGAAACCTAGGTTGCCCGGAACGTAGATATGACCATAACCTTCACACAGGTTGCAATTATTCGTTTTATACGGTGTAAAGGCTGTTGTATTTATTTTGTATTTTATTCTTCTGGTGTTGACTTCTTAGGCCCTAACTATTCGATCTGGTGGAACAACGCCGTAGAGTGAAGACTAGGTTGCCCGGAACGTAGAAATGACCATTACTTTCACACTGTTTGCAATTATTCCATTTACACCATGGAAAAGCTGTTGTGTTTATATCGTATTTTATGCTTCTGGCGTTGACTTCTAAGGACCTAACTATTCGATCTGGTTGAGCAACGCCCTAGAGTGAAGCCTAGGTTGCTCGGAATGTAGAAATGACCCTAACTTTTACACTGGTAGCAATTATTCGTTTTATACAATAGAAAAACTGTTCTATTTATTATGTATTTTATGCTTCGGGCGCTGACTTCTAAGGCCCTAACTGTTTCATCTGGTGGTGCATCACCCTAGGGTGAAGCCTAGGTTGCCCGGAACGTAGAAATGACCATTACTTTCACACTGTTTGCAATTATTCCTTTTATACGATGGAAAAGCTGTTGTATTTATATCGTATTTTATGCTTCTGGCGTTGACTTCTAAGGACCTAACTATTCGATCTGGTGGAGCAACGCCCTAGTGTGAAGCCTAGGTTTCTCGGAATGTAGAAACAATCATAACTTTCACACCGGTTGCAATTATTCGTTCTTTACGATAGAAAAACTGTTCTATTTATTTTGCATTTTATGCTTCGGGCGTTGACTTCTAAGGCGCTAACTATTCAATCTGTTGGAGCAACGCCCTATGGTGAAGCCTAGGTTTCCCGGAACGTAGAAATGACCATAACTTTTACACTGGTAGCAATTATTCGTTTTATACAATGGAAAAACTGTTGTATTTATATTGTATTTTATGCTTCTGGCGTTGACTTCTTAGGCCCTAACTATTCGATCTGGCGGAGCAACGCCCTAGGGGTAGCCTAGGTTGCCCGGAACGTAGAAATGACCATAACTTTCACACTGGTTGCAATTATTCGTTTTATACGATGGAAAAACTGTTGTATTTATATTGTATTTTATGCTTCTGGCGTTCACTTCTTAGGCCCTAACTATTCAAGCTGGTGGAACAACGCCCTAGGGTGAAGCCTAGGTTTCCCGGAACGTAGAAATGACCATAACTTTTACACTGGTAGCAATTATTCGTTTTATACAATGGAAAAACTGTTCTATTTATTTTGTATTTTATGCTTCGGGCGTTGACTTCTAAGGCCCTAACTGTTTGATCTGGTGGAGCAACGCCCTAGAGTGAAGCCTAGGTTGCCCGGAACGTAGAAATGACCATAACTTTCACACTGGTTGCTATTATTCGTTTTATACGATGGAAAAACTGTTATATTTATATTGTATTTTATGCTTCTGGCGTTGACTTCTTAGGCCCTAACTATTCGATCTGGTGGACAACGCCCTAGAGTGAAGCCTAGGCTGCCTGGAACGTACAAATGACCATCACTTTCACACGGGTTGCAATTATTCCTGTTATAGGATGGAAAGACTGTTGCATTTTTATTGTATTTTATGCTTCAGGCGTTGACTTCTGAGGCCGTAGCTGTTCGATGTGGTGGAAGAACGCCATACAGTGAAGCCTAGGTTGCCCGGAACGTAGAAATGACCATTACTTTCACACTGTTTGCAATTATTCCTGTTATAGGATGGAAAGACTGTTGCATTTTTATTGTATTTTATGCTTCAGGCGTTGACTTCTGAGGCCGTAGCTGTTCGATGTGGTGGAAGAACGCCATACAGTGAAGCCTAGGTTGCCCGGAACGTAGAAATGACCATTACTTTCACACTGTTTGCAATTATTCCTTTTATACGATGGAAAAGCTGTTGTACTTATATCGTATTTTATGCTTCTGGCGTTGTCTTCTTAGGCCCTAACTATTCGATCTGGTGGAACAACGCCGTAGAGTGAAGCCTAGGTTGCCCGGAACGTAGAAATGACCATTACTTTCACACTGTTTGCAATTATTCGTTTTATACGATGGAAAAACTGTTGTATTTTTATTGCACTTTATGCTTCTGGCGTTCACTTCTTAGGCCCTAACTATTGGAACTGGTGGAACAACGCCCTAGGGTCAAGCCTAGGTTGCCCGGAACGTAGAAATGACCATAGCTTTTACACTCGTAGCAATTATTCGTTTTATACAATGGAAAAACCGTTCTAATTATTTTGTATTTTATGCTTCGGGCGTTGAATTCTAATGCCCTATCTGTTTGATCTGGTGGAGCATCGCCGTAGAGTGAAGCCTAGGTTGCTCGGAACGTAGAAATGACCATAACTTTCACACTGGTTGCTATTATTCGTTTTATACGATGGAAAAACTGTTATATTTATATTGTATTTAAGCTTCTGGCGTTGACTTCTGAGGCCGTTGCTATTCGATGTGGTGGAAGAACGCCATAGAGTGAAGCCTAGGTTGCCCGGAACGTAGAAATGACCATAGCTTTTACTCTCGTAGCAATTATTCGTTTTATACAATGGAAAAACCGTTCTATTTATTTTGTATTTTATTCTTCGGGCGTTGACTTCTAAGGCCCTAACTATTCAATCTGTTGGAGCAAAGCCCTAGGGTGAAGCCTAGGTTGCTCGGAAAGTAGAAATGACCATAAGTTTCATACTGGTTGCAATTATTCGTTTTATACGATGGAAAAACTGTTGTATTTATATTGTATTTTATGCTTCTGGCGTTGACTTCTTAGGCCCTAATTATTCGATCTGGTGGAACAACGCCCTAGAGTAAAGCCCAGGTTGCGCGGAACGTAGAAATGACCATATCTTTCACACTGGTAGCAATTATTCGTTTTATACGATGGAAAAATTGTTCTATTTATTTTGTATTTTATGCTTCGGACGTTGACTTCTAAGGCCCTAGCTATTCGATCTGGTCGAGCAACGCCGTAGAGTGTAGCCTAGGTTGCCCGGAACGTAGAAATGACCATTACTTTCACACTGTTTGCAATTATTCCTGTTATAAGATGGAAAAACTGTTGCATATTTATTGTATTTTATGCTTCTGGCGTTGACTTCTAAGGCCCTAACTATTCGATCTGGTGGAGCAACGCCCTAGAGTGTCGCATGGGTTGCCCGGAACGTAGAAATGACCATTACTTTCACAATGTTTGCAAATATTCATTTTATACGATGAAAAAAATGTTGTACTTATATTGTATTTTATTCTTCTCGCGTTGAATTCTAAGTCCCTAGCTATTCGACCAGGTGGAGCAACGCCCTAGAGTGAAACCTAGGTTACCCGGAACGTAGAAATGACCAGTACTTTCACACTGGTTGCAGTTATTCGTTTTATACAATGGAAAAACTGTTGTATTTATATGGTATTTTATGCTTCTGGCGTTGACTTCTTAGGCCCTAACTATTCGATCTGGTGGACCAATGCCTCAGAGTTAAGTCTAGGATGCCCGAAACGCCGAAATGATCATTACTTTCACGCTGGTAGCAATTATTCGTTTTATACCATGGAAAAACTGTTCTATTTATTTTGTATTTTATGCTTCAGGCGTTGACTTCTAACGCCCTAACTGTTTGATCTGGTGGAGCAACGCCCTAGAGTGAAGCCTAGGTTTCCCGGAACGTAGAAATGACCATTACTTTCACACTGTTTGCAATTATTCCTTTTATACGATGCAAAAGCTGTTGTATTTATATCGTATCTTATGCTTCTGGCGTTGACTTCATAGGCCCTAGCTATTCGATCTAGTGGAGCAACGCCCTAGAGTGAAGCCTGGGTTGTCCGGAACGTAGAAATGACCATCACTTTCAAACTGGTTGCAATTATTCGTTTTATACGATGGAAAAACTGTTGAATTTATATTGTATTTTATGCTTCTGGCGTAGACTTCAAAGGACCTAACTATTCGATCTGGTGGAGCAACGCCCTACAGTGTTGCCTAGGCTGCCCGGAACGTAGATATGACCATAACCTTCACACTGGTTGCAAATTATTCCTGCTGTACGATGGAAAAGCTGTTGTATTTTTATTGCATTTTATGCTTCGGGCATTGACTTCTAAGGCCCTAACTATGCAATCTGTTGGAGCAACGCCCTAGGGGGAAGCCTAGGTTGCCCGGAACGTAGAAATGACCATAACATTCACACTGGTTGCAATTATTCGTTTCATACGATGGAAAAACTGTTGTATTTATATTGTATTTTATGCTTCTGGCGTTCACTTCTTAGGCCCTAACTATTCAAGCTGGTGGAACAACGCCCTAGGGTGAAGCCTAGGTTTCCCGGAACGTAGAAATGACCATAACTTTTACACTGGTAGCAATTACTCGTTTTATACAATGGAAAAACTGTTGTATTTATATTGTATTTTATGCTTCTGGCGTTGACTTCTTAGGCCCTAACTATTCGATCTGGTGGAGCAACGCCCTAGGGGTAGCCTAGGTTGCCTGGAACGTAGAAATGACCATAACTTTCACACTGGTTGCAATTATTCGTTTTATACGATGGAAAAACTGTTGTATTTATATTGTATTTTATGCTTCTGGCGTTCACTTCTTAGGCCCTAACTATTCAAGCTGGTGGAACGACGCCCTAGGGTGAAGCCTAGGTTTCCCGGAACGTAGAAATGACCATAACTTTTACACTGGTAGCAATTATTCGTTTTATACAATGGAAAAACTGTTCTATTTATTTTGTATTTTATGCTTCGGGCGTTGACTTCTAAGGCCCTAACTGTTTGATCTGGTGGAGCAACGCCCTAGAGTGAAGCCTAGGTTGCCCGGAACGTAGAAATGACCATAACTTTCACACTGGTTGCTATTATTCGTTTTATACGATGGAAAAACTGTTATATTTATATTGTATTTTATGCTTCTGGCGTTGACTTCTTAGGCCCTAACTATTCGATCTGGTGGACAACGCCCTAGAGTGAAGCCTAGGCTGCCTGGAACGTACAAATGACCATCACTTTCACACGGGTTGCAATTATTCCTGTTATAGGATTGAAAGACTGTTGCATTTTTATTGTATTTTATGCTTCAGGCGTTGACTTCTGAGGCCGTAGCTGTTCGATGTGGTGGAAGAACGCCATACAGTGAAGCCTAGGTTGCCCGGAACGTAGAAATGACCATTACTTTCACACTGTTTGCAATTATTCCTTTTATACGATGGAAAAGCTGTTGTATTTATATCGTATTTTATGCTTCTGGCGTTGTCTTCTTAGGCCCTAACTATTCGATCTGGTGGAACAACGCCGTAGAGTGAAGCCTAGGTTGCCCGGAACGTAGGAATGACCATAACTTTCACACTGATTGCAATTATTTGTTATATACGATGGAAAAGCTGTTGTATTTATATCGTATTTTATGCTTCTGGCGTTGTCTTCTTAGGCCCTAACTATTCGATCTGGTGGAACAACGCCGTAGAGTGAAGCCTAGGCTGCCTGGAACGTACAAATGACCATCACTTTCACACGGGTTGCAATTATTCCTGTTATAAGATGGAAAAACTGTTGCATCTTTATTGTATTTTATGCTTCTGGCGTTGACTTCTAAGGCCCTAACTATTCGATCTGGTGGAGCAACGCCCTAGAGTGTCGCATGGGTTGCCCGGAACGTAGAAATGACCATCACTTTCAAACTGGTTGCAATTATTCGTTTTATACGATGGAAAAACTGTTGAATTTATATTGTATTTTATGCTTCTGGCGTAGACTTCAAAGGACCTAACTATTCGATCTGGTGGAGCAACGCCCTACAGTGTTGCCTAGGCTGCCCGGAACGTAGATATGACCATAACCTTCACACTGGTTGCAAATTATTCCTGCTATACGATGGAAAAGCTGTTGTATTTTTATTGCATTTTATGCTTCGGGCATTGACTTCTAAGGCCCTAACTATGCAATCTGTTGGAGCAACGCCCTAGGGGGAAGCCTAGGTTGCCCGGAACGTAGAAATGACCATAACATTCACACTGGTTGCAATTATTCGTTTTATGCGATGGAAAAACTGTTGTATTTATATTGTATTTTATGCTTCTGGCGTTCACTTCTTAGGCCCTAACTATTCAAGCTGGTGGAACAACGCCCTAGGGTGAAGCCTAGGTTTCCCGGAACGTAGAAATGACCATAACTTTTACACTGGTAGCAATTATTCGTTTTATACAATGGAAAAACTGTTGTATTTATATTGTATTTTATGCTTCTGGCGTTGACTTCTTAGGCCCTAACTATTCGATCTGGCGGAGCAACGCCCTAGGGGTAGCCTAGGTTGCCCGGAACGTAGAAATGACCATAACTATCACACTGGTTGCAATTATTCGTTTTATACGATGGAAAAACTGTTGTATTTATATTGTATTTTATGCTTCTGGCGTTCACTTCTTAGGCCCTAACTATTCAAGCTGGTGGAACAACGCCCTAGGGTGAAGCCTAGGTTTCCCGGAACGTAGAAATGACCATAACTTTTACACTGGTAGCAATTATTCGTTTTATACAATGGAAAAACTGTTCTATTTATTTTGTATTTTATGCTTCGGGCGTTGACTTCTAAGGCCCTAACTGTTTGATCTGGTGGAGCAACGCCCTAGAGTGAAGCCTAGGTTGCCCGGAACGTAGAAATGACCATAACTTTCACACTGGTTGCTATTATTCGTTTTATACGATGGAAAAACTGTTATATTTATATTGTATTTTATGCTTCTGGCGTTGACTTCTTAGGCCCTAACTATTCGATCTGGTGGACAACGCCCTAGAGTGAAGCCTAGGCTGCCTGGAACGTACAAATGACCATCACTTTCACACGGGTTGCAATTATTCCTGTTATAGGATGGAAAGACTGTTGCATTTTTATTGTATTTTATGCTTCAGGCGTTGACTTCTGAGGCCGTAGCTGTTCGATGTGGTGGAAGAACGCCATACAGTGAAGCCTAGGTTGCCCGGAACGTAGAAATGACCATTACTTTCACACTGTTTGCAATTATTCCTGTTATAGGATGGAAAGACTGTTGCATTTTTATTGTATTTTATGCTTCAGGAGTTGACTTCTGAGGCCGTAGCTGTTCGATGTGGTGGAAGAACGCCATACAGTGAAGCCTAGGTTGCCCGGAACGTAGAAATGACCATTACTTTCACACTGTTTGCAATTATTCCTTTTATACGATGGAAAAGCTGTTGTATTTATATCGTATTTTATGCTTCTGGCGTTGTCTTCTTAGGCCCTAACTATTCGATCTGGTGGAACAACGCCGTAGAGTGAAGCCTAGGTTGCCCGGAACGTAGAAATGACCATTACTTTCACACTGTTTGCAATTATTCGTTTTATACGATGGAAAAACTGTTGTATTTTTATTGCACTTTATGCTTCTGGCGTTCACTTCTTAGGCCCTAACTATTGGATCTGGTGGAACAACGCCCTAGGGTCAAGCCTAGGTTGCCCGGAACGTAGAAATGACCATAGCTTTTACACTCGTAGCAATTATTCGTTTTATACAATGGAAAAACCGTTCTAATTATTTTGTATTTTATGCTTCGGGCGTTGAATTCTAATGCCCTATCTGTTTGATCTGGTGGAGCATCGCCGTAGAGTGAAGCCTAGGTTGCTCGGAACGTAGAAATGACCATAACTTTCACACTGGCTGCTATTATTCGTTTTATACGATGGAAAAACTGTTATATTTATATTGTATTTAAGCTTCTGGCGTTGACTTCTGAGGCCGTTGCTATTCGATGTGGTGGAAGAACGCCATAGAGTGAAGCCTAGGTAGCCCGGATCGTAGAAATGTCCATATCTTTCACACTGTTTGCAATTTTTCGTTTTGTACGATGGAAAATCTGTTGTATTTATATCGTATTTTATGCTTCTGGCGTTGACTTCTAAGGCCCTAACTATTGGATCCGGTGGAACAACGCCCTAGGGTCAGGCCTAGGTTGCCCGGAACGTAGAAATGACCATAGCTTTTACTCTCGTAGCAATTATTCGTTTTATACAATGGAAAAACCGTTCTATTTATTTCGTATTTTATTCTTCGGGCGTTGACTTCTAAGGCCCTATCTATTCAATCTGTTGGAGCAAAGCCCTAGGGTGAAGCCTAGGTTGCTCGGAAAGTAGAAATGACCATAAGTTTCATACTGGTTGCAATTATTCGTTTTATACGATGGAAAAACTGTTGTATTTATATTGTATTTTATGCTTCTGGCGTTGACTTCTTTGGCCCTAATTATTCGATCTGGTGGAACAACGCCCTAGAGTAAAGCCCAGGTTGCGCGGAACGTAGAAATGACCATATCTTTCACACTGGTAGCAATTATTCGTTTTATACGATGGAAAAATTGTTCTATTTATTTTGTATTTTATGCTTCGGGCGTTGACTTCTAAGGCCCTAGCTATTCGATCTGGTCGAGCAACGCCGTAGAGTGAAGCCTATGTTGCCCGGAACGTAGAAATGACCATTACTTTCACACTGTTTGCAATTATTCCTTTTATACGATGCAAAAGCTGTTGTATTTATATCGTATCTTATGCTTCTGGCGTTGACTTCATAGGCCCTAGCTATTCGATCTAGTGGAGCAACGCCCTAGAGTGAAGCCTGGGTTGCCCGGAACGTAGAAATGACCATCACTTTCAAACTGGTTGCAATTATTCGTTTTATACGATGGAAAAACTGTTGAATTTATATTGTATTTTATGCTTCTGGCGTAGACTTCAAAGGACCTAACTATTCGATATGGTGGAGCAACGCCCTACAGTGTTGCCTAGGCTGCCCGGAACGTAGATATGACCATAACCTTCACACTGGTTGCAAATTATTCCTGCTATACGATGGAAAAGCTGTTGTATTTTTATTGCATTTTATGCTTCGGGCATTGACTTCTAAGGCCCTAACTATGCAATCTGTTGGAGCAACGCCCTAGGGGGAAGCCTAGGTTGCCCGGAACGTAGAAATGACCATAACATTCACACTGGTTGCAATTATTCGTTTTATACGATGGAAAAACTGTTGTATTTATATTGTATTTTATGCTTCTGGCGTTCACTTCTTAGGCCCTAACTATTCAAGCTGGTGGAACAACGCCCTAGGGTGAAGCCTAGGTTTCCCGGAACGTAGAAATGACCATAACTTTTACACTGGTAGCAATTATTCGTTTTATACAATGGAAAAACTGTTGTATTTATATTGTATTTTATGCTTCTGGCGTTGACTTCTTAGGCCCTAACTATTCGATCTGGTGGAGCAACGCCCTAGGGGTAGCCTAGGTTTCCTGGAACGTAGAAATGACCATAACTTTCACACTGGTTGCAATTATTCGTTTTATACGATGGAAAAACTGTTGTATTTATATTGTATTTTATGCTTCTGGCGTTCACTTCTTAGGCCCTAACTATTGAAGCTGGTGGAACGACGCCCTAGGGTGAAGCCTAGGTTTCCCGGAACGTAGAAATGACCATAACTTTTACACTGGTAGCAATTATTCGTTTTATACAATGGAAAAACTGTTCTATTTATTTTGTATTTTATGCTTCGGGCGTTGACTTCTAAGGCCCTAACTGTTTGATCTGGTGGAGCAACGCCCTAGAGTGAAGCCTAGGTTGCCCGGAACGTAGAAATGACCATAACTTTCACACTGGTTGCTATTATTCGTTTTATACGATGGAAAAACTGTTATATTTATATTGTATTTTATGATTCTGGCGTTGACTTCTTAGGCCCTAACTATTCGATCTGGTGGACAACGCCCTAGAGTGAAGCCTAGGCTGCCTGGAACGTACAAATGACCATCACTTTCACACGGGTTGCAATTATTCCTGTTATAGGATGGAAAGACTGTTGCATTTTTATTGTATTTTATGCTTCAGGCGTTGACTTCTGAGGCCGTAGCTGTTCGATGTGGTGGAAGAACGCCATACAGTGAAGCCTAGGTTGCCCGGAACGTAGAAATGACCATTACTTTCACACTGTTTGCAATTATTCCTTTTATACGATGGAAAAGCTGTTGTATTTATATCGTATTTTATGCTTCTGGCGTTGTCTTCTTAGGCCCTAACTATTCGATCTGGTGGAACAACGCCGTAGAGTGAAGCCTAGGTTGCCCGGAACGTAGAAATGACCATAACTTTCACACTGGTTGCTATTATTCGTTTTATACGATGGAAGAACTGTTATATTTATATTGTATTTTATGCTTCTGGCGTTGACTTCTTAGGCCCTAACTATTCGATCTGGTAGACAACGCCCTAGAGTGAAGCCTAGGCTGCCTGGAACGTACAAATGACCATCACTTTCACACGGGTTGCAATTATTCCTGTTATAGGATGGAAAGGCTGTTGCATTTTTATTGTATTTTATGCTTCAGGCGTTGACTTCTGAGGCCGTAGCTGTTCGATGTGGTGGAAGAACGCCATACAGTGAAGCCTAGGTTGCCCGGAACGTAGAAATGACCATTACTTTCACACTGTTTGCAATTATTCCTTTTATACGATGGAAAAGCTGTTGTATTTATATCGTATTTTATGCTTCTGGCGTTGTCTTCTTAGGCCCTAACTATTCGATCTGGTGGAACAACGCCGTAGAGTGAAGCCTAGGTTGCCCGGAACGTAGAAATGACCATAACTTTCACACTGATTGCAATTATTTGTTATATACGATGGAAAAGCTGTTGTATTTATATCGTATTTTATGCTTCTGGCGTTGACTTCTAAGGACCTAACTATTCGATCTGGTGGAGCAACGCCCTAGAGTGAAGCCTAGGTTGCTCGGAATGTAGAAATGACCATAACTTTCACACTGATTGCAATTATTCGTTTTATACTATGGAAAAACTGTTGCATCTTCATCGTATTTTATGCTTCTGGCGTTGACTTCTTAGGCCGTAAGTATTCGATCTGGTGGAGCAACGCCCTGGAGTGAAACCTGGGTTGCCCGGAACGTAGAAATGACCACTACTATCACACTGGTTGCAAATTATTCCTGCTATACGATGGAGAAACTGTTGTATTTTTATTGCATTTTATGCTTCTGGCGTTCACTTCTTAGGCCCTAACTATTCGATCTGGAGGAACAACGGCCTAGGGTGAAGCCTACGTTGCCCGGAACGTAGAAATGACCATAACTTTCACACTGGTTGCGATTATTTGTTTTATACGATGGAAAAGCTGTTGTATTTATATTGTATTTTATGCTTCTGGCGTTGACTTCTTAGGCCCTAACTATTCGATCTGGTGGACAACGCCCTAGAGTGAAGCCTAGGCTGCCTGGAACGTACAAATGACCATCACTTTCACACGGGTTGCAATTATTCCTGTTATAGGATGGAAAGACTGTTGCATTTTTATTGTATTTTGTGCTTCAGGCGTTGACTTCTGAGGCCGTAGCTGTTCGATGTGGTGGAAGAACGCCATACAGTGAAGCCTAGGTTGCCCGGAACGTAGAAATGACCATTACTTTCACACTGTTTGCAATTATTCCTTTTATACGATGGAAAAGCTGTTGTATTTATATCGTATTTTATGCTTCTGGCGTTGTCTTCTTAGGCCCTAACTATTCGATCTGGTGGAACAACGCCGTAGAGTGAAGCCTAGGTTGCCCGGAACGTAGAAATGACCATTACTTTCACACTGTTTGCAATTATTCGTTTTATACGATGGAAAAACTGTTGTATTTTTATTGCACTTTATGCTTCTGGCGTTCACTTCTTAGGCCCTAACTATTGGATCTGGTGGAACAACGCCCTAGGGTCAAGCCTAGGTTGCCCGGAACGTAGAAATGACCATAGCTTTTACACTCGTAGCAATTATTCGTTTTATACAATGGAAAAACCGTTCTAATTATTTTGTATTTTATGCTTCGGGCGTTGAATTCTAATGCCCTATCTGTTTGATCTGGTGGAGCATCGCCGTAGAGTGAAGCCTAGGTTGCTCGGAACGTAGAAATGACCATAACTTTCACACTGGCTGCTATTATTCGTTTTATACGATGGAAAAACTGTTATATTTATATTGTATTTAAGCTTCTGGCGTTGACTTCTGAGGCCGTTGCTATTCGATGTGGTGGAAGAACGCCATAGAGTGAAGCCTAGGTAGCCCGGATCGTAGAAATGTCCATATCTTTCACACTGTTTGCAATTTTTCGTTTTGTACGATGGAAAATCTGTTGTATTTATATCGTATTTTATGCTTCTGGCGTTGACTTCTAAGGCCCTAACTATTGGATCCGGTGGAACAACGCCCTAGGGTCAGGCCTAGGTTGCCCGGAACGTAGAAATGACCATAGCTTTTACTCTCGTAGCAATTATTCGTTTTATACAATGGAAAAACCGTTCTATTTATTTCGTATTTTATTCTTCGGGCGTTGACTTCTAAGGCCCTATCTATTCAATCTGTTGGAGCAAAGCCCTAGGGTGAAGCCTAGGTTGCTCGGAAAGTAGAAATGACCATAAGTTTCATACTGGTTGCAATTATTCGTTTTATACGATGGAAAAACTGTTGTATTTATATTGTATTTTATGCTTCTGGCGTTGACTTCTTTGGCCCTAATTATTCGATCTGGTGGAACAACGCCCTAGAGTAAAGCCCAGGTTGCGCGGAACGTAGAAATGACCATATCTTTCACACTGGTAGCAATTATTCGTTTTATACGATGGAAAAATTGTTCTATTTATTTTGTATTTTATGCTTCGGGCGTTGACTTCTAAGGCCCTAGCTATTCGATCTGGTCGAGCAACGCCGTAGAGTGAAGCCTATGTTGCCCGGAACGTAGAAATGACCATTACTTTCACACTGTTTGCAATTATTCCTTTTATACGATGCAAAAGCTGTTGTATTTATATCGTATCTTATGCTTCTGGCGTTGACTTCATAGGCCCTAGCTATTCGATCTAGTGGAGCAACGCCCTAGAGTGAAGCCTGGGTTGCCCGGAACGTAGAAATGACCATCACTTTCAAACTGGTTGCAATTATTCGTTTTATACGATGGAAAAACTGTTGAATTTATATTGTATTTTATGCTTCTGGCGTAGACTTCAAAGGACCTAACTATTCGATATGGTGGAGCAACGCCCTACAGTGTTGCCTAGGCTGCCCGGAACGTAGATATGACCATAACCTTCACACTGGTTGCAAATTATTCCTGCTATACGATGGAAAAGCTGTTGTATTTTTATTGCATTTTATGCTTCGGGCATTGACTTCTAAGGCCCTAACTATGCAATCTGTTGGAGCAACGCCCTAGGGGGAAGCCTAGGTTGCCCGGAACGTAGAAATGACCATAACATTCACACTGGTTGCAATTATTCGTTTTATACGATGGAAAAACTGTTGTATTTATATTGTATTTTATGCTTCTGGCGTTCACTTCTTAGGCCCTAACTATTCAAGCTGGTGGAACAACGCCCTAGGGTGAAGCCTAGGTTTCCCGGAACGTAGAAATGACCATAACTTTTACACTGGTAGCAATTATTCGTTTTATACAATGGAAAAACTGTTGTATTTATATTGTATTTTATGCTTCTGGCGTTGACTTCTTAGGCCCTAACTATTCGATCTGGTGGAGCAACGCCCTAGGGGTAGCCTAGGTTTCCTGGAACGTAGAAATGACCATAACTTTCACACTGGTTGCAATTATTCGTTTTATACGATGGAAAAACTGTTGTATTTATATTGTATTTTATGCTTCTGGCGTTCACTTCTTAGGCCCTAACTATTGAAGCTGGTGGAACGACGCCCTAGGGTGAAGCCTAGGTTTCCCGGAACGTAGAAATGACCATAACTTTTACACTGGTAGCAATTATTCGTTTTATACAATGGAAAAACTGTTCTATTTATTTTGTATTTTATGCTTCGGGCGTTGACTTCTAAGGCCCTAACTGTTTGATCTGGTGGAGCAACGCCCTAGAGTGAAGCCTAGGTTGCCCGGAACGTAGAAATGACCATAACTTTCACACTGGTTGCTATTATTCGTTTTATACGATGGAAAAACTGTTATATTTATATTGTATTTTATGATTCTGGCGTTGACTTCTTAGGCCCTAACTATTCGATCTGGTGGACAACGCCCTAGAGTGAAGCCTAGGCTGCCTGGAACGTACAAATGACCATCACTTTCACACGGGTTGCAATTATTCCTGTTATAGGATGGAAAGACTGTTGCATTTTTATTGTATTTTATGCTTCAGGCGTTGACTTCTGAGGCCGTAGCTGTTCGATGTGGTGGAAGAACGCCATACAGTGAAGCCTAGGTTGCCCGGAACGTAGAAATGACCATTACTTTCACACTGTTTGCAATTATTCCTTTTATACGATGGAAAAGCTGTTGTATTTATATCGTATTTTATGCTTCTGGCGTTGTCTTCTTAGGCCCTAACTATTCGATCTGGTGGAACAACGCCGTAGAGTGAAGCCTAGGTTGCCCGGAACGTAGAAATGACCATAACTTTCACACTGGTTGCTATTATTCGTTTTATACGATGGAAGAACTGTTATATTTATATTGTATTTTATGCTTCTGGCGTTGACTTCTTAGGCCCTAACTATTCGATCTGGTAGACAACGCCCTAGAGTGAAGCCTAGGCTGCCTGGAACGTACAAATGACCATCACTTTCACACGGGTTGCAATTATTCCTGTTATAGGATGGAAAGGCTGTTGCATTTTTATTGTATTTTATGCTTCAGGCGTTGACTTCTGAGGCCGTAGCTGTTCGATGTGGTGGAAGAACGCCATACAGTGAAGCCTAGGTTGCCCGGAACGTAGAAATGACCATTACTTTCACACTGTTTGCAATTATTCCTTTTATACGATGGAAAAGCTGTTGTATTTATATCGTATTTTATGCTTCTGGCGTTGTCTTCTTAGGCCCTAACTATTCGATCTGGTGGAACAACGCCGTAGAGTGAAGCCTAGGTTGCCCGGAACGTAGAAATGACCATAACTTTCACACTGATTGCAATTATTTGTTATATACGATGGAAAAGCTGTTGTATTTATATCGTATTTTATGCTTCTGGCGTTGACTTCTAAGGACCTAACTATTCGATCTGGTGGAGCAACGCCCTAGAGTGAAGCCTAGGTTGCTCGGAATGTAGAAATGACCATAACTTTCACACTGATTGCAATTATTCGTTTTATACTATGGAAAAACTGTTGCATCTTCATCGTATTTTATGCTTCTGGCGTTGACTTCTTAGGCCGTAAGTATTCGATCTGGTGGAGCAACGCCCTGGAGTGAAACCTGGGTTGCCCGGAACGTAGAAATGACCACTACTATCACACTGGTTGCAAATTATTCCTGCTATACGATGGAGAAACTGTTGTATTTTTATTGCATTTTATGCTTCTGGCGTTCACTTCTTAGGCCCTAACTATTCGATCTGGAGGAACAACGGCCTAGGGTGAAGCCTACGTTGCCCGGAACGTAGAAATGACCATAACTTTCACACTGGTTGCGATTATTTGTTTTATACGATGGAAAAGCTGTTGTATTTATATTGTATTTTATGCTTCTGGCGTTGACTTCTTAGGCCCTAACTATTCGATCTGGTGGACAACGCCCTAGAGTGAAGCCTAGGCTGCCTGGAACGTACAAATGACCATCACTTTCACACGGGTTGCAATTATTCCTGTTATAGGATGGAAAGACTGTTGCATTTTTATTGTATTTTGTGCTTCAGGCGTTGACTTCTGAGGCCGTAGCTGTTCGATGTGGTGGAAGAACGCCATACAGTGAAGCCTAGGTTGCCCGGAACGTAGAAATGAGCATTACTTTCACACTGTTTGCAATTATTCCTGTTATAGGATGGAAAGACTGTTGCATTTTTATTGTATTTTATGCTTCAGGCGTTGACTTCTGAGGCCGTAGCTGTTCGATGTGGTGGAAGAACGCCATACAGTGAAGCCTAGGTTGCCCGGAACGTAGAAATGACCATTACTTTCACACTGTTTGCAATTATTCCTTTTATACGATGGAAAAGCTGTTGTACTTATATCGTATTTTATGCTTCTGGCGTTGTCTTCTTAGGCCCTAACTATTCGATCTGGTGGAACAACGCCGTAGAGTGAAGCCTAGGTTGCCCGGAACGTAGAAATGACCATTACTTTCACACTGTTTGCAATTATTCGTTTTATACGATGGAAAAACTGTTGTATTTTTATTGCACTTTATGCTTCTGGCGTTCACTTCTTAGGCCCTAACTATTGGATCTGGTGGAACAACGCCCTAGGGTCAAGCCTAGGTTGCCCGGAACGTAGAAATGACCATAGCTTTTACACTCGTAGCAATTATTCGTTTTATACAATGGAAAAACCGTTCTAATTATTTTGTATTTTATGCTTCGGGCGTTGAATTCTAATGCCCTATCTGTTTGATCTGGTGGAGCATCGCCGTAGAGTGAAGCCTAGGTTGCTCGGAACGTAGAAATGACCATAACTTTCACACTGGTTGCTATTATTCGTTTTATACGATGGAAAAACTGTTATATTTATATTGTATTTAAGCTTCTGGCGTTGACTTCTGAGGCCGTTGCTATTCGATGTGGTGGAAGAACGCCATAGAGTGAAGCCTAGGTAGCCCGGATCGTAGAAATGTCCATATCTTTCACACTGTTTGCAATTTTTCGTTCTGTACGATGGAAAATCTGTTGTATTTATATCGTATTTTATGCTTCTGGCGTTGACTTCTAAGGCCCTAACTATTGGATCCGGTGGAACAACGCCCTAGGGTCAGGCCTAGGTTGCCCGGAACGTAGAAATGACCATAGCTTTTACTCTCGTAGCAATTATTCGTTTTATACAATGGAAAAACCGTTCTATTTATTTTGTATTTTATTCTTCGGGCGTTGACTTCTAAGGCCCTAACTATTCAATCTGTTGGAGCAAAGCCCTAGGGTGAAGCCTAGGTTGCTCGGAAAGTAGAAATGACCATAAGTTTCATACTGGTTGCAATTATTCGTTTTATACGATGGAAAAACTGTTGTATTTATATTGTATTTTATGCTTCTGGCGTTGACTTCTTAGGCCCTAATTATTCGATCTGGTGGAACAACGCCCTAGAGTAAAGCCCAGGTTGCGCGGAACGTAGAAATGACCATATCTTTCACACTGGTAGCAATTATTCGTTTTATACGATGGAAAAATTGTTCTATTTATTTTGTATTTTATGCTTCGGGCGTTGACTTCTAAGACCCTAGCTATTCGATCTGGTCGAGCAACGCCGTAGAGTGAAGCCTAGGTTGCCCGGAACGTAGAAATGACCATTACTTTCACACTGTTTGCAATTATTCCTGTTATAAGATGGAAAAACTGTTGCATCTTTATTGTATTTTATGCTTCTGGCGTTGACTTCTAAGGCCCTAACTATTCGATCTGGTGGAGCAACGCCCTAGAGTGTCGCATGGGTTGCCCGGAACGTAGAAATGACCATTACTTTCACAATGTTTGCAAATATTCATTTTATACGATGAAAAAAATGTTGTGCTTATATTGTATTTTATTCTTCTCGCGTTGAATTCTAAGTCCCTAGCTATTCGACCAGGTGGAGCAACGCCCTAGAGTGAAACCTAGGTTACCCGGAACGTAGAAATGACCAGTACTTTCACACTGGTTGCAGTTATTCGTTTTATACAATGGAAAAACTGTTGTATTTATATGGTATTTTATGCTTCTGGCGTTGACTTCTTAGGCCCTAACTATTCGATCTGGTGGACCAATGCCTCAGAGTTAAGTCTAGGATGCCCGAAACGCCGAAATGATCATTACTTTCACGCTGGTAGCAATTATTCGTTTTATACCATGGAAAAACTGTTCTATTTATTTTGTATTTTATGCTTCAGGCGTTGACTTCTAACGCCCTAACTGTTTGATCTGGTGGAGCAACGCCCTAGAGTGAAGCCTAGGTTGCCCGGAACGTAGAAATGACCATTACTTTCACACTGTTTGCAATTATTCCTTTTATACGATGCAAAAGCTGTTGTATTTATATCGTATCTTATGCTTCTGGCGTTGACTTCATAGGCCCTAGCTATTCGATCTAGTGGAGCAACGCCCTAGAGTGAAGCCTGGGTTGCCCGGAACGTAGAAATGACCATCACTTTCAAACTGGTTGCAATTATTCGTTTTATACGATGGAAAAACTGTTGAATTTATATTGTATTTTATGCTTCTGGCGTAGACTTCAAAGGACCTAACTATTCGATCTGGTGGAGCAACGCCCTACAGTGTTGCCTAGGCTGCCCGGAACGTAGATATGACCATAACCTTCACACTGGTTGCAAATTATTCCTGCTGTACGATGGAAAAGCTGTTGTATTTTTATTGCATTTTATGCTTCGGGCATTGACTTCTAAGGCCCTAACTATGCAATCTGTTGGAGCAACGCCCTAGGGGGAAGCCTAGGTTGCCCGGAACGTAGAAATGACCATAACATTCACACTGGTTGCAATTATTCGTTTCATACGATGGAAAAACTGTTGTATTTATATTGTATTTTATGCTTCTGGCGTTCACTTCTTAGGCCCTAACTATTCAAGCTGGTGGAACAACGCCCTAGGGTGAAGCCTAGGTTTCCCGGAACGTAGAAATGACCATAACTTTTACACTGGTAGCAATTATTCGTTTTATACAATGGAAAAACTGTTGTATTTATATTGTATTTTATGCTTCTGGCGTTGACTTCTTAGGCCCTAACTATTCGATCTGGTGGAGCAACGCCCTAGGGGTAGCCTAGGTTGCCTGGAACGTAGAAATGACCATAACTTTCACACTGGTTGCAATTATTCGTTTTATACGATGGAAAAACTGTTGTATTTATATTGTATTTTATGCTTCTGGCGTTCACTTCTTAGGCCCTAACTATTCAAGCTGGTGGAACGACGCCCTAGGGTGAAGCCTAGGTTTCCCGGAACGTAGAAATGACCATAACTTTTACACTGGTAGCAATTATTCGTTTTATACAATGGAAAAACTGTTCTATTTATTTTGTATTTTATGCTTCGGGCGTTGACTTCTAAGGCCCTAACTGTTTGATCTGGTGGAGCAACGCCCTAGAGTGAAGCCTAGGTTGCCCGGAACGTAGAAATGACCATAACTTTCACACTGGTTGCTATTATTCGTTTTATACGATGGAAAAACTGTTATATTTATATTGTATTTTATGCTTCTGGCGTTGACTTCTTAGGCCCTAACTATTCGATCTGGTGGACAACGCCCTAGAGTGAAGCCTAGGCTGCCTGGAACGTACAAATGACCATCACTTTCACACGGGTTGCAATTATTCCTGTTATAGGATGGAAAGACTGTTGCATTTTTATTGTATTTTATGCTTCAGGCGTTGACTTCTGAGGCCGTAGCTGTTCGATGTGGTGGAAGAACGCCATACAGTGAAGCCTAGGTTGCCCGGAACGTAGAAATGACCATTACTTTCACACTGTTTGCAATTATTCCTTTTATACGATGGAAAAGCTGTTGTATTTATATCGTATTTTATGCTTCTGGCGTTGTCTTCTTAGGCCCTAACTATTCGATCTGGTGGAACAACGCCGTAGAGTGAAGCCTAGGTTGCCCGGAACGTAGGAATGACCATAACTTTCACACTGATTGCAATTATTTGTTATATACGATGGAAAAGCTGTTGTATTTATATCGTATTTTATGCTTCTGGCGTTGACTTCTAAGGACCTAACTATTCGATCTGGTGGAGCAACGCCCTAGAGTGAAGCCTAGGTTGCTCGGAATGTAGAAATGACCATAACTTTCACACTGATTGCAATTATTCGTTTTATACGATGGAAAAACTGTTGCATCTTCATCGTATTTTATGCTTCTGGCGTTGACTTCTTAGGCCGTAACTATTCGATCTGGTGGAGCAACGCCCTGGAGTGAAACCTGGGTTGCCCGGAACGTAGAAATGACCACTACTATCACACTGGTTGCAAATTATTCCTGCTATACGATGGAGAAACTGTTGTATTTTTATTGCACTTTATGCTTCTGGCGTTCACTTCTTAGGCCCTAACTATTGGATCTGGTGGAACAACGCCCTAGGGTCAAGCCTAGGTTGCCCGGAACGTAGAAATGACCATAGCTTTTACACTCGTAGCAATTATTCGTTTTATACAATGGAAAAACCGTTCTAATTATTTTGTATTTTATGCTTCGGGCGTTGAATTCTAATGCCCTATCTGTTTGATCTGGTGGAGCATCGCCGTAGAGTGAAGCCTAGGTTGCTCGGAACGTAGAAATGACCATAACTTTCACACTGGTTGCTATTATTCGTTTTATACGATGGAAAAACTGTTATATTTATATTGTATTTAAGCTTCTGGCGTTGACTTCTGAGGCCGTTGCTATTCGATGTGGTGGAAGAACGCCATAGAGTGAAGCCTAGGTAGCCCGGATCGTAGAAATGTCCATATCTTTCACACTGTTTGCAATTTTTCGTTCTGTACGATGGAAAATCTGTTGTATTTATATCGTATTTTATGCTTCTGGCGTTGACTTCTAAGGCCCTAACTATTGGATCCGGTGGAACAACGCCCTAGGGTCAGGCCTAGGTTGCCCGGAACGTAGAAATGACCATAGCTTTTACTCTCGTAGCAATTATTCGTTTTATACAATGGAAAAACCGTTCTATTTATTTTGTATTTTATTCTTCGGGCGTTGACTTCTAAGGCCCTAACTATTCAATCTGTTGGAGCAAAGCCCTAGGGTGAAGCCTAGGTTGCTCGGAAAGTAGAAATGACCATAAGTTTCATACTGGTTGCAATTATTCGTTTTATACGATGGAAAAACTGTTGTATTTATATTGTATTTTATGCTTCTGGCGTTGACTTCTTAGGCCCTAATTATTCGATCTGGTGGAACAACGCCCTAGAGTAAAGCCCAGGTTGCGCGGAACGTAGAAATGACCATATCTTTCACACTGGTAGCAATTATTCGTTTTATACGATGGAAAAATTGTTCTATTTATTTTGTATTTTATGCTTCGGGCGTTGACTTCTAAGGCCCTAGCTATTCGATCTGGTCGAGCAACGCCGTAGAGTGAAGCCTAGGTTGCCCGGAACGTAGAAATGACCATTACTTTCACACTGTTTGCAATTATTCCTGTTATAAGATGGAAAAACTGTTGCATCTTTATTGTATTTTATGCTTCTGGCGTTGACTTCTAAGGCCCTAACTATTCGATCTGGTGGAGCAACGCCCTAGAGTGTCGCATGGGTTGCCCGGAACGTAGAAATGACCATTACTTTCACAATGTTTGCAAATATTCATTTTATACGATGAAAAAAATGTTGTGCTTATATTGTATTTTATTCTTCTCGCGTTGAATTCTAAGTCCCTAGCTATTCGACCAGGTGGAGCAACGCCCTAGAGTGAAACCTAGGTTACCCGGAACGTAGAAATGACCAGTACTTTCACACTGGTTGCAGTTATTCGTTTTATACAATGGAAAAACTGTTGTATTTATATGGTATTTTATGCTTCTGGCGTTGACTTCTTAGGCCCTAACTATTCGATCTGGTGGACCAATGCCTCAGAGTTAAGTCTAGGATGCCCGAAACGCCGAAATGATCATTACTTTCACGCTGGTAGCAATTATTCGTTTTATACCATGGAAAAACTGTTCTATTTATTTTGTATTTTATGCTTCAGGCGTTGACTTCTAACGCCCTAACTGTTTGATCTGGTGGAGCAACGCCCTAGAGTGAAGCCTAGGTTGCCCGGAACGTAGAAATGACCATTACTTTCACACTGTTTGCAATTATTCCTTTTATACGATGCAAAAGCTGTTGTATTTATATCGTATCTTATGCTTCTGGCGTTGACTTCATAGGCCCTAGCTATTCGATCTAGTGGAGCAACGCCCTAGAGTGAAGCCTGGGTTGCCCGGAACGTAGAAATGACCATCACTTTCAAACTGGTTGCAATTATTCGTTTTATACGATGGAAAAACTGTTGAATTTATATTGTATTTTATGCTTCTGGCGTAGACTTCAAAGGACCTAACTATTCGATCTGGTGGAGCAACGCCCTACAGTGTTGCCTAGGCTGCCCGGAACGTAGATATGACCATAACCTTCACACTGGTTGCAAATTATTCCTGCTGTACGATGGAAAAGCTGTTGTATTTTTATTGCATTTTATGCTTCGGGCATTGACTTCTAAGGCCCTAACTATGCAATCTGTTGGAGCAACGCCCTAGGGGGAAGCCTAGGTTGCCCGGAACGTAGAAATGACCATAACATTCACACTGGTTGCAGTTATTCGTTTCATACGATGGAAAAACTGTTGTATTTATATTGTATTTTATGCTTCTGGCGTTCACTTCTTAGGCCCTAACTATTCAAGCTGGTGGAACAACGCCCTAGGGTGAAGCCTAGGTTTCCCGGAACGTAGAAATGACCATAACTTTTACACTGGTAGCAATTATTCGTTTTATACAATGGAAAAACTGTTGTATTTATATTGTATTTTATGCTTCTGGCGTTGACTTCTTAGGCCCTAACTATTCGATCTGGTGGAGCAACGCCCTAGGGGTAGCCTAGGTTGCCTGGAACGTAGAAATGACCATAACTTTCACACTGGTTGCAATTATTCGTTTTATACGATGGAAAAACTGTTGTATTTATATTGTATTTTATGCTTCTGGCGTTCACTTCTTAGGCCCTAACTATTCAAGCTGGTGGAACGACGCCCTAGGGTGAAGCCTAGGTTTCCCGGAACGTAGAAATGACCATAACTTTTACACTGGTAGCAATTATTCGTTTTATACAATGGAAAAACTGTTCTATTTATTTTGTATTTTATGCTTCGGGCGTTGACTTCTAAGGCCCTAACTGTTTGATCTGGTGGAGCAACGCCCTAGAGTGAAGCCTAGGTTGCCCGGAACGTAGAAATGACCATAACTTTCACACTGGTTGCTATTATTCGTTTTATACGATGGAAAAACTGTTATATTTATATTGTATTTTATGCTTCTGGCGTTGACTTCTTAGGCCCTAACTATTCGATCTGGTGGACAACGCCCTAGAGTGAAGCCTAGGCTGCCTGGAACGTACAAATGACCATCACTTTCACACGGGTTGCAATTATTCCTGTTATAGGATGGAAAGACTGTTGCATTTTTATTGTATTTTATGCTTCAGGCGTTGACTTCTGAGGCCGTAGCTGTTCGATGTGGTGGAAGAACGCCATACAGTGAAGCCTAGGTTGCCCGGAACGTAGAAATGACCATTACTTTCACACTGTTTGCAATTATTCCTTTTATACGATGGAAAAGCTGTTGTATTTATATCGTATTTTATGCTTCTGGCGTTGTCTTCTTAGGCCCTAACTATTCGATCTGGTGGAACAACGCCGTAGAGTGAAGCCTAGGTTGCCCGGAACGTAGGAATGACCATAACTTTCACACTGATTGCAATTATTTGTTATATACGATGGAAAAGCTGTTGTATTTATATCGTATTTTATGCTTCTGGCGTTGACTTCTAAGGACCTAACTATTCGATCTGGTGGAGCAACGCCCTAGAGTGAAGCCTAGGTTGCTCGGAATGTAGAAATGACCATAACTTTCACACTGATTGCAATTATTCGTTTTATACGATGGAAAAACTGTTGCATCTTCATCGTATTTTATGCTTCTGGCGTTGACTTCTTAGGCCGTAACTATTCGATCTGGTGGAGCAACGCCCTGGAGTGAAACCTGGGTTGCCCGGAACGTAGAAATGACCACTACTATCACACTGGTTGCAAATTATTCCTGCTATACGATGGAGAAACTGTTGTATTTTTATTGCACTTTATGCTTCTGGCGTTCACTTCTTAGGCCCTAACTATTCGATCTGGAGGAACAACGGCCTAGAGTAAAGCCTAGGTTGCCCGGAACGTAGAAATGACCATAGCTTTTACACTCGTAGCAATTATTCGTTTTATACAATGGAAAAACCGTTCTAATTATTTTGTATTTTATGCTTCGGGCGTTGGCTTCTAATGCCCTATCTGTTTGATCTGGTGGAGCATCGCCGTAGAGTGAAGCCTAGGTTGCTCGGAACGTAGAAATGACCATAACTTTCACACTGGTTGCTATTATTCGTTTTATACGATGGAAAAACTGTTATATTTATATTGTATTTAAGCTTCTGGCGTTGACTTCTGAGGCCGTTGCTATTCGATGTGGTGGAAGAACGCCATAGAGTGAAGCCTAGGTAGCCCGGATCGTAGAAATGTCCATATCTTTCACACTGTTTGCAATTTTTCGTTTTGTACGATGGAAAATCTGTTGTATTTATATCGTATTTTATGCTTCTGGCGTTGACTTCTAAGGCCCTAACTATTGGATCCGGTGGAACAACGCCCTAGGGTCAGGCCTAGGTTGCCCGGACCGTAGAAATGACCATAGCTTTTACTCTCGTAGCAATTATTCGTTTTATACAATGGAAAAACCGTTCTATTTATTTTGTATTTTATTCTTCGGGCGTTGACTTCTAAGGCCCTAACTATTCAATCTGTTGGAGCAAAGCCCTAGGGTGAAGCCTAGGTTGCTCGGAAAGTAGAAATGACCATAAGTTTCATACTGGTTGCAATTATTCGTTTTATACG
The DNA here is from genome assembly GCF_051401765.1 of Calliopsis andreniformis. Lineage (NCBI taxonomy): Eukaryota > Metazoa > Arthropoda > Insecta > Hymenoptera > Andrenidae > Calliopsis > Calliopsis andreniformis. Next base: position 18,576,659 of record NC_135072.1, read on the forward strand.
ATGGAAAAACTGTTGTATTTATATTGTATTTTATGCTTCTGGCGTTGACTTCTTAGGCGCTAATTATTCGATCTGGTGGAACAACGCCCTAGAGTAAAGCCCAGGTTGTGCGGAACGTAGAAATGACCATATCTTTCACACTGGTAGCAATTATTCGTTTTATACGATGGAAAAATTGTTCTATTTATTTTGTATTTTATGCTTCGGGCGTTGACTTCTAAGGCCCTAGCTATTCGATCTGGTCGAGCAACGCCGTAGAGTGAAGCCTAGGTTGCCCGGAACGTAGAAATGACCATAAGTTCCACACTGGTTGCAATTATTCGTTTTATACGATGTAAAAGCTGTTGTATTTATATCGTATTTAATGCTTCTGACGTTGACTTCTTAGGCCGTAACTATTCGATCTGGTGGAGCAACGCCCTGGAGTGAAACATGGGTTGCCCGGAACGTAGAAATGACCACTACTATCACACTGGTTGCAAATTATTCCTGCTATACGATGGAAAAACTGTTGTATTTTTATTGTATTTTATGCTTCAGGCGTGGACTTCTGAGGCCGTAGCTATTCGATGTGGTGGAAGAACGCCATACACTGAAGCCTAGGTTGCCGGGAACGTAGAAATGACCATAAGTTTCATACTGGTTGCAATTATTCGGTTTATACGATGGAAAAACTGTTGTATTTATATTGTATTTTATGCTTCTGGCGTTCACTTCTTAGGCCCTAACTATTCGATCTGGTGGAACAACGCCCTAGGGTGAAGCCTAGGTTGCCCGGAACGTAGAAATGACCATAGCTTTTACACTGGTAGCAATTATTCGTTTTATACAATGGAATAACCGTTCTATTTATTTTGTATTTTATGCTTCGGGCGTTGACTTCTAAGGCCCTAACTATTCAATCTGTTGGAGCAACGCCCTAGGGTGAAGCCTAGGTTGCTCGTAAAGTAGAAATGACCATAAGTTTCATACTGGTTGCAATTATTCGTTTTATACGATGGAAAAACTGTTGTATTTATATTGTATTTTATGCTTCTGGCGTTGACTACTTAGGCACTAACTATTCGATCTTGTGGAACAACGCCCTAGAGTGAAGCCTAGGTTGCCTGGAACGTAGAAATGATCATTACTTTCACGCTTGTTGCAATTATTCCTGTTATGCGATGAAAAGGCTGTTGTATTTTTATTGTATTTTATGCTTCAGGCGTGGACTTCTGAGGCCGTAGCTATTCGATGTGGTGGAAGAACGCCATAGAGTGAAGCCTAGGTTGCCCGGAACGTAGAAATGACCACTACTTTCACACTGTTTGCAATTATTCATTTAATACGATGGAAATGCTGTTGTATTTATATCGTGTTTTATGCTTCGGGCATTGACTTCTTAGGCCCTAACATTTCGATCTGGTGGAGCAACGCCCGACAGTGAAGCCTAGGTCGCCCGGACGTAGAAATGACCATTACTTTCACACTGTTTGCAATTATTCCTTTTATGCGATGGAAAAGCTGTTGTAATTATATCGTATTTTATGCTTCTGCCGTTGACTTCTTAGGCCCTAACTATTCGATCTAGTGGAACAACGCCGTAGAGTGAAGCCTAGGTTGCCCGGAACGTGGAAATGACCATTACTTTCACACTGTTTGCAATTATTCGTTTTATACGATGGAAAAACTGTTGTATTTTTATTGCACTTTATGCTTCTGGCGTTCACTTCTTAGGCCCTAACTAATGGATCTGGTGGAACAACGCCCTAGGGTCAAGCCTAGGTTGCCCGGAACGTAGAAATGACCATAGCTTTTACACTCGTAGCAATTATTCGTTTTATACAATGGAAAAACCGTTCTAATTATTTTGTATTTTATGCTTCGGGCGTTGGCTTCTAATGCCCTATCTGTTTGATCTGGTGGAGCATCGCCGTAGAGTGAAGCCTAGGTTGCTCGGAACGTAGAAATGACCATATCTTTCACACTGGTTGCTATTATTCGTTTTATACGATGGAAAAACTGTTATATTTATATTGTATTTAAGCTTCTGGCGTTGACTTCTGAGGCCGCTGCTATTCGATGTGGTGGAAGAACGACATAGAGTGAAGCCTAGGTAGCCCGCATCGTAGAAATGTCCATATCTTTCACACTGTTTGCAATTTTTCGTTTTGTACGATGGAAAATCTGTTTTATGTATTTCGTATTTTATGCTTCGGGCGTTGACTTCTAAGGCCCTAACTATTCGATCTGGTGGAGCAACGCCCTAGAGTGAAGCCTAGGTTGCCTGAAACGTAGAAATGATCATTACTTTCACGCTTGTTGCAATTATTCCTGTTATGCGATGAAAAGACTGTTGTATTTTTATTGTATTTTATGCATCAGGCGTGGACTTCTGTGGCCGTAGCTATTCGATGTGGTGGAAGAACGCCATACAGTGAAGCCTAGGTTGCCCGGAGCGTAGAAATGACCACTACTTTCACACTGTTTGCAATTATTCCTTTTATACGATGGAAAAGCTGTTGTATTTATATCGTATTTTATGCTTCTGGCGTTGACTTCTTAGGCCCAAACTATTCCATCTGGTGGAACGACGCCCTAGGGTGAAGTCTAGGTTGCCCGGAAAGTAGAAATGACCATAACTTTCACACTGGTAGCAATTATTCGTTTCATCCGATGGAAAAACTGTTCTATTTATTTTATATTTTTTGCTTCGGGCGTTGACTTCTAAGGCCCTAACTATACGATCTGGTGGAGCAACGCCCTAGAGTGAAGCCTAGGTTGCCCGGTACGTAGAAATGACCATCACTATCAAACTGGTTGCAATTATTTGTTTTATACGATGGAAAAGCTGTTGTATTTATATCGTATTTTATGCTTCTGGCGTTGACTTCTTAGGCCCTAACTATTCCATCTGGTGGAACAACGCCCTAGGGTGAAGCCTAGGTTGCCCGGAAAGTAGAAATGACCATAACTTTCACACTGGTAGCAATTATTCGTTTTGTACGATGGAAAAACTGTTGTATTTATTTTGTATTTTATGCTTCTGGCGTTGACTTCTCCGGCCCTAATTATTCGATCTAGTGGAACAACGCCGTAGAGTGAAGCCTAGGTTGCCCGAACGTAGAAATGACTATTATTTTCACACTGTTTGCAATTATTCCTTTTATACGATGGAACAGCTGTTGTATTTATATCGTATTTTATGCTTCTGGCGTTGACTTCTAAGATCCTAACTATTCGATCTGGTGGAGCAACGCCCTAGAGTAAAGTCCAGGTTGCGCGGAACGTAGAAATGACCATAACTTTCACACTGGTAGCAATTATTCGTTTTATACATTGGAAAAACTGTTCTATTTATATTGTATTTTATGCTTCTGGCGTTGACTACTTAGGCCCTAACTATTCGATCTTGTGGGACAACGCCCTAGAGTGAAGCCTAGGTTGCCCGGAACGTAGAAATGACCATTACTTTCACACTGTTTGCAATTATTCCTTTTATACGATGGAAGAGCTGTTGTATTTATATCGTATTTTATGCTTCTCGCGTTGACTTCTAAGGTCCTAACTATTCGATCTGGTGGAGCAACGCCCTAGAGTAAAGCCTAGGTTTCTCGGAATGTAGAAATGACCATAAGTTGCATACTGGTTGCAATTATTCGTTTTATACGACGGAAAAACTGTTGTATTTATATTGTATTTTATGCTTCTGGGGTTGACTTCTAAGGCCCTAAATATTCGATCTGGTGGAGCAATGCCTCAGAATTAAGTCTAGGATGCCCGAAACGCCGAAATGATCATTACTTTCACGCTTGTTGCAATTATTCCTGTTATACGATGAAAAGACTGTTGTATTTTTATTGTATTTTATGCTTCAGGCGTGGACTTCTGAGGCCGTAGCTATTCGATGTGGTGGAAGAACGCCATACAGTGAAGCCTAGGTTGCCCGGAACGTAGAAATGACCATAACTTTCACACTGGCTATAATTATTTGTTTTATACGATGGAAAAGCTGTTGTATTTATATCGTATTTTATGCTTCTGGCGTTGACTTCTTAGGCCCTAACTATTCCATCTGGTGGAACATCGCCCTAGAGTAAAGCCCAGGTTGCGCGGAACGTAGAAATGACCATAACTTTCACACTGGTAGCAATTATTCGTTTTATACATTGGAAAAACTGTTCTATTTATATTGTATTTTATGCTTCTGGCGTTGACTGCTTAGGCCGTAACTATTCGATCTTGTGGAACAACGCCGTAGAGTGAAGCCTAGGTTGCCCGAACGTAGAAATGACTATTATTTTCACACTGTTTGCAATTATTCCTTTTATACGATGGAACAGCTGTTGTATTTATATAGTATTTTATGCTTCTGGCGTTGACTTCTAAGGCCCTAACTATTCGATCTGGTGGAGCAACGCCCTAGAGTGAAGCCTAGGTTGCCTGAAACGTAGAAATGATCATTACTTTCACGCTTGTTGCAATTATTCCTGTTATGCGATGAAAAGACTGTTGTATTTTTATTGTATTTTATGCATCAGGCGTGGACTTCTGTGGCCGTAGCTATTCGATGTGGTGGAAGAACGCCATACGGTGAAGCCTAGGTCGCCCGGAGCGTAGAAATGACCACTACTTTCACACTGTTTGCAATTATTCCTTTTATACGATGGAAAAGCTGTTGTATTTATATCGTATTTTATGCTTCTGGCGTTGACTTCTTAGGCCCAAACTATTCCATCTGGTGGAACGACGCCCTAGGGTGAAGTCTAGGTTGCCCGGAAAGTAGAAATGACCATAACTTTCACACTGGTAGCAATTATTCGTTTTATCCGATGGAAAAACCGTTCTATTTATTTTGTATTTTATGCTTCGGGCGTTGACCTCTAAGGCCCTAACTATTCAATCTGTTGGAGCAAAGCCCTAGGGTGAAGCCTAGGTTGCTCGGAAAGTAGAAATGACCATAAGTTTCATACTGGTTGCAATTATTCGTTTTATACGATGGAAAAACTGTTGTATTTATATTGTATTTTATGCTTCTGGCGTTGACTTCTTAGGCCCTAATTATTCGATCTGGTGGAACAACGCCGTAGAGTAAAGCCCAGGTTGCGCGGAACGTAGAAATGACCATAACTTTCACACCGGTAGCAATTATTCGTTTTATACATTGGAAAAACTGTTCTATTTATATTGTATTTTATGCTTCTGGCGTTGACTACTTAGGCCCTAACTATTCGATCTTGTGGAACAACGCCCTAGAGTGAAGCCTAGGTTGCCTGGAACGTAGAAATGACCATCACCTTCACACGGGTTGCAATTATTCGTTTTATACGATGGAAAAACTGTTGTATTTATTTTGTATTTTATGCTTCGGGCGCTGACTTCTTAGGCCCTAACTATTCCATCTGGTGGAACATCGCCCTAGAGTAAAGCCCAGGTTGTGCGGAACGTAGAAATGACCATAACTTTCACACTGGTAGCAATTATTCTTTTTATACGGTGGAAAAACTGTTGCATCTTTATCGTATTTTGTGCTTCTGGCGTTGACTTCTTAGGCCGTAACTATTCGATCTGGTGGAGCACCGCCCTGGAGTGAAGCCTAGGTTGCCCGGAACGTAGAAATGACCACTACTATCACACTGGTTGCAAATTATTCCTGTTATACGATGGAAAACCTGTTGTATCTTTATTGCATTTTATGCTTCGGGCATTGACTTCTAAGGCCCTAACTATTCAATCTGTTGGAGCAACGCTCTATGGTGAAGCCTAGGTTGCCCGGAACGCAGACATGACCATAACTTTCACACTGGTTGCAATTATTCGTTTTATACGATGGAAAAGCTGTTGTATTTATATCGTATTTTATGCTTCTGGCGTTGACTTCTTAGGCCCAAACTATTCCATCTGGTGGAACGACGCCGTAGGGTGAAGTCTCGGTTGCCCGGAAAGTAGAAATGACCATAACTTTCACACTGGCAGCAATTATTCGTTTTATCCGATGGAAAAACTGTTCTATTTATTTTATATTTTATGCTTCGGGCATTGACTTCTAAGGCCCTACCTATACGATCTGGTGGAGCAACGCCCTAGAGTGAAGCCTAGGTTGCTCGGAATGTAGAAATGACCATAACTTTCACACTGATTGCAATTATTCTTTTTATACGATGGAAAAACTGTTGCATCTTCATCGTATTTTATGCTTCTGGCGTTGACTTCTTAGGCCGTAACTATTCGATCTGGTGGGACAACGGCCTAGGGTGAAGCCTAGGTTGCCCGGAACGTAGAAATGACGATAACTTTCACACTGGTTGCAAGTATTTGTTTTATACGATGGAAAAGCTGTTGTATTTATATCGTATTTTATGCTTCTGGCGTTGACTTCTAAGGACCTAACTATTCGGTCTGGTGGAGCAACGCCCTAGAGTGAAGCCTAGGTTTCTCGGAATGTAGGAATGACCATAACTTTCACACTGGTTGCAATTATTCGTTTTATACGATGGAAAAACTGTTGCATCTTTATCGTATTTTGTGCTTCTGGTGTTGACTTCTTAGGCCGTAACTATTCGATCTGGTGGAGCACCGCCCTGGAGTGAAGCCTAGGTTGCCCGGAACGTAGAAATGACGATAACTTTCACACTGGTTGCAAGTATTTGTTTTATACGATGGAAAAGCTGTTGTATTTATATCGTATTTTATGCTTCTGGCGTTGACTTCTAAGGACCTAACTATTCGGTCTGGTGGAGCATCGCCGTAGAGTGAAGCCTAGGTTGCCCGGAACGTAGAAATGACCATAACTTTCACACTGGTTGCTATTATTCGTTTTATACGATGGAAAAACTGTTATATTTATATTGTATTTAAGCTTCTGGCGTTGACTTCTGAGGCCGTTGCTATTCGATGTGGTGGAAGAACGCCATAGAGTGAAACCTAGGTAGCCCTGCTCGTAGAAATGTCCATATCTTTCACACTGTTTGCAATTTTCCGTTTTATACGATGGAAAAACTGTTTTATTTATTTTGTATTTTATGCTTCGGTCGTTGACTTCTAAGGCCCTAACTATTCGATCTGGTGGAGCAACGCCCTAGAGTGCAGCCTAGATTGCCCGGAACGTAGAAATGACCATAACTTTCACACTGGTTGCTATCATTCGTTTTATATGATTGAAAAACTGTTGTATTTATATTGTATTTCATGCTTCTGGCGTTCACTTCTTAGGCCCTAACTATTCGATCTGGTGGAACAACGGCCTAGGGTGAAGTCTAGGTTGCCCGGAACGTAGAAATGACCATAACTTTTACACTGGTAGCAATTATTCGTTTTATACAATGGAAAAACTGTTCTATTTATTTTGTATTTAATGCTTCGGGCGTTGACTTCTAAGGCCCTAACTGTTTGATCTGGTGGAGTAACGACCTAGAGTGAAGCCTAGGTTGCCTGGAACGTAGAAATGACCATCCCTTTCACACGGGTTGCAATTATTCCTGTTATAGGATGGAAAGACTGTTGTATTTTTATTGTATTTTATACTTCAGGCGTTGACTTCTGAGGCCGTAGCTATCCGATGTGGTGGAAGAACGCCATACAGTGAAGCCTAGGTTGCACGGAACGTAGAAATGACCATAACTTTCACACTGCTTGCAATTATTTGTTTTATACGATGGAAAAGCTGTAGTATTTTTATCGTATTTTATGTTTCTGGCGTTGACTTCTTAGGCCCTAACTATTCGATCTGGTGGAACAACGCCCTAGGGTGAAGCCTAGGTCGCCCGGAACGTAGAAATGACCATAGCTTTTACACTGGTAGCAATTATTCGTTTTATACAATGGAAAAACCGTTCTCTTTATTTTGTATTTTATGCTTCGGGCGTTGACTTCTAAGGCCCTAACTATTCAATCTGTTGGAGCAACGCCCTAGGGTGAACCCTAGGTTGCTCGTAAAGTAGAAATGACCATAAGCTTCATACTGGTTGCAATTATTCGTTTTATACGATGGAAAAACTGTTGTATTTATATTGTATTTTATGCTTCTGGCGTTGACTACTTAGGCACTAACTATTCGATCTTGTGGCACAACGCCCTAGAGTGAAGCCCAGGTTGCCTGGAACGTAGAAATGATCATTACTTTCACGCTTGTTGCATTTATTCCTGTTATGCGATGAAAAGACTGTTGTATTTTTATTGTCTTTTATGCTTCAGGCGTGGACTTCTGAGGCCGTAGCTATTCGATGTGGTGGAAGAACGCCATACAGTGAAGCCTAGGTTGCCCGGAACGTAGAAATGACCATTACTTTCACACTGTTTGCAATTATTCCTTTTATACGGTGGAAAAGCTGTTGTATTTATATCGTATTTTATGCTTCTGGCGTTGTCTTCTTAGGCCCTAACTATTCGATCTGGTGGAACACCGCCGTAGAGTGAAGCCTAGGTTGCCCGGAACGTAGAAATGACCATAACTTTCACACTGATTGCAATTATTTGTTATATACGATGGAAAAGCTTTTGTATTTATATCGTATTTTGTGCTTCTGGCGTTGACTTCTAAGGATCTAACTATTCGATCTGGTGGAGCAACGCCCTAGAGTGAAGCCTAGGTTGCTCGGAATGTAGAAATGACCATAACTTTCACACTGATTGCAATTATTCGTTTTATACGATGGAAAAACTGTTGCATCTTCATCGTATTTTATGCTTCTGGCGTTGACTTCTTAGGCCGTAACTATTCGATCTGGTGGAGCAACGCCCTGGTGTGAAACCTGGGTTGCCCGGAAAGTAGAAATGACCACTACTATCACACTGGTTGCAAATTATTCCTGTTATGCGATGAAAAGACTGTTGTATTTTTATTGTATTTTATGCTTCAGGCGTGGACTTCTGAGGCCGTAGCTATTCGATGTGGTGGAAGAACGCCATACAGTGAAGCCTAGGTTGCCCGGAACGTAGAAATGACCATTACTTTCACACTGTTTGCAATTATTCCTTTTATACGATGGAAAAGCTGTTGTATTTATATCGTATTTTATGCTTCTGGCGTTGTCTTCTTAGGCCCTAACTATTCGATCTGGTGGAACACCGCCGTAGAGTGAAGCCTAGGTTGCCCGGAACGTAGAAATGACCATAACTTTCACACTGATTGCAATTATTTGTTATATACGATGGAAAAGCTTTTGTATTTATATCGTATTTTATGCTTCTGGCGTTGACTTCTAAGGACCTAACTATTCGATCTGGTGGAGCAACGCCCTAGAGTGAAGCCTAGGTTGCTCGGAATGTAGAAATGACCATAACTTTCACACTGACTGCAATTATTCGTTTTATACGATGGAAAAACTGTTGCATCTTCATCGTATTTTATGCTTCTGGCGTTGACTTCTTAGGCCGTAACTATTCCATCTGGTGGAGCAACGCCCTGGAGTGAAACCTGGGTTGCCCGGAACGTAGAAATGACCACTACTATCACACTGGTTGCAAATTATTCCTGCTATACGATGGAGAAACTGTTGTATTTTTATTGCATTTTATGCTTCTGGCGTTCACTTCTTAGGCCCTAACTATTCGATCTGGAGGAACAACGGCCTAGGGTGAAGCCTACGTTGCCCGGAACGTAGAAATCACCATAACTTTCACACTGGTTGCGATTATTTGTTTTATACGATGGAAAAGCTGTTGTATTTATATCGTATTTTATGCTTCTGGCGTTGACTTCTTAGGCCCTAACTATTCCATCTGGTGGAACAACGCCCTAGAGTAAAGCCCAGGTTGCGCGGAACGTAGAAATGACCATATGTTTCACACTGGTAGCAATTATTCGTTTTATACGATGGAAAAATTGTTCTATTTATTTTATATTTTATGCTTCTGGCGTTGACTTCTAAGGACCTAACTATTCGATCTGGTGGAGCAACGCCGTAGAGTGAAGCCTAGGTTGCCCGAACGTAGAAATGACCATTACTTTCACACTGTTTGCAATTATTCCTTTTATACGATGGAAAAGCTGTTGTATTTATTTCGTATTTTATGCTTCTGGCGTTGACTTCTATGGACCTAACTATTCGATCTGGTGGAGCAACGCCCTAGAGTGAAGCCTAGGTTGCTCGGAATGTAGAAATGACCATAACTTTCACACTGATTGCAATTATTCTTTTTATACGATGGAAAAACTGTTGCATCTTTATCGTATTTTGTGCTTCTGGCGTTGACTTCTTAGGCCGTAACTATTCGATCTGGTGGAGCACCGCCCTGGAGTGAAGCCTAGGTTGCCCGGAACGTAGAAATGACAACTACTATCACACTGGTTGCAAATTATTCCTGTTATACGATGGAAAACCTGTTGTATCTTTATTGCATTTTATGCTTCGGGCATTGACTTCTAAGGCCCTAACTATTCAATCTGTTGGAGCAACGCTCTATGGTGAAGCCTAGGTTGCCCGGAACGCAGACATGACCATAACTTTCACACTGGTTGCAATTATTCGTTTTATACGGTGGAAAAGCTGTTGTATTTATATCGTATTTTATGCTTCTGGCGTTGACTTCTTAGGCCCAAACTATTCCATCTGGTGGAACGACGCCGTAGGGTGAAGTCTAGGTTGCCCGGAAAGTAGAAATGACCATAACTTTCACACTGGTAGCAATTATTCGTTTTATCCGATGGAAAAACTGTTCTATTTATTTTATATTTTATGCTTCGGGCGTTGACTTCTAAGGCCCTACCTATACGATCTGGTGGAGCAACGCCCTAGAGTGAAGCCTAGGTTGCCCGGTACGTAGAAATGACCATCACTATCAAACTGGTTGCAATTATTTGTTTTATACGATGGAAAAGCTGTTGTATTTATATCGTATTTTATGCTTCTGGCGTTGACTTCTTAGGCCCAAACTATTCCATCTGGTGGAACGACGCCCTAGGGTGAAGTCTAGGTTGCCCGGAAAGTAGAAATGACCATAACTTTCACACTGGTAGCAATTATTCGTTTCATCCGATGGAAAAACTGTTCTATTTATTTTATATTTTTTGCTTCGGGCGTTGACTTCTAAGGCCCTAACTATACGATCTGGTGGAGCAACGCCCTAGAGTGAAGCCTAGGTTGCCCGGTACGTAGAAATGACCATCACTATCAAACTGGTTGCAATTATTTGTTTTATACGATGGAAAAGCTGTTGTATTTATATCGTATTTTATGCTTCTGGCGTTGACTTCTTAGGCCCTAACTATTCCATCTGGTGGAACAACGCCCTAGGGTGAAGCCTAGGTTGCCCGGAAAGTAGAAATGACCATAACTTTCACACTGGTAGCAATTATTCGTTTTGTACGATGGAAAAACTGTTGTATTTATTTTGTATTTTATGCTTCGGGCGTTGACTTCTAAGGCCCTAACTATTCGATCTGGTAGAGCAACGCCCTAGAGTGTAGCCTAGGTTGCCCGGTACGTAGAAATGACCATAAGTTTCATACTGGTTGCAATTATTCGTTTTATACGATGGAAAAACTGTTGTATTTATATTGTATTTTATGCTTCTGGCGTTGACTTCTCCGGCCCTAATTATTCGATCTAGTGGAACAACGCCGTAGAGTGAAGCCTAGGTTGCCCGAACGTAGAAATGACTATTATTTTCACACTGTTTGCAATTATTCCTTTTATACGATGGAACAGCTGTTGTATTTATATCGTATTTTATGCTTCTGGCGTTGACTTCTAAGGTCCTAACTATTCGATCTGGTGGAGCAACGCCCTAGAGTAAAGTCCAGGTTGCGCGGAACGTAGAAATGACCATAACTTTCACACTGGTAGCAATTATTCGTTTTATACATTGGAAAAACTGTTCTATTTATATTGTATTTTATGCTTCTGGCGTTGACTACTTAGGCCCTAACTATTCGATCTTGTGGGACAACGCCCTAGAGTGAAGCCTAGGTTGCCAGGAACGTAGAAATGACCATTACTTTCACACTGTTTGCAATTATTCCTTTTATACGATGGAACAGCTGTTGTATTTATATCGTATTTTATGCTTCTCGCGTTGACTTCTAAGGTCCTAACTATTCGATCTGGTGGAGCAACGCCCTAGAGTAAAGCCTAGGTTTCTCGGAATGTAGAAATGACCATAAGTTGCATACTGGTTGCAATTATTCGTTTTATACGATGGAAAAACTGTTGTATTTATATTGTATTTTATGCTTCTGGGGTTGACTTCTAAGGCCCTAAATATTCGATCTGGTGGAGCAATGCCTCAGAATTAAGTCTAGGATGCCCGAAACGCCGAAATGATCATTACTTTCACGCTTGTTGCAATTATTCCTGTTATACGATGAAAAGACTGTTGTATTTTTATTGTATTTTATGCTTCAGGCGTGGACTTCTGAGGCCGTAGCTGTTCGATGTGGTGGAAGAACGCCATACAGTGAAGCCTAGGTTGCCCGGAACGTAGAAATGACCATAACTTTCACACTGGCTATAATTATTTGTTTTATACGATGGAAAAGCTGTTGTATTTATATCGTATTTTATGCTTCTGGCGTTGACTTCTTAGGCCCTAACTATTCCATCTGGTGGAACATCGCCCTAGAGTAAAGCCCAGGTTGCGCGGAACGTAGAAATGACCATAACTTTCACACTGGTAGCAATTATTCGTTTTATACATTGGAAAAACTGTTCTATTTATATTGTATTTTATGCTTCTGGAGTTGACTGCTTAGGCCGTAACTATTCGATCTTGTGGAACAACGCCGTAGAGTGAAGCCTAGGTTGCCCGAACGTAGAAATGACTATTATTTTCACACTGTTTGCAATTATTCCTTTTATACGATGGAACAGCTGTTGTATTTATATAGTATTTTATGCTTCTGGCGTTGACTTCTAAGGCCCTAACTATTCGATCTGGTGGAGCAACGCCCTAGAGTGAAGCCTAGGTTGCCTGAAACGTAGAAATGATCATTACTTTCACGCTTGTTGCAATTATTCCTGTTATGCGATGAAAAGACTGTTGTATTTTTATTGTATTTTATGCATCAGGCGTGGACTTCTGTGGCCGTAGCTATTCGATGTGGTGGAAGAACGCCATACGGTGAAGCCTAGGTCGCCCGGAGCGTAGAAATGACCACTACTTTCACACTGTTTGCAATTATTCCTTTTATACGATGGAAAAGCTGTTGTATTTATTTCGTATTTTATGCTTCTGGCGTTGACTTCTTAGGCCCAAACTATTCCATCTGGTGGAACGACGCCCTAGGGTGAAGTCTAGGTTGCCCGGAAAGTAGAAATGACCATAACTTTCACACTGGTAGCAATTATTCGTTTTATCCGATGGAAAAACTGTTCTATTTATTTTATATTTTATGCTTCGGGCGCTGACTTCTAAGGCCCTAACTATACGATCTGGTGGAGCAACGCCCTAGAGTGAAGCCTAGGTTGCCCGGTACGTAGAAATGACCATCACTATCAAACTGGTTGCAATTATTTGTTTTATACGATGGAAAAGCTGTTGTATTTATATCGTATTTTATGCTTCTGGCGTTGACTTCTTAGGCCCTAACTATTCCATCTGGTGGAACAACGCCCTAGGGTGAAGCCTAGGTTGCCCGGAAAGTAGAAATGACCATAACTTTCACACTGGTAGCAATTATTCGTTTTGTACGATGGAAAAACTGTTGTATTTATTTTGTATTTTATGCTTCGGGCGTTGACTTCTAAGGCCCTAACTATTCGATCTGGTGGAGCAACGCCCTAGAGTAAAGCCCAGGTTGCGCGGAACGTAGAAATGACCATAACTTTCACACTGGTAGCAATTATTCGTTTTATACATTGGAAAAACTGTTCTATTTATATTGTATTTTATGCTTCTGGCGTTGACTACTTAGGCCCTAACTATTCGATCTTGTGGGACAACGCCCTAGAGTGAAGCCTAGGTTGCCCGGAACGTAGAAATGACCATTACTTTCACACTGTTTGCAATTATTCCTTTTATACGTTGGAACAGCTGTTGTATTTATATCGTATTTTATGCTTCTCGCGTTGACTTCTAAGGTCCTAACTATTCGATCTGGTGGAGCAACGCCCTAGAGTAAAGCCTAGGTTGCTCGGAATGTAGAAATGACCATAAGTTGCATACTGGTTGCAATTATTCGTTTTATACGATGGAAAAACTGTTGTATTTATATTGTATTTTATGCTTCTGGGGTTGACTTCTAAGGCCCTAAATATTCGATCTGGTGGAGCAATGCCTCAGAATTAAGTCTAGGATGCCCGAAACGCCGAAATGATCATTACTTTCACGCTTGTTGCAATTATTCCTGTTATACGATGAAAAGACTGTTGTATTTTTATTGTATTTTATGCTTCAGGCGTGGACTTCTGAGGCCGTAGCTATTCGATGTGGTGGAAGAACGCCATACAGTGAAGCCTAGGTTGCCCGGAACGTAGAAATGACCATAACTTTCACACTGGCTATAATTATTTGTTTTATACGATGGAAAAGCTGTTGTATTTATATCGTATTTTATGCTTCTGGCGTTGACTTCTTAGGCCCTAACTATTCCATCTGGTGGAACATCGCCCTAGAGTAAAGCCCAGGTTGCGCGGAACGTAGAAATGACCATAACTTTCACACTGGTAGCAATTATTCGTTTTATACATTGGAAAAACTGTTCTATTTATATTGTATTTTATGCTTCTGGCGTTAACTACTTAGGCCGTAACTATTCGATCTTGTGGAACAACGCCGTAGAGTGAAGCCTAGGTTGCCCGAACATAGAAATGACTATTATTTTCACACTGTTTGCAATTATTCCTTTTACACGATGGAACAGCTGTTGTATTTATATAGTATTTTATGCTTCTGGCGTTGACTTCTAAGGTCCTAACTATTCGATCTGGTGGAGCAACGCCCTAGAGTGAAGCCTAGGTTGCCTGAAACGTAGAAATGATCATTACTTTCACGCTTGTTGCAATTATTCCTGTTATGCGATGAAAAGACTGTTGTATTTTTATTGTATTTTATGCTTCAGGCGTGGACTTCTGTGGCCGTAGCTATTCGATCTGGTGGAACAACGCCGTAGAGTGAAGCCTAGGTTGCCCGGAACGTAGAAATGACCATTACTTTCACACTGTTTGCAATTATTCGTTTTATACGATGGAAAAACTGTTGTATTTTTATTGCATCTTATGCGTCTGGCGTTCACTTCTTAGGCACTAACTATTGGATCCGGTGGAACAACGCCCTAGGGTCAGGCCTAGGTTGCCCGGAACGTAGAAATGACCATAGCTTTTACTCTCGTAGCAATTATTCGTTTTATACAATGGAAAAACCGTTCTATTTATTTTGTATTTTATGCTTCGGGCGTTGACCTCTAAGGCCCTAACTATTCAATCTGTTGGAGCAAAGCCCTAGGGTGAAGCCTAGGTTGCTCGGAAAGTAGAAATGACCATAAGTTTCATACTGGTTGCAATTATTCGTTTTATACGATGGAAAAACTGTTGTATTTATATTGTATTTTATGCTTCTGGCGTTGACTTCTTAGGCCCTAATTATTCGATCTGGTGGAACAACGCCGTAGAGTAAAGCCCAGGTTGCGCGGAACGTAGAAATGACCATAACTTTCACACCGGTAGCAATTATTCGTTTTATACATTGGAAAAACTGTTCTATTTATATTGTATTTTATGCTTCTGGCGTTGACTACTTAGGCCCTAACTATTCGATCTTGTGGAACAACGCCCTAGAGTGAAGCCTAGGTTGCCTGGAACGTAGAAATGACCATCACCTTCACACGGGTTGCAATTATTCGTTTTATACGATGGAAAAACTGTTGTATTTATTTTGTATTTTATGCTTCGGGCGTTGACTTCTTAGGCCCTAACTATTCCATCTGGTGGAACATCGCCCTAGAGTAAAGCCCAGGTTGTGCGGAACGTAGAAATGACCATAACTTTCACACTGGTAGCAATTATTCTTTTTATACGGTGGAAAAACTGTTGCATCTTTATCGTATTTTGTGCTTCTGGCGTTGACTTCTTAGGCCGTAACTATTCGATCTGGTGGAGCACCGCCCTGGAGTGAAGCCTAGGTTGCCCGGAACGTAGAAATGACCACTACTATCACACTGGTTGCAAATTATTCCTGTTATACGATGGAAAACCTGTTGTATCTTTATTGCATTTTATGCTTCGGGCATTGACTTCTAAGGCCCTAACTATTCAATCTGTTGGAGCAACGCTCTATGGTGAAGCCTAGGTTGCCCGGAACGCAGACATGACCATAACTTTCACACTGGTTGCAATTATTCGTTTTATACGATGGAAAAGCTGTTGTATTTATATCGTATTTTATGCTTCTGGCGTTGACTTCTTAGGCCCAAACTATTCCATCTGGTGGAACGACGCCGTAGGGTGAAGTCTCGGTTGCCCGGAAAGTAGAAATGACCATAACTTTCACACTGGTAGCAATTATTCGTTTTATCCGATGGAAAAACTGTTCTATTTATTTTATATTTTATGCTTCGGGCATTGACTTCTAAGGCCCTACCTATACGATCTGGTGGAGCAACGCCCTAGAGTGAAGCCTAGGTTGCTCGGAATGTAGAAATGACCATAACTTTCACACTGATTGCAATTATTCTTTTTATACGATGGAAAAACTGTTGCATCTTCATCGTATTTTATGCTTCTGGCGTTGACTTCTTAGGCCGTAACTATTCGATCTGGTGGGACAACGGCCTAGGGTGAAGCCTAGGTTGCCCGGAACGTAGAAATGACGATAACTTTCACACTGGTTGCAAGTATTTGTTTTATACGATGGAAAAGCTGTTGTATTTATATCGTATTTTATGCTTCTGGCGTTGACTTCTAAGGACCTAACTATTCGGTCT
Source organism: Calliopsis andreniformis (assembly GCF_051401765.1). Classification (NCBI taxonomy): domain Eukaryota; kingdom Metazoa; phylum Arthropoda; class Insecta; order Hymenoptera; family Andrenidae; genus Calliopsis; species Calliopsis andreniformis. Next base: position 18,593,496 of record NC_135072.1, read on the forward strand.
GGTGGAGCAACGCCATAGAGTGAAGCCTAGGTTTCTCGGAATGTAGGAATGACCATAACTTTCACACTGGTTGCAATTATTCGTTTTATACGATGGAAAAACTGTTGCATCTTTATCGTATTTTGTGCTTCTGGTGTTGACTTCTTAGGCCGTAACTATTCGATCTGGTGGAGCACCGCCCTGGAGTGAAGCCTAGGTTGCCCGGAACGTAGAAATGACCACTACTATCACACTGGTTGCAAATTATTCCTGCTATACGATGGAAAAACTGTTCTATTTATTTTGTATTTTATGCTTCGGTCGTTGACTTCTAAGGCCCTAACTGTTTGATCTGGCGGAGCATCGCCGTAGAGTGAAGCCTAGGTTGCCCGGAACGTAGAAATGACCATAACTTTCACACTGGTTGCTATTATTCGTTTTATACGATGGAAAAACTGTTATATTTATATTGTATTTAAGCTTCTGGCGTTGACTTCTGAGGCCGTTGCTATTCGATGTGGTGGAAGAACGCCATAGAGTGAAACCTAGGTAGCCCTGCTCGTAGAAATGTCCATATCTTTCACACTGTTTGCAATTTTCCGTTTTATACGATGGAAAAACTGTTTTATTTGTTTTGTATTTTATGCTTCGGTCGTTGACTTCTAAGGCCCTAACTATTCGATCTGGTGGAGCAACGCCCTAGAGTGCAGCCTAGATTGCCCGGAACGTAGAAATGACCATAACTTTCACACTGGTTGCTATCATTCGTTTTATATGATTGAAAAACTGTTGTATTTATATTGTATTTCATGCTTCTGGCGTTCACTTCTTAGGCCCTAACTATTCGATCTGGTGGAACAACGGCCTAGGGTGAAGTCTAGGTTGCCCGGAACGTAGAAATGACCATAACTTTTACACTGGTAGCAATTATTCGTTTTATACAATGGAAAAACTGTTCTATTTATTTTGTATTTAATGCTTCGGGCGTTGACTTCTAAGGCCCTAACTGTTTGATCTGGTGGAGTAACGACCTAGAGTGAAGCCTAGGTTGCCTGGAACGTAGAAATGACCATCCCTTTCACACGGGTTGCAATTATTCCTGTTATAGGATGGAAAGACTGTTGTATTTTTATTGTATTTTATACTTCAGGCGTTGACTTCTGAGGCCGTAGCTATCCGATGTGGTGGAAGAACGCCATACAGTGAAGCCTAGGTTGCACGGAACGTAGAAATGACCATAACTTTCACACTGCTTGCAATTATTTGTTTTATACGATGGAAAAGCTGTAGTATTTTTATCGTATTTTATGTTTCTGGCGTTGACTTCTTAGGCCCTAACTATTCGATCTGGTGGAACAACGCCCTAGGGTGAAGCCTAGGTCGCCCGGAACGTAGAAATGACCATAGCTTTTACACTGGTAGCAATTATTCGTTTTATACAATGGAAAAACCGTTCTCTTTATTTTGTATTTTATGCTTCGGGCGTTGACTTCTAAGGCCCTAACTATTCAATCTGTTGGAGCAACGCCCTAGGGTGAACCCTAGGTTGCTCGTAAAGTAGAAATGACCATAAGCTTCATACTGGTTGCAATTATTCGTTTTATACGATGGAAAAACTGTTGTATTTATATTGTATTTTATGCTTCTGGCGTTGACTACTTAGGCACTAACTATTCGATCTTGTGGCACAACGCCCTAGAGTGAAACCCAGGTTGCCTGGAACGTAGAAATGATCATTACTTTCACGCTTGTTGCATTTATTCCTGTTATGCGATGAAAAGACTGTTGTATTTTTATTGTCTTTTATGCTTCAGGCGTGGACTTCTGAGGCCGTAGCTATTCGATGTGGTGGAAGAACGCCATACAGTGAAGCCTAGGTTGCCCGGAACGTAGAAATGACCATTACTTTCACACTGTTTGCAATTATTCCTTTTATACGATGGAAAAGCTGTTGTATTTATATCGTATTTTATGCTTCTGGCGTTGTCTTCTTAGGCCCTAACTATTCGATCTGGTAGAACACCGCCGTAGAGTGAAGCCTAGGTTGCCCGGAACGTAGAAATGACCATAACTTTCACACTGATTGCAATTATTTGTTATATACGATGGAAAAGCTTTTGTATTTATATCGTATTTTGTGCTTCTGGCGTTGACTTCTAAGGATCTAACTATTCGATCTGGTGGAGCAACGCCCTAGAGTGAAGCCTAGGTTGCTCGGAATGTAGAAATGACCATAACTTTCACACTGATTGCAATTATTCGTTTTATACGATGGAAAAACTGTTGCATCTTCATCGTATTTTATGCTTCTGGCGTTGACTTCTTAGGCCGTAACTATTCGATCTGGTGGAGCAACGCCCTGGTGTGAAACCTGGGTTGCCCGGAAAGTAGAAATGACCACTACTATCACACTGGTTGCAAATTATTCCTGTTATGCGATGAAAAGACTGTTGTATTTTTATTGTATTTTATGCTTCAGGCGTGGACTTCTGAGGCCGTAGCTATTCGATGTGGTGGAAGAACGCCATACAGTGAAGCCTAGGTTGCCCGGAACGTAGAAATGACCATTACTTTCACACTGTTTGCAATTATTCCTTTTATACGATGGAAAAGCTGTTGTATTTATATCGTATTTTATGCTTCTGGCGTTGTCTTCTTAGGCCCTAACTATTCGATCTGGTGGAACACCGCCGTAGAGTGAAGCCTAGGTTGCCCGGAACGTAGAAATGACCATAACTTTCACACTGATTGCAATTATTTGTTATATACGATGGAAAAGCTTTTGTATTTATATCGTATTTTATGCTTCTGGCGTTGACTTCTAAGGACCTAACTATCCGATCTGGTGGAGCAACGCCCTAGAGTGAAGCCTAGGTTGCTCGGAATGTAGAAATGACCATAACTTTCACACTGACTGCAATTATTCGTTTTATACGATGGAAAAACTGTTGCATCTTCATCGTATTTTATGCTTCTGGCGTTGACTTCTTAGGCCGTAACTATTCCATCTGGTGGAGCAACGCCCTGGAGTGAAACCTGGGTTGCCCGGAACGTAGAAATGACCACTACTATCACACTGGTTGCAAATTATTCCTGCTATACGATGGAGAAACTGTTGTATTTTTATTGCATTTTATGCTTCTGGCGTTCACTTCTTAGGCCCTAACTATTCGATCTGGAGGAACAACGGCCTAGGGTGAAGCCTACGTTGCCCGGAACGTAGAAATCACCATAACTTTCACACTGGTTGCGATTATTTGTTTTATACGATGGAAAAGCTGTTGTATTTATATCGTATTTTATGCTTCTGGCGTTGACTTCTTAGGCCCTAACTATTCCATCTGGTGGAACAACGCCCTAGAGTAAAGCCCAGGTTGCGCGGAACGTAGAAATGACCATATGTTTCACACTGGTAGCAATTATTCGTTTTATACGATGGAAAAATTGTTCTATTTATTTTATATTTTATGCTTCTGGCGTTGACTTCTAAGGACCTAACTATTCGATCTGGTGGAGCAACGCCGTAGAGTGAAGCCTAGGTTGCCCGAACGTAGAAATGACCATTACTTTCACACTGTTTGCAATTATTCCTTTTATACGATGGAAAAGCTGTTGTATTTATTTCGTATTTTATGCTTCTGGCGTTGACTTCTATGGACCTAACTATTCGATCTGGTGGAGCAACGCCCTAGAGTGAAGCCTAGGTTGCTCGGAATGTAGAAATGACCATAACTTTCACACTGATTGCAATTATTCTTTTTATACGATGGAAAAACTGTTGCATCTTTATCGTATTTTGTGCTTCTGGCGTTGACTTCTTAGGCCGTAACTATTCGATCTGGTGGAGCACCGCCCTGGAGTGAAGCCTAGGTTGCCCGGAACGTAGAAATGACAACTACTATCACACTGGTTGCAAATTATTCCTGTTATACGATGGAAAACCTGTTGTATCTTTATTGCATTTTATGCTTCGGGCATTGACTTCTAAGGCCCTAACTATTCAATCTGTTGGAGCAACGCTCTATGGTGAAGCCTAGGTTGCCCGGAACGCAGACATGACCATAACTTTCACACTGGTTGCAATTATTCGTTTTATACGGTGGAAAAGCTGTTGTATTTATATCGTATTTTATGCTTCTGGCGTTGACTTCTTAGGCCCAAACTATTCCATCTGGTGGAACGACGCCGTAGGGTGAAGTCTAGGTTGCCCGGAAAGTAGCAATGACCATAACTTTCACACTGGTAGCAATTATTCGTTTTATCCGATGGAAAAACTGTTCTATTTATTTTATATTTTATGCTTCGGGCGTTGACTTCTAAGGCCCTACCTATACGATCTGGTGGAGCAACGCCCTAGAGTGAAGCCTAGGTTGCCCGGTACGTAGAAATGACCATCACTATCAAACTGGTTGCAATTATTTGTTTTATACGATGGAAAAGCTGTTGTATTTATATCGTATTTTATGCTTCTGGCGTTGACTTCTTAGGCCCTAACTATTCCATCTGGTGGAACAACGCCCTAGGGTGAAGCCTAGGTTGCCCGGTACGTAGAAATGACCATCACTATCAAACTGGTTGCAATTATTTGTTTTATACGATGGAAAAGCTGTTGTATTTATATCGTATTTTATGCTTCTGGCGTTGACTTCTTAGGCCCTAACTATTCCATCTGGTGGAACAACGCCCTAGGGTGAAGCCTAGGTTGCCCGGGAAGTAGAAATGACCATAACTTTCACACTGGTAGCAATTATTCGTTTTATACGATGGAAAAACTGTTGTATTTATATTGTATTTTATGCTTCTGGCGTTGACTTCTCCGGCTCTAATTATTCGATCTGGTGGAACAACGCCGTAGAGTGAAACCTAGGTTGCCCGAACGTTGAAATGACCATTACTTTCACACTGTTTGCAATTATTCCTTTTATACGATGGAAAAGCTGTTGTCTTTATATCGTATTTTATGCTTCTGGCGTTGACTTCTAAGGACCTAACTATACGATCTGGTGGAGCAACGCCCTACAGTGAAGCCTAGGTTGCTCGGAATGTAGAAATGACCATAACTTTCACACTGATTGCAATTATTCTTTTTATACGATGGAAAAACTGTTGCATCTTCATCGTATTTTATGCTTCTGGCGTTGACTTCTTAGGCCGTAACTATTCGATCTGGTGGGACAACGGCCTAGGGTGAAGCCTAGGTTGCCCGGAACGTAGAAATGACCATAACTTTCACACTGGTTGCAAGTATTTGTTTTATACGATGGAAAAGCTGTTGTATTTATATCGTATTTTATGCTTCTGGCGTTGACTTCTAAGGACCTAACTATTCGGTCTGGTGGAGCAACGCCCTAGAGTGAAGCCTAGGTTGCTCGGAATGTAGAAATGACCATAACTTTCACACTGGTTGCAATTATTCGTTTTATACGATGGAAAAACTGTTGCATCTTTATCGTATTTTGTGCTTCTGGCGTTGACTTCTTAGGCCGTAACTATTCGATCTGGTGGAGCACCGCCCTGGAGTGAAGCCTAGGTTGCCCGGAACGTAGAAATGACCACTACTATCACACTGGTTGCAAATTATTCCTGCTATACGATGGAAAAACTGTTCTATTTATTTTGTATTTTATGCTTCGGTCGTTGACTTCTAAGGCCCTAACTGTTTGATCTGGCGGAGCATCGCCGTAGAGTGAAGCCTAGGTTGCCCGGAACGTAGAAATGACCACTACTTTCACACTGTTTGCAATTATTCATTTAATACGATGGAAATGCTGTTGTATTTATATCGTATTTTATGCTTCGGGCGTTGACTTCTTGGGCCCTAACATTTCGAACTGGTGGAGCAACGCCCGACAGTGAAGCCTAGGTTGCCCGGAACATAGATATGACCATAACCTTCACACAGGTTGCAATTATTCGTTTTATACGGTGTAAAGGCTGTTGTATTTATTTTGTATTTTATTCTTCTGGTGTTGACTTCTTAGGACCTAACTATTCGATCTGGTGGAACAACGCCGTAGAGTGAAGCCTAGGTTGCCCGAACGTAGAAATGACCATTACTTTCACACTGTTTGCAATTATTCCTTTTATACGATGGAAAAGCTGTTGTATTTATATCGTATTTTATGCTTCTGGCGTTGACTTCTAAGGACCTAACTATTCGATCTGGTGGAGCAACGCCCTAGAGTGAAGCCTAGGTTGCTCGGAATGTAGAAATGACCATAACTTTCACACTGATTGCAATTATTCTTTTTATACGATGGAAAAACTGTTGCATCTTTATCGTATTTTGTGCTTCTGGCGTTGACTTCTTAGGCCGTAACTATTCGATCTGGTGGAGCACCGCCCTGGAGTGAAGCCTAGGTTGCCCGGAACGTAGAAATGACCACTACTATCACACTGGTTGCAAATTATTCCTGTTATACGATGGAAAACCTGTTGTATCTTTATTGCATTTTATGCTTCGGGCATTGACTTCTAAGGCCCTAACTATTCAATCTGCTGGAGCAACGCTCTACGGTGAAGCCTAGGTTGCCCGGAACGCAGACATGACCATAACTTTCACACTGGTTGCAATTATTCGTTTTATACGATGGAAAAGCTGTTGTATTTATATCGTATTTTATGCTTCTGGCGTTGACTTCTTAGGCCCAAACTATTCCATCTGGTGGAACGACGCCGTAGGGTGAAGTCTAGGTTGCCCGGAAAGTAGAAATGACCATAACTTTCACACTGGTAGCAATTATTCGTTTTATCCGATGGAAAAACTGTTCTATTTATTTTATATTTTATGCTTCGGGCGTTGACTTCTAAGGCCCTACCTATACGATCTGGTGGAGCAACGCCCTAGAGTGAAGCCTAGGTTGCCCGGTACGTAGAAATGACCATCACTATCATACTGGTTGCAATTATCTGTTTTATACGATGGAAAAGCTGTTGTATTTATATCGTATTTTATGCTTCTGGCGTTGACTTCTTAGGCCCTAACTATTCCATCTGGTGGAACAACGCCCTAGGGTGAAGCCTAGGTTGCCCGGAAAGTAGAAATGACCATAACTTTCACACTGGTAGCAATTATTCGTTTTATACGGTGGAAAAACTGTTGTATTTATATTGTATTTTATGCTTCTGGCGTTGACTTCTCCGGCCCTAATTATTCGATCTGGTGGAACAACGCCGTAGAGTGAAGCCTAGGTTGCCCGAACGTAGAAATGACCATTACTTTCACACTGTTTGCAATTATTCCTTTTATACGATGGAAAAGCTGTTGTCTTTATATCGTATTTTATGCTTCTGGCGTTGACTTCTAAGGACCTAACTATACGATCTGGTGGGACAACGGCCTAGGGTGAAGCCTAGGTTGCCCGGAACGTAGAAATGACCATAACTTTCACACTGGCTGCAAGTATTTGTTTTATACGATGGAAAAGCTGTTGTATTTATATCGTATTTTATGCTTCTGGCGTTGACTTCTAAGGACCTAACTATTCGGTCTGGTGGAGCAACGCCCTAGAGTGAAGCCTAGGTTTCTCGGAATGTAGGAATGACCATAACTTTCACACTGGTTGCAATTATTCGTTTTATACGATGGAAAAACTGTTGCATCTTTATCGTATTTTGTGCTTCTGGTGTTGACTTCTTAGGCCGTAACTATTCGATCTGGTGGAGCACCGCCCTGGAGTGAAGCCTAGGTTGCCCGGAACGTAGAAATGACCATTACTTTCACACTGTTTGCAATTATTCCTTTTATACGATGGAAAAGCTGTTGTCTTTATATCGTATTTTATGCTTCTGGCGTTCACTTCTTAGGCCCTAACTATTCGATCTGGAGGAACAACGGCCTAGGGTGAAGCCTACGTTGCCCGGAACGTAGAAATGACAATAACTTTCACACTGGTTGCGATTATTTGTTTTATACGATGGAAAAGCTGTTGTATTTATATCGTATTTTATGCTTCTGGCGTTGACTTCTTAGGCCCTAACTATTCCATCTGGTGGAACAACGCCCTAGAGTAAAGCCCAGGTTGCGCGGAACGTAGAAATGACCATATGTTTCACACTGGTAGCAATTATTCGTTTTATACGATGGAAAAATTGTTCTATTTATTTTGTATTTTATGCTTCGGGCGTTGACTTCTAAGGCCCTAACTATTCAATCTGTTGGAGCAACGCCCTAGGGTGAAGCCTAGGTTGCTCGTAAAGTAGAAATGACCATTACTTTCACACTGTTTGCTATTATTCGTTTTATACGATGGAAAAACTGTTGTATTTATATTGTATTTTATGCTTCTGACGTTCACTTCTTAGGCCCTAACTATTCGATCTGGTGGAACAACGCCCTAGGGTGAAGCCTAGGTTGCCCGGAACGTAGAAATGACCATAGCTTTTACACTGGTAGCAATTATTCGTTTTATACAATGGAAAAACCGTTCTATTTATTTTGTATTTTATGCTTCGGGCGTTGACTTCTAAGGCCCTAACTATTCAATCTGTTGGAGCAAACCCCTAGGGTGAAGCCTAGGTTGCTCGGAAAGGAGAAATGACCATAAGTTTCATACTGGTTGCAATTATTCGTTTTATACGATGGAAAAACTGTTGTATTTATATTGTATTGTATGCTTCTGGCGTTGACTTCTCAGGCCCTAATTATTCGATCTGGTGGAACAACGCCGTAGAGTGAAGCCTAGGTTGCCCGAACGTAGAAATGACCATTACTTTCACACTGTTTGCTATTATTCGTTTTATACGATGGAAAAACTGTTATATTTATATTGTATTTTATGCTTCTGGCGTTGAATTCTTAGGCCCTAACTATTCGATCTTGTGGAACAACGCCCTAGAGTGAAGCCTAGGTTGCCTCGAACGTAGAAATGACCATCACTTTCACACGGGTTGGAATTATTCGTGTTATAGAATGTTAAGACTGTTGTATTTTTATTGTATTTTATACTTCAGGCGTTGACTTCTGAGGCCGTAGCTATTCGATGTGGTGGAAGAACGCCATACACTGAAGCCTAGGTTTTCCGGAACGTAGAAATGACCAGAAGTTTCATACTGGTTGCAATTATTCGGTTTATACGATGGAAAAACTGTTGTATTTATATTGTATTTTATGCTTCTGGCGTTCTCTTCTTAGGCCCTAACTATTCGATCTGGTGGAACAACGCCCTAGGGTGAAGCCTAGGTCGCCCGGAACGTAGAAATGACCATAGCTTTTACACTGGTTGCAATTATTCGTTTTATACGATGGAAAAACTGTTGTATTTATATTGTATTTTATGCTTCTGGCGTTGACTACTTAGGCACTAACTATTCGATCTTGTGGAACAACGCCCTAGAGTGAAGCCTAGGTTGCCCGGAACGTAGAAATGACCATAGCTTTTACACTGGTAGCAATTATTCGTTTTATACAATGGAAAGACCGTTCTATTTATTTTGTATTTTATGCTTCGGGCGTTGACTTCTATGGCCCTAACTATTCGATCTGTTGGAGCAACGCCCTAGGGTGAAGCCTAGGTTGCTCGTAAAGTAGAAATGACCATAAGCTTCATACTGGTTGCAATTATTCGTTTTATACGATGGAAAAACTGTTGTATTTATATTGTATTTTATGCTTCTGGCGATGACTACTTAGGCACTAACTATCGATCTTGTGGAACAACGCCCTAGAGTGAAGCCTAGGTTGCCTGGAACGTAGAAATGATCATTACTTTCACGCTTGTTGCAATTACTCCTGTTATACGATGGAAAAGCTGTTGTATTTATATCGTATTTTATGCTTCTGGCGTTGACTTCTAAGGACCTAACTATTCGATCTGGTGGAGCAACGCCCGAGAGTGAAGCCTAGGTTGCTCGGAATGTAGAAATGACCATAACTTTCACACTGATTGCAATTATTCGTTTTATACGATGGAAAAACTGTTGCATCTTCATCGTATTTTATGCTTCTGGCGTTGACTTCTTAGGCCGTAACTATTCGATCTGGTGGAGCAACGCCCTGGAGTGAAACCTGGGTTGCCCGGAACGTAGAAATGACCACTACTATCACACTGGTTGCAAATTATTCCTGCTATACGATGGAGAAACTGTTGTATTTTTATTGCATTTTATGCTTCTGGCGTTCACTTCTTAGGCCCTAACTATTCGATCTGGAGGAACAACGGCCTAGGGTGAAGCCTACGTTGCCCGGAACGTAGAAATGACCATAACTTTCACACTGGTTGCGATTATTTGTTTTATACGATGGAAAAGCTGTTGTATTTATATCGTATTTTATGCTTCTGGCGTTGACTTCTTAGGCCCTAACTATTCCATCTGGTGGAACAACGCCCTAGAGTAAAGCCCAGGTTGCGCGGAACGTAGAAATGACCATATCTTTCACACTGGTAGCAATTATTCGTTTTATACGATGGAAAAATTGTTCTATTTATTTTGTATTTTATGCTTCGGGCGTTGACTTCTAAGGCCCTAGCTATTCAATCTGGTCGAGCAACGCCGTAGAGTGAAGCCTAGGTTGCCCGGAACGTAGAAATGACCATAACTTCCACACTGGTTGCAATTATTCGTTTTATACGATGTAAAAGCTGTTGTATTTATATCGTATTTTATGCTTCTGACGTTGACTTCTTAGGCCCTAACTACTCGACCTGGAGGAGCAACGCCCTAGAGTGAAACCTAGATTGCCCGGAACCTAGAAATGACCATAGCTTTTACACTGGTAGCAATTATTCGTTTTATACAGTGGAAAAACCGTTCTATTTATTTTGTATTTTATGCTTCGGGCGTTGACTTCTAAGGCCGTAACTATTCGATCTGGTGGAGCAATGCCCTGGAGTGAAACCTGGGTTGCCTGGAACGTAGAAATGACCATAGCTTTTACACTCGTAGCAATTATTCGTTTTATACAATGGAAAAACCGTACTAATTATTTTGTATTTTATGCTTCGGGCGTTGACTTCTAAGGCCCTAGCTATTCAATCTGGTCGAGCAACGCCGTAGAGTGAAGCCTAGGTTGCCCGGAACGTAGAAATGACCATAACTTCCACACTGGTTGCAATTATTCGTTTTATACGATGAAAAGCTGTTGTATTTATATCGTATTTTATGCTTCTGACGTTGACTTCTTAGGCCCTAACTACTCGACCTGGAGGAGCAACGCCCTAGAGTGAAACCTAGATTGCCCGGAACCTAGAAATGACCATAGCTTTTACACTGGTAGCAATTATTCGTTTTATACAATGGAAAAACCGTTCTATTTATTTTGTATTTTATGCTTCGGGCGTTGACTTCTAAGGCCCTAACTATTCAATCTGTTGGAGCAACGCCCTAGGGTGAAGCCTAGGTTGCTCGTAAAGTAGAAATGACCGTAAGCTTCATACTGGTTGCAATTACTCGTTTTATACGATGGAAAAACTGTTGTATTTATATTGTATTTTATGCTTCTGGCGTTGACTACTTAGGCACTAACTATTCGATCTTGTGGAACAACGCCCTAGAGTGAAGCCTAGGTTGCCTGGAACGTAGAAATGATCATTACTTTCACGCTTGTTGCAATTATTCCTGTTATGCGATGAAAAGACTGTTTTATTTTTATTGTATTTTATGCTTCAGGCGTGGACTTCTGAGGCCGTAGCTATTCGATGTGGTGGAAGAACGCCATACAGTGAAGCCTAGGTTGCCCGGAACGTAGAAATGACCATTACTTTCACACTGTTTGCAATTATTCCTTTTATACGATGGAAAAGCTGTTGTATTTATATCGTATTTTATGCTTCTAGCGTTGTCTTCCTAGGCCCTAACTATTCGATCTGGTGGAACAACGCTGTAGAGTGAAGCCTAGGTTGCCCGGAACATAGAAATGACCATAACTTTCACACTGATTGCAATTATTTGTTATATACGATGGAAAAGCTGTTGCATCTTCATCGTATTTTATGCTTCTGGCGTTGACTTCTTAGGCCGTAACTATTCGATCTGGTGGAGCAACGCCCTGGAGTGAAACCTGGGTTGCCTGGAACGTAGAAATGACCATAGCTTTTACACTCGTAGCAATTATTCGTTTTATACAATGGAAAAACCGTACTAATTATTTTGTATTTTATGCTTCGGGCGTTGACTTCTAAGGCCCTAACTATTCAATCTGTTGGAGCGAAGCCCTAGGGTGAAGCCTAGGTTCCTCGGAAAGGAGAAATGACCATAAGTTTCATACTGGTTGCAATTATTCGTTTTATACGATGGAAAAACTGTTGTATTTATATTGTATTTTATGCTTCTGGCGTTGACTTCTCAGGCCCTAATTATTCGATCTGGTGGAACAACGCCGTAGAGTGGAGCCTAGGTTGCCCGAACGTAGAAATGACCATTACTTCCACACTGTTTGCTATTATTCGTTTTATACGATGGAAAAACTGTTATATTTATATTGTATTTTATGCTTCTGGCGTTGACTCCTTAGGCCCTAACTATTCGATCTTGTGGAACAACGCCCTAGAGTGAAGCCTAGGTTGCCTCGAACGTAGAAATGACCATCACTTTCACACGGGTTGCAATTATTCGTGTTATAGAATGTTAAGGCTGTTGTATTTTTATTGTATTTTATACTTCAGACGTTGACTTCTGAGGCCGTAGCTATTCGATGTGGTGGAAGAACGCCATACACTGAAGCCTAGGTTGCCCGGAACGTAGAAATGACCATAGCTTTTACACTGGTAGCAATTATTCGTTTTATACAATGGAAAAACCGTTCTATTTATTTTGTATTTTATGCTTCGGGCGTTGACTTCTAAGGCCCTAACTATTCAATCTGTTGGAGCAAACCCCTAGGGTGAAGCCTAGGTTGCTCGGAAAGGAGAAATGACCATAAGTTTCATACTGGTTGCAATTATTCGTTTTATACGATGGAAAAACTGTTGTATTTATATTGTATTGTATGCTTCTGGCGTTGACTTCTCAGGCCCTAATTATTCGATCTGGTGGAACAACGCCGTAGAGTGAAGCCTAGGTTGCCCGAACGTAGAAATGACCATTACTTTCACACTGTTTGCTATTATTCGTTTTATACGATGGAAAAACTGTTATATTTATATTGTATTTTATGCTTCTGGCGTTGACTTCTTAGGCCCTAACTATTCGATCTTGTGGAACAACGCCCTAGAGTGAAGCCTAGGTTGCCTCGAACGTAGAAATGACCATCACTTTCACACGGGTTGGAATTATTCGTGTTATAGAATGTTAAGACTGTTGTATTTTTATTGTATTTTATACTTCAGGCGTTGACTTCTGAGGCCGTAGCTATTCGATGTGGTGGAAGAACGCCATACACTGAAGCCTAGGTTTTCCGGAACGTAGAAATGACCAGAAGTTTCATACTGGTTGCAATTATTCGGTTTATACGATGGAAAAACTGTTGTATTTATATTGTATTTTATGCTTCTGGCGTTCACTTCTTAGGCCCTAACTATTCGATCTGGTGGAACAACGCCCTAGGGTGAAGCCTAGGTCGCCCGGAACGTAGAAAAGACCATAGCTTTTACACTGGTTGCAATTATTCGTTTTATACGATGGAAAAACTGTTGTATTTATATTGTATTTTATGCTTCTGGCGTTGACTACTTAGGCACTAACTATTCGATCTTGTGGAACAACGCCCTAGAGTGAAGCCTAGGTTGCCCGGAACGTAGAAATGACCATAGCTTTTACACTGGTAGCAATTATTCGTTTTATACAATGGAAAGACCGTTCTATTTATTTTGTATTTTATGCTTCGGGCGTTGACTTCTATGGCCCTAACTATTCGATCTGTTGGAGCAACGCCCTAGGGTGAAGCCTAGGTTGCTCGTAAGGTATAAATGACCATAAGCTTCATACTGGTTGCAATTATTCGTTTTATACGATGGAAAAACTGTTGTATTTATATTGTATTTTATGCTTCTGGCGATGACTACTTAGGCACTAACTATCGATCTTGTGGAACAACGCCCTAGAGTGAAGCCTAGGTTGCCTGGAACGTAGAAATGATCATTACTTTCACGCTTGTTGCAATTACTCCTGTTATACGATGGAAAAGCTGTTGTATTTATATCGTATTTTATGCTTCTGGCGTTGACTTCTAAGGACCTAACTATTCGATCTGGTGGAGCAACGCCCTAGAGTGAAGCCTAGGTTGCTCGGAATGTAGAAATGACCATAACTTTCACACTGATTGCAATTATTCGCTTTATACGATGGAAAAACTGTTGCACCTTCATCGTATTTTATGCTTCTGGCGTTGACTTCTTAGGCCGTAACTATTCGATCTGGTGGAGCAACGCCCTGGAGTGAAACCTGGGTTGCCCGGAACGCAGAAATGACCACTACTATCACACTGGTTGCAAATTATTCCTGCTATACGATGGAGAAACTGTTGTATTTTTATTGCATTTTCTGCTTCTGGCGTTCACTTCTTAGGCCCTAACTATTCGATCTGGAGGAACAACGGCCTAGGGTGAAGCCTACGTTGCCCGGAACGTAGAAATGACCATAACTTTCACACTGGTTGCGATTATTTGTTTTATACGATGGAAAAGCTGTTGTATTTATATCGTATTTTATGCTTCTGGCGTTGACTTCTTAGGCCCTAACTATTCCATCTGGTGGAACAACGCCCTAGAGTAAAGCCCAGGTTGCGCGGAACGTAGAAATGACCATATCTTTCACACTGGTAGCAATTATTCGTTTTATACGATGGAAAAATTGTTCTATTTATTTTGTATTTTATGCTTCGGGCGTTGACTTCTAAGGCCCTAGCTATTCAATCTGGTCGAGCAACGCCGTAGAGTGAAGCCTAGGTTGCCCGGAACGTAGAAATGACCATAACTTCCACACTGGTTGCAATTATTCGTTTTATACGATGTAAAAGCTGTTGTATTTATATCGTATTTTATGCTTCTGACGTTGACTTCTTAGGCCCTAACTACTCGACCTGGAGGAGCAACGCCCTAGAGTGAAACCTAGATTGCCCGGAACCTAGAAATGACCATAGCTTTTACACTGGTAGCAATTATTCGTTTTATACAATGGAAAAACCGTTCTATTTATTTTGTATTTTATGCTTCGGGCGTTGACTTCTAAGGCCCTAACTATTCAATCTGTTGGAGCAACGCCCTAGGGTGAAGCCTAGGTTGCTCGTAAAGTAGAAATGACCGTAAGCTTCATACTGGTTGCAATTACTCGTTTTATACGATGGAAAAACTGTTGTATTTATATTGTATTTTATGCTTCTGGCGTTGACTACTTAGGCACTAACTATTCGATCTTGTGGAACAACGCCCTAGAGTGAAGCCTAGGTTGCCTGGAACGTAGAAATGATCATTACTTTCACGCTTGTTGCAATTATTCCTGTTATGCGATGAAAAGACTGTTTTATTTTTATTGTATTTTATGCTTCAGGCGTGGACTTCTGAGGCCGTAGCTATTCGATGTGGTGGAAGAACGCCATACAGTGAAGCCTAGGTTGCCCGGAACGTAGAAATGACCATTACTTTCACACTGTTTGCAATTATTCCTTTTATACGATGGAAAAGCTGTTGTATTTATATCGTATTTTATGCTTCTAGCGTTGTCTTCCTAGGCCCTAACTATTCGATCTGGTGGAACAACGCCGTAGAGTGAAGCCTAGGTTGCCCGGAACATAGAAATGACCATAACTTTCACACTGATTGCAATTATTTGTTATATACGATGGAAAAGCTGTTGCATCTTCATCGTATTTTATGCTTCTGGCGTTGACTTCTTAGGCCGTAACTATTCGATCTGGTGGAGCAACGCCCTGGAGTGAAACCTGGGTTGCCTGGAACGTAGAAATGACCATAGCTTTTACACTCGTAGCAATTATTCGTTTTATACAATGGAAAAACCGTACTAATTATTTTGTATTTTATGCTTCGGGCGTTGACTTCTAAGGCCCTAACTATTCAATCTGTTGGAGCGAAGCCCTAGGGTGAAGCCTAGGTTGCTCGGAACGGAGAAATGACCATAAGTTTCATACTGGTTGCAATTATTCGTTTTATACGATGGAAAAACTGTTGTATTTATATTGTATTTTATGCTTCTGGCGTTGACTTCTCAGGCCCTAATTATTCGATCTGGTGGAACAACGCCGTAGAGTGGAGCCTAGGTTGCCCGAACGTAGAAATGACCATTACTTCCACACTGTTTGCTATTATTCGTTTTATACGATGGAAAAACTGTTATATTTATATTGTATTTTATGCTTCTGGCGTTGACTCCTTAGGCCCTAACTATTCGATCTTGTGGAACAACGCCCTAGAGTGAAGCCTAGGTTGCCTCGAACGTAGAAATGACCATCACTTTCACACGGGTTGCAATTATTCGTGTTATAGAATGTTAAGGCTGTTGTATTTTTATTGTATTTTATACTTCAGACGTTGACTTCTGAGGCCGTAGCTATTCGATGTGGTGGAAGAACGCCATACACTGAAGCCTAGGTTGCCCGGAACGTAGAAATGACCAGAAGTTTCATACTGGTTGCAATTATTCGGTTTATACGATGGAAAAACTGTTGTATTTATGTTGTATTTTATGCTTCTGGCGTTCACTTCTTAGGCCCTAACTATTCGATCTGGTGGAACAACGCCCTAGGGTGAAGCCTAGGTTGCTCGTAAAGTAGAAATGACCATTACTTTCACACTGTTTGCTATTATTCGTTTTATACGATGGAAAAACTGTTGTATTTATATTGTATTTTATGCTTCTGACGTTCACTTCTTAGGCCCTAACTATTCGATCTGGTGGAACAACGCCCTAGGGTGAAGCCTAGGTTGCCCGGAACGTAGAAATGACCATAGCTTTTACACTGGTAGCAATTATTCGTTTTATACAATGGAAAAACCGTTCTATTTATTTTGCATTTTATGCTTCTGGCGTTCACTTCTTAGGCCCTAACTATTCGATCTGGAGGAACAACGGCCTAGGGTGAAGCCTAGGTTGCCCGGAACGTAGAAATGACAATAACTTTCACACTGGTTGCGATTATTTGTTTTATACGATGGAAAAGCTGTTGTATTTATATCGTATTTTATGCTTCTGGCGTTGACTTCTTAGGCCCTAACTATTCCATCTGGTGGAACAACGCCCTAGAGTAAAGCCCAGGTTGCGCGGAACGTAGAAATGACCATATGTTTCACACTGGTAGCAATTATTCGTTTTATACGATGGAAAAATTGTTCTATTTATTTTGTATTTTATGCTTCGGGCGTTGACTTCTAAGGCCCTAACTATTCAATCTGTTGGAGCAACGCCCTAGGGTGAAGCCTAGGTTGCTCGTAAAGTAGAAATGACCATTACTTTCACACTGTTTGCTATTATTCGTTTTATACGATGGAAAAACTGTTGTATTTATATTGTATTTTATGCTTCTGACGTTCACTTCTTAGGCCCTAACTATTCGATCTGGTGGAACAACGCCCTAGGGTGAAGCCTAGGTTGCCCGGAACGTAGAAATGACCATAGCTTTTACACTGGTAGCAATTATTCGTTTTATACAATGGAAAAACCGTTCTATTTATTTTGTATTTTATGCTTCGGGCGTTGACTTCTAAGGCCCTAACTATTCAATCTGTTGGAGCAAACCCCTAGGGTGAAGCCTAGGTTGCTCGGAAAGGAGAAATGACCATAAGTTTCATACTGGTTGCAATTATTCGTTTTATACGATGGAAAAACTGTTGTATTTATATTGTATTGTATGCTTCTGGCGTTGACTTCTCAGGCCCTAATTATTCGATCTGGTGGAACAACGCCGTAGAGTGAAGCCTAGGTTGCCCGAACGTAGAAATGACCATTACTTTCACACTGTTTGCTATTATTCGTTTTATACGATGGAAAAACTGTTATATTTATATTGTATTTTATGCTTCTGGCGTTGACTTCTTAGGCCCTAACTATTCGATCTTGTGGAACAACGCCCTAGAGTGAAGCCTAGGTTGCCTCGAACGTAGAAATGACCATCACTTTCACACGGGTTGGAATTATTCGTGTTATAGAATGTTAAGACTGTTGTATTTTTATTGTATTTTATACTTCAGGCGTTGACTTCTGAGGCCGTAGCTATTCGATGTGGTGGAAGAACGCCATACACTGAAGCCTAGGTTTTCCGGAACGTAGAAATGACCAGAAGTTTCATACTGGTTGCAATTATTCGGTTTATACGATGGAAAAACTGTTGTATTTATATTGTATTTTATGCTTCTGGCGTTCACTTCTTAGGCCCTAACTATTCGATCTGGTGGAACAACGCCCTAGGGTGAAGCCTAGGTTGCCCGGAACGTAGAAATGACCATAGCTTTTACACTGGTAGCAATTATTCGTTTTATACAATGGAAAAACCGTTCTATTTATTTTGTATTTTATGCTTCGGGCGTTGACTTCTAAGGCCCTAACTATTCAATCTGTTGGAGCAACGCCCTAGGGTGAAGCCTAGGTTGCTCGTAAAGTAGAAATGACCATAAGTTTCATACTGGTTGCAATTATTCGTTTTATACGATGGAAAAACTGTTGTATTTATATTGTATTTTATGCTTCTGGCGTTGACTACTTAGGCACTAACTATTCGATCTTGTGGAACAACGCCCTAGAGTGAAGCCTAGGTTGCCTGGAACGTAGAAATGATCATTACTTTCACGCTTGTTGCAATTATTCCTGTTATGCGATGAAAAGACTGTTGTATTTTTATTGTATTTTATGCTTCAGGCGTGGACTTCTGAGGCCGTAGCTATTCGATGTGGTGGAAGAACGCCATACAGTGAAGCCTAGGTTGCCCGGAACGTAGAAGTGACCACTACTTTCACACTGTTTGCAATTATTCATTTAATACGATGGAAATGCTGTTGTATTTATATCGTATTTTATGCTTCGGGCGTTGACTTCTTAGGCCCTAACTATTCGATCTGGTGGAGCAACGCCGTAGAGTGAAGCCTAGGTTGCCCGGAACGTAGAAATGACCATTACTTTCACACTGTTTGCAATTATTCGTTTTATACGATGGAAAAACTGTTGTATTTTTATTGCATCTTATGCGTCTGGCGTTCACTTCTTAGGCCCTAACTATTGGATCCGGTGGAACAACGCCCTAGGGTCAGGCCTAGGTTGCCCGGAACGTAGAAATGACCATAGCTTTTACTCACGTAGCAATTATTCGTTTTATACAATGGAAAAACCGTTCTATTTATTTTGTATTTTATGCTTCGGGCGTTGACTTCTAAGGACCTAACTATTCGATCTGGTGGAGCAACGCCCTAGAGTGAAGCCTAGGTTGCTCGGAATGTAGAAATGACGATAACTTTCACACTGATTGCAATTATTCGTTTTATACGATGGAAAAACTGTTGCATCTTCATCGTATTTTATGCTTCTGGCGTTGACTTCTTAGGCCGTAACTATTCGATCTGGTGGAGCAACGCCCTGGAGTGAAACATGGGTTGCCCGGAACGTAGAAATGACCACTACTATCACACTGATTGCAAATTATTCCTGCTATACGATGGAAAAGCTGTTGTATTTTTATTGTATTTTATGCTTCAGGCGTGGACTTTTGAGGCCGTAGCTATTCGATGTGGTGGAAGAACGCCATACACTGAAGCCTAGGTTGCCCGGAACGTAGAAATGACCATAAGTTTCATACTGGTTGCAATTATTCGGTTTATACAATGGAAAAACTGTTGTATTTATATTGTATTTTATGCTTCTGGCGTTCACTTCTGAGGCCGTAGCTATTCGATGTGGTGGAAGAACGCCGTACAGTGAAGCCTAGGTTGCCCGGAACGTAGAAGTGACCACTACTTTCACACTGTTTGCAATTATTCATTTAATACGATGGAAATGCTGTTGTATTTATATCGTATTTTATGCTTCGGGCGTTGACTTCTTAGGCACTAACATTTCGATCTGGTGGAGCAACGCCCGACAGTCAAGCCTAGGTTGCCCGGACGTAGAAATGACCATTACTTTCACACTGTTTGCAATTATTCCTTTTATGCGATGGAAAAGCTGTTGTAATTATATCGTATTTTATGCTTCTGCCGTTGACTTCTTAGGCCCTAACTATTCGATCTGGTGGAACAACGCCGTAGAGTGAAGCCTAGGCTGCCCGGAACGTAGAAATGACCATTACTTTCACACTGTTTGCAATTATTCGTTTTATACGATGGAAAAACTGTTGTATTTTTATTGCATCTTATGCGTCTGGCGTTCACTTCTTAGGCCCTAACTATTGGATCCGGTGGAACAACGCCCTAGGGTCAGGCCTAGGTTGCCCGGAACGTAGAAATGACCATAGCTTTTACTCACGTAGCAATTATTCGTTTTATACAATGGAAAAACCTTTCTATTTATTTTGTATTTTATGTTTCGGGCGTTGACTTCTAAGGCCCTAACTATTCAATCTGTTGGAGCAAAGCCCTAGGGTGAAGCCTAGGTTGCTCTGAAAGTAGAAATGACCATAAGTTTCATACTGGTTGCAATTATTCGTTTTATACGATGGAAAAACTGTTGTATTTATATTGTATTTTATACTTCTGGCGTTGACTTCTTAGGCCCTAACTGTTCGATCTGGTGGAACAACGCCCTAGAGTGAAGCCTAGGTTATCCGGAACGTAGAAATGACCAGTACATTCACACTGGTTGCAGTTATTCCTGTAAAACGATGGAAAAGCTGTTGCATCTTTATTGTATTTTAAGCTTCTGGCGTTGACTTCTAAGGCCCTAACTATTCGATCTGGTGGAGCAACGCCCTAGGGTGAAGCCTAGGTTGGCCGGAATGTAGAAATGACCATAACTTTCACACTGGTTGCAATTATTCATTTTATACGATGAAAAAACTGTTGTACATGTATTGTATTTTATCCTTCTTGCGTTGAATTCTAAGTCCCTAGCTATTCGATCTATTGGAGCGACGCCCTAGAGTGAAACCTAGGTTGCCCGGAACGTAGAAATGACCGTCACTTTCAAACTGGTTAGAATCATTCCTGTTATACGATGGAAAAACTGTTGTACTTTTATTGCATTTTATGCTTCTGGCGTTGACTTCTTAGGCCCTAAATATTCGAGCTGGTGGAGCAACGCCCTACAGTGAAACTTAGGTTGCCCGGAACGTAGAAATGACCATTACATTCACACTGGTTGCAATTATTCCTGTTATACGATGGAAAAACTGTTGCATCTTTATTGTATTTTATGCTTCGGGCGTTGACTTCTAAGGCCCTAACTATGCGATCTGGTGGAGCAACACCCTAGAGTGCAGCCTAGGTAGCCCGGAACGTGGAAGTGACCATAACTTTCACACCGGTTGCAATTATTCCTGTTATACGATGGAAAAACTGTTGCACCTTTATTGTATTTTATGTTTCTGGCGTTGACTTCATAGGCCCTAACTATTCGATATGGTGGAGCAACGTCCTAGAGTGAAGCCTAGGTTGCGCGGAACGTAGAAATGACCATAACTTTCACACTGGTAGCAATTATTCGTTTTATACGATGGAAAAACTGTTTTATTTATTTTGTATTTTATGCTTTGAGAGTTGACTTCTAAGGCCCTAACTATACCATCTGGTGGAGCAACGCCCTAGAGTGAAGCCCAGGTTGCGCGGAACGTAGAAATGACCATAACTTTCACACTGGTAGCAATTTTTCGTTTTATACGATGGAAAAACTGTTTTATTTATTTTGTATTTTATGCTTTGAGAGTTGACTTCTAAGGCCCTAACTATTCGATCTGGTGGAGCAACGCCCTAGAGTGAAGCCTAGGTTGCCCGGTACGTAGAAATGACCATCACTATCAAACTGGTTGCAATTATTTGTTTTATACGATGGAAAAGCTGTTGTATTTATATCGTATTTTATGCTTCGGGCGTTGACTTCTTAGGCCCTAACTATTCCATCTGGTGGAGGAACGCCCTAGGGTGAAGCCTAGGTTGCCCGGAAAGTAGAAATGACCATAACTTTCACACTGGTAGGAATTATTCGTTTTATACGTTGGAAAAGCTGTTCTATTTATATTGTATTTTATTTTTCTGGCGTTGACTACTTAGGCCCTAACTATTCGATCTTGTGGAACAACGCCCTAGAGTGAAGCCTAGGTTGCCCGGAACGTAGAAATGACCATTACTTTCACACTGTTTGCAATTATTCGTTTTATAGGATGGAAAAGCTGTAGTATTTATATCGTATTTTATGCTTCTGGCGTTAACTTCTTAGGCCCTAACTATTCGATCTGGTGGAGCAACGCCCTAGGGTGAAGCCTAGGTTGGCCGGAATGTAGATATGACCATAACTTTCACACTGGTGGCAATTATTCATTTTATACGATGGAAAAACTGTTGTACTTATATTGTATTTTATTCTTATGGCGTTGAATTCTAAGTCCCTATCTATTCCATCTCGCGGAACAACGCCCTAGGGTAAAGCCCAGGTTGCGCGGAACGTAGAAATGACCATAACTTTCACACTGGTAGCAATTATTCGTTTTATACGATGGAAAAACTGTTTTATTTATTTTGTATTTTATGCTTCGGGCGTTGACTTCTAAGGCCCTAACTATACGATCTGGTGGAGCAACGCCCTAGAGTGAAGCCCAGGTTGCGCGGAACGTAGAAATGACCATAACTTTCACACTGGTAGCAATTTTTCGTTTTATACGATGGAAAAACTGTTTTATTTATTTTGTATTTTATGCTTTGAGAGTTGACTTCTAAGGCCCTAACTATTCGATCTGGTGGAGCAACGCCCTAGAGTGAAGCCTAGGTTGCCCGGTACGTAGAAATGACCATCACTATCAAACTGGTTGCAATTATTTGTTTTATACGATGGAAAAGCTGTTGTATTTATATCGTATTTTATGCTTCTGGCGTTGACTTCTTAGGCCCTAACTATTCCATCTGGTGGAGGAACGCCCTAGGGTGAAGCCTAGGTTGCCCGGAAAGTAGAAATGACCATAACTTTCACACTGGTAGCAATTATTCGTTTTATACGATGGAAAAACTGTTGTATTTATACTGTATTTTATGCTTCGGGCGTTGACTTCTAAGGCCCTAACTATTCGATCTGGTAGAGCATCGCCCTAGAGTGAAGCCTAGGTTGCCCGGTTCGTAGAAATGACCATAAGCTTCATACTGGTTGCAATTATTCGTTTTATACGATGGAAAAACTGTTGTATTTATATTCTATTTTATGCTTCTGGCGTTCACTTCATAGGCCCTAACTATTCGATCTGGTGGTACAACGCCCTAGGGTGAAGCCTAGGTTGCCCGGAACGTAGAAATGACCATAACTTTTACACTGGCAGCAATTATTCGTTTTATACAATGGAAAAACCGTTCTATTTATTTTGTATTTTATTCTTCGGGCGTTGACTTCTAATGCCCTATCTGTTTGATCTGGTGGAGCATCGCCGTAGAGTGAAACCTAGGTTGCCCGGAACGTAGAAATGACCATAGCTTTCACACTGGTTGCTATTATTCGTTTTATACGATGGAAAAACTGTTATATTTATATTGTATTTAATCTTCTGGCGTTGACTTCTGAGGCCGTTGCTATTCGATGTAGTGGAAGAACGCCACAGAGTGAAGCCTAGGTAGCCCGGATCGTAGAAATGTCCATATCTTTCACACTGTTTGCAATTTTTCGTTTTGTACGATGGAAAATCTGTTTTATTTATTTTGTATTTTATGCTTCGGGCGTTGACTTCTAAGGCCCTAACTATTCGATCTGGTGGAGCAACGCCCTAGAGTGAAGCCTAGGTTGCCTGGAACGAAGAAATGATCATTACTTTCACGCTTGTTGCAATTATTCCTGTTATGCGATGAAAAGACTGTTGTATTTTTATTGTATTTTATGCTTCAGGCGTGGACTTCTGAGGCCGTAGCTATTCGATGTGGTGGAAGAACGCCATGCAGTGAAGCCTAGGTTGACCGGAACGTAGAAAAGACCACTACTTTCACACTGTTTGCAATTATTCATTTCATACGATGGAAATGCTGTTGTATTTATACCGTATTTTATGCTTCGGGCGTTGACTTCTTAGGCCCTAACATTTCGATCTGGTGGAGCAACGCCCGACAGTAAAGCCTAGGTTGCCCGGAACGTAGATATGACCATAACCTTCACACAGGTTGCAATTATTCGTTTTATACGATGGAAAAACTGTTGTATTTATATTGTATTTTATGCTTCTGGCGTTGACTTCTCCGGCCCTAATTATTCGATCTGGTGGAACAACGCCGTAGAGTGAAGCCTAGGTTTCCAGAACGTAGAAATGACCATTATTTTCACACTGTTTGCAATTATTCCTTTTATACGATGGAAAAGCTGTTGTATTTATATCGTATTATATGCTTCTGGCGTTGACATCTAAGGACCTAACTATTCGATCTGGTGGAACAACGCCCTAGAGTAAAGCCCAGGTTGCGCGGAACGTAGAAATAACCATAACTTTCACACTGGTAGCAATTATTCGTTTTATACATTGGAAAAGCTGTTCTATTTATATTGTATTTTATTTTTCTGGCGTTGACTACTTAGGCCCTAACTATTCGATCTTGTGGAACAACGCCCTAGAGTGAAGCCTAGGTTGCCCGGAACGTAGAAATGACCATTACTTTCACACTGTCTGCAATTATTCGTTTTTTAGGATGGAAAAGCTGTAGTATTTATATCGTATTTTATGCTTCTGGCGTTAACTTCTTAGGCCCTAACTATTCGATCTGGTGGAGCAACGCCCTAGAGTGAAGCCTAGGTTGCCTGGAACGTCGAAATGATCATTACTTTCACGCTTGTTGCAATTATTCCTGTTATGCGATGAAAAGACTGTTGTATTTTTATTGTATTTTATGCTTCAGGCGTGGACTTCTGAGGCCGTAGCTATTCGATGTGGTGGAAGAACGCCATGCAGTGAAGCCTAGGTTGACCGGAACGTTGAAATGACCACTACTTTCACACTGTTTGCAATTATTCATTTCATACGATGGAAATGCTGTTGTATTTATACCGTATTTTATGCTTCGGGCGTTGACTTCTTAGGCCCTAACATTTCGATCTGGTGGAGCAACGCCCGACAGTAAAGCCTAGGTTGCCCGGAACGTAGATATGACCATAACCTTCACACAGGTTGCAATTATTCGTTTTATACGATGGAAAAACTGTTGTATTTATATTGTATTTTATGCTTCTGGCGTTGACTTCTCCGGCCCTAATTATTCGATCTGGTGGAACAACGCCGTAGAGTGAAGCCTAGGTTTCCAGAACGTAGAAATGACCATTATTTTCACACTGTTTGCAATTATTCCTTTTATACGATGGAAAAGCTGATGTATTTATATCGTATTATATGCTTCTGGCGTTGACATCTAAGGACCTAACTATTCGATCTGGTGGAACCACGCCCTAGAGTAAAGCCCAGGTTGCGCGGAACGTAGAAATAACCATAACTTTCACACTGGTAGCAATTATTCGTTTTATACACTGGAAAAGCTGTTCTATTTATATTGTATTTTATTTTTCTGGCGTTGACTACTTAGGCCCTAACTATTCGATCTTGTGGAACAACGCCCTAGAGTGAAGCCTAGGTTGCCCGGAACGTAGAAATGACCATTACTTTCACACTGTTTGCAATTATTCGTTTTATAGGATGGAAAAGCTGTAGTATTTATATCGTATTTTATGCTTCTGGCGTTAACTTCTTAGGCCCTAACTATTCCATCTGGTGGAACAACGCCCTAGGGTAAAGCCCAGGTTTCGCGGAACGTAGAAATGACCATAACTTTCACACCGGTAGCAACTATTCGTTTTATACGACGGAAAAACTGTTCTATTTATTTTGTATTTTATGCTTCTGGCGTTGACTTCTAAGGCCCCAACTAGTCGATCTGGTGGAGCAACGCCCAAGAGTGAAGCCTAGGTTGCCGGAACGTAGAAATGACCGTCACTTTCAAACTGGTTAGAATCATTCCTGTTATACGATGGAAAAACTGTTGTACTTTTATTGCATTTTATGCTTCTGGCGTTGACTTCTTAGGCCCTAAATATTCGAGCTGGTGGAGCAACGCCCTACAGTGAAACTTTGGTTGCCCGGAACGTAGAAATGACCATTACATTCACACTGGTTGCAATTATTCCTGTTATACGATGGAAAAACTGTTGCATCTTTATTGTATTTTATGCTTCGGGCGTAGACTTCTAAGGCCCTAACTATGCGATCTGGTGGAGCAACACCCTAGAGTGCAGCCTAGGTAGCCCGGAACGTGGAAGTGACCATAACTTTCACACTGATTGCTATTATTCGTTTTATACGATGGAAAAACTGTTATATTTATATTTTATATTATGCTTCTTGCGTTGACTTCTTAGGCCCTAACATTTCGATCTGGTGGAACAACGCCCTAGAGTGAAGCCTAGGTTGCCCGGAACGTAGAAATGTCCATCACTTTCACACTGGTTGCAATTATTCCTGTTATACGATGGAAAAACTCTTGTATATTTATTGTATGTTATGCTTCGGGCGTTGACTTCTATGGCCCTACCTATTCGATCTGGTGGAACAACACCCTACAGAGAAGCCTAGGTTGCCCGGAACGTAGGTATGACCATAACCTTCACACAGGTTGCAATTATACGTTTTATACGATGGAAAGACTGTTGCATTTATTTTGTAGTTTATGCTTATGGCGTTTACTTCTAAGGCCCTAACTCTTAGATCTGGTGGAGCAACGCCTCAGAGTTAAGCCTAGGATGCCAGAAAAGTCGAAATGATCATTACTTTCGCACTTTGCAATTAGTCATGCTATACGATGGAAAAACTGTGGCATTTTTATTGTATTTTATGCTTCTGGCCTTGACTTTTAAGGCCGTAGCTATTAGATGTGGTGGAGCAACGCCCTTGAGTGTCGCATAGGTTGCCCGGAACGTAGAAATGACCCTTACTTTCACAATTTTTGCAAATATACATTTTATACGATGGAAAAACTGTTGCACTTGTATTGTATTTTATTCTGCTGGCGTTGAATTATAAGTCCCTAGCTATTCTATCTGGTGGAGCTACGCCCTAGAGTGAAACCTAGGTTACCCGGAACGTAGAAATGACCAGTACCTTCACACTGGTTGCAGTTATTCCTGTTATACGATGGTAAAACTGTTGTATTTTTATTGTATTGTATGCTTCAGGCGATGACTTCTAAGGCCCTAACTATTCGATCTGGTGGAGCAACGTCCTAGAGTGAAGCCTCGGTTGCCCGGAACGTAGAAATGACCATAACTTTCACACAGGTTGCAATTAGTCATGCTATACGATGGAAAATCAGTTGCATTTTTATTGTATTTTATGCTTCGGGCGTTAGCTTCTATGGCTGCAGCTTTTAGCTGTGGTGGAGCAACGCCGTAGAGTGACGCCTAGGTTGCCCGGCACGTAGAAATGACCATTACTTTCACAATGTTTGCAATTATTCATTTTATACGATGGTAATCTGTTGTACTTATATTGCATTTTATTCTTCTGGCGTTGACTTCTTAGGCCCTAACTATTCGATCTGGTGGAACAACGTCCTAAAGTGAAGCCTGCGATTCCCGGAACGTAGAAATGATCATTACCTTCACGCTTGTTGCAATTATTCCTGTTATACGATGAAAAAACTGTTGTACTTTTATTGCATTTTTTCCTTCAGGCGTTGACTTCTAAGGCCGTAGCTATTCGATCTGGTGGATCAACACCCTACGGTGAAGCCTAGTTTGTCCGGAACGTAGATATGACCATAACCTTCACACAGGTTGCAATTATTCGTTTTATACGATTGAAAGACTGTTGTATTTATTTTGTAGTTTATGATTCTGGCGTTGAATTCCAAGGCCCTAACACTTCGACCTGGTGGAGCAATGCCTCAGAGTTAAGTCTAGGATGCCCGAAACGTCGAAATGATCGTTACTTTCACACGGGTTGCAATTATTCATGCTATACGATTGAAGAACTGTTGCATTTTTATTGTATTTTCTGCTTCTGTATTTGGATTCTAAGGTCCTAGCTATTCGATCTGGTGGGGCAACGTCCAAGAGTGAAGCCTAGGTTGCCCGGAACGTAGTTATGACCATACCTTTCACACTGGTTGCAATTATTCCTGTTATGCGATGGAACACCTGTTGTATTTATATTGTATTTTACGCTTCTGGCGTTGACTTCTAAGGCCCTAGCTATTCGATCTGGTGGAGCAACGGCCTAGAGTGAAGCCTAGGTTGCCGGGAACGTAGAAATGACCATAACTTTCACACCGGTAGCAATTATTCGTTTTATACGATGGAAAAGCTGTAGTATTTATATCGTATTTTATGCTTCTGGCGTTGACTTCATAGGCCCTAACTATTCCATCTGGTGGAACAACGCCCTGGAGTGAAGCCTAGGTTTCCCGGAACGTGGAAATGACCACAACTTTCACACTGGTAGCAATTATTCGTTTTATACATGGAAAAACTGTTCTATTTATTTTGTATTTTATGCTTCTGGCGTTGACTTCCAAGGCCCTACCTATTTGATCTGGCGGAGCAACACCCTACAGTGAAGCCTAGGTTGCTCGGAACGTAGAAATGACCATTACCTTCACACTGTTTGCAATAATTCATTTTATACGATGGCAAAGCTGTTGTATTTATATTGTATTTTATGCTTCTGGCGTTGACTTCTAAGGCCCTAACTATTCCATCTGGTGGAACAACGCCCTGGAGTGAAGAATAGGTTGCCCGGAACGTGGAAATGACCATAGCTTTCACACTGGTAGCAATTATTCGTTTTATACATGGAAAAACTGTTCTATTTATTTTGTATTTTATGCTTCTGGCGTTGACTTCTAAGTCCCTACCTATTCGATCTGGCGGAGCAACGCCAACAGAGTTAAGCCTAGGGTGCCCGAAACGTCGAAATGGTCATTACTTTCGCACTGGTTGCAATTAGTCATGCTATACGATGGAAAATCAGTTGCATTTTTATTGTATTTTATGCTTCGGGCGTTAGCTTCTAAGGCTGCAGCTTTTAGCTGTGGTGGAGCAACGCCGTAGAGTGACGCGTAGGTTGCCCGGCACGTAGAAATGACCATTACTTTCACAATGTTTGCAATTATTCATTTTATACGATGGTAATCTGTTGTACTTATATTGCATTTTATTCTTCTGGCGTTGACTTCTTAGGCCCTAACTATTCGATCTGGTGGAACAACGCTCTAGAGTCATGCCTAGGTTGCCAGGAACGTAGAAATGACCATTACTTTCGCACTGTTTGCTAATATACATTATATACGATGGAAAGGCTGTTGTATTTATATTGTATTTTATGCTTCTGGCGTTGACTTCTTAGGCCCTAACCATTCGATCTGGTGGAACAACGCCCTAGGGTGAAGCCTAGGTTGCCCGGAACGTAGAAATGACCATAACTTTCACACTGGTAGCAATTATTCGTTTTATACGATGGAAAAGCCTTAGTATTTATATCGTATTTTATGTTTCTGGCGTTGACCTCTTAGGCCCTAACTATTCCATCTGGTGGAACAACGCCCTAGGGTCAAGCCTAGGTTGCCCGGAACGTAGAAATGCCCATAACTTTCACACTGGTAGCAATTATTCGTTTTATACATGGAAAAACTGTTGTATTTTTATTGCCTTTTATGCTTCGGGCGCTGACTTCTAAGGCCCTAACTATTCAATCTGTTGGAGCAACGCCCTAGAGTGAAGCCTAGGTTGCCCGGAACGTACAAATGACCATTACATTCACACTGGTTGCAATTATTCCTGTTATACGATGGAAAAACTGTTGCACCTTTAGTGTATTTTATGCTTCTGGCGTTGACTTCTTAGGCCCTAACTATTCGATCTGGTGGATCAACGTCCTAGAGTGAAGCCTAGGTTGCCCGGAACGTAGAAATGACCATAACTTTCACACAGGAAGCAATTATTCGTTTTATACATGGAAAAGCTGTTCTATTTATTTTGTATTTTATGCTTCGGGCGTTGACTTCTAAGGCCCTAGCTATTCGATCTGGTGGAGCAACGGCCTAGAGTGAAGCCTAGGTTGCCCGGAACGTAGAAATGACCATCACTTTCACACGGGTTGCAGTTATTCCTGTTATAGGATGGAAAGACTGTTGTATTTTTATTGTATTTAATACTTCAGGCGTTGACTTCTGTGGCCGTAGCTATTCGATGTGGTGGTAGAACGCCATAGAGTGAAGCCTAGGTTGCCCGGAAAGTAGAAATGACCATAAGTATCATACTGGTTCCAATTATTCGTTTTATACGATGGAAAAACTGTTGTATTTATATTGTATTTTATGCTTCTGGCGTTCACTTCTTAGGCCCTAACTATTCGATCTGGTGGAACAACGCCCTAGGGTGAAGCCTAGGTTGCCCGGAACGCTGAAAAGACCATAACTTTCACACTGTTTGCAATTATTCCTTTTATACGATCGAAAAGCTGTTGTATTTATATCGTATTTTATGCTTCTGGCGTTGACTTCTAAGGACCTAACTATTCGATTTGGTGGAGCAACGCCCTAGAGTGAAGCCTAGGTTGCCCGGAACGTAGAAATGACCATAACTTTCACACTGGTTACCATTATTCGTTTTATACGTAGGAAAAGCTGTTGTATTTATATTGTATTTTATGCTTCTGGCGTTCACTTCTAAGGCACTGACCATTCGATCTGGTGGAGCAACGCCCTAGAGTGAAGCCAAGGTTGGCCGGAACGTAGAATTGGCCATCACTTTCAAACTGGTTGCAATTAATCCTGTTATACGATGGAAAAACTGTTGTATTTTTATTGCCTTTTATGCTTCGGGCGCTGACTTCTAAGGCCCTAACTATTCAATCTGTTGGAGCAACGCCCTAGAGTGAAGCCTAGGTTGCCCGGAAAGTAGAAATGACGTTAACTTTCATACTGGTTGCAATTATTCGTTTTATACGATGGAAAAACTGTTGTATTTATATTGTATTTTATGCATCTGGCGTTGACTTCTAAGGCACTAACTATTCGATCTAGTGGATCAACGACCTACAGTGAAGCCTAGGTTGCCCGGTACGTAGAAATGACCATCTCTCTCAAACTGGTTGCAATTATTCCTGTCATATGATGGAAAAACTGTTGTATTTTTATTGCATTTTATGCTTCGGGCATTGACTTCTAAGGCCCTAACTATTCAATCTGTTGGAGCAACGCCCTAGGGTGAAGCCTGGGTTGCCCTGAACGTAGAAATGACCATAACTTTCACACTGGTAGCAATTATTCGTTTTATACATGTAAGAACTGTTCTATTTATTTTGTATTTTATGCTTCTGGCGTTGACTTCTAAGGCCCTAACTATTCGATCTGGTGGTACCACGCCCTAGAGTGAAGCCTAGGTTGCCCGGAACGTAGAAATGACCATTACATTCACACTGGTTGCAATTATTCCTGTTATACGATGGAAAAACTGTTGCATCTTTAGTGTATTTTATGCTTCTGGCGTTGACTTCTTAGGCCCTAACTATTCGATCTGGTGGAGCAACGTCCTAGAGTGAAGCCTAGGTTGCGCGGAACGTAGAAATGACCATAACTTTCACACTGGTTACCATTATTCGTTTTATATGATGGAAAAGCTGTTGTATTTATATCGTATTTTATACTTCTGGCGTTGACTTCTTAGGCCCTAACTATTCCATCTGGTGGCACAACGCACTAGGGTGAAGCCTAGGTTGCCCGGAACGTAGAAATGACCATAACTTTCACACAGGAAGCAATTATTCGTTTTATACATGGAAAAGCTGTTCTATTTATTTTGTATTTTATGCTTCGGGCGTTGACTTCTAAGGCCCTAGCTATTCGATCTGGTGGAGCAACGGCCTAGAGTGAAGCCTAGGTTGCCCGGAACGTAGAAATGACCATCACTTTCACACGGGTTGCAATTATTCCTGTTATACGATGAAAAAACTGTTGTATTTTTATTGTATTTTATGCTCTTGGCGTTGACCTCCAAGTCCCTAACTATTCGATCTGGTGGAACAACGCCCTAGAGTGAAGCCTGGGTTGCCCAGAACGTAGAAATGACCATACCTTTCGCACTGTTTCCAAATATACATTATATACGATGAAAAGCTGCTGTATTTATATTGTATTTTATGCTCCTGGCGTTGACTTCTTAGGCCCTAACAGTTTGATCTGGTGGAGCACCGCCCTAGAGTGAAGCCTAGGTTGCCCGGAACGTAGAAAAGACCATTACCTTCACACTGGGTGCATTCTTCCTGTTATACGATGGAAGGACTGTTGTACTTTTATTGTATTTTATGCTTTGGGCGTTGACTTCTAAGCCCCTAGCTATTCGGTTTGGTGGAGCAACGCCCTAGAGAGAAGCCTAGGGTGCCCGAAACGTAGAAATGGCCAGTACTTTCACACTGGTTGCATTTACTCGTTTTATACAATGGAAAAACTCTTCTATTTATTCTGTATTTTATGCTTTGGGCGTCGACTACTAAGGCCCTAACTATTCGATGTTGTGGAGCAACGTCCCAGAGTGAAGCCTAGGTTGCCCGGAATGTAGAAATGACCATAACCTTCACACTGTTTGCTATTATACATTTTATACGATGGAAAAACTGTTGTATTTATATTGTATTTTATGCTTCTGGCGTTGACTTCTTAGGCCATAACTATTCCATCTGGTGGAGCAACGCCATAGAGTGAACCGTAGGTTGCCCGTAACGTAGAAATGACCATTGTATTCACACTAGTTGCAATTATTCCTGTTATACGATGGAAAAACTGTTGTATTTTTATTGTATTTTATGCTTCTGGCGTTGAATTCTGAGTCCCTAGCTTTTCGATCTGGTGGAGCAACGCCCTATAGTGAAGCCCAGGTTGGCCGGACCGTAGAAATGACCATTACTTTCACACTGGTTGCAATTATTCCTTTTATACGATGGAAAAACTGTTGTATTTGTATTGTATTTTATGCTTCTGGCGTTAACTTCTTATTCCCCAACTATTCGATCTGGCGGAGCAATGCCCAAGAGTGAAGCCTAGGTTGCCCGAAACGTAGAAATGACCATTACTTTCACACTGGTTGTAATTATTCATGCTATACGATGGAAAAACTGTTTCATTTTTATCGTATTTTATGCTTCTGGCGTTAACTTTTTAGGCCCTAACTGTTCGATCTCGTGGAACAACGCCCTAGAGTGGAGCCTAGGTTGCCCGGAACGTAGAAATGACCATAACTTTCACACTGGTTGTATTTATTCGTTTTATACAATGGAAAAACTGTTCTATTTATTTTGTATTTTATGCATCGGGCGTCGACTACTAAGGCCCTAACTATTCGATGTTGTGGAGCAACGCCCTAGAGTGAAGCCTAGGTTGCCCGGAACGTAGAAATGACCATAACTTTCACACTGGTTGCAATTATTCGTCTTATACGATTGAAAAGCTGTTGTATTTATATTGTATTTTATGCTTCAGGCGTTGACTTCTAAGGTCGTAGCTATTCGATGTGGTGGAGAAACGCCCTAGAGTGGAGCCTAGGTTGCACGGAACGTAGAAATGACCATTACTTTCACACTGGTTGCAATTATTCTTTTTATACGATGGAAGAACTGTTGTATTTCTACTGTATCTTATGCGTCTGGAGTTGTTTTCTAAAGCCCTAGCTATTCGACCTGGTGGTGCAACGCCCTAGTGCGAAGCTTAGGTTGCACGGAACGTAGAAATGACCATTACTTTCACGCTGGTTGCAATTATTCCTGTTATACGATGGTACAACTGTTGTATTTTTATTATATTGTATGCTTCTGGCGCTGACGTCTTAGTCCCTAGCTATACGATCGGGTGGAGCAACACCCTAGAGGGAAGCCTAGGTTGCCCGGAACGTAGAAATGACCATTCCTTTCACACTGGTTGCAATTATTCCTGTTATACGATGGAAAAACTGTTGTATTTTTACTGTATTATATGCGTCTGGAGTTGTTTTCTAATGCCCAAACTATTCGACCTGGTGGTGCAACGCCCTAGTGCGAAGCCTAGGTTGCACGGAACGTAGATATGCCCATTACTTTAACACTGGTTGCTATTATTCCTGTTATACGATGGAAAGACTGTTGCATCTTTATCGTATTTTATGCTTTTGGCGTTGAATTCTAAGTCTCTAACTATTCGATCTCGTGGAGCAACGCCCTAGAGTTAAGCCTAGTTTGCCCGAAACGTAGAAATGGCCAGCACTTTCACACTGGTTGCAGTTATTCCTGTTATACGACGGAAAAACTGTTGCATTTTTATTGTATTTTATGTTTCTGGCGTTGACTTCTAAGGTCCTAGATATTCAATCTGTTGGAGCAACGCCCTAGGGTGAAGCCTAGGCTGCTAGGAAAGTAGAAATGACCATAATTTTCATACTGGTTGCAATTATTCGTTTTATACGATGGAAAAGCTGTTGTATTTATGTTGTATTTTATGCTTCTGGCGTTGACTTCTAAGGCACTAACTATTCGATATGGTGGAGCAACGCCCTAGAGTGAAGCCTAGGTTGCCCGGAACGTAGAATTGGCCATCACCTTCCAAATTGGTTGCAATTATTCCTGTTATATTATGGAAACACTGTTGTATTTTTATTGCATTATATGCTTCGGGCGTTGACTTCTAAGGCCCTAACTATTCAATCCGTTGGAGCAACGCCCTAGGGTGAAGCCTAGGTTGCTCGGAACGTAGAAATGACCATAAGTTTCATACTGATTGCAATTATTTGTTTTATACGATGGAAAAGCTGTTGTATTTATATTGTATCTTATGCTTCTGGCGTTGACTTCTAAGGCCCTAGCTGTTCGATCTAGTGGAGCAACGACCTAGAGTGAAGCCTAGGTTGCCCGGAAAGGAGAAATGACCATCACGTTCAAACTGGTTGCAATTATTCCTGTTACACGATGGAAAAGCTGTCGTATTTATATCGTATTTTATGCTTCTGGCGTTTGCTTCTAAGGACCTAACTATTCGATCTGGTGGAGCAACGCCCTAGAGTGGATCCTAGGTTGCTCGGAATGTAGAATTGGCCATCACTTTCAAACGGGTCGAAATTATTCCTGTTATATGATGGAAACACTGTTGTATTTTTTTTGCATTTTATGGTTCGGGCGTAGGCTTCTAAGGCCCTAACTATTCAATCTGTTGGTGCAACGCCCTAGGGTGAAGCCTAGGTTTCTCGGAATGTAGAAATGACCATAAGTTTCATACTGGTTGCAATTATTCTATTTATACGATGGAAAAGCTGTTGTATTTATATTGTATTTTATGCTTCTGGCGTTGACTTCTAAGGCACTAACTATTCGATCTGGTGGAGCAACGCCCTAGAGTAAAGCCTAGGTTGCCCGGAACGTAGAATTGGCCATCACTTTCAAACTGGTCGCAATTACTCCTGTTATATGATGGAAACACTGTTGTATTTTTTTTGCATTTTATGGTTCGGGCGTAGAGTTCTAAGGCCCTAACTATTCAATCTGTTGGAGCAACGCCCTAGGGTGAAGCCTAGGTTGCTCGGAAAGTAGAATTGACCATAAGTTTCAAACTTGTTGCAATTATTCGTTTTATACGATGGAAAGACTGTTGTATTTATATTGTATCTTACGCTTCTGGCGTTGACTTCTAAGGCCCTAGCTGTCCGATCTAGTGGAGCAACGTCCTAGAGTGAAGCCTAGGTTGCCCGGAAAGGAGAAATGACCATCACTTTCAAACTGGATGCAATTATTCCTGTCATATGATGGAAACACAGTTGTATTGTTTTTTGCATTTTATGGTTCGGGCGTTGACTTCTAAGGCCCTAACTATTCAATCTGTTGGAGCAACGCCCTAGGGTGAAGCATAGGTTGCTCGGAAAGTGGAAATGTCCATAAGTTTCATACTGGTTGCAATTATTCGTTTTATACGTTGGAAAAACTGTTGTATTTATATTGTATTTTATGCTTCTGGCGTTCACTTCTTAGGCCCTAACTATTCGATCTGGTGGAGCAACGCCCTAGGGTGAAGCCTAGGTTGCCCGGAACGTAAAAATGACCATAACTTTCATACTGGTTGCAATTACTCGTGTTATCCGATGGAAAAACTGTTGCATCTTTATTGCATCTTATGCTTCTGGCGTCGACTTCTAAGGCCCTAACTGTTCGATCTGGTGGAGCAACGTCCTAGAGTGAAGCCTAGGTTTCCCGGTACGTCGGAATGACCATTACTTTCACACTAGTTGCAATAATTCCTGTTATACGATGGAAAAACTGTTGTATTTTTATTGTATTTTATGCTTCTGGCGTTGAGTTCTGAGGTCGTAGCTATTCGATGTGGCGGAACACCGCCATAGAGTGAAGCCTAGGTTGCCCGGAACGTAGAAATGACCATAACTTTCACAATGGCTGCTATTCTTCGTTTTATACGATGGAAAATCTGTTATATTTATATTGTATTTTATGCTTCTGGCGTTGATTTCTTAGGCCCAAACTATTCGATCAGTTGGAGCAACGCCCTACAGTGGAGCCTAGGTTGCCCGGAACGTAGATATGACCATAACCTTCACACTGTTTGCAATTATTCCTTTTATACGATGGAAAAGCTGTTGTATTTATATCGTATTCTATGCTTCTGGCGTTGACTTCTAAGGCCCTAGCTATTCGATCTAGTGGAGAAACGCCCTATAGTGATGCCTAGGTTGCCCGGAAAGGAGAAATGACCATCACTTTCAAACTGGATGCAATTATTCCTGTTATATGATGGAAACACAGTTGTATTTTTTTTGCATTTTATGGTTGGGGCGTTGTCTTCTAAGGCCCTAACTATTCAATCTGTTGGAGCAACGCCCTACGCTGAAGCCTAGGTTGCTCGGAAAGTGGAAATGTCCATAAGTTTCATACTGGTT
Source organism: Calliopsis andreniformis (assembly GCF_051401765.1). Classification (NCBI taxonomy): domain Eukaryota; kingdom Metazoa; phylum Arthropoda; class Insecta; order Hymenoptera; family Andrenidae; genus Calliopsis; species Calliopsis andreniformis. Next base: position 18,630,402 of record NC_135072.1, read on the forward strand.
GCAATTATTCGTTTTATACGTTGGAAAAACTGTTATATTTATATTGTATTTTATGCTTCTGGCGTTCACTTCATAGGCCCCAACCATTCGATCTGGTGGAGCATCGCCCTAGGGTGAAGCCTAGGTTGCCCGGAACGTAGAAATGACCATAACTTTTACACTGGTAGCAATTATTCGTTTTATACAATGGAAAAACTGTTCTATTTATTTTGTATTTTATGCTTCGGGCGTTGACATCTAAGGCCCTAACAGTTTGATCTGGTGCAGTAACGCCCTAGAGTGAAGCCTAGGTTGCCCGGAACGTAGAAATGACCATAACTTTAACACTGGTTGCTATTATTCGGTTTATACGATGAAAAAACTGTTATATTTATATTGTATTTTATGCTTCTGGCGTTCACTTCTTAGGCCCCAACTATTCGACCTGGTGGAACAACACCGTAGAGTGAAGCCTAGGTAGCCCGGAACGTAGAAATAACCATTACTATCACACTGTTTGGAATTATTCCTTTTATACGATGGAAAAGCTGTTGTATTTATATCGTATTTTGTGCTTCTGGCGTTGACTTCTAAGGCCCTAGCTATTCGATCTAGTGGAGCAACGCCCTAGAGTGAAGCCTAGGTTGCCGGGAAAGGAGAAATGACCATCACTTTCAAACTGGATGCAATTATTCCTGTTATATGATGGAAACACTGTTGTATTTTTTTTGCATTTTATGGTTCGGGCGTTGACTTCTAAGGCCGTAACTATTCAATCTGTTGGAGCAACGCCCTAGGGTGAAGCCTAGGTTGCTCGGAAAGTAGAAATGTCCATAAGCTTCATACTGGTTGCAATTATTCGTTTTACACGATGGAAAAACTGTTGTATTTATATTGTATTTTATGCTTCTAGCGTTGACTTCTTAGGCCCTAACTATTCGATCTGGTGGAACTGCCCCGTAGAGTGACGCCTAGGTTGCCCGCGACGTAGAAATGACCATTACTTTCACACTGTTTGCAATTGTTCCTTTTATACGATGGAAAAGCTGTTGTATTGATATCGTATTTTATGCTTCTGGCGTTGACTTCTAAGGCCCTAGCTATTCGATCTAGTGGAGCAACGCCCTAAAGTGAAGCCCAGGTTGCCCGGAAAGGAGAAATGACCATCACTTTCAAACTGGTTGCAATTATTCCTGTTATATGACGGAAAAACTGTTGTATTTTTATTGCATTTTATGCTTCGGGCATTGACTTCTAAGGCCCTAAATATTCGATCTGGTGGAACACCGCCCTAGAGTGAAGCCTAGGTTGCCCGGAACGTAGGAATGACCGTAACTTTCACACTGGCTGCTATTCTTCGTTTTATACGTTGGAAAAACTGTTGTATTTATATTGTATTTTATGCTTCTGGCGTTGACTTCTTAGGCCCTAACATTTCGATCTGGTGGAGCAACGCCCTACAGTGGAGCCTAGGTTGCCCGGAACGTAGATATGACCATAACCTTCACACAGGTTGCAATTATTCGTTTTATACGGTGTAAAGGCTGTTGTCTTTATTTTGTATTTTATTCTTCTGGTGTTGACTTCTTAGGCCCTAACTATTCGATCTGGTGGAACAGCGTCGTAAAGTGAAGCCTAGGTTGCCCGGAACGTAGAAATGACCATTACTTTCACACTGTTTGCAATTATTCCTTTTATACGATGGAGAAGCTGTTGTATTTATATCGTATTTTATGCTTCTGGCGTTTACTTCAAATGACCTAACTATTCGATCTGGTGGAGCAACGCCCTAGAGTGAAGCCTAGGTTGCTCGGAATGTAGAAATGACCATAACTTTCACACTGGTTGCAATTATTCGTTTTATACGATGGAAACGCTGTTGTATTTATATTGTATTTTATGCCTCTGGCGTTGACTTCAAAGGCCGTAGCTATTAGATGTGGAGGAGCAACGCCCTAGGGGTAAGCCTAGGTTGCCCGGAAAGTAGAAATGACCATAAGTTTCATACTGGTTGCACTTACCCGTTTTATACGATGGAAAAACTGTTGTATTTATATAGTATTTTATGCTTCTGGCGTTGACTTCTAAGGCCCTGGCAATTCGATCTAGTGGAGCAACGCCCTAGAGTGAAGCCTAGGTTGCCCGGAAAGGAGAAATGACCATCACTTTCAAACTGGTTGCAATTAATCCTGTTATACGATGGAAAAACTGTTGTATTTTTATTGCATTTTATGCTTCTGGCGTTCCCTTCTTAGGCCCTAACTATTCGATCTGGTGGAACAACGGCCTAGGGTGAAGCCTAGGTAGCCCGGAACATAGAAATGACCATAAGTTTCACACTGGTTGGAATTATTCGTTTTATACGATGGAAAAACTGTTGCATCTTCATCGTATTTTATGCTTCTGGCGTTGACTTCTTACGCCGTAACTATTCGATCTGGTGGTGTAACGCCCTGGAGCGACACCTAGGTTGCCCGGAACGTAGAAATGACCACTAGTGTCACACTGGTTGCAAATTATTCCTGCTATACGATGGAAAAACTGTTGTATTTTTATTGCATTTTATGCATCGGGCATTGACTTCTAAGGCCCTAACTATTCAGTCTGTTGGAGCAACGCCCTAGGGTGAAGCCTAGGTTGCCCGGAACGTAGAAATGACCATAACTTTCACACTGGTTGCAATAATTCGTTTTATACGATGGAAAAGCTGTTGTATTTATATCGTATTTTATGCTTCTGGCGTTGACTTCTTATGCTCTAACTATTCCATCTGGCGGAATAACGCACTAGGGTGAAGCCTAGGTTGCCCGGAACGTAGAAATGACCATCACTTTCAAACTGGTTGCAATTATTCCTGTTATAGGATGGAAAGACTGTTGTATTTTTATTGTATTTTATGCTTCAGGCGTTGACTTCTGAGGCCGTAGCTATTCGATGTGGTGGAAGAACGCCATAGAGTGAAGCCTAGGTTGCCCGGCACGTTGAAATGACCATAACTTTCATACTGGTTGCAATTATTCGTTTTATATGATGGAAGAACTGTTGTACTTATATTGTATTTTATGCTGCTGGCGTTCACTTCTTAGCCGCTAACTATTCGATCTGGTGGAGCAACGCCCTAGAGTGAAGCCTAAGTTGCCCGGAACGTAGCAATTACCATCACTTTCAAACTGGCTGCAAATATTCCTGTTATATGATGGAAAAACTGTTGTATTTTTATTGCATTTTATGTTTCGGGCATTAACTTCTAAGGCCCTAACTATTCAATCTGTAAGAGCAACGCCCTAGGGTGTAGCCTAGGTTGCCCGTAAAGTAGAAATGACCATAGCTTTCATACTGGTTGCAATTATTCGTTTTGTATGATGGAAAAACTGTTGTATTTATATTGTATTTTATGCTTCTGGCGTTCACTTCTTAGGCCCTAACCATTCGATCTGGTGGAATAACGCCCTATGGTGAAGCCTAGGTTGACCGGAACGTAGAAATGACCATCAATTTCAAACTGGTAGCAATTATTCGTTTTATACGATGGAAAAACTGTTGTGTTTATATTGTATTTTATGCTTCTGGCGTTGACTTCTAAGGCACTAACTATTCGATCTGCTGGAGCAACGCCCTAGAGTGAAGCCTAGGTTGCCCGGAACCTAGAAATGACCATCACTTTCAATCTGGTTGCAATTACTCCTGTTATAGGATGGAAAGACTGTTGTATTTTTATTGTATTTTATGCCTCAGGCGTTGACTTCTGAGGACGTAGCTATTCGATGTGGTGGAAGAACGCCATAGATTGAATCCTGGGTTGCACTGCACGTAGAAATGACCATAACTTTCATACTGGTTGCAATTATTCGTTTTATATGATGGAAGAACTGTTGTATTTATATTGTATTTTATGCTTCTTGCGTTCACTTCTTAGGCCCTAACTATTCAGTCTGTTGGAGCAACGCCCTAGGGTGAAGCCTAGGTTGCCCGGAACGTAGAAATAACCATAACTTTCACACTGGTTGCAATAATTCGTTTTATACGATGGAAAAGCTGTTGTATTTATATCGTATTTTATGCTTCTGGCGTTGACTTCTTATGCTCTAACTATTCCATCTTGCGGAATAACGCCCTAGGGTGAAGCCTAGGTTGCCCGCAAAGTAGAAATGACCATAACTTTCACACTGGTAGCAATTACTCGTTTTATACGATGGAAAAACTGTTGTATTTGTTTTGTATTTTATGCTTCGGGCGTTGACTTCTAGGGCCCTAACTATTCGATCTAGTGGAGCAACGCCCTAGAGTGAAGCCTAGGTTGCCCGGTACGTAGAAATGACCATCACTTCCATACTGGTAGCAATTATTCGTTTTATACGATGGAAAAACTGTTGTGTTTATATTGTATTTTATGCTTCTGGCGTTGACTTCTAAGGCACTAACTATTCGATCTGGTGGAGCAACGCCCTAGAGTGAAGCCTAGGTTGCCCGGAACGTAGAAATGCCCATCACTTTCAAACCGGTTGCAATTATTCCTGTTATAGGATGGAAAGACTGTTGTATTTTTATTGTATTTTATGCTTCAGGCGTTGACTTCTGAGGCCGTAACTAGTCGATGTGGTGGAACAACGCCATAGAGTGAAGCCTGGGTTGCCCGGAACGTAGAAATGACCATAACTTTCATACTGGTTGCTATCATTCGTTGTATACGATGGAAAAACTGTTATATTTATATTGTATTTTATGCTTCTGGCGTTGACTTCTTAGGCCCCAACTGTTCGATCTGGTGGAACAATTCCCTAGAGTGAAGCTTAGGTTGCCCGGAACGTAGAATTGGCCATCACTTTCAAACTGGTTGCAATTATTCGTTTTATACGATGGAAAAACTGTTGTGTTTATGTTGTATTTTATGCTTCTGGCGTTGACTTCTAAGGCACTAACTATTCGATCTGTTGGAGCAACGCCCTAGAGTGAAGCCTAGGTTGCCCGGAACGTAGAAATGACCATCACTTTCAAACTGGTTGCAATTATTCCTGTTATAGGATGGAAAGACTGTTGTATTTTTATTGTATTTTATGCTTCAGGCGTTGACCTCTGAGGCCGTAGCTATTCGATGTGGTGGAAGAACGCCATAGAGTGAAACCTGGGTTGCCCGGCACGTAGAAATGACCATAAGTTTCATACTGGTTGCAATTATTCGTTTTACACGATGGAAAACTGTTGTATTTATATTGTATTTTATGCTTCTGGCGTTCACTTCTTAGGCCCTAACTATTCGATCAGGTGGAACAACGGCATAGGGTGAAGCCTAGGTTGCCCGGAACGTAGAAATGACCATAACTTTCACACTGGTTGCTATTATTCGTTTTATACGATGGAAAAACTGTTACATTTATATTGTATTTTATGCTTCTGGCAATGACTTCTTAGGCCCTAACTATTCGATCTGGTGGAACAACGTCGTAAAGTGAAGCCTAGGTTGCCCGGAACGTAGAAATGACCATAACTTTCACACTGGTTGCTATTATTCGTTCTATACGATGAAAAGCTGTTGTATTTATTCCGTATTTTATGCTTCTGGCGATGACTTCTTATGCCCTAACTATTCCATCTGGTGGAACAACGCCCTAGGGTGAAGCCTAGGTTGCCCGGAACGTAGAAATGACCATCACTTTCAAACTGGTTGCAATTAATCCTTTTATACGACGGAAAAACTGTTGCATTTTTATTGCATTTTATGCGTCGGGCGTTGACTTCTAAGGCCCTAACTATTCAGTCTGTTGGAGCAACGCCCTAGGGTGAAGCCTAGGTTGCCCGGAACGTAGAAATGACCATAACTTTCACACTGGTTGCAATAATTCGTTTTATACGATGGAAAAGCTGTTGTATTTATATCGTATTTTATGCTTCTGGCGTTGACTTCTTATGCTCTAACTATTCCATCTGGCGGAATAACGCCCTAGGGTGAAGCCTAGGTTGCCCGCAAAGTAGAAATGACCATAACTTTCATACTGGTTGCTATCATTCGTTGTATACGATGGAAAAACTGTTATATTTATATTGTATTTTATGCTTCTGGCGTTGACTTCTTAGGCCCCAACTGTTCGATCTGGTGGAACAACTCCCTAGAGCGAAGCCTAGGTTGCCCGGAACGTAGAATTGGCCATCACTTTCAAACTGGTTGCAATTATTCGTTTTATACGATGGAAAAACTGTTGTGTTTATATTGTATCTTATGCTTCTGGCGTTGACTTCTAAGGCACTAACTATTCGATCTGTTGGAGCAACGCCCTAGAGTGAAGCCTAGGTTGCCCGGAACGTAGAAATGACGATCACTTTCAAACTGGTTGCAATTATTCCTGTTATAGGATGGAAAGACTGTTGTATTTTTATTGTATTTTATGCCTCAGGCGTTGACTTCTGAGGACGTAGCTATTCGATGTGGTGGAAGAACGCCATAGATTGAAACCTGGGTTGCCCGGCACGTAGAAATGACCATAACTTTCATACTGGTTGCAATTATTCGTTTTATATGATGGAAGAACTGTTGTATTTATATTGTATTTTATGCTTCTTGCGTTCACTTCTTAGGCCCTAACTATTCAGTCTGTTGGAGCAACGCCCTAGGGTGAAGCCTAGGTTGCCCGGAACGTAGAAATGACCATAACTTTCACACTGGTTGCAATAATTCGTTTTATACGATGGAAAAGCTGTTGTATTTATATCGTATTTTATGCTTCTGGCGTTGACTTCTTATGCTCTAACTATTCCATCTGGCGGAATAACGCCCTAGGTTAAAGCCTAGGTTGCCCGCAAAGTAGAAATGACCATAACTATCACACTGGTAGCAATTACTCGTTTTATACGATGGAAAAACTGTTGTATTTATTTTGTATTTTATGCTTCGGGCGTTGACTTCTAGGGCCCCAACTGTTCGATCTGGTGGAACAACTCCCTAGAGTGAAGCCTAGGTTGCCCGGAACGTAGAATTGGCCATCACTTTCAAACTGGTTGCAATTATTCGTTTTATACGATGGAAAAACTGTTGTGTTTATGTTGTATTTTATGCTTCTGGCGTTGACTTCTAAGGCACTAACTATTCGATCTAGTGGAGCAACGCCCTAGAGTGAAGCCTAGGTTGCCCGGTACGTAGAAATGACCATCACTTCCATACTGGTAGCAATTATTCGTTTTATACGATGGAAAAACTGTTGTGTTTATATTGAATTTTATGCTTCTGGCGTTGACTTCTAAGGCACTAACTATTCGATCTGGTGGAGCAACGCCCTAGAGTGAAGCCTAGGTTGCCCGGAACGTAGAAATGACCATCACTTTCAAACTGGTTGCAATTATTCCTGTTATAGGATGGAAAGACTGTTGTATTTTTATTGTATTTTATGCTTCAGGCGTTGACTTCTGAGGCCGTAACTAGTCGATGTGGTGGAACAACGCCATAGAGTGAAGCCTGGGTTGCCCGGAACGTAGAAATGACCATAACTTTCATACTGGTTGCTATCATTCGTTGTATACGATGGAAAAACTGTTATATTTATATTGTATTTTATGCTTCTGGCGTTGACTTCTAAGGCACTAACTATTCGATCTGGTGGAGCAACGCCCTAGAGTGAATCCTAGGTTGCCCGGAACGTAGAAATGACCATCACTTTCAAACTGGTTGCAATTATTCCTGTTATAGGATGGAAAGACTGTTGTATTTGTATTGTATTTTATGCTTCAGGCGTTGACCTCTGAGGCCGTAGCTATTCGATGTGGTGGAAGAACGCCATAGAGTGAAACCTGGGTTGTCCGGCACGTAGAAATGACCATAAGTTTCATACTGGTTGCAATTATTCGTTTTACACGATGGAAAAACTGTTGTATTTATATTGTATTTTATGCTTCTGGCGTTCACTTCTTAGGCCCTAACTATTCGATCAGGTGGAACAACGGCCTAGGGTGAAGCCTAGGTTGCCCGGAACGTAGAAATGACCATAACTTTCACACTGGTTGCTATTATTCGTTTTATACGATGGAAAAACTGTTACATTTATATTGTATTTTATGCTTCTGGCAATGACTTCTTAGGCCCTAACTATTCGATCTGGTGGAACAACGTCGTAGAGTGAAGCCTAGGTTGCCCGGAACGTAGAAATGACCATAACTTTCACACTGGTTGCTATTATTCATTCTATACGATGGAAAAGCTGTTGTATTTATACCGTATTTTATGCTTCTGGCGATGACTTCTTATGCCCTAACTATTCCATCTGGTGGAACAACGCCCTAGGGTGAAGCCTAGGTTGCCCGGAACGTAGAAATGACCATCACTGTCAAACTGGTTGCAATTAATCCTTTTATACGATGGAAAAACTGTTGCATTTTTATTGCATTTTATGCGTCGGGCGTTGGCTTCTAAGACCCTAACTATTCAATCTGTTGGAGCAACGCCCTAGGGTGAAGACTAGGTTGCCCGGAACTTAGAAATGACCATAACTTTCAAACTGGTTGCAATTAATCCTTTTATACAATGGAAAAACTGATCTATTTATTTTGTATTTTATTCTTCGGGAGTTGACTTCTAAAGCCCTAACTGTTTGATCTGGTGGAGCAACGCCTTAGAGTGAAGCCTAGGTTGCCCGGAACGTAGAAATGACCATAACTTTCACATTGGTTGCAATTATTCGTTTTATACGATGGAAAAACTGTTGTATATATATATTGTATTTTATGCTTCTGGCGTTGACTTCTAAGGCCCTAACTATTCGACCTGCTGGAGCAACGGCCTAGAGTGAAGCCTAGGTTGCCCCGAACGTAGAAACGACCATCACTTTCAAACTGGTTGCAATTAATCCTTTTATACGATGGAAAAGCTGTTGTATTTATATTGTCTTTTATGCTTCCTATGTTGACTTCTTAGACCCTAACTCTTCCATCTGGTGGAGCAACGCCTCAGAGTTAAGTCTAGGATGCCCAAAACGTCGAAATGATCGTTACTTTCGCACTGGTTGCAATTTGGTCATGCTATACAATGGGAAAACTGTTGTATTTATACTGTATTTTATGCTTCTGGCGTTGACTTCTAAGGCACTAACTATTCAATCTGTTGAAGCAACGCCCTAGGGTGAAGCCTAGGTTGCCCGGAAAGTAGAAATGACCATAACTTTCATACTGGTTGCAATTATTCGTTTTATACGATGGAAAAACTGTTGTATTTGTATTATATTTTATGCTTCGGGCGTAGCCTTCTAAGGCCCTAGTTATTCAATCTGTTGAAGCAACGCCCTAGGGTGAAGCCTAGGTTGCCCGGAACGTAGAAATGACCATCACTTTCAAACTGGTTGCAATTATTCCTGTTATATGATGGAAAAACTGTTGTATTTTTATTGCATTTTATGCTTCGGGCATTGACTTCTAAGGCCCTAACTATTCAATCTGTTCGAGCAACGCCCTAGGGTGTAGCCTAGGTTGCCCGGATAGTAGAAATGACCATAACTTTCATACTGGTTGCAATTACTCGTTTTATATGATGGAAAAACTGTTGTATTTATATTGTATTTTATGCTGCTGGCGTTCACTCCTTAGGGCCTAACTATTCGATCTGGTGGAACAACGCCCTGTCGTGAAGCCTAGGTTGAACGGAACGTAGAAATGACCATAGCTTTCACACCGGTAGCAATTACTCGTTTTATACGATGGAAAGACTGTTCTATTTATTTTGTATTTTATGCTCCTTGCGTTGACTTCTTATGCCCTAACTATTCCATCTGGTGGAACAACGCCCTAGGGTGAAGCCTAGGTTGCCCGGAACGTAGAAATGGCCATCACTTTCAAACTGGTTGCAATTAATCCTTTTATACGATGGAAAAACTGTTGCATTTTTATTGCATTTTATGCGTCGGGCGTTGACTTCTAAGGCCCTAACTATTCAATCTGTTGGAGCGACGCCCTAGGGTGAAGCCTAGATTGCTCGGAAAGTAGAAATGACCATAAGTTTCGTACTGGTTGCAATTATTCGTTTTATACGATGGAAAAATTGTTGTATTTGTATTATATTTTATGCTTCGGGCGTAGACTTCTAAGGCCCTAGTTATTCGATCTGGTGGAGCAACGCCCTAGAGTGAAGCCGAGGCTTCCCGGAACGTAGAAATGACCATCACTTTCAAACTGGTTGCAATTATTCCTGTTATATGATGGAAAAACTGTTGTATTTTTATTGCATTTTATGCTTCGGGCATTGACTTCTAAGGCCCTAACTATTCAATCTGTTGGAGCAACGCCCTACAGTGAAGCCTAGGTTGCCTGGAAAGGAGAAATGACCATCACTTTCAAACTGGTTGCAATTATTCCTGTTATAGGGTGGAAAGACGGTTGTATTTTTATTGTATTTTATACTTCAGGCGTTGACTTCTGAGGCCGTAGCTATTCGATGTGGTGGAAGAACGCCATAGAGTGAAGCCTAGATTGCCCGGAACGCAGAAATGACCATAAGTTTCATACTGGTTGCAATTAATCCTTTTATACGATGGAAAAACTGTTGTATTTTTATTGCATTTTATGCTTCCGGCGTTGACTTCTAAGGCCCTAACTATTCAATCTGTTGGAGCAACGCCCTAGAGTGAAGCCTAGGTTGCCCGGAACGTAGAAATGACCATCACTTTCAAACTGGTTGCAATTAATCCTTTTATACGATGGAAAAAGTGTTGTATTTTTATTGCATTTTATGCTTCTGACGTTCACTTCTTAGGCCCTAACTATTCGATCTGGTGGAACAACGCCGTAGAGTGAAGCCTAGGTTGCCCGGATCGTAGAAATGACCATTACTTTCACACTGATTGCAATTATTCCTTTTATACGATGGAAAAGCTGTTGTATTTATATCGTATTTTATGCTTCTGGCGTTGACATCTAAGGACCTAACTATTCGATCTGGAGGAGCAGCGCCCTAGAGTGAAGCCTAGGTTGCTCGGAATGTAGAAATGACCATTACTTTCACACTGGTTGCAATCATTCGTTTTATACGATGGAAAAGCTGTTGTATTTATATTGTATTTTATGCCTCTGGCGTTGACTTCTAAGGCCGTAGCTATTAGATGTGGTGGAGCAACGCCCTAGAGTGACGCCTAGGGTGCTCGGGACGTAGAAATGACCATTACTTTCACACTGGTTGCAATTATTCGTTTTATACGATGGAAAAGCTGTTGTATTTATATCGTATTTTATGCTTCTGGCGTTGACTTCTAAGGCCCTAACTATTCGACCTGCTGGAGCAACGCCCTAGAGTGAAGCCTAGGTTGCCCCGAACGTAGAAATGACCATCACTTTCAAACTGGTTGCAATTAATCCTTTTATACAATGGAAAAACTGTTCTATTTATTTTGTATTTTATTCTTCTGGCGTTGACTTCTAAGGCTCTAACTATTCGATCTGGTGGAGGAACGCCATAGAGTGAAGCCTAAGTTGACCGGAACGTAGCAATTGCCATCACTTTCAGACTGGTTGCAAATATTCCTGTTATATGATGGAAAAACTGTTGTATTTTTATTGCATTATATGCTTCGGGCAGTAACTTCTAAGGCCCTAACTATTCAATCTGTAAGAGCATCGCCCTAGGGTGTAGCCTAGGTTGCCCGTAAAGTGGAAATGACCATAGCTTTCATACTGGTTGCAATTATTCGTTTTGTATGATGGAAAAACTGTTGTATTTATATTGTATTTTATGCTTCTGGCGTTCACTTCTTAGGCCCTAACTATTCGATCTGTTGGAGCAACGCCCAAGGGTGAAGCCTAGGTTGCCCGGAAAGAAGAAATGAAGTTAACTTTCATAGTGGTTGCAATTATTCCTTTTTATACGATGAAAAAACTGTTGTATTTATATTGTATTTTATGCTTCTGGCGTTGACTTCGAATGCACTAACTATTCGATCTGGCGGAGTAACGACCTAGAGTGAAGCCGAGGTTTCCCGGAACGTAGAAATGACCATAACTTTCACACTGGTTGCTATTATTCGTTTTATACGATGGTAAAACAGTTATATTTATATTGTATTTTATGCTTCTGGCGTTGACTTCTTAGGCCCTAACTATTCGATCTGGTGGAACAACGCCGTAGAGTGAAGCCTAGGTTGCCCGGATCGTAGAAATGACCATTACTCTCACACTGTTTGCAATTATTCCTTTTATACGATGGAAAAGCTGTTGTATTTATATCGTATTTTATGCTTCTGGCGTTGACATCTAAGGACCTAACTATTCGATCTGGTGGAGCAGCGCCCTAGAGTGAAGCCTAGGTTGCTCGGAATGTAGAAATGCCAATAACTTTCACACTGGCTGCAATTATTCGTTTTATACGATGGAAAAGCTGTTGCATCTTTATTGTATTTTATGCTTCTGTCGTTGACGTCTAAGGCCGTAGCTATTAGATGTGGTGGAGCAACGCACTAGAGTGACGCCTAGGTTGACCGGAAAGTGGAATGACCATTACTTTCGCAATGTTTGCAATTATTCATTTTATACGATGGAAAAACTGTTGTACTTATACTGTATTTTATGCTTCTGGCGTTGACTTCTAAGGCCCTAACTATTCGACCTGCTGGACCAACGCCCTAGAGTGAAGCCTAGGTTGCCCCGAACGTAGAAATGACCATAACTTTCATACTGGTTGCAATTATTCCTTTTATACGATGGAAAAGCTGTTGTATTTATATCGTATTTTATGCTTCTGGCGTTGACATCTAAGGACCTAACTATTCGATCTGGTGGAGCAGCGCCCTAGAGTGAAGCCTAGGTTGCTCGGAATGTAGAAATGACAATAACTTTCACACTGGCTGCAATTATTCGTTTTATACGATGGAAAAGCTGTTGCATCTTTATTGTATTTTATGCTTCTGTCGTTGACGTCTAAGGCCGTAGCTATTAGATGTGGTGGAGCAACGCACTAGAGTGACGCCTAGGTTGACCGGAAAGTGGAATGACCATTACTTTCGCAATGTTTGCAATTATTCATTTTATACGATGGAAAAACTGTTGTACTTATACTGTATTTTATGCTTCTGGCGTTGACTTCTAAGGCCCTAACTATTCGACCTGCTGGACCAACGCCCTAGAGTGAAGCCTAGGTTGCCTCGAACGTAGAAATGACCATAACTTTCATACTGGTTGCAATTATTCGTTTTATACGATGGAAAAACTGTTGTATATATATATTGTATTTTATGCTTCTGGCGTTGACTTCTAAGGCCCTAACTATTCGACCTGCTGGAGCAACGGCCTAGAGTGAAGCCTAGGTTGCCCCGAACGTAGAAACGACCATCACTTTCAAACTGGTTGCAATTAATCCTTTTATGCGATGGAAAAACTGTTGTATTTATATCGTATTTTATGCTTCTGGCGTTGACATCTAAGGACCTAACTATTCGATCTGGTGGAGCAGCGCCCTAGAGTGAAGCCTAGGTTGCTCGGAATGTAGAAATGCCAATAACTTTCACACTGGCTGCAATTATTCGTTTTATACGATGGAAAAGCTGTTGCATCTTTATTGTATTTTATGCTTCTGTCGTTGACGTCTAAGGCCGTAGCTATTAGATGTGGTGGAGCAACGCACTAGAGTGACGCCTAGGTTGACCGGAAAGTGGAATGACCATTACTTTCGCAATGTTTGCAATTATTCATTTTATACGATGGAAAAACTGTTGTACTTATACTGTATTTTATGCTTCTGTCGTTGACTTCTAAGGCCCTAACTATTCGACCTGCTGGACCAACGCCCTAGAGTGAAGCCTAGGTTGCCCCGAACGTAGAAATGACCATAACTTTCATACTGGTTGCAATTATTCCTTTTATACGATGGAAAAGCTGTTGTATTTATATCGTATTTTATGCTTCTGGCGTTGACATCTAAGGACCTAACTATTCGATCTGGTGGAGCAGCGCCCTAGAGTGAAGCCTAGGTTGCTCGGAATGTAGAAATGACAATAACTTTCACACTGGCTGCAATTATTCGTTTTATACGATGGAAAAGCTGTTGCATCTTTATTGTATTTTATGCTTCTGTCGTTGACGTCTAAGGCCGTAGCTATTAGATGTGGTGGAGCAACGCACTAGAGTGACGCCTAGGTTGACCGGAAAGTGGAATGACCATTACTTTCGCAATGTTTGCAATTATTCATTTTATACGATGGAAAAACTGTTGTACTTATACTGTATTTTATGCTTCTGGCGTTGACTTCTAAGGCCCTAACTATTCGACCTGCTGGACCAACGCCCTAGAGTGAAGCCTAGGTTGCCCCGAACGTAGAAATGACCATAACTTTCATACTGGTTGCAATTATTCGTTTTATACGATGGAAAAACTGTTGTATATATATATTGTATTTTATGCTTCTGGCGTTGACTTCTAAGGCCCTAACTATTCGACCTGCTGGAGCAACGGCCTAGAGTGAAGCCTAGGTTGCCCCGAACGTAGAAACGACCATCACTTTCAAACTGGTTGCAATTAATCCTTTTATGCGATGGAAAAACTGTTGTATTTTTATTGCATTTTATGCTTCCGGCGTTGACTTCTAAGGCCCTATCTATTCAGTCTGTTGGAGCAACGCCCTAGGGTGAAGCCTAGGTTGCCCGGAAAGTAGAAATGACGTTAACTTTCATACTGGTTGCAATTATTCGTTTTATACGATATAAAAACTGTTGTATTTATATTGTGTTTTATGCTTCTGGCGTTGACTTCTAAGGCACTAACTATTGGATCTGGTGGAGCAACGCCCTAGAGTGAAGCCTAAGTTGCCCGGAACGTAGTTATTGCCATCACTTTCAGACTGGTTGCAAATACTCCTGTTATATGATGGAAAAGCTGCTGTATTTTTATTGCATTATATGCTTCGGGCATTAACTTCTAAGGCCCTATCTATTCAATCTGTAAGAGCAACGCCCTAGGGTGTAGCCTAGGTTGCCCGTAAAGTAGAAGTGACCATAGCTTTCATACTGGATGCAATTATTCGTTTTGTATGATGGAAAAACTGTTGTATTTATATTGTATTTTATGCTTCTGGCGTTCACTTCTTAGGCCCTAACTATTCGATCTGGTGGAACAACGCCCTATGGTGAAGCCTAGGTTGACCGGAACGTAGAAATGACCATAACTTTCACACCGGTAGCAATTATTCGTTTTACACCATGGAAAAACTGTTGTATTTATTTTGTATTTTATCAATCGGTCGTTGACTTCTAAGGCCCTAACTATTCAATCTGTTGGAGCAACGCCCTAGGGTGAAGCCTAGGTTGCCTGGAAAGTAGAAATGACGTTAACTTTCACACTGGTTGCTATTATTCGTTCTATACGATGGAAAAACTGTTATATTTATATTGTATTTTATACTTCTGGCGTTGACTTCTTAGTGCCTAACAATTCGATCTGGTGGAACAACGCCCTAGAGTGAAGCCTAGGTTGCTTGGAACGTACAAATGACCATCACTTTCACACGGGTTCCAATTATTCCTGTTATAGGACGGAAAGACTGTTGTATTTTTATTGTATTTTATGCTTCATGCGTTCACTTCTGAGGCCGTTGCTATTCGATGTAGTGGAAGAACGCCATAGAGTGAAGCCTAGGTTGCCCGGAACGTAGAAATGACCATAACTTTCAAACTGGTTGCAATTATTCGTTTTATACGATGGAAAAACTGTTGTATATATATTGTATTTTATGCTTCTGGCGTTGACTTCTAAGGCACTAACTATTCGATCTGGTGGAGCAACGCCCTAGAGTGAAGCCTAGGTTGCCCGTAACGTAGAAATGACCATCACTTTCAAACTGGTTGCAATTATTCCTGTTATATGATGGAAAAACTGTTGTATTTATATTGTATTTTATGCTTCGAGCGTTGACTGCTAAGGCCCTGACTATTCAATCTGTTGGATCAACGCCCTAGAGTGAAGCCTAGGTTGCTCGGAATGTAGAAATGACCATAACATTCACACTGGTTGAAATTATTCGTTTAATACGATGGTAAAGCTGTTGCATCTTTATTGTATTTTATGATTCTGGCGTTGACTTCTAAGGCCCTAACTATTGGATCTGGTGGAGCAACGCCCTAGAGTGAATCCTAGGTTGCCCGGAACGTAGAAATGACCATCACTTTCAAACTGGTTGCAATTAATCCTTTTATACGATGGAAAAACTGTTGTATTTTTATTGCATTTTATGCTTCCGGCGTTGACTTCTAAGGCCCTAACTATTCAATCTGTTGGAGCAACGGCCAAGGGTGAAGCCTAGGTTGCCCGGAAAGAAGAAATGGCGTTAACTTTCATACTGGTTGCAATTATTCCTTTTTATACGATGGAAAAACTGTTGTATTTATATTGTATTTTATGTTTCTGGCGTTGACTGCTAATGCACTAACTATTCGATCTGGCGGAGCAACGACCTAGAGTGAAGCCGAGGTTTCCCGGAACGTAGAAATGACCATCACTTTCAAACTGGATGCAATTATTCCTGTTATATGACGGAAAAACTGTTGTATTTTTATTGCATTTTATGCTTCGGGCATTGACTTCTAAGGCCCTAACTATTCAATCTGTTGGAGCAACGCCCCAGGGTGTAGCCTAGGTTGCCCGGAATGTAGAAATGACCATCACTTTCAAACTGGTTGCAATTATTCCGGTTATATGATGGAAAAACTGTTGTATTTTTATTGCATTTTATGCTTCGGGCATTGACTTCAAAGGCCCTAACTGTTTGATCTGGTGGAGCAACGCCCTAGAATGAAGCCTAGGTTGCCCGGTACGTAGAAATGACCATCACTTTCAAACTGGTTGCAATTATTCGTTTTGTACGATGGAAAAGCTGTTGTATTTATATCGTATTTTATGCTTCTGGCGTTGACTTCTTAGGCCCTAACTATTCCATCAGGTGGAACAACGCCCTAGGGTGAAGCCTAGGTTGCCCGGAACGTAGAAATGACTATAACTTTTACACTGGCAGCAATTATTCGTTTTAAACAATGGAAAAACTGTTCTATTTAATTTGTATTTTATGCTTCGGGCGTTGACTTCTAAGGCCCTAACTGTTTGATCTGGTGGAGCAACGCCCTAGAGTGAAGACTAGGTTGCCCGGAACGTTGAAATGACCATAACTTTCACACTGGTTGCTATTATTCGTTTTATACGATGGTAAAACAGTTATATTTATATTGTATTTTATGCTTCTGGCGTTGACTTCTTAGGCCCTAACTATTCGATCTGGTGGAACAACGCCGTAGAGTGAAGCCTAGGTTGCCCGGATCGTAGAAATGACTCTCACACTGTTTGCAATTATTCCTTTTATACGATGGAAAAGCTGTTGTATTTATATCGTATTTTATGCTCCTGGCGTTGACATCTAAGGACCTAACTATTCGATCTGGTGGGGCAGCGCCCTAGAGTGAAGCCTAGGTTGCTCGGAATGTAGAAATGACAATAACTTTCACACTGGGTGCAATTATTCGTTTTATACGATGGAAAAGCTGTTCTATTTATTTTGTATTTTATTCTTCGGGCGTTGACTTCTAAAGCCCTAACTGTTTGATCTGGTGGAGCAACGCCTTAGAGTGAAGCCTAGGTTGCCCGGAACGTAGAAGTGACCATAACTTTCACACTGGTTTCTATTATTCGTTTTATACGATGGAAAAACTGTTATATTTATATTGTATTTTATGCTTCTGGCGTTCACTTCTTAGGCCCTAACAATTCGATCTGGTGGAACAACGACCTAGAGTGAGGCCTAGGTAGCCCGGAACGTAGAAATGACCATCACTTCCATACTGGTAGCAATTATTCGTTTTATACGATGGAAAAACTGTTTTATTTATATTGTATTTTATGCTTCTGGCGTTGACTTCTTAGGACCTAACTGTTCGATCTGGTGGAACAACGCCCTAGAGTGAAGCCTAGGTTGCCCGGAACGAAGAAACGACCATTACATTCACACTGGTTGCAATTATTCCTGTTATACGATGGAAAAGCTGTTGCATCTTTATTGTATTTTATTCTTCTGGCGTTGACATCTAAGGCCGTAACTATTAGATGTGTTGGAGCAACGCTCTAGAGTGACGCCTAGGTTGCCCGGAACGTAGAAATGACCATAACTTTCATTCTGGTTGCAATTATTCCTGTTTTATGATGGAAGAACTGTTGTACTTTTATTGCCTTTTATGCTTCGGGCATTGACTTCTAAAGCCCTAACTATTGAATCTGTTGGAGCAGCGCCATAGGTTGATGACTAGGTTGCCCGGAAAGTAGAAATGACCATAACTTTCATCCTGGTTGCAATTAATCCTTTTATGCGATGGAAAAACTGTTGTATTTATATCGTATTTTATGCTTCTGGCGTTGACATCTAAGGACCTAACTATTCGATCTGGTGGAGCAGCGCCCTAGAGTGAAGCCTAGGTTGCTCGGAATGTAGAAATGCCAATAACTTTCACACTGGCTGCAATTATTCGTTTTATACGATGGAAAAGCTGTTGCATCTTTATTGTATTTTATGCTTCTGTCGTTGACGTCTAAGGCCGTAGCTATTAGATGTGGTGGAGCAACGCACTAGAGTGACGCCTAGGTTGACCGGAAAGTGGAATGACCATTACTTTCGCAATGTTTGCAATTATTCATTTTATACGATGGAAAAACTGTTGTACTTATACTGTATTTTATGCTTCTGTCGTTGACTTCTAAGGCCCTAACTATTCGACCTGCTGGACCAACGCCCTAGAGTGAAGCCTAGGTTGCCCCGAACGTAGAAATGACCATAACTTTCATACTGGTTGCAATTATTCCTTTTATACGATGGAAAAGCTGTTGTATTTATATCGTATTTTATGCTTCTGGCGTTGACATCTAAGGACCTAACTATTCGATCTGGTGGAGCAGCGCCCTAGAGTGAAGCCTAGGTTGCTCGGAATGTAGAAATGACAATAACTTTCACACTGGCTGCAATTATTCGTTTTATACGATGGAAAAGCTGTTGCATCTTTATTGTATTTTATGCTTCTGTCGTTGACGTCTAAGGCCGTAGCTATTAGATGTGGTGGAGCAACGCACTAGAGTGACGCCTAGGTTGACCGGAAAGTGGAATGACCATTACTTTCGCAATGTTTGCAATTATTCATTTTATACGATGGAAAAACTGTTGTACTTATACTGTATTTTATGCTTCTGGCGTTGACTTCTAAGGCCCTAACTATTCGACCTGCTGGACCAACGCCCTAGAGTGAAGCCTAGGTTGCCCCGAACGTAGAAATGACCATAACTTTCATACTGGTTGCAATTATTCGTTTTATACGATGGAAAAACTGTTGTATATATATATTGTATTTTATGCTTCTGGCGTTGACTTCTAAGGCCCTAACTATTCGACCTGCTGGAGCAACGGCCTAGAGTGAAGCCTAGGTTGCCCCGAACGTAGAAACGACCATCACTTTCAAACTGGTTGCAATTAATCCTTTTATGCGATGGAAAAACTGTTGTATTTTTATTGCATTTTATGCTTCCGGCGTTGACTTCTAAGGCCCTATCTATTCAGTCTGTTGGAGCAACGCCCTAGGGTGAAGCCTAGGTTGCCCGGAAAGTAGAAATGACGTTAACTTTCATACTGGTTGCAATTATTCGTTTTATACGATATAAAAACTGTTGTATTTATATTGTGTTTTATGCTTCTGGCGTTGACTTCTAAGGCACTAACTATTGGATCTGGTGGAGCAACGCCCTAGAGTGAAGCCTAAGTTGCCCGGAACGTAGTTATTGCCATCACTTTCAGACTGGTTGCAAATACTCCTGTTATATGATGGAAAAGCTGCTGTATTTTTATTGCATTATATGCTTCGGGCATTAACTTCTAAGGCCCTATCTATTCAATCTGTAAGAGCAACGCCCTAGGGTGTAGCCTAGGTTGCCCGTAAAGTAGAAGTGACCATAGCTTTCATACTGGATGCAATTATTCGTTTTGTATGATGGAAAAACTGTTGTATTTATATTGTATTTTATGCTTCTGGCGTTCACTTCTTAGGCCCTAACTATTCGATCTGGTGGAACAACGCCCTATGGTGAAGCCTAGGTTGACCGGAACGTAGAAATGACCATAACTTTCACACCGGTAGCAATTATTCGTTTTACACCATGGAAAAACTGTTGTATTTATTTTGTATTTTATCAATCGGTCGTTGACTTCTAAGGCCCTAACTATTCAATCTGTTGGAGCAACGCCCTAGGGTGAAGCCTAGGTTGCCTGGAAAGTAGAAATGACGTTAACTTTCACACTGGTTGCTATTATTCGTTCTATACGATGGAAAAACTGTTATATTTATATTGTATTTTATACTTCTGGCGTTGACTTCTTAGTGCCTAACAATTCGATCTGGTGGAACAACGCCCTAGAGTGAAGCCTAGGTTGCTTGGAACGTACAAATGACCATCACTTTCACACGGGTTCCAATTATTCCTGTTATAGGACGGAAAGACTGTTGTATTTTTATTGTATTTTATGCTTCATGCGTTCACTTCTGAGGCCGTTGCTATTCGATGTAGTGGAAGAACGCCATAGAGTGAAGCCTAGGTTGCCCGGAACGTAGAAATGACCATAACTTTCAAACTGGTTGCAATTATTCGTTTTATACGATGGAAAAACTGTTGTATATATATTGTATTTTATGCTTCTGGCGTTGACTTCTAAGGCACTAACTATTCGATCTGGTGGAGCAACGCCCTAGAGTGAAGCCTAGGTTGCCCGTAACGTAGAAATGACCATCACTTTCAAACTGGTTGCAATTATTCCTGTTATATGATGGAAAAACTGTTGTATTTATATTGTATTTTATGCTTCGAGCGTTGACTGCTAAGGCCCTGACTATTCAATCTGTTGGATCAACGCCCTAGAGTGAAGCCTAGGTTGCTCGGAATGTAGAAATGACCATAACATTCACACTGGTTGAAATTATTCGTTTAATACGATGGTAAAGCTGTTGCATCTTTATTGTATTTTATGATTCTGGCGTTGACTTCTAAGGCCCTAACTATTGGATCTGGTGGAGCAACGCCCTAGAGTGAAGCCTAGGTTGCCCGGAACGTAGAAATGACCATCACTTTCAAACTGGTTGCAATTAATCCTTTTATACGATGGAAAAACTGTTGTATTTTTATTGCATTTTATGCTTCCGGCGTTGACTTCTAAGGCCCTAACTATTCAATCTGTTGGAGCAACGGCCAAGGGTGAAGCCTAGGTTGCCCGGAAAGAAGAAATGGCGTTAACTTTCATACTGGTTGCAATTATTCCTTTTTATACGATGGAAAAACTGTTGTATTTATATTGTATTTTATGTTTCTGGCGTTGACTGCTAATGCACTAACTATTCGATCTGGCGGAGCAACGACCTAGAGTGAAGCCGAGGTTTCCCGGAACGTAGAAATGACCATCACTTTCAAACTGGATGCAATTATTCCTGTTATATGACGGAAAAACTGTTGTATTTTTATTGCATTTTATGCTTCGGGCATTGACTTCTAAGGCCCTAACTATTCAATCTGTTGGAGCAACGCCCCAGGGTGTAGCCTAGGTTGCCCGGAATGTAGAAATGACCATCACTTTCAAACTGGTTGCAATTATTCCGGTTATATGATGGAAAAACTGTTGTATTTTTATTGCATTTTATGCTTCGGGCATTGACTTCAAAGGCCCTAACTGTTTGATCTGGTGGAGCAACGCCCTAGAATGAAGCCTAGGTTGCCCGGTACGTAGAAATGACCATCACTTTCAAACTGGTTGCAATTATTCGTTTTGTACGATGGAAAAGCTGTTGTATTTATATCGTATTTTATGCTTCTGGCGTTGACTTCTTAGGCCCTAACTATTCCATCAGGTGGAACAACGCCCTAGGGTGAAGCCTAGGTTGCCCGGAACGTAGAAATGACTATAACTTTTACACTGGCAGCAATTATTCGTTTTAAACAATGGAAAAACTGTTCTATTTAATTTGTATTTTATGCTTCGGGCGTTGACTTCTAAGGCCCTAACTGTTTGATCTGGTGGAGCAACGCCCTAGAGTGAAGACTAGGTTGCCCGGAACGTTGAAATGACCATAACTTTCACACTGGTTGCTATTATTCGTTTTATACGATGGTAAAACAGTTATATTTATATTGTATTTTATGCTTCTGGCGTTGACTTCTTAGGCCCTAACTATTCGATCTGGTGGAACAACGCCGTAGAGTGAAGCCTAGGTTGCCCGGATCGTAGAAATGACTCTCACACTGTTTGCAATTATTCCTTTTATACGATGGAAAAGCTGTTGTATTTATATCGTATTTTATGCTCCTGGCGTTGACATCTAAGGACCTAACTATTCGATCTGGTGGGGCAGCGCCCTAGAGTGAAGCCTAGGTTGCTCGGAATGTAGAAATGACAATAACTTTCACACTGGGTGCAATTATTCGTTTTATACGATGGAAAAGCTGTTCTATTTATTTTGTATTTTATTCTTCGGGCGTTGACTTCTAAAGCCCTAACTGTTTGATCTGGTGGAGCAACGCCTTAGAGTGAAGCCTAGGTTGCCCGGAACGTAGAAGTGACCATAACTTTCACACTGGTTTCTATTATTCGTTTTATACGATGGAAAAACTGTTATATTTATATTGTATTTTATGCTTCTGGCGTTCACTTCTTAGGCCCTAACAATTCGATCTGGTGGAACAACGACCTAGAGTGAGGCCTAGGTAGCCCGGAACGTAGAAATGACCATCACTTCCATACTGGTAGCAATTTTTCGTTTTATACGATGGAAAAACTGTTTTATTTATATTGTATTTTATGCTTCTGGCGTTGACTTCTTAGGACCTAACTGTTCGATCTGGTGGAACAACGCCCTAGAGTGAAGCCTAGGTTGCCCGGAACGAAGAAACGACCATTACATTCACACTGGTTGCAATTATTCCTGTTATACGATGGAAAAGCTGTTGCATCTTTATTGTATTTTATTCTTCTGGCGTTGACATCTAAGGCCGTAACTATTAGATGTGTTGGAGCAACGCTCTAGAGTGACGCCTAGGTTGCCCGGAACGTAGAAATGACCATAACTTTCATTCTGGTTGCAATTATTCCTGTTTTATGATGGAAGAACTGTTGTACTTTTATTGCCTTTTATGCTTCGGGCATTGACTTCTAAAGCCCTAACTATTGAATCTGTTGGAGCAGCGCCATAGGTTGATGACTAGGTTGCCCGGAAAGTAGAAATGACCATAACTTTCATCCTGGTTGCAATTAATCCTTTTATACGATGGAAAAACTGTTGTATTTCTATTGCATTTTATGCTTCCGGCGTTGACTTCTAAGGCCCTAACTATTCAATCTGTTGGAGCAACGCCCAAGGGTGAAGCCTAGGTTGCCCGGAAAGAAGAAATGGCGTTAACTTTCATACTGGTTGCAATTATTCCTTTTTATACGATGGAAAAACTGTTGTATTTATATTGTATTTTATGTTTCTGGCGTTGACTGCTAATGCACTAACTATTCGATCTGGCGGAGCAACGACCTAGAGTGAAGCCGAGGTTTCCCGGAACGTAGAAATGACCATCACTTTCAAACTGGATGCAATTATTCCTGTTATATGACGGAAAAACTGTTGTATTTTTATTGCATTTTATGCTTCGGGCATTGACTTCTAAGGCCCTAACTATTCAATCTGTTGGAGCAACGCCCCAGGGTGTAGCCTAGGTTGCCCGGAATGTAGAAATGACCATCACTTTAAAACTGGTTGCAATTATTCCGGTTATATGATGGAAAAACTGTTGTATTTTTATTGCATTTTATGCTTCGGGCATTGACTTCTAAGGCCCTAACTGTTTGATCTGGTGGAGCAACGCCCTAGAATGAAGCCTAGGTTGCCCGGTACGTAGAAATGACCATCACTTTCAAACTGGTTGCAATTATTCGTTTTGTACGATGGAAAAGCTGTTGTATTTATATCGTATTTTATGCTTCTGGCGTTGACTTCTAAGGCCCTAACTATTCAATCTGTTGGAGCAACGCCCTAGGGTGAAGCCTAGGTTGCTCGGAAAGTGGAAATGACCATAAGTTTCATACTGGTTTCAATTATTCGTTTTATACGATGGAAAAACTGTTTTATTTATTTTGTATTTTATGTTCCGGGCGTTGACTTCTAAGGCCCTAACTATTCGATCTGGTGGAGCAACGCTCTAGAGTGAAGTCTAGGTTGCTCGGAATGTAGGAATGACCATAACTTTCACACTGGTTGCAATTATTCGTTTTATACGATGGAAAAACTGTTGTACTTATATTGTATTTTATTCTTATGGCGTTGAATTCCAAGTCCCTAGCTATACGATCTGGTGGAGCAACGGCCTAGAGTGAAACCTAGGTTACCCGGAACGTAGAAATGACCAGTACTTTCATACTGTTTGCAGTTTTTCCTGTTATACGATGGAAAAACTGCCGCATCTTTATTGTATTTTATGATTCTGGCGTTGACTTTTAAGGCCCTAACTATTGGATCTGGTGGAGCAACGCCCTAGAGTGAAGCCTAGGTTGCCCGGAACGTAGAAATGACTATCACTTACAAACTGGTTGCAATTATTCCTGTTATACGATGGAAAAACTGTTATATTTATATTGTATTTTATGCTTCTGGCGTTGACTTCTTAGGACCTAACTGTTCGATCTGGTGGAACAACGCCCTAGAGTGAAGCCTAGGTTGCCCGGAACGAAGAAACGACCATTACATTCACACTGGTTGCAATTATTCCTGTTATACGATGGAAAAGCTGTTGCATCTTTATTGTATTTTATTCTTCTGGCGTTGACATCTAAGGCCGTAACTATTAGATGTGTTGGAGCAACGCCCTAGAGTGACGCCTAGGTTGCCCGGAACGTAGAAATGACCATAACTTTCATTCTGGTTGCAATTATTCCTGTTTTATGATGGAAGAACTGTTGTACTTTTATTGCCTTTTATGCTTCGGGCATTGACTTCTAAAGCCCTAACTATTGAATCTGTTGGAGCAGCGCCTTAGGTTGATGACTAGGTTGCCCGGAAAGTAGAAATGACCATAACTTTCATCCTGGTTGCAATTATTCGTTTTGTATGATGGAAAAACTGTTGTATTTATATTATATTTTGTGCTGCTGGCGTTCACTTCTTAGGCCCTAACTATTCGATTTGGTGGAACAACGCCCTAGGGTGAAGCCTAGGTTGCCCGGAACGTAGAAATGACCATCACTTTCAAAGTGGTTGCAATTATTCCTGTTATATGATGGAAAAACTGTTGTATTTATATTGTATTTTATGCTTCGAGCGTTGACTGCTAAGGCCCTGACTATTCAATCTGTTGGATCAACGCCCTAGAGTGAAGCCTAGGTTGCTCGGAATGTAGAAATGACCATAACATTCACAATGTTTGCAATTATTCATTTCATACGATGAAAAAACTGTTGTACTTATGGTGTATTATATCCTTCTGGCGTTGAATTCTAAGTCTCTAGCTAATCGATCTGGTGGAGCAACGCCCTAGAGTGAAACCTATGTTACCCGGAACGTAGACATGACCAGTACTTTCAGAATGTTAGCAAGTATTCATTTTATACGATGGAAAAACTGTTGTACATATATTGTGTTTTATTCTTCTGGCGTTGACTTCTCAGGTACTAACTATTCGATCTGGAGGAGCAATGCCCTAGAGTGAAGCCTAGGTTGCACGGAACGTAGAAATGACCATCACATTCAAACTGGTTGCAATTATTCCTGTTATATGATGGAAGAACTGCTGTACTTTTATTGCATTTTATGCTTCGGGCATTGAGTTCTAAGGCCCTAACTATTCAATCTGGTGGAACAATGCCCTAGGGTGAAGCCTAGGCTGCCCGGAAAGTAGAAATGTCCATAACTTCCACACTGGTAGAAATTATTCGTTCAATACGATGGAAAAACTGTACTATTTATTTTGTATTTTATGCTTCGGGCGTTGACTTCTAAGGCCCTAACTATTCAATCTGTTGGAGCAACGCCCTAGGGTGAAGCCTAGGTTGCTCGGAAAGTGGAAATGACCATAACTTTCGCACTGGTTGCAAATATTCCTGTTCTACGATGGACAAACTGTTGTATTTATATCGTATTTTATGCCTCTGGCGTTGACTTCTAAGGACCTAACTATTCGATCTGGTGGAGCAACGCTCTAGAGTGAAGTCTAGGTTGCTCGGAATGTAGGAATGACCATAAATTTCACACTGGTTGCAATTATTCGTTTTATACGATGGAAAAACTGTTGCATCTTTATCGCATTTTATTGCTTCTGGCGTGGACTTCTAAGGCCCTAACTATTCGATCTGGTGGAGCAACGCCCTAGAGTGAAGCCTAGGTTGCCCGGAACGTAGAAATGACCATAACTTTTACACTGGTAGCAATTATTCGTTTTATACAATGGAAAAACTGTTCTATTTATTTTGTATTTTATGCTTCGGGCGTTGACTTCGAAGGCCCTAACTGATTGTTCTGGTGGAGCAACGCCCTAGAGTGAAGCCTAGATTGCCCGGAACGTTGAAATGACCATAACATTCACACTGGCTGCAATTATTCGTTTTATACGATGGAAAAACTGTTCCATTTATTTTGTATTTTATGCCTCAAGCATTGACTTCTAGGGCCCTAACTATTCAATCTGTTGGAGCAACGCCCTAGGGTGAATCCTAGGTTGCCCGGAAAGTAGAAACGACCATAACTTTCACACTGATTGCTATTATCCGTTTTATACAATGGAAAAACTGTTCCATTTATTTTGTATTTTATGCTTCGGGCGTTGGCTTCTAAGGCCCTAACTGTTGAATCTGTTGGAGCAGCGCCCTAGAGTGAAGCCTATGTTGCCCGGAACGCAGAAATGACCATAACTTTCGCACTGGTTGCAAATATTCCTGTTCTACGATGGACAAACTGTTGTATTTATATCGTATTTTATGCCTCTGGCGTTGACTTCTAAGGACCTAACTATTCGATCTGGTGGAGCAACGCTCTAGAGTGAAGTCTAGGTTGCTCGGAATGTAGGAATGACCATAAATTTCACACTGGTTGCAATTATTCGTTTTATACGATGGAAAAACTGTTGCATCTTTATCGCATTTTATTGCTTCTGGCGTGGACTTCTAAGGCCCTAACTATTCGATCTGGTGGAGCAACGCCCTAGAGTGAAGCCTAGGTTGCCCGGAACGTAGAAATGACCATAACTTTTACACTGGTAGCAATTATTCGTTTTATACAATGGAAAAACTGTTCCATTTATTTTGTATTTTATGCTTCGGGCGTTGACTTCGAAGGCCCTAACTGATTGTTCTGGTGGAGCAACGCCCTAGAGTGAAGCCTAGATTGCCCGGAACGTTGAAATGACCATAACATTCACACTGGTTGCAATTATTCGTTTTATACGATGGAAAAACGGTTGCATCTTTATCGCATTTTATGCTTCTGGCGTTGACTTCTTAGGCCCTACCTATTCGATCGGGGGGAACAGCGCCCTAGGGTGAAGCCTAGGTTGCCTGAAACATAGAAATGACCATTACTTTCAGACTGTTTGCAATTATTCCTTTTATACGATGGAAAAACTGTTGCATCTTTATTGTATTTTAGGCTTCTGGCGTTGACTTCTAAGGCCCTAACTATTCGATCAGGTGGAGCAACGCCCTAGAGTGAAGCCTAGATTGCTCGGAATGTAGAAATGACCATAACTTTCACACTGGCTGCAATTATTCATTTTATACGATGGAAAAACTGTTGTACTTATATTGTATTTTATTCTTATGGCGTTGAATTCCAAGTCCCTAGCTATACGATCTGGTGGAGCAACGGCCTAGAGTGAAACCTAGGTTACCCGGAACGTAGAAATGACCAGTACTTTCATACTGTTTGCAGTTATTCCTGTTATACGATGGAAAAACTGCCGCATCTTTATTGTATTTTATGCTTCTGGCGTTGATTTCTAAGGCCCTAACTATTCGATCTGGTGGAGCAACGCCCTACAGTGAAGCCTAGGTTGCCCGGAACATGGAAATGACCATTACTTTCACACTGGTTGCAATTATTCCTCTTATATGATGGAAGAACTGTTGTACCTTTATTGCATTTTATGCTTCGGGCATTGACTTCTAAGGCGCTAACTAATCAATCTGTTGGAGCAGCGCCCTAGGGTGAAGCCTAGGTTCCCCGGAAAGTAGAAATGACCATAGCTTTCATCCTGGTTGCAATTATTCGTTTTATATGATGGAAGAACTGTTGTATTTATATTGTATTTTATGCTTCTGGCGTTCACCTCTTAGGCCCTAACTATTCGATCTGGTGGAACAACGCCCTAAGGTGAAGCCTAGGTTGCCCGGAACGTAGAAATGACCATCACTTTCAAACTGGTTGCAATTATTCCTGTTATACGATGGAAAAACTGTTGCATCTTTATTGTATTTTATGCATCTGGCGTTGACTTCTAAGGCCCTAACTATTCCATCTGGTGGAGCAACGCCCTAGAGTGAAGCCTAGGCGGCCCGGAACGTGGAAATGACCATAACTTCCACACTGGTAGCAATTATTCGTTTTATACGATGGAAAAACTGTACTATTTATTTTGTATTTTATGCTCCGGGCGTTGACTTCCAAGGCCCTAGCTATTCGATCTGGTGGAGCAACGCCCTAGAGTGAAGCCTAGGTTGCCCGGAACGTAGAAATGAACATCACTTTCAAAATGGTTGCAATTATTCCTCTTATATGATGTAAAAACTGTTGTATTTTGATTGCATTTTATGCTTCGGGCATTGACTTCTATGGCCCTAACTATTCAATCTGTTGGAGCAACGCCCTAGGGTGAATCCTAGGTTGCCCGGAAAGTAGAAATGACCATAACTTTCACACTGATTGCTATTATTCGTTTTATACATTGGAAAAACTGTTCCATTTATTTTGTATTTTATGCTTCGGGCGTTGACTTCTAAGGCCCTAACTGTTGAATCTGGTGGAGCAACGCCCTAGAGTGAAGCATAGATTGCCCGGAACGTTGAAATTACCATAACCTTCGCACTGGTTGCTATTATTCGTTTTATACGATGGAAAAACTGCTATATTTATATTGTATTTTATTCTTATGGCGTTGACTTCTTAGGCCCTACCTATTCGATCTGGTGGAACAACGCCCTAGTGTGAAGCCTAGGTTGCCTGGAACGTAGAAATGACCATTACTTTCAGACTGTTTGCAATTATTCGTTTTAAACGATGGAAAAACTGTTGCATCTTTATTGTATTTTATGCTTCTGGCGTTGACTTCTAAGGCCCTACCTATTCGATCAGGTGGAGCAACGCCCTAGAGTGAAGCCTAGGTTGCTCGGAATGTAGAAATGACCATAACTTTCACACTGGTTGCAATTATTCCTTTTATACGATGGAAAAACTGTTGTACTTATATTGTATTTTATTCTTATGGCGTTGACTTCTAAGGCCCTAACTAATCAATCTGTTGGAGCAGCGCCCTAGGGTGAAGCCTAGGTTGCCCGGAAAGTAGAAATGACGATAACTTTCATCCTGGTTGCAATTATTCATGCTATACGATGGAAAAGCTGTTGCATTTTTATTGTATTTTCCGCTTCTGGCTTCGACTTCTAAGGTCCTAACTATTCGATCAGGTGGAGCAACGCCCTAGAGTGAAGCCTAGATTGCTCGGAATGTAGAAATGACCATAACTTTCACACTGGTTGCAATTATTCATTTTATACGATGGAAAAACTGTTGTACTTATATTGTATTTTATTCTTATGGCGTTGAATTCCAAGTCCCTAGCTATACGATCTGGTGGAGCAACGGCCTAGAGTGAAACCTAGGTTACCCGGAACGTAGAAATGACCAGTACTTTCATACTGTTTGCAGTTATTCCTGTTATACGATGGAAAAACTGCCGCATCTTTATTGTATTTTATGCTTCTGGCGTTGATTTCTAAGGCCCTAACTATTCGATCTGGTGGAGCAACGCCCTACAGTGAAGCCTAGGTTGCCCGGAACATGGAAATGACCATTACTTTCACACTGGTTGCAATTATTCCTGTTATATGATGGAAGAACTGTTGTACCTTTATTGCATTTTATGCTTCGGGCATTGAGCTCTAAGGCCCTAACTATTCAATCTGTTGGAGCAGCGCAATAGGGTGAAGCCTAGGTTGCCCGGAAAGTAGAAATGATCATAACTTTCACAATGTTTGCGAGTATTCATTTTATACCATGAAAAAACTGTTGTACATATATTGTATTTAATCTTTCTGGCGTTGAATTCTAAGTCCCTAGCTATTCGACCTATTGGAGCGACGCCCTAGAGTGAAACCTAGGTTGCCCGGAACGTAGAAATGACCATTACTTTCACACTGGTTGCAATTATCCGTT
This sequence comes from Calliopsis andreniformis, assembly GCF_051401765.1. Classification (NCBI taxonomy): domain Eukaryota; kingdom Metazoa; phylum Arthropoda; class Insecta; order Hymenoptera; family Andrenidae; genus Calliopsis; species Calliopsis andreniformis. Next base: position 18,660,789 of record NC_135072.1, read on the forward strand.
TTATACGATGGAAAAGCTGTTGTATTTTATCGTATTTTATGCTTCTGGCGTTGACTTCTTAGGCCCTAACTATTCCATCTGGTGGAACAATGCCCTAGTGTGAAGCCTAGGCTGCCCGGAAAGTGGAAATGTCCATAACTTCCACACTGGTAGAAATTATTCGTTTAATACGATGGAAAAACTGTACTATTTATTTTGTATTTTATGCTTCGTGCGTTGACTTCTAAGGCCCTAACTATTCAATCTGTTGGAGCAACGCCCTAGGGTGAAGCCTAGGTTGCTCGGAAAGCGGAAATGACCATAAGTTTCATACTGGTAGAAATTATTCGTTTAATACGATGGAGAAACTGTACTATTTATTTTGTATTTTATGCTTCGTGCGTTGACTGCTAAGGCCCTATCTATTCGATCTGGTGGAGCAACGCCCTAGAGTGAAGCCTAGGTTGCCCGGAACGTAGAAATGACCATCACTTTCAAACTGGTTGCAATATTCCTGTTATACGATGGAAAAACTGTTGCATCTTTATTGTATTTTATGCATCTGGCGTTGACTTCTAAGGCCCTAACTATTCCATCTGGTGGAGCAACGCCCTAGAGTGAAGCCTAGACGGCCCGGAACGTGGAAATGACCATAACTTCCACACTGGTAGCAATTATTCGTTTTATACGATGGAAAAACTGTACTATTTATTTTGTATTTTATGCTCCGGGCGTTGACTTCTAAGGCCCTAGCTATTCGATCTGGTGGAGCAACGCCCTAGAGTGAAGCCTAGGTTGCCCGGAACGTAGAAATGAACATCACTTTCAAAATGGTTGCAATTATTCCTCTTATATGATGTAAAAACTGTTGTATTTTGATTGCATTTTATGCTTCGGGCATTGACTTCTAGGGCCCTAACTATTCAATCTGTTGGAGCAACGCCCTAGGGTGAATCCTAGGTTGCCCGGAAAGTAGAAATGACCATAACTTTCACACTGATTGCTATTATTCGTTTTATACATTGGAAAAACTGTTCTATTTATTTTGTATTTTATGCTTCGGGCGTTGACTTCTAAGGCCCTAACTGTTGAATCTGGTGGAGCAACGCCCTAGAGTGAAGCATAGATTGCCCGGAACGTTGAAATGACCATAACCTTCACACTGGTTGCTATTATTCGTTTTATACGATGGAAAAACTGTTATATTTATATTGTATTTTATTCTTATGGCGTTGACTTCTTAGGCCCTACCTATTCGATCTGGTGGAACAACGCCCTAGTGTGAAGCCTAGGTTGCCTGGAACGTAGAAATGACCATTACCTTCAGACTGTTTGCAATTATTCGTTTTAAACGATGGAAAAACTGTTGCATCTTTATTGTATTTTATGCTTCTGGCGTTGACTTCTAAGGCCCTACCTATTCGATCAGGTGGAGCAACGCCCTAGAGTGAAGCCTAGGTTGCCTGGAACGTAGAAATGACCATTACTTTCACACTGGTTGCAATTATTCATTTTATACGATGGAAAAACTGTTGTACTTATATTGTATTTTATTCTTATGGCGTTGACTTCTAAGGCCCTAACTAATCAATCTGTTGGAGCAGCGCCCTAGGGTGAAGCCTAGGTTGCCCGGAGAGTAGAAATGACCATAACTTTCATCCTGGTTGCAATTATTCATGCTATACGATGGAAAAACTGTTGCATTTTTATTGTATTTTCCGCTTCTGGCTTCGACTTCTAAGGTCCTAGCTATTCGATCTGGTGGGGCATCGTACAAGAGTGAAGCCTATGTTGCCCGGAACGTAGAAATGACCATAACTTTCACACAGGTTGCAATCATTCGTTTTATACAATGGAAAAACTGTTGTATTTATATTGTATTTTATGCTTCTGGGGTTTACTTCTAAGGCTGTAGCTATTCGATGTGGTGGGGCAACGCCCTAGAGTGAAGCCAGGGTTGCCCGGAACGTAGAAATGACCATAACATTCACACTGGTAACAATTTTTCGTTTTATACGTTGGAAAAACTGTTGCATTTTTATTGTATTTTCCGCTTCTGGCTTCGACTTCTAAGGTCCTAGCTATTCGATCTGGTGGGGCATCGTCCAAGAGTGAAGCCTATGTTGCCCGGAACGTAGAAATGACCATAACTTTCACACTGGTTGCAATTATTCGTTTTATACAATGGAAAAACGGTTGTATTTATATTGTATTTTATGCTTCTGGCGTTGAATTCTAAGTCCGTAACTCTTCGATCTCGTGGAGCAACGCCCTAGAGTGATGCCTGGGTTGCCCGGAACGTAGAAATGACAATTACATTCACACTGCAAATATACATTATATACGATGGAAAAGCTGTTGTATTTATATTGTATTTTATGCTTCTGTCGTTGACTTCTTAGGCCCTAACTATTGGATCTGGTGGAGCACCGCCCTAGTGTGATGCCTAGGTTGCCCGGAACGTAGAACATAATATTACCTTCACACTGGTTGCAATTATTCCTGTTATACGATGGAAAAACTGTTGCACCTTTATTGTATTTTATGCTTCTGTCGTTGTCCTCTTAGACCCTAACTATTCGATCTGGTGTAACAACGCCCTAGAGTGAAGCCTAGGTTGCCCGGAGCGTAGAAATGACCATCACCTTCAAACTGGTTGGAATTATTCCTGTTATGCGATGGAAAAGCTGTTGTAGTTTTATTGCATTTTATGCTTCGGGCGTTGACTTCTAAGGCCCTAACTATTCGATCTGGTGCAACAACGCCCTAGAGTGAAGCCAAGGTTGCCCGGAACGTAGAAATGACCATCACTTTCAAACTGGTTGGAATTATTCGTTTTATACGATGTAAAGGCTGTTGTATTTATTTTGTAGTTTATGCTTCTGGCGTTGATTTCAAAGGCCCTAACTCTTCTATCTGGTGGAGCAACGCCTCAGAGTTAAGTCCAGGATGCCCAAAACGTCGAAATGATCATTACTTTCGCACTGGTTGCAATTAGCCATGCTATACGATGGAAAAACTGTTGCATCTTTATTGTATTTTATGCTTCTGGCGTTGACTTCTAAGGCCCTACCTATTCGATCAGGTGGAGCAACACCCTAGAGTGAAGCCTAGGTTGCTCGGAATGTAGAAATGACCATAACTTTCACACTGGTTGCAATTATTCATTTTATACGATGGAAAAACTGTTGTACTTATATTGTATTTTATTCTTATGGCGTTGACTTCTAAGGCCCTAACTAATCAATCTGTTGGAGCAGCGCCCTAGGGTGAAGCCTAGGTTGCCCGGAAAGTAGAAATGACCATAACTTTCATCCTGGTTGCAATTAGTCATGCTATACGATGGAAAAACTGTTGCATTTTTATTGTATTTTCCGCTTCTGGCTTCGACTTCTAAGGTCCTAGCTATTCGATCTGGTGGGGCATCGTCCAAGAGTGAAGCCTATGTTGCCCGGAACGTAGAAATGACCATAACTTTCACACTGGTTGCAATCATTCGTTTTATACAATGGAAAAACTGTTGTATTTATATTGTATTTTATGCTTCTGGGGTTTACTTCTAAGGCTGTAGCTATTCGATGTGGTGGGGCAACGCCCTAGAGTGAAGCCAGGGTTGCCCGGAACGTAGAAATGACCATAACATTCACACTGGTAACAATTTTTCGTTTTATACGTTGGAAAAACTGTTGCATTTTTATTGTATTTTCCGCTTCTGGCTTCGACTTCTAAGGTCCTAGCTATTCGATCTGGTGGGGCATCGTCCAAGAGTGAAGCCTATGTTGCCCGGAACGTAGAAATGACCATCACTTTCAAACTGGTTGGAATTATTCCTGTTATACGATGGAAAAACTGTTGTAGTTTTATTGCATTTTATGCTTCGGGCGTTGACTTCTAAGGCCCTAACTATTCGATCTGGTGCAACAACGCCCTAGAGTGAAGCCAAGGTTGCCCGGAACGTAGAAATGACCATCACTTTCAAACTGGTTGGAATTATTCCTTTTTTGCGATGGAAAAACTGTTGTAGTTTTATTGCATTTTATGCTTCGGGCGTTGACTTCTAAGGCCCTAACTATTCGATCTGGTGGAGCAACGCCCTAGAGTGAAGTCTAGGTTGCCTGGAACGTAGAAATGACCATAACTTTCACATTGGTTGCTATTATTCGTTTTATACAATGGAAAAACTGTTATATTTATATTGTATTTTATGCTTCTGGCGTTGATTTCTTAGGCCCTATCTTTTCGATCTGGTGGAACAACGCCCTAGAGTGAAGCCTAGGTTGCCCGGAACGTGGAAATGACCATAACTTTCACACTGATTGCAATTACTCATTTTATACGATGGAAATGCTGTTGTATTTGTATTGTATTTTATGCTTCTGGCGTTGACTTACAAGACCGTAGCTATTCGATGTGGTGGAGCAACGCCCTAGAGTGACGCCTAGGTTGCCCGGAACGTAGAAATGACCATTACTTTCACACTGGTTGCAATTATTCGTTTTATACAATGGAAAAACTGTTGTATTTATATTGTATTTTATGTTTCGGGCGTTGACTTCTATGGCCCTACCTATTGGATCTGGTTGAGCAACGCCCTACAGTGAAGCCTATGTTGCCCGGGACGTAGATATGACCATAACCTTCACACAGCTTGCAATTATTCGTTTTATACGATGTAAAGGCTGTTGTATTTATTTTGTAGTTTATGCTTCTGGCGTTGATTTCAAAGGCCCTAACTCTTCTATCTGGTGGAGCAACGCCTCAGAGTTAAGTCTAGGATGCCCAAAACGTCGAAATGATCATTACTTTCGCACTGGTTGCAATTAGCCATGCTATACGATGGAAAAACTGTTGTACTTATATTGTATTTTATTCTTATGGCGTTGACTTCTAAGGCCCTAACTAATCAATCTGTTGGAGCAGCGCCCTAGGGTGAAGCCTAGGTTGCCCGGAAAGTAGAAATGACCATAACTTTCATCCTGGTTGCAATTAGTCATGCTATACGATGGAAAAACTGTTGCATTTTTATTGTATTTTCCGCTTCTGGCTTCGACTTCTAAGGTCCTAGCTATTCGATCTGGTGGGGCATCGTCCAAGAGTGAAGCCTATGTTGCCCGGAACGTAGAAATGACCATAACTTTCACACTGGTTGCAATCATTCGTTTTATACAATGGAAAAACTGTTGTATTTATATTGTATTTTATGCTTCGGGCGTTGACTTCTAAGGCCCTAACTGTTTGATCTGGTGGAGCAATGCCCTAGAGTGAAGACTAGGTTGCCCGGAACGTAGAAATGACCATAACTTTCACACTGGTTGCTATTATTCGTTTTATACGATGGTAAAACAGTTATATTTATATTGTATTTTATGCTTCTGGCGTTGACTTCTTGGGCCCTAACTATTCGATCTGGTGGAACGACGCCGTAGAGTGAAGCCTAGGTTGCCCGGATCGTAGAAATGACCATTACTCTCACACTGTTTGCAATTATTCCTTTTATACGATGGAAAAGCTGTTGTATTTATATCGTATTTTATGCTTCTGGCGTTGACATCTAAGGACCTAACTATTCGATCTGGTGGAGCAGCGCCCTAGAGTGAAGCCTAGGCTGCTCGGAATGTAGAAATGACAATAACTTTCACACTGGGTGCAATTATTCGTTTTATACGATGGAAAAGCTGTTGCATCTTTATTGTATTTTATGCTTCTGTCGTTGACGTCTAAGGCCGTAGCTATTAGATGTGGTGGAGCAACGCACTAGAGTGACGCCTAGGTTGCCCGGAACGTGGAATGACCATTACTTTCGCAATGTTTGCAATTATTCATTTTATACGATGGAAAAACTGTTGTACTTATATTGTATTTTATGCTTCTGGCGTTGACTTCTAAGGCCCTAACTATTCGATCTGGTGGAGCAACGCCCTACAGTGAAGCCTAGGTTGCCCGGAACGTAGAAATGACCATCACATTCAAACTGGTTGCAATTATTCCTGTTATATGATGGAAGAACTGCTGTACTTTTATTGCATTTTATGCTTCGGGCATTGAGTTCTAAGGCCCTAACTATTCAATCTGGTGGAACAATGCCCTAGGGTGAAGCCTAGGCTGCCCGGAAAGTAGAAATGTCCATAACTTCCACACTGGTAGAAATTATTCGTTTAATACGATGGAAAAACTGTACTATTTATTTTGTATTTTATGCTTCTGGCGTTGAATTCTAAGTCCGTAACTCTTCGATCTCGTGGAGCAACGCCCTAGAGTGATGCCTGGGTTGCCCGGAACGTAGAAATGACAATTACGTTCACACTGCAAATATACATTATATACGAAGGAAAAGCTGTTGTATTTATATTGTATTTTACGCTTCTGTCGTTGACTTGTTAGGCCCTAACTATTGGATCTGGTGGAGCACCGCCCTAGAGTGATGCCTAGGTTGCCCGGAACGTAGAAATGACCATCACTTTCAAACTGGTTGGAATTATTCCTTTTATGCGATGGAAAAACTGTTGTAGTTTTATTGCATTTTATGCTTCGGGCGTTGACTTCTAAGGCCCTAACTGTTCGATCTGGTGGAGCAACGCCCTAGAGTGAAGTCTAGGTTGCCTGGAACGTAGAAATGACCATAACTTTCACATTGGTTGCTATTATTCGTTTTATACAATGGAAAAACTGTTATATTTATATTGTATTTTATGCTTCTGGCGTTGATTTCTTAGGCCCTATCTTTTCGATCTGGTGGAACAACGCCCTAGAGTGAAGCCTAGGTTGCCCGGAACGTGGAAATGACCATAACTTTCACACTGGTTGCAATTACTCATTTTCTACGATGGAAATGCTGTTGTATTTGTATTGTATTTTATGCTTCTGGCGTTGACTTATAAGACCGTAGCTATTCGATGTGGTGGAGCAACGCCCTAGAGTGACGCCTAGGTTGCCCGGAACGTAGAAATGACCATTACTTTCACACTGGTTGCAATTATTCGTTTTATACAATGGAAAAACTGTTGTATTTATATTGTATTTTATGATTCGGGCGTTGACTTCTATGGCCCTACCTATTGGATCTGGTTGAGCAACGCCCTACAGTGAAGCCTATGTTGCCCGGGACGTAGATATGACCATAACCTTCACACAGCTTGCAATTATTCGTTTTATACGATGTAAAGGCTGTTGTATTTATTTTGTAGTTTATGCTTCTGGCGTTGATTTCAAAGGCCCTAACTCTTCTATCTGGTGGAGCAACGCCTCAGAGTTAAGTCTAGGATGCCCAAAACGTCGAAATGATCATTACTTTCGCACTGGTTGCAATTAGCCATGCTATACGATGGAAAAACTGTTGTGCTTATATTGTATTTTATTCTTATGGCGTTGACTTCTAAGGCCCTAACTAATCAATCTGTTGGAGCAGCGCCCTAGGGTGAAGCCTAGGTATCCCGGAAAGTAGAAATGACCATAACTTTCATCCTGGTTGCAATTAGTCATGCTATACGATGGAAAAACTGTTGCATTTTTATTGTATTTTCCGCTTCTGGCTTCGACTTCTATGGCCCTACCTATTGGATCTGGTTGAGCAACGCCCTACAGTAAAGCCTATGTTGCCCGGGACGTAGATATGACCATAACCTTCACACAGCTTGCAATCATTCGTTTTATACAATGGAAAAACTGTTGTATTTATATTGTATTTTATGCTTCTGGGGTTTACTTCTAAGGCTGTAGCTATTCGATGTGGTGGGGCAACGCCCTAGAGTGAAGCCAGGGTTGCCCGGAACGTAGAAATGACCATAACATTCACACTGGTAACAATTTTTCGTTTTATACGTTGAAAAAACTGTTGCATTTTTATTGTATTTTCCGCTTCTGGCTTCGACTTCTAAGGTCCTAGCTATTCGATCTGGTGGGGCATAGTCCAAGAGTGAAGCCTATGTTGCCCGGAACGTAGAAATGACCATATCTATCACACTGGTTGCTATTATTCCTGTTATACGATGGAAAAGTTGTTGTATTTATATTGTCTTTTATGCTTCTGGCGTTGACTTCTAAGGCCCTAACTATTCGATCTGGTGGTGCAACGCCCTACAGTGAAGCCTAGGTTGCCCGGAACGTAGAAATGACCATAACTGTCTCACTGGTTGCTATTATTCGTTTTAGACGATGGAAAAACTGTTATATTTATATTGTATTTTACGCTTCTGGCGTTCACTTCTTATGCCCTAACTATTCGATCTGGTGGTGCAACGCCCTAGAGTGAAGCCTAGGTTGCCCGCAACGTAGAAATGACCATAACTGTCTCACTGGTTGCTATTATTCGTTTTATACGATGGAAAAACTGTTATATTTATATTGTATTTTATGCTTCTGGCGTTGACTTCATAGGCCCTAACTATTCGATCTGGTGGAACAACGCCCCAGAATGAAGACTAGGTCGCCCGGAACGTAGAAATGACCATCACTTTCACACTGGTTGCAATTACTACTGATATACAATGGAAAAACTCTTGCATATTTAGTGCATTTCATGCTACGGGCGTTCACTTCTTAGTCCCTAACTATTCGATCTGGTGGAGCAACGCCCTAGGGTGAAGCCTAGGTTGCCCGGAACGTAGAAATGACCATAACTTTTACACTGGTAGCAATTATTCGTTTTATACAATGGAAAAACTGTTCTATTTATTTTGTATTTTATGCTTCGGGCGTTGACATCTAAGGCCCTAACTGTTTGATCTGGTGCAGCAACGCCCTAGAGTGAAGCCTAGGTTGCCCGGATGGTAGAAATGACCATTACTTTCACAGTGTTTGCAATTATTCCTTTTATACGATGGAAAAGCTGTTGTATTTATATCGTATTTTATGCTTCTGGCGTTCACATCTAAGGACCTAACTATACGATCTGGTGGAGTAGCGCCCTAGAGTGAAGCCTAGGTTGCTCGGAATGTAGAAATGACCATTACTTTCACACTGGTTGCAATCATTCGTTTTATACGATGGAAAAGCTGTTGTATTTATATTGTATTTTATGCCTCTGGCGTTGACTTCTAAGGCCGTAGCTATTAGATGTGGTGGAGCAACGCCCTAGAGTGACGCCTAGGGTGCTCGGAACGTAGAAATGGCCAATACTTTCACACTGGTTGCAATTATTCGTTTTATACGATGGAAAAGCTGTTGTATTTATATCGTATTTTATGCTTCTGGCGTTGACTTCTTAGGCCGTAACTATTCGATCTGGTGGAGCAACGCGCTGGCGTGAAACCTAGGTTACCCGGAACGTAGAATTGGCCATCACTTTCAAACTGGTTGCAATTATTCCTGTTATAAGATGGAAACACTCTCGTATTTTTTTTGCATTTTATGGTTGGGGCATTGACTTCTAGGGTCCTAACTATTCAATCTGTTGGAGCAACGCCCTAGGGTGAATCCTAGGTTGCCCGGAACGTAGAAATAACCATAACTTTTACACTGGTTGCTATTATTCGTTCTATACGATGGAAAAACTGTTATATTTATATTGTATCTTATGCTTCTGGCGTTGACTTCTTAGGGCCTAACAATTCGATCTGGTGGAAGAACGCTATAGAGTGAAGCCTAGGTTGCCCGGAATGTAGAAATGACCATAACTTTCATACTGGTTGCAATTATTCGTTTTATACGATGGAAAAACTGTTGTATATATATTGTATTTTATGCTTCTGGCGTTGACTTCTAAGGCACTAACTATTCGATCTGGTGGAGCAACGCCCTAGAGTGAAGCCTAGGTTGCCCGGAACGTAGAAATGACCATCACGTTCAAACTGGTTGCAATTATTCCTGTTATATGATGGAAAAACTGTTGTATTTATATTGTATTTTATGCTTCGGGCGTTGACTGCTAAGGCCCTGACTATTCAATCTGTTGGATCAACGCCCTAGAGTGAAGCCTAGGTTACTCGGAATGTAGAAATGACCATAACATTCACACTGGTTGAAATTTTTCGTTTAATACGATGGTAAAGCTGTTGCATCTTTATTGTATTTTATGATTCTGGCGTTGACTTCTAAGGCCCTAACTATTGGATCGGGTGGAGCAACGACCTAGAGTGAAGCCTAGGTTGCCCGGAACGTAGAAATGACTATCACTTACAAACTGGTTGCAATTATTCCTGTTATACTATGGAAAAACTGTTATATTTATATTGTATTTTATGCTTCTGGCGTTGACTTCTTAGGACCTAACTGTTCGATCTGGTGGAACAACGCCCTAGAGTGAATCCTAGGTTGCCCGGAACGAAGAAACGACCATTACATTCACACTGGTTGCAATTATTCCTGTTATACGATGGAAAAGCTGTTGCATCTTTATTGTATTATATTCTTCTGGCGTTGACATCTAAGGCCGTAACTATTAGATGTGTTGGAGCAACGCCCTAGAGTGACGCCTATGTTGCCCGGAACGTAGAAATGACCATAACTTTCATTCTGGTTGCAATTATTCCTGTTTTATGATGGAAGAACTGTTGTACTTTTATTGCCTTTTATGCTTCGGGCATTGACTTCTAAAGCCCTAACTATTGAATCTGTTGGAGCAGCTCCTTAGGGTGAAGACTAGGTTGCCCGGAAAGTAGAAATGACCATAACTTTCATCCTGGTTGCAATTATTCGTTTTGTATGATGGAAAAACTGTTGTATTTATATTATATTTTGTGCTGCTGGCGTTCACTTCTTAGGCCCTAACTATTCGATTTGGTGGAACAACGCCCTAGGGTAAAGCCTAGGTTGCCCGGAACGTAGAAATGACCATAACTTTCACACTGGTAGCAATTATTCGTTTTATACGATGGAAAAACTGTTCTATTTATTTTGTATTTTATGCTTCGGGCGTTGACTTCTAAGGCCCTAGCTATTCGATCTGGAGGAGCAACGCTCTAGAGTGAAGACCAGGTTGCCCGGAACGTAGAAATGACCATTACTTTCACAATGTTTGCAATTATTCATTTCATACGATGAAAAAACTGTTGTACTTATGCTGTATTTTATCCTTCTGGCGTTGAATTCTAAGTCTCTAGCTAATCGATCTGGTGGAGCAACGCCCTAGAGTGAAACCTAGGTTACCCGGAACGTAGAAATGACCAGTACTTTCAGAATGTTGGCAAGTATTCATTTTATACGATGGAAAAACTGTTGTACATATATTGTGTTTTATTCTTCTGGCGTTGACTTCTCAGGCCCTAACTATTCGATCTGGTGTAACAACGCCCTAGAGTGAAGCCTAGGTTGCCCGGAACGTAGAAATGACCTTCACTTTCAAACTGGTTGGAATTATTCCTGTTATACGATCGAGAAACTGTTGTATTTTTATTGCATTTTATGCTTCGTGCGTTGAATTCTAAGGCCCTAACTATTCAATGTGGTGGAGCAACGCCCTAGGGTGAAGCCTAGGTTGCCCGGAATGTAGGAATGACCATAAATTTCACACTGGTTGCAATTATTCGTTTTATACGATGGAAAAACTGTTGCATCTTTATCGCATTTTATGCTGTTGACTTCTAATGCCCTAACTGATTGTTCTGGTGGAGCAACGCCCTAGAGTGAAGCCTAGATTGCCCGGAACGTTGAAATGACCATAACATTCACACTGGTTGCTATTATTCGTTTTATACGAAGGAAAAACTGTTATATTTATATTGTATTTTATTCTTATGGCGTTGACTTCTTAGGCCCTACCTATTCGATCTGGTGGAACAGCGCCCTAGGGTGAAGCCTAGGTTGCCTGAAACATAGAAATGACCATTACTTTCAGACTGTTTGCAATTATTCCTTTTATACGATGGAAAAACTGTTGCATCTTTATTGTATTTTAGGCTTCTGGCGTTGACTTCTAAGGCCCTAACTATTCGACAAGGTGGAGCAACGCCCTAGAGTGAAGCCTAGATTGCTCGGAATGTAGAAATGACCATAACTTTCACACTGGTTGCAATTATTCATTTTATACGATGGAAAAACTGTTGTACTTATATTGTATTTTATTCTTATGGCGTTGAATTCCAAGTCCCTAGCTATACGATCTGGTGGAGCAACGGCCTAGAGTGAAACCTAGGTTATCCGGAACGTAGAAATGACCAGTACTTTCATACTGTTTGCAGTTATTCCTGTTATACGATGGAAAAACTGCCGCATCTTTATTGTATTTTATGCTTCTGGCGTTGATTTCTAAGGCCCTAACTATTCGATCTGGTTGAGCAACGCCCTACAGTGAAGCCTATGTTGCCCGGGACGTAGATATGACCATAACCTTCACACAGCTTGGAATTATTCGTTTTATACGATGTAAAGGCTGTTGTATTTATTTTGTAGTTTATGCTTCTGGCGTTGATTTCAAAGGCCCTAACTCTTCTATCTGGTGGAGCAACGCCTCAGAGTTAAGTCTAGGATGCCCAAAACGTCGAAATGATCATTACTTTCGCACTGGTTGCAATTAGCCATGCTATACGATGGAAAAACTGTTGTACTTATATTGTATTTTATTCTTATGGTGCAACAACGCTATGGTGCAACTTATATTCGATCTGGTGCAACAACGCCCTAGAGTGAAGCCAAGGTTGCCCGGAACGTAGAAATGACCATCACTTTCAAACTGGTTGGAATTATTCCTTTTATGCGATGGAAAAACTGTTGTAGTTTTATTGCATTTTATGCTTCGGGCGTTGACTTCTAAGGCCCTAACTATTCGATCTGGTGGAGCAACGCCCTAGAGTGAAGTCTAGGTTGCCTGGAACGTAGAAATGACCATAACTTTCACATTGGTTGCTATTATTCGTTTTATACAATGGAAAAACTGTTATATTTATATTGTATTTTATGCTTCTGGCGTTGATTTCTTAGGCCCTATCCTTTCGATCTGGTGGAACAACGCCCTAGAGTGAAGCCTAGGTTGCCCCGAACGTAGAAATGACCATAACATTCACACTGGTTACAATTATTCGTTTTATACGTTGGAAAAACTGTTGCATTTTTATTGTATTTTCCGCTTCTGGCTTCGACTTCTAAGGTCCTAGCTATTCGATCTGGTGGGGCATAGTCCAAGAGTGAAGCCTATGTTGCCCGGAACGTAGAAATGACCATATCTATCACACTGGTTGCTATTATTCCTGTTATACGATGGAAAAGTTGTTGTATTTATATTGTCTTTTATGCTTCTGGCGTTGACTTCTAAGGCCCTAACTATTCGATCTGGTGGTGCAACGCCCTACAGTGAAGCCTAGGTTGCCCGGAACGTAGAAATGACCATAACTGTCTCACTGGTTGCTATTATTCGTTTTATACGATGGAAAAACTGTTATATTTATATTGTATTTTACGCTTCTGGCGTTCACTTCTTATGCCCTAACTATTCGATCTGGTGGTGCAACGCCCTAGAGTGAAGCCTAGGTTGCCCGCAACGTAGAAATGACCATAACTGTCTCACTGGTTGCTATTATTCGTTTTATACGATGGAAAAACTGTTATATTTATATTGTATTTTATGCTTCTGGCGTTGACTTCATAGGCCCTAACTATTCGATCTGGTGGAACAACGCCCCAGAATGAAGACTAGGTCGCCCGGAACGTAGAAATGACCATCACTTTCACACTGGTTGCAATTACTACTGATATACAATGGAAAAACTCTTGCATATTTAGTGCATTTCATGCTACGGGCGTTCACTTCTTAGTCCCTAACTATTCGATCTGGTGGAGCAACGCCCTAGGGTGAAGCCTAGGTTGCCCGGAACGTAGAAATGACCATAACTTTTACACTGGTAGCAATTATTCGTTTTATACAATGGAAAAACTGTTCTATTTATTTTGTATTTTATGCTTCGGGCGTTGACATCTAAGGCCCTAACTGTTTGATCTGGTGCAGCAACGCCCTAGAGTGAAGCCTAGGTTGCCCGGATGGTAGAAATGACCATTACTTTCACAGTGTTTGCAATTATTCCTTTTATACGATGGAAAAGCTGTTGTATTTATATCGTATTTTATGCTTCTGGCGTTGACATCTAAGGACCTAACTATACGATCTGGTGGAGTAGCGCCCTAGAGTGAAGCCTAGGTTGCTCGGAATGTAGAAATGACCATTACTTTCACACTGGTTGCAATCATTCGTTTTATACGATGGAAAAGCTGTTGTATTTATATTGTATTTTATGCCTCTGGCGTTGACTTCTAAGGCCGTAGCTATTAGATGTGGTGGAGCAACGCCCTAGAGTGACGCCTAGGGTGCTCGGTACGTAGAAATGGCCAATACTTTCACACTGGTTGCAATTATTCGTTTTATACGATGGAAAAGCTGTTGTATTTATATCGTATTTTATGCTTCTGGCGTTGACTTCTTAGGCCGTAACTATTCGATCTGGTGGAGCAACGCCCTGGCGTGAAACCTAGGTTACCCGGAACGTAGAATTGGCCATCACTTTCAAACTGGTTGCAATTATTCCTGTTATAAGATGGAAACACTCTCGTATTTTTTTTGCATTTTATGGTTGGGGCATTGACTTCTAGGGTCCTAACTATTCAATCTGTTGGAGCAACGCCCTAGGGTGAATCCTAGGTTGCCCGGAACGTAGAAATGACCATAACTTTCACACTGGTTGCTATTATTCGTTCTATACGATGGAAAAACTGTTATATTTATATTGTATCTTATGCTTCTGGCGTTGACTTCTTAGGGCCTAACAATTCGATCTGGTGGAAGAACGCCATAGAGTGAAGCCTAGGTTGCCCGGAATGTAGAAATGACCATAACTTTCATACTGGTTGCAATTATTCGTTTTATACGATGGAAAAACTGTTGTATATATATTGTATTTTATGCTTCTGGCGTTGACTTCTAAGGCACTAACTATTCGATCTGGTGGAGCAACGCCCTAGAGTGAAGCCTAGGTTGCCCGGAACGTAGAAATGACCATCACGTTCAAACTGGTTGCAATTATTCCTGTTATATGATGGAAAAACTGTTGTATTTATATTGTATTTTATGCTTCGGGCGTTGACTGCTAAGGCCCTGACTATTCAATCTGTTGGATCAACGCCCTAGAGTGAAGCCTAGGTTACTCGGAATGTAGAAATGACCATAACATTCACACTGGTTGAAATTTTTCGTTTAATACGATGGTAAAGCTGTTGCATCTTTATTGTATTTTATGATTCTGGCGTTGACTTCTAAGGCCCTAACTATTGGATCGGGTGGAGCAACGACCTAGAGTGAAGCCTAGGTTGCCCGGAACGTAGAAATGACTATCACTTACAAACTGGTTGCAATTATTCCTGTTATACGATGGAAAAACTGTTATATTTATATTGTATTTTATGCTTCTGGCGTTGACTTCTTAGGACCTAACTGTTCGATCTGGTGGAACAACGCCCTAGAGTGAAGCCTAGGTTGCCCGGAACGAAGAAACGACCATTACATTCACACTGGTTGCAATTATTCCTGTTATACGATGGAAAAGCTGTTGCATCTTTATTGTATTATATTCTTCTGGCGTTGACATCTAAGGCCGTAACTATTAGATGTGTTGGAGCAACGCCCTAGAGTGACGCCTATGTTGCACGGAACGTAGAAATGACCATAACTTTCATCCTGGTTGCAATTATTCGTTTTGTATGATGGAAAAACTGTTGTATTTATATTATATTTTGTGCTGCTGGCGTTCACTTCTTAGGCCCTAACTATTCGATTTGGTGGAACAACGCCCTAGGGTAAAGCCTAGGTTGCCCGGAACGTAGAAATGACCATAACTTTCACACTGGTAGCAATTATTCGTTTTATACGATGGAAAAACTGTTCTATTTATTTTGTATTTTATGCTTCGGGCGTTGACTTCTAAGGCCCTAGCTATTCGATCTGGAGGAGCAACGCTCTAGAGTGAAGCCCAGGTTGCCCGGAACGTAGAAATGACCATTACTTTCACAATGTTTGCAATTATTCATTTCATACGATGAAAAAACTGTTGTACTTATGCTGTATTTTATCCTTCTGGCGTTGAATTCTAAGTCTCTAGCTAATCGATCTGGTGGTGCAACGCCCTAGAGTGAAACCTAGGTTACCCGGAACGTAGAAATGACCAGTACTTTCAGAATGTTGGCAAGTATTCACTTTATACGATGGAAAAACTGTTGTACATATATTGTGTTTTATTCTTCTGGCGTTGACTTCTCAGGCCCTAACTATTCGATCTGGTGTAACAACGCCCTAGAGTGAAGCCTAGGTTGCCCGGAACGTAGAAATGACCTTCACTTTCAAACTGGTTGGAATTATTCCTGTTATACGATCGAGAAACTGTTGTATTTTTATTGCATTATATGCTTCGTGCGTTGAATTCTAAGGCCCTAACTATTCAATGTGGTGGAGCAACGCCCTAGGGTGAAGCCTAGGTTGCCCGGAATGTAGGAATGACCATAAATTTCACACTGGTTGCAATTATTCGTTTTATACGATGGAAAAACTGTTGCATCTTTATCGCATTTTATGCTTCTGGCGTGGACTTCTAAGGCCCTAACTATTCGATCTGGTAGAGCAACGCCCTAGAGTGAAGCCTAGGTTGCCCGGAACGTAGAAATGACCATAACTTTTACACTGGTAGCAATTATTCGTTTTATACAATGGAAAAACTGTTCTATTTATTTTGTATTTTATGTTTCGGGCGTTGACTTCTAAGGCCCTAACTGATTGTTCTGGTGGAGCAACGCCCTAGAGTGAAGCCTAGATTGCCCGGAACGTTGAAATGACCATAACATTCACACTGGTTGCTATTATTCGTTTTATACGAAGGAAAAACTGTTATATTTATATTGTATTTTATTCTTATGGCGTTGACTTCTTAGGCCCTACCTATTCGATCTGGTGGAACAGCGCCCTAGGGTGAAGCCTAGGTTGCCTGAAACATAGAAATGACCATTACTTTCAGACTGTTTGCAATTATTCCTTTTATACGATGGAAAAACTGTTGCATCTTTATTGTATTTTAGGCTTCTGGCGTTGACTTCTAAGGCCCTAACTATTCGACAAGGTGGAGCAACGCCCTAGAGTGAAGCATAGATTGCTCGGAATGTAGAAATGACCATAACTTTCACACTGGTTGCAATTATTCATTTTATACGATGGAAATTTGCTCTGAATATAGAAATGACCATAACTTTCACACTGGTTGCAATTATTCGTTTTATACGATGGAAAAACTGTTATATTTATATTGTATTTTATGCTTCTGGCGTTGACTTCATAGGCCCTAACTATTCGATCTGGTGGAACAACGCCCCAGAATGAAGACTAGGTCGCCCGGAACGTAGAAATGACCATCACTTTCACACTGGTTGCAATTACTACTGATATACAATGGAAAAACTCTTGCATATTTAGTGCATTTCATGCTACGGGCGTTCACTTCTTAGTCCCTAACTATTCGATCTGGTGGAGCAACGCCCTAGAGTGAAGCCTAGGTTGCCCGGAACGTAGAAGTGACCATATCTTTCACACTGGTTGCTATTATTCCTGTTATACGATGGAAAAGTTGTTGTATTTATATTGTCTTTTATGCTTCTGGCGTTGTCTTCTAAGGCCCTAACTATTCGATCTGGTGGTGCAACGCCCTACAGTGAGGCCTAGGTTGCCCGGAACGTAGAAATGACCTTAACTTTCACACTGGTTGCTATTATTCGTTTTATACAATGGAAATTTGCTCTGAATATAGAAATGACCATAACTTTCACACTGGTTGCAATTATTCGTTTTATACGATGGAAAAACTGCTGTAATTATATTGAATTTTATGCTTCTGGCGTTCACTTCTTAGGCCCTAACTATTCGATCTGGTGGAGCAACGCCCTAGAGTGAAGCCTAGGTTGCTCGGAATGTAGAAATTACCATAACATTCACACTGGTTGAAATTATTCGTTTAATACGATGGTAAAGCTGTTGCATCTTCATTGTATTTTATGATTCTGGCGTTGACTTCTAAGGCCCTAACTGTTTGATCTGGTGGAGCAACGCCCTAGAATGAAGCCTAGGTTGCCCGGTACGTAGAAATGACCATCACTCTCAAACTGGTTGCAATTATTCGTTTTGTACGATGGAAAAGCTGTTGTATTTATATCGTATTTTATGCTTCTGGCGTTGACTTCTTAGGCCCTAACTATTCCATCAGGTGGAACAACGCCCTAGGGTGAAGCCTAGGTTGCCCGGAACGTAGAAATGACTATAACTTTTATACTGGCAGCAATTATTCGTTTTATACAATGGAAAAACTGTTCTATTTATTTTGTATTTTATGCTTCGGGCGTTGACTTCTAAGGCCCTAACTGTTTGATCTGGTGGAGCAACGCCCTAGGGTGAAGCCTAGGTTGCCCGGAACGTAGAAATGACCATAACTTTTACACTGGTAGCAATTATTCGTTTTATACAATGGAAAAACTGTTCTATTTATTTTGTATTTTATGCTTCGGGCGTTGACATCTAAGGCCCTAACTGTTTGATCTGGTGCAGCAACGCCCTAGAGTGAAGCCTAGGTTGCCCGGATGGTAGAAATGACCATTACTTTCACAGTGTTTGCAATTATTCCTTTTATACGATGGAAAAGCTGTTGTATTTATATCGTATTTTATGCTTCTGGCGTTGACATCTAAGGACCTAACTATACGATCTGGTGGAGTAGCGCCCTAGAGTGAAGCCTAGGTTGCTCGGAATGTAGAAATGACCATTACTTTCACACTGGTTGCAATCATTCGTTTTATACGATGGAAAAGCTGTTGTATTTATATTGTATTTTATGCCTCTGGCGTTGACTTCTAAGGCCGTAGCTATTAGATGTGGTGGAGCAACGCCCTAGAGTGACGCCTAGGGTGCACGGAACGTAGAAATGGCCAATACTTTCACACTGGTTGCAATTATTCGTTTTATACGATGGAAAAGCTGTTGTATTTATATCGTATTTTATGCTTCTGGCGTTGACTTCTTAGGCCGTAACTATTCGATCTGGTGGAGCAACGCCCTGGCGTGAAACCTAGGTTACCCGGAACGTAGAATTGGCCATCACTTTCAAACTGGTTGCAATTATTCCTGTTATAAGATGGAAACACTCTCGTATTTTTTTTGCATTTTATGGTTGGGGCATTGACTTCTAGGGTCCTAACTATTCAATCTGTTGGAGCAACGCCCTAGGGTGAATCCTAGGTTGCCCGGAACGTAGAAATGACCATAACTTTCACACTGGTTGCTATTATTCGTTCTACACGATGGAAAAACTGTTATATTTATATTGTATCTTATGCTTCTGGCGTTGACTTCTTAGGGCCTAACAATTCGATCTGGTGGAAGAACGCCATAGAGTGAAGCCTAGGTTGCCCGGAACGTAGAAATGACCATAACTTTCATACTGGTTGCAATTATTCGTTTTATACGATGGAAAAACTGTTGTATATATATTGTATTTTATGCTTCTGGCGTTGACTTCTAAGGCACTAACTATTCGATCTGGTGGAGCAACGCCCTAGAGTGAAGCCTAGGTTGCCCGGAACGTAGAAATGACCATCACGTTCAAACTGGTTGCAATTATTCCTGTTATATGATGGAAAAACTGTTGTATTTATATTGTATTTTATGCTTCGGGCGTTGACTGCTAAGGCCCTGACTATTCAATCTGTTGGATCAACGCCCTAGAGTGAAGCCTAGGTTACTCGGAATGTAGAAATGACCATAACTTTCATTCTGGTTGCAATTATTCCTGTTTTATGATGGAAGAACTGTTGTACTTTTATTGCCTTTTATGCTTCGGGCATTGACTTCTAAAGCCCTAACTATTGAATCTGTTGGAGCAGCTCCTTAGGGTGAAGACTAGGTTGCCCGGAAAGTAGAAATGACCATAACTTTCATCCTGGTTGCAATTATTCGTTTTGTATGATGGAAAAACTGTTGTATTTATATTATATTTTGTGCTGCTGGCGTTCACTTCTTAGGCCCTAACTATTCGATTTGGTGGAACAACGCCCTAGGGTAAAGCCTAGGTTGCCCGGAACGTAGAAATGACCATAACTTTCACACTGGTAGCAATTATTCGTTTTATACGATGGAAAAACTGTTCTATTTATTTTGTATTTTATGCTTCGGGCGTTGACTTCTAAGGCCCTAGCTATTCGATCTGGAGGAGCAACGCTCTAGAGTGAAGCCCAGGTTGCCCGGAACGTAGAAATGACCATTACTTTCACAATGTTTGCAATTATTCATTTCATACGATGAAAAAACTGTTGTACTTATGCTGTATTTTATCCTTCTGGCGTTGAATTCTAAGTCTCTAGCTAATCGATCTGGTGGAGCAACGCCCTAGAGTGAAACCTAGGTTACCCGGAACGTAGAAATGACCAGTACTTTCAGAATGTTGGCAAGTATTCATTTTATACGATGGAAAAACTGTTGTACATATATTGTGTTTTATTCTTCTGGCGTTGACTTCTCAGGCCCTAACTATTCGATCTGGTGTAACAACGCCCTAGAGTGAAGCCTAGGTTGCCCGGAACGTAGAAATGACCTTCACTTTCAAACTGGTTGGAATTATTCCTGTTATACGATCGAGAAACTGTTGTATTTTTATTGCATTTTATGCTTCGTGCGTTGAATTCTAAGGCCCTAACTATTCAATGTGGTGGAGCAACGCCCTAGGGTGAAGCCTAGGTTGCCCGGAATGTAGGAATGACCATAAATTTCACACTGGTTGCAATTATTCGTTTTATACGATGGAAAAACTGTTGCATCTTTATCGCATTTTATGCTTCTGGCGTGGACTTCTAAGGCCCTAACTATTCGATCTGGTAGAGCAACGCCCTAGAGTGAAGCCTAGGTTGCCCGGAACGTAGAAATGACCATAACTTTTACACTGGTAGCAATTATTCGTTTTATACAATGGAAAAACTGTTCTATTTATTTTGTATTTTATGTTTCGGGCGTTGACTTCTAAGGCCCTAACTGATTGTTCTGGTGGAGCAACGCCCTAGAGTGAAGCCTAGATTGCCCGGAACGTTGAAATGACCATAACATTCACACTGGTTGCTATTATTCGTTTTATACGAAGGAAAAACTGTTATATTTATATTGTATTTTATTCTTATGGCGTTGACTTCTTAGGCCCTACCTATTCGATCTGGTGGAACAGCGCCCTAGGGTGAAGCCTAGGTTGCCTGAAACATAGAAATGACCATTACTTTCAGACTGTTTGCAATTATTCCTTTTATACGATGGAAAAACTGTTGCATCTTTATTGTATTTTAGGCTTCTGGCGTTGACTTCTAAGGCCCTAACTATTCGACAAGGTGGAGCAACGCCCTAGAGTGAAGCCTAGATTGCTCGGAATGTAGAAATGACCATAACTTTCACACTGGTTGCAATTATTCATTTTATACGATGGAAAAACTGTTGTACTTATATTGTATTTTATTCTTATGGCGTTGAATTCCAAGTCCCTAGCTATACGATCTGGTGGAGCAACGGCCTAGAGTGAAACCTAGGTTATCCGGAACGTAGAAATGACCAGTACTTTCATACTGTTTGCAGTTATTCCTGTGATACGATGGAAAAACTGCCGCATCTTTATTGTATTTTATGCTTCTGGCGTTGATTTCTAAGGCCCTAACTATTCGATCTGGTGGAGCAACGCCCTACAGTGAAGTCTAGGTTGCCCGGAACGTAGAAATGACCATCACATTCAAACTGGTTGCAATTATTCCTGTTATATGATGGAAGAACTGCTGTACTTTTATTGCATTTTATGCTTCGGGCATTGAGTTCTAAGGCCCTAACTATTCAATCTGGTGGAACAATGCCCTAGGGTGAAGCCTAGGCTGCCCGGAAAGAAGAAATGTCCATAACTTCCACACTGGTAGAAATTATTCGTTTAATACGATGGAAAAACTGTACTATTTATTTTGTATTTTATGCTTCTGGCGTTGAATTCTAAGTCCGTAACTCTTCGATCTCGTGGAGCAACGCCCTAGAGTGATGCCTGGGTTGCCCGGAACGTAGAAATGACAATTACGTTCACACTGCAAATATACATTATATACGAAGGAAAAGCTGTTGTATTTATATTGTATTTTACGCTTTTGTCGTTGACTTCTTAGGCCCTAACTATTGGATCTGGTGGAGCACCGCCCTAGAGTGATGCCTAGGTTGCCCGGAACGTAGAACAAAATATTACCTTCACACTGGTTGCAATTATTCCTGTTATACGATGGAAAAACTGTTGCACCTTTATTGTATTTTATGCTTCTGTCGTTGACTTCTAAGGCCCTAGCTATTCGACCTGGTGGAGCAACGCCCTGGAGTGAAGCCTAGGTCACCCGGAACGTAGAAATGACCAGTACTTTCACAAAGTTTGCAATTATTCATTTTATACGATGGAAAAACTGTTGTACTTATTTTGTAATTTATCCTTCTGGCGTTGACTTCTTAGGCCCTAACTATTCGATCTGGTGTAACAACGCCCTAGAGTGAAGCCTAGGTTGCCCGGAGCGTAGAAATGACCATCACTTTCAAACTGGTTGGAATTATTCCTGATATGCGATGGAAAAACTGTTGTAGTTTTATTGCATTTTATGCTTCAGGCGTTGACTTCTAAGGCCCTAACTATTCGATCTGGTGCAACAACGCCCTAGAGTGAAGCCTAGGTTGCCCGGAACGTAGAAATGACCATCACTTTCAAACTGGTTGGAATTATTCCTTTTATGCGATGGAAAAACTGTTGTAGTTTTATTGCATTTTATGCTTCGGGCGTTGACTTCTAAGGCCCTAACTATTCGATCTGGTGGAGCAACGCCCTAGAGTGAAGTCTAGGTTGCCTGGAACGTAGAAATGACCATAACTTTCACATTGGTTGCTATTATTCGTTTTATACAATGGAAAAACTGTTATATTTATATTGTATTTTATGCTTCTGGCGTTGATTTCTTAGGCCCTATCTTTTCGATCTGGTGGAACAACGCCCTAGAGTGAAGCCTTGGTTGCCCGGAACGTGGAAATGACCATAACTTTCACACTGGTTGCAATTATTCATTTTAACGATGGAAATGCTGTTGTATTTATATTGTATTTTAAGCTTCTAGCGTTGACTTAAAAGACCGTAGCTATTCGATGTGGTGGAGCAACGCCCTAGAGTGACGCCTAGGTTGCCCGGAACGTAGAAATGACCATTACTATCACACTGGTTGCAATTATTCGTTTTATACAATGGAAAAACTGTTGTATTTATATTGTATTTTATGTTTTGGGCGTTGACTTCTATGGCCCTACCTATTCGATCTGGTTGAGCAACGCCCTACAGTGAAGCCTATGTTGCCCGGGACGTAGATATGACCATAACATTCACACAGCTTGCAATTATTCGTTTTATACGATGTAAAGGCTGTTGTATTTATTTTGTAGTTTATGCTTCTGGCGTTGATTTCAAAGGCCCTAACTCTTCTATCTGGTAGAGCAACGCCTCAGAGTTAAGTCTAGGATGCCCAAAACGTCGAAATGATCATTACTTTCGCACTGGTTGCAATTAGCCATGCTATACGATGGAAAAACTGTTGCATTTTTATTGTATTAGCTGCATCTGGCTTTGACTTCTAAGGTCGTAGCTATTCGATCTGGTGGAGCAACGCCCTAGAGTGAAGCCTAGGTTGCCCCGAACGTAGGAATGACCATAACATTCACACTGGTTACAATTATTCGTTTTATACGTTGGAAAAACTGTTGCATTTTTATTGTATTTTCCGCTTCTGGCTTCGACTTCTAAGGTCCTAGCTATTCGATCTGGTGGGGCATCGTCCAAGAGTGAAGCCTATGTTGCCCGGAACGTAGAAATGACCATATCTTTCACACTGGTTGCAATTATTCGTTTTATACAATGGAAAAACGGTTGTATTTATATTGTATTTTATGCTTCTGGCGTTGAAGTCTAAGTCCGTAACTCTTCGATCTCGTGGAGCAACGCCCTAGAGTGATGCCTGGGTTGCCCGGAAAGTAGAAATGACAATTACGTTCACACTGCAAATATACATTATATACGATGGAAAAGCTGTTGTATTTATATTGTATTTTATGCTTCTGTCGTTGACTTCTTAGGCCCTAAATATTGGATCTGGTGGAGCACCGCCCTAGAGTGATGCCTAGGTTGCCCGGAACGTAGAACATAATATTACCTTCACACTGGTTGCAATTATTCCTGTTATACGATGGAAAAACTGTTGCACCTTTATTGTATTTTATGCTTCTGTCGTTGACTTCTAAGGCCCTAGCTATTCGATCTGGTGGAGCAACGCCCTGGAGTGAAGCCTAGGTCACCCGGAACGTAGAAATGACCAGTACTTTCACAAAGTTTGCAATTATTCATTTTATACGATGGAAAAACTGTTATATTTATATTGTATTTTATGCTTCTGGCGTTGATTTCTTAGGCCCTATCTTTTCGATCTGGTGGAACAACGCCCTAGAGTGAAGCCTAGGTTGCCCGGAACGTAGAATTGGCCATCACTTTCAAACTGGTTGCAATTATTCCTGTTATAAGATGGAAACACTCTCGTATTTTTTTTGCATTTTATGGTTGGGGCATTGACTTCTAGGGTCCTAACTATTCAATCTGTTGGAGCAACGCCCTAGGGTGAATCCTAGGTTGCCCGGAACGTAGAAATGACCATAACTTTCACACTGGTTGCTATTATTCGTTCTGTACGATGGAAAAACTGTTATATTTATATTGTATCTTATGCTTCTGGCGTTGAAGTCTAAGTCCGTAACTCTTCGATCTCGTGGAGCAACGCCCTAGAGTGATGCCTGGGTTGCCCGGAAAGTAGAAATGACAATTACGTTCACACTGCAAATATACATTATATACGATGGAAAAGCTGTTGTATTTATATTGTATTTTATGCTTCTGTCGTTGACTTCTTAGGCCCTAAATATTGGATCTGGTGGAGCACCGCCCTAGAGTGATGCCTAGGTTGCCCGGAACGTAGAACATAATATTACCTTCACACTGGTTGCAATTATTCCTGTTATACGATGGAAAAACTGTTGCACCTTTATTGTATTTTATGCTTCTGTCGTTGACTTCTAAGGCCCTAGCTATTCGATCTGGTGGAGCAACGCCCTGGAGTGAAGCCTAGGTCACCCGGAACGTAGAAATGACCAGTACTTTCACAAAGTTTGCAATTATTCATTTTATACGATGGAAAAACTGTTATATTTATATTGTATTTTATGCTTCTGGCGTTGATTTCTTAGGCCCTATCTTTTCGATCTGGTGGAACAACGCCCTAGAGTGAAGCCTAGGTTGCCCGGAACGTAGAATTGGCCATCACTTTCAAACTGGTTGCAATTATTCCTGTTATAAGATGGAAACACTCTCGTATTTTTTTTGCATTTTATGGTTGGGGCATTGACTTCTAGGGTCCTAACTATTCAATCTGTTGGAGCAACGCCCTAGGGTGAATCCTAGGTTGCCCGGAACGTAGAAATGACCATAACTTTCACACTGGTTGCTATTATTCGTTCTATACGATGGAAAAACTGTTATATTTATATTGTATCTTATGCTTCTGGCGTTGACTTCTTAGGGCCTAACAATTCGATCTGGTGGAAGAACGCCATAGAGTGAAGCCTAGGTTGCCCGGAACGTAGAAATGACCATAACTTTCATACTGGTTGCAATTATTCGTTTTATACGATGGAAAAACTGTTGTATATATATTGTATTTTATGCTTCTGGCGTTGACTTCTAAGGCACTAACTATTCGATCTGGTGGAGCAACGCCCTAGAGTGAAGCCTAGGTTGCCCGGAACGTAGAAATGACCATCACGTTCAAACTGGTTGCAATTATTCCTGTTATATGATGGAAAAACTGTTGTATTTATATTGTATTTTATGCTTCGGGCGTTGACTGCTAAGGCCCTGACTATTCAATCTGTTGGATCAACGCCCTAGAGTGAAGCCTAGGTTACTCGGAATGTAGAAATGACCATAACTTTCATTCTGGTTGCAATTATTCCTGTTTTATGATGGAAGAACTGTTGTACTTTTATTGCCTTTTATGCTTCGGGCATTGACTTCTAAAGCCCTAACTATTGAATCTGTTGGAGCAGCTCCTTAGGGTGAAGACTAGGTTGCCCGGAAAGTAGAAATGACCATAACTTTCATCCTGGTTGCAATTATTCGTTTTGTATGATGGAAAAACTGTTGTATTTATATTATATTTTGTGCTGCTGGCGTTCACTTCTTAGGCCCTAACTATTCGATTTGGTGGAACAACGCCCTAGGGTAAAGCCTAGGTTGCCCGGAACGTAGAAATGACCATAACTTTCACACTGGTAGCAATTATTCGTTTTATACGATGGAAAAACTGTTCTATTTATTTTGTATTTTATGCTTCGGGCGTTGACTTCTAAGGCCCTAGCTATTCGATCTGGAGGAGCAACGCTCTAGAGTGAAGCCCAGGTTGCCCGGAACGTAGAAATGACCATTACTTTCACAATGTTTGCAATTATTCATTTCATACGATGAAAAAACTGTTGTACTTATGCTGTATTTTATCCTTCTGGCGTTGAATTCTAAGTCTCTAGCTAATCGATCTGGTGGAGCAACGCCCTAGAGTGAAACCTAGGTTACCCGGAACGTAGAAATGACCAGTACTTTCAGAATGTTGGCAAGTATTCATTTTATACGATGGAAAAACTGTTGTACATATATTGTGTTTTATTCTTCTGGCGTTGACTTCTCAGGCCCTAACTATTCGATCTGGTGTAACAACGCCCTAGAGTGAAGCCTAGGTTGCCCGGAACGTAGAAATGACCTTCACTTTCAAACTGGTTGGAATTATTCCTGTTATACGATCGAGAAACTGTTGTATTTTTATTGCATTTTATGCTTCGTGCGTTGAATTCTAAGGCCCTAACTATTCAATGTGGTGGAGCAACGCCCTAGGGTGAAGCCTAGGTTGCCCGGAATGTAGGAATGACCATAAACTTCACACTGGTTGCAATTATTCGTTTTATACGATGGAAAAACTGTTGCATCTTTATCGCATTTTATGCTTCTGGCGTGGACTTCTAAGGCCCTAACTATTCGATCTGGTAGAGCAACGCCCTAGAGTGAAGCCTAGGTTGCCCGGAACGTAGAAATGACCATAACTTTTACACTGGTAGCAATTATTCGTTTTATACAATGGAAAAACTGTTCTATTTATTTTGTATTTTATGTTTCGGGCGTTGACTTCTAAGGCCCTAACTGATTGTTCTGGTGGAGCAACGCCCTAGAGTGAAGCCTAGATTGCCCGGAACGTTGAAATGACCATAACATTCACACTGGTTGCTATTATTCGTTTTATACGAAGGAAAAACTGTTATATTTATATTGTATTTTATTCTTATGGCGTTGACTTCTTAGGCCCTACCTATTCGATCTGGTGGAACAGCGCCCTAGGGTGAAGCCTAGGTTGCCTGAAACATAGAAATGACCATTACTTTCAGACTGTTTGCAATTATTCCTTTTATACGATGGAAAAACTGTTGCATCTTTATTGTATTTTAGGCTTCTGGCGTTGACTTCTAAGGCCCTAACTATTCGACAAGGTGGAGCAACGCCCTAGAGTGAAGCCTAGATTGCTCGGAATGTAGAAATGACCATAACTTTCACACTGGTTGCAATTATTCATTTTATACGATGGAAAAACTGTTGTACTTATATTGTATTTTATTCTTATGGCGTTGAATTCCAAGTCCCTAGCTATACGATCTGGTGGAGCAACGGCCTAGAGTGAAACCTAGGTTATCCGGAACGTAGAAATGACCAGTACTTTCATACTGTTTGCAGTTATTCCTGTTATACGATGGAAAAACTGCCGCATCTTTATTGTATTTTATGCTTCTGGCGTTGATTTCTAAGGCCCTAACTATTCGATCTGGTGGAGCAACGCCCTACAGTGAAGTCTAGGTTGCCCGGAACGTAGAAATGACCATCACATTCAAACTGGTTGCAATTATTCCTGTTATATGATGGAAGAACTGCTGTACTTTTATTGCATTTTATGCTTCGGGCATTGAGTTCTAAGGCCCTAACTATTCAATCTGGTGGAACAATGCCCTAGGGTGAAGCCTAGGCTGCCCGGAAAGTAGAAATGTCCATAACTTCCACACTGGTAGAAATTATTCGTTTAATACGATGGAAAAACTCTACTATTTATTTTGTATTTTATGCTTCTGGCGTTGAATTCTAAGTCCGTAACTCTTCGATCTCGTGGAGCAACGCCCTAGAGTGATGCCTGGGTTGCCCGGAACGTAGAAATGACAATTACGTTCACACTGCAAATATACATTATATACGAAGGAAAAGCTGTTGTATTTATATTGTATTTTACGCTTTTGTCGTTGACTTCTTAGGCCCTAACTATTGGATCTGGTGGAGCACCGCCCTAGAGTGATGCCTAGGTTGCCCGGAACGTAGAACATAATATTACCTTCACACTGGTTGCAATTATTCCTGTTATACGATGGAAAAGCTGTTGCACCTTTATTGTATTTTATGCTTCTGTCGTTGACTTCTAAGGCCCTAGCTATTCGATCTGGTGGAGCAACGCCCTGGAGTGAAGCCTAGGTCACCCGGAACGTAGAAGTGACCAGTACTTTCACAAAGTTTGCAATTATTCATTTTATACGATGGAAAAACTGTTGTACTTATTTTGTAATTTATCCTTCTGGCGTTGACTTCTTAGGCCATAACTATTCGATCTGGTGTAACAACGCCCTAGAGTGAAGCCTAGGTTGCCCGGAGCGTAGAAATGACCATCACTTTCAAACTGGTTGGAATTATTCCTGATATGCGATGGAAAAACTGTTGTAGTTTTATTGCATTTTATGCTTCAGGCGTTGACTTCTAAGGCCCTAACTATTCGATCTGGTGCAACAACGCCCTAGAGTGAAGCCTAGGTTGCCCGGAACGTAGAAATGACCATCACTTTCAAACTGGTTGGAATTATTCCTTTTATGCGATGGAAAAACTGTTGTAGTTTTATTGCATTTTATGCTTCGGGCGTTGACTTCTAAGGCCCTAACTATTCGATCTGGTGGAGCAACGCCCTAGAGTGAAGTCTAGGTTGCCTGGAACGTAGAAATGACCATAACTTTCACATTGGTTGCTATTATTCGTTTTATACAATGGAAAAACTGTTATATTTATATTGTATTTTATGCTTCTGGCGTTGATTTCTTAGGCCCTATCTTTTCGATCTGGTGGAACAACGCCCTAGAGTGAAGCCTTGGTTGCCCGGAACGTGGAAATGACCATAACTTTCACACTGGTTGCAATTATTCATTTTAACGATGGAAATGCTGTTGTATTTATATTGTATTTTAAGCTTCTAGCGTTGACTTATAAGACCGTAGCTATTCGATGTGGTGGAGCAACGCCCTAGAGTGACGCCTAGGTTGCCCGGAACGTAGAAATGACCATTACTATTACACTGGTTGCAATTATTCGTTTTATACAATGGAAAAACTGTTGTATTTATATTGTATTTTATGTTTTGGGCGTTGACTTCTATGGCCCTACCTATTCGATCTGGTTGAGCAACGCCCTACAGTGAAGCCTATGTTGCACGGGACGTAGATATGACCATAACCTTCACACAGCTTGCAATTATTCGTTTTATACGATGTAAAGGCTGTTGTATTTATTTTGTAGTTTATGCTTCTGGCGTTGATTTCAAAGGCCCTAACTCTTCTATCTGGTAGAGCAACGCCTCAGAGTTAAGTCTAGGATGCCCAAAACGTCGAAATGATCATTACTTTCGCACTGGTTGCAATTAGCCATGCTATACGATGGAAAAACTGTTGCATTTTTATTGTATTAGCTGCATCTGGCTTTGACTTCTAAGGTCGTAGCTATTCGATCTGGTGGAGCAACGCCCTAGAGTGAAGCCTAGGTTGCCCCGAACGTAGGAATGACCATAACATTCACACTGGTTACAATTATTCGTTTTATACGTTGCAAAAACTGTTGCATTTTTATTGTATTTTCCGCTTCTGGCTTCGACTTCTAAGGTCCTAGCTATTCGATCTGGTGGGGCATCGTCCAAGAGTGAAGCCTATGTTGCCCGGAACGTAGAAATGACCATATCTTTCACACTGGTTGCAATTATTCGTTTTATACAATGGAAAAACGGTTGTATTTATATTGTATTTTATGCTTCTGGCGTTGACTTATAAGACCGTAGCTATTCGATGTGGTGGAGCAACGCCCTAGAGTGACGCCTAGGTTGCCCGGAACGTAGAAACGACCATTACTTTCACACTGGTAACAATTTTTCGTTTTATACGTTGGAAAAACTGTTGCATTTTTATTGTATTTTCCGCTTCTGGCTTCGACTTTGAAGGTCCTAGCTATTCGATCTGGTGGGGCATCGTCCAAGAGTGAAGCCTATGTTGCCCGGAACGTAGAAATGACTATAACTTTCACACTGGTTGCAATTATTCGTTTTATACAATGGAAAAACGGTTGTATTTATATTGTATTTTATGCTTCTGGCGTTGAATTCTAAGTCCGTAACTCTTCGATCTCGTGGAGCAACGCCCTAGAGTGAAGCCTAGGTTGCCCGGAAAGTAGAAATGACAATTACGTTCACACTGCAAATATACATTATATACGATGGAAAAGCTGTTGTATTTATATTGTATTTTATGCTTCTGTCGTTGACTTCTTAGGCCCTAACTATTGCATCTGGTGGAGCACCGCCCTAGAGTGATGCCTAGGTTGCCCGGAACGTAGAACATAATATTACCTTCACACTGGTTGCAATTATTCCTGTTATACGATGGAAAAACTGTTGCACCTTTATTGTATTTTATGCTTCTGTCGTTGACTTCTAAGGCCCTAGCTATTCGATCTGGTGGAGCAACGCCCTGGAGTGTAGCCTAGGTCACCCGGAACGTAGAAATGACAAGTACTTTCACAAAGTTTGCAATTATTCATTTTATACGATGGAAAAACTGTTGTACTTATATTGTAATTTATCCTTCTGGCGTTGACTTCTTAGGCCCTAACTATTCGATCAGGTGTAACAACGCCCTAGAGTGAAGCCTAGGTTGCCCGGAGCGTAGAAATGACCATCACTTTCAAACTGGTTGGAATTATTCCTGTTATGCGATGGAAAAACTGTTGTAGTTTTATTGCATTTTATGCTTCGGGCGTTGACTTCTAAGGCCCTAACTATTCGATCTGGTGCAACAACGCCCTAGAGTGAAGCCTAGGTTGCCCGGAACGTGGAAATGACCATAACTTTCACACTGGTTGCAATTATTCATTTTATACGATGGAAATGCTGTTGTATTTATATTGTATTTTATGCTTCTGGCGTTGACTTATAAGACCGTAGCTATTCGATGTGGTGGAGCAACGCCCTAGAGTGACGCCTAGGTTGCCCGGAACGTAGAAATGACCATTACTTTCACACTGGTTGCAATTATTCGTTTTATACAATGGAAAAACTGTTGTATTTATATTGTATTTTATGTTTCGGGCGTTGACTTCTATGGCCCTACCTATTCGATCTGGTTGAGCAACGCCCTACAGTGAAGCCTATGTTGCCCGGGACATAGATATGACCATAACCTTCACACAGCTTGCAATTATTCGTTTTATACGATGTAAAGGCTGTTGTATTTATTTTGTAGTTTATGCTTCTGGCGTTGATTTCAAAGGCCCTAACTCTTCTATCTGGTGGAGCAACGCCTCAGAGTTAAGTCTAGGATGCCCAAAACGTCGAAATGATCATTACTTTCGCACTGGTTGCAATTAGCCATGCTATACGATGGAAAAACTGTTGCATTTTTATTGTATTATCTGCTTCTGGCTTTGACTTCTAAGGTCGTAGCTATTCGATCTGGTGGAGCAACGCCCTAGAGTGAAGCCTAGGTTGCCCCGAACGTAGAAATGACCATAACATTCACACTGGTTACAATTATTCGTTTTATACGTTGGAAAAACTGTTGCATTTTTATTGTATTTTCCGCTTCTGGCTTCGACTTCTAAGGTCCTAGCTATTCGATCTGGTGGGGCATAGTCCAAGAGTGAAGCCTATGTTGCCCGGAACGTAGAAATGACCATATCTTTCACACTGGTTGCTATTATTCCTGTTATACGATGGAAAAGTTGTTGTATTTATATTGTCTTTTATGCTTCTGGCGTTGACTTCTAAGGCCCTAACTATTCGATCTGGTTTTGCAACGCCCTACAGTGAAGCCTAGGTTGCCCGGAACGTAGAAATGACCATAACTGTCTCACTGGTTGCTATTATTCGTTTTACACGATGGAAAAACTGTTATATTTATATTGTATTTTATGCTTCTGGCGTCACTTCTTAGGCCCTAACTATTCGATCTGGTGGTGCAACGCCCTAGAGTGAAGCCTAGGTTGCCCGGAACGTAGAAATGACCATAACTGTCTCACTGGTTGCTATTATTCGTTTTATACGATGGAAAAACTGTTATATTTATATTGTATTTTATGCTTCTGGCGTTGACTTCATAGGCCCTAACTGTTCGATCTGGTGGAACAACGCCCCAGACTGAAGACTAGGTCGCCCCGAACGTAGAAATGACCATCACCTTCACACTGGTTGCAATTATTCATTTTATACGATGGAAATGCTGTTGTATTTATATTGTATTTTATGCTTCTGGCGTTGACTTATAAGACCGTAGCTATTCGATGTGGTGGAGCAACGCCCTAGAGTGATGCCTAGGTTGCCCGGAACGTAGAAATGACCATTACTTTCACAATGGTTGCAATTATTCGTTTTATACAATGGAAAAACTGTTGTATTTATATTGTATTTTATGTTTCGGGCGTTGACTTCTATGGCCCTACCTATTCGATCTGATTGAGCAACGCCCTACAGTGAAGCCTATGTTGTCCGGGACGTAGATATGACCATAACCTTCACACAGCTTGCAATTATTCGTTTTATACGATGTAAAGGCTGTTGTATTTATTTTGTAGTTTATGCTTCTGGCGTTGATTTCAAAGGCCCTAACTCTTCTATCTGGTGGAGGAACGCCTCAGAGTTAGGTCTAGGATGCCCAAAACGTCGAAATGATCATTACTTTCGCACTGGTTGCAATTAGCCATGCTATACGATGGAAAAACTGTTGCATTTTTATTGTATTATCTGCTTCTGGCTTTGACTTCTAAGGTCGTAGCTATTCGATCTGGTGGAGCAACGCCCTAGAGTGAAGCCTAGGTTGCCCCGAACGTAGAAATGACCATAACATTCACACTGGTTACAATTATTCGTTTTATACGTTGGAAAAACTGTTATATTTATATTGTATTTTATGCTTCTGGCGTTGACTTCATAGGCCCTAACTGTTCGATCTGGTGGTGCAACGCCCTAGAGTGAAGCCTAGGTTGCCCGGAACGTAGAAATGACCATAACTGTCTCACTGGTTGCTATTATTCGTTTTATACGATGGAAAAACTGTTATATTTATATTGTATTTTATGCTTCTGGCGTTGACTTCATAGGCCCTAACTGTTCGATCTGGTGGAACAACGCCCCAGACTGAAGACTAGGTCGCCCGGAACGTAGAAATGACCATCACTTTCACACTGGTTGCAATTACTCCTGTTATACGATGGAAAAACTCTTGCATATTTAGTGCATTTCATGCTACGGGCGTTCACTTCTTAGTCCCTAACTATTCGATCTGGTGGAGCAACGCCCTAGAGTGAAGCCTAGGTTGCCTGGAACGTACAAATGACCATCACTTTCACACGGGTTGTAATTATTCCTGTTATAGGACAGAAATACTGTTGTATTTTTATTGTATTTTATGCTTCAGGCGTTGACTTCTGAGGCCGTTGCTATTCGATGTAGTGGAACAACGCCATAGAGTGAAGCCTAGGTTGCACGGAACGTAGAAATGACCATAACTTTCATACTGGTTGCAATTATTCGTTTTATACGACGGAAAAACTGTTGTATATATATTGTATTTTATGCTTCTGGCGTTGACTTCTAACGCACCAACTATTCGATCTGGTGGAGCAACGCCCTTGAGTGAAGCCTAGGTTGCCCGGAACGTAGAAATGACCATCACTTTCAAACTGGTTGCAATTATTTCTGTTATATGATGGAAAAACTGTTATATTTATATTGTATTTTATGCTTCGTGCGTTTACTGCTAAGGCCCTGACTATTCAATCTGTTGGATCAACTGCCTAGAGTGAAGCCTAGGTTGCTCGGAATGTAGAAATTACCATAACATTCACACTGGTTGAAATTATTCGTATAATACGATGGTAAAGCTGTTGCATCTTTATTGTATTTTATGATTCTGGCGTTGACTTCTAAGGCCCTAACTATTGGATCTGGTGGAGCAACGCCCTACAGTGAAGCCTAGGTTGCCCGGAACGTAGAAATGACCATCACTTTCAAACTGGTTGGAATTAATCCTTTTATACGATGGAAAAACTGTTGTATTTTTATTGCATTGCATGCTTCCGGCGTTGACTTCTAAGCCCCTAACTTTTCAATCTGTTGGAGCAACGCCCAAGGGTGAAGCCGAGGTTGCCCGGAAAGAAGAAATGACGTTAACTTTCATACTGGTTGCAATTATTCCTTTTTATACGATGGAAAAACTGTTGTATTTATATTGTATTTTATGCTTCTGGCGTTGACTTCTAAGGCACTAACTATTCGATCTGTTGGAGCCACGCAATAGAGTGATGCCTAGGTTGCCCGGAACGTAGAATTGGCCATCAATTTCAAACTGGTTGCAATTATACCTGTTATATGATGGAAACACTGCTGTATTGTTTTTGCATTTTATGGTTCGGGCGTTGACTTCTAAGGCCCTAACTATTCAATCCGTTGGAGCAACGCCCTAGGGTGAAGCCTAGGTTGCTCGGAAGGTAGAAATGACCATAAGTTTCATACTGGTTGCAAATATTCGTTTTATACGATGGAAAAACTGTAGTATTTATATTGTATTTTATGCTTCGGGCGTTGACTTCAATGGCACTAACTATTCGATCTGGTGGAGCAACGCCCTAGAGTGAAGCCTAGGTTGCCCGGAACGTAGAATTGGCCATCACTTTCAAACTGGTTGCAATTATGCCTGTTATATGATGGAAACACTGTTGTATTTTTTTTGCATTTTATGGTTCGGGCGTTGACTTCTAAGGCCCTAACTATTCAATCTGTTGGAGCAACGCCCTAGGGTGAAGCCTAGGTTGCTCGGAAAGTAGAAATGTCCATAAGTTTCATACTGGATGCAATTATTCGTTTTATACGATGGAAAAACTGTTGTATTTATATTGTATTTTATGCTTCTGACGCTGACTTCTAAGGCACGAACTATTCGATCTGGTGGAGCAACGCCCTAGAGTGGAGCCTAGGTTGCCCGGAACGTAGAATTGGCCGTATCTTTCAAACTGGTTGCAATTATTCCTGTTATATGATGGAAACACTGTTGTATTTTTATTGCATTTTATGCTTCGGGCGTTGACTTCTAAGGCCCTAACTATTCAATCTGTTGGGGCAACGCCGTAGGGTGAAGCCTAGGTTGCTCGGAAAGTAGAAATGACCATAAGTTTCATACTGGTTGCAATTATTCGTTTTATACGATGGAAAAACTGTTGTATTTATATTGTATTTTATGCTTCTGGCGTTGACTTCTGAGGCACTATCTATTCGATCTGGTGGAGCAACGCCCTAGAGTGAAGCCTAGGTTGCTCGGAATGTAGAAATGACCATATCTTTCACACTGCTTGCAATTATTCGTTTTATACGATGGAAACGCTGTTGTATTTATATTGTACTTTATGCCTCTGGCGTTGACTTCTAAGGCCGTAGCTATTAGATGTGGTGGAGCAACGCCCTAGAGTGACGCCTAGGGTGCTCGGAACGTAGAAATGACCATTACTTTCACACTGGTTGCTATTATTCATTTTATACGATGGAAAAGCTGTTGTATTTATATCGTTTTTTATGCTTCTGGCGTTGACTTCTTAGGCCGTAACCATTCGGTCTGGTGGAGCAACGCCCTGGAGTGAAACCTAGGTTGCCCGGAACGTAGAATTGGCCATCACTTTCAAACTGGTTGCAATTATTCCTGTTATATGATGGAAACACTGTTGTATTTTTTTTGCATTTTATGGTTCGGGCGTTGACTTCTAAGGCCCTAACTATTCAATCTGTTGGACCAACGCCCTAGGGTGAAGCCTAGCTTGCTCGGAAAGGAGAAATGACCATAAGTTTCATACTGGTTGCAATTATTCGTTTTATACGCTGGAAAAGCTGTTGTATTTATATCGTATTTTATGCTTCTGGCGTTGACTTCTTAGGCCGTATGTATTCGGTCTGGTGGAGTAACGCCCTGGAGTGAAACCTAGGTTGCCCGGAACGTAGAATTGGCCATCAATTTCAAACTGGTTGCAATTATACCTGTTATATGATGGAAACACTGCTGTATTTTTTTTGCATTTTATGGATCGGGCGTTGACTTCTAAGGCCCTAACTATTCAATCCGTTGGAGCAACGCGCTAGGGTGAAGCCTAGGTTGCTCGGAAAGTAGAAATGACCGTAAGTTTCATACTGGTTGCAATTATTCGTTTTATACGATGGAAAAACTGTTATTTTTATATTGTATTTTATGCTTCTGGCGTTGACTTCTTGGGCCCTAACTATTCCATCTGGTGGAACAACGCCCTGGAGTGAAACCTAGGTTGCCCGGAACGTAGAATAGGCCATCACTTTCAAACTGGTTGCAATTATTCCTGTTATATGATGGAAACACTGTTGTATTTTTATTGTATTTTATGCTTCAGGCGTAGGCTTCTTAATCCGTAGCTATTCGATATGGTGGAGCACCGCCCTAGAGTGAAGCCTAGGTGGCTCGGAACGTAGAAATGACCACTACTTTCACACTGTTTGCAATTATTCATTTAATACGACGGAAAAGCTGTTGTATTTATATTGTATTTTATGCTTCTGGCGTTGACTTCTAAGGCACTAACTATTCGATCTGGTGGAGCAACGCAATAGAGTGATGTCTAGGTTGCCCGGCACGTAGAATTGGCCATCAATTTCAAACTGGTTGCAATTATACCTGTTATATGGTGGAAACACTGCTGTATTTTTTTTGCATTTTATGGTTCGGGCGTTGACTTCTAAGGCCCTAACTATTCAATCCGTTGGAGCAACGCCATAGGGTGAAGGCCAGCTTGCTCGAAAAGTAGAAATGACCACAAGTTTCGTACTGGTTGCAATTATTCGTTTTATACGATGGAAAAGCTGTTGTATTTATATCGTATTTTATACTTCGGGCGTTGACTTCTATGGCACTAACTATTCGATCTGGTGGAGCGACGCAATAGAGTGATGCCTAGGTTGCCCGGAACGTAGAATTGGCCATCAATTTCAAACTGGTTGCAATTATACCTGTTATATGATGGAAACACTGCTGTATTTTTTTTGCATTTTATGGTTCGGGCGTTGACTTCTAAGGCCCTAACTATTCAATCCGTTGGAGCAACGCCCTAGGGTGAAGCCTAGGTTGCTCGGAAAGTAGAAATGACCATAAGTTTCTTACTGGTTGCAATTATTCGTTTTATACGATGGAAAAACTGTCGTATTTACATTGTATTTTATACTTCGGGCGTTGACTTCTATGGCACTAACTATTCGATCTGGTGGAGCAACGCCCTAGAGTGAAGCCTAGGTTGCCCGGAACGTAGAATTGGCCATCACTTCCAAACTCGTTGCAATTATTCCTGATATATGATGGAAACACTGTTGAATTTTTTTTGCATTTTATGGTTCGGGCGTTGACTTCTAAGGTCCTAACTATTCAATCTGTTGGAGCAACGCCCTAGGGTGAAGCCTAGGTAGCTCGGAAAGTAGAAATGTCCATAAGTTTCATACTGGTAGCAATTATTCGTTTTATACGATGGAAAAACTGTTGTATTTATATTGTATTTTATGCTTCTGGCGTTGACTTTTAAGGCACTAACTATTCGATCTGGTGGAGCAACGCAATAGAGTGAAGCCTAGGTTGCCCGCAACGTAGAATTGGCCATCACTTTCAAACTGGTTGCAATTATTCCTGTTATATGATGGAAGCACTGTTGTATTTTTTTTGCATTTTATGGTTCGGGCGTTGACTTCTAAGGCCCTAGCTATTCAATCTGTTGGAGCCACGCCCTAGGGTGAAGCCTAGGTTGCTCGGAAAGTAGAAATGACCATAAGTTTCATACTGGTTGCAATTATTCGTTTTATACGATGGAAAAGCTGTTGTATTTATATTGTATTTTATGCTTCTGGCGCTGACTTCTAAGGCACTAACTATTCGATCTGGTGGAGCAACGCCCTAGAGTGAAGCCTAGGTTGCCCGGAACGTAGAATTGGCCGTCACTTTCAAACTGGTTGCAATTATTCCTGTTATATGATGGAAACTCTGTTGTATTTTTATTGCATTTTATGCTTCGGGCGCTGACTTCTAAGGCCCTAACTATTCAATCTGTTGGGGCAACGCCCTAGGGTGAAGCCTAGGTTGCTCGGAAAGTAGAAATGACCATAAGTTTCATACTGGTTGCAATTATTCGTTTTATACGATGGAAAAACTGTTGTATTTATATTGTATTTTATGCCTCTGGCGTTTACTTCTAAGGCACTAGCTATTCGATCTGTTGGAGCAACGCCCTAGGGTGAAGCCTAGGTTGCTCGGAAAGTAGAAATGACCATTAGTTTCTTGCTGGTTGCAATTATTCGTTTTATACGATGGAAAAGCTGTTGTATTTGTATCGTATTTTATGCTTCTGGCGTTGACTTCTTAGGCCGTAACTACTCGGTCTGGTGGAGCAACGCCCTGGAGTGAAACCTAGGTTGCCCGGAACGTAGAATTGGCCATCACTTTCAAACTGGTTGCAATTATTCCTGTTATATGATGGAAACACTGTTGTATTTTTTTTGCATTTTATGGTTCGGGCGTTGACTTCTAAGGCCCTAGCTATTCAATCTGTTCGAGCAACGCCCTAGGGTGAAGCCTAGGTTGCTCGGAAAGTAGAAATGTCCATAAGTTTCATACTGGTTGCAATTATTCGTTTTATGCGATGGAAAAACTGTTGTATTTATATTGTATTTTATGCTTCTGGCATTGACTTCTAAGGCACTAACTATTCGATCTGGTGGAGCAACGCAATAGAGTGAAGCCTAGGTTGCCCGGAACGTAGAATTGGCCATCACTTTCAAACTGGTTGCAATTATTCCTGTTATATGATGGAAACACTGTTGTATTTTTTTTGCTTTTGATGGTTCGGGTGTTGACTTCTAAGGCCCTAACTATTCAACCTGTTGGAGCAACGCCCTAGGGTGAAGCCTAGGTTGCTCGGAAAGTAGAAATGACCATAAGTTTCATACTGGTTGCAATTATTCGTTTTATACGATGGAAAATCTGTTGTATTTATATCGTATTTTATGCTTCTGGCGTTGACTTCTTAGGCGGTACTATACGGTCTGGTGGAGCAACGCCCTGGAGTGATACCTAGGTTGCCCGGAACGTATAATTGGCCATCACTTTCAAACTGGTTGCAATTATTCCTGTTATATGATGGAAACACTGTTGTATTTTTTTTGCATTTTATGGTTCGGGCGTTGACTTCTTAAGCCCTAACTTTTCAATCTGTTGGAGCAACGCCCTAGGGTGAAGCCTAGGTTGCTAGGAAAGTAGAAATGACCATTAGTTTCTTGCTGGTTGCAATTATTCGTTTTATACGATGGAAAAGCTGTTGTATTTATATCGTATTTTATGCTTCTGGCGTTGACTTCTTAGGCCGTAACTATTCGGTCTGGTGGAGCAACGCCCTGGAGTGAAACCTAGGTTACCCGGAACGTAGAAATGACCAGTACTTTCACACTGGTTGCAGTTATTCGTTTTATACAATGGAAACACTGTTGTATTTTTATTGTATTTTATGCTTCAGGCGTAGGCTTCTTAATCCGTAGCTATTCGATATGGTGGAGCACCGCCCTAGAGTGAAGCCTAGGTGGCTCGGAACGTAGAAATGACCACTACTTTCACACTGTTTGCAATTATTCATTTAATACGACGGAAAAGCTGTTGTATTTATATTGTATTTTATGCTTCTGGCGTTGACTTCTAAGGCACTAACTATTCGATCTGGTGGAGCAACGCCCTAGAGTGAAGCCTAGGTTGCCCGGAACGTAGAATTGGCCATCACTTTCAAACTCGTTGCAATTATTCCTGATATATGGTGGAAACACTGTTGAATTTTTTGTGCATTTTATGGTTCGGGCGTTGACTTCTAAGGTCCTATCTATTCAATCTGTTGGAGCAACGCCCTAGGGTGAAGCCTAGGTTGCCTGGAACGTACAAATGACCATCACTTTCACACGGGTTGTAATTATTCCTGTTATAGGACAGAAATACTGTTGTATTTTTATTGTATTTTATGCTTCAGGCGTTGACTTCTGAGGCCGTTGCTATTCGATGTAGTGGAACAACGCCATAGAGTGAAGCCTAGGTTGCACGGAACGTAGAAATGACCATAACTTTCATACTGGTTGCAATTATTCGTTTTATACGACGGAAAAACTGTTGTATATATATTGTATTTTATGCTTCTGGCGTTGACTTCTAACGCACCAACTATTCGATCTGGTGGAGCAACGCCCTTGAGTGAAGCCTAGGTTGCCCGGAACGTAGAAATGACCATCACTTTCAAACTGGTTGCAATTATTTCTGTTATATGATGGAAAAACTGTTATATTTATATTGTATTTTATGCTTCGTGCGTTTACTGCTAAGGCCCTGACTATTCAATCTGTTGGATCAACTGCCTAGAGTGAAGCCTAGGTTGCTCGGAAGGTAGAAATGACCATAAGTTTCATACTGGTTGCAATTATTCGTTTTATACGATGGAAAAACTGTAGTATTTATATTGTATTTTATGCTTCGGGCGTTGACTTCTATGGCACTAACTATTCGATCTGGTGGAGCAACGCCCTAGAGTGAAGCCTAGGTTGCCCGGAACGTAGAATTGGCCATCACTTTCAAACTGGTTGCAATTATGCCTGTTATATGATGGAAACACTGTTGTATTTTTTTTGCATTTTATGGTTCGGGCGTTGACTTCTAAGGCCCTAACTATTCAATCTGTTGGAGCAACGCCCTAGGGTGAAGCCTAGGTTGCTCGGAAAGTAGAAATGTCCATAAGTTTCATACTGGATGCAATTATTCGTTTTATACGATGGAAAAGCTGTTGTATTTATATTGTATTTTATGCTTCTGACGCTGACTTCTAAGGCACGAACTATTCGATCTGGTGGAGCAACGCCCTAGAGTGGAGCCTAGGTTGCCCGGAACGTAGAATTGGCCGTATCTTTCAAACTGGTTGCAATTATTCCTGTTATATGATGGAAACACTGTTGTATTTTTATTGCATTTTATGCTTCGGGCGTTGACTTCTAAGGCCCTAACTATTCAATCTGTTGGGGCAACGCCGTAGGGTGAAGCCTAGGTTGCTCGGAAAGTAGAAATGACCATAAGTTTCATACTGGTTGCAATTATTCGTTTTATACGATGGAAAAACTGTTGTATTTATATTGTATTTTATGCTTCTGGCGTTGACTTCTGAGGCACTATCTATTCGATCTGGTGGAGCAACGCCCTAGAGTGAAGCCTAGGTTGCTCGGAATGTAGAAATGACCATATCTTTCACACTGCTTGCAATTATTCGTT
Source organism: Calliopsis andreniformis (assembly GCF_051401765.1). Lineage (NCBI taxonomy): Eukaryota > Metazoa > Arthropoda > Insecta > Hymenoptera > Andrenidae > Calliopsis > Calliopsis andreniformis. The sequence continues at coordinate 18,702,556 of NC_135072.1, forward strand.
TTATACGATGGAAACGCTGTTGTATTTATATTGTACTTTATGCCTCTGGCGTTGACTTCTAAGGCCGTAGCTATTAGATGTGGTGGAGCAACGCCCTAGAGTGACGCCTAGGGTGCTCGGAACGTAGAAATGACCATTACTTTCACACTGGTTGCTATTATTCATTTTATACGATGGAAAAGCTGTTGTATTTATATCGTTTTTTATGCTTCTGGCGTTGACTTCTTAGGCCGTAACCATTCGGTCTGGTGGAGCAACGCCCTGGAGTGAAACCTAGGTTGCCCGGAACGTAGAATTGGCCATCACTTTCAAACTGGTTGCAATTATTCCTGTTATATGATGGAAACACTGTTGTATTTTTTTTGCATTTTATGGTTCGGGCGTTGACTTCTAAGGCCCTAACTATTCAATCTGTTGGACCAACGCCCTAGGGTGAAGCCTAGCTTGCTCGGAAAGTAGAAATGACCATAAGTTTCATACTGGTTGCAATTATTCGTTTTATACGCTGGAAAAGCTGTTGTATTTATATCGTATTTTATGCTTCTGGCGTTGACTTCTTAGGCCGTATGTATTCGGTCTGGTGGAGTAACGCCCTGGAGTGAAACCTAGGTTGCCCGGAACGTAGAATTGGCCATCAATTTCAAACTGGTTGCAATTATACCTGTTATATGATGGAAACACTGCTGTATTTTTTTTGCATTTTATGGATCGGGCGTTGACTTCTAAGGCCCTAACTATTCAATCCGTTGGAGCAACGCGCTAGGGTGAAGCCTAGGTTGCTCGGAAAGTAGAAATGACCGTAAGTTTCATACTGGTTGCAATTATTCGTTTTATACGATGGAAAAACTGTTATTTTTATATTGTATTTTATGCTTCTGGCGTTGACTTCTTGGGCCCTAACTATTCCATCTGGTGGAACAACGCCCTGGAGTGAAACCTAGGTTGCCCGGAACGTAGAATTGGCCGTCACTTTCAAACTGGTTGCAATTATTCCTGTTATATGATGGAAACTCTGTTGTATTTTTATTGCATTTTATGCTTCGGGCGCTCACTTCTAAGGCCCTAACTATTCAATCTGTTGGGGCAACGCCCTAGGGTGAAGCCTAGGTTGCTCGGAAAGTAGAAATGACCATAAGTTTCATACTGGTTGCAATTATTCGTTTTATACGATGGAAAAACTGTTGTATTTATATTGTATTTTATGCCTCTGGCGTTTACTTCTAAGGCACTAGCTATTCGATCTGTTGGAGCAACGCCCTAGGGTGAAGCCTAGGTTGCTCGGAAAGTAGAAATGACCATTAGTTTCTTGCTGGTTGCAATTATTCGTTTTATACGATGGAAAAGCTGTTGTATTTGTATCGTATTTTATGCTTCTGGCGTTGACTTCTTAGGCCGTAACTACTCGGTCTGGTGGAGCAACGCCCTGGAGTGAAACCTAGGTTGCCCGGAACGTAGAATTGGCCATCACTTTCAAACTGGTTGCAATTATTCCTGTTATATGATGGAAACACTGTTGTATTTTTTTTGCATTTTATGGTTCGGGCGTTGACTTCTAAGGCCCTAGCTATTCAATCTGTTCGAGCAACGCCCTAGGGTGAAGCCTAGGTTGCTCGGAAAGTAGAAATGTCCATAAGTTTCATACTGGTTGCAATTATTCGTTTTATGCGATGGAAAAACTGTTGTATTTATATTGTATTTTATGCTTCTGGCATTGACTTCTAAGGCACTAACTATTCGATCTGGTGGAGCAACGCAATAGAGTGAAGCCTAGGTTGCCCGGAACGTAGAATTGGCCATCACTTTCAAACTGGTTGCAATTATTCCTGTTATATGATGGAAACACTGTTGTATTTTTTTTGCTTTTGATGGTTCGGGTGTTGACTTCTAAGGCCCTAACTATTCAACCTGTTGGAGCAACGCCCTAGGGTGAAGCCTAGGTTGCTCGGAAAGTAGAAATGACCATAAGTTTCATACTGGTTGCAATTATTCGTTTTATACGATGGAAAATCTGTTGTATTTATATCGTATTTTATGCTTCTGGCGTTGACTTCTTAGGCGGTACTATACGGTCTGGTGGAGCAACGCCCTGGAGTGATACCTAGGTTGCCCGGAACGTAGAATTGGCCATCACTTTCAAACTCGTTGCAATTATTCCTGATATATGGTGGAAACACTGTTGAATTTTTTGTGCATTTTATGGTTCGGGCGTTGACTTCTAAGGTCCTAACTATTCAATCTGTTGGAGCAACGCCCTAGGGTGAAGCCTAGGTTGCCCGGAAAGTAGAAATGTCCATAAGTTTCATACTGGTTGCAATTATTCGTTTTATACGATGGAAAAGCTGTTGTATTTATATCGTATTTTATGCTTCTGGCGTTGACTTCTTAGGCCGTAACTATTCGGTCTGGTGGAGCAACGCCCTGGAGTGAAACCTAGGTTACCCGGAACGTAGAAATGACCAGTACTTTCACACTGGTTGCAGTTATTCGTTTTATACGACGTAAAAGCTGTTGTATTTATATTGTATTTTATGCTTCTGGCGTTGACTTCTAAGGCACTAACTATTCGATCTGGTGGAGCAACGCCCTAGAGTGAAGCCTAGGTTGCCCGGAACGTAGAATTGGCCATCACTTTCAAACTCGTTGCAATTATTCCTGATATATGGTGGAAACACTGCTGTATTTTTTTTGCATTTTATGGTTCGGGCGTTGACTTCTAAGGCCCTAACTATTCAATCCGTTGGAGCAACGCCCTAGGGTGAAGCCTAGGTTGCTCGGAAAGTAGAAATGACCATAAGTTTCTTACTGGTTGCAATTATTCGTTTTATACGATGGAAAAACTGTCGTATTTACATTGTATTTTATACTTCGGGCGTTGACTTCTATGGCACTAACTATTCGATCTGGTGGAGCAACGCCCTAGAGTGAAGCCTAGGTTGCCCAGAACGTAGAATTGGCCATCACTTTCAAACTGGTTGCAATTATTCCTGTTATATGATGGAAACACTGTTGTATTTTTTTTTGCATTTTATGGTTCGGGCGTTGACTTCTAAGGCCCTAACTATTCAATCTGTTGGAGCAACGCCCTAGGGTGACGCCTAGGTTGCTCGGAAAGTAGAAATGTCCATAAGTTTCATACTGGTTGCAATTATTCGTTTTATGCGATGGAAAAACTGTTGTATTTATATTGTATTTTATGCTTCTGGCGTTGACTTCTAAGGCACTAACTATTCGATCTGGTGGAGCAACGCCCTAGAGTGAAGCCTAGGTTGCCCGGAACGTAGAATTGGCCATCACTTCCAAACTCGTTGCAATTATTCCTGATATATGATGGAAACACTGTTGAATTTTTTTTGCATTTTATGGTTCGGGCGTTGACTTCTAAGGTCCTAACTATTCAATCTGTTGGAGCAACGCCCTAGGGTGAAGCCTAGGTAGCTCGGAAAGTAGAAATGTCCATAAGTTTCATACTGGTAGCAATTATTCGTTTTATACGATGGAAAAACTGTTGTATTTATATTGTATTTTATGCTTCTGGCGTTGACTTTTAAGGCACTAACTATTCGATCTGGTGGAGCAACGCAATAGAGTGAAGCCTAGGTTGCCCGCAACGTAGAATTGGCCATCACTTTCAAACTGGTTGCAATTATTCCTGTTATATGATGGAAGCACTGTTGTATTTTTTTTGTATTTTATGCTTCTGGCGTTGACTTCTAAGGCACTAACTATTCGATCTGGTGGAGCAACGCAATAGAGTGATGTCTAGGTTGCCCGGCACGTAGAATTGGCCATCAATTTCAAACTGGTTGCAATTATACCTGTTATATGGTGGAAACACTGCTGTATTTTTTTTGCATTTTATGGTTCGGGCGTTGACTTCTAAGGCCCTAACTATTCAATCCGTTGGAGCAACGCCATAGGGTGAAGGCCAGCTTGCTCGAAAAGTAGAAATGACCACAAGTTTCGTACTGGTTGCAATTATTCGTTTTATACGATGGAAAAGCTGTTGTATTTATATCGTATTTTATACTTCGGGCGTTGACTTCTATGGCACTAACTATTCGATCTGGTGGAGCGACGCAATAGAGTGATGCCTAGGTTGCCCGGAACGTAGAATTGGCCATCAATTTCAAACTGGTTGCAATTATACCTGTTATATGATGGAAACACTGCTGTATTTTTTTTGCATTTTATGGTTCGGGCGTTGACTTCTAAGGCCCTAACTATTCAATCCGTTGGAGCAACGCCCTAGGGTGAAGCCTAGGTTGCTCGGAAAGTAGAAATGACCATAAGTTTCTTACTGGTTGCAATTATTCGTTTTATACGATGGAAAAACTGTCGTATTTACATTGTATTTTATACTTCGGGCGTTGACTTCTATGGCACTAACTATTCGATCTGGTGGAGCAACGCCCTAGAGTGAAGCCTAGGTTGCCCAGAACGTAGAATTGGCCATCACTTTCAAACTGGTTGCAATTATTCCTGTTATATGATGGAAACACTGTTGTATTTTTTTTTGCATTTTATGGTTCGGGCGTTGACTTCTAAGGCCCTAACTATTCAATCTGTTGGAGCAACGCCCTAGGGTGACGCCTAGGTTGCTCGGAAAGTAGAAATGTCCATAAGTTTCATACTGGTTGCAATTATTCGTTTTATGCGATGGAAAAACTGTTGTATTTATATTGTATTTTATGCTTCTGGCGTTGACTTCTAAGGCACTAACTATTCGATCTGGTGGAGCAACGCCCTAGAGTGAAGCCTAGGTTGCCCGGAACGTAGAATTGGCCATCACTTCCAAACTCGTTGCAATTATTCCTGATATATGATGGAAACACTGTTGAATTTTTTTTGCATTTTATGGTTCGGGCGTTGACTTCTAAGGTCCTAACTATTCAATCTGTTGGAGCAACGCCCTAGGGTGAAGCCTAGGTAGCTCGGAAAGTAGAAATGTCCATAAGTTTCATACTGGTAGCAATTATTCGTTTTATACGATGGAAAAACTGTTGTATTTATATTGTATTTTATGCTTCTGGCGTTGACTTTTAAGGCACTAACTATTCGATCTGGTGGAGCAACGCAATAGAGTGAAGCCTAGGTTGCCCGGAACGTAGAATTGGCCGTCACTTTCAAACTGGTTGCAATTATTCCTGTTATATGATGGAAACTCTGTTGTATTTTTATTGCATTTTATGCTTCGGGCGCTGACTTCTAAGGCCCTAACTATTCAATCTGTTGGGGCAACGCCCTAGGGTGAAGCCTAGGTTGCTCGGAAAGTAGAAATGACCATAAGTTTCATACTGGTTGCAATTATTCGTTTTATACGATGGAAAAACTGTTGTATTTATATTGTATTTTATGCCTCTGGCGTTTACTTCTAAGGCACTAGCTATTCGATCTGTTGGAGCAACGCCCTAGGGTGAAGCCTAGGTTGCTCGGAAAGTAGAAATGACCATTAGTTTCTTGCTGGTTGCAATTATTCGTTTTATACGATGGAAAAGCTGTTGTATTTGTATCGTATTTTATGCTTCTGGCGTTGACTTCTTAGGCCGTAACTACTCGGTCTGGTGGAGCAACGCCCTGGAGTGAAACCTAGGTTGCCCGGAACGTAGAATTGGCCATCACTTTCAAACTGGTTGCAATTATTCCTGTTATATGATGGAAACACTGTTGTATTTTTTTTGCATTTTATGGTTCGGGCGTTGACTTCTAAGGCCCTAGCTATTCAATCTGTTCGAGCAACGCCCTAGGGTGAAGCCTAGGTTGCTCGGAAAGTAGAAATGTCCATAAGTTTCATACTGGTTGCAATTATTCGTTTTATGCGATGGAAAAACTGTTGTATTTATATTGTATTTTATGCTTCTGGCATTGACTTCTAAGGCACTAACTATTCGATCTGGTGGAGCAACGCAATAGAGTGAAGCCTAGGTTGCCCGGAACGTAGAATTGGCCATCACTTTCAAACTGGTTGCAATTATTCCTGTTATATGATGGAAACACTGTTGTATTTTTTTTGCTTTTGATGGTTCGGGTGTTGACTTCTAAGGCCCTAACTATTCAACCTGTTGGAGCAACGCCCTAGGGTGAAGCCTAGGTTGCTCGGAAAGTAGAAATGACCATAAGTTTCATACTGGTTGCAATTATTCGTTTTATACGATGGAAAATCTGTTGTATTTATATCGTATTTTATGCTTCTGGCGTTGACTTCTTAGGCGGTACTATACGGTCTGGTGGAGCAACGCCCTGGAGTGATACCTAGGTTGCCCGAAACGTATAATTGGCCATCACTTTCAAACTGGTTGCAATTATTCCTGTTATATGATGGAAACACTGTTGTATTTTTTTTGCATTTTATGGTTCGGGCGTTGACTTCTTAAGCCCTAACTTTTCAATCTGTTGGAGCAACGCCCTAGGGTGAAGCCTAGGTTGCTAGGAAAGTAGAAATGACCATTAGTTTCTTGCTGGTTGCAATTATTCGTTTTATACGATGGAAAAGCTGTTGTATTTATATCGTATTTTATGCTTCTGGCGTTGACTTCTTAGGCCGTAACTATTCGGTCTGGTGGAGCAACGCCCTGGAGTGAAACCTAGGTTACCCGGAACGTAGAAATGACCAGTACTTTCACACTGGTTGCAGTTATTCGTTTTATACAATGGAAACACTGTTGTATTTTTATTGTATTTTATGCTTCAGGCGTAGGCTTCTTAATCCGTAGCTATTCGATATGGTGGAGCACCGCCCTAGAGTGAAGCCTAGGTGGCTCGGAACGTAGAAATGACCACTACTTTCACACTGTTTGCAATTATTCATTTAATACGACGGAAAAGCTGTTGTATTTATATTGTATTTTATGCTTCTGGCGTTGACTTCTAAGGCACTAACTATTCGATCTGGTGGAGCAACGCCCTAGAGTGAAGCCTAGGTTGCCCGGAACGTAGAATTGGCCATCACTTTCAAACTCGTTGCAATTATTCCTCATATATGGTGGAAACACTGTTGAATTTTTTGTGCATTTTATGGTTCGGGCGTTGACTTCTAAGGTCCTAACTATTCAATCTGTTGGAGCAACGCCCTAGGGTGAAGCCTAGGTTGCCCGGAAAGTAGAAATGTCCATAAGTTTCATACTGGTAGCAATTATTCGTTTTATACGATGGAAAAACTGTTGTATTTATATTGTATTTTATGCTTCTGGCGTTGACTTTTAAGGCACTAACTATTCGATCTGGTGGAGCAACGCAATAGAGTGAAGCCTAGGTTGCCCGCAACGTAGAATTGGCCATCACTTTCAAACTGGTTGCAATTATTCCTGTTATATGATGGAAGCACTGTTGTATTTTTATTGCATTTTATGCTTCGGGCGCTCACTTCTAAGGCCCTAACTATTCAATCTGTTGGGGCAACGCCCTAGGGTGAAGCCTAGGTTGCTCGGAAAGTAGAAATGACCATAAGTTTCATACTGGTTGCAATTATTCGTTTTATACGATGGAAAAACTGTTGTATTTATATTGTATTTTATGCCTCTGGCGTTTACTTCTAAGGCACTAGCTATTCGATCTGTTGGAGCAACGCCCTAGGGTGAAGCCTAGGTTGCTCGGAAAGTAGAAATGACCATTAGTTTCTTGCTGGTTGCAATTATTCGTTTTATACGATGGAAAAGCTGTTGTATTTGTATCGTATTTTATGCTTCTGGCGTTGACTTCTTAGGCCGTAACTACTCGGTCTGGTGGAGCAACGCCCTGGAGTGAAACCTAGGTTGCCCGGAACGTAGAATTGGCCATCACTTTCAAACTGGTTGCAATTACTCCTGTTATATGATGGAAACACTGTTGTATTTTTTTTGCTTTTGATGGTTCGGGTGTTGACTTCTAAGGCCCTAACTATTCAACCTGTTGGAGCAACGCCCTAGGGTGAAGCCTAGGTTGCTCGGAAAGTAGAAATGACCATAAGTTTCATACTGGTTGCAATTATTCGTTTTATACGATGGAAAATCTGTTGTATTTATATCGTATTTTATGCTTCTGGCGTTGACTTCTTAGGCGGTACTATACGGTCTGGTGGAGCAACGCCCTGGAGTGATACCTAGGTTGCCCGGAACGTATAATTGGCCATCACTTTCAAACTGGTTGCAATTATTCCTGTTATATGATGGAAACACTGTTGTATTTTTTTTGCATTTTATGGTTCGGGCGTTGACTTCTTAAGCCCTAACTTTTCAATCTGTTGGAGCAACGCCCTAGGGTGAAGCCTAGGTTGCTAGGAAAGTAGAAATGACCATTAGTTTCTTGCTGGTTGCAATTATTCGTTTTATACGATGGAAAAGCTGTTGTATTTGTATCGTATTTTATGCTTCTGGCGTTGACTTCTTAGGCCGTAACTACTCGGTCTGGTGGAGCAACGCCCTGGAGTGAAACCTAGGTTGCCCGGAACGTAGAATTGGCCATCACTTTCAAACTGGTTGCAATTATTCCTGTTATATGATGGAAACACTGTTGTATTTTTTTTGCATTTTATGGTTCGGGCGTTGACTTCTAAGGCCCTAGCTATTCAATCTGTTCGAGCAACGCCCTAGGGTGAAGCCTAGGTTGCTCGGAAAGTAGAAATGTCCATAAGTTTCATACTGGTTGCAATTATTCGTTTTATGCGATGGAAAAACTGTTGTATTTATATTGTATTTTATGCTTCTGGCATTGACTTCTAAGGCACTAACTATTCGATCTGGTGGAGCAACGCAATAGAGTGAAGCCTAGGTTGCCCGGAACGTAGAATTGGCCATCACTTTCAAACTGGTTGCAATTATTCCTGTTATATGATGGAAACACTGTTGTATTTTTTTTGCGTTTGATGGTTCGGGCGTTGACTTCTAAGGCCCTAACTATTCAACCTGTTGGAGCAACGCCCTAGGGTGAAGCCTAGGTTGCTCGGAAAGTAGAAATGACCATAAGTTTCATACTGGTTTCAATTATTCGTTTTATACGATGGAAAATCTGTTGTATTTATATCGTATTTTATGCTTCTGGCGTTTACTTCTTAGGCCGTAACTATACGGTCTGGTGGAGCAACGCCCTGGAGTGATACCTAGGTTGCCCGGAACGTATAATTGGCCATCACTTTCAAACTGGTTGCAATTATTCCTGTTATATGATGGAAACACTGTTGTATTTTTTTTGCATTTTATGGTTCGGGCGTTGACTTCTTAAGCCCTAACTTTTCAATCTGTTGGAGCAACGCCCTAGGGTGAAGCCTAGGTTGCTAGGAAAGTAGAAATGACCATTATTTTCTTGCTGGTTGCAATTATTCGTTTTATACGATGGAAAAGCTGTTGTATTTATATCGTATTTTATGCTTCTGGCGTTGACTTCTTAGGCCGTAACTATTCGGTCTGGTGGAGCAACGCCCTGGAGTGAAACCTAGGTTGCCCGGAACGTAGAATTGGCCATCACTTTCAAACTGGTTGCAATTATTCCTGTTATATGATGGAAACACTGTTGTATTTTTTTTGCATTTTATGGTTCGGGCGTTGACTTCTAAGGCCCTAACTATTCAATCTGTTGGAGCAACGGCCTAGGGTGAAGCCTAGGTTGCTCGGAAAGTAGATATGTCCATAAGTTTCTTACTGGTTGCAATTATTCGTTTTATACGATGGAAAGACTGTTGCATTTATATTGTATTTTATGCTTCTGGCGTTCACTTCTTAGGCCCTAACTATTCGATCTGGTGGAGCAACGCCCTAGGGTGAAGCCTAGGTTGCCCGGAACGTAGAAATGACCATAACTTTTACACTGGTAGCAATTATTCGTTTTATACAATGGAAAAACTGTTCCATTTATTTCGTATTTTATGCTTCGGGCGTTGACTTCTAAGGACCTAACTGTTTGACCTGGTGGAGCAACGCCCTAGAGTGAAGCCTAGGTTGCCCGGAACGTAGAAATGACCATTACTTTCACACTGTTTGCAATTATTCCTTTTATACGATGGAAAACTGTTGTATTTATATCGTATATTATGCTTCTGGTGTTGACTTCTTAGGCCCTAACTACTCGATCTGGTGGAACAACGCCGTAGAGTGAAGCCTAGGTTGCGCGGAACGTAGAAACCACCATAACTTTCACACTGGTAGCAATTATTCGTTTTATACAATGGAAAAACTGTTCTATTTATATTGTATTTTATGCTTCTGGCTTTGACTTCTTAGGCCGTAACTATTCGATCTGGTGGAGCAACGCCCTGGAGTGAAACCTGGGTTGCCCGGAACGTAGAAATGACCTCTACTATCACACTGGTTGCAAATTATTCCTGCTGTACGATGGAAAAGCTGTTGTATTTTTATGGCATTTTATGCTTCTGGCGTTCACTTCTTAGGCCCTAACTATTCGATCTGGTGGAACAACGGCCTAGGGTGAAGCCTAGGTTGCCCGGAACGTAGAAATGACCATTACTTTCACACTGTTTGCAATTATTCCTTTTATACGGTGGAACAGCTGTTGTATTTATATCGTATTTTATGCTTCTGGCGTTGAATTCTAAGGACCTAACTATTCGATCTGGTGGAGCAACGGCCTATGGTGAAGGGTAGGTTGCGCGGAACGTAGCAATGGCCATAACTTTCACACTGGTAGCAATTATTCGTTTTATACGATGGAAAAGCTGTTCTATTTATTTTGTATTTTATGCTTCGGGCGTTGACTTCTAAGGCCCTAGCTATTCGATCTTGTCGAGCAACGCCCTAGAGTGAAGCCTAGGTTGCCTGGAACGTAGAAATGACCATAACTTTCACACTGGTTGCAATTATTTGTTTTATACGATGGAAAAGCTGTTGTATTTATATCGTATTTTATGCTTCTGGCGTTGACTTCTCAGGCCCTAACTATTCCATCTGGTGGAACAACGCCCTAGAGTAAAGCACACGTTGCGCGGAACGTAGAAATGACCATAACTTTCACACTGGTAGCAATTATTCGTTTCATACATTGGAAAAACTGTTCTATTTATTTTGTATTTAATGCTTCGGGCGTGTACTTCTAAGGCCCTAACTATTCGATCAGGTGGAGCAACGCCCTAGAGTGAAGCCTAGGTTGCCAGGAACGTAGAAATGACCATTACTTTCACGCTGTTTGCAATTATTCATTTTATACAATGGAAAAACTCTTGTATTTATATTGTATTTTATTCTTATGGCGTTGAGTTCTAAGGTCCTAGCTATTCGATGTGGTGGAGCAACGCCCTAGAGTGAAGCCTAGGTTACCCGGAGCGCAGAAATGACCATTACCTTCATACTGTTTGCAATTATTCCTGTTATACGATGTAGAAACTGTTGCATTTTTATTGTACTTTACGCTTCTGGCGTTGACTTCTAAGGCCCTACCCATTCGATCTGGAGGAGCAAAGCTCTACAGTGAAGCCTAGGTTGCCCGGAACGTAGATATGGCAATAAGCTTCACACAGGTTGCTGTTATTCGTTTTACACGATGGAAAGACTGTTGCATTTATTTTGTATTTCATGCTTCTGGCGCTGACTGCTTAGGCCATAACTATTCGATCTGGAGGAGCAATGCCCCAGAGTGAGGCCTAGGTTGCCCGGAACGTAGAAATGACCATAACCTTCACAGTTGATGCAATTATTCATTTTATACGATGGAAAAGTTGTTGTATTTATATTGTATTTTATGCTTCTGGCGTTGACTCCTAACTACGTATCTATTGGATCTGGTTGAGCAACGCCCTAGAGTGAAGCCTAGGTTGCCCGGAACGTAGAAATAACCATCACTTTCACACTGGTAGCAATTATTCCTGTTATACGATGGAAAAACTGTTGTATTTATATTGTATTTTATCCTTCGGGCGCTGACTCCTTAGGCCCTAACTATGCGATCTGATGGAGCAACGTCCTGCAGTGAAGCCTAGGTTGACTGGAGCGTAGAAATGACCATTACAATCACTGAGATTGCAATTATTCGTTTTATACGTTGCAAAAACAGTTGTATTTGTTTTGAATTTTATACTTCTGGCGTTGACTTCTAAGACCCTAAAATTCGATCTGGTGGAACAACGCCCTAGAGTGTAGCCTCGGTTGCCCGGAACGTAGAAATGACCATTACCTTCACACTGGTTGCAATTATTCCTGTTATACGATGGACACACTGTTGTATTTATATTGTATTTTATGCTTCTTGCGTTGACTTCTAAGGCCCTAACAATTCGATTTGGTGGAGCAACGCCCTATAGTGAAGCCTAGGTTGCACGGAACGTAGTAATGACCATAACTTTCACACTGGTTGCAATTATTCGTTTTATACGATGGAAAAACTGTTGTATTTGTTTTGTCTTTTATATTTCTGGCGTTGTCTCCTAAGGCCCTAACTATTTGATCTGGTGGAGCACCGCCCGAGAGTGTAGCCTAGGTAGCCCGGAGCGTAAAAAAGACCATTACCTTCACACAGGTTGCAATTATTCGTGTTATACGATGGTAAAACTGTTGTATTTATTTTGTATTTTATGCTTCTGGCGCTGACTTCTTAGGCCCTAACAATTCGATATGGTGGAGCCACGTAATAGGGTGAAGCCTAAGTTGCCCGGAACGTGGAAATGACCATAACTTTCACACTGGTTGCTATTATTCGTTTTATACGATGGAAAAACTGTTCTATTTAATTTGTATTTTATGCTTCGGGCGTTGACTTCTAAGGCCATAACTATTCGATCTGGTGGAGCAACACCCTAGAGTGTAGCCTAGGTTGCCCGGAGCGTAGAAATGATCATTACCTTCACAATGTTTGCAATTATTCCTGTCATACGATGGAATGACTGTTGTATTTTTATTGTATTTTTTGCCTCTGGCGTTGAATTCTAAGTCCATAACTATTCCATCTGGTTGAGCAACGCCCTAGAGTGAAGCCTAGGTTGCCCGGAACGTAGAAATAACCATCACTTTCACACTGGTTGCAATTATTCCTGTTATACGATGGAAAAACTGTTGTATTTATATTGTATTTTATGCTTCGGGCGCTGACTCCTTAGGCCCTAACTATGCGATCTGATGGAGCAACGTCCTGCAGTGAAGCCTAGGTTGACTGGAGCGTAGAAATGACCATTACAATCACTGAGATTGCAGTTATTCATTTTATACTATGGAAAAGCTGTTGTATTTATATTGTATTTTATGCTTCTGGCGTTGACTTCTGAGGCGCTAAATATTCGATCTGGTGGAGCAACGCCAAAGAGTCAAGCCTAGGTTGCCCAGAACGTAGAAATGATCATAACTTTCACAGTGGTGGCAATCATTCGTTTTATACAATGGAAAAACTGTTGTATTTTTAATATATTTTATGCTGCTGGCGTTGACTTCTGAAGCCCTAACTATTCGATCTGGTAGTGCAACGCCCTAGTGTGAAGCCTAGGTTGCACGGAACGTAGAAATGACCATAACTTTCACACTGGTAGCAATTATTCGTTTTATACAATGGAAAAACTGTTGTATTTATATTGAATTATATGCTTCTGGCTTATACTTCTTAGGCCATAACTATTCGATCTGGAGGAGCAATGCCCGAGAGTGAAGCCTAGGTTGCCCGGAACGCAGAAATGACCATTACCTTCACATTTGATGCAATCATTCCTGTTATACGATGGAAAAACTGTGGTACTTTTATTGTATTTAATGCTTCAGGCGTTGACTTCTAAGGCCGTAGCTATTCGATGTGGCGGTGCTACGCCCTAGAGTGAATCCTAGGTTGCCAGGAACGTAGAAATGACCATTACTTTCACGCTGTTTGCAATTATTCATTTTATACAATGGAAAAACTCTTGTATTTATATTGTATTTTATTCTTATGGCGTTGAGTTCTAAGGTCCTAGCTATTCGATGTGGTGGAGCAACGCCCTAGAGTGAAGCCTAGGTTACCCGGAGCGCAGAAATGACCATTACCTTCATACTGTTTGCAATTATTCCTGTTATACGATGTAGAAACTGTTGCATTTTTATTGTACTTTACGCTTCTGGCGTTGACTTCTAAGGCCCTACCAATTCGATCTGGAGGAGCAAAGCTCTACAGTGAAGCCTAGGTTGCCCGGAACGTAGATATGGCAATAAGCTTCACACAGGTTGCTGTTATTCGTTTTACACGATGGAAAGACTGTTGCATTTATTTTGTATTTCATGCTTCTGGCGCTGACTGCTTAGGCCATAACTATTCGATCTGGAGGAGCAACGCCCCAGAGTGAAGCCTAGGTTGCCCGGAACGTAGAAATGACCATTACGTTCACAGTTGATGCAATTATTCATTTTATACGATGGAAAAGTTGTTGTATTTATATTGTATTTTATGCTTCTTGCGTTGACTTCTAAGGCCCTAACAATTCGATTTGGTGGAGCAACGCCATAGAGTGATGCCTAGGTTGCTCGCAACGTAGAAATGACCATCACTTTCACACTGGTTGCAATTATTCCTGTTATACGATGGCAAAACTGTTGTATTTATATTGTATTTTATGCTTCGGGCGCTGACTGCTTAGGCCCTAACTATGCGATCTGATGGAGCAACGTCCTGCAGTGAAGCCTAGGTTGACTGGAGCGTAGAAATGACCATTACAATCACTGAGATTGCAATTATTCATTTTATACGATGGAAAAGCTGTTGTATTTATATTGAATTTTATGCTTCTGGCGTTGGCTTCTAAGGTCGTTGCTATTCGATCTGGTGGACCAACGCCGTAGAGTGAAGCCTAGGTTGCACGGAACGTAGAAATGACCGTAACTTTCACACTGGTTGCAATAATTCGTCTTATACAATGGAAAAACTGTTCTATTTATTTTGTATTTTATGCCTCGGGCGTTGACTTCTGAGGCGCTAAATATTCGATCTGGTGGAGCAACGCCAAAGAGTCAAGCCTAGGTTGCCCAGAACGTAGAAATGATCATAACTTTCACAGTGGTGGCAATCATTCGTTTCATACAATGGAAAAACTGTTGTATTTTTAATATATTTTATGCTGCTGGCGTTGACTTCTTAAGCCCTAACTATTCGATCTGGTAGTGCAACGCCCTAGTGTGAAGCCTAGGTTGCACGGAACGTAGAAATGACCATAACTTTCACACTGGTAGCAATTATTCGTTTTATACAATGGAAAAACTGTTGTATTTATATTGAATTATATGCTTCTGGCTTATACTTCTTAGGCCATAACTATTCGATCTGGAGCAGCAATGCCCCAGAGTGAAGCCTAGGTTGCCCGGAACGTAGAAATGACCATTACCTTCACATTTGATGCAATTATTCCTGTTATACGATGGAAAAACTGTGGTACTTTTATTGTATTTAATGCTTCAGGCGTTGACTTCTAAGACCGTAGCTATTCGATGTGGCGGAGCTACGCCCTAGAGTGAATCCTAGGTTGCCAGGAACGTAGAAATGACCATTACTTTCACGCTGTTTGCAATTATTCATTTTATACAATGGAAAAACTCTTGTATTTATATTGTATTTTATTCTTCTGGCGTTGAGTTCTAAGGCACTAGCTATTCGATGTGGTGGAGCAACGCCCTAGAGTGAAGCCTAGGTTACCCGGAGCGAAGAAATGACCATTACCATCATACTGTTTGCAATTATTCCTGTTATACGATGTAGAAACTGTTGGACTTTTATTGTACTTTACGCTTCTGGCGTTGACTTCTAAGGCCCTACCCATTCGATCTGGTGGAGCCAAGCTCTGCAGTGAAGCCTAGGTTGCCCGGAACGTAGATATGGCAATAAGCTTCACACAGGTTGCTGTTGTTCGTTTTACACGATGGAAAGACTGTTGCATTTATTTTGTCTTTCATGCTTCTCGCGCTGACTTCTTAGGCCATAACTATTCGATCTGGAGGAGCAACGCCCCAGAGTGAAGCCTAGGTTGCCCGGAACGTAGAAACGACCATTACCTTCACAGTTGATGCAATTATTCATTTTATACGATGGAAAAGTTGTTGTATTTATATTGTATTTTATGCTTCTGTCGTTGACTTCTAACTACGTATCTATTCGATCTGGTGGAACAACTCCCTAGAGTGTAGCCTAGGTTGCCGGGAACGTAGAAATGACCATAACTTTCACGCTGGCTGCAATTACTCCGGTTATACGATGGAAAAACTGTTGAATCTTTATTGTATTTTATGCTTCTGGCGTTGACTTCTTAGGCACTAACTATTCGATCTGGTGGAAGAACGACCTAGATTGAAGTCTAGGTTGCCCCGAACGTGGAAACGACTATCACATTCACATTGGTTGCAATTATTCCTGTTATACGATGGAAAAACTGTTGTATCTTTATTGCATTTTATGCTCTGGGCGTTGGCTTCTAAGTCCCTAGGTATTCGATCTGGTGCACCAACGCCCTAGAGAGAAGCCTAGGTTGCCCAATACGTAGAAATGACCAGTACTTTCACACTGGTTGCAATTATCCGTTTTACACGATGGAAAAGCAGTTGTATCTTTATTGTATTTTATGCTTCGAGCTTTGACTTCTAAGGCCGTAGCTATTCGATGTGGTGGAGCAACGCCCTATTGTGAAGCCTAGGTTGCCCGGAACGTAGAAATGACCACAACTTTCACAATGGTTGCAATTATTCGTTTTATACGATGTAAAAACAGTTGTATTTGTTTTGAATTTTATACTTCTGGCGTTGACTTCTAAGACCCTAAAATTCGATCTGGTGGAACAACGCCATAGAGTGAAGCCTAGGTTGCTCGGAACGTAGAAATGACCATCCCTTTCAGACCGGTTGCAATTATTCGTTTTATACAATGGAAAAACTGTTGTATTTATATTGTATTTTATGCTTCTGGCTTTGACTTCATAGGCCATAACTATTCGATCTGGAGGAGCAACGCCCCAGAGTGAAGCCTAGGTTGCCCGGAACGTAGAAATGACCATTACCTTCACATTTGATGCAATTATTCCTGTTATACGATGGAATAACTGTGGTACTTTTATTGTATTTAATGCTTCAGGCGTTGACTTCTAAGGCCGTAGCTATTCGATGTGGCGGAGCTACGCCCTAGAGTGAATCCTAGGTTCCCAGGAACGTAGAAATGACCATTACTTTCACGCTGTTTGCAATTATTCATTTTATACAATGGAAAAACTCTTATATTTATATTGTATTTTATTCTTCTGGCGTTGACTTCTAAGGCCCTAGCTATTCGATGTGGTGAAGAAACGCCCTAGAGTGAAGCCTAGGTTACCCGGAGCGCAGAACTGACCATTACCTTCATACTGTTTGCAATTATTCCTGTTATACGATGTAAATACTGTTGGATTTTTATTGTACTTTACGCTTCTGGCGTTGACTTCTAAGGCCCTACCCATTCGATCTGGTGGAGCAAAGCTCTACAGTGAAGCCTAGGTTGCCCGGAACGTAGATATGGCAATAAGTTTCACACTGGTTGCTGTTATTCGTTTTACACGATGGAAAGACTGTTGCATTTATTTTGTATTTTATGCTTCTGGCGCTGACTTCTTAGGCCATAACTATTCGATCTGGAGGAGCAACGCCACAGAGTTAAGCCTAGGTTGCCCGGAGCGTCGAAAAGACCATTACCTTCACACTGGTTGCAATTATTCGTTTGATACGATGGAAAAACTGTTGTATATACGTTGTATTTTATGCTTCTGGCGTTGTCTTCTTGGGCCCTGACCATTCGATCTGCTGGAACAACGACCTAGATTGAAGCCTAGGTTGCCCGGAACGTGGAAACGACTATCACATTCACATTGGTTGGAATTATTCCAGTTATACGATGGAAAAACAGTTGTATCTTAATAGTATTTTATGCTTCGTGCGTTGACTTCTTAGGCCCTAACTATTCGATCTGGTGGAACAACGACCTAGATTGAAGTCTAGGTTGCCCCGAACGTGGAAACGACTATCACATTCACATTGGTTGGAATTATTCCAGTTATACGATGGAAAAACAGTTGTATCTTTATTGCATTTTATGCTCTGGGCGTTGGCTTCTAAGTCCCTAGGTATTCGATCTGGTGCACCAACGCCCTAGAGTGAAGCCTAGGTTGCCCAATACGTAGAAATGACCAGCACTTTCACACTGGTTGCAATTATCCGTTTTACACGATGGAAAAGCTGTTGTATCTATATTGTATTTTATGCTTCTGGCGTTGACTTCTAAGAGTCTAGCTACTCGATTTGTTGGTCTAACGTGCTAGAGCGAAGCCTTGGTTGCCCGCAACGAAGAAATGGCCATCACCTTTACACTGGTTGCAATTATCCGTTTTATACGATGGAAAGACTGTTGTATTTTTATTGTATTTTATGCTTCGGGCGTTGACTTCTAAGTCCCTAACTATTCCATATGGTGGTGCCACGTACTAGGGCGAAGCCTATGTTGCCTGGAACGTAGAAATGACCATAACGATCATACTGGCTGCAATTATTCGTTTTATGCATTGGAAAAACTGTTGTATTTATATTGTATTTTATGCTTCTGGCGTTGACTTCTTAGGCCATAACTATTCGATCTGGTGGACCAACGCCATAGAGCGTAGCCTAGGTTGCACAAAACGTAGAAATGACCATAACTTTCACACTGGTTGCAATTATTCGTTTTATACATTGTAAAAACTGTTCTATTTATTTTGTATTTTATGCCTCGGGCGTGGCCTTATGAGGCCCTAACTATTCGATCTGTCGGATCAACGTCCTAGAGTGAAGCCTAGGTGGACCGGACCGTAGAAATGACAATAACTTTCACTCTGGTTGCTATTATTCGTTTTATACGATGGAAAATCTGTTGTATTTATATTGTATTTTATGCTTCTAGCGTTGACTTCTTAGGCCCTATCTATTCTTCTGGTGGAGGAACGCGCTGGAGCGACGCCTAGGTTGCCCGGAACGTAGAAATGGCCATTACTTTCACACTGGTTGCAATTATTCGTTCTATACGATGGAAAAACTGTTCTATTTAATTTGTATTTTATGCTTCGGGCGTTGACTTCTAAGGCCATAACTATTCGATCTGGTGGACCAACACTCTAGAGTGTAGCCTAGGTTGCCCGGAGCGTAGAAATGATCATTACCTTCACAATGTTTGCAATTATTCCTGTCATACGATGGAATGACTGTTGTATTTTTATTGTATTTTTCGCCTCTGGCGTTGAATTCTAAGTCCATAGCTATTCGATCTGGTGGAGCAACGCCAAAGAGTCAAGCCTAGGTTGCCCAGAACGTAGAAATGATCATAACTTTCACACTGGTGGCAATCATTCGTTTTATACAATGGAAATACTGTTGTATTTTTAATATATTTTATGCGGCTGGCGTTGACTTCTTAGGCCCTAACTATTCGATCTGTTGGTGCAACGCCCTAGAGTGAAGCCTAGGTTGCACGGAACGTAGAAGTGACCATTACTTTCAACCTGCTTGGAATTATTCCCGTTATACGATGAAAAACTGTTGTATTTTTATTGTATTGTATGCTTCTGGCGTTGATTTCTAAGTCCCTAGGTATTCGATCTGGTGGAGCAACGCCCTAGAGTGAAGCCTCGGTTGCCCGGAACGTAGAAATGACCATTACCTTCACACTGGTTGCAATTATTCCTGTTATACGATGGACAAACTGTTGTACTTATATTGTATTTTATGCTTCTTGCGTTGACTTCTAAGGCCCTAACAATTCGATCTGGTGGAGCAACGCCATAGAGTGATGCCAAGGTTGCTCGGAACGTAGAAATGACCATCCATTTCACACTGGTTGCAATTACTCCTGTTATACGATGGAAAAACTCTGTATCTTTATTGTATTTTATGCTTCGAGCTTTGACTTCTAAGGCCCTAACTATTCGATCTGTTGGAGCAACGCACTAGAGTGACGCCTAGGTTGCCCGGAACGTAGAAGTGGCCATAACTTTCACACTGGTTGCAATTATTCGTTCTATACGAAGGAAAAACTGTTGTATTTGTCTTGTATTTTATATTTCTGGCGTTGACTTCTAAGGCCCTAACAATTCGATCTGTTGGAGCAACGCACTAGAGTGAAGCCTAGGTTGCCCGGATCGTACAAATGGCCATTGCTTTCACACTGGATGCAATTATTTGTTCTATACGATGGAAAAACTGTTGTATTTAAATTGTATTTTTTGCTTCTGGCATTGGCTTCTAAGGCCGTAGCTATTCGATGTGGTGGAGCAACGCCCTATAGTGAAGCCTAGGTTGCCCGGAACGTAAAAATGACCACAACTTTCACAATGGTTGCAATTATTCGTTTTATACGTTGTAAAAACAGTTGTATTTGTTTTGAATTTTATACTTCTGGCGTTGACTTCTAATACCCTAAAATTCGATCTGGTGGAACAACGCCATAGAGTGAAGACTAGGTTGCTCGGAACGTAGAAATGACCATCCCTTTCACACTGGTTGGAATTATTCAAGTTATACGATGGAAAAACTGTTGTATCTTTATTGTATTTTATGCTTCGTGCGTTGGCTTCGAAGGCCCTAACTGTTCGATCTGGAGGAGCAACGCCCTAGAGTTGAGCCTAGGATGCACGAAAGGTAGAAGTGACCATTACTTTCACGCTGCTTGGAATTATTCCCGTTATACGATGAAAAACTGTTGTATTTTTACTTTATTGTATGCTTCTGGCGTTGACTTCTAAGTCCCTAGGGATTCGATCTGTCGGAGCAACGCCCTGTAGTGAAGCCCAGGTTGCCCGGCCTTAGAAGTCAACGCGCGAAACATAAAACACAAAATAAATAGAACAGTTTTTCCATTGTATAAATCGAATAATTGCTACCAGTGTGAAAGTTATGGACATTTCTACGTTCCGGGCAACCTAGGCTTCACCCTAGTGCGTTGTTCCACCAGATCGAACAGTTAAGGCCTAATAAGTGAACGCCAGAAGCATAAAATACAATATAAATACAACAGTTTTACCATCGTATAAAACGGATAATTGCAACCAGTATGAAAGTTATGGTCATCTCTACTTGCCGGGCAACCTAGGCTTCACCCTAGGGCGTTGTTCTACACGATCGAATAGTTAGGGCCTTAGAAGTCAACGAGCGGAACATAAAACACAAAATAAATAGAACAGTTTTTCCATTGTATAAATCGAATAATTGCTACCAGTGAGAAAGTTATGGACATTTCTACGTTCCGGGCAACCTAGGCTTCACCCTAGTGCGTTGTTCCACCAGATCGAACAGTTAAGGCCTAATAAGTGAACGCCAGAAGCATAAAATACAATATAAATACAACAGTTTTACCATCGTATAAAACGGATAATTGCAACCAGTATGAAAGTTATGGTCATTTCTACTTTCCGGGCAACCTAGGATTCACCCTAGGGCGTTGCTCCAACAGACTGAATAGTTAGTGCCTTAGAAGTCAACCCCCGAAGCGTAAAATGCAATAAAAATACAACAGTTTTTCCATCATATTACAGGAATAATTGCAACCAGTTTGAAAGTGATGGTCATTTCTACGTTCCGGGCACCCTAGGCTTCACTCTAGGGCGTTGCTCCACCATATCGAATACTTAGTGCCTTAGAAGTCAACGCCAGAAGCATAAAATACAATATAAATACAACAGTTTTTCCATCGTATAACAGGAATAATTGCAACCAGTTTGAAAGTTATGGTCATTTCTACTTTCCGGGCAACCTAGGCTTCACCCTAGTGCGTAGCTCCACCAGGTCGAATAGTTAGTGCCTTAGAAGTCAACGTCAGAAGCATAAAATACAGTATAAATACAACAGTTCTTCCATCGTATAAAACGAATAATCGCAACCAGTATGAAAGTCATGGTCATTTCTACGTTCCGGGCAACCTAAGCTTCACTCTAGGGCGTTGCACCACCAGATCGAACAGTTAGTGCCTTAGAAGTCAACGCCAGAAGCATAAAATACAATATAAATACAACAGTTTTTCCATCGTATAAAACGAATAATTGCAACCAGTATGAAAGTCATAGTCATTTCTACGTTCCGGGAAACCAAGGATTCACCCTAGGGCGTTGCTCCAACAGACTGAATAGTTAGTGCCTTAGAAGTCAACCCCCGAAGCGTAAAATGCAATAAAAATACAACAGTTTTTCCATCATATTACAGGAATAATTGCAACCAGTTTGAAAGTGATGGTCATTTCTACGTTCCGGGCACCCTAGGCTTCACTCTAGGGCGTTGCTCCACCATATCGAATACTTAGTGCCTTAGAAGTCAACGCCAGAAGCATAAAATACAATATAAATACAACAGTTTTTCCATCGTATAACAGGAATAATTGCAACCAGTTTGAAAGTTATGGTCATTTCTACTTTCCGGGCAACCTAGGCTTCACCCTAGTGCGTAGCTCCACCAGGTCGAATAGTTAGTGCCTTAGAAGTCAACGTCAGAAGCATAAAATACAGTATAAATAAAACAGTTCTTCCATCGTATAAAACGAATAATTGCAACCAGTATGAAAGTCATGGTCATTTCTACGTTCCGGGCAACCTAGGTTTCACTCTAGGGCGTTGCTCCACCAGATCGAATAGTTAGGGCCTCAGAAGTCAACGCCAGAAGCATAAAATACAATATAAATACAACAGTTTTTCCATCGTATAAAACGAATAATTGCAACCACTATGAAAGTTATGGTCATTTCTACTATCCGGGCAACCTAGGCTTCACCCTAGGGCGATGCTGCACCAGATCGAATAGTTAGGGCCTTAGAAGTCAACGCGCGGAACATAAACCAGAAAATAAATACAACAGTTTTTCCATTGTATAAATCGAGTAATTTCTACCAGTGTGAAAGTTATGGTCATTTCTACGTTCCGGGCAACCTATGCTTCACCCTAGTGCGTCGTTCCACCAGATCGAATAGTTAAGGCCTAAGAAGTGAACGCCAGAAGCATAGAATACAATATAAATACAACAGTTTTGCCATCGTATAAAACGAATAATTGCAACCAGTGTGAAAGTTATGGTCATTTCTACGTTCCGGGCAACATAGGCTTCACTCTAAGGCGTTGCTCCAACAGATCGAATAGTTGGTGCCTTACAAGTCAAAGTCAGAAGGATAAAATACAATATAAATACAACAGTTTTTCCATCGTGTAAAACGAATAATTGCAACCAGTATGAAAGTTATGGACATTTCTACTTTCCGGGCAACCTAGGCTTCACACTAGGGCGTTGCTCCAACAGATTGAATAGTTAGGGCCTTAGAAGTCAACGCCCGAAGCATAAAATGCAATAAAAATACAACAGTTTTTCCATCGTATAACAGGAATAATTGTAACCAGTTTGAAAGTGATGGTCATTTCTACGTTCCGGGCAACCTAGGCTTCACTCTAGGGCGTTGCTCCACCAGATCGGATAGTTAGGGCCTAAGAAGTCAACACCAGGAGCATAAAATACAATATAAATGCAACAGCTTTTCCATCGTATAAAATGAATAATTGCAAAGAGTGGGAAAGTAATGGTCATTTCTACGTTCCGTGTAACCTAGGCTACACTCTAGGGTGTTGCTCCACCATATCGAATACTTAGTGCCTTAGAAGTCAACGCCAGAAGCATAAAATACAGTATAAATACAACAGTTTTTCCATCGTATAAAGCGAATAATTGCAACCAGTATGAAAGTTATGGACATTTCTACTTTCCGGGCAACCTAGGCTTCACCCTAGGGCGATGCTGCACCAGATCGAATAGATAGGGCCTTAGAAGACAACGCGCGAAACATAAAACACAACATAAATAGAACAGTTTTTCCATTGTATAAATCGAATAATTGCTACCAGTGTGAAAGTTATGGCCATTTCTACGTTCCGGGAAACCTAGGCTTCACCATAGTGCGTTGTTCCACCAGATCGAATAGTTAAGGCCTAAGAAGTGCACGCCAGAAGCATAAAATACAATATAAATACAACAGTTTTTCCATCGTATACAACGAATAATTGCAACCAGTGTGAAAGTTATGGTCATTTCTACGTTCCGGGCAACCTAGGCCTCACTCTAGGGCGTTGCTCCACCAGATCGAATAGTTAGGGCCTAAGAAGTCAGCGCCAGAAGCATAAAATACAATATAAATATAACAGTTTTTCCATCGAATAAAACGAATAATAGCCACCAGTGTGAAGGTTATGGTCATTTCTATGTTCCGGGCAACCTAAGCTTCACTCTAGGGCGTTGCACCACCAGATCGAACAGTTAGTGCCTTAGAAGTCAACGCCAGAAGCATAAAATACAATATAAATACAACAGTTTTTCCATCGTATAAAACGAATAATTGCAACCAGTATGAAAGTCATGGTCATTTCTACGTTCGGGAAACCAAGCCTTCACTTTGGGGCGTTGCTCCAACAGATTGAATAGTTAGGGCCTTAGAAGTGAACACCAGGAGCATAAAATACAATATAAATACAACAGGTTTTCCATCCTATAATATGAATAATTGCAACCAGTGTGAAAGTGATGGTCATTTCTTCGTTCCGGGCAACCTACACTTCACTCTAGTGCGATGTTCCACCAGATCGAATGGATAAGGCCCAAGAAGTGAACGCCAGAAGCATAAAATACAATATAAATAGAACAGTTTTTCCATCGTATAAAACGGATAATTGCAACCAGTATGAAAGTTATGGTCATTTCTACTTCCCGGGCAACCTAGGATTCACGCTAGGGCGTTGCTCCAACAGATTGAAATGTTAGTGCCTAAGAAGTGAACGCCAGAATCATAAAATACAATATAAATACAACAGTTTTTCCATCGTATAAACCGGATAATTGCAACCAGTATGAAAGTTATGGTCATTTCTACTTTCCGGGCAACCTAGGCTTCACTCTAGGGCGTTGCTCCACCAGATCGGATAGTTAGGGCCTAAGAAGTCAACACCAGGAGCATAAAATACAATATAAATGCAACAGTTTTTCCATCGTATAAAATGAATAATTGCAAAGAGTGTGAAAGTAATGGTCATTTCTACGTTCCGGGCAACCTAGGTTTCACTCTAGGGCGTTGTTCCACCAGATCGAATAGTTAGTGCGTTAGAAGTCAACGTCAGAAGCATAAAATACAGTATAAATACAACAGTTTTTCCATCGTATAAAACGAATAATTGCAACCAGTATGAAAGTTATGGACATTTCTACTTTCCGGGCAACCTAGGCTTCACCCTAGGGCGATGCTGCACCAGATCGAATATATAGGGCCTTAGAAGACAACGCGCGAAACATAAAACACAACATAAATAGAACAGTTTTTCCATTGTATAAATCGAATAATTGCTACCAGTGTGAAAGTTATGGCCATTTCTACGTTCCGGGAAACCTAGGCTTCACCATAGTGCGTTGTTCCACCAGATCGAATAGTTAAGGCCTAAGAAGTGCACGCCAGAAGCATAAAATACAGTATAAATACAACAGTTTTTCCATCGTATACAACGAATAATTGCAACCAGTGTGATAGTTATGGTCATTTCTACGTTCCGGGCAACCTAGGCCTCACTCTAGGGCGTTGCTCCACCAGATCGAATAGTTAGGGCCTAAGAAGTCAGCGCCAGAAGCATAAAATACAATATAAATATAACAGTTTTTCCATCGAATAAAACGAATAATAGCCACCAGTGTGAAGGTTATGGTCATTTCTATGTTCCGGGCAACCTAAGCATCACTCTAGGGCGTTGCACCACCAGATCGAACAGTTAGTGCCTTAGAAGTCAACGCCAGAAGCATAAAATACAATATAAATACAACAGTTTTTCCATCGTATAAAACGAATAATTGCAACCAGTATGAAAGTCATGGTCATTTCTACGTTCGGGAAACCAAGGCTTCACTTTAGGCCGTTGCTCCAACAGATTGAATAGTTAGGGCCTTAGAAGTCAACACCAGGAGCATAAAATACAATATAAATACAACAGGTTTTCCATCCTATAATATGAATAATTGCAACCAGTGTGAAAGTGATGGTCATTTCTTCGTTCCGGGCAACCTAGACTTCACTCTAGTGCGATGTTCCACCAGATCGAATGGTTAAGGCCTAAGAAGTGAACGCCAGAAGCATAAAATACAATATAAATAGAACAGTTTTTCCATCGTATAAAACGGATAATTGCAACCAGTATGAAAGTTATGGTCATTTCTACTTCCCGGGCAACCTAGGATTCACGCTAGGGCGTTGCTCCAACAGATTGAAATGTTAGTGCCTAAGAAGTGAACGCCAGAATCATAAAATACAATATAAATACAACAGTTTTTCCATCGTATAAACCGGATAATTGCAACCAGTATGAAAGTTATGGTCATTTCTACTTTCCGGGCAACCTAGGCTTCACTCTAGGGCGTTGCTCCACCAGATCGGATAGTTAGGGCCTAAGAAGTCAACACCAGGAGCATAAAATACAATATAAATGCAACAGCTTTTCCATCGTATAAAATGAATAATTGCAACCAGTGTGAAAGTGATGGTCATTTCTGCGTTCCGGGCAACCTAGACTTCACTCTAGGGCGTTGTTCCACCAGATCGAATAGTTAGGGCCTAAGCAGTCAGCGCCAGAAGCATAAGATACAATATAAGTATAACAGTTTTTCAATCGAATAAAACGAATAATAGCCACCAGTGTGAACGCTATGGTCATTTCTATGTTCCGGGCAACCTAAGCTTCACTCTAGGGCGTTGCACCACCAGATCGAACAGTCAGTGCCTTAGAAGTCATCGCCAGAAGCATAAAATACAATATAAATACAACAGTTTTTCCATCGTATAAAACGAATAATTGCAACCAGTATGAAAGTCATAGTCATTTCTGCGTTCCGGGAAACCAAGGCTTCACTCTAGGGCGTTGCTCCAGCAGATCGAATAGTTAGGGCCTCAGAAGTCAACGCCAGAAGCATAAAAAACGATATAAATACAACAATTTTTCCATCGTATAAAACGAATAATTGCAACCACTATGAAAGTTATGGTCATTTCTACTATCCGGGCAACCCAGGCTTCACCCTAGGGCGTTGCTCCACCAGATCGAATAGTTAGGGCCTTAGAAGTGAACGCCAGAAGCATAAGGTACAATATAAGTACAACAGCTTTTCCATCGTATAACAGGAACAATAGCAACCAGTGTGAAAGATATGGTCATTTCTACGTTCCGGGCAACCTAGGTTTCACTCCAGGGCGTTGCTCCACCGGATCGAATAGTTAGTACGTTAGAAGTCAACGTCAGAAGCATAAAATACAGTATAAATACAACAGTTTTTCCATCGTATAAAACGAATAATTGCAACCACTATGAAAGTTATGGTCATTTCTACTATCCGGGCAACCTAGGCTTCACCCTAGGGCGATGCTGCACCAGATCGAATAGTTAGGGCCTTAGAAGTCAACGCGCGGAACATAAAACACAAAATAAATAGAACAGTTTTTCCATTGTATAAATCGAATAATTGCTACCAGTGTGAAAGTTATGGTCATTTCTACGTTCCGGGCAACCTAGGCTTCACCCTAGTGCGTTGTTCCACCAGATCGAATAGTTAAGGCCTAATAAGTGAACGCCAGAAGCATAAAATACAATATAAATACAACAGTTATACCATCGTATAAAACGGATAATTGCAACCAGTATGAAAGTTATGGTCACTTCTACTTTCCGGGCAACCTAGGATTCACCCTAGGGCGTTGCTCCAACAGACTGAATAGTTAGTGCCTTAGAAGTCAACCCCCGAAGCGTAAAATGCAATAAAAATACAACAGTTTTTCCATCATATTACAGGAATAATTGCAACCAGTTTGAAAGTGATGGTCATTTCTACGTTCCGGGCACCCTAGGCTTCACTCTAGGGCGTTGCTCCACCATATCGAATACTTAGTGCCTTAGAAGTCAACGCCAGAAGCATAAAATACAATTTAAATACAACAGTTTTTCCATCGTATAACAGGAATAATTGCAACCAGTTTGAAAGTTATGGTCATTTCTACTTTCCGGGCAACCTAGGCTTCACCCTAGTGCGTAGCTCCACCAGGTCGAATAGTTAGTGCCTTAGAAGTCAACGTCAGAAGCATAAAATACAGTATAAATACAACAGTTCTTCAATCGTATAAAACGAATAATTGCAACCAGTATGAAAGTCATGGTCATTTCTACGTTCCGGGAAACCAAGGCTTCACGCTAAGCCGTTACTCCAACAGATCGAATAGTTAGGGCCTCAGAAGTCAACGCCAGAAGCATAAAATACAATATAAATACAACAGTTTTTCCATCGTATAAAACGAATAATTGCAACCACTATGAAAGTTATGGTCATTTCTACTATCCGGGCAACCTAGGCTTCACCCTAGGGCGATGCTGCACCAGATTGAAAAGTTAGGGCCTTAGAAGTCAACGCGCGGAACATAAAACAGAAAATAAATACAACAGTTTTTCCATTGTATAAATCGAATAATTGCTACCAGTGTGAAAGTAATGGTCATTTCTACGTTCCCGGGAACCTAGGTTTCACTCTAGGGCGTTGTTCCACCAGATCGAATAGTTAAGGCCTACGAAGTGAACGCCAGAAGCATAAAATACAATATAAATACAACAGTTTTACCATCGTATAAAACGGATAATTGCAACCACTATGAAAGTTATGGTCATTTCTACTTTCCGGGCAACCTAGGATTCACCCTAGGGCGTTGCTCCAACAGATTGAATAGTTAGTGCCTTAGAAGTCAACGCCCGAAGCATAAAATGCAATAAAAATGCAACAGTTTTTCCATCATATAACAGGAGTAATTGCAACCAGTTTGAAAGTGATGGTCATTTCTACGTTCCGGGCACCCTAGGCTTCACTCTAGGGCGTTGCTCCACCATATCGAATACTTAGTGCCTTAGAAGTCAACGTCAGAAGCATAAAATACAGTATAAATACAACAGTTCTTCCATCGTATAAAACGAATAATTGCAACCACTATGAAAGTTATGGTCATTTCTACTATCCGGGCAACCTAGGCTTCACCCTAGGGCGTTGCTACACCAGACCGAATAGTTAGGGCCTTAGAAGTCAACGCCAGAAGCATAAGGTACAACATAAATACAACAGCTTTTACATCGTATAACAGGAACAATAGCAACCAGTGTGAAAGATATGGTCATTTCTACGTTCCGGGCAACCAAGGCTTCACTTTAGGGCGTTGCTCCAACAGATTGAATAGTTAGGGCCTTAGAAGTCAACACCAGGAGCATAAAATACAATATAAATACAACAGGTTTTCCATCCTATAATATGAATAATTGCAACCAGTGTGAAAGTGATGGTCATTTCTTCGTTCCGGGCAACCTAGACTTCACTCTAGTGCGATGTTCCACCAGATCGAATGGTTAAGGCCTAAGAAGTGAACGCCAGAAGCATAAAATACAATATAAATAGAACAGTTTTTCCATCGTATAAAACGGATAATTGCAACCAGTATGAAAGTTATGGTCATTTCTACTTCCCGGGCAACCTAGGATTCACGCTAGGGCGTTGCTCCAACAGATTGAAATGTTAGTGCCTAAGAAGTGAACGCCAGAATCATAAAATACAATATAAATACAACAGTTTTTCCATCGTATAAACCGGATAATTGCAACCAGTATGAAAGTTATGGTCATTTCTACTTTCCGGGCAACCTAGGCTTCACTCTAGGGCGTTGCTCCACCAGATCGGATAGTTAGGGCCTAAGAAGTCAACACCAGGAGCATAAAATACAATATAAATGCAACAGCTTTTCCATCGTATAAAATGAATAATTGCAACCAGTGTGAAAGTGATGGTCATTTCTGCGTTCCGGGCAACCTAGACTTCACTCTAGGGCGTTGTTCCACCAGATCGAATAGTTAGGGCCTAAGCAGTCAGCGCCAGAAGCATAAGATACAATATAAGTATAACAGTTTTTCAATCGAATAAAACGAATAATAGCCACCAGTGTGAACGCTATGGTCATTTCTATGTTCCGGGCAACCTAAGCTTCACTCTAGGGCGTTGCACCACCAGATCGAACAGTCAGTGCCTTAGAAGTCATCGCCAGAAGCATAAAATACAATATAAATACAACAGTTTTTCCATCGTATAAAACGAATAATTGCAACCAGTATGAAAGTCATAGTCATTTCTGCGTTCCGGGAAACCAAGGCTTCACTCTAGGGCGTTGCTCCAGCAGATCGAATAGTTAGGGCCTCAGAAGTCAACGCCAGAAGCATAAAATACGATATAAATACAACAATTTTTCCATCGTATAAAACGAATAATTGCAACCACTATGAAAGTTATGGTCATTTCTACTATCCGGGCAACCTAGGCTTCACCCTAGGGCGTTGCTCCACCAGATCGAATAGTTAGGGCCTTAGAAGTCAACGCCAGAAGCATAAGGTACAATATAAGTACAACAGCTTTTCCATCGTATAACAGGAACAATAGCAACCAGTGTGAAAGATATGGTCATTTCTGCGTTCCGGGCAACCTAGGCGTCACTCTAAGGCGTTGCTCCACCAGATCAAATAGTTAGGGCCTAAGAAGTCAGCGCCAGAAGCATAAAATACAATATAAATGCAACAGCTTTTCCATCGTATAAAATGAATAATTGCAAAGTGTGTGAAAGTAATGGTCATTTCTACGTTCCGGGCAACCTAGGTTTCACTCCAGGGCGTTGCTCCACCGGATCGAATAGTTAGTACGTTAGAAGTCAACGTCACAAGCATAAAATACAGTATAAATACAACAGTTTTTCCATCGTATAAAACGAATAATTGCAACCACTATGAAAGTTATGGTCATTTCTACTATCCGGGCAACCTAGGCTTCACCCTAGGGCGATGCTGCACCAGATCGAATAGTTAGGGCCTTAGAAGTCAACGCGCGGAACATAAAACACAAAATAAATAGAACAGTTTTTCCATTGTATAAATCGAATAATTGCTACCAGTGTGAAAGTTATGGTCATTTCTACGTTCCGGGCAACCTAGGCTTCACCCTAGTGCGCTGTTCCACCAGATCGAATAGTTAAGGCCTAATAAGTGAACGCCAGAAGCATAAAATACAATATAAATACAACAGTTATACCATCGTATAAAACGGATAATTGCAACCAGTATGAAAGTTATGGTCATTTCTACTTTCCGGGCAACCTAGGATTCACCCTAGGGCGTTGCTCAAACAGACTGAATAGTTAGTGCCTTAGAAGTCAACCCCCGAAGCGTAAAATGCAATAAAAATACAACAGTTTTTCCATCATATTACAGGAATAATTGCAACCAGTTTGAAAGTGATGGTCATTTCTACGTTCCGGGCACCCTAGGCTTCACTCTAGGGCGTAGCTCCACCAGGTCGAATAGTTAGTGCCTTAGAAGTCAACGTCAGAAGCATAAAATACAGTATAAATACAACAGTTCTTCCATCGTATAAAACGAATAATTGCAACCAGTATGAAAGTCATGGTCATTTCTACGTTCCGGGAAACCAAGGCTTCACTCTAAGCCGTTACTCCAACAGATCGAATAGTTAGGGCCTCAGAAGTCAACGCCAGAAGCATAAAATACAATATAAATACAACAGCTTTTCCATCGTATAAAACGAATAATTGCAACCACTATGAAAGTTATGGTCATTTCTACTATCCGGGCAACCTAGGCTTCACCCTAGGGCGATGCTGCACCAGATCGAATAGTTAGGGCCTTAGAAGTCAACGCGCGGAACATAAAACAGAAAATAAATACAACAGTTTTTCCATTGTATAAATCGAATAATTGCTACCAGTGTGAAAGTTATGGTCATTTCTACGTTCCGGGCAACCTAGGCTTCACCCTAGTGCGTTGTTCCACCAGATCGAATAGTTAAGGCCTACGAAGTGAACGCCAGAAGCATAAAATACAATATAAATACAACAGTTTTACCATCGTATAAAACGGATAATTGCAACCAGTATGAAAGTTATGGTCATTTCTACTTTCCGGGCAACCTAGGATTCACCCTAGGGCGTTGCTCCAACAGATTGAATAGTTAGTGCCTTAGAAGTCAACGCCCGAAGCATAAAATGCAATAAAAATGCAACAGTTTTTCCATCATATAACAGGAGTAATTGCAACCAGTTTGAAAGTGATGGTCATTTCTACGTTCCGGGCACCCTAGGCTTCACTCTAGGGCGTAGCTCCACCAGGTCGAATAGTTAGTGCCTTAGAAGTCAACGTCAGAAGCATAAAATACAGTATAAATACAACAGTTCTTCCATCGTATAAAACGAATAATTGCAACCAGTATGAAAGTCATGGTCATTTCTACGTTCCGGGAAACCAAGGCTTCACTCTAAGCCGTTACTCCAACAGATCGAATAGTTAGGGCCTCAGAAGTCAACGCCAGAAGCATAAAATACAATATAAATACAACAGCTTTTCCATCGTATAAAACGAATAATTGCAACCACTATGAAAGTTATGGTCATTTCTACTATCCGGGCAACCTAGGCTTCACCCTAGGGCGATGCTGCACCAGATCGAATAGTTAGGGCCTTAGAAGTCAACGCGCGGAACATAAAACAGAAAATAAATACAACAGTTTTTCCATTGTATAAATCGAATAATTGCTACCAGTGTGAAAGTTATGGTCATTTCTACGTTCCGGGCAACCTAGGCTTCACCCTAGTGCGTTGTTCCACCAGATCGAATAGTTAAGGCCTACGAAGTGAACGCCAGAAGCATAAAATACAATATAAATACAACAGTTTTACCATCGTATAAAACGGATAATTGCAACCAGTATGAAAGTTATGGTCATTTCTACTTTCCGGGCAACCTAGGATTCACCCTAGGGCGTTGCTCCAACAGATTGAATAGTTAGTGCCTTAGAAGTCAACGCCCGAAGCATAAAATGCAATAAAAATGCAACAGTTTTTCCATCATATAACAGGAGTAATTGCAACCAGTTTGAAAGTGATGGTCATTTCTACGTTCCGGGCACCCTAGGCTTCACTCTAGGGCGTTGCTCCACCATATCGAATACTTAGTGCCTTAGAAGTCAACGTCAGAAGCATAAAATACAGTATAAATACAACAGTTCTTCCATCGTATAAAACGAATAATTGCAACCACTATGAAAGTTATGGTCATTTCTACTATCCGGGCAACCTAGGCTTCACCCTAGGGCGTTGCTCCACCAGACCGAATAGTTAGGGCCTTAGAAGTCAACGCCAGAAGCATAAGGTACAACATAAATACAACAGCTTTTACACCGTATAACAGGAACAATAGCAACCAGTGTGAAAGATATGGTCATTTCTACGTTCCGGGCAACCTAGGCGTCACTCTAAGGCGTTGCTCCACCAGATCGAATAGTTAGGGCCTAAGAAGTGAACGCCAGAAGCATAAAATACAATATAAATACAACAGTTTTTCCATCGTATAAAACGAATAATTGCAACCAGTGTGAAAGTTATGGTCATTTCTACGTTGCGGTCAACATAGGCTTCACTCTAAGGCGTTGCTCCAACAGATCGAATAGTTGGTGCCTTACAAGTCAAAGTCAGAAGGATAAAATACAATATAAATACAACAGTTTTTCCATCGTATAAAACGAATAATTGCAACCAGTATGAAAATTATGGACATTTCTACTTTCCGGGCAACCTGGACTTCACCCTAGGGCGTTGCTCCAACAGATTGAATAGTTAGGGCCTTAGAAGTCAACGCCCGAAGCATAAAATGCAATAAAAATACAACAGTTTTTCCATCGTATAACAGGAATAATTGTAACCAGTTTGAAAGTGATGGTCATTTCTACGTTCCGGGCAACCTAGGCTTCACTCTAGGGCGTTGCTCCACCAGATCGAATAGTTAGGGCCTACGAAGTCAACACCAGGAGCATAAAATACAATATAAATAAAACAGGTTTTCCATCCTATAATATGAATAATTGCAGCCAGTGTGAAAGTGATGGTCATTTCTACGTTCCGTGCAACCTAGACTTCACTCTAGGGCGTGCTCCACCAGATCGAATAGTTAGGGCCTAAGAAGTCAGAGCCAGAAGCATAAAATACAATATAAATAAAACAGGTTTTCCATCCTATAATATGAATAATTGCAACCAGTATGAAAGTCATGGTCATTTCTACGTTCCGGGAAACCAAGGCTTCACTCTAGGGCGTTGCTCCAACAGATCGAATAGTTAGGGCCTCAGAAGTCAACGCCAGAAGCATAAAATACAATATAAATACAACAGTTTTTCCATCGTATAAAACGAGTAATTGCAACCACTATGAAAGTTATGGTCATTTCTACTATCCGGGCAACCTAGGCTTCACCCTAGGGCGTTGCTCCACCAGATCGAATAGTTAGGGCCTTAGAAGTCAACACCAGAAGCATAAGGTACAATATAAATACAACAGTTTTTCCATCGTATAAAACGAATAATTGCAACCAGTATGAAAGTCATGGTCATTTCTACGTTCCGGGAAACCAAGGCTTCACTCTAGGGCGTTGCTCCAACAGATCGAATAGTTAAGGCCCAAGAAGTCAACGTCACAAACATAAAATACAGTATAAGTACAACAGTTTTTCCATCGTATAAAACGAATAATTGCAGCCAGTGTGAAAGTTATGGTCATTTCTTCGTTCCGGGCAACCTAGACTTCACTCTAGTGCGTTGTTCCACCAGATCGAATGGTTAAGGCCTAAGAAGTGAACTCCAGAAGCATAAAATACAATATAAATACAACAGTTTTTCCATCTTATAAAACGGATAATTGCAACCAGTTTGAAAGTGATGGTCACTTCTACGTTCCGGGCACCCTAGGCTTCACTCTAGGGCGTTGCTCCACCAGATCGAATAGCTAGTGCCTTAGAATTCATCGCCACAAGCATAAAATACAATATAAGCACAACAGTTTTTCCATCGTATAAAACGAATAATTGCAACCAGTATGAAAGTGATGGTCATTTCTACGTTCCGGAAACCAGGGCTTCACTCTAAGGCGTTCGTCCACCAGATCGAATAGTTAGGGCCTAAGAAGTCAATGCCAGAAGCATAAAATACAATATAAATGCAACAGCTTTTCCATCGTATAAAATGAATAATTGCAAAGAGTGTGAAAGTAATTGTCATTTCTACGTTCCGGGCAACCTAGGTTTCACTCCAGGGCGTAGCTCCACCAGATCGAATAGTTAGTGCCTTAGAAGTCAACGTCAGAAGCATAAAATACAGTATAAATACAACAGTTCTTCCATCGTATAATACGAATAACTGCAACCAGTATGAAAGTTATGGACATTTCTACTTTCCAGGCAACCTAGGCTTCACTCTAGGGCCTTGCTCCACTAGATCGAATAGCTAGGGCCTTAGAAGTCAACGCGCGAAACATAAAACACAAAATAAATAGAACAGTTTATCTATTGTATAAATCGAATAATTGCTACCAGTGTGAAAGTTATGGCCATTTCTACGTCCCGGAAACCTAGGCTTCACCCTAGTGCGTTGTTCCACCAGATCGAACAGGTAAGGCCTAAGAAGTGAACGCCAGAAGCATAAAATACAATATAAATACAACAGTTTTTCCATCGTATAAAACGGATAATTGCAACCAGGATGAAAGTAATGGTCATATCTACTTCCCGGGCATCCTAGGATTCACCCTAGGGCGTTGCTCCAACAGATTGAAAAGTTAGTGCCTAAGAAGTGCACGCCAGAAGCATTAAATACAATATAAATACAACTGTTTTTCCATCGTATAAACCGGATAATTGCAACCAGTATGAAAGTTATTTTCATTTCTACTTTCCGGGCAACCTAGGATTCACCCTAGGGCGTTGCTCCAACAGATTGAATAGTTAGTGCCTTAGAAGTCAACGCCCGAAGCATCAAATGCAATAAAAATACAACAGTTTTTCCATCATATAACAGGAGTAATTGCAACCAGTTTGAAAGTGATGGTCATTTCTACGTTCCGGGCACCCTAGGCTTCAATCTAGGGCGTTGCTCCACCATATCGAATAGTTAGTGCCTTAGAAGTCAACGCCAGAAGCATAAAATAAAATATAAATACAACAGTATTTCCATCGTATAACAGGAATAATTGCAACCAGTTTGAAAGTTATGGTCATTTCTACTTTCCGGGCAACCTAGGCTTCACCCTAGGGCGTTGTTCCACCCGATCGAATAGTTAGGACCTAAGAAGTGAACGCCAGAAGCATATAATACAATATAAATACAACAGTTTTTCCATCGTATAAAACGAATAATTGCAACCAGTGTGAAAGTTATGGTCATTTCTACGTTCCGGGCAACCTAGGCTTCACTCTAGGGCGTTGCTCCAACAGATCGAATAGTTGGTGCCTTAGAAGTCAACGTCAGAAGCATAAAATACAATATAAATACAACAGTTTTTCCATCGTATAAAACGAATAATTGCAACCAGTGTGAAAGTTATGGTCATTTCTTCGTTCCGGGCAACCCAGACTTCACTCTAGTGCGTTTTTCCACCAGATCGAATGGTTAAGGCCTAAGAAGTGAACGCCAGGAGCATAAAATACAATATAAATGCAACAGCTTTTCTATCGTATAAAATGAAAAATTGCAAAGAGTGGGAAAGTAATGGTCATTTCTACGTTCCGTGTAACCTAGGCTACACTCTAGGGTGTTGCTCCACCATATCGAATACTTAGTGCCTTAGAAGTCAACGCCAGAAGCATAGAATACAATATAAATACAACAGTTTTTCCATCGTACAACAGGAATAGTTGCAACCAGTTTGAAAGTTATGGTCATTTCTACTTGACGGGCAACCTAGGCTTCACCCTAGGATGTGGCTCCACCATATCGAATAGTTAGGGGTTTAGAAGTAAACACCGAAGCATAAAATACAATAAAAATACAACAGTTTTTCCACCGTATAACAGGAATAATTGCAAACAGTGCGAAGGTAATGGTCATTTCTACGTTCCGTGCAACCTAGGCTTCACTGTAGGGCGTTGGTCCACCAGATCGAATAGTAGGTGCCTTAGAAGTCAACGTCAGAAGCATAAAATACAATATAAATACAACAGTTTTTCTATCGTATAACAGGAATAATTGTAACCAGTTTGAAAGTAATGGTCATTTCTACGTTCCGGGCAACCTAGGCGCCACTCTAAGGCGTTGCTCCACCAGATCGAATAGCTACGGCCTAAGAAGTCAACGCCAGAAGCAATAAAATACAATATAAATGCAGCAGCTTTTCCATCGTATAAAATGAATAATTGCAAAGTGTGTGAAAGTCATGGTCATTTCTACGTTCCGGGAAACCAAGGCTTCACTCTAAGCCGTTACTCCAACAGATCGAATAGTTAGGGCCTCAGAAGTCAACGCCAGAAGCATAAAATACAATATAAATACAACAGTTTTTCCATCGTATAAAACGAATAATTGCAACCACTATGAAAGTTATGGTCATTTCTACTATCCGGGCAACCTAGGCTTCACCCTAGGGCGATGCTGCACCAGATCGAATAGTTAGGGCCTTAGAAGTCAACGCGCGGAACATAAAACAGAAAATAAATACAACAGTTTTTCCATTGTATAAATCGAATAATTGCTACCAGTGTGAAAGTTATGGTCATTTCTACGTTCCGGGCAACCTAGGCTTCACCCTAGTGCGTTGTTCCACCAGATCGAATAGTTAAGGCCTACGAAGTGAACGCCAGAAGCATAAAATACAATATAAATACAACAGTTTTACCATCGTATAAAACGGATAATTGCAACCAGTATGAAAGTTATGGTCATTTCTACTTTCCGGGCAACCTAGGATTCACCCTAGGGCGTTGCTCCAACAGATTGAACAGTTAGTGCCTTAGAAGTCAACGCCCGAAGCATAAAATGCAATAAAAATGCAACAGTTTTTCCATCATATAACAGGAGTAATTGCAACCAGTTTGAAAGTGATGGTCATTTCTACGTTCCGGGCACCCTAGGCTTCACTCTAGGGCGTTGCTCCACCATATCGAATACTTAGTGCCTTAGAAGTCAACGTCAGAAGCATAAAATACAGTATAAATACAACAGTTCTTCCATCGTATAAAACGAATAATTGCAACCACTATGAAAGTTATGGTCATTTCTACTATCCGGGCAACCTAGGCTTCACCCTAGGGCGTTGCTCCACCAGACCGAACAGTTAGGGCCTTAGAAGTCAACGCCAGAAGCATAAGGTACAACATAAATACAACAGCTTTTACATCGTATAACAGGAACAATAGCAACCAGTGTGAAAGATATGGTCATTTCTACGTTCCGGGCAACCTAGGCGTCACTCTAAGGCGTTGCTCCACCAGATCGAATAGTTAGGGCCCAAGAAGACAACGCCAGAAGCATAAAATACAATATAAATGCAACAGCTTTTCCATCGTATAGAATGAATAATTGCAAAGAGTGTGAAAGTAATGGTCATTTCTACGTCCCGGGCTACCTAGGTTTCACTCTAGGGCGTTGCTCCACCAGATCGAATAGTTAGTGCGTTAGAAGTCAACGTCAGAAGCATAAAATACAGTATAAATACAACAGCTTTTCCACCGTATAAAACGAATAATTGCAACCAGTATGAAAGTTATGGACATTTCTACTTTCCGGGCAACCTAGGCTTCACCCTAGGGCGATGCTCCACCAGATCGAATAGTTAGGGCCTTAGAAGTCAACGCGCGAAACATAAAACACAAAATAAATAGAACAGTTTTTCCATTGTATAAATCGAATAATTGCTACCAGTGTGAAAGTTATGGTCATTTCTACGTTCCGGGCAACCTGTGCT
Source organism: Calliopsis andreniformis (assembly GCF_051401765.1). NCBI lineage: Eukaryota > Metazoa > Arthropoda > Insecta > Hymenoptera > Andrenidae > Calliopsis > Calliopsis andreniformis. The sequence continues at coordinate 18,741,301 of NC_135072.1, forward strand.
TCACCCTAGTGCGTCGTTCCACCAGATCGAATAGTTAAGGCCTAAGAAGTGAACGCCAGAAGCATAAAATACAATATAAATACAACAGTTTTTCCATCGTATAAAACGAATAATTGCAACCAGTGTGAAAGTTATGGTCATTTCTACGTTCCGGTCAACATAGGCTTCACTCTAAGGCGTTGCTCCAACAGATCGAATAGTTGGTGCCTTACAAGTCAAAGTCAGAAGGATAAAATACAATATAAATACAACAGTTTTTCCATCGTATAAAACGAATAATTGCAACCAGTATGAAAGTTATGGACATTTCTACTTTCCGGGCAACCTAGACTTCACCCTAGGGCGTTGCTCCAACAGATTGAATAGTTAGGGCCTTAGAAGTCAACGCCCGAAGCATAAAATGCAATAAAAATACAACAGTTTTTCCATCGTATAACAGGAATAATTGTAACCAGTTTGAAAGTGATGGTCATTTCTACGTTCCGGGCAACCTAGGCTTCACTCTAGGGAGTTGCTCCACCAGATCGAATAGTTAGGGCCTAAGAAGTCAACACCAGGAGCATAAAATACAATATAAATAAAACAGGTTTTCCATCCTATAATATGAATAATTGCAGCCAGTGTGAAAGTGATGGTCATTTCTACGTTCCGTGCAACCTAGACTTCACTCTAGGGCGTGTTCCACCAGATCGAATAGTTAGGGCCTAAGAAGTTAGAGCCAGAAGCATAAAATACAATATAAATAAAACAGGTTTTCCATCCTATAATATGAATAATTGCAACCAGTATGAAAGTCATGGTCATTTCTACGTTCCGGGAAACCAAGGCTTCACTCTAGGGCGTTGCTCCAACAGATCGAATAGTTAGGGCCTCAGAAGTCAACGCCAGAAGCATAAAATACAATATAAATACAACAGTTTTTCCATCGTATAAAACGAGTAATTGCAACCACTATGAAAGTTATGGTCATTTCTACTATCAGGGCAACCTAGGCTTCACCCTAGGGCGTTGCTCCACCAGATCGAATAGTTAGGGCCTTAGAAGTCAACACCAGAAGCATAAGGTACAATATAAATACAACAGTTTTTCCATCGTATAAAACGAAAGATTGCAACCAGTATGAAAGTCATGGTCATTTCTACGTTCCGGGAAACCAAGGCATCACTCTAGGGCGTTGCTCCAACAGATCGAATAGTTAAGGCCCAAGAAGTCAACGTCACAAACATAAAATACAGTATAAATGCAACAGTTTTTCCATCGTATAAAACGAATAATTGCAGCCAGTGTGAAAGTTATGGTCATTTCTTCGTTCCGGGCAACCTAGGCTTCACCCTAGGGCGTTGCTCCACCAGATCGAATAGTTAGGGCCTTAGAAGTCAACACCAGAAGCATAAGGTACAATATAAATACAACAGCTTTTCCATCATATAACAGGAGTAATTGCAACCAGTTTGAAAGTGATGGTCATTTCTACGTTCCGGGCACCCTAGGCTTCAATCTAGGGCGTTGCTCCACCATATCGAATAGTTAGTGCCTTAGAAGTCAACGCCAGAAGCATAAAATACAATATAAATACAACAGTTTTTCCATCGTATAACAGGAATAATTGCAACCAGTTTGAAAGTTATGGTCATTTCTACTTTCCGGGCAACCTAGGCTTCACCCTAGGGCGTTGTTCCACCCGATCGAATAGTTAGGACCTAAGAAGTGAACGCCAGAAGCATATAATACAATATAAATACAACAGTTTTTCCATCGTATAAAACGAATAATTGCAACCAGTGTGAAAGTTATGGTCATTTCTACGTTCCGGGCAACCTAGGCTTCACTCTAGGGCGTTGCTCCAACAGATCGAATAGTTGGTGCCTTAGAAGTCAACGTCAGAAGCATAAAATACAATATAAATACAACAGTTTTTCCATCGTATAAAACGAATAATTGCAACCAGTGTGAAAGTTATGGTCATTTCTTCGTTCCGGGCAACCTAGACTTCACTCTAGTGCGTTTTTCCACCAGATCGAATGGTTAAGGCCTAAGAAGTGAACGCCAGGAGCATAAAATACAATATAAATGCAACAGCTTTTCTACCGTATAAAATGAAAAATTGCAAAGAGTGGGAAAGTAATGGTCATTTCTACGTTCCGTGTAACCTAGGCTACACTCTAGGGTGTTGCTCCACCATATCGAATTCTTAGTGCCTTAGAAGTCAACGCCAGAAGCATAGAATACAATATAAATACAACAGTTTTTCCATCGTACAACAGGAATAGTTGCAACCAGTTTGAAAGTTATGGTCATTTCTACTTGACGGGCAACCTAGGCTTCACCCTAGGATGTGGCTCCACCATATCGAATAGTTAGGGGTTTAGAAGTAAACACCGAAGCATAAAATACAATAAAAATACAACAGTTTTTCCACCGTATAACAGGAATAATTGCAAACAGTGCGAAGGTAATGGTCATTTCTACGTTCCGTGCAACCTAGGCTTCACTGTAGGGCGTTGGTCCACCAGATCGAATAGTAGGTGCCTTAGAAGTCAACGTCAGAAGCATAAAATACAATATAAATACAACAGTTTTTCTATCGTATAACAGGAATAATTGTAACCAGTTTGAAAGTAATGGTCATTTCTACGTTCCGGGCAACCTAGGCGCCACTCTAAGGCGTTGCTCCACCAGATCGAATAGCTACGGCCTAAGAAGTCAACGCCAGAAGCAATAAAATACAATATAAATGCAGCAGCTTTTCCATCGTATAAAATGAATAATTGCAAAGTGTGTGAAAGTCATGGTCATTTCTACGTTCCGGGAAACCAAGGCTTCACTCTAAGCCGTTACTCCAACAGATCGAATAGTTAGGGCCTCAGAAGTCAACGCCAGAAGCATAAAATACAATATAAATACAACAGTTTTTCCATCGTATAAAACGAATAATTGCAACCACTATGAAAGTTATGGTCATTTCTACTATCCGGGCAACCTAGGCTTCACCCTAGGGCGATGCTGCACCAGATCGAATAGTTAGGGCCTTAGAAGTCAACGCGCGGAACATAAAACAGAAAATAAATACAACAGTTTTTCCATTGTATAAATCGAATAATTGCTACCAGTGTGAAAGTTATGGTCATTTCTACGTTCCGGGCAACCTAGGCTTCACCCTAGTGCGTTGTTCCACCAGATCGAATAGTTAAGGCCTACGAAGTGAACGCCAGAAGCATAAAATACAATATAAATACAACAGTTTTACCATCGTATAAAACGGATAATTGCAACCAGTATGAAAGTTATGGTCATTTCTACTTTCCGGGCAACCTAGGATTCACCCTAGGGCGTTGCTCCAACAGATTGAACAGTTAGTGCCTTAGAAGTCAACGCCCGAAGCATAAAATGCAATAAAAATGCAACAGTTTTTCCATCATATAACAGGAGTAATTGCAACCAGTTTGAAAGTGATGGTCATTTCTACGTTCCGGGCACCCTAGGCTTCACTCTAGGGCGTTGCTCCACCATATCGAATACTTAGTGCCTTAGAAGTCAACGTCAGAAGCATAAAATACAGTATAAATACAACAGTTCTTCCATCGTATAAAACGAATAATTGCAACCACTATGAAAGTTATGGTCATTTCTACTATCCGGGCAACCTAGGCTTCACCCTAGGGCGTTGCTCCACCAGACCGAACAGTTAGGGCCTTAGAAGTCAACGCCAGAAGCATAAGGTACAACATAAATACAACAGCTTTTACATCGTATAACAGGAACAATAGCAACCAGTGTGAAAGATATGGTCATTTCTACGTTCCGGGCAACCTAGGCGTCACTCTAAGGCGTTGCTCCACCAGATCGAATAGTTAGGGCCCAAGAAGACAACGCCAGAAGCATAAAATACAATATAAATGCAACAGCTTTTCCATCGTATAGAATGAATAATTGCAAAGAGTGTGAAAGTAATGGTCATTTCTACGTCCCGGGCTACCTAGGTTTCACTCTAGGGCGTTGCTCCACCAGATCGAATAGTTAGTGCGTTAGAAGTCAACGTCAGAAGCATAAAATACAGTATAAATACAACAGCTTTTCCACCGTATAAAACGAATAATTGCAACCAGTATGAAAGTTATGGACATTTCTACTTTCCGGGCAACCTAGGCTTCACCCTAGGGCGATGCTCCACCAGATCGAATTGTTAGGGCCTTAGAAGTCAACGCGCGAAACATAAAACACAAAATAAATAGAACAGTTTTTCCATTGTATAAATCGAATAATTGCTACCAGTGTGAAAGTTATGGTCATTTCTACGTTCCGGGCAACCTGTGCTTCACCCTAGTGCGTCGTTCCACCAGATCGAATAGTTAAGGCCTAAGAAGTGAACGCCAGAAGCATAAAATACAATATAAATACAACAGTTTTTCCATCGTATAAAACGAATAATTGCAACCAGTGTGAAAGTTATGGTCATTTCTACGTTCCGGTCAACATAGGCTTCACTCTAAGGCGTTGCTCCAACAGATCGAATAGTTGGTGCCTTACAAGTCAAAGTCAGAAGGATAAAATACAATATAAATACAACAGTTTTTCCATCGTATAAAACGAATAATTGCAACCAGTATGAAAGTTATGGACATTTCTACTTTCCGGGCAACCTAGACTTCACCCTAGGGCGTTGCTCCAACAGATTGAATAGTTAGGGCCTTAGAAGTCAACGCCCGAAGCATAAAATGCAATAAAAATACAACAGTTTTTCCATCGTATAACAGGAATAATTGTAACCAGTTTGAAAGTGATGGTCATTTCTACGTTCCGGGCAACCTAGGCTTCACTCTAGGGAGTTGCTCCACCAGATCGAATAGTTAGGGCCTAAGAAGTCAACACCAGGAGCATAAAATACAATATAAATGCAACAGCTTTTCCATCGTATAGAATGAATAATTGCAAAGAGTGTGAAAGTAATGGTCATTTCTACGTCCCGGGCTACCTAGGTTTCACTCTAGGGCGTTGCTCCACCAGATCGAATAGTTAGTGCGTTAGAAGTCAACGTCAGAAGCATAAAATACAGTATAAATACAACAGCTTTTCCACCGTATAAAACGAATAATTGCAACCAGTATGAAAGTTATGGACATTTCTACTTTCCGGGCAACCTAGGCTTCACCCTAGGGCGATGCTCCACCAGATCGAATAGTTAGGGCCTTAGAAGTCAACGCGCGAAACATAAAACACAAAATAAATAGAACAGTTTTTCCATTGTATAAATCGAATAATTGCTACCAGTGTGAAAGTTATGGTCATTTCTACGTTCCGGGCAACCTGTGCTTCACCCTAGTGCGTCGTTCCACCAGATCGAATAGTTAAGGCCTAAGAAGTGAACGCCAGAAGCATAAAATACAATATAAATACAACAGTTTTTCCATCGTATAAAACGAATAATTGCAACCAGTGTGAAAGTTATGGTCATTTCTACGTTCCGGTCAACATAGGCTTCACTCTAAGGCGTTGCTCCAACAGATCGAATAGTTGGTGCCTTACAAGTCAAAGTCAGAAGGATAAAATACAATATAAATACAACAGTTTTTCCATCGTATAAAACGAATAATTGCAACCAGTATGAAAGTTATGGACATTTCTACTTTCCGGGCAACCTAGACTTCACCCTAGGGCGTTGCTCCAACAGATTGAATAGTTAGGGCCTTAGAAGTCAACGCCCGAAGCATAAAATGCAATAAAAATACAACAGTTTTTCCATCGTATAACAGGAATAATTGTAACCAGTTTGAAAGTGATGGTCATTTCTACGTTCCGGGCAACCTAGGCTTCACTCTAGGGAGTTGCTCCACCAGATCGAATAGTTAGGGCCTAAGAAGTCAACACCAGGAGCATAAAATACAATATAAATAAAACAGGTTTTCCATCCTATAATATGAATAATTGCAGCCAGTGTGAAAGTGATGGTCATTTCTACGTTCCGTGCAACCTAGACTTCACTCTAGGGCGTGTTCCACCAGATCGAATAGTTAGGGCCTAAGAAGTTAGAGCCAGAAGCATAAAATACAATATAAATAAAACAGGTTTTCCATCCTATAATATGAATAATTGCAACCAGTATGAAAGTCATGGTCATTTCTACGTTCCGGGAAACCAAGGCTTCACTCTAGGGCGTTGCTCCAACAGATCGAATAGTTAGGGCCTCAGAAGTCAACGCCAGAAGCATAAAATACAATATAAATACAACAGTTTTTCCATCGTATAAAACGAGTAATTGCAACCACTATGAAAGTTATGGTCATTTCTACTATCAGGGCAACCTAGGCTTCACCCTAGGGCGTTGCTCCACCAGATCGAATAGTTAGGGCCTTAGAAGTCAACACCAGAAGCATAAGGTACAATATAAATACAACAGTTTTTCCATCGTATAAAACGAATAATTGCAGCCAGTGTGAAAGTTATGGTCATTTCTTCGTTCCGGGCAACCTAGGCTTCACCCTAGGGCGTTGCTCCACCAGATCGAATAGTTAGGGCCTTAGAAGTCAACACCAGAAGCATAAGGTACAATATAAATACAACAGCTTTTCCATCATATAACAGGAGTAATTGCAACCAGTTTGAAAGTGATGGTCATTTCTACGTTCCGGGCACCCTAGGCTTCAATCTAGGGCGTTGCTCCACCATATCGAATAGTTAGTGCCTTAGAAGTCAACGCCAGAAGCATAAAATACAATATAAATACAACAGTTTTTCCATCGTATAACAGGAATAATTGCAACCAGTTTGAAAGTTATGGTCATTTCTACTTTCCGGGCAACCTAGGCTTCACCCTAGGGCGTTGTTCCACCCGATCGAATAGTTAGGACCTAAGAAGTGAACGCCAGAAGCATATAATACAATATAAATACAACAGTTTTTCCATCGTATAAAACGAATAATTGCAACCAGTGTGAAAGTTATGGTCATTTCTACGTTCCGGGCAACCTAGGCTTCACTCTAGGGCGTTGCTCCAACAGATTGAATAGTTGGTGCCTTAGAAGTCAACGTCAGAAGCATAAAATACAATATAAATACAACAGTTTTTCTATCGTATAACAGGAATAATTGTAACCAGTTTGAAAGTAATGGTCATTTCTACGTTCCGGGCAACCTAGGCGCCACTCTAAGGCGTTGCTCCACCAGATCGAATAGCTACGGCCTAAGAAGTCAACGCCAGAAGCAATAAAATACAATATAAATGCAGCAGCTTTTCCATCGTATAAAATGAATAATTGCAAAGTGTGTGAAAGTCATGGTCATTTCTACGTTCCGGGAAACCAAGGCTTCACTCTAAGCCGTTACTCCAACAGATCGAATAGTTAGGGCCTCAGAAGTCAACGCCAGAAGCATAAAATACAATATAAATACAACAGTTTTTCCATCGTATAAAACGAATAATTGCAACCACTATGAAAGTTATGGTCATTTCTACTATCCGGGCAACCTAGGCTTCACCCTAGGGCGATGCTGCACCAGATCGAATAGTTAGGGCCTTAGAAGTCAACGCGCGGAACATAAAACAGAAAATAAATACAACAGTTTTTCCATTGTATAAATCGAATAATTGCTACCAGTGTGAAAGTTATGGTCATTTCTACGTTCCGGGCAACCTAGGCTTCACCCTAGTGCGTTGTTCCACCAGATCGAATAGTTAAGGCCTACGAAGTGAACGCCAGAAGCATAAAATACAATATAAATACAACAGTTTTACCATCGTATAAAACGGATAATTGCAACCAGTATGAAAGTTATGGTCATTTCTACTTTCCGGGCAACCTAGGATTCACCCTAGGGCGTTGCTCCAACAGATTGAACAGTTAGTGCCTTAGAAGTCAACGCCCGAAGCATAAAATGCAATAAAAATGCAACAGTTTTTCCATCATATAACAGGAGTAATTGCAACCAGTTTGAAAGTGATGGTCATTTCTACGTTCCGGGCACCCTAGGCTTCACTCTAGGGCGTTGCTCCACCATATCGAATACTTAGTGCCTTAGAAGTCAACGTCAGAAGCATAAAATACAGTATAAATACAACAGTTCTTCCATCGTATAAAACGAATAATTGCAACCACTATGAAAGTTATGGTCATTTCTACTATCCGGGCAACCTAGGCTTCACCCTAGGGCGTTGCTCCACCAGACCGAACAGTTAGGGCCTTAGAAGTCAACGCCAGAAGCATAAGGTACAACATAAATACAACAGCTTTTACATCGTATAACAGGAACAATAGCAACCAGTGTGAAAGATATGGTCATTTCTACGTTCCGGGCAACCTAGGCGTCACTCTAAGGCGTTGCTCCACCAGATCGAATAGTTAGGGCCCAAGAAGACAACGCCAGAAGCATAAAATACAATATAAATGCAACAGCTTTTCCATCGTATAGAATGAATAATTGCAAAGAGTGTGAAAGTAATGGTCATTTCTACGTCCCGGGCTACCTAGGTTTCACTCTAGGGCGTTGCTCCACCAGATCGAATAGTTAGTGCGTTAGAAGTCAACGTCAGAAGCATAAAATACAGTATAAATACAACAGCTTTTCCACCGTATAAAACGAATAATTGCAACCAGTATGAAAGTTATGGACATTTCTACTTTCCGGGCAACCTAGGCTTCACCCTAGGGCGATGCTCCACCAGATCGAATAGTTAGGGCCTTAGAAGTCAACGCGCGAAACATAAAACACAAAATAAATAGAACAGTTTTTCCATTGTATAAATCGAATAATTGCTACCAGTGTGAAAGTTATGGTCATTTCTACGTTCCGGGCAACCTGTGCTTCACCCTAGTGCGTCGTTCCACCAGATCGAATAGTTAAGGCCTAAGAAGTGAACGCCAGAAGCATAAAATACAATATAAATACAACAGTTTTTCCATCGTATAAAACGAATAATTGCAACCAGTGTGAAAGTTATGGTCATTTCTACGTTCCGGTCAACATAGGCTTCACTCTAAGGCGTTGCTCCAACAGATCGAATAGTTGGTGCCTTACAAGTCAAAGTCAGAAGGATAAAATACAATATAAATACAACAGTTTTTCCATCGTATAAAACGAATAATTGCAACCAGTATGAAAGTTATGGACATTTCTACTTTCCGGGCAACCTAGACTTCACCCTAGGGCGTTGCTCCAACAGATTGAATAGTTAGGGCCTTAGAAGTCAACGCCCGAAGCATAAAATGCAATAAAAATACAACAGTTTTTCCATCGTATAACAGGAATAATTGTAACCAGTTTGAAAGTGATGGTCATTTCTACGTTCCGGGCAACCTAGGCTTCACTCTAGGGAGTTGCTCCACCAGATCGAATAGTTAGGGCCTAAGAAGTCAACACCAGGAGCATAAAATACAATATAAATAAAACAGGTTTTCCATCCTATAATATGAATAATTGCAGCCAGTGTGAAAGTGATGGTCATTTCTACGTTCCGTGCAACCTAGACTTCACTCTAGGGCGTGTTCCACCAGATCGAATAGTTAGGGCCTAAGAAGTTAGAGCCAGAAGCATAAAATACAATATAAATAAAACAGGTTTTCCATCCTATAATATGAATAATTGCAACCAGTATGAAAGTCATGGTCATTTCTACGTTCCGGGAAACCAAGGCTTCACTCTAGGGCGTTGCTCCAACAGATCGAATAGTTAGGGCCTCAGAAGTCAACGCCAGAAGCATAAAATACAATATAAATACAACAGTTTTTCCATCGTATAAAACGAGTAATTGCAACCACTATGAAAGTAATGGTCATTTCTACTATCAGGGCAACCTAGGCTTCACCCTAGGGCGTTGCTCCACCAGATCGAATAGTTAGGGCCTTAGAAGTCAACACCAGAAGCATAAGGTACAATATAAATACAACAGTTTTTCCATCGTATAAAACGAAAGATTGCAACCAGTATGAAAGTCATGGTCATTTCTACGTTCCGGGAAACCAAGGCATCACTCTAGGGCGTTGCTCCAACAGATCGAATAGTTAAGGCCCAAGAAGTCAACGTCACAAACATAAAATACAGTATAAATGCAACAGTTTTTCCATCGTATAAAACGAATAATTGCAGCCAGTGTGAAAGTTATGGTCATTTCTTCGTTCCGGGCAACCTAGGCTTCACCCTAGGGCGTTGCTCCACCAGATCGAATAGTTAGGGCCTTAGAAGTCAACACCAGAAGCATAAGGTACAATATAAATACAACAGCTTTTCCATCATATAACAGGAGTAATTGCAACCAGTTTGAAAGTGATGGTCATTTCTACGTTCCGGGCACCCTAGGCTTCAATCTAGGGCGTTGCTCCACCATATCGAATAGTTAGTGCCTTAGAAGTCAACGCCAGAAGCATAAAATACAATATAAATACAACAGTTTTTCCATCGTATAACAGGAATAATTGCAACCAGTTTGAAAGTTATGGTCATTTCTACTTTCCGGGCAACCTAGGCTTCACCCTAGGGCGTTGTTCCACCCGATCGAATAGTTAGGACCTAAGAAGTGAACGCCAGAAGCATATAATACAATATAAATACAACAGTTTTTCCATCGTATAAAACGAATAATTGCAACCAGTGTGAAAGTTATGGTCATTTCTACGTTCCGGGCAACCTAGGCTTCACTCTAGGGCGTTGCTCCAACAGATCGAATAGTTGGTGCCTTAGAAGTCAACGTCAGAAGCATAAAATACAATATAAATACAACAGTTTTTCCATCGTATAAAACGAATAATTGCAACCAGTGTGAAAGTTATGGTCATTTCTTCGTTCCGGGCAACCTAGACTTCACTCTAGTGCGTTTTTCCACCAGATCGAATGGTTAAGGCCTAAGAAGTGAACGCCAGGAGCATAAAATACAATATAAATGCAACAGCTTTTCTACCGTATAAAATGAAAAATTGCAAAGAGTGGGAAAGTAATGGTCATTTCTACGTTCCGTGTAACCTAGGCTACACTCTAGGGTGTTGCTCCACCATATCGAATTCTTAGTGCCTTAGAAGTCAACGCCAGAAGCATAGAATACAATATAAATACAACAGTTTTTCCATCGTATAACAGGAATAATTGCAACCAGTTTGAAAGTTATGGTCATTTCTACTTGACGGGCAACCTAGGCTTCACCCTAGTGCGTTGTTCCACCAGATCGAATAGTTAAGGCCTAAGAAGTGAACGCCAGAAGCATAAAACACAATATAAATACAACAGTTTATCCATCGTATAAAACGAATAATTGCAACCAGTATGAAAGTTATGGACATTTCTACTTTCCAGTGAACCTAGGCTTCACCCTAGGGCGTTGCTCCAACAGATTGAATAGTTAGGGCCTTAGAAGTCAACGCCCGAAGCATAAAATGCAATAAAAATACAACAGTTTTTCCATCGTATAATAGGAATAATTGTAACCAGTTTGAAAGTGATGGTCATTTCTACGTTCCGGGCAACCTAGGCTTCACTCTAGGGCGTTGCTCCGACAGATCGAATAGTTAGGGCCTCAGAAGTCAACGCCAGAAGCATAAAATACAATATAAATACAACAGTTTTTCCATCGTATAAAACGAATAATTGCAACCACTATGAAAGTTATGGTCATTTCTACTATCAGGGGAACCTAGGCTTCACCCTAGGGCGTCGCTCCAACAGATTGAATAGTTAGGGCCTTAGAAGTCAACGCCCGAAGCATAAAATGCAATAAAAATACAACAGTTTTTCCATCGTATAATAGGAATAATTGTAACCAGTTTGAAAGTAATGGTCATTTCTTCGTTCCCGGCAACCTAGACTTCACTCTAGTGCGTTGTTCCACCAGATCGAATGGTTAAGGCCTAAGAAGTGAACGCCAGAAGCATAAAATACAATATAAATACAACAGTTTGTCCATCGTATAAAACGGATAATTGCAACCAGTTTGAAAGTGATGGTCATTTCTACGTTCCGGGCACCCTAGGCTTCACTCTAGGGCGTTGCTCCACCAGATCGAATAGCTAGTGCCTTAGAATCCATCGCCACAAGCATAAAATACAATATAAGCACAACAGCTTTTCCATCGTATAAAACGAATAATTGCAACCAGTATGAAAGTGATGGTCATTTCTACGTTCCGGGAAACCAGGGCTTCACTCTAAGGCGTTCGTCCACCAGATCGAATAGTTAGGGCCTAAGAAGTCAATGCCAGAAGCATAAAATACAATATAAATGCAACAGCTTTTCCATCGTATAAAATGAATAATTGCAAAGAGTGTGAAAGTAATTGTCATTTCTACGTTCCGGGCAACCTAGGTTTCACTCCAGGGCGTAGCTCCACCAGATCGAATAGTTAGTGCCTTAGAAGTCAACGTCAGAAGCATAAAATACAGTATAAATACAACAGTTTTTCCATCGTATAAAACGAATAATTGCAACCAGTATGAAAGTTATGGACATTTCTACGTTCCGGGAAACCAGGGCTTCACTCTAAGGCGTTCGTCCACCAGATCGAATAGTTAGGGCCTAAGAAGTCAATGCCAGAAGCATAAAATACAATATAAATGCAACAGCTTTTCCATCGTATAAAACGAATAATTGCAACCAGTTTGAAAGTAATGGTCATTTCTACGTTCCGGGCAACCTAGGCGCCACTCTAAGGCGTTGCTCCACCAGATGGAATAGTTACGGCCTAAGAAGTCAACGCCAGAAGCAATAAAATACAATATAAATGCAACAGCTTTTCCATCGTATAAAATGAATAATTGCAAAGTGTGTGAAAGTAATGGTCATTTCTACGTTCCGGGCAACCTAGGTTTCACTCTAGGGCGTTGCTCCACCAGATCGAATAGTTAGTACGTTAGAAGTCAACGTCAGAAGCATAAAATACAGTATAAATACAACAGTTTTTCCATCGTATAAAACGAATAATTGCAACCAGTATGAAAGTTATGGACATTTCTACTTTCCGGGCAACCTAGGTTTCACTCTAAGGCGTTGCGCCACCAGATCGAATAGTTAGGGCCTTAGAAGTCAACGCGCGGAACATAAAACACAAAATAAATAGAACCGTTTGTCCATTGTATAAATCGAATAATTGCTACCAGTGTCAAAGCTATGGTCATTTCTACGTTCCGGGCAACCTAGGCTTCACCCTAGTGCGTTGTTCCACCAGATCGAATAGCTAAGGCCTAAGAAGTGAACGCCAGAAGCATAAAACACAATATAAATACAACAGTTTATCCATCGTATAAAACGAATAATTGCAACCAGTATGAAAGTTATGGACATTTCTACTTTCCGGGGAACCTAGGCCTCACCCTAGGGCGTTGCTCCAACAGATTGAATAGTTAGGGCCTTAGAAGTCAACGCCCGAAGCATAAAATGCAATAAAAATACAACAGTTTTTCCATCGTATAATAGGAATAATTGTAACCAGTTTGAAAGTGATGGTCATTTCTACGTTCCGGGCAACCTAGGCTTCACTCTAGGGCGTTGCTCCAACAGATCGAATAGTTAGGGCCTCAGAAGTCAACGCCAGAAGCATAAAATACAATATAAATACAACAGTTTTTCCATCGTATAAAACGAATAATTGCAACCACTATGAAGGTTATGGTCATTTCTACTATCCGGGCAACCTAGGCTTCACCCTAGGGCGTTGCTCCACCAGATCGAATAGTTAGGGCCATAGAAGTCAACACCAGAAGCATAAGGTACAATATAAATACAACAGCTTTTTCATCGTATAACAGGAACAATAGCAGCCAGTGTGAAAGATATGGTCCTTTCTACGTTCCGGGCAACCTAGCTTTCACTCTAGGGCGTTGCTCCACCAGACCGAATAGTTAGTGCCTTAGAAGTCAACGTCACAAACATAAAATACAGTATAAATACAACAGTTTTTCCATCGTATAAACGAATAATTGCAACCAGTGTGAAAGTTATGGTCATTTCTACGTTCCGGGAAACCAGGGCTTCACTCTAAGGCGTTCGTCCACCAGATCGAATAGTTAGGGCCTAAGAAGTCAATGCCAGAAGCATAAAATACAATATAAATGCAACAGCTTTTCCATCGTATAAAATGAATAATTGCAAAGAGTGTGAAAGTAATTGTCATTTCTACGTTCCGGGCAACCTAGGTTTCACTCCAGGGCGTAGCTCCACCAGATCGAATAGTTAGTGCCTTAGAAGTCAACGTCAGAAGCATAAAATACAGTATAAATACAACAGTTTTTCCATCGTATAAAACGAATAATTGCAACCAGTATGAAAGTTATGGACATTTCTACTTTCCGGGCAACCTAGGTTTCACTCTAAGGCGTTGCGCCACCAGATCGAATAGTTAGGGCCTTAGAAGTCAACGCGCGGAACATAAAACACAAAATAAATAGAACCGTTTGTCCATTGTATAAATCGAATGATTGCAACCAGTGTCAAAGTTATGGTCATTTCTACGTTCCGGGCAACCTAGGCTTCACCCTAGTGCGTTGTTCCACCAGATCGAATAGTTAAGGCCTAAGAAGTGAACGCCAGAAGCATAAAACACAATATAAATACAACAGTTTATCCATCGTATAAAACGAATAATTGCAACCAGTATGAAAGTTATGGACATTTCTACTTTCCGGGGAACCTAGGCTTCACCCTAGGGCGTTGCTCCAACAGATTGAATAGTTAGGGCCTTAGAAGTCAACGCCCGAAGCATAAAATGCAATAAAAATACAACAGTTTTTCCATCGTATAATAGGAATAATTGTAACCAGTTTGAAAGTGATGGTCATTTCTACGTTCCGGGCAACCTAGGCTTCACTCTAGGGCGTTGCTCCAACAGATCGAATAGTTAGGGCCTCAGAAGTCAACGCCAGAAGCATAAAATACAATATAAATACAACAGTTTTTCCATCGTATAAAACGAATAATTGCAACCACTATGAAAGTTATGGTCATTTCTACTATCCGGGCAACCTAGGCTTCACTCTAGGGCGTTGCTCCACCAGATCGAATAGTTAGGGCCTTAGAAGTCAACACCAGAAGCATAAAATACAATATAAATACAACAGTTTTTCCATCGTATAACAAGAATAATTGCAACCAGTTTGAAAGTGATGGTCATTTCTACGTTCCGGGCACCCTAGGCTTCACTCTAGGGCGTTGCTCCACCAGATCGAATAGCTAGTGCCTTAGAATTCATCGCCACAAGCATAAAATACAATATAAGCACAACAGCTTTTCCATCGTATAAAACGAATAATTGCAACCAGTATGAAAGTGATGGTCATTTCTACGTTCCGGGAAACCAGGGCTTCACTCTAAGGCGTTCGTCCACCAGATCGAATAGTTAGGGCCTAAGAAGTCAATGCCAGAAGCATAAAATACAATATAAATGCAACAGCTTTTCCATCGTATAAAATGAATAATTGCAAAGAGTGTGAAAGTAATTGTCATTTCTACGTTCCGGGCAACCTAGGTTTCACTCCAGGGCGTAGCTCCACCAGATCGAATAGTTAGTGCCTTAGAAGTCATCGTCAGAAGCATAAAATACAGTGTAAATACAACAGTTCTTCCATCGTATAAAACGAATAACTGCAACCAGTATGAAAGTTATGGACATTTCTACTTTCCAGGCAACCTAGGCTTCACTCTAGGGCGTTGCTCCACTAGATCGAATAGCTAGGGCCTTAGAAGTCAACGCGCGAAACATAAAACACAAAATAAATAGAACAGTTTTTCTATTGTATAAATCGAATAATTGCTACCAGTGTGAAAGTTATGGCCATTTCTACGTTCCGGGAAACCTAGGCTTCACCCTAGTGCGTTGTTCCACCAGATCGAACAGGTAAGGCCTAAGAAGTGAACGCCAGAAGCATTAAATACAATATAAATACAACTGTTTTTCCATCGTATAAACCGGATAATTGCAACCAGTATGAAAGTTATTTTCATTTCTACTTTCCGGGCAACCTAGGATTCACCCTAGGGCGTTGCTCCAACAGATTGAATAGTTAGTGCCTTAGAAGTCAACGCCCGAAGCATCAAATGCAATAAAAATACAACAGTTTTTCCATCATATAACAGGAGTAATTGCAACCAGTTTGAAAGTGATGGTCATTTCTACGTTCCGGGCACCCTAGGCTTCAATCTAGGGCGTTGCTCCACCATATCGAATACTTAGTGCCTTAGAAGTCAACGCCAGAAGCATAAAATACAATATAAATACAACAGTTTTTCCATCGTATAACAGGAATAATTGCAACCAGTTTGAAAGTTATGGTCATTTCTACTTTCCGGGCAACCTAGGCTTCACCCTAGGGCGTTGTTCCACCCGATCGAATAGTTAGGACCTAAGAAGTGAACGCCAGAAGCATATAATACAATATAAATCCAACAGTTTTTCCATCGTATAAAACGAATAATTGCAACCAGTGTGAAAGTTATGGTCATTTCTACGTTCCGGGCAACCTAGGCTTCACTCTAGGGCGTTGCTCCAACAGATCGAATAGTTGGTGCCTTAGAAGTCAACGTCAGAAGCATAAAATACAATATAAATACAACAGTTTTTCCATCGTATAAAACGAATAATTGCAACCAGTATGAAAGTTATGGACATTTCTACTTTCCGGGCAGCCTAGGCTTCACCCTAGGGCGTTGCTCCAACAGATTGAACAGTTAGGTCCTTAGAAGTCAACACCAGGAGCATAAAATACAATATAAATACAACAGGTTTTCCATCCTATAATATGAATAATTGCAACCAGTGTGAAAGTGATGGTCATTTCTTCGTTCCGGGCAACCTAGACTTCACTCTAGTGCGTTGTTCCACCAGATCGAATAGTTAAGGCCTAAGAAGTGAACGCCAGAAGCATAAAATACAATATAAATACAACAGTTTTTCCATCGTATAAAACGGATAATTGCAACCAGTATGAAAGATATGGTCATTTCTACTTCCCGGGCAACCTAGGATTCACGCTAGGGCGTTGCTCCAACAGATTGAAAAGTTAGTGCCTAAGAAGTGAACGCCAGAAGCATAAAATAGAATATAAATACAACAGTTTTTCCAACGTATAAACCGGATAATTGCAACCAGTATGAAAGTTATGGTCATTTCTACTTTCCGGGCAACCTAGGATTCACCCTAGGGCGTTGCTCCAACACATTGAATAGTTAGTGCCTGAGAAGTCAACGCCCGAAGCATCAAATGCAATAAAAATACAACAGTTTTTCCATCATATAACAGGAGTAATTGCAACCAGTTTGAAAGTTATGGTCATTTCTACTTCGCGGGAAACCTAGGATTCACGCTAGGGCGTTGCTCCAACAGATTGAAATGTTAGTGCCTAAGAAGTGAACGCCAGAAGCATAAAATACAATATAAATACAACAGTCTTTCCATCGTATAAACCGGATAATTGCAACCAGTATGAAAGTTATGGTCATTTCTACTTTCCGGGCAACCTAGGCTTCACCCTATGGCGTTGCTCCAACAGACTGAATAGTTAGGGCCTTAGAAGTCAACGCCCGAAGCATAAAATGCAATAAAAATGCAACAGTTTTTCCATCATATAACAGGGATAGTTGCTACCAGTTTCAAAGTGATGCTCATTTCTACGTTCCGGGCACCCTAGGCTTCACTCTAGGGCGTTGCTCCACCAGATCGAATAGCTAGTGCCTTAGAATTCAACGCCACAAGCATAAAATACAATATAAGCACAACAGTTTTTCCATCGTATAAAACGAATAATTGCAACCACTATGAAAGTTATGGTCATTTCTACTATCCGGGCAACCTAGGCTTCACTCTAGGGCGTTGCTCCATCAGCTGGAATGGTTGGTGCCTTAGAAGTCAACGTCAGAAGCTTAAAATACAATATAAATACAACAGTTTTTCCATCGTATAAAACGAATAATTGCAACCAGTGTGAAAGTTATGGTCATTTCTGCTTTCCGGGCAACCTAGGCTTCACCCTAGGGCGTTGCTCCACCAGATCGATTAGTTAGGGCCTTAGAAGTCAACACGAGAAGCATAAGGTACAATATAAATACAACAGCTTTTCCATCGTATAACAGGAACAATAGCAACCAGTGTGAAAGATATGGTAATTTCTACGTTCCGAGCAACCTAGGTTTCACTCTAGGGCGTTGCTCCACCAGATCGAATAGTTAGTGCATTAGAAGTCAACGTCAGAAGCATAAAATACAGTATAAATACAACAGTTTTTCCGTCGTATAAAACGAATAATTGCAACCAGTGTGAAAGTTATGGTCATTTCTACGTTCCGGGCAACCTAGGCTTCACTCTAGGGCGTTGTTCCACCAGCTCGAATGGTTGGTGCCTTAGAAGTCAACGTCAGAAGCTTAAAATACAATATAAATACAACAGTTTTTCCATCGTATAAAACGAATAATTGCAACCAGTGTGAAAGTGATGGTCATTTCTACGTTCCGGGCAGCCTAGGCTTCACTCTAGGGCGTTGCTCCAACAGATCGAATAGTTGGTGCCTTAGAAGTCAACGTCAGAAGCATAAAATACAATATAAATACAACAGTTTTTCCATCGTATAAAACGAATAATTGCAACCAGTATGAAAGTTATGGACATTCCTACTTTCCGGGCAGCCTAGGCTTCACCCTAGGGCGTTGCTCCAACTGATTGAATAGTTAGGGCCTTAGCTGTCAACACCAGGAGCATAAAATACAAAATAAATACAACAGGTTTTCCAACCTATAATATGGATAATTGCAACCAGTGTGAAAGTGATGGTCATTTCTTCGTTCCGGGCAACCTAGACTTCACTCTAGTGCGTTGTTCCACCAGATCGAATGGTTAAGGCCTAAGAAGTGAACGCCAGAAGCATAAAATACAATATAAATACAACAGTTTTTTCCATCGTATAAAACGGATAATTGCAACCAGTATGAAAGTTATGGTTATTTCTACTTCCCGGGCAACCTAGGATTCACGCTAGGGCGTTGCTCCAACAGATTGAAAAGTTAGTGCCTAAGAAGTGAACGCCAGAAGCATAAAATACAATATAAATACAACAGGTTTTCCATCCTATAATATGAATAATTGCAACCAGTGTGAAAGTTATGGTCATTTCTACTATCCGGGCAACCTCGGCTTCACCCTAGGGCGTTGCTCCACCAGATCGAATAGTTAGGGCCTTAGAAGTCAACACCAGAAGCATAAGGTACAATATAAATACAACAGCTTTTCCATCGTATAACAGGAACAATAGCAACCAGTGTGAAAGATATGGTCATTTCTACGTTCCGGGCAACCTAGGTTTCACTCTAGGGCGTTGCTCCACCAGATCGAATAGTTAGTGCCTTAGAAGTCAACGTCAGAAGCATAAAATACAGTATAAATAAAACAGTTTTTCCATCGTATGAAACGGATAATTGCTACCAGTGTGAAAGTTATGGTCATATCTACGTTCCGCGCAACCTGGGCTTCACTCTAGAGCGGTGCTCCACCAGATCAAATAGTTAGGGCCTAAGAAGTCAACGCCAGAAGCATAAAATACAACATAAATACAACAGATTTACCATCGTATATAATATATATTTGCAAACAGTGTGAAAGTAATGGTCACTTCTACGTACCGGGCAACCTAGGCTCCACTCAAGGGCGATGCTCCACCAGACCGAATAGCTAGGGCCTTAGAAGTCAACGCCAGAAGCATAAAATACAATAAAGATGCAAAAGTTTTTCCATCGTATAACGGGAATAGCTGCAGACAGTATGAAAGTACTGGTCATTTCTACGTTCCGGGTAGCCTAGGTTTCACTCTAGGGCGTTGCTCCACCAGATCGAATAGCTAGGGACTTAGAATTCAACGCCATAAGAATAAAATACAATATGAGTACAACAGTTTTTTCATCGTATATAATGTATATTTGCAAACAGTGTGAAAGTAATGGTCATTTCTACGTTCCGGCCAACCGAGGCTTCACTCTAGCGCGTTGCACCACCAGATCGAACAGTTAGGGCCTAAGAAGGCAACGTCAGAAGCATAAAATGCAATATAAATACAACAGCTTTTCCATCGTATAAAACGAACAATTGAAACCAGTGTGAAAGTTATGGACATTTCTACATTCCGAGCAAGCTAGGCTTCAGTCTAGGGCGTTGCTCCACCAGATCGAATAGTTAGGGCCATAGAAGTCAGCGCCAGAAGCATGAAATGCAATATAAATACAACAGATTTTCCATCGTATATAACTAATAATTGCAACAAGCTGGAAAGTTATCTACATTTCTACATTCCGAGCAACCTAGGCTTCACTCTAGGGCGTTGCTCCACCAGATCGAATAGTTAGGGCCGTGGAAGTCAACGCCAGGAGCATAAAATACAATAAAGATGCAACAGTTTTTCCATCGTATAACTGGAATAATTGCAACTAGGGTGAAGGTAATGGTATGTTCTACGTTCCGGGCAACCTATGCTTCACACTAGGGCGGTGCTCCACCAGGTCAAATAGTTAGGGCCCAAGAAGTCAACGCCAGAAGCATAAAATACAGTATAAATACAACAGCATTTCCATCGTATATAAAGTATATTTGCAAACAGTGTGAAAGTAATGGTCATTTCTACGTTCCGTGCAACCTAGGCGTCACTCGAGGGCGTTGCTCCACCACATCTAATAGCTACGGCCTTAGAAGTCAACGCCAGAAGCATAAAATACAAAATAAAACAACATTCTTTCCATCGTATAAAACGTATAATTGAAACCACTGTGAAAGTTATGGTCATATCTACGTTCCGGGCAACCTAAGCTTGACTCTAGGGCGTTGCTCCACCAGATCGAATAGCTAGGGTCTTAGAAGTCAACGCCCGAAGCATAAAATACAATAAAGGTACAACAGTTTTTCCATAGTATAACAGGAATAATTGCAACCAGTGTGAAAGGAATGGTCATTTCTACGGTCCGGGCAACATAGGCTTTACTCTAGGGCGCTGCTCCACCAGATCGAATAGTTAGGGCCTAAGAAGTCAACGCCAGAAGCATAAAATACAATATAAATGCAACAGCTGTTCCATCGTATAAAATGAATAATTGCAACCAGTTTGAAAGTTATGGCTATTTCTACTTTCCGGGCAACCTAGGCTTCACCCTAGGGCGTTGTTCCACCCGATCGAATAGTTACGGCCTAAGAAGTGAACGCCAGAAGCATATAATACAATATAAATACAACAGTTTTCCCATCCTATAAAACGAATAATTGCAACCAGTGTGAAAGTTATGGTCATTTCTACGTTCCGGGCAACCTAGGCTTCACTCTAGGGCGTTGCTCCAACAGATCGAATAGTAGGTGCCTTAGAAGTCAACGTCAGAAGCATAAAATACAATATAAATACAACAGTTTTTCCATCGTATAAAACGAATAATTGCAACCGGTATGAAAGTTATGGACATTCCTACTTTCCGGGCAGCCTAGGCTTCACCCTTGGGCGTTGCTCCACCAGATCGAATAGTTAGTGCCTTAGAAGTCAACGTCAGAAGCATAAAATACAGTATAAATACAACAGTTTTTCCATCGTATAAAACGAATAATTGCAACCAGTGTGAAAGTTATGGTCATTTCTACGTTCCGGGCAACCTGGGCTTCACTCTAGAGCGGTGCTCCACCAGACCGAATAGCTAGGGCCTTAGAAGTCAACGCCAGAAGCATAAAATACAGTAAAGATGCAAAAGTTTTTCCATCGTATAACAGGAATAGCTGCAGACAGTATGAAAGTACTGGTCATTCCTACGTTCCGGGTAGCCTAGGTTTCACTCTAGTGCGTTGCTCGACCAGATCGAATAGCTAGGGACTTAGAATTCAACGCCATAAGAATAAAATACAATATGAGTACAACAGTTTTTTCATCGTATGTAATGTATATTTGCAAACAGTGTGAAAGTAATGGTCATTTCTACGTTCCGGCCAACCGTGGTTTCACTCTAGCGCGTTGCTCCACCAGATCCAATAATTAGGGCCTAAGAAGGCAACGTCAGAAGCACAAAATGCAATATAAATACAACAGCTTTTCCATCGTATAAAACGAACAATTGAAACCAGTGTGAAAGTTATGGACATTTCTACATTCCGAGCAAGCTAGGCTTCAGTCTAGGGCGTTGCTACACCAGATCGAGTAGTTAGGGCCATAGAAGTCAGCGCCAGAAGAATGAAATGCAATATAAATTCAACAGATTTTCCATCGTATAAAACGAATAATTGCAACAAGCTGGAAAGTTATCTACATTTCTACATTCCGAGCAACCTAGGCTTCACTCTAGGGCGTTGCTCCACCAGATCGAATAGTTAGGGCCGTAGAAGTCAACGCCAGGAGCATAAAATGCAATAAAGATGCAACAGTTTTTCCATCGTATAACTGGAATAATTGCAACTAGGGTGAACGTAATGGTATGTTCTACGTTCCGGGCAACCTATGCTTCACACTAGGGCGGTGCTCGACCAGGTCAAATAGTGAGGGCCCAAGAAGTCAGCGCCAGAAGCATAAAATACAATATAAATACAACAGCATTTCCATCGTATATAAAGTATATTTGCAAACAGTGTGAAAGTAATGGTCATTTCTACGTTCCGTGCAACCTAGGCGTCACTCGAGGGCGTTGCTCCACCACATCTAATAGCTACGGCCTTAGAAGTCAACGCCAGAAGCATAAAATACAATATAAATACAACAGCTTTTCAATCGTATAAAATGAATAATTGCACAAAGTGTGAAAGTGATGGTCATTCCTAGGTTCCGGGCAACCTAGGCTCCGCTCTAGGGCGTTGCTCCACCAGATCGAAAAGCTAGGGACTTAGAATTCAACGCAAGACGCAAAAAATACAATAAAAATACAACAGTTTTTCCATCGTATAAAAGCAATAATTGCAACCAGTTTGAAAGTAATTGTCATTTCTACGTTCCGCGCTACATAGGCTTCACTCTTCGACGTTGCCCAAACAGACCGAATAGCTAGGACCTTAGAAGTCAAAGCCAGAGGCAGAAAATACAATAAAAATGCAACAGTACTTCTTCCGTATAGCATGAATAATTGCAACTAGTGTGAAAGTAATGAACATTTCTACGTTCCGGGCAACATAGGCTTTACTCTAGGGCGCTGCTCCACCAGATCGAATAGCTAGGGTGTTAGAAGTCAACGCCAGAAGCATAAAATACAATATAAATACAACAGCTTTTCAATCGTATAAAACGAATAATTGCAACCAGTGTGAAAGTTATGGACATTTCTACATTCCGGCCAACCTAGGCTTCACCCTAGGGCGTTGGTCCACCAGATCGAATTGTTAGGGCCTTAGAAGTCAACGCCAGAAGCATAAAATACAATAAAGATGCAACAGTTTTTCCATCGTTTTACAGGAATAACTGCAACCAGTGTGAATGTACTGGACATTTCTACGTTCCGGATAACCTAGGCTTCACTCTAGGGCGTTGTTCCACCAGATAGAACAGTTAGGGCCTAAGAAGTCAACGCCAGAAGTATAAAATACAATGTAAATATAACAGTTTTTCCATCGTATAAATCGAATGATAGCAACCAGTGTGAAAGTTATGATCATTTCTACGTTCCGCGCAACCTGAGCTTTACCCTAGGGCGTTGTTCCACGAGATGGAATAGCTAGGGACTTAGAATTCAACGCCATAAGAACAAAATACAATATAAGTACAACAGTTTTTCCATCGTATAAAATGAATAATTGCAACCAGTGTGAAAGGTATGGTCATTTCTACATTCCGAGGAACCTAGGCTTCACTCTAGGGCGTTGTTCCACCAGATAGAACAGTTAGGGCCTAAGAAGTCAACGCCAGAAGTATAAAATACAATGTAAATATAACAGTTTTTCCATCGTATAAATCGAATGATAGCAACCAGTGTGAAAGTTATGGTCATTTCTACGTTCCGCGCAACCTGGGCTTTACCCTAGGGCGTTGTTCCACGAGATGGAATAGCTAGGGATTTAGAATTCAACGCCATAAGAACAAAATACAATATAAGTACAACAGTTTTTCCATCGTATAAAATGAATAATTGCAACCAGTGTGAAAGGTATGGTCATTTCTACATTCCGAGGAACCTAGGCTTCACTCTAGGGCGTTTGTTTAAAAAGCGGTTATATAACGGGCATTTGGCTCGTCCGCGAGATTCGTAATTTGTTGGTATACGTGACCGACCGAAGGTGGCCTTCGGTTGGAGCATACGTTGTCCTAGCAGCAAAACACGATCAGCTGTCGTATGACTTGTTTTTGTCGTCAAAATTAAAGTTCAAACAAAGTAAGCGTTGTCGAGCAACGGTTTTGAACTCCAGGCTCGATGTCGAGTGGGGACATCGGAGCCTGAAGGAGAGAGAGAGTACATCGTACTACATTAGCACGAGACAAAAGATAATTTGTGAGCGCCGCGTAGTGGTAAAATTTGGCACGTCTTCCGCTTCGCGGAGACACGCGCGGCTCTCGCCCCAGTCGTCTTACGACAATCAAGCTTGACGCAGTCAGTGCGACCGTTCGTCAAGCGCATCTCAGCTCGCCAGTTTCCAGATTTCAAGTAGTTTGGTTACCAGACACTTGAAATCTCACTAGCTCTCAAAAGCTGAACCTCTGTCGCCGACAGACTAGGAAGCTCTGCTCGATTCGTACGTATAATACTTACGAAAGAGCACCTGGTTTGTTTTAGGAGACAATTGATCGAGATTTGCACTCTTGGAATCGGGGCCTGCCCTGATTCTCTGAGTCTCGTTTCGTCTCGGAGCAACAAAGGCCGCTGCCTGTTGGATCCCTGAGAGACGGGTTACAACAGAGAGAGATAACGTACGTGCCTATCACCTCTGCGTTACTCGTGCTCTGCCACCCCGTTTAGTAGCAACCCCCGTGTGACGAATAGAAGCACACGGTAAGGTGAACGGAGTCGCGGAGCCTCTGGCCGTCCTCAGCCTCCAGGACCAGAAATTCGCTGGTTATAGCGTGTCCCTCCGCTCACGAATCCCTAAATTACTTGGATTCGTACGGAACGAACCTTTCCAAAAGGTGCAAGGCGAAGAGAAGAGGTCCCTCCTCCTCTCAAGCCACTCGTTCATCGACTTCTTCTTCGCGCCAGAAGAAGAGTCGATAATACAGTCCACTGCATTACCTTTTCGTTACTGGCAAGGTTTTGCTATCCCCTCCAAATAGGCTCGCGAGCGCAGCCTGGAGTTGGGAATCTTTGGTATAGCCAGACTTACACTCTTGCTTACCGCCGCGGTTCCGCCGCTATCTCTGTTTCAGACGCCAACGTCGCTAAGAGAAGCGCTGGCGTCACCAGACACGACCACAGGGCCTCCGATCCACCGTCCACCCGAGCCGACGAGGACCGGAGCAGCACCCAGCCCCCTACACAAAAGTTAAATAAACGTCGCTTAAAAGCCCTTTTCAGGCCCGACAAAATATAAAACTTGTGTTTTCGTTTCTTTCGAATTCCCTTCATCTCACCTCATCCGGAACTCCGTTGGATCCCTTATTTTAAGCGATTCCAACAGCGTTGCTCCACCTGATCGAATAGTTAGCGCCTTAGAAGTCAACGCCAGAAGCATAAAATACAATAATGATGTAACAGTTTTTCCATCGTATAACAGGAATAACTGCAAACAGTGTGAAAGTACTGGTCATATCTACGTTCCGGGTAACCTAGGTTTCACTCTAGGGCGTTGCTCCACCAGATCGTATAGCTAGGGACTTAGAATTCAAAGCCATAAGAATAAAATACAATATAAATACAACAGTTTTTCCATCGTATAAAACGAATAATTGCAACCAGTATGAAACTTATGGTCATTTCTACGTTCCGGGCAACCTAGGCTTCACCCTAGGGCGTTGCACCAACAGATTGAATAGTTAGGGCCTCAGAAGTCAAGGCCCGAAACATAAAATACAAAATAAATGGAACAGTTTTTCCATCGTATAAAACGAATAATGCAAACGAGTGTGAAGGTTATGGTCATTCCTACGTTCCGGGCAACCTAGGTTTCACTCCAGGGCGTTGCTCCACCAGTTCGCATAGTTAGGTCATAAGAAGTCAACGCCAGAAGCATAAAATACGATATAAATACAACAGCTTTTCCATCGTATAAAACGAATAATTGCAACCAGTGTGAAAGTAATGGTCATTTCTACGTTCCGAACCAGCTAGGCGTCACTATAGGGCGTTGCTCCACCAGATCGAATTGCTACCGACTTAGAATTAAACGCCAGAAGCACAGAATACGATAAAAATACAACAGTTTTTCCAAAGTATAACAGGAATAATTGCAACCAGTGTGAATGTAATGGTCATTTCTACGTTCCGGGCAACCTAGGCTTCACCCTAGGGCGTTGCACCAACTGATTGAATAGTTAGGGCCTCAGAAGTCAACGCCCGAAGAATAAGATACAATATAAATGCAACAGCTTTTCCATCGTATATAATGTATATTTGCAAAAAGTCTGAAAGTAATGGTCATTTCCATGTTCCGGGCAACCTAGTCTTCTCCCTAGTGCGTTGTTCCACCAGATCGAATAGTTAGGGCCTAAGAAGTCAACGCCAGAAGAATAAAAGACAATATAAGTACAAAAGTTTTTCCATCGTATAAAATGAGTAATTGCAAACATTGTGAAAGTAATGGTCATTTCTACGTTCCGGGGAACCTAGGCGTCACTCTATGGCGTTGCTCCACCACATCTAATAGCTACGGCCTTAGAAGTCAGCCCCAGATGAATAAAATACAATAAAGGTGCCACAGCTTTTCCATCGTATAAAACGAATAATTGCAACCAGTGTGAACGTTATGGTCATTTCTACGTTCCGGGCAACCTGGGCTTCACCCTAGGGCGTTGCTCCAACAGATTGAATAGTTAGGGCCTTAAAAGTCAATGCCCGAAGCATAAAATGCAATAAAAATACAACAGCTTTTCCATCGTATAAAACGAATAATTGCAACCAGTGCGAAAGTAATGGTCATTTCTATGTTCCGAGCAACCTAGGCGTCACTCTAGGGCGTTGCGCCACCAGATCGAATAGCTAGGGACTTAGAATTCATCGCGAAAAGCATAAAATAGAATTAAAATACAACAGTTTTTCCATCGTATAACAGGAATAATTGCAACCAGTGTGAAAGGAATGGTCATTTCTACGTTCCGGGCAACGTAGGTTTCACTCTAGGGCGTTGATCCACCAGAGGGAATAGTTAGGGCCTAAGAAGTCAACGCCAGAAGCATAAAATACAATATAAATACAACAGCTTTTCAATCGTATAAAACGAATAATTGCAACCGGTGTGATAGTTATGGACATTTATACATTCCGGCCAACCTAGGCCTCACCCTAGGGCGTTGCTCCACCAGATCGAATAGTTAGGGCCTTAGAAGTCAACGCCAGAAGCATAAAATACAATAAAGATGCAACAGTTTTTCCATCGTTTTACAGGAATAACTGCAACCAGTGTGAATGTACTGGTCATTTCTACGTTCCGGATAACCTAGGCTTCACTCTAGGGCGTTGTTCCACCAGATCGAACAGTTAGGGCCTAAGAAGTCAACGCCAGAAGTATAAAATACAATGTAAATATAACAGTTTTTCCATCGTATTAATCGAATGATAGCAACCAGTGTGAAAGTTATGGTCATTTCTACGTTCCGGGCAACCTAGGCTTCACTCTAGGGCGTTGCTCCACCAGATCGAATAGTTAGGGCCTTAGAAGTCAACGCCCGAAGCATAAAATACAAAATATATAGAACAGTTTTTCCATCGTATAAAACGAATAATTGCTACCAGTGTGAAAGTTATGGTCATTTCTACTTTCCAGGCAACCTAGGCGGCACCCTAGGCCGTTGTTCCACCAGATGGAATAGTTAGGGCCTAAGAAGTCAACGCCGGAAGCTTAAAATACGATATAAATACGGCAGCTTTTCCATCGCATAAAACGAATAATTGCAACCAGTGTGATAGTTATGGTCATTTCTACGTTCCGGGCAACCTAGGCTTCACCCTAGGGCGTTGCTCCAACAGATTGAATAGTTAGGGCCTTAAAAGTCAATGCCCGAAACATAAAGTGCAATAAAAATACAACAGTTTTTCCATCGTATAACAGGAATAATTGCAACCAGTGTGAAAGTAATGGTCATTCCTACGTTCCGGGCAACCTAGGTTTCACTCCAGGGCGTTGCTCCACCAGATCGAATAGTTAGGTCATAAGAAGTCAACGCCAGAAGCATAAAATACGATATAAATACAACAGCTTTTCCATCGTATAAAACGAATAATTGCAACCAGTGTGAAAGTAATGGTCATTTCTATGTTCCGAGCAACCTAGGCGTCACTCTAGGGCGTTGCGCCACCAGATCGAATAGCTAGGGACTTAGAATTCATCGCGAAAAGCATAAAATAGAATTAAAATACAACAGTTTTTCCATCGTATAACAGGAATAATTGCAACCGGTGTGAAAGGAATGGTCATTTCTACGTTCCGGGCAACGTAGGTTTCACTCTAGGGCGTTGTTCCACCAGAGGGAATAGTTAGGGCCTAAGAAGTCAACGCCAGAAGCATAAAATACAATATAAATACAACAGCTTTTCAATCGTATAAAACGAATAATTGCAACCGGTGTGAAAGTTATGGACATTTATACATTCCGGCCAACCTAGGCCTCACCCTAGGGCGTTGCTCCACCAGATCGAATAGTTAGGGCCTTAGAAGTCAACGCCAGAAGCATAAAATACAATAAAGATGCAACAGTTTTTCCATCGTTTTACAGGAATAACTGCAACCAGTGTGAATGTACTGGTCATTTCTACGTTCCGGATAACCTAGGCTTCACTCTAGGGCGTTGTTCCACCAGATCGAACAGTTAGGGCCTAAGAAGTCAACGCCAGAAGTATAAAATACAATGTAAATATAACAGTTTTTCCATCGTATAAATCGAATGATAGCAACCAGTGTGAAAGTTAACGTCATTTCTACTATCCGGGTAACATAGGCTTCACCGTTGGGCGTTGCTCCAACAGATTGAATAGTTAGGGCCTTAGAAGTCAACGCACGATGCATAAAATACAAAATATAGAACAGTTTTTCCATCGTATAAAACGAATAATTGCTACCAGTGTGAAAGTTATGGTCATTTCTACTTTCCAGGCAACCTAGGCGTCACCCTAGGGCGTTGTTCCACCAGATGGAATAGTTAGGGCCTAAGAAGTCAACGCCGGAAGCATAAAATACGATATAAATACGGCAGCTTTTTCATCGTATAAAACGAATAATTGCAACCAGTGTGATAGTTATGCTCATTTCTACGTTCCGGGCAACCTAAGCTTCACTCTAGGGCGTTGCTCCACCAGATCGAATAGTTAGGGCCTTAGAAGTCAACGCCCGAAGCATAAAATACAAAATAAATAAAACAGTTTTTCCATCGTATAAAACGAATAATTGCTACCAGTGTGAAAATTATGGTCATTTCTACGTTCCGCGCAACCTGGGCTTTACCCTAGGGCGTTGTTCCACGAGATGGAGTAGCTAGGGACTTAGAATTCAACGCCATAAGAATAAAATACAATATAAGTACAACAGTTTTTCCATCGTATAAAATGAATAATTGCAACCAGTGTGAAAGTTATGGTCATTTCTACATTCCGGCCAACCTAGGCCTCACCCTAGGGCGTTGCTCCACCAGATCGAATAGTTAGGGCCTTAGAAGTCAACGCCAGAAGCATAAAATACAATAAAGATGCAACAGTTTTTCCATCGTTTTACAGGAATAACTGCAACCAGTGTGAATGTACTGGTCATATCTACGTTCCGGGTAACCTAGGTTTCACTCTAGGGCGTTGTTCCACCAGATCGAACAGTTAGGGCCTAAGAAGTCAACGCCAGAAGTATAAAATACAATGTAAATATAACAGTTTTTCCATCGTATTAATCGAATGATAGCAACCAGTGTGAAAGTTATGTTCATTTCTACGTTCCGGGCAACCTAGGCTTCACTCTAGGGCGTTGCTCCACCAGATCGAATAGTTAGGGCCTTAGAAGTCAACGCCCGAAGCATAAAATAGAAAATAAATAAAACAGTTTTTCCATCGTATAAAACGAATAATAGCAACCAGTGTGAAAGTTAACGTCATTTCTACTTTCCGGGCAACCTAGGCTTCACCGTTGGGCGTTGCTCCAACAGATTGAATAGCTAGGGCCTTAGAAGTCAACGCACGATGCATAAAATACAAAATATATAGAACAGTTTTTCCATCGTATAAAACGAATAATTGCTACCAGTGTGAAAGTTATGGTCATTTCTACTTTCCAGGCAACCTAGGCGTCACCCTAGGGCGTTGTTCCACCAGATGGAATAGTTAGGGCCTAAGAAGTCAACGCCGGAAGCATAAAATACGATATAAATACGGCAGCTTTTCCATCGTATAAAACGAATAATTGCAACCAGTGTGATAGTTATGCTCATTTCTACGTTCCGGGCAACCTAGGCTTCACTCCAGGGCGTTGCTCCACCAGATCGAGTAGTTAGTGCCTTATAAGTCAACGCCAGAAGCATAA
Source organism: Calliopsis andreniformis (assembly GCF_051401765.1). NCBI lineage: Eukaryota > Metazoa > Arthropoda > Insecta > Hymenoptera > Andrenidae > Calliopsis > Calliopsis andreniformis. Next base: position 18,771,830 of record NC_135072.1, read on the forward strand.
AATACAATATAGATATAACAGTTTTTCCATCGTATAAAACGAATAATTGCATCCAGTATGAAGGTTATGGTCATTTCTACGTTCCGGACAACCTAGGCTTCACTCTATGGCGTTCTTCCACTACATCGAATAGCAACGGCCTCAGAAGACAACGCCAGAAGCATAAAATACAATAAAAATACAACAGTCTTTCCGTCCTATAACAGGAATAATTGCAACCCGTGTGAAAGTGATGGTCATTTGTACGTTCCAGGCAACCTAGGCTTCACTCTAGGGCGTTGTACCACCAGATCGAATTGTTAGGGCCTAAGAAGTCAACGCCAGAAGCATAAAATACAATATAAGTACATCAGTTTTTCCATCGTGTAAAATGAATAATTGCAAACATTGCGAAAGTAATGGTCATTCCACGTTCCGGGCAACCTAGGCTTCACTCTAGGGCGTTGCTCCACCATATCGAATAGTTAGAGCCTTAGAAGTCAGCGCCAGAAGCATAAAATACAATATAAATAAAACAGTTTTTCCATCGTATAAAACGAATAATTGCTACCAGTATGGAAGTGATGGTCATTTCTACGTTCCGGGCTACCTAGGCTCCACCCTAGGGCGTTGTTCCACCAGATGGAATAGTTAGGGCATAAGAAGTCAACGCCAGAAGCATAAAATACGATATAAGTACTACAGTCTTTCCATCGTATAAAACGAATAATTTCAACCAGTGTGAATGTTATGGTCATTTCTACATTCCGAGCAACCTAGGCTTCACCCCAGGGCGTTGTTCCACCAGATCGAATTGTTAGGGCCTAAGAAGTCAACGCCAGAAGCATAAGATACATAATAAATATAACAGTTTTTCCATCGTATAGAACGAATGATAGCATCCAGTGAGAAAGTTATGGTCATTTCTACGTTCCGGGCTACCTAGGCCTCACTCTAGGGCGGTGCTCCACCAAATCGAATAGCTAGGGCCTTAGAAGTCAACGCCAGAAGCATAAAATACAATAAAGATGCAAAAGTTTTTCTATCGTATAACAGGAATAACTGCAAACAGTATGAAAGTACTGGACATTTCTACGTTCCGGGTAACCTAGGTTTCACTCTAGGGCGTTGCTCCAACAGATCGAATAGCTAGGGACTTAGAATTCAACGCCATAAGAATAAAATACAATATAAGTACAACAGTTTTTCCATCGTATAAAATGAATAATTGCAACCAGTGTGAAAGTTATGGTCATTTCTACATTTCGAGCAACCTAGGCTTCACTCTAGGGCGTTGCTCCACCTGATCGAATAGTTAGGGCCTTAGAAGTCAACGCCCGAAGCATAAAATGCAAAATAAATAGAACAGTTTTTCCATTGTATAAAACGAATAATTGCTACCAGTGTAAAAGTTATGGTCAGTTCTCCTTTACGGGCAACCTAGGCTACACCCTAGGGCGTTGCTCCACCAGATCGAATAGTTAGTGCCTTAGAAGTCATCGCCAGAAGCATAAAATACAATATAAGTACATCAGTTTTTCCATCGTATAAAATGAATAATTGCAAACATTGCGAAAGTAATGGTCATTCCACGTTCCGGGCAACCTAGGCTTCACTCTAGGGCGTTGCTCCACCAAATCGAATAGCTAGGGCCTTAGAAGTCAACGCCAGAAGCATAAAATACAATAAAGATGCAAAAGTTTTTCTATCGTATAACAGGAATAACTGCAAACAGTATGAAAGTACTGGACATTTCTACGTTCCGGGTAACCTAGGTTTCACTCTAGGGCGTTGCTCCACCAGATCGAATAGCTAGGGACTTAGAATTCAACGCCATAAGAATAAAATACAATATAAGTACAACAGTTTTTCCATCGTATAAAATGAATAATTGCAACCAGTGTGAAAGTTATGGTCATTTCTACATTTCGAGCAACCTAGGCTTCACTCTAGGGCGTTGCTCCACCTGATCGAATAGTTAGGGCCTTAGAGGCCACCGCCCGAAGCATTAAATACAAAATAAATAGAACAGTTTTTCCATTGTATAAAACGAATGATTGCTACCAGTGTGAAAGTTATGGTCATTTCTACGTTCCGCGCAACCTGGGCTTTACTCTAGGGCGTTGTTCCACCAGATGGAATAGTTAGGGCCCAAGAAGTCAACGCCAGAAGCATAAAATACGATATAAGTACAACAGCTTTTCCGTCGTATAAAACAAATAATTGCAACCAGTGTGAAAGTTATGGTCATTTCTACGTTCCGGGCAACCTAGGCTTCACTGTATGGCGTTCTTCAACCACATCGGATAGCTACGGCCTCAGAAGTCAACGCCTGAAGTATAAAATACAATAAAAATACAACAGTCTTTCCATCCTATAACAGGAATAATTGCAACCCGTGAGAAAGGGATGGTCATTTCTACGTTCCAGGCAACCTAGGCTTCTCTCTAGGACGTTGCTCCACCAGATCAAACAGTTAGGGCCTTAGAAGTCAACGCCCGAAGCATTAAATACAAAATAAATAGAACAGTTTTTCCATCGTATAAAACGAATAATTGCTAGCAGTGTGAAAGTTATGGTTATTTCTGCTTTCCGGGCAACCTGGGCTTCACCCTAGGGCGTTGTTCCACGAGATGGAATAGTTAGGGCCTAAGAAGTCAACGCCAGAAGCATAAAATACGATATAAATGCAACAGCTTTTCCATCGTATAAAACGAATAATTGCAAACAGTGTGAAAGCAATGGTCATTTCTACGTTCCGGGCAACCTAGGCTTCACTGTATTGCGTTCTTCCACCACATCGAATAGCTACGGCCTCAGAAGTCAACGCCTGAAGTATAAAATACAATAAAAATACAACAGTCTTTCCATCCTATAACAGGAATAATTGCAACAAGCGTGAAAGTAATGATCATTTCGGCGTTTCGAGCATCCGAGACTTAACTCTGAGGCATCGCTCCACCTGATCGAATAGTTAGGGCCTAAGAAGTCAAAGCCAGAAGCATAAAATACAATATAAATACAACAGCTTTGCCATCGTATAAAATGAATAATTGCAAACTGTGTGAAAGATATGGACATTCCTACGTTCCGGGCTACCTAGGCTTCACTCTATGCCGTTCTTCCACCACATCCAATAGCAACGGCCTCAGAAGTCAACGCCAGAAGCATAAAATACAATATAAATATAACGGCTTTTCCATCGTATAAAACGAATAATAGCAACCAGTGTGAAAGTTATGGTCATTTCTACGTTCCGGGCAACCTAGGCTTCACTCTAGGGCGTTGCTCCACCAGATCAAACAGCTAGGGCCTTAGAAGTCAACGCCCGAAGCATAAAATGCAAAATAAATAGAACAGTTTTTCCATTGTATAAAACGAATAATTGCTACCAGTGTAAAAGTTATGGTCAGTTCTCCTTTACGGGCAACCTAGGCTACACCCTAGGGCGTTGCTCCACCAGATCGAATAGTTAGTGCCTTAGAAGTCATCGCCAGAAGCATAAAATACAATAAAAATACAACAGCTTTTCCATCGTATAAAACGAATAATTGCAACCAGTATGAAACTTATGGTCATTTGTACTTTCCGAGAAACCTAGGCTTCAGCCCTAGGGCGTTGCTCCAACAGATTGAATAGTTAGGGCCTTAGAAGTCAACGCCCGAAGCATAAAATGCAATAAAAATACAACAGTGTTTCCATCATATAACAGGAATAATTGCAACCAGTTTGAAAGTAATGGCCAATTCTACGTTCCGGGTAACCTAGGTTTCACTCTAGGGCGTTGCTCCAACAGATCGAATAGCTAGGGACTTAGAATTCAACGCCATAAGAATAAAATACAATATAAGTACAACAGTTTTTCCATCGTATAAAATGAATAATTGCAACCAGTGTGAAAGTTATGGTCATTTCTACATTTCGAGCAACCTAGGCTTCACTCTAGGGCGTTGCTCCACCTGATCGAATAGTTAGGGCCTTAGAAGTCAACGCCCGAAGCATAAAATGCAAAATAAATAGAACAGTTTTTCCATTGTATAAAACGAATAATTGCTACCAGTGTAAAAGTTATGGTCAGTTCTCCTTTACGGGCAACCTAGGCTACACCCTAGGGCGTTGCTCCACCAGATCGAATAGTTAGTGCCTTAGAAGTCATCGCCAGAAGCATAAAATACAATATAAGTACATCAGTTTTTCCATCGTATAAAATGAATAATTGCAAACATTGCGAAAGTAATGGTCATTCCACGTTCCGGGCAACCTAGGCTTCACTCTAGGGCGTTGCTCCACCAAATCGAATAGCTAGGGCCTTAGAAGTCAACGCCAGAAGCATAAAATACAATAAAGATGCAAAAGTTTTTCTATCGTATAACAGGAATAACTGCAAACAGTATGAAAGTACTGGACATTTCTACGTTCCGGGTAACCTAGGTTTCACTCTAGGGCGTTGCTCCACCAGATCGAATAGCTAGGGACTTAGAATTCAACGCCATAAGAATAAAATACAATATAAGTACAACAGTTTTTCCATCGTATAAAATGAATAATTGCAACCAGTGTGAAAGTTATGGTCATTTCTACATTTCGAGCAACCTAGGCTTCACTCTAGGGCGTTGCTCCACCTGATCGAATAGTTAGGGCCTTAGAGGCCACCGCCCGAAGCATTAAATACAAAATAAATAGAACAGTTTTTCCATTGTATAAAACGAATGATTGCTACCAGTGTGAAAGTTATGGTCATTTCTACGTTCCGCGCAACCTGGGCTTTACTCTAGGGCGTTGTTCCACCAGATGGAATAGTTAGGGCCCAAGAAGTCAACGCCAGAAGCATAAAATACGATATAAGTACAACAGCTTTTCCGTCGTATAAAACAAATAATTGCAACCAGTGTGAAAGTTATGGTCATTTCTACGTTCCGGGCAACCTAGGCTTCACTGTATGGCGTTCTTCAACCACATCGGATAGCTACGGCCTCAGAAGTCAACGCCTGAAGTATAAAATACAATAAAAATACAACAGTCTTTCCATCCTATAACAGGAATAATTGCAACCCGTGAGAAAGGGATGGTCATTTCTACGTTCCAGGCAACCTAGGCTTCTCTCTAGGACGTTGCTCCACCAGATCAAACAGTTAGGGCCTTAGAAGTCAACGCCCGAAGCATTAAATACAAAATAAATAGAACAGTTTTTCCATCGTATAAAACGAATAATTGCTAGCAGTGTGAAAGTTATGGTTATTTCTGCTTTCCGGGCAACCTGGGCTTCACCCTAGGGCGTTGTTCCACGAGATGGAATAGTTAGGGCCTAAGAAGTCAACGCCAGAAGCATAAAATACGATATAAATGCAACAGCTTTTCCATCGTATAAAACGAATAATTGCAAACAGTGTGAAAGCAATGGTCATTTCTACGTTCCGGGCAACCTAGGCTTCACTGTATTGCGTTCTTCCACCACATCGAATAGCTACGGCCTCAGAAGTCAACGCCTGAAGTATAAAATACAATAAAAATACAACAGTCTTTCCATCCTATAACAGGAATAATTGCAACAAGCGTGAAAGTAATGATCATTTCGGCGTTTCGAGCATCCGAGACTTAACTCTGAGGCATCGCTCCACCTGATCGAATAGTTAGGGCCTAAGAAGTCAAAGCCAGAAGCATAAAATACAATATAAATACAACAGCTTTGCCATCGTATAAAATGAATAATTGCAAACTGTGTGAAAGATATGGACATTCCTACGTTCCGGGCTACCTAGGCTTCACTCTATGCCGTTCTTCCACCACATCCAATAGCAACGGCCTCAGAAGTCAACGCCAGAAGCATAAAATACAATATAAATATAACGGCTTTTCCATCGTATAAAACGAATAATAGCAACCAGTGTGAAAGTTATGGTCATTTCTACGTTCCGGGCAACCTAGGCTTCACTCTAGGGCGTTGCTCCACCAGATCAAACAGCTAGGGCCTTAGAAGTCAACGCCCGAAGCATAAAATGCAAAATAAATAGAACAGTTTTTCCATTGTATAAAACGAATAATTGCTACCAGTGTAAAAGTTATGGTCAGTTCTCCTTTACGGGCAACCTAGGCTACACCCTAGGGCGTTGCTCCACCAGATCGAATAGTTAGTGCCTTAGAAGTCATCGCCAGAAGCATAAAATACAATAAAAATACAACAGCTTTTCCATCGTATAAAACGAATAATTGCAACCAGTATGAAACTTATGGTCATTTGTACTTTCCGAGAAACCTAGGCTTCAGCCCTAGGGCGTTGCTCCAACAGATTGAATAGTTAGGGCCTTAGAAGTCAACGCCCGAAGCATAAAATGCAATAAAAATACAACAGTGTTTCCATCATATAACAGGAATAATTGCAACCAGTTTGAAAGTAATGGCCAATTCTACGTTCCGGGCAACCTAGGCTTCACTCTATTGCGTTGCTGCACCAGATCGAATAGTTAGTGCCTTAGAAGTCAACGCCAGAAGCTTAAAATACAATATAAATACAACAGTTTTTCCATCGTATAGAACGAATAATTGCAACCAGTATGAAAGTTATGGTCATTTCTACTTTCCGGGCAACCTAGGCTACACCCTAGGGCGTTGCTCCAACAGATTCAATAGTTATGGCCTTAGTAGTCAATGCCCGAAGCATAAAATGCAATAAAAATACAACAGTTTTTCCATCATATAACAGGAATAATTGCAACCAGTTTGAAAGTGATGGTCATTTCTACGTTCCGGGCAACCTAGGCTACACCATAGGGCGTTGCTCCAACAGATTGAATAGTTAGGGCCTTAGAAGTCAATGCCCGAAGCATAAAATGCAATAAAAGTACAACAGTTTTTCCGTCACATAGCAGGAATAATTGCAACCAGTTTGAAAGTGATGGTCATTTCTACGTTCCGGGAAACCTCGGCTTCACTGTAGGGCGTTGCTCCGCCAGATCGAATAGTTAGTGCATTAGAAGTCAACGCCAGAAGCATAAAATGCAATATAAATACAACAGTTTTTGCATTGTATAAAACGAATAATTGCTACCAGTGTAAAAGTTATGGTCAGTTCTCCTTTACGGGCAACCTAGGCTACACCCTAGGGCGTTGCTCCACCAGATCGAATAGTTAGTGCCTTAGAAGTCATCGCCAGAAGCATAAAATACAATAAAAATACAACAGTTTTTCCATCGTATAAAACGAATAATTGCAACCAGTATGAAACTTATGGTCATTTGTACTTTCCGAGAAACCTAGGCTTCAGCCCTAGGGCGTTGCTCCAACAGATTGAATAGTTAGGGCCTTAGAAGTCAACGCCCGAAGCATAAAATGCAATAAAAATACAACAGTGTTTCCATCATATAACAGGAATAATTGCAACCAGTTTGAAAGTAATGGCCAATTATACGTTCCGGGCAACCTAGGCTTCACTCTATTGCGTTGCTCCACCAGATCGAATAGTTAGTGCCTTAGAAGTCAACGCCAGAAGCTTAAAATACAATATAAATACAACAGTTTTTCCATCGTATAGAACGAATAATTGCAACCAGTGTGAAAGTTATGGTCATTTCTACATTCCGGCCAACCTAGGCCTCACCCTAGGGCGTTGCTCCACCAGGTCGAATAGTTAGGGCCTTAGAAGTCAACGCCAGAAGCATAAAATACAATAAAGATGCAACAGTTTTTCCATCGTTTTACAGGAATAACTGCAACCAGTGTGAATGTACTGGTCATATCTACGTTCCGGGTAACCTAGGTTTCACTCTAGGGCGTTGTTCCACCAGATCGAACAGTTAGGGCCTAAGAAGTCAACGCCAGAAGTATAAAATACAATGTAAATATAACAGTTTTTCCATCGTATTAATCGAATGATAGCAACCAGTGTGAAAGTTATGTTCATTTCTACGTTCCGGGCAACCTAGGCTTCACTCTAGGGCGTTGCTCCACCAGATCGAATAGTTAGGGCCTTAGAAGTCAACGCCCGAAGCATAAAATAGAAAATAAATAAAACAGTTTTTCCATCGTATAAAACGAATAATAGCAACCAGTGTGAAAGTTAACGTCATTTCTACTTTCCGGGCAACCTAGGCTTCACCGTTGGGCGTTGCTCCAACAGATTGAATAGCTAGGGCCTTAGAAGTCAACGCACGATGCATAAAATACAAAATATATAGAACAGTTTTTCCATCGTATAAAACGAATAATTGCTACCAGTGTGAAAGTTATGGTCATTTCTACTTTCCAGGCAACCTAGGCGTCACCCTAGGGCGTTGTTCCACCAGATGGAATAGTTAGGGCCTAAGAAGTCAACGCCGGAAGCATAAAATACGATATAAATACGGCAGCTTTTCCATCGTATAAAACGAATAATTGCAACCAGTGTGATAGTTATGCTCATTTCTACGTTCCGGGCAACCTAGGCTTCACTCCAGGGCGTTGCTCCACCAGATCGAGTAGTTAGTGCCTTATAAGTCAACGCCAGAAGCATAAAATACAATATAGATATAACAGTTTTTCCATCGTATAAAACGAATAATTGCATCCAGTATGAAGGTTATGGTCATTTCTACGTTCCGGACAACCTAGGCTTCACTCTATGGCGTTCTTCCACTACATCGAATAGCAACGGCCTCAGAAGACAACGCCAGAAGCATAAAATACAATAAAAATACAACAGTCTTTCCGTCCTATAACAGGAATAATTGCAACCCGTGTGAAAGTGATGGTCATTTGTACGTTCCAGGCAACCTAGGCTTCACTCTAGGGCGTTGTACCACCAGATCGAATTGTTAGGGCCTAAGAAGTCAACGCCAGAAGCATAAAATACAATATAAGTACATCAGTTTTTCCATCGTGTAAAATGAATAATTGCAAACATTGCGAAAGTAATGGTCATTCCACGTTCCGGGCAACCTAGGCTTCACTCTAGGGCGTTGCTCCACCATATCGAATAGTTAGAGCCTTAGAAGTCAGCGCCAGAAGCATAAAATACAATATAAATAAAACAGTTTTTCCATCGTATAAAACGAATAATTGCTACCAGTATGGAAGTGATGGTCATTTCTACGTTCCGGGCTACCTAGGCTCCACCCTAGGGCGTTGTTCCACCAGATGGAATAGTTAGGGCATAAGAAGTCAACGCCAGAAGCATAAAATACGATATAAGTACTACAGTCTTTCCATCGTATAAAACGAATAATTTCAACCAGTGTGAATGTTATGGTCATTTCTACATTCCGAGCAACCTAGGCTTCACCCCAGGGCGTTGTTCCACCAGATCGAATTGTTAGGGCCTAAGAAGTCAACGCCAGAAGCATAAGATACATAATAAATATAACAGTTTTTCCATCGTATAGAACGAATGATAGCATCCAGTGAGAAAGTTATGGTCATTTCTACGTTCCGGGCTACCTAGGCCTCACTCTAGGGCGGTGCTCCACCAAATCGAATAGCTAGGGCCTTAGAAGTCAACGCCAGAAGCATAAAATACAATAAAGATGCAAAAGTTTTTCTATCGTATAACAGGAATAACTGCAAACAGTATGAAAGTACTGGACATTTCTACGTTCCGGGTAACCTAGGTTTCACTCTAGGGCGTTGCTCCAACAGATCGAATAGCTAGGGACTTAGAATTCAACGCCATAAGAATAAAATACAATATAAGTACAACAGTTTTTCCATCGTATAAAATGAATAATTGCAACCAGTGTGAAAGTTATGGTCATTTCTACATTTCGAGCAACCTAGGCTTCACTCTAGGGCGTTGCTCCACCTGATCGAATAGTTAGGGCCTTAGAAGTCAACGCCCGAAGCATAAAATGCAAAATAAATAGAACAGTTTTTCCATTGTATAAAACGAATAATTGCTGCCAGTGTAAAAGTTATGGTCAGTTCTCCTTTACGGGCAACCTAGGCTACACCCTAGGGCGTTGCTCCACCAGATCGAATAGTTAGTGCCTTAGAAGTCATCGCCAGAAGCATAAAATACAATAAAAATACAACAGTTTTGCCATCGTATAAAACGAATAATTGCAACCAGTATGAAACTTATGGTCATTTGTACTTTCCGAGAAACCTAGGCTTCAGCCCTAGGGCGTTGCTCCAACAGATTGAATAGTTAGGGCCTTAGAAGTCAACGCCCGAAGCATAAAATGCAATAAAAATACAACAGTGTTTCCATCATATAACAGGAATAATTGCAACCAGTTTGAAAGTAATGGCCAATTCTACGTTCCGGGCAACCTAGGCTTCACTCTATTGCGTTGCTCCACCAGATCGAATAGTTAGTGCCTTAGAAGTCAACGCCAGAAGCATAAAATACAATATAAGTACATCAGTTTTTCCATCGTATAAAATGAATAATTGCAAACATTGCGAAAGTAATGGTCATTCCACGTTCCGGGCAACCTAGGCTTCACTCTAGGGCGTTGCTCCACCAAATCGAATAGCTAGGGCCTTAGAAGTCAACGCCAGAAGCATAAAATACAATAAAGATGCAAAAGTTTTTCTATCGTATAACAGGAATAACTGCAAACAGTATGAAAGTACTGGACATTTCTACGTTCCGGGTAACCTAGGTTTCACTCTAGGGCGTTGCTCCACCAGATCGAATAGCTAGGGACTTAGAATTCAACGCCATAAGAATAAAATACAATATAAGTACAACAGTTTTTCCATCGTATAAAATGAATAATTGCAACCAGTGTGAAAGTTATGGTCATTTCTACATTTCGAGCAACCTAGGCTTCACTCTAGGGCGTTGCTCCACCTGATCGAATAGTTAGGGCCTTAGAGGCCACCGCCCGAAGCATTAAATACAAAATAAATAGAACAGTTTTTCCATTGTATAAAACGAATGATTGCTACCAGTGTGAAAGTTATGGTCATTTCTACGTTCCGCTCAACCTGGGCTTTACTCTAGGGCGTTGTTCCACCAGATGGAATAGTTAGGGCCCAAGAAGTCAACGCCAGAAGCATAAAATACAATATAAGTACATCAGTTTTTCCATCGTATAAAATGAATAATTGCAAACATTGCGAAAGTAATGGTCATTCCACGTTCCGGGCAACCTAGGCTTCACTCTAGGGCGTTGCTCCACCAAATCGAATAGCTAGGGCCTTAGAAGTCAACGCCAGAAGCATAAAATACAATAAAGATGCAAAAGTTTTTCTATCGTATAACAGGAATAACTGCAAACAGTATGAAAGTACTGGACATTTCTACGTTCCGGGTAACCTAGGTTTCACTCTAGGGCGTTGCTCCACCAGATCGAATAGCTAGGGACTTAGAATTCAACGCCATAAGAATAAAATACAATATAAGTACAACAGTTTTTCCATCGTATAAAATGAATAATTGCAACCAGTGTGAAAGTTATGGTCATTTCTACATTTCGAGCAACCTAGGCTTCACTCTAGGGCGTTGCTCCACCTGATCGAATAGTTAGGGCCTTAGAGGCCACCGCCCGAAGCATTAAATACAAAATAAATAGAACAGTTTTTCCATTGTATAAAACGAATGATTGCTACCAGTGTGAAAGTTATGGTCATTTCTACGTTCCGCGCAACCTGGGCTTTACTCTAGGGCGTTGTTCCACCAGATGGAATAGTTAGGGCCCAAGAAGTCAACGCCAGAAGCATAAAATACGATATAAGTACAACAGCTTTTCCGTCGTATAAAACAAATAATTGCAACCAGTGTGAAAGTTATGGTCATTTCTACGTTCCGGGCAACCTAGGCTTCACTGTATGGCGTTCTTCAACCACATCGGATAGCTACGGCCTCAGAAGTCAACGCCTGAAGTATAAAATACAATAAAAATACAACAGTCTTTCCATCCTATAACAGGAATAATTGCAACCCGTGAGAAAGGGATGGTCATTTCTACGTTCCAGGCAACCTAGGCTTCTCTCTAGGACGTTGCTCCACCAGATCAAACAGTTAGGGCCTTAGAAGTCAACGCCCGAAGCATTAAATACAAAATAAATAGAACAGTTTTTCCATCGTATAAAACGAATAATTGCTAGCAGTGTGAAAGTTATGGTTATTTCTGCTTTCCGGGCAACCTGGGCTTCACCCTAGGGCGTTGTTCCACGAGATGGAATAGTTAGGGCCTAAGAAGTCAACGCCAGAAGCATAAAATACGATATAAATGCAACAGCTTTTCCATCGTATAAAACGAATAATTGCAAACAGTGTGAAAGCAATGGTCATTTCTACGTTCCGGGCAACCTAGGCTTCACTGTATTGCGTTCTTCCACCACATCGAATAGCTACGGCCTCAGAAGTCAACGCCTGAAGTATAAAATACAATAAAAATACAACAGTCTTTCCATCCTATAACAGGAATAATTGCAACAAGCGTGAAAGTAATGATCATTTCGGCGTTTCGAGCATCCGAGACTTAACTCTGAGGCATCGCTCCACCTGATCGAATAGTTAGGGCCTAAGAAGTCAAAGCCAGAAGCATAAAATACAATATAAATACAACAGCTTTGCCATCGTATAAAATGAATAATTGCAAACTGTGTGAAAGATATGGACATTCCTACGTTCCGGGCTACCTAGGCTTCACTCTATGCCGTTCTTCCACCACATCCAATAGCAACGGCCTCAGAAGTCAACGCCAGAAGCATAAAATACAATATAAATATAACGGCTTTTCCATCGTATAAAACGAATAATAGCAACCAGTGTGAAAGTTATGGTCATTTCTACGTTCCGGGCAACCTAGGCTTCACTCTAGGGCGTTGCTCCACCAGATCAAACAGCTAGGGCCTTAGAAGTCAACGCCCGAAGCATAAAATGCAAAATAAATAGAACAGTTTTTCCATTGTATAAAACGAATAATTGCTACCAGTGTAAAAGTTATGGTCAGTTCTCCTTTACGGGCAACCTAGGCTACACCCTAGGGCGTTGCTCCACCAGATCGAATAGTTAGTGCCTTAGAAGTCATCGCCAGAAGCATAAAATACAATAAAAATACAACAGCTTTTCCATCGTATAAAACGAATAATTGCAACCAGTATGAAACTTATGGTCATTTGTACTTTCCGAGAAACCTAGGCTTCAGCCCTAGGGCGTTGCTCCAACAGATTGAATAGTTAGGGCCTTAGAAGTCAACGCCCGAAGCATAAAATGCAATAAAAATACAACAGTGTTTCCATCATATAACAGGAATAATTGCAACCAGTTTGAAAGTAATGGCCAATTCTACGTTCCGGGCAACCTAGGCTTCACTCTATTGCGTTGCTCCACCAGATCGAATAGTTAGTGCCTTAGAAGTCAACGCCAGAAGCTTAAAATACAATATAAATACAACAGTTTTTCCATCGTATAGAACGAATAATTGCAACCAGTATGAAAGTTATGGTCATTTCTACTTTCCGGGCAACCTAGGCTACACCCTAGGGCGTTGCTCCAACAGATTCAATAGTTATGGCCTTAGTAGTCAATGCCCGAAGCATAAAATGCAATAAAAATACAACAGTTTTTCCATCATATAACAGGAATAATTGCAACCAGTTTGAAAGTGATGGTCATTTCTACGTTCCGGGCAACCTAGGCTACACCATAGGGCGTTGCTCCAACAGATTGAATAGTTAGGGCCTTAGAAGTCAATGCCCGAAGCATAAAATGCAATAAAAGTACAACAGTTTTTCCGTCACATAGCAGGAATAATTGCAACCAGTTTGAAAGTGATGGTCATTTCTACGTTCCGGGAAACCTCGGCTTCACTGTAGGGCGTTGCTCCGCCAGATCGAATAGTTAGTGCATTAGAAGTCAACGCCAGAAGCATAAAATGCAATATAAATACAACAGTTTTTCCATTGTATAAAACGAATAATTGCTACCAGTGTAAAAGTTATGGTCAGTTCTCCTTTACGGGCAACCTAGGCTACACCCTAGGGCGTTGCTCCACCAGATCGAATAGTTAGTGCCTTAGAAGTCATCGCCAGAAGCATAAAATACAATAAAAATACAACAGTTTTGCCATCGTATAAAACGAATAATTGCAACCAGTATGAAACTTATGGTCATTTGTACTTTCCGAGAAACCTAGGCTTCAGCCCTAGGGCGTTGCTCCAACAGATTGAATAGTTAGGGCCTTAGAAGTCAACGCCCGAAGCATAAAATGCAATAAAAATACAACAGTGTTTCCATCATATAACAGGAATAATTGCAACCAGTTTGAAAGTAATGGCCAATTATACGTTCCGGGCAACCTAGGCTTCACTCTATTGCGTTGCTCCACCAGATCGAATAGTTAGTGCCTTAGAAGTCAACGCCAGAAGCTTAAAATACAATATAAATACAACAGTTTTTCCATCGTATAGAACGAATAATTGCAACCAGTGTGAAAGTTATGGTCATTTCTACATTCCGGCCAACCTAGGCCTCACCCTAGGGCGTTGCTCCACCAGATCGAATAGTTAGGGCCTTAGAAGTCAACGCCAGAAGCATAAAATACAATAAAGATGCAACAGTTTTTCCATCGTTTTACAGGAATAACTGCAACCAGTGTGAATGTACTGGTCATATCTACGTTCCGGGTAACCTAGGTTTCACTCTAGGGCGTTGTTCCACCAGATCGAACAGTTAGGGCCTAAGAAGTCAACGCCAGAAGTATAAAATACAATGTAAATATAACAGTTTTTCCATCGTATTAATCGAATGATAGCAACCAGTGTGAAAGTTATGTTCATTTCTACGTTCCGGGCAACCTAGGCTTCACTCTAGGGCGTTGCTCCACCAGATCGAATAGTTAGGGCCTTAGAAGTCAACGCCCGAAGCATAAAATAGAAAATAAATAAAACAGTTTTTCCATCGTATAAAACGAATAATAGCAACCAGTGTGAAAGTTAACGTCATTTCTACTTTCCGGGCAACCTAGGCTTCACCGTTGGGCGTTGCTCCAACAGATTGAATAGCTAGGGCCTTAGAAGTCAACGCACGATGCATAAAATACAAAATATATAGAACAGTTTTTCCATCGTATAAAACGAATAATTGCTACCAGTGTGAAAGTTATGGTCATTTCTACTTTCCAGGCAACCTAGGCGTCACCCTAGGGCGTTGTTCCACCAGATGGAATAGTTAGGGCCTAAGAAGTCAACGCCGGAAGCATAAAATACGATATAAATACGGCAGCTTTTCCATCGTATAAAACGAATAATTGCAACCAGTGTGATAGTTATGCTCATTTCTACGTTCCGGGCAACCTAGGCTTCACTCCAGGGCGTTGCTCCACCAGATCGAGTAGTTAGTGCCTTATAAGTCAACGCCAGAAGCATAAAATACAATATAGATATAACAGTTTTTCCATCGTATAAAACGAATAATTGCATCCAGTATGAAGGTTATGGTCATTTCTACGTTCCGGACAACCTAGGCTTCACTCTATGGCGTTCTTCCACTACATCGAATAGCAACGGCCTCAGAAGACAACGCCAGAAGCATAAAATACAATAAAAATACAACAGTCTTTCCGTCCTATAACAGGAATAATTGCAACCCGTGTGAAAGTGATGGTCATTTGTACGTTCCAGGCAACCTAGGCTTCACTCTAGGGCGTTGTACCACCAGATCGAATTGTTAGGGCCTAAGAAGTCAACGCCAGAAGCATAAAATACAATATAAGTACATCAGTTTTTCCATCGTGTAAAATGAATAATTGCAAACATTGCGAAAGTAATGGTCATTCCACGTTCCGGGCAACCTAGGCTTCACTCTAGGGCGTTGCTCCACCATATCGAATAGTTAGAGCCTTAGAAGTCAGCGCCAGAAGCATAAAATACAATATAAATAAAACAGTTTTTCCATCGTATAAAACGAATAATTGCTACCAGTATGGAAGTGATGGTCATTTCTACGTTCCGGGCTACCTAGGCTCCACCCTAGGGCGTTGTTCCACCAGATGGAATAGTTAGGGCATAAGAAGTCAACGCCAGAAGCATAAAATACGATATAAGTACTACAGTCTTTCCATCGTATAAAACGAATAATTTCAACCAGTGTGAATGTTATGGTCATTTCTACATTCCGAGCAACCTAGGCTTCACCCCAGGGCGTTGTTCCACCAGATCGAATTGTTAGGGCCTAAGAAGTCAACGCCAGAAGCATAAGATACATAATAAATATAACAGTTTTTCCATCGTATAGAACGAATGATAGCATCCAGTGAGAAAGTTATGGTCATTTCTACGTTCCGGGCTACCTAGGCCTCACTCTAGGGCGGTGCTCCACCAAATCGAATAGCTAGGGCCTTAGAAGTCAACGCCAGAAGCATAAAATACAATAAAGATGCAAAAGTTTTTCTATCGTATAACAGGAATAACTGCAAACAGTATGAAAGTACTGGACATTTCTACGTTCCGGGTAACCTAGGTTTCACTCTAGGGCGTTGCTCCAACAGATCGAATAGCTAGGGACTTAGAATTCAACGCCATAAGAATAAAATACAATATAAGTACAACAGTTTTTCCATCGTATAAAATGAATAATTGCAACCAGTGTGAAAGTTATGGTCATTTCTACATTTCGAGCAACCTAGGCTTCACTCTAGGGCGTTGCTCCACCTGATCGAATAGTTAGGGCCTTAGAAGTCAACGCCCGAAGCATAAAATGCAAAATAAATAGAACAGTTTTTCCATTGTATAAAACGAATAATTGCTACCAGTGTAAAAGTTATGGTCAGTTCTCCTTTACGGGCAACCTAGGCTACACCCTAGGGCGTTGCTCCACCAGATCGAATAGTTAGTGCCTTAGAAGTCATCGCCAGAAGCATAAAATACAATAAAAATACAACAGTTTTGCCATCGTATAAAACGAATAATTGCAACCAGTATGAAACTTATGGTCATTTGTACTTTCCGAGAAACCTAGGCTTCAGCCCTAGGGCGTTGCTCCAACAGATTGAATAGTTAGGGCCTTAGAAGTCAACGCCCGAAGCATAAAATGCAATAAAAATACAACAGTGTTTCCATCATATAACAGGAATAATTGCAACCAGTTTGAAAGTAATGGCCAATTCTACGTTCCGGGCAACCTAGGCTTCACTCTATTGCGTTGCTCCACCAGATCGAATAGTTAGTGCCTTAGAAGTCAACGCCAGAAGCATAAAATACAATATAAGTACATCAGTTTTTCCATCGTATAAAATGAATAATTGCAAACATTGCGAAAGTAATGGTCATTCCACGTTCCGGGCAACCTAGGCTTCACTCTAGGGCGTTGCTCCACCAAATCGAATAGCTAGGGCCTTAGAAGTCAACGCCAGAAGCATAAAATACAATAAAGATGCAAAAGTTTTTCTATCGTATAACAGGAATAACTGCAAACAGTATGAAAGTACTGGACATTTCTACGTTCCGGGTAACCTAGGTTTCACTCTAGGGCGTTGCTCCACCAGATCGAATAGCTAGGGACTTAGAATTCAACGCCATAAGAATAAAATACAATATAAGTACAACAGTTTTTCCATCGTATAAAATGAATAATTGCAACCAGTGTGAAAGTTATGGTCATTTCTACATTTCGAGCAACCTAGGCTTCACTCTAGGGCGTTGCTCCACCTGATCGAATAGTTAGGGCCTTAGAGGCCACCGCCCGAAGCATTAAATACAAAATAAATAGAACAGTTTTTCCATTGTATAAAACGAATGATTGCTACCAGTGTGAAAGTTATGGTCATTTCTACGTTCCGCGCAACCTGGGCTTTACTCTAGGGCGTTGTTCCACCAGATGGAATAGTTAGGGCCCAAGAAGTCAACGCCAGAAGCATAAAATACGATATAAGTACAACAGCTTTTCCGTCGTATAAAACAAATAATTGCAACCAGTGTGAAAGTTATGGTCATTTCTACTTTCCGGGCAACCTAGGCTTCACTGTATGGCGTTCTTCAACCACATCGGATAGCTACGGCCTCAGAAGTCAACGCCTGAAGTATAAAATACAATAAAAATACAACAGTCTTTCCATCCTATAACAGGAATAATTGCAACCCGTGAGAAAGGGATGGTCATTTCTACGTTCCAGGCAACCTAGGCTTCTCTCTAGGACGTTGCTCCACCAGATCAAACAGTTAGGGCCTTAGAAGTCAACGCCCGAAGCATTAAATACAAAATAAATAGAACAGTTTTTCCATCGTATAAAACGAATAATTGCTAGCAGTGTGAAAGTTATGGTTATTTCTGCTTTCCGGGCAACCTGGGCTTCACCCTAGGGCGTTGTTCCACGAGATGGAATAGTTAGGGCCTAAGAAGTCAACGCCAGAAGCATAAAATACGATATAAATGCAACAGCTTTTCCATCGTATAAAACGAATAATTGCAAACAGTGTGAAAGCAATGGTCATTTCTACGTTCCGGGCAACCTAGGCTTCACTGTATTGCGTTCTTCCACCACATCGAATAGCTACGGCCTCAGAAGTCAACGCCTGAAGTATAAAATACAATAAAAATACAACAGTCTTTCCATCCTATAACAGGAATAATTGCAACAAGCGTGAAAGTAATGATCATTTCGGCGTTTCGAGCATCCGAGACTTAACTCTGAGGCATCGCTCCACCTGATCGAATAGTTAGGGCCTAAGAAGTCAAAGCCAGAAGCATAAAATACAATATAAATACAACAGCTTTGCCATCGTATAAAATGAATAATTGCAAACTGTGTGAAAGATATGGACATTCCTACGTTCCGGGCTACCTAGGCTTCACTCTATGCCGTTCTTCCACCACATCCAATAGCAACGGCCTCAGAAGTCAACGCCAGAAGCATAAAATACAATATAAATATAACGGCTTTTCCATCGTATAAAACGAATAATAGCAACCAGTGTGAAAGTTATGGTCATTTCTACGTTCCGGGCAACCTAGGCTTCACTCTAGGGCGTTGCTCCACCAGATCAAACAGCTAGGGCCTTAGAAGTCAACGCCCGAAGCATAAAATGCAAAATAAATAGAACAGTTTTTCCATTGTATAAAACGAATAATTGCTACCAGTGTAAAAGTTATGGTCAGTTCTCCTTTACGGGCAACCTAGGCTACACCCTAGGGCGTTGCTCCACCAGATCGAATAGTTAGTGCCTTAGAAGTCATCGCCAGAAGCATAAAATACAATAAAAATACAACAGCTTTTCCATCGTATAAAACGAATAATTGCAACCAGTATGAAACTTATGGTCATTTGTACTTTCCGAGAAACCTAGGCTTCAGCCCTAGGGCGTTGCTCCAACAGATTGAATAGTTAGGGCCTTAGAAGTCAACGCCCGAAGCATAAAATGCAATAAAAATACAACAGTGTTTCCATCATATAACAGGAATAATTGCAACCAGTTTGAAAGTAATGGCCAATTCTACGTTCCGGGCAACCTAGGCTTCACTCTATTGCGTTGCTCCACCAGATCGAATAGTTAGTGCCTTAGAAGTCAACGCCAGAAGCTTAAAATACAATATAAATACAACAGTTTTTCCATCGTATAGAACGAATAATTGCAACCAGTATGAAAGTTATGGTCATTTCTACTTTCCGGGCAACCTAGGCTACACCCTAGGGCGTTGCTCCAACAGATTCAATAGTTATGGCCTTAGTAGTCAATGCCCGAAGCATAAAATGCAATAAAAATACAACAGTTTTTCCATCATATAACAGGAATAATTGCAACCAGTTTGAAAGTGATGGTCATTTCTACGTTCCGGGCAACCTAGGCTACACCATAGGGCGTTGCTCCAACAGATTGAATAGTTAGGGCCTTAGAAGTCAATGCCCGAAGCATAAAATGCAATAAAAGTACAACAGTTTTTCCGTCACATAGCAGGAATAATTGCAACCAGTTTGAAAGTGATGGTCATTTCTACGTTCCGGGAAACCTCGGCTTCACTGTAGGGCGTTGCTCCGCCAGATCGAATAGTTAGTGCATTAGAAGTCAACGCCAGAAGCATAAAATGCAATATAAATACAACAGTTTTTCCATTGTATAAAACGAATAATTGCTACCAGTGTAAAAGTTATGGTCAGTTCTCCTTTACGGGCAACCTAGGCTACACCCTAGGGCGTTGCTCCACCAGATCGAATAGTTAGTGCCTTAGAAGTCATCGCCAGAAGCATAAAATACAATAAAAATACAACAGTTTTTCCATCGTATAAAACGAATAATTGCAACCAGTATGAAACTTATGGTCATTTGTACTTTCCGAGAAACCTAGGCTTCAGCCCTAGGGCGTTGCTCCAACAGATTGAATAGTTAGGGCCTTAGAAGTCAACGCCCGAAGCATAAAATGCAATAAAAATACAACAGTGTTTCCATCATATAACAGGAATAATTGCAACCAGTTTGAAAGTAATGGCCAATTATACGTTCCGGGCATCCTAGGCTTCACTCTATTGCGTTGCTCCACCAGATCGAATAGTTAGTGCCTTAGAAGTCAACGCCAGAAGCTTAAAATACAATATAAATACAACAGTTTTTCCATCGTATAGAACGAGTAATTGCAACCAGTATGAAAGTTATGGTCATTTCTACTTTCCGGGCAACCTAGGCTACACCCTAGGGCGTTGCTCCAACAGATTCAATAGTTAGGGCCTTAGTAGTCAATGCCCGAAGCATAAAATGCATTAAAAATACAACAGTTTTTCCATCATATAACAGGAATAATTGCAACCAGTTTGAAAGTGATGGTCATTTCTACGTTCCGGGCAACCTAGGCTACACCATAGGGAGTTGCTCCAACAGATTGAATAGTTAGGGCCTTAGAAGTCAATGCCCGATGCATAAAATGCAATAAAAGTACAACAGTTTTTCCGTCACATAGCAGGAATAATTGCAACCAGTTTGAAAGTGATGGTCATTTCTACGTTCCGGGAAACCTCGGCTTCACTGTAGGGCGTTGCTCCGCCAGATCGAATAGTTAGTGCATTAGAAGTCAACGCCAGAAGCATAAAATGCAATATAAATACAACAGTTTTTCCATTGTATAAAACGAATAATTGCTACCAGTGTAAAAGTTATGGTCAGTTCTCCTTTACGGGCAACCTAGGCTACACCCTAGGGCGTTGCTCCACCAGATCGAATAGTTAGTGCCTTAGAAGTCATCGCCAGAAGCATAAAATACAATAAAAATACAACAGTTTTTCCATCGTATAAAACGAATAATTGCAACCAGTATGAAACTTATGGTCATTTGTACTTTCCGAGAAACCTAGGCTTCAGCCCTAGGGCGTTGCTCCAACAGATTGAATAGTTAGGGCCTTAGAAGTCAACGCCCGAAGCATAAAATGCAATAAAAATACAACAGTGTTTCCATCATATAACAGGAATAACTGCAACCAGTTTGAAAGTAATGGCCAATTCTACGTTCCGGGCAACCTAGGCTTCACTCTATTGCGTTGCTCCACCAGATCGAATAGTTAGTGCCTTAGAAGTCAACGCCAGAAGCTTAATATACAATATAAATACAACAGTTTTTCCATCGTATAGAACGAATAATTGCAACCAGTATGAAAGTTATGGTCATTTCTACTTTCCGGGCAACCTAGGCTACACCCTAGGGCGTTGCTCCAACAGATTGAATAGTTAGGGCCTTAGAAGTCAACGCCGGACGCATAAAATGCAATAAAAATACAACAGTTTTTCCATCGTATAAAAGGATTAATTGCAACCAGTTTGAAAGTGATGGTCATTTCTACGTTCCGGGCAACCTAGGCTTCTCTCTAGGGTGTTGCTCTACCAGATCGAGTAGTTAGTGCCTTATAAGTCAACGCCAGAAGCATAAAATACAATATAGATATAACAGTTTTTCCATCGTATAAAACGAATAATTGCATCCAGTATGAAGGTTATGGTCATTTCTACGTTCCGGACAACCTAGGCTTCACTCTATGGCGTTCTTCCACTACATCGAATAGCAACGGCCTCAGAAGACAACGCCAGAAGCATAAAATACAATAAAAATACAACAGTCTTTCCGTCCTATAACAGGAATAATTGCAACCCGTATGAAAGTGATGGTCATTTGTACGTTCCAGGCAACCTAGGCTTCACTCTAGGGCGTTGTACCACCAGATCGAATTGTTAGGGCCTAAGAAGTCAACGCCAGAAGCATAAAATACAATATAAGTACATCAGTTTTTCCATCGTATAAAATGAATAATTGCAAACATTGCGAAAGTAATGGTCATTCCACGTTCCGGGCAACCTAGGCTTCACTCTAGGGCGTTGCTCCACCATATCGAATAGTTAGAGCCTTAGAAGTCAGCGCCAGAAGCATAAAATACAATATAAATAAAACAGTTTTTCCATCGTATAAAACGAATAATTGCTACCAGTATGGAAGTGATGGTCATTTCTACGTTCCGGGCTGCCTAGGCTCCACACTAGGGCGTTGTTCCACCAGGTGGAATAGTTAGGGCATAAGAAGTCAACGCCAGAAGCATAAAATACGATATAAGTTCTACAGTTTTTCCATCGTATAAAACGAATAATTTCAACCAGTGTGAATGTTATGGTCATTTCTACATTCCGAGCAACCTAGGCTTCACCCCAGGGCGTTGTTCCACCAGATCGAATTGTTAGGGCCTAAGAAGTCAACGCCAGAAGCATAAGATACATAATAAATATAACAGTTTTTCCATCGTATAGAACGAATGATAGCATCCAGTGTGAAAGTTATGGTCATCTCTACGTTCCGGGCAACCTAGGCTTCACTCTAGGGCGTTGCTCCACCAGATCAAACAGTTAGGGACTTAGAAGTCAACGCCTGAAGCATCAAATACAAAATAAACAGAACAGTTTTTCCATTGTATAAAACGAATAATTGCTACCAGTGTAAAAGTTATGGTAATTTCTACGTTCCGGGCAACCTAGGCTTCACCCTAGAGCGTTGTTCCACCAGATCGAATAGTTAGGGCCTAAGAAGTGAACGCCAGAAGCATAAAATACAATATAAATACAACAGTCTTTCCATCATATAAAACGTGTAATTGCACCCAGTGTGATAGTTATTGTCATTTCTACTTTCCGCGCAACCTAGCCTTCACCCTAGGGCGTTGCTCCAACAGATTGAATAGTTAGGACCTTAAAAGTCAATGCCCGAAACATCAAATGCAATAAAAATACAACAGTTTTTCCATCATATAACAGGAATAATTGCAACCAGTTTGAAAGTGATGGTCATTTCTACGTTCCGTGCAACCGAGGCTTCACTCTAGGGCGTTGCTCCACCAGATCGAATAGTTAGGGCCTTAGAAGTCAACGCCAGAATCATAAAATTCAATAAAGATGCAACAGCTTTTCCACCGTATTAAACGAATAATTTCAACCAGCCTGAATGTTATGGTCATTTCTACATTCCGAGCAACCTAGGCTTCACTCTAGGGCGTTGATCCAACAGATTGAATAGTTAGGGCCTTAGCAGTCAACGCCCGAACCATAAAATACAATTTAAATACAACAGTTCTTCCATCATATAGCAGGAATAATTGCAACCAGTTTGAAAGTGATGGTCATTTCTACGTTCCGGGCAAACTAGGCTTCTCTCTAGGGTGCTGCTCCACCAGATCGAGTAGTTAGTGCCTTATAAGTCAACGCCAGAAGCATAAAATACAATATAGATATAACAGTTTTTCCATCGTATAAAACGAATAATTGCTACCAGTATGGAAGTGATGGTCATTTCTACGTTCCGGGCTACCTAGGCTCCACCCTAGGGCGTTGTTCCACCAGATGGAATAGTTAGGGCATAAGAAGTCAACGCCAGAAGCATAAAATACGATATAAGTACTACAGTTTTTCCATCGTATAAAACGAATAATTTCAACCAGTGTGAATGTTATGGTCATTTCTACATTCCGAGCAACCTAGGCTTCACCCCAAGGCGTTGTTCCACCAGATCGAATTGTTAGGGCCTAAGAAGGCAACGCCAGAAGCATAAGATACATAATAAATATAACAGTTTTTCCATCGTATAGAACGAATGATAGCATCCAGTGTGAAAGTTATGGTCATTTCTACGTTCCGGGCAACCTAGGCTTCACTCTAGGGCGTTGCTCCACCAGATCAAACAGTTAGGGACTTAGAAGTCAACGCCCGAAGCATAAAATAGAAAATAAACAGAATAGTTTTTCCATTGTATAAAACGATTAATTGCTACCAGTGTAAAAGTTATGGTAATTTCTACGTTCCGGGCAACCTAGGCTTCACTCTAGGGCGTTGCTCCACCAGATCGAATAGTTAGAGCCTTAGAAGTCAGCGCCAGAAGCATAAAATACAATATAAATAAAACAGTTTTTCCATCGTATAAAACGAATAATTGTTACCAGTATGAAAGTTATGGTCATTTTTACTTTCCGGGCAACCTAGGCTACACCCTAGGGCGTTGCTCCAAGAGATTGAATAGTTAGGGCCTTAGAAGTCAATGCCCGAAGCATAAAATGCATTAAAAATACAACAGTTTTTCCATCATATAACAGGAATAATTGCATCCAGTTTGAAAGTGGTGGTCATTTCTACGTTCCGGGAGACCTCGGCTTCATTCTAGGGCGTTGCGCCGCCAGATCGAATAGTTAGTGCATTAAAAGTCAACGCCAGAAGCATATAATACAATATAAATACAACAGTTTTTCCATCGTATAAAACGAATAATAGCAACCAGTGTGAAAGTTATGGTCATTTCTACGTTCCGGCAACCTAGGCTTCATCCCAGGGCGTTGTTCCACCAGATCGAATTGTTAGGGCCTAAGAAGTCAACGCCAGAAGCATAAGATACATAATATATATAACAGTTTTTCCATCGTATAGAACGAATGATAGCATCCAGTGTGAAAGTTATGGTCATTTCTACGTTCCGGGCAACCTAGGCTTCACTCTAGGGCGTTGCTCCACCAGATCAAACAGTTAGGGACTTAGAAGTCAACGCCCGAAGCATAAAATACAAAATAAACAGAACAGTTTTTCCATTGTATAAAACGAGTAATTGCTACCAGTGTAAAAGTTATGGTAATTTCTACGTTCCGGGCAACCTAGGCTTCACCCTAGGGCGTTGTTCCACCTGATCGAATAGTTAGGGCCTAAGAAGTGAACCCCAGAAGCATAAAATACAATATAAATACAACAGTCTTTCCATCATATAAAACGTGTAATTGCAACCAGTATGAAAGTTGGGGTCATTTCTACTTTCCGTGCAAGCTAGGCTACACCCTAGGGCGTTGCTCCAACAGATTGAATAGTTAGGGCCTTAGAAGTCAATGCCCGAAGCATAAAATGCAATAAAAATACTACAGTTTTTCCATCATATAAACGGAATAATTGCAACCTGTTTGAAAGTGATGGTCATTTCTACGTTCCGGGCAACATCGGCTTCACTCTAGCGCGTTGCTCCACCAAATCGAATAGTTAGTGCCTTAGAAGTCAACGCTAGAAGCATAAAATACACTATAAATACAACAGTTTTTCCATCGTATAAAACGAATAATTGCAACCAGTATGAAAGTTAACGTCATTTCTACTTTCCGGGCAACCTAGGCTTCACCCTAGGGCGTTGCTCCAGCAGATTGGATAGATAGGGCCTTAGAAGTCAATGCCCGAAGCATAAAATGCAATAAAAATACAACAGTTTTTCCATCATATAACCGGAATAATTGCAAGCAGTTTGAAGGTGATGGTCATTTCTACGTTCCGGGCAACCTAGGCTACACCCTAGGGCGTTGCTCCAACAGATTGAATAGTTAGGGCCTTAGAAGTCAATGCCCGAAGCATAAAATGCAATAAAAATACAACAGTTTTTCCGTCATATAACAGGAATAATTGCAACCAGCTTGAAAGTGATGGTCATTTCTACGTTCCGGGAAACCTCGGCTTCACTCTAGGGAGTTGCTCCGCCAGATCGAATAGTTAGTGCATTAGAAGTCAACGCCAGAAGCATAAAATACAATATAAATACAACAGTTTTTCCATCGTATAAAACGAATAATTGCAACCAGTGCGAAAGTTAACGTCATTTCTACGTTCCGGGCAACCTAGGCTTAACTCTAGGGCGTTGCTCCACCATATCGAATAGTTAGAGCCTTAGAAGTCAGCGCCAGAAGCATAAAATACAATATAAATAAAACAGTTTTTCCATCGTATAAAAGGAATAATTGCTACCAGTATGGAAGTGATGGTCATTTCTACGTTCCGGGCTACCTAGGCTCCACCCTAGGGCGTTGCTCCACCAGATCAAACAGTTAGGGCATTAGAAGTCAACGCCCGAAGCATAAAATACAAAATAAATAGAACAGTTTTTCCATCGTATAAAACGAATAATAGCAACCAGTGTCAATGTTATGGTCATTTCTACGTTCCGGGCAACCTAGGCTTCACCCCAGGGCGTTGTTCCACAAGATCGAATAGTTAGGGCCTAAGAAGTGAACGCCAGCCGCATAAAATACAAAATAAATAGAACTGTTTTTCCATCGTATAAAACGAATAATTGCTACCGGTGTGAAAGTTATATCCATTTCTACGTTCCGGGCAACCTAGGCTTCACCCTAGGGCGTTGTTCAACCAGATGGAATAGTTATGGCATAAGAGGTCAACGCCAGAAGCATAAAATACCATATAAGTACAACAGTTTTTCCAACGTATAAAATGAATAATTGCAAACATTGCGAAAGTAATCTTCATTTCTACGTTCCGGGCAACCTAGGCGTCACTCTAGTGCGTTGCTGCACCACATCTAATAGCTACGGCCTTAGACGACAACGACAGAAGCATAAAATACAATAAAGATGCAACAGCTTTTCCATCGTATAAAACGAATAATTGCAACCAGTGTGAAAGTTATTGTCATTTCTACATTCCGGGCAACCTAGGCTTCACCCTAGGGCGTTGCTCCAACAGATTGAATAGTTAGGACCTTAGAAGTCAATGCCCGAAGCATAAAATACAATATAAATGCAACAGTTTTTCCATCGTATAAAACGAATAATAGCAACCAGTGTGAAAGTTATGGTCATTTCTACGTTCCGGGCAACCTAGGCTTCACCCCAGGGCGTTGTGCCACCAGATCGAATAGTTACGGCCTAAGAAATCAACGCCAGAAGCATAAAATACAATTTAAATATAACAGTTTTTCCTTCGTATAAAACGAATAATTTCAACCAGTGTGAATGTTATGGTCATTTTTACATTCCGAGCAACCTAGGCTTCACTCTAGGGCGTTGTTCCACCAGATCGAATTGTTAGGGCCTAAGAAGTCAACGCCAGAAGCATCTGATACAATATAAATATAACAGTTTTTCCATCGTATAGAACGAATAGTAGCAACCAGTGTGAAGGATATGGTCATTTCTACGTTCCGGGCAACCTAGGCTTCACTCTAGGGCGTTGTTCCACCAGATCGAACAGCTAGGGCCTAAGAAGGCAACGCCAGACGCATAAAATAGAATATAAATATAACAGTTTCTCCATCGTATGAAACGAATAATAGCGACCAGTGTGAAAGTTATGGTCACTTCTACGTTCCCGGCAACCTAGGCTTCACCCCAGGGCGTTGTTCCACCAGATCGAATAGTTAGGGCCTAAGAAGTGAACGCCAGCAGCATAATATACAATATAAATTCAACAGCTTTTCCATCGTATAAAACGAATAATTTCAACCAGTGTGAATGTTATGGTCATTTCTACATTCCGAGCAACCTTGGCTTCACTCTAGGGCGTTGATGCAACAGATTGAATAGTTATGGCCTAAGAAGTCAACGCCTGAAGTATATAATACAATATAAATACAACAGTTTTTCCATCGTATAAAACGAATAATTGCATGCAGTATGAAAGTTATGGTCATTTCTACTTTCCGGGCAAACTAGGCTTCACCCCAGGTCGTTGCTCCAACGGATTGAATAGTTAGGGCCTTAGAAGTCAACGGCCGAAGCGTAAAATACAAAATAAATAGAACTGTTTTTCTATCGTATAAAACGAATAATTGCTACCGGTGTGAAAGTTATTTCCATTTCTACGATGCGGGCAACCTAGGCTTCACCCTAGGGCGTTGTTCCACCAGATGGAATAGTTAGGGCATAAGAAGTCAACGCGAGAAGCATAAAATACAATATAAGTACAACAGTTTTTCCATCGTATAAAATGAATAATTGCAAACATTGCGAAAGTAATGGTCATTCCACGTTCCGGGCAACCTAGGCGTCACTCTAGTACGTTGCTCCACTACATCTAATAGCTACGGCCTTGGACGCCAACGACAGAAGCATAAAATACAATAAAGATGCAACAGCTTTTCCATCGTATAAAACGAATAATTGCAACCAGTGTGAAAGTTATTGCCATTTCTACTTTCCGCGCAACCTAGGCTTCACCCTAGGGCGTTGCTCCAACAGATTGGAAAGGTAGGACCTTAGAAGTCAGTGCCCGAAGCATAAAATGCAATAAAAATACAACAGTTATCCATCATATAACAGGAATAATTGCAACCAGTTTGAAAGTGATGGTCATTTCTACGTTCCGTGCAACCTAGGCTTCACTCTAGGGCGTTGCTCCACCAGATCGAATAGTTAGGGCCTTAGAAGTGAACGCCAGCAGCATAAAATACAATATAAATACTACAGTTCTTCCATCATATAAAACGAATAATTGCAACCAGTATGAAAGTTATGGTCATTTCTACGTTCCGGGCAACCTAGGCTTCACTCTATGGCGTTCTTCCACCACATCGAATAGCTGCGGCCTCAGAAGTCAACGCCTGAAGCATAAAATACAATAGAAATACAACAGTATTTCCATCCTATAACAGGAATAATTGCAACCCTTGTAAAAGTGATGGTCATTTGTACGTTCCAGGCAACCTAGGCTTCACTCTAGGGCGTTGTTCCACCAGATCGAATTGTTAGGGCCTAAGAAGTCAACGCCAGAAGCATAAGATACAATATAAATATAACAGTTTTTCCATCGTATAGAACGAATAATAGCAACCAGTGTGAAAGTTATGGTCATTTCAACGTTCCGGGCAACCTAGGCTTCACTCTAGGGCGTTGCTCCACCAGATCAAACAGTTAGGGACTTAGAAGTCAACGCCCGAAGCATAAAATACAAAATAAACAGAACAGTTTTTCCATTGTATAAAACGAATAATTGCTACCAGTGTAAAAGTTATGGTAATTTCTACGTTCCGGGCAACCTAGGCTTCACCCCAGAGCGTTGTTCCACCAGATCGAATAGTTAGGGCCTAAGAAGTGAACGCCAGAAGCATAAAATACAATATAAATACAACAGTCTTTCCATCATATAAAACGTGTAATTGCACCCAGTGTGATAGTTATTGTCATTTCTACTTTCCGCGCAACCTAGCCTTCACCCTAGGGCGTTGCTCCAACAGATTGAATAGTTAGGACCTTAAAAGTCAATGCCCGAAACATCAAATGCAATAAAAATACAACAGTTTTTCCATCATATAACAGGAATAATTGCAACCAGTTTGAAAGTGATGGTCATTTCTACGTTCCGTGCAACCGAGGCTTCACTCTAGGGCGTTGCTCCACCAGATCGAATAGTTAGGGCCTTAGAAGTCAACGCCAGAATCATAAAATTCAATAAAGATGCAACAGCTTTTCCTCCGTATTAAACGAATAATTTCAACCAGCCTGAATGTTATGGTCATTTCTACATTCCGAGCAACCTAGGCTTCACTCTAGGGCGTTGATCCAACAGATTGAATAGTTAGGGCCTTAGCAGTCAACGCCCGAAGCATAAAATACAATTTAAATACAACAGTTCTTCCATCATATAGCAGGAATAATTGCAACCAGTTTGAAAGTGATGGTCATTTCTACGTTCCGGGCAAACTAGGCTTCTCTCTAGGGTGCTGCTCCACCAGATCGAGTAGTTAGTGCCTTATAAGTCAACGCCAGAAGCATAAAATACAATATAGATATAACAGTTTTTCCATCGTATAAAACGAATAATTGCTACCAGTATGGAAGTGATGGTCATTTCTACGTTCCGGGCTACCTAGGCTCCACCCTAGGGCGTTGTTCCACCAGATGGAATAGTTAGGGCATAAGAAGTCAACGCCAAAAGCATAAAATACGATATAAGTACTACAGTTTTTCCATCGTATAAAACGAATAATTTCAACCAGTGTGAATGTTATGGTCATTTCTACATTCCGAGCAACCTAGGCTTCACCCCAAGGCGTTGTTCCACCAGATCGAATTGTTAGGGCCTAAGAAGTCAACGCCAGAAGCATAAGATACATAATAAATATAACAGTTTTTCCATCGTATAGAACGAATGATAGCATCCAGTGTGAAAGTTATGGTCATTTCTACGTTCCGGGCAACCTAGGCTTCACTCTAGGGCCTTGCTCCACCAGATCGAATAGTTAGAGCCTTAGAAGTCAGCGCCAGAAGCATAAAATACAATATAAATAAAACAGTTTTTCCATCGTATAAAACGAATAATTGCTACCAGTATGAAAGTTATGGTCATTTTTACTTTCCGGGCAACCTAGGCTACACCCTAGGGCGTTGCTCCAAGAGATTGAATAGTTAGGGCCTTAGAAGTCAATGCCCGAAGCATAAAATGCATTAAAAATACAACAGTTTTTCCATCATATAACAGGAATAATTGCAACCAGTTTGAAAGTGGTGGTCATTTCTACGTTCCGGGAGACCTCGGCTTCATTCTAGGGCGTTGCGCCGCCAGATCGAATAGTTAGTGCATTAAAAGTCAACGCCAGAAGCATATAATACAATATAAATACAACAGTTTTTCCATCGTATAAAACGAATAATAGCAACCAGTGTGAAAGTTATGGTCATTTCTACGTTCCGGCAACCTAGGCTTCATCCCAGGGCGTTGTTCCACCAGATCGAATAGTTAGGGCCTTAGAAGTCAACGCCAGAAGCATAAAATACAAAATAAATAGAACAGTTTTTCCATCGTATAAAACGAATAATAGCAACCAGTGTGAAAGTTATGGTCATTTCTACGTTCCGGCAACCTAGGCTTCACCCCAGGGCGTTGTTGCACCAGATCGAATAGTTAGGGAATAAGAAGTGAACCCCAGAAGCATAAAATACAATATAAATACAACAGTCTTTCCATCATATAAAACGTGTAATTGCAACCAGTATGAAAGTTGTGGTCACTTCTACTTTCCGTGCAAGCTAGGCTACACCCTAGGGCGTTGCTCCAACAGATTGAATAGTTAGGGCCTTAGAAGTCAATGCCCGAAGCATAAAATGCAATAAAAATACTACAGTTTTTCCATAATATAAACGGAATAATTGCAACCTGTTTGAAAGTGATGGTCATTTCTACGTTCCGGGCAACATCGGCTTCACTCTAGCGCGTTGCTCCACCAGATCGAATAGTTAGTGCCTTAGAAGTCAACGCCAGAAGCATAAAATACACTATAAATACAACAGTTTTTCCATCGTATAAAACGAATAATTGCAACCAGTATGAAAGTTAACGTCATTTCTACTTTCCGGGCAACCTAGGCTTCACCCTAGGGCGTTGCTCCAACAGATTGGATAGTTAGGGCCTTAGAAGTCAATGCCCGAAGCATAAAATGCAATAAAAATACAACAGTATTTCCATCATATAAAACGAATAATTGCAACCAGTATGAAAGTTATGGTCATTTCTACGTTCCGGGCAACCTAGGCTTCACCCTAGGGCGCTGTTCCACCAGATCGAATAGTTAGGGCCTAAGAAGTGAACGCCAGAAGCATAAAATACAATATAAATACAACAGTTTTTCCATCATATAAAACGAGTAATTGCAACCAGTATGAAAGTTGTGGTCATTTCCACTTTCCGGTCAAACTAGGCTACACCCTAGGGCGTTGCTCCAACAGATTGAGTAGTTAGGGCCTTAGAAGTCAATGCCCGAAGCATAAAATGCAATAAAAATACAACAGTTTTTCTATCATATAACCGGAATAATTGCAACCAGTTTGAAAGTGATGGTCATTTCTACGTTCCGGGCAACCTAGGTTACACCCTAGGGCGTTGCTCCAACAGATTGAATAGTTAGGGCCTTAGAAGTCAATGCCCGAAACATAAAATGCAATAAAAATACAACAGTTTTTCCGTCATATAACAGGAATAATTGCAACCAGTTTGAAAGTGATGGTCATTTCTACGTTCCGGGAAACCTCGGCTTCACTCTAGGGAGTTGCTCCGCCAGATCGAATAGTTAGTGCATTAGAAGTCAACGCCAGAAGCATAAAATACAATATAAATACAACAGTTTTTCCATCGTATAAAACGAATAATTGCAACCAGTGCGAAAGTTAACGTCATTTCTACGTTCCGGGCAACCTAGGCTTCACTCTAGGACGTTACTCCACCATATCGAATAGTTAGAGCCTTAGAAGTCAGCGCCAGAAGCATAAAATACAATATAAATACAACAGTTTTTCTATCGTATAAAACGAATAATTTCAACCAGTGTGAATGTTATGGTCATTTCTACATTCCGAGCAACCTAGGCTTCACCCCAGGGCGTTGTTCCACCAGATCGAATTGTTAGGGCCTAAGAAGTCAACGCCAGAAGCATAAGATACAATATAAATATAACAGTTTTTCCATCGTATAGAACGAATAATAGCAACCAGTGTGAAAGTTATGGTCATTTCTACGTTCCGGGCAACCTAGGCTTCACTCTAGGGCGTTGCTCCACCAGATCAAACAGTTAGGGCATTAGAAGTCAACGCCCGAAGCATAAAATACAAAATAAATAGAACAGTTTTTCCATCGTATAAAACGAATAATAGCAACCAGTGTCAATGTTATGGTCATTTCTACGTTCCGGGCAACCTAGGCTTCACCCCAGGGCGTTGTTCCACAAGATCGAATAGTTAGGGCCTAAGAAGTGAACGCCAGCCGCATAAAATACAAAATAAATAGAACTGTTTTTCCATCGTATAAAACGAATAATTGCTACCGGTGTGAAAGTTATATCCATTTCTACGTTCCGGGCAACCTAGGCTTCACCCTAGGGCGTTGTTCAACCAGATGGAATAGTTATGGCATAAGAGGTCAACGCCAGAAGCATAAAATACCATATAAGTACAACAGTTTTTCCAACGTATAAAATGAATAATTGCAAACATTGCGAAAGTAATCTTCATTTCTACGTTCCGGGCAACCTAGGCGTCACTCTAGTGCGTTGCTGCACCACATCTAATAGCTACGGCCTTAGACGACAACGACAGAAGCATAAAATACAATAAAGATGCAACAGCTTTTCCATCGTATAAAACGAATAATTGCAACCAGTGTGAAAGTTATTGTCATTTCTACATTCCGGGCAACCTAGGCTTCACCCTAGGGCGTTGCTCCAACAGATTGAATAGTTAGGACCTTAGAAGTCAATGCCCGAAGCATAAAATACAATATAAATGCAACAGTTTTTCCATCGTATAAAACGAATAATAGCAACCAGTGTGAAAGTTATGGTCATTTCTACGTTCCGGGCAACCTAGGCTTCACCCCAGGGCGTTGTGCCACCAGATCGAATAGTTACGGCCTAAGAAATCAACGCCAGAAGCATAAAATACAATTTAAATATAACAGTTTTTCCTTCGTATAAAACGAATAATTTCAACCAGTGTGAATGTTATGGTCATTTTTACATTCCGAGCAACCTAGGCTTCACTCTAGGGCGTTGCTCCACCAGATCAAACAGTTAGGGACTTAGAAGTCAACGCCCGAAGCATAAAATACAAAATAAACAGAACAGTTTTTCCATTGTATAAAACGAATAATTGCTACCAGTGTAAAAGTTATGGTAATTTCTACGTTCCGGGCAACCTAGGCTTCACCCCAGAGCGTTGTTCCACCAGATCGAATAGTTAGGGCCTAAGAAGTGAACGCCAGAAGCATAAAATACAATATAAATACAACAGTCTTTCCATCATATAAAACGTGTAATTGCACCCAGTGTGATAGTTATTGTCATTTCTACTTTCCGCGCAACCTAGCCTTCACCCTAGGGCGTTGCTCCAACAGATTGAATAGTAAGGACCTTAAAAGTCAATGCCCGAAACATCAAATGCAATAAAAATACAACAGTTTTTCCATCATATAACAGGAATAATTGCAACCAGTTTGAAAGTGATGGTCATTTCTACGTTCCGTGCAACCGAGGCTTCACTCTAGGGCGTTGCTCCACCAGATCGAATAGTTGGGGCCTTAGAAGTCAACGCCAGAATCATAAAATTCAATAAAGATGCAACAGCTTTTCCACCGTATTAAACGAATAATTTCAACCAGCCTGAATGTTATGGTCATTTCTACATTCCGAGCAACCTAGGCTTCACTCTAGGGCGTTGATCCAACAGATTGAATAGTTAGGGCCTTAGCAGTCAACGCCCGAAGCATAAAATACAATTTAAATACAACAGTTCTTCCATCATATAGCAGGAATAATTGCAACCAGTTTGAAAGTGATGGTCATTTCTACGTTCCGGGCAAACTAGGCTTCTCTCTAGGGTGCTGCTCCACCAGATCGAGTAGTTAGTGCCTTATAAGTCAACGCCAGAAGCATAAAATACAATATGGATATAACAGTTTTTCCATCGTATAAAACGAATAATTGCTACCAGTATGGAAGTGATGGTCATTTCTACGTTCCGGGCTACCTAGGCTCCACCCTAGGGCGTTGTTCCACCAGATGGAATAGTTAGGGCATAAGAAGTCAACGCCAGAAGCATAAAATACGATATAAGTACTACAGTTTTTCCATCGTATAAAACGAATAATTTCAACCAGTGTGAATGTTATGGTCATTTCTACATTCCGAGCAACCTAGGCTTCACCCCAAGGCGTTGTTCCACCAGATCGAATTGTTAGGGCCTAAGAAGTCAACGCCAGAAGCATAAGATACATAATAAATATAACAGTTTTTCCATCGTATAGAACGAATGATAGCATCCAGTGTGAAAGTTATGGTCATTTCTACGTTCCGGGCAACCTAGGCTTCACTCTAGGGCCTTGCTCCACCAGATCGAATAGTTAGAGCCTTAGAAGTCAGCGCCAGAAGCATAAAATACAATATAAATAAAACAGTTTTTCCATCGTATAAAACGAATAATTGCTACCAGTATGAAAGTTATGGTCATTTTTACTTTCCGGGCAACCTAGGCTACACCCTAGGGCGTTGCTCCAAGAGATTGAATAGTTAGGGCCTTAGAAGTCAATGCCCGAAGCATAAAATGCATTAAAAATACAACAGTTTTTCCATCATATAACAGGAATAATTGCAACCAGTTTGAAAGTGGTGGTCATTTCTACGTTCCGGGAGACCTCGGCTTCATTCTAGGGCGTTGCGCCGCCAGATCGAATAGTTAGTGCATTAAAAGTCAACGCCAGAAGCATATAATACAATATAAATACAACAGTTTTTCCATCGTATAAAACGAATAATAGCAACCAGTGTGAAAGTTATGGTCATTTCTACGTTCCGGCAACCTAGGCTTCATCCCAGGGCGTTGTTCCACCAGATCGAATAGTTAGGGCCTTAGAAGTCAACGCCAGAAGCATAAAATACAAAATAAATAGAACAGTTTTTCCATCGTATAAAACGAATAATAGCAACCAGTGTGAAAGTTATGGTCATTTCTACGTTCCGGCAACCTAGGCTTCACCCCAGGGCGTTGTTGCACCAGATCGAATAGTTAGGGAATAAGAAGTGAACCCCAGAAGCATAAAATACAATATAAATACAACAGTCTTTCCATCATATAAAACGTGTAATTGCAACCAGTATGAAAGTTGTGGTCACTTCTACTTTCCGTGCAAGCTAGGCTACACCCTAGGGCGTTGCTCCAACAGATTGAATAGTTAGGGCCTTAGAAGTCAATGCCCGAAGCATAAAATGCAATAAAAATACTACAGTTTTTCCATCATATAAACGGAATAATTGCAACCTGTTTGAAAGTGATGGTCATTTCTACGTTCCGGGCAACCTAGGCTTCACCCTAGGGCGCTGTTCCACCAGATCGAATAGTTAGGGCCTAAGAAGTGAACGCCAGAAGCATAAAATACAATATAAATACAACAGTTTTTCCATCATATAAAACGAGTAATTGCAACCAGTATGAAAGTTGTGGTCATTTCCACTTTCCGGTCAAACTAGGCTACACCCTAGGGCGTTGCTCCAACAGATTGAGTAGTTAGGGCCTTAGAAGTCAATGCCCGAAGCATAAAATGCAATAAAAATACAACAGTTTTTCCATCATATAACCGGAATAATTGCAACCAGTTTGAAAGTGATGGTCATTTCTACGTTCCGGGCAACCTAGGTTACACCCTAGGGCGTTGCTCCAACAGATTGAATAGTTAGGGCCTTAGAAGTCAATGCCCGAAACATAAAATGCAATAAAAATACAACAGTTTTTCCGTCATATAACAGGAATAATTGCAACCAGTTTGAAAGTGATGGTCATTTCTACGTTCCGGGAAACCTCGGCTTCACTCTAGGGAGTTGCTCCGCCAGATCGAATAGTTAGTGCATTAGAAGTCAACGCCAGAAGCATAAAATACAATATAAATACAACAGTTTTTCCATCGTATAAAACGAATAATTGCAACCAGTGCGAAAGTTAACGTCATTTCTACGTTCCGGGCAACCTAGGCTTCACTCTAGGACGTTACTCCACCATATCGAATAGTTAGAGCCTTAGAAGTCAGCGCCAGAAGCATAAAATACAATATAAATACAACAGTTTTTCTATCGTATAAAACGAATAATTTCAACCAGTGTGAATGTTATGGTCATTTCTACATTCCGAGCAACCTAGGCTTCACCCCAGGGCGTTGTTCCACCAGATCGAATTGTTAGGGCCTAAGAAGTCAACGCCAGAAGCATAAGATACAATATAAATATAACAGTTTTTCCATCGTATAGAACGAATAATAGCAACCAGTGTGAAAGTTATGGTCATTTCTACGTTCCGGGCAACCTAGGCTTCACTCTAGGGCGTTGCTCCACCAGATCAAACAGTTAGGGCATTAGAAGTCAACGCCCGAAGCATAAAATACAAAATAAATAGAACAGTTTTTCCATCGTATAAAACGAATAATAGCAACCAGTGTCAATGTTATGGTCATTTCTACGTTCCGCGCAACCTAGGCTTCACCCCAGGGCGTTGTTCCACAAGATCGAATAGTTAGGGCCTAAGAAGTGAACGCCAGCCGCATAAAATACAAAATAAATAGATCTGTTTTTCCATCGTATAAAACGAATAATTGCTACCGGTGTGAAAGTTATATCCATTTCTACGTTCCGGGCAACCTAGGCTTCACCCTAGGGCGTTGTTCAACCAGATGGAATAGTTATGGCATAAGAGGTCAACGCCAGAAGCATAAAATACCATATAAGTACAACAGTTTTTCCAACGTATAAAATGAATAATTGCAAACATTGCGAAAGTAATCTTCATTTCTACGTTCCGGGCAACCTAGGCGTCACTCTAGTGCGTTGCTGCACCACATCTAATAGCTACGGCCTTAGACGACAACGACAGAAGCATAAAATACAATAAAGATGCAACAGCTTTTCCATCGTATAAAACGAATAATTGCAACCAGTGTGAAAGTTATTGTCATTTCTACATTCCGGGCAACCTAGGCTTCACCCTAGGGCGTTGCTCCAACAGATTGAATAGTTAGGACCTTAGAAGTCAATGCCCGAAGCATAAAATACAATATAAATGCAACAGTTTTTCCATCGTATAAAACGAATAATAGCAACCAGTGTGAAAGTTATGGTCATTTCTACGTTCCGGGCAACCTAGGCTTCACCCCAGGGCGTTGTGCCACCAGATCGAATAGTTACGGCCTAAGAAATCAACGCCAGAAGCATAAAATACAATTTAAATATAACAGTTTTTCCTTCGTATAAAACGAATAATTTCAACCAGTGTGAATGTTATGGTCATTTTTACATTCCGAGCAACCTAGGCTTCACTCTAGGGCGTTGTTCCACCAGATCGAATTGTTAGGGCCTAAGAAGTCAACGCCAGAAGCATCTGATACAATATAAATATAACAGTTTTTCCATCGTATAGAACGAATAGTAGCAACCAGTGTGAAGGATATGGTCATTTCTACGTTCCGGGCAACCTAGGCTTCACTCTAGGGCGTTGTTCCACCAGATCGAACAGCTAGGGCCTAAGAAGGCAACGCCAGACGCATAAAATAGAATATAAATATAACAGTTTCTCCATCGTATGAAACGAATAATAGCGACCAGTGTGAAAGTTATGGTCACTTCTACGTTCCCGGCAACCTAGGCTTCACCCCAGGGCGTTGTTCCACCAGATCGAATAGTTAGGGCCTAAGAAGTGAACGCCAGCAGCATAATATACAATATAAATTCAACAGCTTTTCCATCGTATAAAACGAATAATTTCAACCAGTGTGAATGTTATGGTCATTTCTACATTCCGAGCAACCTTGGCTTCACTCTAGGCCGTTGATGCAACAGATTGAATAGTTATGGCCTAAGAAGTCAACGCCTGAAGTATATAATACAATATAAATACAACAGTTTTTCCATCGTATAAAACGAATAATTGCATGCAGTATGAAAGTTATGGTCATTTCTACTTTCCGGGCAAACTAGGCTTCACCCCAGGTCGTTGCTCCAACGGATTGAATAGTTAGGGCCTTAGAAGTCAACGGCCGAAGCGTAAAATACAAAATAAATAGAACTGTTTTTCTATCGTATAAAACGAATAATTGCTACCGGTGTGAAAGTTATTTCCATTTCTACGATGCGGGCAACCTAGGCTTCACCCTAGGGCGTTGTTCCACCAGATGGAATAGTTAGGGCATAAGAAGTCAACGCCAGAAGCATAAAATACAATATAAGTACAACAGTTTTTCCATCGTATAAAATGAATAATTGCAAACATTGCGAAAGTAATGGTCATTCCACGTTCCGGGCAACCTAGGCGTCACTCTAGTGCGTTGCTCCACTACATCTAATAGCTACGGCCTTGGACGCCAACGACAGAAGCATAAAATACAATAAAGATGCAACAGCTTTTCCATCGTATAAAACGAATAATTGCAACCAGTGTGAAAGTTATTGCCATTTCTACTTTCCGCGCAACCTAGGCTTCACCCTAGGGCGTTGCTCCAACAGATTGAAAAGGTAGGACCTTAGAAGTCAGTGCCCGAAGCATAAAATGCAATAAAAATACAACAGTTATCCATCATATAACAGGAATAATTGCAACCAGTTTGAAAGTGATGGTCATTTCTACGTTCCGTGCAACGTAGGCTTCACTCTAGGGCGTTGCTCCACCAGATCGAATAGTTAGGGCCTTAGAAGTGAACGCCAGCAGCATAAAATACAATATAAATACTACAGTTCTTCCATCATATAAAACGAATAATTGCAACCAGTATGAAAGTTATGGTCATTTCTACGTTCCGGGCAACCTAGGCTTCACTCTATGGCGTTCTTCCACCACATCGAATAGCTGCGGCCTCAGAAGTCAACGCCTGAAGCATAAAATACAATAGAAATACAACAGTATTTCCATCCTATAACAGGAATAATTGCAACCCTTGTAAAAGTGATGGTCATTTGTACGTTCCAGGCAACCTAGGCTTCACTCTAGGGCGTTGTTCCACCAGATCGAATTGTTAGGGCCTAAGAAGTCAACGCCAGAAGCATAAGATACAATATAAATATAACAGTTTTTCCATCGTATAGAACGAATAATAGCAACCAGTGTGAAAGTTATGGTCATTTCAACGTTCCGGGCAACCTAGGCTTCACTCTAGGGCGTTGCTCCACCAGATCAAACAGTTAGGGACTTAGAAGTCAACGCCCGAAGCATAAAATACAAAATAAACAGAACAGTTTTTCCATTGTATAAAACGAATAATTGCTACCAGTGTAAAAGTTATGGTAATTTCTACGTTCCGGGCAACCTAGGCTTCACCCTAGAGCGTTGTTCCACCAGATCGAATAGTTAGGGCCTAAGAAGTGAACGCCAGAAGCATAAAATACAATATAAATACAACAGTCTTTCCATCATATAAAACGTGTAATTGCACCCAGTGTGATAGTTATTGTCATTTCTACTTTCCGCGCAACCTAGCCTTCACCCTAGGGCGTTGCTCCAACAGATTGAATAGTTAGGACCTTAAAAGTCAATGCCCGAAACATCAAATGCAATAAAAATACAACAGTTTTTCCATCATATAACAGGAATAATTGCAACCAGTTTGAAAGTGATGGTCATTTCTACGTTCCGTGCAACCGAGGCTTCACTCTAGGGCGTTGCTCCACCAGATCGAATAGTTAGGGCCTTAGAAGTCAACGCCAGAATCATAAAATTCAATAAAGATGCAACAGCTTTTCCACCGTATTAAACGAATAATTTCAACCAG
The DNA here is from genome assembly GCF_051401765.1 of Calliopsis andreniformis. Classification (NCBI taxonomy): domain Eukaryota; kingdom Metazoa; phylum Arthropoda; class Insecta; order Hymenoptera; family Andrenidae; genus Calliopsis; species Calliopsis andreniformis. The sequence goes on from NC_135072.1 coordinate 18,812,216, forward strand.
CCTGAATGTTATGGTCATTTCTACATTCCGAGCAACCTAGGCTTCACTCTAGGGCGTTGATCCAACAGATTGAATAGTTAGGGCCTTAGCAGTCAACGCCCGAAGCATAAAATACAATTTAAATACAACAGTTCTTCCATCATATAGCAGGAATAATTGCAACCAGTTTGAAAGTGATGGTCATTTCTACGTTCCGGGCAAACTAGGCTTCTCTCTAGGGTGCTGCTCCACCAGATCGAGTAGTTAGTGCCTTATAAGTAAACGCCAGAAGCATAAAATACAATATAGATATAACAGTTTTTCCATCGTATAAAACGAATAATTGCTACCAGTATGGAAGTGATGGTCATTTCTACGTTCCGGGCTACCTAGGCTCCACCCTAGGGCGTTGTTCCACCAGATGGAATAGTTAGGGCATAAGAAGTCAACGCCAGAAGCATAAAATACGATATAAGTACTACAGTTTTTCCATCGTATAAAACGAATAATTTCAACCAGTGTGAATGTTATGGTCATTTCTACATTCCGAGCAACCTAGGCTTCACCCCAAGGCGTTGTTCCACCAGATCGAATTGTTAGGGCCTAAGAAGTCAACGCCAGAAGCATAAGATACATAATAAATATAACAGTTTTTCCATCGTATAGAACGAATGATAGCATCCAGTGTGAAAGTTATGGTCATTTCTACGTTCCAGGCAACCTAGGCTTCACTCTAGGGCCTTGCTCCACCAGATCGAATAGTTAGAGCCTTAGAAGTCAGCGCCAGAAGCATAAAATACAATATAAATAAAACAGTTTTTCCATCGTATAAAACGAATAATTGCTACCAGTATGAAAGTTATGGTCATTTTTACTTTCCGGGCAACCTAGGCTACACCCTAGGGCGTTGCTCCAAGAGATTGAATAGTTAGGGCCTTAGAAGTCAATGCCCGAAGCATAAAATGCATTAAAAATACAACAGTTTTTCCATCATATAACAGGAATAATTGCAACCAGTTTGAAAGTGGTGGTCATTTCTACGTTCCGGGAGACCTCGGCTTCATTCTAGGGCGTTGCGCCGCCAGATCGAATAGTTAGTGCATTAAAAGTCAACGCCAGAAGCATATAATACAATATAAATACAACAGTTTTTCCATCGTATAAAACGAATAATAGCAACCAGTGTGAAAGTTATGGTCATTTCTACGTTCCGGCAACCTAGGCTTCATCCCAGGGCGTTGTTCCACCAGATCGAATAGTTAGGGCCTTAGAAGTCAACGCCAGAAGCATAAAATACAAAATAAATAGAACAGTTTTTCCATCGTATAAAACGAATAATAGCAACCAGTGTGAAAGTTATGGTCATTTCTACGTTCCGGCAACCTAGGCTTCACCCCAGGGCGTTGTTGCACCAGATCGAATAGTTAGGGAATAAGAAGTGAACCCCAGAAGCATAAAATACAATATAAATACAACAGTCTTTCCATCATATAAAACGTGTAATTGCAACCAGTATGAAAGTTGTGGTCATTTCTACTTTCCGTGCAAGCTAGGCTACACCCTAGGGCGTTGCTCCAACAGATTGAATAGTTAGGGCCTTAGAAGTCAATGCCCGAAGCATAAAATGCAATAAAAATACTACAGTTTTTCCATCATATAAACGGAATAATTGCAACCTGTTTGAAAGTGATGGTCATTTCTACGTTCCGGGCAACATCGGCTTCACTCTAGCGCGTTGCTCCACCAGATCGAATAGTTAGTGCCTTAGAAGTCAACGCCAGAAGCATAAAATACACTATAAATACAACAGTTTTTCCATCGTATAAAACGAATAATTGCAACCAGTATGAAAGTTAACGTCATTTCTACTTTCCGGGCAACCTAGGCTTCACCCTAGGGCGTTGCTCCAACAGATTGGATAGTTAGGGCCTTAGAAGTCAATGCCCGAAGCATAAAATGCAATAAAAATACAACAGTATTTCCATCATATAAAACGAATAATTGCAACCAGTATGAAAGTTATGGTCATTTCTACGTTCCGGGCAACCTAGGCTTCACCCTAGGGCGCTGTTCCACCAGATCGAATAGTTAGGGCCTAAGAAGTGAACGCCAGAAGCATAAAATACAATATAAATACAACAGTTTTTCCATCATATAAAACGAGTAATTGCAACCAGTATGAAAGTTGTGGTCATTTCCACTTTCCGGTCAAACTAGGCTACACCCTAGGGCGTTGCTCCAACAGATTGAGTAGTTAGGGCCTTAGAAGTCAATGCCCGAGGCATAAAATGCAATAAAAATACAACAGTTTTTCCATCATATAACCGGAATAATTGCAACCAGTTTGAAAGTGATGGTCATTTCTACGTTCCGGGCAACCTAGGTTACACCCTAGGGCGTTGCTCCAACAGATTGAATAGTTAGGGCCTTAGAAGTCAATGCCCGAAACATAAAATGCAATAAAAATACAACAGTTTTTCGGTCATATAACAGGAATAATTGCAACCAGTTTGAAAGTGATGGTCATTTCTACGTTCCGGGAAACCTCGGCTTCACTCTAGGGAGTTGCTCCGCCAGATCGAATAGTTAGTGCATTAGAAGTCAACGCCAGAAGCATAAAATACAATATAAATACAACAGTTTTTCCATCGTATAAAACGAATAATTGCAACCCGTGCGAAAGTTAACGTCATTTCTACGTTCCGGGCAACCTAGGCTTCGCTCTAGGACGTTACTCCACCATATCGAATAGTTAGAGCCTTAGAAGTCAGCGCCAGAAGCATAAAATACAATATAAATACAACAGTTTTTCTATCGTATAAAACGAATAATTTCAACCAGTGTGAATGTTATGGTCATTTCTACATTCCGAGCAACCTAGGCTTCACCCCAGGGCGTTGTTCCACCAGATCGAATTGTTAGGGCCTAAGAAGTCAACGCCAGAAGCATAAGATACATAATATATATAACAGTTTTTCCATCGTATAGAACGAATGATAGCATCCAGTGTGAAAGTTATGGTCATTTCTACGTTCCGGGCAACCTAGGCTTCACTCTAGGGCGTTGCTCCACCAGATCAAACAGTTAGGGACTTAGAAGTCAACGCCCGAATCATAAAATACAAAATAAACAGAACAGTTTTTCCATTGTATAAAACGAATAATTGCTACCAGTGTAAAAGTTATGGTAATTTCTACGTTCCGGGCAACCTAGGCTTCACCCTAGGGCGTTGTTCCGCCAGATCGAATAGTTAGGGCCTAAGAAGTGAACCCCAGAAGCATAAAATACAATATAAATACAACAGTCTTTCCATCATATAAAACGTGTAATTGCAACCAGTATGAAAGTTGGGGTCATTTCTACTTTCCGTGCAAGCTAGGCTACACCCTAGGGCGTTGCTCCAACAGATTGAATAGTTAGGGCCTTAGAAGTCAATGCCCGAAGCATAAAATGCAATAAAAATACTACAGTTTTTCCATCATATAAACGGAATAATTGCAACCTGTTTGAAAGTGATGGTCATTTCTACGTTCCGGGCAACATTGGCTTCACTCTAGCGCGTTGCTCCACCAGATCGAATAGTTAGTGCCTTAGAAGTCAACGCCAGAAGCATAAAATACACTATAAATACAACAGTTTTTCCATCGTATAAAACGAATAATTGCAACCAGTATGAAAGTTAACGTCATTTCTACTTTCCGGGCAACCTAGGCTTCACCCTAGGGCGTTGCTCCAACAGATTGGATAGTTAGGGCCTTAGAAGTCAATGCCCGAAGCATAAAATGCAATAAAAATACAACAGTTTTTCCATCATATAACCGGAATAATTGCAAGCAGTTTGAAGGTGATGGTCATTTCTACGTTCCGGGCAACCTAGGCTACACCCTAGGGCGTTGCTCCAACAGATTGAATAGTTAGGGCCTTAGAAGTCAATGCCCGAAGCATAAAATGCAATAAAAATACAACAGTTTTTATGTCATATAACAGGAATAATTGCAACCAGCTTGAAAGTGATGGTCATTTCTTCGTTCCAGGAAACCTCGGCTTCACTCTAGGGAGTTGCTCCGCCAGATCGAATAGTTAGTGCATTAGAAGTCAACGCCAGAAGCATAAAATACAATATAAATACAACAGTTTTTCCATCGTATAAAACGAATAATTGCAACCAGTGCGAAAGTTAACGTCATTTCTACGTTCCGGGCAACCTAGGCTTAACTCTAGGGCGTTGCTCCACCATATCGAATAGTTAGAGCCTTAGAAGTCAGCGCCAGAAGCATAAAATACAAAATAAACAGAACAGTTTTTCCATTGTATAAAACGAATAATTGCTGCCAGTGTAAAAGTTATGGTAATTTCTACGTTCCGGGCAACCTAGGCTTCACCCTAGGGCGTTGTTCCACCAGATCGAATAGTTAGGGCCTTAGAAGTGAACGCCAGCATCATAAAATACAATATAGATACTACAGTTCTTCCATCATATAAAACGAATAATTGCAACCAGTATGAAAGTTATGGTCATTTCTACGTTCCGGGCAACCTAGCCTTCACTCTATGGCGTTCTTCCACCACATCGAATAGCTGCGGCCTCAGAAGTCAACGCCTGAAGCATAAAATACAATAGAAATACAACAGTATTTCCATCCTATAACAGGAATTTTTGCAACCCTTGTAAAAGTGATGGTCATTTGTACGTTCCAGGCAACCTAGGCTTCACTCTAGGGCGTTGTTCCACCAGATCGAATTGTTAGGGCCTAAGAAGTCAACGCCAGAAGCATAAGATACAATATAAATATAACAGTTTTTCCATCGTATAGAACGAATAATAGCAACCAGTGTGAAAGTTATGGTCATTTCTACGTTTCGGGCAACCTAGGCTTCACTCTAGGGCGTTGCTCCACCAGATCAAACAGTTAGGGCCTTAGAAGTCAACGCCCGAAGCATAAAATACATAATAAATAGAACAGTTTTTCCATTGTATAAAACGAATAATTGTTACCAGTGTAAAAGTAATGGCCATTTCTACGTTCCAGGCAACCTAGGCTTCACCCTAGGGCGCTGTTCCACCAGATCGAATAGTTAGGGCCTAAGAAGTGAACGCCAGAAGCATAAAATACAATATAAATAAAACAGTTTTTCCATCGTATAAAAGGAATAATTGCTACCAGTATGGAAGTGATGGTCATTTCTACGTTCCGGGCTACCTAGGCTCCACCCTAGGGCGTTGTTCCACCAGAGGGAATAGTTAGGGCATAAGAAGTCAACGCCAGAAGCATAAAATACGATATAAGTACTACAGTTTTTCCATCGTATAAAACGAATAATTTCAACCAGTGTGAATGTTATGGTCATTTCTACATTCCGAGCAACCTAGGCTTCACCCCAGGGCGTTGTTCCACCAGATCGAATTGTTAGGGCCTAAGAAGTCAACGCCAGAAGCATAAGATACATAATAAATATAACAGTTTTTCCATCGTATAGAACGAATGATAGCATCCAGTGTGAAAGTTATGGTCATTTCTACGTTCCGGTCAACCTAGGCTTCACTCTAGGGCGTTGCTCCACCAGATCAAACAGTTAGGGACTTAGAAGTCAACGCCCGAAGCATAAAATACAAAATAAACAGAACAGTTTTTCCATTGTATAAAACGAATAATTGCTGCCAGTGTAAAAGTTATGGTAATTTCTACGTTCCGGGCAACCTAGGCTTCACCCTAGGGCGTTGTTCCACCAGACCGAATAGTTAGGGCCTAAGAAGTGAACGCCAGAAGCATAAAATACAATATAAATACAACAGTCTTTCCATCATATAAAACGTGTAATTGCACCCAGTGTGAAAGTTATTGTCATTTGTACTTTCCGCGCAACCTAGGCTTCACCCTAGGGCGTTGCTCCCACAGATTGAATAGTTAGGACCTTAAAAGTCAATGCCCGAAACGTCAAATGCAATAAAAATACAACAGTTTTTCCATCATATAACAGGAATAATTGCAACCAGTTTGAAAGTGATGGTCATTTCTACGTTCCGGGCAACCTAGGCTTCACTCTAGGGCGTTGCTCCACCAGATCGAATAGTTAGAGCCTTAGAAGTCAGCGCCAGAAGCATAAAATACAATATAAATAAAACAGTTTTTCCATCGTATAAAACGAATAATTGCTACCAGTATGAAAGTTATGGTCATTTTTACTTTCCGGGCAACCTAGGCAACACCCTAGGGCGTTGCTCCAAGAGATTGAATAGTTAGGGCCTTAGAAGTCAATGCCCGAAGCATAAAATGCAATAAAAATACAACAGTATTTCCATCATATAAAACGAATAATTGCAACCAGTATGAAAGTTATGGTCATTTCTACGTTCCGGGCAACCTAGGCTTCACCCTAGGGCGCTGTTCCACCAGATCGAATAGTTAGGGCCTAAGAAGTCAATGCCCGAAACATAAAATGCAATAAAAATACAACAGTTTTTCGGTCATATAACAGGAATAATTGCAACCAGTTTGAAAGTGATGGTCATTTCTACGTTCCGGGCAACCTAGGCTTCACTCTATGGCGTTCTTCCACCACATCGAATAGCTGCGGCCTCAGAAGTCAACGCCTGAAGCATAAAATACAATAGAAATACAACAGTATTTCCATCCTATAACAGGAATTTTTGCAACCCTTGTAAAAGTGATGGTCATTTGTACGTTCCAGGCAACCTAGGCTTCACTCTAGGGCGTTGTTCCACCAGATCGAATTGTTAGGGCCTAAGAAGTCAACGCCAGAAGCATAAGATACAATATAAATATAACAGTTTTTCCATCGTATAGAACGAATAATAGCAACCAGTGTGAAAGTTATGGTCATTTCTACGTTTCGGGCAACCTAGGCTTCACTCTAGGGCGTTGCTCCACCAGATCAAACAGTTAGGGCCTTAGAAGTCAACGCCCGAAGCATAAAATACATAATAAATAGAACAGTTTTTCCATTGTATAAAACGAATAATTGTTACCAGTGTAAAAGTAATGGCCATTTCTACGTTCCAGGCAACCTAGGCTTCACCCTAGGGCGCTGTTCCACCAGATCGAATAGTTAGGGCCTAAGAAGTGAACGCCAGAAGCATAAAATACAATATAAATAAAACAGTTTTTCCATCGTATAAAAGGAATAATTGCTACCAGTATGGAAGTGATGGTCATTTCTACGTTCCGGGCTACCTAGGCTCCACCCTAGGGCGTTGTTCCACCAGAGGGAATAGTTAGGGCATAAGAAGTCAACGCCAGAAGCATAAAATACGATATAAGTACTACAGTTTTTCCATCGTATAAAACGAATAATTTCAACCAGTGTGAATGTTATGGTCATTTCTACATTCCGAGCAACCTAGGCTTCACCCCAGGGCGTTGTTCCACCAGATCGAATTGTTAGGGCCTAAGAAGTCAACGCCAGAAGCATAAGATACATAATAAATATAACAGTTTTTCCATCGTATAGAACGAATGATAGCATCCAGTGTGAAAGTTATGGTCATTTCTACGTTCCGGTCAACCTAGGCTTCACTCTAGGGCGTTGCTCCACCAGATCAAACAGTTAGGGACTTAGAAGTCAACGCCCGAAGCATAAAATACAAAATAAACAGAACAGTTTTTCCATTGTATAAAACGAATAATTGCTGCCAGTGTAAAAGTTATGGTAATTTCTACGTTCCGGGCAACCTAGGCTTCACCCTAGGGCGTTGTTCCACCAGACCGAATAGTTAGGGCCTAAGAAGTGAACGCCAGAAGCATAAAATACAATATAAATACAACAGTCTTTCCATCATATAAAACGTGTAATTGCACCCAGTGTGAAAGTTATTGTCATTTGTACTTTCCGCGCAACCTAGGCTTCACCCTAGGGCGTTGCTCCAACAGATTGAATAGTTAGGACCTTAAAAGTCAATGCCCGAAACGTCAAATGCAATAAAAATACAACAGTTTTTCCATCATATAACAGGAATAATTGCAACCAGTTTGAAAGTGATGGTCATTTCTACGTTCCGGGCAACCTAGGCTTCACTCTAGGGCGTTGCTCCACCAGATCGAATAGTTAGAGCCTTAGAAGTCAGCGCCAGAAGCATAAAATACAATATAAATAAAACAGTTTTTCCATCGTATAAAACGAATAATTGCTACCAGTATGAAAGTTATGGTCATTTTTACTTTCCGGGCAACCTAGGCTACACCCTAGGGCGTTGCTCCAAGAGATTGAATAGTTAGGGCCTTAGAAGTCAATGCCCGAAGCATAAAATGCAATAAAAATACAACAGTATTTCCATCATATAAAACGAATAATTGCAACCAGTATGAAAGTTATGGTCATTTCTACGTTCCGGGCAACCTAGGCTTCACCCTAGGGCGCTGTTCCACCAGATCGAATAGTTAGGGCCTAAGAAGTCAATGCCCGAAACATAAAATGCAATAAAAATACAACAGTTTTTCGGTCATATAACAGGAATAATTGCAACCAGTTTGAAAGTGATGGTCATTTCTACGTTCCGGGCAACCTAGGCTTCACTCTATGGCGTTCTTCCACCACATCGAATAGCTGCGGCCTCAGAAGTCAACGCCTGAAGCATAAAATACAATAGAAATACAACAGTATTTCCATCCTATAACAGGAATAATTGCAACCCTTGTAAAAGTGATGGTCATTTGTACGTTCCAGGCAACCTAGGCTTCACTCTAGGGCGTTGTTCCACCAGATCGAATTGTTAGGGCCTAAGAAGTCAACGCCAGAAGCATAAGATACAATATAAATATAACAGTTTTTCCATCGTATAGAACGAATAATAGCAACCAGTGTGAAAGTTATGGTCATTTCAACGTTCCGGGCAACCTAGGCTTCACTCTAGGGCGTTGCTCCACCAGATCAAACAGTTAGGGACTTAGAAGTCAACGCCCGAAGCATAAAATACAAAATAAACAGAACAGTTTTTCCATTGTATAAAACGAATAATTGCTACCAGTGTAAAAGTTATGGTAATTTCTACGTTCCGGGCAACCTAGGCTTCACCCTAGAGCGTTGTTCCACCAGATCGAATAGTTAGGGCCTAAGAAGTGAACGCCAGAAGCATAAAATACAATATAAATACAACAGTCTTTCCATCATATAAAACGTGTAATTGCACCCAGTGTGATAGTTATTGTCATTTCTACTTTCCGCGCAACCTAGCCTTCACCCTAGGGCGTTGCTCCAACAGATTGAATAGTTAGGACCTTAAAAGTCAATGCCCGAAACATCAAATGCAATAAAAATACAACAGTTTTTCCATCATATAACAGGAATAATTGCAACCAGTTTGAAAGTGATGGTCATTTCTACGTTCCGTGCAACCGAGGCTTCACTCTAGGGCGTTGCTCCACCAGATCGAATAGTTAGGGCCTTAGAAGTCAACGCCAGAATCATAAAATTCAATAAAGATGCAACAGCTTTTCCACCGTATTAAACGAATAATTTCAACCAGCCTGAATGTTATGGTCATTTCTACATTCCGAGCAACCTAGGCTTCACTCTAGGGCGTTGATCCAACAGATTGAATAGTTAGGGCCTTAGCAGTCAACGCCCGAAGCATAAAATACAATTTAAATACAACAGTTCTTCCATCATATAGCAGGAATAATTGCAACCAGTTTGAAAGTGATGGTCATTTCTACGTTCCGGGCAAACTAGGCTTCTCTCTAGGGTGCTGCTCCACCAGATCGAGTAGTTAGTGCCTTATAAGTAAACGCCAGAAGCATAAAATACAATATAGATATAACAGTTTTTCCATCGTATAAAACGAATAATTGCTACCAGTATGGAAGTGATGGTCATTTCTACGTTCCGGGCTACCTAGGCTCCACCCTAGGGCGTTGTTCCACCAGATGGAATAGTTAGGGCATAAGAAGTCAACGCCAGAAGCATAAAATACGATATAAGTACTACAGTTTTTCCATCGTATAAAACGAATAATTTCAACCAGTGTGAATGTTATGGTCATTTCTACATTCCGAGCAACCTAGGCTTCACCCCAAGGCGTTGTTCCACCAGATCGAATTGTTAGGGCCTAAGAAGTCAACGCCAGAAGCATAAGATACATAATAAATATAACAGTTTTTCCATCGTATAGAACGAATGATAGCATCCAGTGTGAAAGTTATGGTCATTTCTACGTTCCGGGCAACCTAGGCTTCACTCTAGGGCCTTGCTCCACCAGATCGAATAGTTAGAGCCTTAGAAGTCAGCGCCAGAAGCATAAAATACAATATAAATAAAACAGTTTTTCCATCGTATAAAACGAATAATTGCTACCAGTATGAAAGTTATGGTCATTTTTACTTTCCGGGCAACCTAGGCTACACCCTAGGGCGTTGCTCCAAGAGATTGAATAGTTAGGGCCTTAGAAGTCAATGCCCGAAGCATAAAATGCATTAAAAATACAACAGTTTTTCCATCATATAACAGGAATAATTGCAACCAGTTTGAAAGTGGTGGTCATTTCTACGTTCCGGGAGACCTCGGCTTCATTCTAGGGCGTTGCGCCGCCAGATCGAATAGTTAGTGCATTAAAAGTCAACGCCAGAAGCATATAATACAATATAAATACAACAGTTTTTCCATCGTATAAAACGAATAATAGCAACCAGTGTGAAAGTTATGGTCATTTCTACGTTCCGGCAACCTAGGCTTCATCCCAGGGCGTTGTTCCACCAGATCGAATAGTTAGGGCCTTAGAAGTCAACGCCAGAAGCATAAAATACAAAATAAATAGAACAGTTTTTCCATCGTATAAAACGAATAATAGCAACCAGTGTGAAAGTTATGGTCATTTCTACGTTCCGGCAACCTAGGCTTCACCCCAGGGCGTTGTTGCACCAGATCGAATAGTTAGGGAATAAGAAGTGAACCCCAGAAGCATAAAATACAATATAAATAAAACAGTTTTTCCATCGTATAAAACGAATAATTGCTACCAGTATGAAAGTTATGGTCATTTTTACTTTCCGGGCAACCTAGGCTACACCCTAGGGCGTTGCTCCAAGAGATTGAATAGTTAGGGCCTTAGAAGTCAATGCCCGAAGCATAAAATGCATTAAAAATACAACAGTTTTTCCATCATATAACAGGAATAATTGCAACCAGTTTGAAAGTGGTGGTCATTTCTACGTTCCGGGAGACCTCGGCTTCATTCTAGGGCGTTGCGCCGCCAGATCGAATAGTTAGTGCATTAAAAGTCAACGCCAGAAGCATATAATACAATATAAATACAACAGTTTTTCCATCGTATAAAACGAATAATAGCAACCAGTGTGAAAGTTATGGTCATTTCTACGTTCCGGCAACCTAGGCTTCATCCCAGGGCGTTGTTCCACCAGATCGAATAGTTAGGGCCTTAGAAGTCAACGCCAGAAGCATAAAATACAAAATAAATAGAACAGTTTTTCCATCGTATAAAACGAATAATAGCAACCAGTGTGAAAGTTATGGTCATTTCTACGTTCCGGCAACCTAGGCTTCACCCCAGGGCGTTGTTGCACCAGATCGAATAGTTAGGGAATAAGAAGTGAACCCCAGAAGCATAAAATACAATATAAATACAACAGTCTTTCCATCATATAAAACGTGTAATTGCAACCAGTATGAATGTTGTGGTCATTTCTACTTTCCGTGCAAGCTAGGCTACACCCTAGGGCGTTGCTCCAACAGATTGAATAGTTAGGGCCTTAGAAGTCAATGCCCGAAGCATAAAATGCAATAAAAATACTACAGTTTTTCCATCATATAAACGGAATAATTGCAACCTGTTTGAAAGTGATGGTCATTTCTACGTTCCGGGCAACATCGGCTTCACTCTAGCGCGTTGCTCCACCAGATCGAATAGTTAGTGCCTTAGAAGTCAACGCCAGAAGCATAAAATACACTATAAATACAACAGTTTTTCCATCGTATAAAACGAATAATTGCAACCAGTATGAAAGTTAACGTCATTTCTACTTTCCGGGCAACCTAGGCTTCACCCTAGGGCGTTGCTCCAACAGATTGGATAGTTAGGGCCTTAGAAGTCAATGCCCGAAGCATAAAATGCAATAAAAATACAACAGTATTTCCATCATATAAAACGAATAATTGCAACCAGTATGAAAGTTATGGTCATTTCTACGTTCCGGGCAACCTAGGCTTCACCCTAGGGCGCTGTTCCACCAGATCGAATAGTTAGGGCCTAAGAAGTGAACGCCAGAAGCATAAAATACAATATAAATACAACAGTTTTTCCATCATATAAAACGAGTAATTGCAACCAGTATGAAAGTTGTGGTCATTTCCACTTTCCGGTCAAACTAGGCTACACCCTAGGGCGTTGCTCCAACAGATTGAGTAGTTAGGGCCTTAGAAGTCAATGCCCGAGGCATAAAATGCAATAAAAATACAACAGTTTTTCCATCATATAACCGGAATAATTGCAACCAGTTTGAAAGTGATGGTCATTTCTACGTTCCGGGCAACCTAGGTTACACCCTAGGGCGTTGCTCCAACAGATTGAATAGTTAGGGCCTTAGAAGTCAATGCCCGAAACATAAAATGCAATAAAAATACAACAGTTTTTCGGTCATATAACAGGAATAATTGCAACCAGTTTGAAAGTGATGGTCATTTCTACGTTCCGGGAAACCTCGGCTTCACTCTAGGGAGTTGCTCCGCCAGATCGAATAGTTAGTGCATTAGAAGTCAACGCCAGAAGCATAAAATACAATATAAATACAACAGTTTTTCCATCGTATAAAACGAATAATTGCAACCCGTGCGAAAGTTAACGTCATTTCTACGTTCCGGGCAACCTAGGCTTCACTCTAGGACGTTACTCCACCATATCGAATAGTTAGAGCCTTAGAAGTCAGCGCCAGAAGCATAAAATACAATATAAATACAACAGTTTTTCTATCGTATAAAACGAATAATTTCAACCAGTGTGAATGTTATGGTCATTTCTACATTCCGAGCAACCTAGGCTTCACCCCAGGGCGTTGTTCCACCAGATCGAATTGTTAGGGCCTAAGAAGTCAACGCCAGAAGCATAAGATACATAATATATATAACAGTTTTTCCATCGTATAGAACGAATGATAGCATCCAGTGTGAAAGTTATGGTCATTTCTACGTTCCGGGCAACCTAGGCTTCACTCTAGGGCGTTGCTCCACCAGATCAAACAGTTAGGGACTTAGAAGTCAACGCCCGAAGCATAAAATACAAAATAAACAGAACAGTTTTTCCATTGTATAAAACGAATAATTGCTACCAGTGTAAAAGTTATGGTAATTTCTACGTTCCGGGCAACCTAGGCTTCACCCTAGGGCGTTGTTCCGCCAGATCGAATAGTTAGGGCCTAAGAAGTGAACCCCAGAAGCATAAAATACAATATAAATACAACAGTCTTTCCATCATATAAAACGTGTAATTGCAACCAGTATGAAAGTTGGGGTCATTTCTACTTTCCGTGCAAGCTAGGCTACACCCTAGGGCGTTGCTCCAACAGATTGAATAGTTAGGGCCTTAGAAGTCAATGCCCGAAGCATAAAATGCAATAAAAATAATACAGTTTTTCCATCATATAAACGGAATAATTGCAACCTGTTTGAAAGTGATGGTCATTTCTACGTTCCGGGCAACATTGGCTTCACTCTAGCGCGTTGCTCCACCAGATCGAATAGTTAGTGCCTTAGAAGTCAACGCCAGAAGCATAAAATACACTATAAATACAACAGTTTTTCCATCGTATAAAACGAATAATTGCAACCAGTATGAAAGTTAACGTCATTTCTACTTTCCGGGCAACCTAGGCTTCACCCTAGGGCGTTGCTCCAACAGATTGGATAGTTAGGGCCTTAGAAGTCAATGCCCGAAGCATAAAATGCAATAAAAATACAACAGTTTTTATGTCATATAACAGGAATAATTGCAACCAGCTTGAAAGTGATGGTCATTTCTTCGTTCCAGGAAACCTCGGCTTCACTCTAGGGAGTTGCTCCGCCAGATCGAATAGTTAGTGCATTAGAAGTCAACGCCAGAAGCATAAAATACAATATAAATACAACAGTTTTTCCATCGTATAAAACGAATAATTGCAACCAGTGCGAAAGTTAACGTCATTTCTACGTTCCGGGCAACCTAGGCTTAACTCTAGGGCGTTGCTCCACCATATCGAATAGTTAGAGCCTTAGAAGTCAGCGCCAGAAGCATAAAATACAAAATAAACAGAACAGTTTTTCCATTGTATAAAACGAATAATTGCTGCCAGTGTAAAAGTTATGGTAATTTCTACGTTACGGGCAACCTAGGCTTCACCCTAGGGCGTTGTTCCACCAGATCGAATAGTTAGGGCCTTAGAAGTGAACGCCAGCATCATAAAATACAATATAGATACTACAGTTCTTCCATCATATAAAACGAATAATTGCAACCAGTATGAAAGTTATGGTCATTTCTACGTTCCGGGCAACCTAGCCTTCACTCTATGGCGTTCTTCCACCACATCGAATAGCTGCGGCCTCAGAAGTCAACGCCTGAAGCATAAAATACAATAGAAATACAACAGTATTTCCATCCTATAACAGGAATTTTTGCAACCCTTGTAAAAGTGATGGTCATTTGTACGTTCCAGGCAACCTAGGCTTCACTCTAGGGCGTTGTTCCACCAGATCGAATTGTTAGGGCCTAAGAAGTCAACGCCAGAAGCATAAGATACAATATAAATATAACAGTTTTTCCATCGTATAGAACGAATAATAGCAACCAGTGTGAAAGTTATGGTCATTTCTACGTTTCGGGCAACCTAGGCTTCACTCTAGGGCGTTGCTCCACCAGATCAAACAGTTAGGGCCTTAGAAGTCAACGCCCGAAGCATAAAATACATAATAAATAGAACAGTTTTTCCATTGTATAAAACGAATAATTGTTACCAGTGTAAAAGTAATGGCCATTTCTACGTTCCAGGCAACCTAGGCTTCACCCTAGGGCGCTGTTCCACCAGATCGAATAGTTAGGGCCTAAGAAGTGAACGCCAGAAGCACAAAATACAATATAAATAAAACAGTTTTTCCATCGTATAAAAGGAATAATTGCTACCAGTATGGAAGTGATGGTCATTTCTACGTTCCGGGCTACCTAGGCTCCACCCTAGGGCGTTGTTCCACCAGAGGGAATAGTTAGGGCATAAGAAGTCAACGCCAGAAGCATAAAATACGATATAAGTACTACAGTTTTTCCATCGTATAAAACGAATAATTTCAACCAGTGTGAATGTTATGGTCATTTCTACATTCCGAGCAACCTAGGCTTCACCCCAGGGCGTTGTTCCACCAGATCGAATTGTTAGGGCCTAAGAAGTCAACGCCAGAAGCATAAGATACATAATAAATATAACAGTTTTTCCATCGTATAGAACGAATGATAGCATCCAGTGTGAAAGTTATGGTCATTTCTACGTTCCGGGCAACCTAGGCTTCACTCTAGGGCGTTGCTCCACCAGATCAAACAGTTAGGGACTTAGAAGTCAACGCCCGAAGCATAAAATACAAAATAAACAGAACAGTTTTTCCATTGTATAAAACGAATAATTGCTGCCAGTGTAAAAGTTATGGTAATTTCTACGTTCCGGGCAACCTAGGCTTCACCCTAGGGCGTTGTTCCACCAGACCGAATAGTTAGGGCCTAAGAAGTGAACGCCAGAAGCATAAAATACAATATAAATACAACAGTCTTTCCATCATATAAAACGTGTAATTGCACCCAGTGTGAAAGTTATTGTCATTTGTACTTTCCGCGCAACCTAGGCTTCACCCTAGGGCGTTGCTCCAACAGATTGAATAGTTAGGACCTTAAAAGTCAATGCCCGAAACGTCAAATGCAATAAAAATACAACAGTTTTTCCATCATATAACAGGAATAATTGCAACCAGTTTGAAAGTGATGGTCATTTCTACGTTCCGGGCAACCTAGGCTTCACTCTAGGGCGTTGCTCCACCAGATCGAATAGTTAGAGCCTTAGAAGTCAGCGCCAGAAGCATAAAATACAATATAAATAAAACAGTTTTTCCATCGTATAAAACGAATAATTGCTACCAGTATGAAAGTTATGGTCATTTTTACTTTCCGGGCAACCTAGGCTACACCCTAGGGCGTTGCTCCAAGAGATTGAATAGTTAGGGCCTTAGAAGTCAATGCCCGAAGCATAAAATGCAATAAAAATACAACAGTATTTCCATCATATAAAACGAATAATTGCAACCAGTATGAAAGTTATGGTCATTTCTACGTTCCGGGCAACCTAGGCTTCACCCTAGGGCGCTGTTCCACCAGATCGAATAGTTAGGGCCTAAGAAGTCAATGCCCGAAACATAAAATGCAATAAAAATACAACAGTTTTTCGGTCATATAACAGGAATAATTGCAACCAGTTTGAAAGTGATGGTCATTTCTACGTTCCGGGAAACCTCGGCTTCACTCTAGGGAGTTGCTCCGCCAGATCGAATAGTTAGTGCATTAGAAGTCAACGCCAGAAGCATAAAATACAATATAAATACAACAGTTTTTCCATCGTATAAAACGAATAATTGCAACCCGTGCGAAAGTTAACGTCATTTCTACGTTCCGGGCAACCTAGGCTTCACTCTAGGACGTTACTCCACCATATCGAATAGTTAGAGCCTTAGAAGTCAGCGCCAGAAGCATAAAATACAATATAAATACAACAGTTTTTCTATCGTATAAAACGAATAATTTCAACCAGTGTGAATGTTATGGTCATTTCTACATTCCGAGCAACCTAGGCTTCACCCCAGGGCGTTGTTCCACCAGATCGAATTGTTAGGGCCTAAGAAGTCAACGCCAGAAGCATAAGATACATAATATATATAACAGTTTTTCCATCGTATAGAACGAATGATAGCATCCAGTGTGAAAGTTATGGTCATTTCTACGTTCCGGGCAACCTAGGCTTCACTCTAGGGCGTTGCTCCACCAGATCAAACAGTTAGGGACTTAGAAGTCAACGCCCGAAGCATAAAATACAAAATAAACAGAACAGTTTTTCCATTGTATAAAACGAATAATTGCTACCAGTGTAAAAGTTATGGTAATTTCTACGTTCCGGGCAACCTAGGCTTCACCCTAGGGCGTTGTTCCGCCAGATCGAATAGTTAGGGCCTAAGAAGTGAACCCCAGAAGCATAAAATACAATATAAATACAACAGTCTTTCCATCATATAAAACGTGTAATTGCAACCAGTATGAAAGTTGGGGTCATTTCTACTTTCCGTGCAAGCTAGGCTACACCCTAGGGCGTTGCTCCAACAGATTGAATAGTTAGGGCCTTAGAAGTCAATGCCCGAAGCATAAAATGCAATAAAAATACTACAGTTTTTCCATCATATAAACGGAATAATTGCAACCTGTTTGAAAGTGATGGTCATTTCTACGTTCCGGGCAACATCGGCTTCACTCTAGCGCGTTGCTCCACCAGATCGAATAGTTAGTGCCTTAGAAGTCAACGCCAGAAGCATAAAATACACTATAAATACAACAGTTTTTCCATCGTATAAAACGAATAATTGCAACCAGTATGAAAGTTAACGTCATTTCTACTTTCCGGGCAACCTAGGCTTCACCCTAGGGCGTTGCTCCAACAGATTGGATAGTTAGGGCCTTAGAAGTCAATGCCCGAAGCATAAAATGCAATAAAAATACAACAGTTTTTCCATCATATAACCGGAATAATTGCAAGCAGTTTGAAGGTGATGGTCATTTCTACGTTCCGGGCAACCTAGGCTACACCCTAGGGCGTTGCTCCAACAGATTGAATAGTTAGGGCCTTAGAAGTCAATGCCCGAAGCATAAAATGCAATAAAAATACAACAGTTTTTATGTCATATAACAGGAATAATTGCAACCAGCTTGAAAGTGATGGTCATTTCTTCGTTCCAGGAAACCTCGGCTTCACTCTAGGGAGTTGCTCCGCCAGATCGAATAGTTAGTGCATTAGAAGTCAACGCCAGAAGCATAAAATACAATATAAATACAACAGTTTTTCCATCGTATAAAACGAATAATTGCAACCAGTGCGAAAGTTAACGTCATTTCTACGTTCCGGGCAACCTAGGCTTAACTCTAGGGCGTTGCTCCACCATATCGAATAGTTAGAGCCTTAGAAGTCAGCGCCAGAAGCATAAAATACAAAATAAACAGAACAGTTTTTCCATTGTATAAAACGAATAATTGCTGCCAGTGTAAAAGTTATGGTAATTTCTACGTTCCGGGCAACCTAGGCTTCACCCTAGGGCGTTGTTCCACCAGATCGAATAGTTAGGGCCTTAGAAGTGAACGCCAGCATCATAAAATACAATATAGATACTACAGTTCTTCCATC
Organism: Calliopsis andreniformis; assembly: GCF_051401765.1. Taxonomy (NCBI): domain Eukaryota; kingdom Metazoa; phylum Arthropoda; class Insecta; order Hymenoptera; family Andrenidae; genus Calliopsis; species Calliopsis andreniformis. The sequence continues at coordinate 18,830,611 of NC_135072.1, forward strand.
ATATAAAACGAATAATTGCAACCAGTATGAAAGTTATGGTCATTTCTACGTTCCGGGCAACCTAGCCTTCACTCTATGGCGTTCTTCCACCACATCGAATAGCTGCGGCCTCAGAAGTCAACGCCTGAAGCATAAAATACAATAGAAATACAACAGTATTTCCATCCTATAACAGGAATTTTTGCAACCCTTGTAAAAGTGATGGTCATTTGTACGTTCCAGGCAACCTAGGCTTCACTCTAGGGCGTTGTTCCACCAGATCGAATTGTTAGGGCCTAAGAAGTCAACGCCAGAAGCATAAGATACAATATAAATATAACAGTTTTTCCATCGTATAGAACGAATAATAGCAACCAGTGTGAAAGTTATGGTCATTTCTACGTTTCGGGCAACCTAGGCTTCACTCTAGGGCGTTGCTCCACCAGATCAAACAGTTAGGGCCTTAGAAGTCAACGCCCGAAGCATAAAATACATAATAAATAGAACAGTTTTTCCATTGTATAAAACGAATAATTGTTACCAGTGTAAAAGTAATGGCCATTTCTACGTTCCAGGCAACCTAGGCTTCACCCTAGGGCGCTGTTCCACCAGATCGAATAGTTAGGGCCTAAGAAGTGAACGCCAGAAGCATAAAATACAATATAAATAAAACAGTTTTTCCATCGTATAAAAGGAATAATTGCTACCAGTATGGAAGTGATGGTAATTTCTACGTTCCGGGCTACCTAGGCTCCACCCTAGGGCGTTGTTCCACCAGAGGGAATAGTTAGGGCATAAGAAGTCAACGCCAGAAGCATAAAATACGATATAAGTACTACAGTTTTTCCATCGTATAAAACGAATAATTTCAACCAGTGTGAATGTTATGGTCATTTCTACATTCCGAGCAACCTAGGCTTCACCCCAGGGCGTTGTTCCACCAGATCGAATTGTTAGGGCCTAAGAAGTCAACGCCAGAAGCATAAGATACATAATAAATATAACAGTTTTTCCATCGTATAGAACGAATGATAGCATCCAGTGTGAAAGTTATGGTCATTTCTACGTTCCGGGCAACCTAGGCTTCACTCTAGGGCGTTGCTCCACCAGATCAAACAGTTAGGGACTTAGAAGTCAACGCCCGAAGCATAAAATACAAAATAAACAGAACAGTTTTTCCATTGTATAAAACGAATAATTGCTGCCAGTGTAAAAGTTATGGTAATTTCTACGTTCCGGGCAACCTAGGCTTCACCCTAGGGCGTTGTTCCACCAGACCGAATAGTTAGGGCCTAAGAAGTGAACGCCAGAAGCATAAAATACAATATAAATACAACAGTCTTTCCATCATATAAAACGTGTAATTGCACCCAGTGTGAAAGTTATTGTCATTTGTACTTTCCGCGCAACCTAGGCTTCACCCTAGGGCGTTGCTCCAACAGATTGAATAGTTAGGACCTTAAAAGTCAATGCCCGAAACGTCAAATGCAATAAAAATACAACAGTTTTTCCATCATATAACAGGAATAATTGCAACCAGTTTGAAAGTGATGGTCATTTCTACGTTCCGGGCAACCTAGGCTTCACTCTAGGGCGTTGCTCCACCAGATCGAATAGTTAGAGCCTTAGAAGTCAGCGCCAGAAGCATAAAATACAATATAAATAAAACAGTTTTTCCATCGTATAAAACGAATAATTGCTACCAGTATGAAAGTTATGGTCATTTTTACTTTCCGGGCAACCTAGGCTACACCCTAGGGCGTTGCTCCAAGAGATTGAATAGTTAGGGCCTTAGAAGTCAATGCCCGAAGCATAAAATGCATTAAAAATACAACAGTTTTTCCATCATATAACAGGTATAATTGCAACCAGTTTGGAAGTGATGGTCATTTCTATGTTCCGGGAAACCTCGGGTTCACTCTAGGGCGTTGCTCCGCCAGATCGAATAGTTAGTGCATTAAAAGTCAACGCCAGAAGCATATAATACAATATAAATACAACAGTTTTTCCATCGTATAAAACGAATAATAGCAACCAGTGTGAAAGTTATGGTCATTTCTATGTCCCGCAACCTAGGCTTCACCCCAGGGCGTTGTTCCACCAGATCGAATGGTTAGGGCCTTAGAAGTCAACGCCCGAAGCATAAAATACAAAATAAATAGAACAGTTTTTCCATCGTATAAAACGAATAATAGCAACCAGTGTGAAAGTTATGGTCATTTCTACGTTCCGGCAACATAGGCTTCACCCCAGGGCGTTGTTCCACCAGATCGAATAGTTAGGGCCTAAGAAGTGAACGCCAGCAGCATAAAATACAATATAAATACTACAGTTCTTCCATCATATAAAACGAATAATTGCAACCAGTATGAAAGTTATGGTCATTTCTACGTTCCGGGCAACCTAGGCTTCACTCTATGGCGTTCTTCCACCACATCGAATAGCTGCGGCCTCAGAAGTCAACGCCTGAAGCATAAAATACAATAGAAATACAACAGTATTTCCATCCTATAACAGGAATAATTGCAACCCTTGTGAAAGTGATGGTCATTTGTACGTTCCAGGCAACCTAGGCTTCGCTCTAGGGCGTTGTTCCACCAGATCGAATTGTTAGGGCCTAAGAAGTCAACGCCAGAAGCATAAGATACAATATAAATATAACAGTTTTTCCATCGTATAGAACGAATAATAGCAACCAGTGTGAAAGTTATGGTCATTTCTACGTTCCGGGCAACCTAGGGTTCACTCTAGGGCGTTGCTCCACCAGATCAAACAGTTAGGGCATTAGAAGTCAACGCCCGAAGCATAAAATACAAAATAAATAGAACAGTTTTTCCATCGTATAAAACGAATAATAGCAACCAGTGTCAATGTTATGGTCATTTCTACGTTCCGGGCAACCTAGGCTTCACCCCAGGGCGTTGTTCCACCAGATCGAATAGTTAGGGCCTAAGAAGTGAACGCCAGCCGCATAAAATACAAAATAAATAGAACTGTTTTTCCATCGTATAAAACGAATAATTGCTACCGGTGTGAAAGTTATATCCATTTCTACGTTCCGGGCAACCTAGGCCTCACCCTAGGGCGTTGTTCAACCAGATGGAATAGTTATGGCATAAGAGGTCAACGCCAGAAGCATAAAATACCATATAAGTACAACAGTTTTTCCAACGTATAAAATGAATAATTGCAAACATTGCGAAAGTAATCTTCATTTCTACGTTCCGGGCAACCTAGGCGTCACTCTAGTGCGTTGCTGCACCACATCTAATAGCTACGGCCTTAGACGACAACGACAGAAGCATAAAATACAATAAAGATGCAACAGCTTTTCCATCGTATAAAACGAATAATTGCAACCAGTGTGAAAGTTATTGTCATTTCTACATTCCGGGCAACCTAGGCTTCACCCTAGGGCGTTGCTCCAACAGATTGAATAGTTAGGACCATAGAAGTCAATGCCCGAAGCATAAAATGCAATAAAAATGCAACAGTTTTTCCATCATATAACAGGAATAATTGCAACCAGTTTGAAAGTGATGGTCATTTCTAGGTTCCGGGCAACATAGACTTCACTCTAGGGCATTGCTCGACCAGATCGACTAGTTTGTGCCTTAGAAGTCAACGCCAGAAGCATAAAATACAATATAAATGCAACAGTTTTTCCATCGTATAAAACGAATAATAGCAACCAGTGTGAAAGTTATGGTCATTTCTACGTTCCGGGCAACCTAGGCTTCACCCCAGGGCGTTGTGCCACCAGATCGAATAGTTACGGCCTAAGAAATCAACGCCAGAAGCATAAAATACAATTTAAATATAACAGTTTTTCCTTCGTATAAAACGAATAATTTCAACCAGTGTGAATGTTATGGTCATTTTTACATTCCGAGCAACCTAGGCTTCACTCTAGGGCGTTGTTCCACCAGATCGAATTGTTAGGGCCTAAGAAGTCAACGCCAGAAGCATCTGATACAATATAAATATAACAGTTTTTCCATCGTATAGAACGAATAGTAGCAACCAGTGTGAAGGATATTGTCATTACTACGTTCCGGGCAACCTAGGCTTCACTCTAGGGCGTTGTTCCACCAGATCGAACAGCTAGGGCCTAAGAAGGCAACGCCAGACGCATAAAATAGAATATAAATATAACAGTTTCTCCATCGTATGAAACGAATAATAGCGACCAGTGTGAAAGTTATGGTCACTTCTACGTTCCGGGCAACCTAGGCTTCACCCCAGGCCGTTGTTCCACCAGATCGAATAGTTAGGGCCTAAGAAGTGAACGCCAGCAGCATAATATACAATATAAATACAACAGCTTTTCCATCGTATAAAACGAATAATTTCAACCAGTGTGAATGTTATGGTCATTTCTACATTCCGAGCAACCTTGGCTTCACTCTAGGGCGTTGATGCAACAGATTGAATAGTTATGGCCTAAGAAGTCAACGCCTGAAGTATAAAATACAATATAAATACAACAGTTTTTCCATCGTATAAAACGAATAATTGCATGCAGTATGAAAGTTATGGTCATTTCTACTTTCCGGGCAAACTAGGCTTCACCCCAGGTCGTTGCTCCAACAGATTGAATAGTTAGAGCCTTAGAAGTCAACGGCCGAAGCGTAAAATACAAAATAAATAGAACTGTTTTTCTATCGTATAAAACGAATAATTGCTACCGGTGTGAAAGTTATTTCCATTTCTACGATGCGGGCAACCTAGGCTTCACCCTAGGGCGTTGTTCCACCAGATGGAATAGTTAGGGCATAAGAAGTCAACGCCAGAAGCATAAAATACAATATAAGTACAACAGTTTTTCCATCGTATAAAATGAATAATTGCAAACATTGCGAAAGTAATGGTCATTCCACGTTCCGGGCAACCTAGGCGTCACTCTAGTGCGTTGCTCCACCACATCTAATAGCTACGGCCTTGGACGCCAACGACAGAAGCATAAAATACAATAAAGGTGCAACAGCTTTTCCATCGTATAAAACGAATAATTGCAACCAGTGTGAAAGTTATTGCCATTTCTACTTCCCGCGCAACCTAGGCTTCACCCTAGGGCGTTGCTCCAACAGATTGAAAAGGTAGGACCTTAGAAGTCAGTGCCCGAAGCATAAAATGCAGTAAAAATACAACAGTTATCCATCATATAACAGGAATAATTGCAACCAGTTTGAAAGTGATGGTCATTTCTACGTTCCGTGCAACCTAGGCTTCACTCTAGGGCGTTGCTCCACCAGATCGTATAGTTAGGGCCTAAGAAGTGAACGCCAGAAGCTTAAAATACAATATAAATACAACAGTTTGTCCATCATATAAAACGAGTAATTGCAACCAGTATGAAGGTTGTGGTCATTTCTACTTTCCGGTCAAACTAGGCTACACCCTAGGGCGTTGCTCCAACAGATTGAATAGTTAGGGCCTTAGAAGTCAACGCCCGAAGCATAAAATGCAATAAAAATACAACAGTTTTTCCATCATATAACAGGAATAATTGCAACCAGTTTGAAAGTGATGGTCATTTCTATGTTCCGGGAAACCTCGGGTTCACTCTAGGGCGTTGCTCCGCCAGATCGAATAGTTAGTGCATTAAAAGTCAACGCCAGAAGCATATAATACAATATAAATACAACAGTTTTTCCATCGTATAAAACGAATAATAGCAACCAGTGTGAAAGTTATGGTCATTTCTACGTTCCGGCAACCTAGGCTTCACCCCAGGGCGTTGTTCCACCAGATCGAATAGTTAGGGCCTTAGAAGTCAACGCCCGAAGCATAAAATACAAAATAAATAGAACAGTTTTTCCATCGTATAAAACGAATAATAGCAACCAGTGTGAAAGTTATGGTCATTTCTACGTTCCGGCAACCTAGGCTTCACCCCAGGGCGTTGTTCCACCAGATCGAATTGTTAGGGCCTAAGAAGTCAACGCCAGAAGCATCTGATACAATATACATATAACAGTTTTTCCATCGTATAGAACGAATAGTAGCAACCAATGTGAAGGATATGGTCATTTCTACGTTCCGGGCAACCTAGGTTTCACTCTAGGGCGTTGTTCCACCAGATCGAACAGCTGGGGCCTAAGAAGGCAACGCCAGACGCATAAAATAGAATATAAATATAACAGTTTCTCCATCGTATGAAACGAATAATAGCGACCAGTGTGAAAGTTATGGTCACTTCTACGTTCCCGGCAACCTAGGCTTCACCCAAGGGCGTTGTTCCACCAGATCGAATAGTTAGGGCCTAAGAAGTGAACGCCAGCAGCATAATATACAATATAAATACAACAGCTTTTCCATCGTATAAAACGAATAATTTCAACCAGTGTGAATGTTATGGTCATTTCTACATTCCGAGCAACCTTGGCTTCACTCTAGGGTGTTGATGCAACAGGTTGAATAGTTATGGCCTAAGAAGTCAACGCCTGAAGTATAAAATACAATATAAATACAACAGTTTTTCCATCGTATAAAACGAATAATTGCATGCAGTATGAAAGTTATGGTCATTTCTACGTTCCGGCAACCTAGGCTTCACCCCAGGGCGTTGTTCCACCAGATCGAATAGTTAGGGCCTTAGAAGTCAACGCCCGAAGCATAAAATACAAAATAAATAGAACAGTTTTTCCATCGTATAAAACGAATAATAGCAACCAGTGTGAAAGTTATGGTCGTTTCTCCGTTCCGGCAACCTAGGCTTCACCCCAGGGCGTTGTTCCACCAGATCAAATAGTTAGGGCCTTAGAAGTCAACGCCCGAAGCATAAGATACAATATAAATATAACAGTTTTTCCATCGTATAGAACGAATAATACCAACCAGTGTGAAAGTTATGGTCATTTCTACGTTCCGGGCAACCTAGGCTTCACTCTAGGGCGTTGCTCCACCAGATCAAACAGTTAGGGCCTTAGAAGTCAACGCCCGAAGCATAAAATACATAATAAATAGAACAGTTTTTCCATTGTATGAAACGAATAATTGCTACCAGTGTAAAAGTAATGGCCATTTCTACGTTCCAGGCAACCTAGGCTTCACCCTAGGGCGCTGTTCCACCAGATCGAATAGTTAGGGCCTAAGAAGTGAACGCCAGAAGCATAAAATACAATATAAATACAACAGTTTGTCCATCATATAAAACGAGTAATTGCAACCAGTATGAAAGTTGTGGACATTTCTGCTTTCCGGTCAAACTAGGCTACACCCTAGGGCGTTGCTCCAACAGATTGAATAGTTAGGGCCTTAGAAGTCAACGACCGAAGCATAAAATGCAATAAAAATACAACAGTTTTTCCATCATATAACAGGAATAATTGCAACCAGTTTGAAAGTGATGGTCATTTCTATGTTCCGGGAAACCTCGGGTTCACTCTAGGGCGTTGCTCCGCCAGATTGAATAGTTAGTGCATTAAAAGTCAACGCCGGAAGCATATAATACAATATAAATACAACAGTTTTTCCATCGTATAAAACGAATAATAGCAACCAGTGTGAAAGTTATGGTCATTTCTACGTTCCGGCAACCTAGGCTTCACCCCAGGGCGTTGTTCCACCAGATCGAATAGTTAGGGCCTTAGAAGTCAACGCCCGAAGCATAAAATACAAAATAAATAGAACAGTTTTTCCATCGTATAAAACGAATAATAGCAACCAGTGTGAAAGTTATGGTCATTTCTACGTTCCGGCAACCTAGGCTTCACCCCAGGGCGTTGTTCCACCAGATCGAATAGTTAGGGCCTTAGAAGTCAACGCCAGAGGCATAAAATACAATAAAGATGCAACAGTTTTTCATCGTATAAAACGAATAATTGAAACCAGTGGAAAGGTAATGGTCATTTCTACGTTCCGGGCAACCTAGGCTTCACCCTAGGACGCTGCTCCACCAGGTCGAATAGTTAGTGCCCTAGAAGTCAGAGCCAGAAGCATAAAATACAATATAAATACAACAGTTTTTCCATCGTATAAAATGAATAATTGGAAACATTGTGAAAGTAATGGTCATTTCTACGTTCCGGGCAACCTAGGCGTCACTCTAGGGCGTTACTCCACCACATCTAATAGCTACGGCCTTAGAAGTCAACGCCAGAAGCATAAAATACAATATAAATACAACACCTTTTCCATCGTATAAAATGAATAATAGCAAACAGTGTGAAAGTAATGGTCATTTCTACGTTCCGGACAACCTAGGCTTCACTCTAGGGCGTTGCTCCACCAGATCGAATAGTTAGGTCCTTTGAAGTCAACGGCAGGAGCATAAAATACGATATAAATACAACAGCGTTTCCATCGTATAAAACGAATAATAGCAACCAGTGTGAAAGTTATGGTCATTTCTACGTTCCGGCAACCTAGGCTTCACCCCAGGGCGTTGTTCCACCAGATCGAATAGTTAGGGCCTTAGAAGTCAACGCCCGAAGCATAAAATACAAAATAAATAGAACAGTTTTTCCATCGTATAAAACGAATAATAGCAACCAGTGTGAAAGTTATGGTCATTTCTACGTTCCGGCAACCTAGGCTTCACCCCAGGGCGTTGTTCCACCAGATCGAATTGTTAGGGCCTAAGAAGTCAACGCCAGAAGCATCTGATACAATATACATATAACAGTTTTTCCATCGTATAGAACGAATAGTAGCAACCAATGTGAAGGATATGGTCATTTCTACATTCCGAGCAACCTTGGCTTCACTCTAGGGTGTTGATGCAACAGATTGCATAGTTATGGCCTAAGAAGTCAACGCCTGAAGTATAAAATACAATATAAATACAACAGTTTTTCCATCGTATAAAACGAATAATTGCATGCAGTATGAAAGTTATGGTCATTTCTACTTTCCGGGCAACCTAGGCTTCACCCAAGGGCGTTGCTCCAACAGATTGAATAGCTGGGCCTTAGAAGTCAACGGCCGAAGCGTAAAATACAAAATAAATAGAACTGTTTTTCTATCGTATAAAACGAATAATTGCTACCGGTGTGAAAGTTATTTCCATTTCTACGATGCGGGCAACCTAGGCTTCACCCTAGGGCGTTGTTCCACCAGATGGAATAGTTAGGGCATAAGAAGTCAACGCCAGAAGCATAAAATACAATATAAGTACAACAGTATTTCCATCGTATAAAATGAATAATTGCAAACATTGCGAAAGTAATGGTCATTCCACGTTCCGGGCAACCTAGGCGTCACTCTAGTGCGTTGCTCCACCACATCTAATAGCTACGGCCTTAGACGCCAACGACAGAAGCATAAATTACAATAAAGATGCCACAGCTTTTCCATCGTATAAAACGAATAATTGCAACCAGTGTGAAAGTTATTGCCATTTCTACTTCCCGCGCAACCTAGGCTTCACCCTAGGGCGTTGCTCCAACAGATTGAATAGGTAGGACCTTAGAAGTCAGTGCCCGAAGCATAAAATGCAATAAAAATACAACAGTTATCCATCATATAACAGGAATAATTGCAACCAGTTTGAAAGTGATGGTCATTTCTACGTTCCGTGCAACCTAGGCTTCACTCTAGGGCGTTGCTCCACCAGATCGAATAGTTAGGGCCTTAGAAGTGAACGCCAGCAGCATAAAATACAATATAAATACTACAGTTCTTCCATCATATAAAACGAATAATTGCAACCAGTATGAAAGTTATGGTCATTTCTACGTTCCGGGCAACCTAGCCTTCACTCTATGGCGTTCTTCCACCACATCGAATAGCTGCGGCCTCAGAAGTCAACGCCTGAAGCATAAAATACAATAGAAATACAACAGTATTTCCATCCTATAACAGGAATTTTTGCAACCCTTGTAAAAGTGATGGTCATTTGTACGTTCCAGGCAACCTAGGCTTCACTCTAGGGCGTTGTTCCAACAGATCGAATTGTTAGGGCCTAAGAAGTCAACGCCAGAAGCATAAGATACAATATAAATATAACAGTTTTTCCATCGTATAGAACGAATAATAGCAACCAGTGTGAAAGTTATGGTCATTTCTACGTTCCGGGCAACCTAGGCTTCACTCTAGGGCGTTGCTCCACTAGATCAGTTAGGGCCTTAGAAGTCAACGCCCGAAGCATAAAATACATAATGAATAGAACAGTTTTTCCATTGTATAAAACGAATAATTGCTACCAGTGTAAAAGTAATGGCCATTTCTACGTTCCAGGCAACCTAGGCTTCACCCTAGGGCGCTGTTCCACCAGATCGAATAGTTAGGGCCTAAGAAGTGAACGCCAGAAGCATAAAATACAATATAAATACAACAGTTTTTCCATCATATAAAACGAGTAATTGCAACCAGTATGAAAGTTGTGGTCATTTCTACTTTCCGGTCAAACTAGGCTACACCCTAGGGCGTTGCTCCAACAGATTGAATAGTTAGGGCCTTAGAAGTCAACGCCCGAAGCATAAAATGCAATAAAAATACAACAGTTTTTCCATCATATAACAGGAATAATTGCAACCAGTTTGAAAGTGATGGTCATTTCTACGTTCCGTGCAACCTAGGCTTCACTCTAGGGCGTTGCTCCACCAGATCGAATAGTTAGGGCCTTAGAAGTCAACGCCAGAATCATAAAATTCAATAAAGATGCAACAGCTTTTCCACCGTATTAAACGAATAATTTCAACCAGCCTGAATGTTATGGTCATTTCTACATTCCGAGCAACCTAGGCTTCACTCTAGGGCGTTGTTCCACCAGATCGAATTGTTAGGGCCTAAGAAGTCAACGCCAGAAGCATCTGATACAATATAAATATAACAGTTTTTCAATCGTATAGAACGAATAGTAGCAACCAGTGTGAAGGATATGGTCATTTCTACGTTCCGGGCAACCTAGGCTTCACTCTAGGGCGTTGTTCCACCAGATCGAACAGCTAGGGCCTAAGAAGGCAACGCCAGACGCATAAAATAGAATATAAATATAACAGTTTCTCCATCGTATGAAACGAATAATAGCGACCAGTGTGAAAGTTATGGTCACTTCTACGTTCCCGGCAACCTAGGCTTCACCCCAGGGCGTTGTTCCACCAGATCGAATAGTTAGGGCCTAAGAAGTGAACGCCAGCAGCATAATATACAATATAAATACAACAGCTTTTCCATCGTATAAAACGAATAATTTCAACCAGTGTGAATGTTATGGTCATTTCTACATTCCGAGCAACCATGGCTTCACTCTAGGGCGTTGATGCAACAGATTGAATAGTTAGGGCCTTAGAAGTCAACGGCCGAAGCGTAAAATACAAAATAAATAGAACTGTTTTTCTATCGTATAAAACGAATAATTGCATGCAGTATGAAAGTTATGGTCATTTCTACTTTCCGGGCAAACTAGGCTTCACCCCAGGGCGTTGCTCCAACAGATTGAATAGTTAGGGCCTTAGAAGTCAACGGCCGAAGCGTAAAATACAAAATAAATAGAACTGTTTTTCTATCGTATAAAACGAATAATTGCTACCGGTGTGAAAGTTATTTCCATTTCTACGATGCGGGCAACCTAGGCTTCACCCTAGGGCGTTGTTCCACCAGATGGAATAGTTAGGGCATAAGAAGTCAACGCCAGAAGCATAAAATACAATATAAGTACAACAGTTTTTCCATCGTATAAAAAGAATAATTGCAAACATTGCGAAAGTAATGGTCATTCCACGTTCCGGGCAACCTAGGCGTCACTCTAGTGCGTTGCTCCACCACATCTAATAGCTACGGCCTTGGACGCCAACGACAGAAGCATAAAATACAATAAAGATGCAACAGCTTTTCCATCGTATAAAACGAATAATTGCAACCAGTGTGAAAGTTATTGCCATTTCTAATTCCCGCGCAACCTAGGCTTCACCCTAGGGCGTTGCTCCAACAGATTGAAAAGGTAGGACCTTAGAAGTCAGTGCCGGAAGCATAAAATGCAATAAAAATACAACAGTTATCCATCATATAACAGGAATAATTGCAACCCTTGTAAAAGTGATGGTCATTTGTACGTTCCAGGCAACCTAGGCTTCACTCTAGGGCGTTGTTCCACCAGATCGAATTGTTAGGGCCTAAGAAGTCAACGCCAGAAGCATAAGATACAATATAAATATAACAGTTTTTCCATCGTATAGAACGAATAATAGCAACCAGTGTGAAAGTTATGGTCATTTCTACGTTCCGGGCAACCTAGGCTTCACTCTAGGGCGTTGTTCCACCAGATCGAACAGCTAGGGCCTAAGAAGGCAACGCCAGACGCATAAAATAGAATATAAATATAACAGTTTCTCCATCGTATGAAACGAATAATAGCGACCAGTGTGAAAGTTATGGTCACTTCTACGTTCCCGGCAACCTAGGCTTCACCATAGGGCGTTGCTCCAACAGATTGAAAAGGTAGGACCTTAGAAGTCAGTGCCGGAAGCATAAAATGCAATAAAAATACAACAGTTATCCATCATATAACAGGAATAATTGCAACCCTTGTAAAAGTGATGGTCATTTGTACGTTCCAGGCAACCTAGGCTTCACTCTAGGGCGTTGTTCCACCAGATCGAATTGTTAGGGCCTAAGAAGTCAACGCCAGAAGCATAAGATACAATATAAATATAACAGTTTTTCCATCGTATAGAACGAATAATAGCAACCAGTGTGAAAGTTATGGTCATTTCTACGTTCCGGGCAACCTAGGCTTCACTCTAGCGCGTTGCTCCACCAGATCAAACAGTTAGGGCCTTAGAAGTCAACGCCCGAAGCATAAAATACATAATAAATACAACAGTTTTTCCATTGTATAAAACGAATAATTGCTACCAGTGTAAAAGTAATGGCCATTTCTACGTTCCAGGCAACCTAGGCTTCACCCTAGGGCGCTGTTCCACCAGATCGAATAGTTAGGGCCTAAGAAGTGAACGCCAGAAGCATAAAATACAATATAAATACAACAGTTTGTCCATCATATAAAACGAGTAATTGCAACCAGTATGAAAGTTGTGGTCATTTCTACTTTCCGGTCAAACTAGGCTACACCCTAGGGCGTTGCTCCAACAGATTGAATAGTTAGGGCCTTAGAAGTCAACGCCCGAAGCATAAAATGCAATAAAAATACAACAGTTTTTCCATCATATAACAGGAATAATTGCAACCAGTTTGAAAGTGATGGTCATTTCTATGTTCCGGGAACCCTCGGGTTCACTCTAGGGCGTTGCTCCGCCAGATCGAATAGTTAGTGCATTAAAAGTCAACGCCAGAAGCATATAATACAATATAAATACAACAGTTTTTCCATCGTATAAAACGAATAATAGCAACCAGTGTGAAAGTTATGGTCATTTCTACGTTCCGGCAACCTAGGCTTCACCCCAGGGCGTTGTTCCACCAGATCGAATAGTTAGGGCCTTAGAAGTCAACGCCCGAAGCATAAAATACAAAATAAATAGAACAGTTTTTCCATCGTATAAAACGAATAATAGCAACCAGTGTGAAAGTTATGGTCATTTCTACGTTCCGGCAACCTAGGCTTCACCCCAGGGCGTTGTTCCACCAGATCGAATTGTTAGGGCCTAAGAAGTCAACGCCAGAAGCATCTGATACAATATACATATAACAGTTTTTCCATCGTATAGAACGAATAGTAGCAACCAATGTGAAGGATATGGTCATTTCTACGTTCCGGGCAACCTAGGCTTCACTCTAGGGCGTTGTTCCACCAGATCGAACAGCTACGGCCTAAGAAGGCAACGCCAGACGCATAAAATAGAATATAAATATAACAGTTTCTCCATCGTATGAAACGAATAATAGCGACCAGTGTGAAAGTTATGGTCACTTCTACGTTCCCGGCAACCTAGGCTTCACCCAAGGGCGTTGTTCCACCAGATCGAATAGTTAGGGCCTAAGAAGTGAACGCCAGCAGCATAACATACAATATAAATACAACAGCTTTTCCATCGTATAAAACGAATAATTTCAACCAGTGTGAATGTTATGGTCATTTCTACATTCCGAGCAACCTTGGCTTCACTCTAGGGTGTTGATGCAACAGATTGAATAGTTATGGCCTAAGAAGTCAACGCCTGAAGTATAAAATACAATATAAATACAACAGTTTTTCCATCGTATAAAACGAATAATTGCAACCAGTATGAAAGTTATGGTCATTTCTACGTTCCGGGCAACCTAGCCTTCACTCTATGGCGTTCTTCCACCACATCGAATAGCTGCGGCCTCAGAAGTCAACGCCTGAAGCATAAAATACAATAGAAATACAACAGTATTTCCATCCTATAACAGGAATTTTTGCAACCCTTGTAAAAGTGATGGTCATTTGTACGTTCCAGGCAACCTAGGCTTCACTCTAGGGCGTTGTTCCACCAGATCGAATTGTTAGGGCCTAAGAAGTCAACGCCAGAAGCATAAGATACAATATAAATATAACAGTTTCTCCATCGTATAGAACGAATAATAGCAACCAGTGTGAAAGTTATGGTCATTTCTACGTTCCGGGCAACCTAGGCTTCACTCTAGGGCGTTGCTCCACCAGATCAAACAGTTAGGGCCTTAGAAGTCAACGCCCGAAGCATAAAATATATAATAAATAGAACAGTTTTTCCATTGTATAAAACGAATAATTGCTACCAGTGTAAAAGTAATGGCCATTTCTACGTTCCAGGCAACCTAGGCTTCACCCTAGGGCGCTGTTCCACCAGATCGAATAGTTAGGGCCTAAGAAGTGAACGCCAGAAGCATAAAATACAATATAAATACAACAGTTTTTCCATCATATAAAACGAGTAATTGCAACCAGTATGAAAGTTGTGGTCATTTCTACTTTCCGGTCAAACTAGGCTACACCCTAGGGCGTTGCTCCAACAGATTGAATAGTTAGGGCCTTAGAAGTCAACGCCCGAAGCATAAAATGCAATAAAGATACAACAGTTTTTCCATCATATAACAGGAATAATTGCAACCAGTTTGAAAGTGATGGTCATTTCTACGTTCCGTGCAACCTAGGCTTCACTCTAGGGCGTTGCTCCACCAGATCGAATAGTTAGGGCCTTAGAAGTCAACGCCAGAATCATAAAATTCAATAAAGATGCAACAGCTTTTCCACCGTATTAAACGAATAATTTCAACCAGCCTGAATGTTATGGTCATTTCTACATTCCGAGCAACCTCGGCTTCACTCTAGGGCGTTGATCCAACAGATTGAATAGTTAGGGCCTTAGCAGTCAACGCCCGAAGCATAAAATACAATATAAATACAACAGTTTTTCCATCATATAACAGGAATAATTGCAACCAGTTTGAAAGTGATGGTCATTTCTACGTTCCGGGCAACCTAGGCTTCTCTCTAGGGTGTTGCTCCACCAGATCGAGTAGTTAGTGCCTTATAAGTCAACGCCAGAAGCATAAAATACAATATAGATATAACAGTTTTTCCATCGTATAAAACGAATAATTGCATCCAGTATGAAGGTTATGGTCATTTCTACGTTCCGGACAACCTAGGCTTCACCCTATGGCGTTCTTCCGCTACATCGAATAGCAACGGCCTCAGAAGACAACGCCAGAAGCATAAAATACAATAAAAATACAACAGTCTTTCCGTCCTATAACAGGAATAATTGCAACCCGTGTGAAAGTGATGGTCATTTGTACGTTCCAGGCAACCTAGGCTTCACTCTAGGGCGTTGTACCACCAGATCGAATTGTTAGGGCCTAAGAAGTCAACGCCAGAAGCATAAAATACAATATAAGTACATCAGTTTTTCCATCGTATAAAATGAGTAATTGCAAACATTGCGAAAGTAATGGTCATTCCACGTTCCGGGCAACCTAGTCTTCACTCTAGGGCGTTGCTCCACCATATCGAATAGTTAGAGCCTTAGAAGTCAGCGCCAGAAGCATAAAATACAATAAAAATAAAACAGTTTTTCCATCGTATAAAACGAATAATTGCTACCAGTATGGAGGTGATGGTCATTTCTACGTTCCGGGCTACCTAGGCTCCACCCTAGGGCGTTGTTCCACCAGATGGAATAGTTAGGGCATAAGAAGTCAACGCCAGAAGCATAAAATACGATATAAGTACTACAGTTTTTCCATCGTATAAAACGAATAATTTCAACCAGTGTGAATGTTATGGTCATTTCTACATTCCGAGCAACCTAGGCTTCACCCCAGGGCGTTGTTCCATCAGATCGAATTGTTAGGGCCTAAGAAGTCAACGCCAGAAGCATAAGATGCATAATAAATATAACAGTTTTTCCATCGTATAGAACGAATGATAGCATCCAGTGTGAAAGTTATGGTCATTTCTACGTTCCGGGCAACCTAGGCTTCACCCTCGGGCGTTGTTCCACCAGAGGGAATAGTTAGGGCCTAAGATGTCAACGCCAGAAGCATAAAATACGATATAAATACAACAGTTTTTCCATCATATAAAACGAATAATTGCTACCAGTGTGAAAGTTATGGTCATTTCTACTTTCCGGGCAACCTAGGCTACACCCTAGGGCTTTGCTCCAAGAGATTGAATAGTTAGGGCCTTAGAAGTCAATGCCCGAAGCATAAAATGCATTAAAAATACAACAGTTTTTCCATCATATAACAGGAATAATTGCAACCAGTTTGAAAGTGATGGTCATTTCTACGTTCCGGGAAACCTCGGCTTCACTCTAGGGCGTTGCTCCGCCAGATCGAATAGTTAGTGCATCAAAAGTCAACGCCAGAAGCATATAATACAATATAAATACAACAGTTTTTCCATCGTATAAAACGAATAATAGCAACCAGTGTGAAAGTTATGGTCATTTCTACGTTCCGGCAACCTAGGCTTCACCCCAGGGCGTTGTTCCACCAGATCGAATTGTTAGGGCCTTAGAAGTCAACGCCCGAAGCATAAAATACAAAATAAATAGAACAGTTTTTCCATCGTATAAAACGAATAATAGCAACCAGTGTGAAAGTTATGGTCATTTCTACGTTCCGGCAACCTAGGCTTCACCCCAGGCGTTGTTCCACCAGATCGAATAGTTAGGGCCTAAGAAGTGAACGCCAGCAGCATAAAATACAATATAAATACTACAGTTCTTCCATCATATAAAACGTGTAATTGCACCCAGTGTGAAAGTTATTGTCATTTCTACTTTCCGCGCAACCTAGGCTTCACCCTTGGCCGTTGCTCCAACAGATTGAATAGTTAGGACCTTAAAAGTCAATGCCCGAAACATCAAATGCAATAAAAATACAACAGTTTTTCCTTCATATAACAGGAATAATTGCAACCAGTTTGAAAGTGATGGTCATTTCTACGTTCCGGGCAACCTAGGCTTCACTCTACGGCGTTGCTCCACCAGATCGAATAGTTAGAGCCTTAGAAGTCAGCGCCAGAAGCATAAAATACAATATAAATAAAACAGTTTTTCCATCGTATAAAACGAATAATTGCTACCAGTATGAAAGTTATGGTCATTTTTACTTTCCGGGCAACCTAGGCTACACCCTAGGGCGTTGCTCCAAGAGATTGAATAGTTAGGGCCTTAGAAGTCAATGCCCGAAGCATAAAATGCATTAAAAATCCAACAGTTTTCCCATCATATAACAGGAATAATTGCAACCAGTTTGAAAGTGATGGTCATTTCTACGTTCCGGGAAACCTCGGCTTCATTCTAGAGCGTTGCTCCGCCAGATCGAATAGTTAGTGCATTAAAAGTCAACGCCAGAAGCATAATATACAATATAAATACAACAGTTTTTCCATCGTATAAAACGAGTAATAGCAACCAGTGTGAAAGTTATTGTCATTTCTCCGTTCCCGGCAACCTAGGCTTCGCTCTAGGGCGTTGCTCCACCAGATCAAACAGTTAGGACCTTAGAAGTCAACGGCCGAAGCATGAAATACAAAATAAATAGAACAGTTTTTCCATCGTATAAAACGAATAATAGCAACCAGTGTCAAAGTTATGGTCATTTCTACGTTCCGGGCAACCTAGGCTTCACCCCAGGGCGTTGTTCCACCAGATCGAATAGTTAGGGCCTAAGAAGTGAACGCCAGCAGCATAAAATACAATATAAATACAACAGTTCTTCCATCATATAAAACGAATGATTGCAACCAGTATGAAAGTTATGGTCATTTCTACGTTCCGGGCAACCTAGGCTTCACTCTAGGACATTGTACCACCAGATCGATTAGTTAGGGCATAAGAAGTCAACGCCAGAAGCATAAAATACGATATAGATACAACAGATTTTCCATCGTATAAAACGAATAATGGCAACCAGTGTGAAAGTTATGGTCATTTCTACGTTCAGGGCAACCTAGGCTTCACTCTAGGCCGTTGCTCCACCAGATCGAATAGCTAGGGCCTTAGAAGTCAACGCCCGAAGCATAAAATACAAGATAAATAGAACAGCTTTTCCATGTATAAAACGAATAATTGCTTCCTGTGTGAAAGTTATGGTCATTTCTACGTTCCGGGCAACCTAGGCTTCACCCTAGTGCGTTGGTCCACCAGATGGAATTGTTAGGGCCTAAGAAGTCAACGCCAGAAGCATAAAATACGATATAAATACAACAGCTTTTCCATCGTATAAAACGAATAATGGTAACCAGTGTGAAAGTTATGGTCATTTCTACGTTCCGGGCAACCTAGGCTTCACTCTAGGACGTTGCTCCACCAGATCGAATAGTTAGGGCCTAAGAAGTCAACGCCAGAAGCATAATATACAATCAAGATGCAACAGTTTATCCATCGTATAACAGGAATAATTGCAACCAGTGTGAATGTAATGGTCATTTGTACGTTCCGGGCAACCTAGGCTTCACTCTAGGGCGTTGCTCCACCAGATCGAATAGTTAGTGCCTTAGAAGTCAACGCCCGAAGCATAAAATACAAAATAAATAGAACAGATTTTCCATGTATAAAACGAATAATTGCTTCCAGTGTGAAAGAGTTGGTCATTTCTACGTTCCGGGCAACCCTGGCTTCACCCTAGGGCGTTGTTCCACCAGATCGAATAGGTAGGGCCATAGAAGTCAACGCCCCAAGCATAAAATACAATAAATATACTAGAGTTTTTCCATCGTATAACAGGAATTATTGCAACCAGTGTGAAAGTGATGGTCATTTCTACGTTCCAGGCAACCTAGGCTTCACTCTGGGGCGTTGTTCAACCAGATCGAATAGTTAGGGCCTAAGAAGTCAACGCCAGAAGCATAAAATACAATATAAATATAACAGTTATTCCATCGTATAAAACGAATAATAGCAACCAGTGTGAAAGCTATGGTCATTTCTACGTTCCCGGCAACCTAGGCTTCACTCTAGGCCGTTGCTCCACCCGATCGAATAGTTAGGGCCTTAGAAGGCAACGCCCGAAGCAAAAATACAAAATAAATAGAACAGCTGTTCCATGTATAAAACGAATAATTGTTTCCAGTGTGAAAGTTATGATCATTTCTACGTTCCGGGCAACCTAGGCTACACCATAGGGCGTTGTTCCACCAGATGGAATAGTTGGGGCCTAAGATGTCAACGCCAGAAGCATAAAATACGATATAGATACAACAGATTTTCCATCGTATAAAACGAATAATGGCAACCAGTGTGAAAGTTATGGTCATTTCTACGTTCCGGGCAACCTAGGCTTCACTCTAGGCCGTTGCTCCAGCAGATCGAATAGCTAGGGCCTTAGAAGTCAACGCCCGAAGCATAAAATACAAAATAAATTGTTCGGTACGAATAGTTCAAGAAAATTAGTTTTGAAACTTAATAGTATTTATTTTACCCAACGGGTTCGTTGTTAAAGTCACTGTACAAAAAAAAATTAAATACATGAGCAAAACACGGTATGAACAGAAATTGATTTGATCAATAACCTGATTTGAACTGGTTTTACTATTATTTCCCGCGTAAGTGGATTAATCGGTTTCGCAGCTGCGGTTACCGTTACTTGCGACCGGTCACGAGACGCACGACGTCGCGAAAACAAAAAGATTCGGTACAGCAGAGAAAGAGCACACTACTCACGAGACACGAGTCGTCTGGCCCCTTCGTCCGCCGGACGGGCGAGCGAGATGGATATCGACCTGGAAGCCTCGTTATTTGAACTTGATTGGTTAATTCCAGAATCGATTGTCTATACTCAAATCGCCGCCGGACGGTGCTGACATCTGACTCAGCGATGGGCCAGCCGACTCGGGAGCTCATTCGCCACCGAATGCTGCCGGTCGCGCGGTTGCGCAGTAACCTTGTGCGCATCCGCCGCCGACCCACACAGCCAATCCGCAACATAAATAGAACAGCTTTTCCATGTATAAAACGAATAAATGCTTCCTGTGTGAAAGTTATGGTCATTTCTACGTTCCGGGCAACCTAGGCTTCACCCGAGGGCGTCGTTCCACCTGATGCAATAGTTAGGGCCTAAGATGTCAACGCCCGAAGCATAAAATACAAAATAAATAGAACAGCTTTTCCATGTATAAAACGAATAAATGCTTCCTGTGTGAAAGTTATGGTAATTTCTACGTTCCGGGCAACCTAGGCTTCAGCCGAGGGCGTCGTTCCACCAGATGGAATAGTTGGGACCTAAGAAGTCAACGCCAGAAGCATAAAATATGATATAAATACATCAGCTTTTCCATCGTATAAAACGAATATTGGCAAACAGTGTGAAAGTTATGGTCATTTCTACGTTCCGGGCAACATAGGCTTCCCTCTTGGACGTTGCCTCTCCTGATCGAATAGCTAGGACCTTAGAAGTCAAAGCCAGAAGCAGAAAAAACAATAAATATGCAACTGATTTTCCATCTTATAGCATGACTAATTGCAACCAGTGCGAAAGTGATGACCATTTCGACGTTTCGTGCATCCTAGGCTTAACTCTGAGGCGTTGCTCCACCAAATCGAAGAGATAGGGCCTTAGATGTCAACGCCAGAAGCATAAAATACAATATAAATACAACAGCTTTTCCACCGAATAAAATGAATAATTGCATACATTGTGAAAGCAATGGTGATTACTACGTTCCGGGCAGCCTAGGCTTCACTGTATGGCGTTGCTCCAACAGATCAAATAGATAGGGACTTAGAATTCAATGCCAGAAGCTTAAAATGCAATATATATATAACAGCTTTTCCATGTATGAAACGAATAATTGCTACCAGTGTGAAAGTTATGGTCATTTCTACGTTCCGGGCAACCTAGGCTTCACTCCAGGGCGTTGTTCCACCAGATGGAATAGTTAGGGCCTAAGAAGTCAACGCCAGAAACATAAAATACGATATAAATACTACAGCTTTTCCATCGTATATAACGAATAATTGCTACCAGTGTGAAAGTTATGGTCATTTCTACGTTCCGGGCAACCTAGGCTTCACCCTAGGACGTTGCTCCACCAGATCGAATAGTTAGGGCCTAAGAAGTCGACGCCTGAAGCATACAATACAATAAAAATACAACAGTTTTACCATCGTTTAACAGGAATAATTGCAACCAGTGCGAAGGTAATGACCATTTCGACGTTCCGGGCATCCTAGGCTTAACTCTGAGGCGTTGCCCCACCAGATCGAATAGCTAGGACCTTAGAATTCAAATACAGAAGCAGAAAATACAATAAAAATGCAACAGTTCTTCAATCGTATAGCATGAATAATTGCATCCAGTGTGAAAGTAACGATCATTTCGACGTTTCGGGCATCCTAGACTTAACTCTGAGGCATTGCTCCACAAGATCGAATAGTTAGGGCCTAAGAAGTCAACGCCAGAAGCATAAAAAACAATAAAAATGCAACAGTTTTTCCATCTTATAGCATGAATAGTTGCAACCAGTGAGAAATTAATGATCATTTCGACGTTTCGGGCATCCTATACTTACCTCTGAGGCATTGCTCCACCAGGTCGAAGTGTTAGGGCCTTGGAATTCAACGCCAGAAGCATAAACTACAAAATAAATACAACAGTCTTTCAATCGTATAAAACGAATAATTGCACCCAGTGTGAAAGTTATGATCATTTCTACGTTCCGGGCAACATAGGCTTCCCTCTTGGACGTTGCCTCACCTGATCGAATAGCTAGGACCTTAGAAGTCAAAGCCAGAAGCAGAAAAAACAATAAATATGCAACAGTTTTTCCATCTTATAGCATGAATAGTTGCAACCAGTGAGAAATTAATGATCATTTCGACGTTTCGGGCATCCTAGACTTAACTCTGAGGCATTGCTCCTCCAGGTCGAAGTGTTAGGGCCTTGGAATTCAACGCCAGAAGCATAAACTACAAAATAAATACAACAGTCTTTCAATCGTATAAAACGAATAATGGTAACCAGTGTGAAAGTTATGGTCATTTCTACGTTCCGGGCAACCTAGGCTTCACTCAAGGACGTTGCTCCACCAGATCGAATAGTTAGTGCCTTAGAAGTCAACGCCAGAAGCATAAAATACAGAATATATACAACAGATTTTCCATGTATAAGACGAATAATTGCTACCAGTGTCAAAGGGTTGGTCGTTTCTACGTTCCGGGCAACCTAGGCTTCACCCTAGGGCGTTGCTCCAACAGATTGAATAGTTAGGACCTTAGAAGTCAGTGCCCGAAGCATAAAATGCAATAAAAATACAACAGTTATCCATCATATAACAGGAATAATTGCAACCAGTTTGAAAGCGATGGTCATTTCTACGTTCCGGGCAACCTAGGCTTCACTCTAGGGCGTTGCACCACCAGATCGAATAGTTAGTGCCTTAGAAGTCAACGCCAGAAGCATAATATACAATATAAATGCAACAGTTTTTTCATCGTATAAAACGAATAATAGCAACCAGTGTGAAAGTTATGGTCATTTCTCCGTTCCCGGCAACCTAGGCTTCACCCCAGGGCGTTGTACCACCAGATCGAATAGTTAGGGCCTAAGAAGTGAACGCCAGCAGCATAAAATACAATATAAATACAACAGCTTTTCCATCATATAAAACGAATAATTGCAACCAGTATGAAAGTTATGGTCATTACTGCGTTCCGGACAACCTAGGCTTCACTCTATGGCGTCCTTCCACTACATTGAATAGCTACGGCCTCAGAAGTCAACGCCTGAAGCATAGAATACAATAAAAATACAACAGTCTTTCCTTCCTATAACAGGAATAATTGCAACCCGTGTGAAAGTGATGGTCATTTGTATGTTCCAGGCAACCTAGGCTTCACTCTAGGAAGTTGCTCCACCAGATCGAATAGTTAGTGCCCTAGAAGTCAACGCCAGAAGCATAAAATACAATATAAATACAACAGTTCTTCCATTGTATAAAACGAATAATTGCTACCAGTGTAAATGTTATGGTCAGTTCTACGTTCCGGACAACCTAGGCCTCACCCTAGGGCGTTGCTCCAACAGATTGAATGGTTAGGGCCTTAGAAGTCAACGCCCGATGCATAAAATGCAAAATAAATAGAACAGTTTTTCCATCGTGTAAAACGAATAATTGCCACCGGTGTGAAAGTTATGGTCATTTCTACGTTCCGGTCAACCTAGGCTTCACCATAGGGCGTTGTTCCACCAGATCGAATAGTTAGGGCCTAAGAAGTGAACGCCAGAATCATAAAATACAATATAAATACAACAGTTTTTCCATCATATAAAACAAATAATTGCAACCAGTATGAAGGTTAACGTCATTTCTACTTTCCGGGTAACCTAGGCTTCACCCTAGGGCGTTGCTCCAACAGATTGAATAGTTAGGGCCTTAGAAGTCAACGCCGGAAGCATAAAATTTAATAAAAATACAACAGTTTTTCCATCGTATAAAAGGATTAATTGCAACCAGTTTGAAAGTGATGGTCATTTCTACGTTCCGGGCAACCTAGGCTTCACTCTAGGGTGTTGCTCCGCCAGATCGAATAGTTAGGGCCTTAGAAGTCAACGCCAGAAGCATAAAATACAATAAAGATGCAACAGCTTTTCCATCGTATAAAACGAATAATTTCAACCAGTGTGAATGTTATGGTCATTTCTACATTCCGAGCAAGCTAGGCTTCACTCTAGGGCGTTGACCCAACAGATTGAATAGTTAGGGCCTTAGAAGTCAACGCCCGAACCATAAAATGCAAAAAAAATACAACAGTTTTTCCATCGTATAAAAGGATTAAGTGCTACCAGTATGGAAGTGATGGTCATTTCTACGTTCCGGGCTACCTAGGCCTCACACTAGGTCGTTGTTCCACCAGATCGAATTGCTAGCGCCTAAGAAGTCAACGCCAGAAGCATAAGATACAATATAAATATAACAGTTTTTCCATCGTATAGAACGAATAATAGCAACCAGTGTGACAGTTATGGTCAATTCTAGGTTCCTGGCAACCTAGGCTTCACTCTAGGGCGTTGCTCCACCAGAACAAACAGCTAGGGCCTTAGAAGTCAACGCCCGAAGCATAAAATACAAAATAAATAGAACAGTTTTTCCATTGTATAAAACGAATAATTGCTACCAGTGTAAAAGGTATGGTCAGTTCTACGTTCCGGGCAACCTAGGCCTCACTCTAGGCCGTTGTTCTACCTGATCGAATTGTTAGGGCCTAAGAGGTCAACGCCAGAAGCATAAGATACAATATAAATATAACAGTTTTTCCATCGTATAGAACGAATAATAGCAACCAGTGTGAAAGTTATGGTCATTTCTACGTTCCGGGCAACCTAGGCTTCAGTCTAGGACGTTGCTCCACCAGATCGAATAGTTAGTGCCTTAGAAGTCAACGCCAGAAGCATAAAATACAAAATAAATACAACAGATTTTCCATGTATAAAACGAATAATTGCTGCCAGTGTCAAAGGGTTGGTCGTTTCTACGTTCCGGGCAACCTAGGCTTCACCCTAGGGCGTTGTTCCACCAGATGGAATAGTTGGGGCCTAAGAACTCAACGCCAGAAGCATAAAATACAATATAAATATAACAGTTTTACCATCGTATAACAGGAATAATTGCAACCAGTGCGAAAGTAATGACCATTTCGACGTTTCGGGCATCCTAGGCTTAACTCTGAGGCGTTGCCCCACCAGATCGAATAGCTAGGACCTCAGAATTCAGATACAGAAGCAGAAAATACAATAAAAATGCAACAGTTCTTCAATCGTATGGCATGAATAATTGCAACCAGTGTGAAAGTAACGATCATTTCGACGTTTCGAGCATCCTAGACTTAACTCTGAGGCGTTGCCCCACAAGATCGAATAGTTAGGGCCTAAGAAGTCAACGCCAGAAGCATAAAATACAATATAAATACAATAGCTTTTCCATCGTATAAAACGAATAATTGCACCCAGTGTGAAAGTTATGGTCATTTCTACGTTCCGGGCAACATAGGCTTCCCTCTTGGACGTTGCCTCACCTGATCGAATAGCTAGGACCTTAGAAGTCAAAGCCAGAAGCAGAAAAAACAATAAAAATGCAACAGTTTTTCCATCGTACATCATGAATAGTTGCAACCAGTGAGAAATTAATGATCATTTCGACATTTCGGGCATCCTAGACTTAACTCTGAGGCATTGCTCCACCTGGTCGAAGTCTTAGGGCCTTGGAATTCAACGCCAGAAACATAAACTACAAAATAAATACAACAGTCTTTCAATCGTATAAAACGAATAATTGCAACCTGTGTGAATGTAATGGTCATTTGTACGTTCCGGACAACCTAGGCTTCACTCTAGGGCGTTGCTCCACCAGATCGAATAGTTAGTGCCTTAGAAGTCAACGCCAGAAGCATAAAATACAAAATAAATACAACAGATTTTCCATGTATAAAACGAATAATTGCTACCAGTGTCAAAGGGTTGGTCATTTCTACGTTCCGGGCAACCTAGGCTTCACCCGAGGGCGTCGATCCACCAGATGGAATAGTTGGGACCTAAGAAGTCAAAGCCAGAAGCATAAAATATGATATATATACATCAGCTTTTCCATCGTATAAAACGAATAATGGCAAACAGTGTGAAAGTTATGATCATTTCCACGTTCCGGGCAACCTAGGCTTCACCCTAGTGCGTTGCTACACCAGATCGAATTGTTAGGGCCTTAGAAGTCATCGCCTGAAGCATACAATACAATAAAAATACAACAGTTTTACCATCGTATAACAGGAATAATTGCAACCAGTGCGAAAGTAATGACCATTTCGACGTTCCGGGCATCCTAGGCTTAACTCTGAGGCGTTGCCCCACCAGATCGAATAGCTAGGACCTTAGAATTCAAATACAGAAGCAGAAAATACAATAAAAATGCAACAGTTCTTCAATCGTATAGCATGAATAATTGCAACCAGTGTGAAAGTAACGATCATTTCGACGTATCGGGCATCCTAGACTTAACTCTGAGGCATTGCTCCACAAGATCGAATAGTTAGGGCCTAGGAAGTCAACGCCAGAAGAATAAAATGCAATATAAGTACAACAGTCTTTCAATCGTATAAAACGAATAATTGCACCCAGTGTGAAAGTTATGATCATTTCTACGTTCCGGTCAACATAGGCTTCCCTCTTGGACGTTGCCTCACCTGATCGAATTGCTAGGACCTTAGAAGTCAAAGCCAGAAGCAGAAAAAACAATAAAAATGCAACAGTTTTTCCATCGTATATCATGAATAGTTGCAACCAGTGAGAAATTAATGATCATTTCGACATTTCGGGCATCCTAGTCTTAACTCTGAGGCATTGCTCCACCTGGTCGAAGTGTTAGGGCCTTGGAATTCAACGCCAGAAACATAAACTACAAAATAAATACAACAGTCTTTCAATCGTATAAAACGAATAATTGCAACCTGTGTGAAGGTTATGGTCATATCTACGTTCCGGGCAACCTAGGCTTCACCAGAGGGCGTTGTTCTACCAGATGGAATTGCTGGGACCTAGGATGTCGACGCCAGAGCATAAAATAAGATATAAATACAACAGCTTTTCCATCGTATAAAACGAATAATGGCAAACCGTGTGAAAGTTATGGTCATTTCCACGTTCCGGGCAACATAGGCTTCACCCTAGTGCATTGCTACACGAGATCGAACAGTTAGGGCCTTAGAAGTCATCGCCCGAAGCATAAAATACAATAAAGTACAACAATTTTTCCATCGTATAACAGGAATAATTGCAGCCAGTGTGAAAGCGATGGTCATTTCTACGATCCGGGTAACCCAGGTTGCACTCTAGGGCATTACTCCACCACATCGAATAGCTACGGCCGTAGAAGTCAACGCCTGAAGCATAAAATGCAATAAAAATACAACAGTTTTTTCATCGTATAACAGGAATAATTGCAGCAAGCGTGAAGGTAATGGTCATTTCTACGTTCCGGGCACCCTGGGCATCACTCTTGGGGGTTGTTCCACTAGATGGAATAGTGAGGGCCTAAGAAGTCAACGCCAGAAGCATAAAATACGATATAAATACAACAGCTTTTCCATCGTATAAAACGAATAATGGTAACCAGTGTGAAAGTTATGGTCATTTCTACGTTCCGGGCAACCAAGGCTTCACTCTAGGACGATGCTCCACCAGATCGAATAGTTAGGGCCTAAGAAGTCAACGCCAGAAGCATAAAATACAATAAAGATGCAACAGTTGTTCCATCGTTTAACAGGAATAATTGCAAACAGTGTGAAAGTACAGGTCATTTCTACGTTCCGGGTAATCCAGGTTTCACTCTAGGGCGTTGCTCCACCAGATCGAATAGCTAGGGACCTAGAATTCAATGCCAGAAGCATAAAATGCAATATATATATAACAGCTTTTCCATGTATAAAACGAATAATTGCTACCAGTGTGAAAGAGTTGGTCATTTCTACGTTCCGGGCAACCTAGGCTTCACCGTAGGGCGTTGTTCCACCTGATGGAATAGTTAGGGCCTAAGATGTCAACGCCAGAAGCATAAAATACAATAAAGATGCAACAGTTTTTCCATCGTATAACAGGAATAATTGCAACCAGTGTGAAGGTAATGGTATGTTCTACGTTCCGGGCAACCTAGGCTTCACTCTAGGGCGGTGCTCCACCAGGTTAAATTGTTAGGGCCTAAGAAGTCAACGCCAGAAGCATAAAATACAATATAAATACAACAGCCTTTCCATCGTATATATTGTATGTTTGCAAACAGTGTGAAAGTAATGGTCATTTCTACGTTCCTGGCAACCTAGGCTTCACTCTAGGGCGTTGTTCCACCAGATCGAATAGTTAGGGCCTAAGAAGTCAACGCCAGAAGAATAAAATGCAATATAAGTACAACAGTTTACCATCGTATAAAATGAATAATTGCAAACATTGTGAAAGTAATGGTCATTTCTACGTGCCGGGCAACCTAGGCGTCACTCTAGGGCGTTGCTCCACCACAGCTAAAAGCTACGGCCTTAGAAGTCAACGCCAGAAGCATAAAATACAATAAATATGCAACTGATTTTCCGTCGTATAGCATGACTAATTGCAACCAGTGCGAAGGTAATGACCATTTCGTCGTTTCGGGCATACTAGGCTTAACTCTGAGGCGTTGATCCAACAGATTGAATAGTTAGGGCCTTAGAAGTCAACGCCCAAGGTATAAAATACAATATAAATACAACAGTTTTTCCATCGTATAAAACGAATAATTGCAAGCAGTATGAAAGTTATGGTCATTTCTACGTTCTGGTCAACCTAGGCTCCACCATAGGGCGTTGTTCCACCAGATCGAATAGTCACGGCCTAAGAAGTGAACGCCAGAAGCATAAAATACAATATATATACAACAGTTTTTCCATCGTATAAAACGAATAATTGCAACCAGTATGAAAGTTAACGTCATTTCTACTTTCCGGGCAACCTAGGCTTGGCCCTAGGGCGTTGCTCCAACAGATTGAATAGTTAGGGCCTTAGAAGTCAACGCCAGAGGCATAAAATGCAATATAAATACAACAGTTTTTCCATCGTATAGAACGAATAATAGCAACCAGTGTGAAAGTAATGGTCATTTCTACGTGCCGGGCAACCTAGGCGTCACTCTAGGGCGTTGCTCCACCACAGCTAAAAGCTACGGCCTTAGAAGTCAACGCCAGAAGCATAAAATACAATAAATATGCAACTGATTTTCCGTCGTATAGCATGACTAATTGCAACCAGTGCGAAGGTAATGACCATTTCGTCGTTTCGGGCATACTAGGCTTAACTCTGAGGCGTTGATCCAACAGATTGAATAGTTAGGGCCTTAGAAGTCAACGCCCAAGGTATAAAATACAATATAAATACAACAGTTTTTCCATCGTATAAAACGAATAATTGCAAGCAGTATGAAAGTTATGGTCATTTCTACGTTCCGGTCAACCTAGGCTCCACCATAGGGCGTTGTTCCACCAGATCGAATAGTCACGGCCTAAGAAGTGAACGCCAGAAGCATAAAATACAATATAAATACAACAGTTTTTCCATCGTATAAAACGAATAATTGCAACCAGTATGAAAGTTAACGTCATTTCTACTTTCCGGGCAACCTAGGCTTGGCCCTAGGGCGTTGCTCCAACAGATTGAATAGTTAGGGCCTTAGAAGTCAACGCCAGAGGCATAAAATGCAATATAAATACAACAGTTTTTCCATCGTATAGAACGAATGATAGCAACCAGTGTGAAAGTTATGTTCATTTCTACGTTCCGGGCAATCTAGGCTTCACCCTAGGGCGTTGCTCCACCAGATCGAATAGATAGGGCCTTAGAAGTCAACGCCCGAAGCATAAACAACAAAATAAATAGAACAGTTTTTCCATTGTATAAAACGAATAATTGCTACCAGTGTGAAAGTTATGGTCATTTCTACGTGCACGGCAACCTAGGCTTCACTCTAGGGCATTGCTCCACCAGATCGAATAGTTAGGGCCTTAGAAGTCAACGCCAGAGGCATAAAATACAATAAAGATGCAACAGTTTTTCCATCGTATAAGGCGAATAATTGAAATCAGTGGAAAAGTAATGGTCATTTCTACGTTCCGGGCAACCTAGGCTTCACCCTAGGGCGCTGCTCCACCAGATCGAATAGATAGGGACTCAGAATTCAACGCCATAAGAATAAAATACAATATGAGTACAACAGTTTTTCCATCGTATAAAATGAATAATTGGAAACATTGTGAAAGTAATGGTCATTTCTACGTTCCAGGCAACCTAGGCGCCACTCTAGGGAGTTACTCCGCCACATCTAATAGCTACGGCCTTAGAAGTCAACGCCAGAAGCATATAATACAATATAAATATAACACCTTTTCCAGCGTATAAAATGAATAATAGCAAACAGTGTGAAAGTAATGGTCATTTCTACGTTCCGGACAACCTAGGCTTCACTCTAGGGCGTTGCACCACCACATCGAATAGCTACGGCCTTAGTAGTCAACGCTAGAAGCATTAAATACAATAAAAATGCAACAGTTCTTCCATCGTATAGCATGAATAATTGCAACCGGTGTGAATGTTATTTTCATTTCTACGTTCCGGGCAACCTAGGCTTGACTGTATGGTGTTGCTCCACCAGATCGAATAGGTAGGGCCATAGAGGTCAACGCCCGAAGCATAAAATACAAAATAAATAGAACAGTTTTTCCATTGTAAAAAACGAATAATTGCTACCAGTGTGAATGTTATGTTCATTTCTACGTTCCGGGCAACCTAGGCTTCACTCTAGGGCGTTGCTCCACCAGATCGAGAAGTTAGGGCCTAAGAAGTCAACGCCAGAAGCATAAAATACAAAATAAATATAACAGCTTTTCCATAGTATAAAACGAATAATAGCAACCAGTGTGAATGTTCTGGTCATTTCTACGTTCCGGGCAACCTAGGCTTCACTCTAGGGCGTTGCTCCACCAGATCGAATAGTTAGGGCCTTAGAAGTCAACGCCCGAAGCAGAAAATACAAAATAAATAGAACAGTTTTTCCATTGTATAAAACGAATAATTGCTACTAGTGTGAAAGTTATGTTCATTTCTACGTTCCTGACAACCTAGGCTTCACTGTAGGGTGTTGCTCCACCAAATCGAATAGGTAGGGCCATAGAAGTCAACGCCCGAAGCATAAAATACAATAAATATACAAGAGTTTTTCCACCGCATAACAGGAATAATTGCCACCAGTGTGAAAGTTATGGTCATTTCTACGTTCCGGGCAGCCTAGGCTTCACTCTAGGCTGTTGCTCCACCAGATCGAATAGCTAGGCCCTTAGAAGTCAACGCCCGAAGCATAAAATACGATATAAATACAACAGCTTTTCCATCGTATAGAACGAATGATAGCAACCAGTGTGAAAGTTATGTTCATTTCTACGTTCCGGGCAATCTAGGCTTCACCCTAGGGCGTTGCTCCACCAGATCGAATAGATAGGGCCTTAGAAGTCAACGCCCGAAGCATAAACAACAAAATAAATAGAACAGTTTTTCCATTGTATAAAACGAATAATTGCTACCAGTGTGAAAGTTATGGTCATTTCTACGTGCACGGCAACCTAGGCTTCACTCTAGGGCATTGCTCCACCAGATCGAATAGTTAGGGCCTTAGAAGTCAACGCCAGAGGCATAAAATACAATAAAGATGCAACAGTTTTTCCATCGTATAAAGCGAATAATTGAAATCAGTGGAAAAGTAATGGTCATTTCTACGTTCCGGGCAACCTAGGCTTCACCCTAGGGCGCTGCTCCACCAGATCGAATAGTTAGTGCCCTAGAAGTCAGCGCCAGAAGCATAAAATACAATATAAATAGAACAGTTGTTCCATCGTATAAAACGAATAATTGCTATCAGTGTGAAACTTATGGTAATTTCTACGTTCCGGGCAACCTCGGTCTCAATCTAGGGCGTTGCTCCACCAGATCGCATAGATAGGGACTTAGAATTCAACGCCATAAGAATAAAATACAATATGAGTACAACAGTTTTTCCATCGTATAAAATGAATAATTGGAAACATTGTGAAAGTAATGGTCATTTCTACGTTCCAGGCAACCTAGGCGCCACTCTAGGGAGTTACTCCGCCACATCTAATAGCTACGGCCTTAGAAGTCAACGCCAGAAGCATATAATACAATATAAATACAACACCTTTTCCAGCGTATAAAATGAATAATAGCAAACAGTGTGAAAGTAATGGTCATTTCTACGTTCCGGACAACCTAGGCTTCACTCTAGGGCGTTCCACCACCACATCGAATAGCTACGGCCTTAGTAGTCAACGCTAGAAGCATTAAATACAATAAAAATGCAACAGTTCTTCCATCGTATAGCATGAATAATTGCAAACGGTGTGAATGTTATTTTCATTTCTACGTTCCGGGCAACCTAGGCTTGACTGTATGGTGTTGCTCCACCAGATCGAATAGGTAGAGCCATAGAAGTCAACGCCCGAAGCATAAAATACAAAATAAATAGAACAGTTTTTCCATTGTAAAAAACGAATAATTGCTACCAGTGTGAATGTTATGTTCATTTCTACGTTCCGGGCAACCTAGGCTTCACTCTAGGGCGTTGCTCCACCAGATCGAGAAGTGAGGGCCTAAGAAGTCAACGCCAGAAGCATAAAATACAAAATAAATATAACAGCTTTTCCATAGTATAAAACGAATAATAGCAACCAGTGTGAATGTTCTGGTCATTTCTACGTTCCGGGCAACCTAGGCTTCACTCTAGGGCGTTGCTCCACCAGATCGAATAGTTAGGGCCTTAGAAGTCAACGCCCGAAGCAAAAAATACAAAATAAATAGAACATTTTTCCATTGTATAAAACGAATAATTGCTACCAGTGTGAAAGTTATGTTCATTTCTACGTTCCTGACAACCTAGGCTTCACTGTAGGGTGTTGCTCCACCAAATCGAATAGGTAGGGCCATAGAAGTCAACGCCCGAAGCATAAAATACAATAAATATACAAGAGTTTTTCCACCGTATAACAGGAATAATTGCCACCAGTGTGAAAGTTATGGTCATTTCTACGTTCTGGGCAGCCTAGGCTTCACTCTAGGCTGTTGCTCCACCAGATCGAATAGCTAGGCCCTTAGAAGTCAACGCCCGAAGCATAAAATACGATATAAATACAACAGCTTTTCCATCGTATAGAACGAATGATAGCAACCAGTGTGAAAGTTATGGTCATTTCTACGTTCCGGGCAATCTAGGCTGCACTCTAGGGCGTTGCTCCACCAGATCGAATAGTTAGGGCCTTAGATGTCAACGCCCGAAGCATAAAATACAAAATAAATAAAACAGTTTTTTAATGGTACAAAACGAAAAATTGCAAACAGTGTGAAAGATATGGACATTTCTACGATCCGGGCTACCTAGGCTTCACTCTATGGCGTTCTTCCACCACATCGAATAGCAACGGCCACAGAAGTCAACGCCAGAAGCTTAAATACAATATAAATATAACAGTTTTTCCATCGTATAAAACGAATAATAGCAACCAGTGTGAAAGTTAAGGTCATTTCTACGTTCCGGGCAACCTAGGCTTCACTCCACGGCGATGCTCCACCAGATCAAACAGATAGGGCATTAGAAGTCAACGACCGAAGCATAAAATACAAAATAAATAGAACGGTTCTTCCATTGTATAAAACGAACAATTGCTGCCAGTGTAAAAGTTATGGTCATTTCTACGTTCCGGGCAACCTGGGCTTCACCCTAGGGCGTTGTACCACCAGATCGAATAGTTAGGGCCTAAGAAGTGAACGCCAGAAGCATAAAATACGATATAAATAAAACACCTTTTCCATCGTATAAAACGAATAATTGCAACCAGTGTGAAAGTTATGGTCATTTCTACGTTCCGGGCAACCTAGGCTTCACCCTAGGGCGTTGCTCCAACAGATTGAATAGTTAGGGCCTTAGAAGTCAATGCCCGAAGCATAAAATGCAATAAAAATACAACAGTTTTTCCATCGTATAGCAGGAATAATTTGCAACCAGTGTGATAGTAGTGGTCATTTATACGTCCCGGGCAACCTAGGTTTCACTCCAGGGCGGTGCTCCACCAGATCGAATAGTTACGGCCTAAGAAGTCAACGCCAGACGCACAAAATACGATAAAGATGCAACAGTTTTTCCATGGTATAAAACGAATAATTGCAACCAGTGTGAAAGTTATGGTCATTTCTACATTCCGAGCAACCTAGGCTTCACTCTAGGGCGTTGCTCCACCAGACCGAATAGTTAGGTCCTTAGAAGTCAACGCCAGAAGCATAAAATACGATATAAATACAACAGCTTTTCCATCGTATAAAAGGAATAATTGCAAACAGTATGAAAGTAATGGTCATTTCTATGTTCCGGGCAACCTAGGCTTCACTGTATGGCGTTCTTCCACCACATCGAATAGCTACGGCCTCAGAAGTCAACGCCTGAAGTATAAAATACAATAAAAATACAACAGTCTTTCCATCCTATAACAGGAATAATTGCAACAGGCGTGAAAGTAATGATCATTTCGGCGTTTCGGGCATCCTAGACTTAACTCTGAGGCATCGCTCCACCTGATCGAATAGTTAGGGCCTAAGAAGTCAACGCCAGAAGCATAAAATACAATATAAATACAACAGCTTTGCCATCGTATAAAATGAATAATTGCAAACAGTGTGAAAGATATGGACATTTCTACGTTCCGGGCTACCTAGGCTTCACTCTATGGCGTTCTTCCACCACATCGAATCGCAACGGCCTAAGAAGTCATCGCCAGAAGCATAAAATACGATATAAATACAACAGCTTTTCCATCGTATAAAACGAATAATGGTAACCAGTGTGAAAGTTATGGTCATTTCTACGTTCCGGGCAACCAAGGCTTCACTCTAGGACGATGCTCCACCAGATCGAATAGTTAGGGCCTAAGAAGTCAACGCCAGAAGCATAAAATACAATAAAGATGCAACAGTTGTTCCATCGTTTAACAGGAATAATTGCAAACAGTGTGAAAGTACAGGTCATTTCTACGTTCCGGGTAATCCAGGTTTCACTCTAGGGCGTTGCTCCACCAGATCGAATAGCTAGGGACCTAGAATTCAATGCCAGAAGCATAAAATGCAATATATATATAACAGCTTTTCCATGTATAAAACGAATAATTGCTACCAGTGTGAAAGAGTTGGTCATTTCTACGTTCCGGGCAACCTAGGCCTCACTCTAGGCCGTTGTTCTACCAGATCGAATTGTTAGGGCCTAAGAAGTCAACGCCAGAAGCATAAGATACAATATAAATATAACAGTTATTCCATCGTATAGAACGAATAATAGCAACCAGTGTGAAAGTTAACGTCATTTCTACTTTCCGGGCAACCTAGGCTTCACCCTAGGGCGTTGCTCCACCAGATCGAATAGATAGGGCCTTAGAAGTCAACGCCCGAAGCATAAACTACAAAATAAATAGAACAGTTTTTCCATTGTATAAAACGAATAATTGCTACCAGTGTGAAAGTTATGGTCATTTCTACGTGCACGGCAACCTAGGCTTCACTCTAGGGCATTGCTCCACCAGATCGAATAGTTAGGGCCTTAGAAGTCAACGCCAGAGGCATAAAATACAATAAAGATGCAACAGTTTTTCCATCGTATAAAGCGAATAATTGAAATCAGTGGAAAAGTAATGGTCATTTCTACGTTCCGGGCAACCTAGGCTTCACCCTAGGGCGCTGCTCCACCAGATCGAATAGTTAGTGCCCTAGAAGTCAGCGCCAGAAGCATAAAATACAATATAAATAGAACAGTTGTTCCATCGTATAAAACGAATAATTGCTATCAGTGTGAAACTTATGGTAATTTCTACGTTCCGGGCAACCTCGGTTTCAATCTAGGGCGTTGCTCCACCAGAACGCATAGATAGGGACTTAGAATTCAACGCCATAAGAATAAAATACAATATGAGTACAACAGTTTTTCCATCGTATAAAATGAATAATTGGAAACATTGTGAAAGTAATGGTCATTTCTACGTTCCAGGCAACCTAGGCGCCACTCTAGGGAGTTACTCCGCCACATCTAATAGCTACGGCCTTAGAAGTCAACGCCAGAAGCATATAATACAATATAAATACAACACCTTTTCCAGCGTATAAAATGAATAATAGCAAACAGTGTGAAAGTAATGGCCAATTCTACGTTCCGGACAACCTAGGCTTCACTCTAGGGCGTTGCACCGCCACATCGAAAGCTACGGCCTTAGTAGTCAACGCTAGAAGCATTAAATACAATAAAAATGCAACAGTTCTTCCATCGTATAGCATGAATAATTGCAACCGGTGTGAATGTTATTTTCATTTCTACGTTCCGGGCAACCTAGGCTTGACTGTATGGTGTTGCTCCACCAGATCGAATAGGTAGAGCCATAGAAGTCAACGCCCGAAGCATAAAATACAAAATAAATAGAACAGTTTTTCCATTGTAAAAAACGAATAATTGCTACCAGTGTGAATGTTATGTTCATTTCTACGTTCCGGGCAACCTAGGCTTCACTCTAGGGCGTTGCTCCACCAGATCGAGAAGTTAGGGCCTAAGAAGTCAACGCCAGAAGCATAAAATACAAAATAAATATAACAGCTTTCCATAGTATAAAACGAATAATAGCAACCAGTGTGAATGTTCTGGTCATTTCTACGTTCCGGGCAACCTAGGCTTCACTCTAGGGCGTTGCTCCACCAGATCGAATAGTTAGGGCCTTAGAAGTCAACGCCCGAAGCAAAAAATACAAAATAAATAGAACAGTTTTTCCATTGTATAAAACGAATAATTGCTACCAGTGTGAAAGTTATGTTCGTTTCTACGTTCCTGACAACCTAGGCTTCACTGTAGGGTGTTGCTCCACCAAATCGAATAGGTAGGGCCATAGAAGTCAACGCCCGAAGCATAAAATACAATAAATATACAAGAGTTTTTCCACCGTATAACAGGAATAATTGCCACCAGTGTGAAAGTTATGGTCATTTCTACGTTCCGGGCAGCCTAGGCTTCACTCTAGGCTGTTGCTCCACCAGATCGAATACCTAGGCCCTTAGAAGTCAACGCCCGAAGCATAAAATACGATATAAATACAACAGCTTTTCCATCGTATAGAACGAATGATAGCAACCAGTGTGAAAGTTATGGTCATTTCTACGTTCCGGGCAATCTAGGCTGCACTCTAGGGCGTTGCTCCACCAGATCGAATAGTTAGGGCCTTAGATGTCAACGCCCGAAGCATAAAATACAAAATAAATAAAACAGTTTTTTAATCGTACAAAACGAAAAATTGCAAACAGTGTGAAAGATATGGACATTTCTACGATCCGTGCTACCTAGGCTTCACTCTATGGCGTTCTTCCACCACATCGAATAGCAACGGCCACAGAAGTCAACGCCAGAAGCTTAAATACAATATAAATATAACAGTTTTTCCATCGTATAAAACGAATAATAGCAACCAGTGTGAAAGTTAAGGTCATTTCTACGTTCCGGGCAACCTAGGCTTCACTCCACGGCGATGCTCCACCAGATCAAACAGATAGGGCATTAGAAGTCAACGCCCGAAGCATAAAATACAAAATAAATAGAACGGTTCTTCCATTGGATAAAACGAACAATTGCTGCCAGTGTAAAAGTTATGGTCTTTTCTACGTTCCGGGCAACCTGGGCTTCACCCTAGGGCGTTGTACCACCAGATCGAATAGTTAGGGCCTAAGAAGTGAACGCCAGAAGCATAAAATACGATATAAATAAAACAGCTTTTCCATCGTATAAAACGAATAATTGCAACCAGTGTGAAAGTTATGGTCATTTCTACGTTCCGGGCAACCTAGGCTTCACCCTAGGGCGTTGCTCCAACAGATTGAATAGTTAGGGCCTTAGAAGTCAATGCCCGAAGCATAAAATGCAATAAAAATACAACAGTTTTTCCATCGTATAGCAGGAATAATTTGCAACCAGTGTGATAGTAGTGGTCATTTCTACGTCCCGGGCAACCTAGGTTTCACTCCAGGGCGGTGCTCCACCAGATCGAATAGTTACGGCCTAAGAAGTCAACGCCAGACGCACAAAATACGATAAAGATGCAACAGTTTTTCCATGGTATAAAACGAATAATTGCAACCAGTGTGAAAGTTATGGTCATTTCTACATTCCGAGCAACCTAGGCTTCACTCTAGGGCGTTGCTCCACCAGACCGAATAGTTAGGTCCTTAGAAGTCAACGCCAGAAGCATAAAATACGATATAAATACAACAGCTTTTCCATCGTATAAAAGGAATAATTGCAAACAGTATGAAAGTAATGGTCATTTCTATGTTCCGGGCAACCTAGGCTTCACTGTATGGCGTTCTTCCACCACATCGAATAGCTACGGCCTCAGAAGTCAACGCCTGAAGTATAAAATACAATAAAAATACAACAGTCTTTCCATCCTATAACAGGAATAATTGCAACAGGCGTGAAAGTAATGATCATTTCGGCGTTTCGGGCATCCTAGACTTAACTCTGAGGCATCGCTCCACCTGATCGAATAGTTAGGGCCTAAGAAGTCAACGCCAGAAGCATAAAATACAATATAAATACAACAGCTTTGCCATCGTATAAAATGAATAGTTGCAAACAGTGTGAAAGATATGGACATTTCTATGTTCCGGGCTACCTAGGCTTCACTCTATGGCGTTCTTCCACCACATCGAATAGCAACGGCCTAAGAAGTCATCGCCAGAAGCATAAAATACGATATAAATACAACAGCTTTTCCATCGTATAGAACGAATGATAGCAACCAGTGTGAAAGTTATGGTCATTTCTACGTTCCGGGCAATCTAGGCTGCACTCTAGGCCGTTGCTCCTCCAGATCGAATAGTTAGGGCCTTAGAAGTCAACGGCCGAAGCATTAAATACAAAATAAATAGAACAGTTTTTCCATTGTATCAAACGAATAATTGCTACCAGTGTGAAAGTTATGGTCATTTCTACGTTCCGCGCAACCTGGGCTTTACTCTAGGGCATTGTTCCACCAGATGGAATAGTTAGGGCCCAAGAAGTCAACGCCAGAAGCATAAAATACGATATAAATACAACAGCTTTTCCATCGTATAAAACAAATAATTGCAACCAGTGTGAAAGTTATGGTCATTTCTACGTTCCGGGCAACCTAGGCTTCACTGTATGGCGTTCTTCCACCACATCGAATAGCTACGGCCTCAGAAGTCAACGCCTGAAGTATAAAATACAATAAAAATACAACGGTCTATCTATCCTATAACAGGAATAATTGCAACCCGTGTGAAAGTGATGGTCATTTCTACGTTCCAGGCAACCTAGGCTTCACTCTAGGGCGTTGCTCCACCAGATCAAACAGTTGGGGCCTTAGAAGTCAACGCCCGAAGCATTAAATACAAAATAAATAGAACAGTTTTTCCATTGTATCAAACGAATAATTGCTACCAGTGTAAAAGTTATGGTCATTTCTACGTTCTGGGCAACCTAGGCTTCACCCTAGGCCGTTGTTCCACCAGATCGAATAGTTAGGGCCTAATAAGTGAACGCCAGAAGCACAAAATACAATATAAATACAACAGTTTTTCCATCATATAAAACGAATGATAGCAACCAGTGTGAAAGTTATGGTCATTTCTACATTTCGAGCAACCTAGGCTTCACTCTAGCGCGTTGCTCCACCTGATCGAATAGTTAGGGCCTTAGAAGTCAACGCCCGAAGCATTAAATAGAAAATAAATAGAACAGTTTTTCTATTGTATCAAACGAATAATTGCTACCAGTGTGAAGGTTATGGTCATTTCTACGTTCCGCGCAACCTGGGCTTTACTCTAGGGCGTTGTTCCACCAGATGGAATAGTTAGGGCCTAAGAAGCCAACGCCAGAAACATAAAATACGATATACATACAACAGCTTTTCCATCGTATAAAACGAATGATAGCAACCAGTGTGAAAGCTATGGTCATTTCTACGATCCGGGCAATCTAGGCTGCACTGTAGGGCGTTGCTCCACCAGATCGAATAGTTAGGGCCTTAGAAGTCAACGCCCGAAGCATAAAATACAAAATAAATGGAACAGTTTTTCCATTGTATAAAACGAATAATTGCTACCAGTGTAAAAGGTATGGTCAGTTCTACGTTCCGGGCAACCTAGGCCTCACTCTAGGCCGTTGTTCTACCAGATCGAATTGTTAGGGCCTAAGAAGTCAACGCCAGAAGCATAAGATACAATATAAATATAACAGCTATTCCATCGTATAGAACGAATGATAGCAACCAGTGTGAAAGTTATGGTCATTTCTACGTTCCGGGCAACCTAGGCTTCACTCCACGGCGATGCTCCACCAGATCAAACAGATAGGGCATTAGAAGTCAACGCCCGAAGCATAAAATACAAAATAAATAGAACGGTTTTTCCATTGTATAAAACGAATAATTGCTACCAGTGTAAAAGTTATGGTCATTTCTACGTTCCTGGCAACCTAGGCTTCACCCTAGGGCGTTGTTCCACAAGATGGAATAGTTAGGGCCTAAGAAGTCAACGCCAGAAGCATAAAATACAATATAAATATAACAGTTTTTCCATCGTATAAAACGAATAATAGCAACCAGTGTGAAAGTTATGGTCATTTCTACGTTCCGGGCAACCTAGGCTTCACTCTAGGGCGTTGCTCCACCAGATCAAACAGTTAGGGCCTTAGAAGTCGACGCCCGAAGCATTAAATACAAAATAAATAGAACAGTTTTTCCATTGTATAAAACGAATAATTGCTACCAGTGTAAAAGTTATGGTCATTTCTACGTTCCGGGCAACCTAGGCTTCACCCTAGGGCGTTGTTCCACCAGATGGAATAGTTAGGGCCTAAGAAGTCAACGCTAGAAGCATAAAATACGATATAAATACAACAGCTTTTCCATCGTATAAAACGAATAATTGCAACCAGTGTGAAAGTTATGGTCATTTCTACATTTCGAGCAACCTAGACTTCACTCTAGGGCGTTGCACCACCTGATCGAATCGTTAGGGCCTTAGAAGTCAACGCCAGAAGCATAAAATACAATATAAATACAACAGTTTTTCCACCATATAAAACGAATAATTGCAACCAGTATGAAAGTTATGGTCATTTCTACGTTCCGGGCAACCTAGACTTCACCCTAGGCCGTTGCTCCTCCAGATCGAATAGTTAGGGCCTTAGAAGTCAACGCCCGAAGCATTAAATACAAAATAAATAGAACAGTTTTTCCATTGTATCAAACGAATAATTGCTACCAGTGTGAAAGTTATGGTCATTTCTACGTTCCGCGCAACCTGGGCTTTACTCTAGGGCATTGTTCCACCAGACGGAATAGTTAGGGCCCAAGAAGTCAACGCCAGAAGCATAAAATACGATATAAATACAACAGCTTTTCCATCGTATAAAACAAATAATAGCAACCAGTGTGAAAGCAATGGACACTTCTTCGTTCCGGGCAACCTGGGCGTAACTCTACGGCGTTGCTCCACCACATCTAATAGCTACGGCCATACAAGTCAACGCCAGAAGCATAAAATACAATAAAGATGCAACAGTTTTTCCATCGAATAACAGGAATAACTGCAAACAGTGTGAAAGTACTGGTCATTTCTACGTTCCGGGTAACCTAGGTTTCATTCTAGGGCGTAGCTCCACCACAACTAATAGCTACGGCCTTAGAAGTCAACGACAGAAGCATAAAATACAATATAAATACAACAGCTTTTCCATCGTATAACAGGAGTAATTGCAACCAGTGTGAAAGTAAAGGTCATTTTTACGTTCCGGGCAATCTAGGCTTCACTCTAGGGCGTTGCTCCACCTGATCGAATAGTTAGGGCCTTAGAAGTCAACGCCAGAAGCATAAAATACAATAAAGATGCAACAGTTTTTCCATCGGATAACAGGAATAACTGCAAACAGTGTGAAAGTACTGGTCATTTCTACGTTCCGGGTAACCTAGGTTCCACTCTAGGGCGTTGCTCCACCGGATCAAATAGCTAGGGACTTAGAATTCAACGCCATAAGTATAAAATACAGTATAAATATAGCAGTTTTTACATCGTATAAGACGAATATTAGCAACCAGTGTGAAAGTTATGGTCATTTCAACGTTCCGGGCAATCTAGGCTTCACTCTAGGGCGTTGCTCCTCCAGATCAATCAGTTAGGGCCTTAGAAGTCAACGCCAGAAGAATAAAATACGGTATAAGTACAACAGTTTTTCCATCGTATAAAATGAATATTTGCAAAGATTGTGATAGTAATGGTCATTTCTACGTTCCGGGCAACCTATGCGACACTCTAGGGCGTTGCTCCACCACATCGAATAGCTACGGCCTTAAAAGTCAACGCCAGAAGCATAAAATACGATATAAATACAACAGCTTTTCCATCGTATAAAACCAATAATTTCAACCAGTGTGAAAGTTATGGTCATTTCTACGTTCCGGGCAACCTAGGCTTCACTGTATGGCGTTCTTCCACCACATCGAATAGCTATGGCCTCAGAAGTCAACGCCTGAAGTATAAAATACAATAAAAATACAACGGTCTTTCTATCCTATAACAGGAATAATTGCAACCCGTGTGAAAGTGATGGTCATTTCTACGTTCCAGGCAACCTAGGCTTCACTCTAGGGCGTTGCTCCACCAGATCAAACAGTTGGGGCCTTAGAAGTCAACGCCCGAAGCATTAAATACAAAATAAATAGAACAGTTTTTCCGTTGTATAAAACGAATAATTGCTACCAGTGTAAAAGTTATGGTCATTTCTACGTTCCGGGCAACCTAGGCTTCACCCTAGGGCGTTGTTCCACCAGATGGAATAGTTAGGGCCTAAGAAGTCAACGCTAGAAGCATAAAATACGATATAAATACAACAGCTTTTCCATCGTATAAAACGAATAATTGCAACCAGTATGAAAGTAATGGTCATTTCTATGTTCCGGGCAACCTAGGCTTCACTGTATGGCGTTCTTCCACCACATCGAATAGCTACGGCCTCAGAAGTCAACGCCTGAAGTATAAAATA
Source organism: Calliopsis andreniformis (assembly GCF_051401765.1). NCBI lineage: Eukaryota > Metazoa > Arthropoda > Insecta > Hymenoptera > Andrenidae > Calliopsis > Calliopsis andreniformis. Next base: position 18,873,599 of record NC_135072.1, read on the forward strand.
CAATAAAAATACAACAGTCTTTCCATCCTATAACAGGAATAATTGCAACAGGCGTGAAAGTAATGATCATTTCGGCGTTTCGGGCATCCTAGACTTAACTCTGAGGCATCGCTCCACCTGATCGAATAGTTAGGGCCTAAGAAGTCAACGCCAGAAGCATAAAATACAATATAAATACAACAGCTTTGCCATCGTATAAAATGAATAGTTGCAAACAGTGTGAAAGATATGGACATTTCTATGTTCCGGGCTACCTAGGCTTCACTCTATGGCGTTCTTCCACCACATCGAATAGCAACGGCCTAAGAAGTCATCGCCAGAAGCATAAAATACGATATAAATACAACAGCTTTTCCATCGTATAGAACGAATGATAGCAACCAGTGTGAAAGTTATGGTCATTTCTACGTTCCGGGCAATCTAGGCTGCACTCTAGGCCGTTGCTCCTCCAGATCGAATAGTTAGGGCCTTAGAAGTCAACGCCCGAAGCATTAAATACAAAATAAATAGAACAGTTTTTCCATTGTATCAAACGAATAATTGCTACCAGTGTGAAAGTTATGGTCATTTCTACGTTCCGCGCAACCTGGGCTTTACTCTAGGGCATTGTTCCACCAGATGGAATAGTTAGGGCCCAAGAAGTCAACGCCAGAAGCATAAAATACGATATAAATACAACAGCTTTTCCATCGTATAAAACAAATAATTGCAACCAGTGTGAAAGTTATGGTCATTTCTACGTTCCGGGCAACCTAGGCTTCACTGTATGGCGTTCTTCCACCACATCGAATAGCTACGGCCTCAGAAGTCAACGCCTGAAGTATAAAATACAATAAAAATACAACGGTCTATCTATCCTATAACAGGAATAATTGCAACCCGTGTGAAAGTGATGGTCATTTCTACGTTCCAGGCAACCTAGGCTTCACTCTAGGGCGTTGCTCCACCAGATCAAACAGTTGGGGCCTTAGAAGTCAACGCCCGAAGCATTAAATACAAAATAAATAGAACAGTTTTTCCATTGTATCAAACGAATAATTGCTACCAGTGTAAAAGTTATGGTCATTTCTACGTTCTGGGCAACCTAGGCTTCACCCTAGGCCGTTGTTCCACCAGATCGAATAGTTAGGGCCTAATAAGTGAACGCCAGAAGCACAAAATACAATATAAATACAACAGTTTTTCCATCATATAAAACGAATGATAGCAACCAGTGTGAAAGTTATGGTCATTTCTACATTTCGAGCAACCTAGGCTTCACTCTAGCGCGTTGCTCCACCTGATCGAATAGTTAGGGCCTTAGAAGTCAACGCCCGAAGCATTAAATAGAAAATAAATAGAACAGTTTTTCTATTGTATCAAACGAATAATTGCTACCAGTGTGAAGGTTATGGTCATTTCTACGTTCCGCGCAACCTGGGCTTTACTCTAGGGCGTTGTTCCACCAGATGGAATAGTTAGGGCCTAAGAAGCCAACGCCAGAAACATAAAATACGATATACATACAACAGCTTTTCCATCGTATAAAACGAATGATAGCAACCAGTGTGAAAGCTATGGTCATTTCTACGATCCGGGCAATCTAGGCTGCACTGTAGGGCGTTGCTCCACCAGATCGAATAGTTAGGGCCTTAGAAGTCAACGCCCGAAGCATAAAATACAAAATAAATGGAACAGTTTTTCCATTGTATAAAACGAATAATTGCTACCAGTGTAAAAGGTATGGTCAGTTCTACGTTCCGGGCAACCTAGGCCTCACTCTAGGCCGTTGTTCTACCAGATCGAATTGTTAGGGCCTAAGAAGTCAACGCCAGAAGCATAAGATACAATATAAATATAACAGCTATTCCATCGTATAGAACGAATGATAGCAACCAGTGTGAAAGTTATGGTCATTTCTACGTTCCGGGCAACCTAGGCTTCACTCCACGGCGATGCTCCACCAGATCAAACAGATAGGGCATTAGAAGTCAACGCCCGAAGCATAAAATACAAAATAAATAGAACGGTTTTTCCATTGTATAAAACGAATAATTGCTACCAGTGTAAAAGTTATGGTCATTTCTACGTTCCTGGCAACCTAGGCTTCACCCTAGGGCGTTGTTCCACAAGATGGAATAGTTAGGGCCTAAGAAGTCAACGCCAGAAGCATAAAATACATTATAAATATAACAGTTTTTCCATCGTATAAAACGAATAATAGCAACCAGTGTGAAAGTTATGGTCATTTCTACGTTCCGGGCAACCTAGGCTTCACTCTAGGGCGTTGCTCCACCAGATCAAACAGTTAGGGCCTTAGAAGTCGACGCCCGAAGCATTAAATACAAAATAAATAGAACAGTTTTTCCATTGTATAAAACGAATAATTGCTACCAGTGTAAAAGTTATGGTCATTTCTACGTTCCGGGCAACCTAGGCTTCACCCTAGGGCGTTGTTCCACCAGATGGAATAGTTAGGGCCTAAGAAGTCAACGCTAGAAGCATAAAATACGATATAAATACAACAGCTTTTCCATCGTATAAAACGAATAATTGCAACCAGTGTGAAAGTTATGGTCATTTCTACATTTCGAGCAACCTAGACTTCACTCTAGGGCGTTGCACCACCTGATCGAATCGTTAGGGCCTTAGAAGTCAACGCCAGAAGCATAAAATACAATATAAATACAACAGTTTTTCCACCATATAAAACGAATAATTGCAACCAGTATGAAAGTTATGGTCATTTCTACGTTCCGGGCAACCTAGACTTCACCCTAGGCCGTTGCTCCTCCAGATCGAATAGTTAGGGCCTTAGAAGTCAACGCCCGAAGCATTAAATACAAAATAAATAGAACAGTTTTTCCATTGTATCAAACGAATAATTGCTACCAGTGTGAAAGTTATGGTCATTTCTACGTTCCGCGCAACCTGGGCTTTACTCTAGGGCATTGTTCCACCAGACGGAATAGTTAGGGCCCAAGAAGTCAACGCCAGAAGCATAAAATACGATATAAATACAACAGCTTTTCCATCGTATAAAACAAATAATAGCAACCAGTGTGAAAGCAATGGACACTTCTTCGTTCCGGGCAACCTGGGCGTAACTCTACGGCGTTGCTCCACCACATCTAATAGCTACGGCCATACAAGTCAACGCCAGAAGCATAAAATACAATAAAGATGCAACAGTTTTTCCATCGAATAACAGGAATAACTGCAAACAGTGTGAAAGTACTGGTCATTTCTACGTTCCGGGTAACCTAGGTTTCATTCTAGGGCGTAGCTCCACCACAACTAATAGCTACGGCCTTAGAAGTCAACGACAGAAGCATAAAATACAATATAAATACAACAGCTTTTCCATCGTATAACAGGAGTAATTGCAACCAGTGTGAAAGTAAAGGTCATTTTTACGTTCCGGGCAATCTAGGCTTCACTCTAGGGCGTTGCTCCACCTGATCGAATAGTTAGGGCCTTAGAAGTCAACGCCAGAAGCATAAAATACAATAAAGATGCAACAGTTTTTCCATCGGATAACAGGAATAACTGCAAACAGTGTGAAAGTACTGGTCATTTCTACGTTCAGGGTAACCTAGGTTCCACTCTAGGGCGTTGCTCCACCGGATCAAATAGCTAGGGACTTAGAATTCAACGCCATAAGTATAAAATACAGTATAAATATAGCAGTTTTTACATCGTATAAGACGAATATTAGCAACCAGTGTGAAAGTTATGGTCATTTCAACGTTCCGGGCAATCTAGGCTTCACTCTAGGGCGTTGCTCCTCCAGATCAATCAGTTAGGGCCTTAGAAGTCAACGCCAGAAGAATAAAATACGGTATAAGTACAACAGTTTTTCCATCGTATAAAATGAATATTTGCAAAGATTGTGATAGTAATGGTCATTTCTACGTTCCGGGCAACCTATGCGACACTCTAGGGCGTTGCTCCACCACATCGAATAGCTACGGCCTTAAAAGTCAACGCCAGAAGCATAAAATACGATATAAATACAACAGCTTTTCCATCGTATAAAACCAATAATTTCAACCAGTGTGAAAGTTATGGTCATTTCTACGTTCCGGGCAACCTAGGCTTCACTGTATGGCGTTCTTCCACCACATCGAATAGCTATGGCCTCAGAAGTCAACGCCTGAAGTATAAAATACAATAAAAATACAACGGTCTTTCTATCCTATAACAGGAATAATTGCAACCCGTGTGAAAGTGATGGTCATTTCTACGTTCCAGGCAACCTAGGCTTCACTCTAGCGCGTTGCTCCACCTGATCGAATAGTTAGGGCCTTAGAAGTCAACGCCCGAAGCATTAAATAGAAAATGAATAGAACAGTTTTTCTATTGTATCAAACGAATAATTGCTACCAGTGTGAAGGTTATGGTCATTTCTACGTTCCGCGCAACCTGCGCTTCACTCTAGGGCGTTGTTCCACCAGATCGAATAGTTAGGGCCTAAGAAGCCAACGCCAGAAGCATAAAATACGATATACATACAACAGCTTTTCCATCGTATAAAACGAATGATAGCAACCAGTGTGAAAGCTATGGTCATTTCTACGATCCGGGCAATCTAGGCTGCACTGTAGGGCGTTGCTCCACCAGATCGAATAGTTAGGGCCTTAGAAGTCAACGCCCGAAGCATAAAATACAAAATAAATGGAACAGTTTTTCCATTGTATAAAACGAATAATTGCTACCAGTGTAAAAGGTATGGTCAGTTCTACGTTCCGGGCAACCTAGGCCTCACTCTAGGCCGTTGTTCTACCAGATCGAATTGTTAGGGCCTAAGAAGTCAACGCCAGAAGCATAAGATACAATATAAATATAACAGCTTTTCCATCGTATAGAACGAATGATAGCAACCAGTGTGAAAGTTATGGTCATTTCTACGTTCCGGGCAACCTAGGCTTCACTCCACGGCGATGCTCCACCAGATCAAACAGATAGGGCATTAGAAGTCAACGCCCGAAGCATAAAATACAAAATAAATAGAACGGTTTTTCCATTGTATAAAACGAATAATTGCTACCAGTGTAAAAGTTATGGTCATTTCTACGTTCCTGGCAACCTAGGCTTCACCCTAGGGCGTTGTTCCACAAGATGGAATAGTTAGGGCCTAAGAAGTCAACGCCAGAAGCATAAAATACAATATAAATATAACAGTTTTTCCATCGTATAAAACGAATAATAGCAACCAGTGTGAAAGTTATGGTCATTTCTACGTTCCGGGCAACCTAGGCTTCACTCTAGGGCGTTGCTCCACCAGATCAAACAGTTAGGGCCTTAGAAGTCGACGCCCGAAGCATTAAATACAAAATAAATAGAACAGTTTTTCCATTGTATAAAACGAATAATTGCTACCAGTGTAAAAGTTATGGTCATTTCTACGTTCCGGGCAACCTAGGCTTCACCCTAGGGCGTTGTTCCACCAGATGGAATAGTTAGGGCCTAAGAAGTCAACGCTAGAAGCATAAAATACGATATAAATACAACAGCTTTTCCATCGTATAAAACGAATAATTGCAACCAGTGTGAAAGTTATGGTCATTTCTACATTTCGAGCAACCTAGACTTCACTCTAGGGCGTTGCACCACCTGATCGAATCGTTAGGGCCTTAGAAGTCAACGCCAGAAGCATAAAATACAATATAAATACAACAGTTATTCCACCATATAAAACGAATAATTGCAACCAGTATGAAAGTTATGGTCATTTCTACGTTCCGGGCAACCTAGACTTCACCCTAGGCCGTTGCTCCTCCAGATCGAATAGTTAGGGCCTTAGAAGTCAACGCCCGAAGCATTAAATACAAAATAAATAGAACAGTTTTTCCATTGTATCAAACGAATAATTGCTACCAGTGTGAAAGTTATGGTCATTTCTACGTTCCGCGCAACCTGGGCTTTACTCTAGGGCATTGTTCCACCAGACGGAATAGTTAGGGCCCAAGAAGTCAACGCCAGAAGCATAAAATACGATATAAATACAACAGCTTTTCCATCGTATAAAACAAATAATAGCAACCAGTGTGAAAGCAATGGACACTTCTTCGTTCCGGGCAACCTGGGCGTAACTCTACGGCGTTGCTCCACCACATCTAATAGCTACGGCCATACAAGTCAACGCCAGAAGCATAAAATACAATAAAGATGCAACAGTTTTTCCATCGAATAACAGGAATAACTGCAAACAGTGTGAAAGTACTGGTCATTTCTACGTTCCGGGTAACCTAGGTTTCATTCTAGGGCGTAGCTCCACCACAACTAATAGCTACGGCCTTAGAAGTCAACGACAGAAGCATAAAATACAATATAAATACAACAGCTTTTCCATCGTATAACAGGAGTAATTGCAACCAGTGTGAAAGTAAAGGTCATTTTTACGTTCCGGGCAATCTAGGCTTCACTCTAGGGCGTTGCTCCACCTGATCGAATAGTTAGGGCCTTAGAAGTCAACGCCAGAAGCATAAAATACAATAAAGATGCAACAGTTTTTCCATCGGATAACAGGAATAACTGCAAACAGTGTGAAAGTACTGGTCATTTCTACGTTCCGGGTAACCTAGGTTCCACTCTAGGGCGTTGCTCCACCGGATCAAATAGCTAGGGACTTAGAATTCAACGCCATAAGTATAAAATACAGTATAAATATAGCAGTTTTTACATCGTATAAGACGAATATTAGCAACCAGTGTGAAAGTTATGGTCATTTCAACGTTCCGGGCAATCTAGGCTTCACTCTAGGGCGTTGCTCCTCCAGATCAATCAGTTAGGGCCTTAGAAGTCAGCGCCAGAAGAATAAAATACGGTATAAGTACAACAGTTTTTCCATCGTATAAAATGAATATTTGCAAAGATTGTGATAGTAATGGTCATTTCTACGTTCCGGGCAACCTATGCGACACTCTAGGGCGTTGCTCCACCACATCGAATAGCTACGGCCTTAAAAGTCAACGCCAGAAGCATAAAATACGATATAAATACAACAGCTTTTCCATCGTATAAAACCAATAATTTCAACCAGTGTGAAAGTTATGGTCATTTCTACGTTCCGGGCAACCTAGGCTTCACTGTATGGCGTTCTTCCACCACATCGAATAGCTATGGCCTCAGAAGTCAACGCCTGAAGTATAAAATACAATAAAAATACAACGGTCTTTCTATCCTATAACAGGAATAATTGCAACCCGTGTGAAAGTGATGGTCATTTCTACGTTCCAGGCAACCTAGGCTTCACTCTAGGGCGTTGCTCCACCAGATCAAACAGTTGGGGCCTTAGAAGTCAACGCCCGAAGCATTAAATACAAAATAAATAGAACAGTTTTTCCATTGTATAAAACGAATAATTGCTACCAGTGTAAAAGTTATGGTCATTTCTACGTTCCGGGCAACCTAGGCTTCACCCTAGGGCGTTGTTCCACCAGATGGAATAGTTAGGGCCTAAGAAGTCAACGCTAGAAGCATAAAATACGATATAAATACAACAGCTTTTCCATCGTATAAAACGAATAATTGCAACCAGTGTGAAAGTTATGGTCATTTCTACATTTCGAGCAACCTAGACTTCACTCTAGGGCGTTGCACCACCTGATCGAATCGTTAGGGCCTTAGAAGTCAACGCCAGAAGCATAAAATACAATATAAATACAACAGTTTTTCCACCATATAAAACGAATAATTGCAACCAGTATGAAAGTTATGGTCATTTCTACGTTCCGGGCAACCTAGGCTTCACCCTAGGCCGTTGCTCCTCCAGATCGAATAGTTAGGGCCTTAGAAGTCAACGCCCGAAGCATTAAATACAAAATAAATAGAACAGTTTTTCCATTGTATCAAACGAATAATTGCTACCAGTGTGAAAGTTATGGTCATTTCTACGTTCCGCGCAACCTGGGCTTTACTCTAGGGCATTGTTCCACCAGATGGAATAGTTAGGGCCCAAGAAGTCAACGCCAGAAGCATAAAATACGATATAAATACAACAGCTTTTCCATCGTATAAAACAAATAATTGCAACCAGTGTGAAAGTTATGGTCATTTCTACGTTCCGGGCAACCTAGGCTTCACTGTGTGGCGTTCTTCCACCACATCGAATAGCTACGGCCTCAGAAGTCAACGCCTGAAGTATAAAATAGAATAAAAATACAACGGCCTTTCTATCCTATAACAGGAATAATTGCAACCCGTGTGAAAGTGATGGTCATTTCTACGTTCCAGGCAACCTAGGCTTCACTCTAGGGCGTTGCTCCACCAGATCAAACAGTTGGGGCCTTAGAAGTCAACGCCCGAAGCATTAAATACAAAATAAATAGAACAGTTTTTCCATTGTATCAAACGAATAATTGCTACCAGTGTAAAAGTTATGGTCATTTCTACGTTCTGGGCAACCTAGGCTTCACCCTAGGCCGTTGTTCCACCAGATCGAATAGTTAGGGCCTAATAAGTGAACGCCAGAAGCACAAAATACAATATAAATACAACAGTTTTTCCATCATATAAAACGAATGATAGCAACCAGTGTGAAAGTTATGGTCATTTCTACATTTCGAGCAACCTAGGCTTCACTCTAGCGCGTTGCTCCACCTGATCGAATAGTTAGGGCCTTAGAAGTCAACGCCCGAAGCATTAAATAGAAAATGAATAGAACAGTTTTTCTATTGTATCAAACGAATAATTGCTACCAGTATGAAGGTTATGGTCATTTCTACGTTCCGCGCAACCTGGGCTTTACTCTAGGGCGTTGTTCCACCAGATCGAATAGTTAGGGCCTAAGAAGCCAACGCCAGAAACATAAAATACGATATACATACAACAGCTTTTCCATCGTATAAAACGAATGATAGCAACCAGTGTGAAAGCTATGGTCATTTCTACGATCCGGGCAATCTAGGCTGCACTGTAGGGCGTTGCTCCACCAGATCGAATAGTTAGGGCCTTAGAAGTCAACGCCCGAAGCATAAAATACAAAATAAACAAAACAGTTTTTTAATCGTACAAAACGAAAAATTGCAAACAGTGTGAAAGATATGGACATTTCAACGATCCGGGCTACCTAGGCTTCACTCTATGGCGTTCTTCCACCACATCGAATAGCAACGGCCTCAGAAGTCAACGCCAGAAGCTTAAATACAATATAAATATAACAGTTTTTCCATCGTATAGAACGAATAATAGCAACCAGTGTGAAAGTTAAGGTCATTTCTACGTTCCGAGCAACCTAGTCTTCACTCTACGGCGATGCTCCACCAGATCAAACAGATAGGGCATTAGAAGTCAACGCCCGAAGCATAAAATACAAAATAAATAGAACGGTTTTTCCATTGTATAAAACGAATAATTGCTGCCAGTGTAAAAGTTATGGTCATTTCTACGTTCCGGTCTACCTAGGCTTCACTCTATGGCGTTCTTCCACCACATCGAATAGCAACGGCCTCAGAAGTCAACGCCAAAAGCATAAAATACAGTATAAATATAACGGATTTTCCATCGTATAAAACGAATATAGCAACCAGTGTGAAAGTTATGGTCATTTCTGCGTTCCGGGCAACCTAGGCTTCACCCTAGGGCGTTGTTCCACCAGATGGAATAGTTAGGGCCTAAGAAGTCAACGCCAGAAGCATAAAATACGATATAAATACAACAGCTTTTCCATCGTATAAAACGAATACTTGCAACCAGTGTGAAAGTTATGGTCATTTCTACATTTCGAGCAACCTAGACTTCACTCTAGGGCGTTGCACCACCTGATCGAATCGTTAGGGCCTTAGAAGTCAACGCCAGAAGCATAAAATACAATATAGATGCAACAGTTTTTCCATCGTATAAAACGAATAATTGCTACCAGTGTGAAAGTTATGATCATTTCTACGTTCCGGGCAACCTAGGCTTCACCGTAGGGCGTTGTTCCACCAGATGGAATAGTTGGGGCCTAAGAAGTCAACGCCAGAAGCATAAAATACGATATAAATACAACAGCTTTTCCATCCTATAAAACGAATAATGGCAACCAGTGTGAAAGTTATGGTCATTTCTGCGTTCCGGGCAACCTAGGCTTCACCCTAGTGCGCTGCTACACCAGATCGAATAGTTAGGGCCTTAGAAGTCATCGCCTGAAGCATACAATACAATAAAAATACAACAGGTTTACCATCGTAAAACAGGAATAATTGCAACCGGTGTGAAAGTGATGGTCATTTCTACGATCCGGGTAAGCCAGGTTTCACTCTAGGGCGTTACTCCGCCACGTCGAATAGCTACGGCCGTAGAAGTCAACGCCTGAAGCATAAAATACGATATAAATACAACAGCTTTTCCATCGTATAAAAGGAATAATTGCAAACAGTGTGAAAGTGATGGTCATTTCTACGTTCCGGGCAACCTAGGCTTCACTCTAGGGCGGTGCTCCACCAGATCAAATAGTTAGGGACTAAGAAGTCAACGCCCGAAGCATAAAATACAAAATAAATAGAACAGCTTTTCCATCGTATAAAAAGGATAATTCAAACAGTGTGAAAATAATGGTCATTTCTACGTTCCAGGTAACCGAGGTTTCACTCTAGGGCGTTGCCCCACCAGATCTAACAGATAGGGACTTAGAATTCAACGCCAGATGGATAAAATACAATATAAGTACAACAGTTTTTCCATCGTATAAAATGAATGATTGCAAACATTGTGAAAGTAATGGTCACTTCTACGTTCCCGGCAACCTAGCCGTCACTCTAGGACGTTGCTCCACCACATCTAATAGCTACGGCCTTAGAAGTCAACGCCAGAAGCATAAAGTACAATATAAATACAACAGCTTTTCCATCGTATAAAATGAATAATTGCAACCAGTGTGAAAGTAATGGTCATTTCTACGATCCGGGCAACCTAGGCTTCACTCTAGGGCATTGCTCCACCATATCGAATAGATAGGGACTTAGAATTAAACGACAGAAGCACAAAATACAATAAAAATATAACAGTTTTTCCATTGTATAACAGGAATAATTGCAACCAGTGTGAAAGTAATGGTCATTTCTACGATCCGGGCAACCTAGGCTTCACTCTAGGGCATTGCTCCACCATATCGAATAGATAGGGACTTAGAATTAAACGACAGAAGCACAAAATACAATAAAAATATAACAGTTTTTCCATTGTATAACAGGAATAATTGCAACCAGTGTGAAAGTAATGGTTATTTCTACGTTCCGGGCAACCTAGGTTTCACTCTAGGGCGTTGCTCCACCAGCTCGAGTAGCTAGGACCTCAGAAGTCTACGCTTGAAGCATAAAATACGATATAAATACAACAGCTTTTCCATCGTATAACAGGAATAATTGCAACCAGTGTGAAGGTAAAGGTATGTCCTACGCTCCGGGCAACCTAGGCTTCGCTCCAGGCCGTTGCTAAACCAGACCGAAGAGTTAGGGCCGTAGAAGTCAGCGCCAGAAGCATAAACTACAAAACAAGTCGAACAGTCTTTCCATCGTATAAAACGAATAATTGCAACCTGTGTGTAGGTTATGGTAATATATACGTTCCGGGCAACCTAGGCTTCACTGTAGGGTGTTGCTCCACCAGATCGAATAGCTAGGGACTTAGAATTAAACGCCAGAAGCATAAAATACAATAAAAGTACAACAGTTTTTCCATCGTATAACAGGAGTAATTGCAGCCAGTGTGAATGTAATGATATGTCCTACGTTCCGGGCAACCTAGACTTCACTCTAGGGCGTTGTTCCACCAGATCGAATAGTTAGAGCCCAAGAAGTCAACGCCAGAAGCATAAAATACAATATAAGTATAACAGTTTTTCCATCGTATAAAACGAATAATAGCAACCAGTGTGAAAGTAATGGACACTTCTGCGTTCCGGGCAACCTGGGCGTAACTCTACGGCGTTGCTCCACCACATCTAATAGCTACGGCCTTACAAGTCAACGCCAGAAGCATAAAATACAATAAAGATGCAACAGTTTTTCCATCGAATAACAGGAATAACTGCAAACAGTGTGAAAGTACTGGTCATTTCTACGTTCCGGGTAACCTAGGTTTCATTCTAGGGCGTAGCTCCACCACAACTAATAGCTACGGCCTTAGAAGTCAACGACAGAAGCATAAAATACAATATAAATACAACAGCTTTTCCATCGTATAACAGGAGTAATTGCAACCAGTGTGAAAGTAAAGGTCATTTTTACGTTCCGGGCAATCTAGGCTTCACTCTAGCGCGTTGCTCCACCTGATCGAATCGTTAGGGCCTTAGAAGTCAACGCCCGAAGCATTAAATACAAAATAAATAGAACAGTTTTTCCATTGTATAAAACGAATAATTGCTACCAGTGTAAAAGTTATGGTCATTTCTACGTTCCGGGCAACCTAGGCTTCACTCTAGGGCGTTGCTCCACCACATCAAACAGTTAGGGCCTTAGAAGTCGACGCCCGAAGCATTAAATACAAAATAAATAGAACAGTTTTTCCATTGTATAAAACGAATAATTGCTACCAGTGTAAAAGTTATGGTCATTTCTACGTTCCGGGCAACCTGGGCTTCACCAAAGGGCGTTGTTCCACCAGATGTAATAGTTAGGGCCTAAGAAGTCAACGCTAGAAGCATAAAATGCGATATAAATACAACAGCTTTTCCATCGTATAAAACGAATAATTGCAACCAGTGTGAAAGTTATGCTCATTTCTACATTTCGAGCAACCTAGACTTCACTCTAGGGCGTTGCACCACCTGATCGAATCGTTAGGGCCTTAGAAGTCAACGCCAGAAGCATAAAATACAATATAAATACAACAGTTTTTCCACCATATAAAACGAATAATTGCAACCAGTATGAAAGTTATGGTCATTTCTACGTTCCGGGCAACCTAGGCTTCACTCTAGGCCGTTGCTCCTCCAGATCGAATAGCTAGGGCCTTAGAAGTCAACGCCCGAAGCATTAAATACAAAATAAATAGAACAGTTTTTCCATTGTATCAAACGAATAATTGCTACCAGTGTGAAAGTTATGGTCATTTCTACGTTCCGCGCAACGTGGGCTTTACTCTAGGTCATTGTTCCACCAGATGGAATAGTTAGGGCCCAAGAAGTCAACGGCAGAAGCATAAAATACGATATAAATACAACAGCTTTTCCATCGTATAAAACAAATAATTGCAACCAGTGTGAAAGTTATGGTCATTTCTACGTTCCGGGCAATCTAGGCTTCACTGTATGGCGTTCTTCCACCACATCGAATAGCTACGGCCTCAGAAGTCAAAGCCTGAAGTATAAAATACAATAAAAATACAACGGTCTTTCTATCCTATAACAGGAATAATTGCAACCCGTGTGAAAGTGATGGTCATTTCTACGTACCAGGCAACCTAGGCTTCACTCTAGGGCGTTGCTCCACCAGATCAAACAGTTGGGGCCTTAGAAGTCAACGCCCGAAGCATTAAATACAAAAGAAATAGAACAGTTTTTCCATTGTATCAAACGAATAATTGCTACCAGTGTAAAAGTTATGGTCATTTCTACGTTCTGGACAACCTAGGCTTCACCCTAGGCCGTTGTTCCACCAGATCGAATAGTTAGGGCCTAAGAAGTGAACGCCAGAGGCACAAAATACAATATAAATACAACAGTTTTTCCATCATATAAAACGAATGATAGCAACCAGTGTGAAAGTTATGGTCATTTCTACATTTCGAGCAACCTAGGCTTCACTCTAGCGCGTTGCTCCACCTGATCGAATAGTTAGGGCCTTAGAAGTCAACGCCCGAAGCATTAAATACAAAATAAATAGAACAGTTTTTCTATTGTATCAAACGAATAATTGCTACCAGTGTGAAAGTTATGGTCATTTCTACGTTCCGCGCAACCTGGGCTTTACTCTAGGGCGTTGCTCCACCAGATGGAATAGTTAGGGCCTAAGAAACCAACGCCAGAAGCATAAAATACGATATACATACAACAGCTTTTCCATCGTATAAAACGAATGATAGCAACCAGTGTGAAAGTTATGGTCATTTCTACGATCCGGGCAATCTAGGCTGCACTCTAGGGCGTTGCTCCACCAGATCGAATAGTTAGGGCCTTAGAAGACAACGCCCGAAGCATAAAATACAAAATAAACAAAACAGTTTTTTAATCGTACAAAACGAAAAATTGCAAACAGTGTGAAATATATGGACATTTCAACGATCCGGGCTACCTAGGCTTCACTCTATGGCGTTCTTCCACCACATCGAATAGCAACGGCCTCAGAAGTCAACGCCAGAAGCTTAAATACAATATAAATATAACAGTTTTTCCATCGTATAGAACGAATAATAGCAACCAGTGTGAAAGTTAAGGTCATTTCTACGTTCCGAGCAACCTAGTCTTCACTCTACGGCGATGCTGCACCAGCTCAAACAGATAGGGCATTAGAAGTCAACGCCCGAAGCATAAAATACAAAATAAATAGAACGGTTTATCCATTGTATAAAACGAATAATTGCTGCCAGTGTAAAAGTTATGGTCATTTCTACGTTCCGGGCTACCTAGGCTTCACTCTATGGCGTTCTTCCACCACATCGAATAGCAACGGCCTCAGAAGTCAACGCCAGAAGCATAAAATACAGTATAAATATAACGGATTTTGCATCGTATAAAACGAATAATAGCAACCAGTGTGAAAGTTATGGTCATTTCTACGTTCCGGGCAACCTAGGCTTCACCCTAGGGCGTTGTTCCACCAGATGGAATAGTTAGGGCCTAAGAAGTCAACGCCAGAAGCATAAAATACGATATAAATACAACAGCTTTTCCATCGTATAAAACGAATACTTGCAACCAGTGTGAAAGTTATGGTCATTTCTACATTTCGAGCAACCTAGACTTCACTCTAGGGCGTTGCACCACCTGATCGAATCGTTAGGGCCTTAGAAGTCAACGCCAGAAGCTTAAATACAATATAAATACAACAGCTTTTCCATCTTATAGAACGAATATTAACAACCAGTGTGAAAGTTATGGTCACTTCTACGTTCCGGGCAACCTAGGCTTCACTCTACGGCGATGCTCCACCAGATCAAACAGATATGGCATTAGAAGTCAACGCCCGAACCATAAAATACAAAATAAATAGAACGGTTTTTCCATTGTATAAAACGAATAATTGCTGCCAGTGTAAAAGTTCTGGTCATTTCTACGTTTCGGGCAACCTAGGCTTCACCCTAGGGCGTTGTACCACCAGATCGAATAGTTAGGGCCTAAGAAGTGAACGCCAGAAGCATAAAATACGATATAAATAAAACAGCTTTTCCATCGTATGAAACGAATAATTGCATCCAGTGTGAAAGTTATGGGCATTTCTACGTTCCGGGCAACCTAGGATTCACTATAGGGCGTTCTTCCACCAGATCGAATAGTTTGGGCCTTAGAAGTCAACGCCCGAAGCAAAACATACAAAAAAAATAGAACAGCTTTTTCATTGTATAAAACGAGTAATTGCGACCAGTGTGAAAGTTATGGTCATTTCTACGTTCCCGCAACCTAGGCTTCACCCCAAGGCGTTGTTCAACCAGATCGAATAGTTAGGGCCTAAGAAGTGAACGCCAGAAGCATAAAATACAATATAAATACAACAGTTTTTCCATAATATAAAACGAATAATTGCAACCAGTATGAAAGCTATGGTCATTTCTACTTTACGGGCAGCCTAGGCTACACTCTAGGGCGTTGCTCCTACAGATTGAATAGTTAGGGCCTTAGAAGCCATTGCCCGAAGCATAAAATACAATAAAAATACAACAGTTTTTCCATCACATAACAGGAATATTTGCAACCAGTTTGAAAGTGATGGTAATTTCTACGTTCCGGGCAACTTAGGCTTCACTCTAGGGCGTTGCTCCACCAGATCGACTAGTTAGTGCCTTAGAAGTCAACGCCAGAAGCATAAGATACAAAATAAATGGAACAGTTTTTCCATCGTGTAAAACGAATAATTGCTACCGGTGTGAAAGTTATGGTCATTTCTATGTTCCGGGCAACCTAGGCTTCACCCCAGGGCGTTGTGCCACCAGATCGAATAGTTAGGGCCTAAGAACTGAACGCCAGCAGCATAAAATACAATATAAATACAACAGTTTTTCCATCATATAAAACGAGTAATTGCAACCAGTATGAAAGTTAACGTCATTTCTACGTTCCGGGCAACCTAGGCTTCACCCTCGGGCGTTGCTCCAACAGATTGAATAGTTAGGGCCTTAGAAGTCAACGCCGGAAGCATGAAATGCAATAAAAATACAACAGTTTTTCCATCGTATAAAAGGATTAATTGCTACCAGTATGGAAGTGATGGTCATTTCTACGTTCCGGGCTACCTAGGCCTCACTCTAGGTCGTTGTTCCACCAGATCGAATTGTTAGGGCCTAAGAAGTCAACGCCAGAAGCATAAGATACAATATAAATATAACAGTTTTCCATCGTATAGAACGAATAATAGCAACCAGTGTGAAAGTTATGGTCAATTCTACGTTCCGGGCAACCTAGGATTCACTCTAGGGCGTTGGTCCACCAGATCGAATAGTTAGGGCCATAGAAGTCAACGCCCGAAGCATAAAATACAATAAAAATACAACAGTTTTTCCATCATATAACAGGAATAATTGCAACCAGTTTGAAAGTGATGGCCATTTCTACGTTCCGGGCAACCTAGGCTTCACTCTAGGGCATTGCTCCACCAGATGGAATAGTTTGTGCCTTAGAATTCAACGCCAGAAGCATAAAATACAATATAAATACAACAGTTTTTCCATCGTATAAAACGAATAATAGCA
The DNA here is from genome assembly GCF_051401765.1 of Calliopsis andreniformis. NCBI lineage: Eukaryota > Metazoa > Arthropoda > Insecta > Hymenoptera > Andrenidae > Calliopsis > Calliopsis andreniformis. Next base: position 18,890,405 of record NC_135072.1, read on the forward strand.
ACCAGTGTGAAAGTTATGGTCATTTCTATGTTCCGGGCAACCTAGGCTTCACCCCAGGGCGTTGCGCCACCAGATCGAATAGTTAGGGCCTAAGAAGCGAACGCCAGAAGCATAAAATACAATAAAAATACAACAGCTTTTCCATCGTATGAAACGAATAATTGCAACCAGTGTGAAAGTTATGGGCATTTCTACGTTCCGGGCAACCTAGGATTCACTATAGGGCGTTCTTCCACCAGATCGAATAGTTTGGGCCTTAGAAGTCAACGCCCGAAGCAAAACATACAAAAAAAATAGAACAGCTTTTTCATTGTATAAAACGAGTAATTGCGACCAGTGTGAAAGTTATGGTCATTTCTACGTTCCCGCAACCTAGGCTTCACCCCAAGGCGTTGTTCAACCAGATCGAATAGTTAGGGCCTAAGAAGTGAACGCCAGAAGCATAAAATACAATATAAATACAACAGTTTTTCCATAATATAAAACGAATAATTGCAACCAGTATGAAAGCTATGGTCATTTCTACTTTACGGGCAACCTAGGCTTCACTCTAGGGCGTTGCTCCAACAGATTGAATAGTTAGGGCCTTAGAAGTCAACGCCGGAAGCATAAAATGCAATAAAAATACAACAGTTTTTCCATCGTATAAAAGGATTAATTGCTACCAGTATGGAAGTGATGGACATTTCTACGTTCCGGGCTACCTAGGCCTCACTCTAGGTCGTTGTTCCACCAGATCGAATTGTTAGGGCCTAAGAAGTCAACGCCAGAAGCATAAGATACAATATAAATATAACAGATTTCCATCGTATAGAACGAATAATAGCAACCAGTGTGAAAGTTATGGTCAATTCTACGTTCCGGGCAACCTAGGCTTCACTCTAGGGCGTTGCTCCACCAGATCAAACAGCTAGGGCTTTAGAAGTCAACGCCCGAAGCATAGAATACAAAATAAATATAACAGTTTCTCCATCGTATAAAACGAATAATAGCAACCAGTGTGAAAGTTATGGTCAATTCTACGTTCCGGGCAACCTAGGCTTCACTCTAGGGCGTTGCTCCACCAGATCAAACAGCTACGGCTTTAGAAGTCAACGCCCGAAGCATAGAATACAAAATAAATAGAACAGTTTTTCCATTGTATAAAACGAATAATTGCTACCAGTGTAAAAGGTATGGTCAGTTCTACGTTCCGGGCAACCTAGGCCTCACTCTAGGTCGTTGTTCCACCAGATCGAATTGTTAGGGCCTAAGAAGTAAACGCCAGAAGCATAAGATACAATATAAATATAACAGTTTTTCCATCGTATAGAACGAATAATAGCAACCAGTGTGAAAGTTAACGTCATTTCTTCGTTCCGGCCACCCAGGCTTCACCCTAGGGCGTTGTTCCACCAGATCGAATAGTTAGGGCCTAAGAAGTTAACGCCAGAAGCATAAAATGCAACAAAATTACAACAGCTTTTCCATCGTATAAAACGAATAATTGCAACCAGTGTGAAAGTTATGGTCATTTCTACGTTCCTGGCAACCTAGGCTTCACTCTAGGGCGTTGCTCCACCAGATCGAATAGTTAGGGCCCTAGAAGTCAACGCCCGAAGCAAAAAATACAAAATAAATAGAACAGTTTTTTCATCGTATAGATCGAATAATTGCTACCAGTGAGAAAGATATGGTCATTTCTACGTCCGGCAACCTAGGCTTCACCCTAGGGCGTTGGTCCACCAGATCGAATAGTTACTGCCATAGAAGTCAACGCCCGAAGCATAAAATACAATAAATATACAAGTGTATTTCCATCGTATAACAGGAATAATTGCAACCAGTGTGAAAGTGATGGTCATTTCTACGTTCTGGGCATCCTAGGCTTCACTCTAGGGCGTCGTTCCACCAGATCGAATAGTTTGGGCCTTAGAAGTCAACGCCCGAAGCATAAAATACAAAATAAATAGAAAAGTTTTTCCATTGTATAAAACGAATAATTGCTACCAGTATGAAAGTTATGGTCATTTCTACCTTCCGGCAAACTAGGCTTCACCCTAGGGCGTTGCTCCAACAGATCGAATACTTAGGGCCTTAGCAGTCAACTGCCGAAGCATAAAATACAAAATAAATAGAACTGTTTTTCCATCGTATAAAACGAATAATTGCTACCGGTGTGAAAGTTATTTCCATTTCTACGTTCCGGGCAACCTAGGCTTCACCCTTGGGCGTTGTTCCACCAGATGGAATAGTCATGGCATAAGAAGTCAACGCCAGAAGCATAAAATACATTATAAGTACAACACTTTTTCCATCGTATAAAATGAATAATTGCAAACATTGCGAAAGTAATGGTCATTTCTACGTTCCGGGCAACCTAGGCGTCACTCTAGTGCGTTGCTCCAACACATCTAATAGCTACGGCCTTAGACGTCAACGGCAGAAGCATAAAATACAATAAAGATGCAACAGTCTTTCCATCGTATAAAACGAATAATTGCAACAAGTATGATAGTTATGGTCATTTCTACTTTCCGGGCAGCCTAGGCCTCACCCTAGGGCGTTGTTCCAACAGATTGAATAGTTAGGGCCTAAGAAGTTAACGCCAGAAGCATAAAATGCAACAAAATTACAACAGCTTTTCCATCGTATAAAACGAATAATTGCAACCAGTGTGAAAGTTATGGTCATTTCTACGTTCCGGGCAACCTAGGCTTCACTCTAGGGCGTTGCTCCACCAGATCGAATAGTTAGGGCCCTAGAAGTCAACGCCCGAAGCAAAAAATACAAAATAAATAGAACAGTTTTTTCATCGTATAGAACGAATAATTGCTACCAGTGAGAAAGATATGGTCATTTCTACGTCCGGCAACCTAGGCTTCACCCTAGGGCGTTGGTCCACCAGATCGAATAGTTACTGCCATAGAAGTCAACGCCCGAAGCATAAAATACAATAAATATACAAGAGTATTTCCATCGTATAACAGGAATAATTGCAACCAGTGTGAAAGTGATGGTCATTTCTACGTTCTGGGCATCCTAGGCTTCACTCTAGGGCGTCGTTCCACCAGATCGAATAGTTTGGGCCTTAGAAGTCAACGCCCGAAGCATAAAATACAAAATAAATAGAAAAGTTTTTCCATTGTATAAAACGAATAATTGCTACCAGTATGAAAGTTATGGTCATTTCTACCTTCCGGCAAACTAGGCTTCACCCTAGGGCGTTGCTCCAACAGATCGAATACTTAGGGCCTTAGCAGTCAACGGCCGAAGCATAAAATACAAAATAAATAGAACTGTTTTTCCATCGTATAAAACGAATAATTGCTACCGGTGTGAAAGTTATTTCCATTTCTACGTTCCGGGCAACCTAGGCTTCACCCTTGGGCGTTGTTCCACCAGATGGAATAGTCATGGCATAAGAAGTCAACGCCAGAAGCATAAAATACATTATAAGTACAACACTTTTTCCATCGTATAAAATGAATAATTGCAAACATTGCGAAAGTAATGGTCATTTCTACGTTCCGGGCAACCTAGGCGTCACTCTAGTGCGTTGCTCCAACACATCTAATAGCTACGGTCTTAGACGTCAACGGCAGAAGCATAAAATACAATAAAGATGCAACAGTCTTTCCATCGTATAAAACGAATAATTGCAACAAGTATGATAGTTATGGTCATTTCTACTTTCCGGGCAGCCTAGGCCTCACCCTAGGGCGCTGTTCCAACAGATTGAATAGTTAGGGCCTTAGAAGTCAACGCCCGAAGCATGCAATACAAAATAAATAGAACAGTTGTTCCATCGTATAAAACGAATAATTGCTATCAGTGTGAAACTTATGGTAATTTCTACGTTCCGGGCAACCTCGGTTTCACTCTAGGGCGTTGCTCCACCAGATCGCATAGCTAGGGACTTAGAATTCAACGCCATAAGAATAAAATACAATATGAGTACAACAGTTTTTCCATCGTATAAAATGAATAATTGGAAACATTGTGAAAGTAATGGTCATTTCTACGTTCCAGGCAACCTAGGCGTCACTCTAAGGCGTTACTCCACCAAATCTAATAGCTACGGCCTTAGAAGTCAACGCCAGAAGCATATAATACAATATAAATACAACACCTTTTCCAGCGTATAAAATGAATAATAGCAAACAGTGAGAAAGTAATGGACATTTCTACGTTCCGGACAACCTAGGCTTCACTCTAGGGCGTTGCTCCGCCACGTCGAATTGCTGCGGCCTTAGAAGTCAACGCTAGAAGCATAAAATACAATAAAAATGCAACAGTTTTTCCATCGTATAGCATGAATAATTGCAACCGGTGTGAATGTTATTTTCATTTCTACGTTCCGGGCAACCTAGGCTTGACTGTATGGTGTTGCATCACCAGATCGAATAGGTAGGGCCATAGAAGTCAACGCCCGATGCATAAAATACAAAATAATTAGAACAGTTTTTCCATTGTAAAAAACGAATAATTGCTACCAGTGTGAAAGTTATGGTCATTTCTACGTCCGGCAACCTAGGCTTCACCCTAGGGCGTTGGTCCACCAGATCGAATAGTTAGGGCCATAGAAGTCAACGCCCGAAGCATATAATACAATAAATATACAAGAGTATTTCCATCGTATAACAGGAATAATTGCAACCAGTGTGAAAATGATGGTCATTTCTACGTTCTAGGCAACCTAGGCTTCACTCTAGGGCGTCGTTCCACCAGATCGAATAGTTAGGGCCTTAGAAGTCAACGCCCGAAGCAAAAAATACAAAATAAATAGAACAGTTTTTTAATTGTATAAAACGAATAATTGCTACCAGTGTGAAAGTTATTGTCTTTTCCACTTTCCGGGCAACCTAGGCTTCACCCTAGGGCGTTGCTCGAACAGATTGAATAGTTAGGACCTTAGAAGTCAATGCCCGAAGCATAAAATGCAATAAAAATACAACAGTTTTTCCATCATATAACAGGAATAATTGCAACCAGTTTGAAAGTGATGGCCATTTCTACGTTCCGGGCAACCTAGGCTTCACTCTAGGGCATTGCTCCACCGGATGGAATAGTTTGTGCCTTAGAAGTCAACGCCAAAAGCATAAAATACAATATAAATACAACAGTTTTGCCATAGTATAAAACGAATAATAGCAACCAGTGTGAACGTTATGGCCATTTCTATGTTCCGCGCAGCCTAGGCTTCACCCCAGGGCGTTGTGCCACCAGATCGAATAGTTAGGGCCTAAGAACTGAACGCCAGCAGCATAAAATACAATATAAATACAACAGTTTTTCCATCATATAAAACGAGTAATTGCAACCAGTATGAAAGTTAACGTCATTTCTACGTTCCGGGCAACCTAGGCTTCACCCTCGGGCGTTGCTCCAACAGATTGAATAGTTAGGGCCTTAGAAGTCAACGCCGGAAGCATGAAATGCAATAAAAATACAACAGTTTTTCCATCGTGTAAAAGGATTAATTGCTACCAGTATGGAAGTGATGGTCATTTCTACGTTCCGGGCTACCTAGGCCTCACTCTAGGTCGTTGTTCCACCAGATCGAATTGTTAGGGCCTAAGAAGTCAACGCCAGAAGCATAAGATACAATATAAATATAACAGTTTTCCATCGTATAGAACGAATAATAGCAACCAGTGTGAAAGTTATGGTCAATTCTACGTTCCGGGCAACCTAGGATTCACTCTAGGGCGTTGGTCCACCAGATCGAATAGTTAGGGCCCTAGAAGTCAACGCCCGAAGCAAAAAATACAAAATAAATAGAACAGTTTTTTCATCGTATAGATCGAATAATTGCTACCAGTGAGAAAGATATGGTCATTTCTACGTCCGGCAACCTAGGCTTCACCCTAGGGCGTTGGTCCACCAGATCGAATAGTTACTGCCATAGAAGTCAACGCCCGAAGCATAAAATACAATAAATATACAAGTGTATTTCCATCGTATAACAGGAATAATTGCAACCAGTGTGAAAGTGATGGTCATTTCTACGTTCTGGGCATCCTAGGCTTCACTCTAGGGCGTCGTTCCACCAGATCGAATAGTTTGGGCCTTAGAAGTCAACGCCCGAAGCATAAAATACAAAATAAATAGAAAAGTTTTTCCATTGTATAAAACGAATAATTGCTACCAGTATGAAAGTTATGGTCATTTCTACCTTCCGGCAAACTAGGCTTCACCCTAGGGCGTTGCTCCAACAGATCGAATACTTAGGGCCTTAGCAGTCAACTGCCGAAGCATAAAATACAAAATAAATAGAACTGTTTTTCCATCGTATAAAACGAATAATTGCTACCGGTGTGAAAGTTATTTCCATTTCTACGTTCCGGGCAACCTAGGCTTCACCCTTGGGCGTTGTTCCACCAGATGGAATAGTCATGGCATAAGAAGTCAACGCCAGAAGCATAAAATACATTATAAGTACAACACTTTTTCCATCGTATAAAATGAATAATTGCAAACATTGCGAAAGTAATGGTCATTTCTACGTTCCGGGCAACCTAGGCGTCACTCTAGTGCGTTGCTCCAACACATCTAATAGCTACGGCCTTAGACGTCAACGGCAGAAGCATAAAATACAATAAAGATGCAACAGTCTTTCCATCGTATAAAACGAATAATTGCAACAAGTATGATAGTTATGGTCATTTCTACTTTCCGGGCAGCCTAGGCCTCACCCTAGGGCGTTGTTCCAACAGATTGAATAGTTAGGGCCTAAGAAGTTAACGCCAGAAGCATAAAATGCAACAAAATTACAACAGCTTTTCCATCGTATAAAACGAATAATTGCAACCAGTGTGAAAGTTATGGTCATTTCTACGTTCCGGGCAACCTAGGCTTCACTCTAGGGCGTTGCTCCACCAGATCGAATAGTTAGGGCCCTAGAAGTCAACGCCCGAAGCAAAAAATACAAAATAAATAGAACAGTTTTTTCATCGTATAGAACGAATAATTGCTACCAGTGAGAAAGATATGGTCATTTCTACGTCCGGCAACCTAGGCTTCACCCTAGGGCGTTGGTCCACCAGATCGAATAGTTACTGCCATAGAAGTCAACGCCCGAAGCATAAAATACAATAAATATACAAGAGTATTTCCATCGTATAACAGGAATAATTGCAACCAGTGTGAAAGTGATGGTCATTTCTACGTTCTGGGCATCCTAGGCTTCACTCTAGGGCGTCGTTCCACCAGATCGAATAGTTTGGGCCTTAGAAGTCAACGCCCGAAGCATAAAATACAAAATAAATAGAAAAGTTTTTCCATTGTATAAAACGAATAATTGCTACCAGTATGAAAGTTATGGTCATTTCTACCTTCCGGCAAACTAGGCTTCACCCTAGGGCGTTGCTCCAACAGATCGAATACTTAGGGCCTTAGCAGTCAACGGCCGAAGCATAAAATACAAAATAAATAGAACTGTTTTTCCATCGTATAAAACGAATAATTGCTACCGGTGTGAAAGTTATTTCCATTTCTACGTTCCGGGCAACCTAGGCTTCACCCTTGGGCGTTGTTCCACCAGATGGAATAGTCATGGCATAAGAAGTCAACGCCAGAAGCATAAAATACATTATAAGTACAACACTTTTTCCATCGTATAAAATGAATAATTGCAAACATTGCGAAAGTAATGGTCATTTCTACGTTCCGGGCAACCTAGGCGTCACTCTAGTGCGTTGCTCCAACACATCTAATAGCTACGGTCTTAGACGTCAACGGCAGAAGCATAAAATACAATAAAGATGCAACAGTCTTTCCATCGTATAAAACGAATAATTGCAACAAGTATGATAGTTATGGTCATTTCTACTTTCCGGGCAGCCTAGGCCTCACCCTAGGGCGCTGTTCCAACAGATTGAATAGTTAGGGCCTTAGAAGTCAACGCCCGAAGCATGCAATACAAAATAAATAGAACAGTTGTTCCATCGTATAAAACGAATAATTGCTATCAGTGTGAAACTTATGGTAATTTCTACGTTCCGGGCAACCTCGGTTTCACTCTAGGGCGTTGCTCCACCAGATCGCATAGCTAGGGACTTAGAATTCAACGCCATAAGAATAAAATACAATATGAGTACAACAGTTTTTCCATCGTATAAAATGAATAATTGGAAACATTGTGAAAGTAATGGTCATTTCTACGTTCCAGGCAACCTAGGCGTCACTCTAAGGCGTTACTCCACCAAATCTAATAGCTACGGCCTTAGAAGTCAACGCCAGAAGCATATAATACAATATAAATACAACACCTTTTCCAGCGTATAAAATGAATAATAGCAAACAGTGAGAAAGTAATGGACATTTCTACGTTCCGGACAACCTAGGCTTCACTCTAGGGCGTTGCTCCGCCACGTCGAATTGCTGCGGCCTTAGAAGTCAACGCTAGAAGCATAAAATACAATAAAAATGCAACAGTTTTTCCATCGTATAGCATGAATAATTGCAACCGGTGTGAATGTTATTTTCATTTCTACGTTCCGGGCAACCTAGGCTTGACTGTATGGTGTTGCATCACCAGATCGAATAGGTAGGGCCATAGAAGTCAACGCCCGATGCATAAAATACAAAATAATTAGAACAGTTTTTCCATTGTAAAAAACGAATAATTGCTACCAGTGTGAAAGTTATGGTCATTTCTACGTCCGGCAACCTAGGCTTCACCCTAGGGCGTTGGTCCACCAGATCGAATAGTTAGGGCCATAGAAGTCAACGCCCGAAGCATATAATACAATAAATATACAAGAGTATTTCCATCGTATAACAGGAATAATTGCAACCAGTGTGAAAATGATGGTCATTTCTACGTTCTAGGCAACCTAGGCTTCACTCTAGGGCGTCGTTCCACCAGATCGAATAGTTAGGGCCTTAGAAGTCAACGCCCGAAGCAAAAAATACAAAATAAATAGAACAGTTTTTTAATTGTATAAAACGAATAATTGCTACCAGTGTGAAAGTTATTGTCTTTTCCACTTTCCGGGCAACCTAGGCTTCACCCTAGGGCGTTGCTCGAACAGATTGAATAGTTAGGACCTTAGAAGTCAATGCCCGAAGCATAAAATGCAATAAAAATACAACAGTTTTTCCATCATATAACAGGAATAATTGCAACCAGTTTGAAAGTGATGGCCATTTCTACGTTCCGGGCAACCTAGGCTTCACTCTAGGGCATTGCTCCACCGGATGGAATAGTTTGTGCCTTAGAAGTCAACGCCAAAAGCATAAAATACAATATAAATACAACAGTTTTGCCATAGTATAAAACGAATAATAGCAACCAGTGTGAACGTTATGGCCATTTCTATGTTCCGCGCAGCCTAGGCTTCACCCCAGGGCGTTGTGCCACCAGATCGAATAGTTAGGGCCTAAGAACTGAACGCCAGCAGCATAAAATACAATATAAATACAACAGTTTTTCCATCATATAAAACGAGTAATTGCAACCAGTATGAAAGTTAACGTCATTTCTACGTTCCGGGCAACCTAGGCTTCACCCTCGGGCGTTGCTCCAACAGATTGAATAGTTAGGGCCTTAGAAGTCAACGCCGGAAGCATGAAATGCAATAAAAATACAACAGTTTTTCCATCGTGTAAAAGGATTAATTGCTACCAGTATGGAAGTGATGGTCATTTCTACGTTCCGGGCTACCTAGGCCTCACTCTAGGTCGTTGTTCCACCAGATCGAATTGTTAGGGCCTAAGAAGTCAACGCCAGAAGCATAAGATACAATATAAATATAACAGTTTTCCATCGTATAGAACGAATAATAGCAACCAGTGTGAAAGTTAGGGTCAATTCTACGTTCCGGGCAACCTAGGATTCACTCTAGGGCGTTGGTCCACCAGATCGAATAGTTAGGGCCATAGAAGTCAACGCCCGAAGCATAAAATACAATAAAAATACAACAGTTTTTCCATCATATAACAGGAATAATTGCAACCAGTTTGAAAGTGATGGCCATTTCTACGTTCCGGGCAACCTAGGCTTCACTCTAGGGCATTGCTCCACCAGATGGAATAGTTTGTGCCTTAGAATTCAACGCCAGAAGCATAAAATACAATATAAATACAACAGTTTTTCCATCGTATAAAACGAATAATAGCAACCAGTGTGAAAGTTATGGTCATTTCTATGTTCCGGGCAACCTAGGCTTCACCCCAGGGCGTTGCGCCACCAGATCGAATAGTTAGGGCCTAAGAAGCGAACGCCAGAAGCATAAAATACAATAAAAATACAACAGCTTTTCCATCGTATGAAACGAATAATTGCAACCAGTGTGAAAGTTATGGGCATTTCTACGTTCCGGGCAACCTAGGATTCACTATAGGGCGTTCTTCCACCAGATCGAATAGTTTGGGCCTTAGAAGTCAACGCCCGAAGCAAAACATACAAAAAAAATAGAACAGCTTTTTCATTGTATAAAACGAGTAATTGCGACCAGTGTGAAAGTTATGGTCATTTCTACGTTCCCGCAACCTAGGCTTCACCCCAAGGCGTTGTTCAACCAGATCGAATAGTTAGGGCCTAAGAAGTGAACGCCAGAAGCATAAAATACAATATAAATACAACAGTTTTTCCATAATATAAAACGAATAATTGCAACCAGTATGAAAGCTATGGTCATTTCTACTTTACGGGCAACCTAGGCTTCACTCTAGGGCGTTGCTCCACCAGATCGACTAGTTAGTGCCTTAGAAGTCAACGCCAGAAGCATAAGATACAAAATAAATGGAACAGTTTTTCCATCGTGTAAAACGAATAATTGCTACCGGTGTGAAAGTTATGGTCATTTCTATGTTCCGGGCAACCTAGGCTTCACCCCAGGGCGTTGTGCCACCAGATCGAATAGTTAGGGCCTAAGAACTGAACGCCAGCAGCATAAAATACAATATAAATACAACAGTTTTTCCATCATATAAAACGAGTAATTGCAACCAGTATGAAAGTTAACGTCATTTCTACGTTCCGGGCAACCTAGGCTTCACCCTCGGGCGTTGCTCCAACAGATTGAATAGTTAGGGCCTTAGAAGTCAACGCCGGAAGCATAAAATGCAATAAAAATACAACAGTTTTTCCATCGTATAAAAGGATTAATTGCTACCAGTATGGAAGTGATGGACATTTCTACGTTCCGGGCTACCTAGGCCTCACTCTAGGTCGTTGTTCCACCAGATCGAATTGTTAGGGCCTAAGAAGTCAACGCCAGAAGCATAAGATACAATATAAATATAACAGATTTCCATCGTATAGAACGAATAATAGCAACCAGTGTGAAAGTTATGGTCAATTCTACGTTCCGGGCAACCTAGGCTTCACTCTAGGGCGTTGCTCCACCAGATCAAACAGCTAGGGCTTTAGAAGTCAACGCCCGAAGCATAGAATACAAAATAAATATAACAGTTTCTCCATCGTATAAAACGAATAATAGCAACCAGTGTGAAAGTTATGGTCAATTCTACGTTCCGGGCAACCTAGGCTTCACTCTAGGGCGTTGCTCCACCAGATCAAACAGCTACGGCTTTAGAAGTCAACGCCCGAAGCATAGAATACAAAATAAATAGAACAGTTTTTCCATTGTATAAAACGAATAATTGCTACCAGTGTAAAAGGTATGGTCAGTTCTACGTTCCGGGCAACCTAGGCCTCACTCTAGGTCGTTGTTCCACCAGATCGAATTGTTAGGGCCTAAGAAGTAAACGCCAGAAGCATAAGATACAATATAAATATAACAGTTTTTCCATCGTATAGAACGAATAATAGCAACCAGTGTGAAAGTTAACGTCATTTCTTCGTTCCGGCCACCCAGGCTTCACCCTAGGGCGTTGTTCCACCAGATCGAATAGTTAGGGCCTAAGAAGTTAACGCCAGAGGCATAAAATGCAACAAAATTACAACAGCTTTTCCATCGTATAAAACGAATAATTGCAACCAGTGTGAAAGTTATGGTCATTTCTACGTTCCTGGCAACCTAGGCTTCACTCTAGGGCGTTGCTCCACCAGATCGAATAGTTAGGGCCCTAGAAGTCAACGCCCGAAGCAAAAAATACAAAATAAATAGAAGAGTTTTTTCATCGTATAGATCGAATAATTGCTACCAGTGAGAAAGATATGGTCATTTCTACGTCCGGCAACCTAGGCTTCACCCTAGGGCGTTGGTCCACCAGATCGAATAGTTACTGCCATAGAAGTCAACGCCCGAAGCATAAAATACAATAAATATACAAGTGTATTTCCATCGTATAACAGGAATAATTGCAACCAGTGTGAAAGTGATGGTCATTTCTACGTTCTGGGCATCCTAGGCTTCACTCTAGGGCGTCGTTCCACCAGATCGAATAGTTTGGGCCTTAGAAGTCAACGCCCGAAGCATAAAATACAAAATAAATAGAAAAGTTTTTCCATTGTATAAAACGAATAATTGCTACCAGTATGAAAGTTATGGTCATTTCTACCTTCCGGCAAACTAGGCTTCACCCTAGGGCGTTGCTCCAACAGATCGAATACTTAGGGCCTTAGCAGTCAACTGCCGAAGCATAAAATACAAAATAAATAGAACTGTTTTTCCATCGTATAAAACGAATAATTGCTACCGGTGTGAAAGTTATTTCCATTTCTACGTTCCGGGCAACCTAGGCTTCACCCTTGGGCGTTGTTCCACCAGATGGAATAGTCATGGCATAAGAAGTCAACGCCAGAAGCATAAAATACATTATAAGTACAACACTTTTTCCATCGTATAAAATGAATAATTGCAAACATTGCGAAAGTAATGGTCATTTCTACGTTCCGGGCAACCTAGGCGTCACTCTAGTGCGTTGCTCCAACACATCTAATAGCTACGGCCTTAGACGTCAACGGCAGAAGCATAAAATACAATAAAGATGCAACAGTCTTTCCATCGTATAAAACGAATAATTGCAACAAGTATGATAGTTATGGTCATTTCTACTTTCCGGGCAGCCTAGGCCTCACCCTAGGGCGTTGTTCCAACAGATTGAATAGTTAGGGCCTAAGAAGTTAACGCCAGAAGCATAAAATGCAACAAAATTACAACAGCTTTTCCATCGTATAAAACGAATAATTGCAACCAGTGTGAAAGTTATGGTCATTTCTACGTTCCGGGCAACCTAGGCTTCACTCTAGGGCGTTGCTCCACCAGATCGAATAGTTAGGGCCCTAGAAGTCAACGCCCGAAGCAAAAAATACAAAATAAATAGAACAGTTTTTTCATCGTATAGAACGAATAATTGCTACCAGTGAGAAAGATATGGTCATTTCTACGTCCGGCAACCTAGGCTTCACCCTAGGGCGTTGGTCCACCAGATCGAATAGTTACTGCCATAGAAGTCAACGCCCGAAGCATAAAATACAATAAATATACAAGAGTATTTCCATCGTATAACAGGAATAATTGCAACCAGTGTGAAAGTGATGGTCATTTCTACGTTCTGGGCATCCTAGGCTTCACTCTAGGGCGTCGTTCCACCAGATCGAATAGTTTGGGCCTTAGAAGTCAACGCCCGAAGCATAAAATACAAAATAAATAGAAAAGTTTTTCCATTGTATAAAACGAATAATTGCTACCAGTATGAAAGTTATGGTCATTTCTACCTTCCGGCAAACTAGGCTTCACCCTAGGGCGTTGCTCCAACAGATCGAATACTTAGGGCCTTAGCAGTCAACGGCCGAAGCATAAAATACAAAATAAATAGAACTGTTTTTCCATCGTATAAAACGAATAATTGCTACCGGTGTGAAAGTTATTTCCATTTCTACGTTCCGGGCAACCTAGGCTTCACCCTTGGGCGTTGTTCCACCAGATGGAATAGTCATGGCATAAGAAGTCAACGCCAGAAGCATAAAATACATTATAAGTACAACACTTTTTCCATCGTATAAAATGAATAATTGCAAACATTGCGAAAGTAATGGTCATTTCTACGTTCCGGGCAACCTAGGCGTCACTCTAGTGCGTTGCTCCAACACATCTAATAGCTACGGTCTTAGACGTCAACGGCAGAAGCATAAAATACAATAAAGATGCAACAGTCTTTCCATCGTATAAAACGAATAATTGCAACAAGTATGATAGTTATGGTCATTTCTACTTTCCGGGCAGCCTAGGCCTCACCCTAGGGCGCTGTTCCAACAGATTGAATAGTTAGGGCCTTAGAAGTCAACGCCCGAAGCATGCAATACAAAATAAATAGAACAGTTGTTCCATCGTATAAAACGAATAATTGCTATCAGTGTGAAACTTATGGTAATTTCTACGTTCCGGGCAACCTCGGTTTCACTCTAGGGCGTTTCTCCACCAGATCGCATAGCTAGGGACTTAGAATTCAACGCCATAAGAATAAAATACAATATGAGTACAACAGTTTTTCCATCGTATAAAATGAATAATTGGAAACATTGTGAAAGTAATGGTCATTTCTACGTTCCAGGCAACCTAGGCGTCACTCTAAGGCGTTACTCCACCAAATCTAATAGCTACGGCCTTAGAAGTCAACGCCAGAAGCATATAATACAATATAAATACAACACCTTTTCCAGCGTATAAAATGAATAATAGCAAACAGTGAGAAAGTAATGGACATTTCTACGTTCCGGACAACCTAGGCTTCACTCTAGGGCGTTGCTCCGCCACGTCGAATTGCTGCGGCCTTAGAAGTCAACGCTAGAAGCATAAAATACAATAAAAATGCAACAGTTTTTCCATCGTATAGCATGAATAATTGCAACCGGTGTGAATGTTATTTTCATTTCTACGTTCCGGGCAACCTAGGCTTGACTGTATGGTGTTGCATCACCAGATCGAATAGGTAGGGCCATAGAAGTCAACGCCCGATGCATAAAATACAAAATAATTAGAACAGTTTTTCCATTGTAAAAAACGAATAATTGCTACCAGTGTGAAAGTTATGGTCATTTCTACGTCCGGCAACCTAGGCTTCACCCTAGGGCGTTGGTCCACCAGATCGAATAGTTAGGGCCATAGAAGTCAACGCCCGAAGCATATAATACAATAAATATACAAGAGTATTTCCATCGTATAACAGGAATAATTGCAACCAGTGTGAAAATGATGGTCATTTCTACGTTCTAGGCAACCTAGGCTTCACTCTAGGGCGTCGTTCCACCAGATCGAATAGTTAGGGCCTTAGAAGTCAACGCCCGAAGCAAAAAATACAAAATAAATAGAACAGTTTTTTAATTGTATAAAACGAATAATTGCTACCAGTGTGAAAGTTATTGTCTTTTCCACTTTCCGGGCAACCTAGGCTTCACCCTAGGGCGTTGCTCGAACAGATTGAATAGTTAGGACCTTAGAAGTCAATGCCCGAAGCATAAAATACAATAAAAATACAACAGTTTTTCCATCATATAACAGGAATAATTGCAACCAGTTTGAAAGTGATGGCCATTTCTACGTTCCGGGCAACCTAGGCTTCACTCTAGGGCATTGCTCCACCGGATGGAATAGTTTGTGCCTTAGAAGTCAACGCCAAAAGCATAAAATACAATATAAATACAACAGTTTTGCCATAGTATAAAACGAATAATAGCAACCAGTGTGAAAGTTATGGCCATTTCTATGTTCCGCGCAGCCTAGGCTTCACCCCATGGCGTTGTGCCACCAGATCGAATAGTTAGGGCCTAAAAACTGAACGCCAGCAGCATAAAATACAATATAGATACAACAGTTTTTCCATCATATAAGACGAATAATTGCCACCAGTATGAAAGTTATGGTCATTTCTACGTTCCGGGCAACCTAGGCTTCACCCTATGGCGTTCTTCCACCACATCGAATAGCTACGGCCTCAGAAGTCGACGCCTGAAGCATAAAATACAATAAAAATACAACAGTCTTTCCATCCTATGACAGGAATAATTGCAACCCGTGTGAAAGTGATGGTCATTTGTGCGTTCCAGGCAGCCTAGGCTTCACTCTAGGGCGTTGTTCCACCAGATCGAATTGTTAGGGCCTAAGAAGTCAACGCCAGAAGCATAAGATACAATATAAATATAACAGTTTTTCCATCGTATAGAACGAATAATAGCAACCAGTGTGAAAGTTATGGTCATTTCTACGTTCCGGGCAACCTAGGCTTCACTCTAGGGCGTCCTTCCACCAGATCGAACAGCTAGGGCCTAAGAAGGCAAAGCCGGAAGCATAAAATACAATATAAATATAACAGTTTCTCCATCGTATAAAACGAATAATAGCGACCACTGTGAAAGTTATGGTCATTTCTACGTTCCCGGCAACCTAGGCTTCACCCCAAGGCGTTGTTCCACCAGATCGAATAGTTAGGGCCTAAGAAGTGAACGCCAGAAGCATAAAATACAATATAAATACAACAGTTTTTCCATCATATAAAACGAATAATTGCAACCAGTATGAAAGCTATGGTCATTTCTACTTTACGGGCAACCTAGGCTACACCCTAGGGCGTTGCTCCTACAGATTGCATAGTTAGGGCCTTAGAAGTCATTGCCCGAAGCATAAAATGCAATAAAAATACAACAGTTTTTCCATCATATAACAGGAATATTTGCAACCAGTTTGAAAGTGATGGTAATTTCTACGTTCCGGGCAACTTAGGCTTCACTCTAGGGCGTTGCTCCACCAGATCGAATAGTTAGTGCCTTAGAAGTCAACGCCAGAAGCATAAGATACAAAATAAATGGAACAGTTTTTCCATCGTGTAAAACGAATAATTGCTACCGGTGTGAAAGTTATGGTCATTTCTACGTTCCGGGCAACCTAGGCTTCACTCTGGGGCGTTGCTCCACCAGATCGAACAGATAGGGCTTTAGAAGTCAACGCCCGAAGCATAAACTACAAAATGAACAGAACAGTTTTTCCACTGTATAAAACGAATAATTGCTACCAGTGTGAAAGTTATGGTCATTTCTACGTGCCCGGCAACCTAGGCTTCACTCTAGGGCGTTGCTCCACCAGATCGAATAGTTAGGGCCTTAGAAGTCGACGCCCGAAGCATGAAATACAAAATAAATAGAACAGTTGTTCCATCGTATAAAACGAATAATTGCTATCAGTGTGAAACTTATGGTAATTTCTACGTTCCGGGCAACCTCGGTTTCACTCTAGGGCGTTGCTCCACCAGATCGCATAGCTAGGGACTTAGAATTCAATGCCATAAGAATAAAATACAATATGAGTACAACAGTTTTTCCATCGTATAAAATGAATAATTGGAAACATTGTGAAAGTAATGGTCATTTCTACGTTCCAGGCAACCTAGGCGTCACTCTAGGGCGTTACTCCACCACATCTAATAGCTACGGCCTTAGAAGTCAACGCCAGAAGCATATAATACAATATAAATACAACACCTTTTCCGGCGTATAAAATGAATAATAGCAAACAGTGTGAAAGTAATGGACATTTCTACGTTCCGGACAACCTAGGCTTCACTCTAGGGCGTTGCTCCACCACGTCGAATTGCTACGGCCTTAGAAGTCAACGCTAGAAGCATAAAATACAATAAAAATGCAACAGTTTTTCCATCGTATAGCATGAATAATTGCAACCGGTGTGAATGTTATTTTCATTTCTACGTTCCGGGCAACCTAGGCTTGACTGCATGGTGTTGCTCCACCAGATCGAATAGGTAGGGCTATAGAAGTCAACGCCCGAAGCATAAAATACAAAATAAATAGAACAGTTTTTCCATTGTAATAAACGAATAATTGCTACCAGTGTGAATGTTATGTTCACTTCTACGATCCGGGCAACCTAGGCTTCACTCTAGAGCGTTGTTCCACCAGATCGAGAAGTTAGGGCCTAAGAAGTCAACGCCAGAATCATAAAATACAATATAAATATAACAGTTTTTCCATCGTATAAAACGAATAATAGCAACCAGTGTGAAAGTTCTGGTCATTTCTACGTTCCGGGCAACCTAGTCTTCACTCTAGGGCGTTGCTCCACCAGATCGAATAGTTAGGGACCTAGAAGTCAACGCCCGAAGCAAAAAATACAAAATAAATAAAACAGTTTTTCCATCGTATAAAAGGAATAATTGCTACCAGTATGGAAGATATGGTCATTTCTACGTCCGGCAACCTAGGCTTCACCCTAGGCGTTGGTCCACCAGATCGAATAGTTACTGCCATAGAAGTCAACGCCCGAAGCATAAAATACAATAAATATACAAGAGTATTTCCATCGTATAACAGGAATAATTGCAACCAGTGTGAAAGTGATGGTCATTTCTACGTTCTGGGCATCCTAGGCTTCACTCTAGGGCGTCGTTCCACCAGATCGAATAGTTTGGGCCTTAGAAGTCAACGCCCGAAGCATAAAATACAAAATAAATAGAAAAGTTTTTCCATTGTATAAAACGAATAATTGCTACCAGTATGAAAGTTATGGTCATTTCTACTTTCCGGGAAACTAGGCTTCACCCTAGGGCGTTGCTCCAACAGATCGAATACTTAGGGCCTTAGCAGTCAACGGCCGAAGCATAAAATACAAAATAAATAGAACTGTTTTTCCATCGTATAAAACGAATAATTGCTACCGGTGTGAAAGTTATTTCCATTTCTACGTTCCGGGCAACCTAGGCTTCACCCTTGGGCGTTGTTCCACCAGATGGAATAGTCATGGCATAAGAAGTCAACGCCAGAAGCATAAAATACATTATAAGTACAACACTTTTTCCATCGTATAAAATGAATAATTGCAAACATTGCGAAAGTAATGGTCATTTCTACGTTCCGGGCAACCTAGGCGTCACTCTAGTGCGTTGCTCCAACACATCTAATAGCTACGGCCTTAGACGTCAACGGCAGAAGCATAAAATACAATAAAGATGCAACAGCTTTTCCATCGTATAAAACGAATAATTGCAACCAGTGTGAAAGTTATGGTCACTTCTATGTTCCGGGCAACCTAGGCTTCACCCCAGGGCGTTGTGCCACCAGATGGAATAGTTAGGGCCTAAGAACTGAACGCCAGCAGCATAAAATACAATATAAATACAACAGTTTTTCCATCGTATTAAACGAATAATTGCTATCAGGGTGAAACTTATGGTAATTTCTACGTTCCGGGCAACCTCGGTTTCACTCTAGGGCGTTGCTCCACCAGATCGCATAGATAGGGACTTAGAATTCATCGCCATAAGAATAAAATACAATATGAGTACAACAGTTTTTCCATCGTATAAAATGAATAATTGGAAACATTGTGAAAGTAATGGTCATTTCTACGTTCCAGGCAACCTAGGCGTCACTCTAGGGCGTTACTCCACCACATCTAATAGCTACGGCCTTAGAAGTCAACGCCAGAAGCATATAATACAATATAAATGCAACAGTTTTTCCATCGTATAGCATGAATAATTGCAACCGGTGTGAATGTTATTTTCATTTCTACGTTCCGGGCAACCTAGGCTTGACTGTATGGTGTTGCTCCACCAGATCGAATAGGTAGGGCCATAGAAGTCAACGCCAGAAGCATAAGATACAAAATAAATGGAACAGTTTTTCCATCGTGTAAAACGAATAATTGCTACCGGTGTGAAAGTTATGGTCATTTCTACGTTCCGGTCAACCTAGGCTTCACCATAGGGCGTTGCTCCACCAGATTGAATAGTTAGGGCCTAAGAAGTCAACGCCAGAAACATAAAATACGATATAAATACAACAGCTTTTCCGTCGTATAAAACGAATAATTGCAACCAGTGTGAAAGTTATGGTCATTTCTACGTTCCGGGCAACCTAGGCTTCACTCTGGGGCGTTGCTCCACCAGATCGAATAGATAGGGCCTTAGAAGTCAACGCCCGAAGCATAAACTACAATATAAATAGAACAGTTTTTCCATTGTATAAAACGAATAATTGCTACCAGTGTGAAAGTTATGGTCATTTCTACGTGCCCGGCAACCTAGGCTTCACTCTAGGGCGTTGCTCCACCACGTCGAATTGCTACGGCCTTAGAAGTCAACGCTAGAAGCATAAAATACAATAAAAATGCAACAGTTTTTCCATCGTATAGCATGAATAATTGCAACCGGTGTGAATGTTATTTTCATTTCTACGTTCCGGGCAACCTAGGCTTGACTGTATGGTGTTGCTCCACCAGATCGAATAGGTAGGGCCATAGAAGTCAACGCCCGATGCATAAAGTACAAAATAATTAGAACAGTTTTTCCATTGTAAAAAACAAATAATTGCTACCAGTGTGAAAGTTATGGTCATTTCTACGTCCGGCAACCTAGGCTTCACCCTAGGGCGTAGGTCCACCAGATCGAATAGTTAGGGCCATAGAAGTCAACGCCCGAAGCATATAATACAATAAATATACAAGAGTATTTCCATCGTATAACAGGAATAATTGCAACCAGTGTGAAAGTGATGGTCATTTCTACGTTCTAGGCAACCTAGGCTTCACTCTAGGGCGTCGTTCCACCAGATCGAATAGTTATGGCCTAAGAAGTCAACGCCAGAAGCACAAAATACAATATAAATATAACAGTTTTTCCATCGTATAAAACGAATATTTGCAACAAGTATGAAAGATTTGGGTATTTCTACTTTCCGGGCAACCTAGGCTTCACCCTAGGGCGTTACTCCACCAGATCGAATAGTTAGGGCCTTAGAAGTCAACGCCCGAAGCAAAAAATACAAAATAAATAGAACAGTTTTTTCATTGTATAAAACGAATAATTGCTACCAGTGTGAAAGTTATTGTCTTTTCCACTTTCCGGGCAACCTAGGCTTCACCCTAGGGCGTTGCTCCAACAGATTGAATAGTTAGGACCTTAGAAGTCAATGCCCGAAGCATAAAATGCAATAGAAATACAACAGTTTTTCCATCATATAACAGGAATAATTGCAACCAGTTTGAAAGTGATGGCCATTTCTACGTTCCGGGCAACCTAGGCTTCACTCTAGGGCATTGCTCCACCAGATGGAATAGTTTGTGCCTTAGAAGTCAACGCCAAAAGCATAAAATACAATATAAATACAACAGTTTTGCCATAGTATAAAACGAATAATAGCAACCAGTGTGAAAGTTATGGCCATTTCTATGTTCCGCGCAGCCTAGGCTTCACCCCAGGGCGTTGTGCCACCAGATCGAATAGTTAGGGCCTAAAAACTGAACGCCAGCAGCATAAAATACAATATAGATACAACAGTTTTTCCATCATATAAGACGAATAATTGCCACCAGTATGAAAGTTATGGTCATTTCTACGTTCCGGGCAACCTAGGCTTCACTCAATGGCGTTCTTCCACCACATCGAATAGCTACGGCCTCAGAAGTCGACGCCTGAAGCATAAAATACAATAAAAATACAACAGTCTTTCCATCCTATGACAGGAATAATTGCAACCCGTGTGAAAGTGATGGTCATTTGTGCGTTCCAGGCAGCCTAGGCTTCACTCTAGGGCGTTGTTCCACCAGATCGAATTGTTAGGGCCTAAGAAGTCAACGCCAGAAGCATAAGATACAATATAAATATAACAGTTTTTCCATCGTATAGAACGAATAATAGCAACCAGTGTGAAAGTTATGGTCATTTCTACGTTCCGGGCAACCTAGGCTTCACTCTAGGGCGTCCTTCCACCAGATCGAACAGCTAGGGCCTAAGAAGGCAAAGCCGGAAGCATAAAATACAATACAAGTATAACAGTTTCTCCATCCTATAAAACGAATAATAGCGACCACTGTGAAAGTTATGGTCATTTCTACGTTCCCGGCAACCTAGGCTTCACCCCAAGGCGTTGTTCCACTAGATCGAATAGTTAGGGCCTAAGAAGTGAACGCCAGAAGCATAAAATACAATCTAAATACAACAGTTTTTCCATCATATGAAACGAATAATTGCAACCAGTATGAAACCTATGGTCATTTATACTTGACGGGCAACCTGGGCTACACCCTAGGGCGTTGCTCCTACAGATTGTATAGTTAGGGCCTTAGAAGTCATTGCCCGAAGCATAAAATACAATAAAAATACAACAGTTTTTCCATCATATAACAGGAATATTTGCAACCAGTTTGAAAGTGATGGTAATTTCTACGTTCCGGGCAACTTAGGCTTCACTCTAGGGCGTTGCTCCACCAGATCGAATAGTTAGTGCCTTAGAAGTCAACGCCAGAAGCATAAGATACAAAATAAATGGAACAGTTTTTCCATCGTGTAAAACGAATAATTGTTACCGGTGTGAAAGTTATGGTCATTTCTACGTTCCGGGCAACCTAGGCTTCACTCTGGGGCGTTGCTCCACCAGATCGAATAGATAGGGCTTTAGAAGTCAACGCCCGAAGCATAAACTACAAAATAAACAGAACAGTTTTTCCATTGTATAAAACGAATAATTGCTAGCAGTGTGAAAGTTATGGTCATTTCTACGTGCCCGGCAACCTAGGCTTCACTCTAGGGCGTTGCTCCACCAGTTCGAATAGTTAGGGCCTTAGAAGTCAACGCCAGAGGCATAAAATACAATATAAATACAACAGTTTTTCCTTCGTATAAAACGAATAATTGCAGCAAGTATGATAGTTATGGTCATTTCTACTTTCCGGGCAACCTAGGCTTCACCCTAGGGCGTTGCTCCACCAGATTGAATAGTTAGGGCCTAAGAAGTCAACGCCAGAAACATAAAATACGATATAAATACCACAGCTTTTCCGTCGTATAAAACGAATAATTGCAACCAGTGTGAAAGTTATGGTCATTTCTACGTTCCGGGCAACCTAGGCTTCACTCTGGGGCGTTGCTCCACCAGATCGAATAGATAGGGCCTTAGAAGTCAACGCCCGAAGCATAAACTACAATATAAATAGAACAGTTTTTCCATTGTATAAAACGAATAATTGCTACCAGTGTGAAAGTTATGGTCATTTCTACGTGCCCGGCAACCTAGGCTTCACTCTAGGGCGTTGCTCCACCACGTCGAATTGCTACGGCCTTAGAAGTCAACGCTAGAAGCATAAAATACAATAAAAATGCAACAGTTTTTCCATCGTATAGCATGAATAATTGCAACCGGTGTGAATGTTATTTTCATTTCTACGTTCCGGGCAACCTAGGCTTGACTGTATGGTGTTGCTCCACCAGATCGAATAGGTAGGGCCATAGAAGTCAACGCCCGATGCATAAAGTACAAAATAATTAGAACAGTTTTTCCATTGTAAAAAACAAATAATTGCTACCAGTGTGAAAGTTATGGTCATTTCTACGTCCGGCAACCTAGGCTTCACCCTAGGGCGTAGGTCCACCAGATCGAATAGTTAGGGCCATAGAAGTCAACGCCCGAAGCATATAATACAATAAATATACAAGAGTATTTCCATCGTATAACAGGAATAATTGCAACCAGTGTGAAAGTGATGGTCATTTCTACGTTCTAGGCAACCTAGGCTTCACTCTAGGGCGTCGTTCCACCAGATCGAATAGTTATGGCCTAAGAAGTCAACGCCAGAAGCACAAAATACAATATAAATATAACAGTTTTTCCATCGTATAAAACGAATATTTGCAACAAGTATGAAAGATTTGGGTATTTCTACTTTCCGGGCAACCTAGGCTTCACCCTAGGGCGTTACTCCACCAGATCGAATAGTTAGGGCCTTAGAAGTCAACGCCCGAAGCAAAAAATACAAAATAAATAGAACAGTTTTTTCATTGTATAAAACGAATAATTGCTACCAGTGTGAAAGTTATTGTCTTTTCCACTTTCCGGGCAACCTAGGCTTCACCCTAGGGCGTTGCTCCAACAGATTGAATAGTTAGGACCTTAGAAGTCAATGCCCGAAGCATAAAATGCAATAGAAATACAACAGTTTTTCCATCATATAACAGGAATAATTGCAACCAGTTTGAAAGTGATGGCCATTTCTACGTTCCGGGCAACCTAGGCTTCACTCTAGGGCATTGCTCCACCAGATGGAATAGTTTGTGCCTTAGAAGTCAACGCCAAAAGCATAAAATACAATATAAATACAACAGTTTTGCCATAGTATAAAACGAATAATAGCAACCAGTGTGAAAGTTATGGCCATTTCTATGTTCCGCGCAGCCTAGGCTTCACCCCAGGGCGTTGTGCCACCAGATCGAATAGTTAGGGCCTAAAAACTGAACGCCAGCAGCATAAAATACAATATAGATACAACAGTTTTTCCATCATATAAGACGAATAATTGCCACCAGTATGAAAGTTATGGTCATTTCTACGTTCCGGGCAACCTAGGCTTCACTCAATGGCGTTCTTCCACCACATCGAATAGCTACGGCCTCAGAAGTCGACGCCTGAAGCATAAAATACAATAAAAATACAACAGTCTTTCCATCCTATGACAGGAATAATTGCAACCCGTGTGAAAGTGATGGTCATTTGTGCGTTCCAGGCAGCCTAGGCTTCACTCTAGGGCGTTGTTCCACCAGATCGAATTGTTAGGGCCTAAGAAGTCAACGCCAGAAGCATAAGATACAATATAAATATAACAGTTTTTCCATCGTATAGAACGAATAATAGCAACCAGTGTGAAAGTTATGGTCATTTCTACGTTCCGGGCAACCTAGGCTTCACTCTAGGGCGTCCTTCCACCAGATCGAACAGCTAGGGCCTAAGAAGGCAAAGCCGGAAGCATAAAATACAATACAAGTATAACAGTTTCTCCATCCTATAAAACGAATAATAGCGACCACTGTGAAAGTTATGGTCATTTCTACGTTCCCGGCAACCTAGGCTTCACCCCAAGGCGTTGTTCCACTAGATCGAATAGTTAGGGCCTAAGAAGTGAACGCCAGAAGCATAAAATACAATCTAAATACAACAGTTTTTCCATCATATGAAACGAATAATTGCAACCAGTATGAAACCTATGGTCATTTATACTTGACGGGCAACCTAGGCTACACCCTAGGGCGTTGCTCCTACAGATTGTATAGTTAGGGCCTTAGAAGTCATTGCCCGAAGCATAAAATACAATAAAAATACAACAGTTTTTCCATCATATAACAGGAATATTTGCAACCAGTTTGAAAGTGATGGTAATTTCTACGTTCCGGGCAACTTAGGCTTCACTCTAGGGCGTTGCTCCACCAGATCGAATAGTTAGTGCCTTAGAAGTCAACGCCAGAAGCATAAGATACAAAATAAATGGAACAGTTTTTCCATCGTGTAAAACGAATAATTGTTACCGGTGTGAAAGTTATGGTCATTTCTACGTTCCGGGCAACCTAGGCTTCACTCTGGGGCGTTGCTCCACCAGATCGAATAGATAGGGCTTTAGAAGTCAACGCCCGAAGCATAAACTACAAAATAAACAGAACAGTTTTTCCATTGTATAAAACGAATAATTGCTAGCAGTGTGAAAGTTATGGTCATTTCTACGTGCCCGGCAACCTAGGCTTCACTCTAGGGCGTTGCTCCACCAGTTCGAATAGTTAGGGCCTTAGAAGTCAACGCCAGAGGCATAAAATACAATATAAATACAACAGTTTTTCCTTCGTATAAAACGAATAATTGCAGCAAGTATGATAGTTATGGTCATTTCTACTTTCCGGGCAACCTAGGCTTCACCCTAGGGCGTTGTTCCAACAGATTGAATAGTTAGGGCCTTAGAAGTCAACGCCCGAAGCATGCAATACAAAATAAATAGAACAGTTGTTCCATCGTATAAAACGAATAATTGCTATCAGTGTGAAACTTATGGTAATTTCTACGTTCCGGGCAACCTGGGTTTCACTCTAGGGCGTTGCTCCACCAGATCGCATAGCTAGGGACTTAGAATTCAACGCCATAAGAATAAAATACAATATGAGTACAACAGTTTTTCCATCGTATAAAATGAATAATTGGAAACATTGTGAAAGTAATGGTCATTTCTACGTTCCAGGCAACCTAGGCGTCACTCTAGGGCGTTACTCCACCACATCTAATAGCTACGTCCTTAGAAGTCAACGCCAGAAGCATATAATACAATATACATACAACACCTTTTCCAGCGTATATAATGAATAATAGCAAACAGTGTGAAAGTAATGGACATTTCTACGTTCCGGACAACCTAGGCTTCACTCTAGGGCGTTGCTCCACCACGTCGAATTGCTACGGCCTTAGAAGCCAACGCTAGAAGCATAAAATACAATAAAAATGCAACAGTTTTTCCATCGTATAGCATGAATAATTGCAGCCGGTGTGAATGTTATTTTCATTTCTACGTTCCGGGCAACCTAGGCTTGACTGTATGGTGCTGCTCCACCAGATCGAATAGGTAGGGCCATAGAAGTCAACGCCCGAAGCATAAAATACAAAATAAATAGAACAGTTTTTCCATTGTAAAAAACGAATAATTGCTACCAGTGTGAATGTTATGTTCATTTCTACGTTCCGGGCAACCTAGACTTCACTCTAGGGCGTTGCTTCACCAGATCGAATAGTTAGGGCCTAAGAAGTCAACGCCAGAAGCACAAAATACAATATAAATATAACAGTTTTTCCATCGTATAACACGAATATTTGCAACAAGTATGAAAGTTGTGGGTATTTCTACTTTCCGGGCAACCTAGGCTTCACCCTAGGGCGTTGCTCCAACAGATTGAATAGTTAGGGCCTTAGAAGTCAACGCCCAAAGCATAAAATACAAAATAAATAGAACAGTTCTTCCATCGTATAAAACTAATAATTGCAACCAGTGTGAAAGTAATGGGCATTTCTACGTTCCGGGCAACCTGGGCTTCACTCTACGGCGTTGCTCCACCAGATCGCCTAGCTGGGGACTTAGATTTCAACGCGATAAGAATAAAATACAATATAAGTACAACAGTTTTTCCATCGTAGAAAATGAATAATTGGAAACATTGTGAAAGTAATGGTCATTTCTACGTTCCAGGCAACCTAGGCGTCACTCTAGGGCGTTGCTCCACCACATCGAATAGCTACGGCCTTAGAAGTCAACGCCCGAAGCATAAAATACATTAAATATGCAAGAGCTTTTACATCGTATAACAGGAATAATTGCAACCAGTGTGAAAGTGATGGTCATTTCTACGTTCCGGGCAACCTAGGCTTCACTCTAGGGCGTTGTTCCACCAGATCGGAAAGTTAGGGCCTAAGAAATCAACGCCAGAAGCATAAAATACAATATAAGTGTAACAGTTTTTCCATCCTATAGAACAAATAATTGCGACCAGTACGAAAGTTATGGTCATTTCTACTTTCCGGGCAACCTAGGCTTCACGCTAGGGCGTTGGCCCAACAGGTTGAATAGTTAGGGCCTTAGAAGTCAACGCCCGAAGCATAAAATGCAATAAAAATACCACAGCTTTTCCATCGTATAAAACGAATAATTGCAACCAGTGTGAAAGTAATGGTCATTTCTACGTTCCGGACAACCTAGGCTTCACTCTAGGTCGTTGCTCCACCACATCGAATAGCTACGGCCTTAGAAGTCAACGCTAGAAGCATAAAATACAATAAAAATGCAACAGTTTTTCCATCGTATAGCATGAATAATTGCAACCGGTGTGAATGTTATGGTCAGTTCTACGTTCCGGGCAACCTAGGCTTGACTGTAGGGTGTTGCTCCACTAGATCGAATAGGTAGGGCCATAGAAGTCAACGCCCGAAGCATAAAATACAAAATAAATAGAACGGCTTTTCCATTATATAAAACGAATAATTGCTACCAGTGTGAAAGTTATGTTCATTTCTACGTTCCGGGCAACCTAGGCTTCACTCTAGGGCGTTGCTGCACCAGATCGAATAGTTAGGGCCTTAGAAGTCAACGCCCGAAGCATAAAATAGAAAATAAAGAGAACAGTTTTTCCATTGTATAGAACGAATAATTGCTACCAGTGTGAAAGTGATGGGCATTTCTACGTTCCGGTCAACCTAGGCTTCACTCTAGGTCGTTGCTCCACCATATCGAATAGCTACGGCCTTAGAAGTCAACGCTAGATGCATACAATACAATAAAAATGCAACAGTTTTTCCATCGTATAGCATGAATAATTGCAACCGGTGTGAATGTTATGGTCATTTCTACGTTCCGGGCAACCTAGGCTTGACTGTAGGGTGTTGCTCCACTAGATCGAATAGGTAGGGCCATAGAAGTCAACGCCCGAAGCATAAAATACAAAATAAATAGAACGGTTTTTCCATTGTATAAAACGAATAATTGCTACCAGGGTGAAAGTTATGTTCATTTCTACGTTCCGGGCAACCTAGGCTTCACTCTAGGGCGTTGCTCCACCAGATCGAATAGTTAGGGCCTTAGAAGTCAACGCCCGAAGCATAAAATACAAAATAAATAGAACAGTTTTTCCATTGTATAAAACGAATAATTGCTACCAGTGTGAAAGTGATGGGCATTTCTACGTTTCTGACAACTTAGGCTTCACTGTAGGGTGTTGCTCCACCAAATCGAATAGGTAGGGCAATAGAAGTCAACGCCCGAAGCATAAAATACAATAAATATGCAAGAGTATTACCATCGTATAACAGGAATAATTGCAACCAGTGTGAAAGTGATGGTCATTTCTACGTTCTGGGCGCGCTAGGCTTCACTCTAGGGCGTCGTTCCACCAGATCGAATAGTTTGGGCCTTAGAAGTCAACGCCCGAAGCATAAAATACAAAATAAATAGAAAAGTTTTTCCATTGTATAAAACGAATAATTGCTACCAGTATGAAAGTTATGGTCATTTCTACTTTCCGGCAAACTAGGCTTCACCCTAGGGCGTTGCTCCAACAGATCGAATACTTAGGGCCTTAGCAGTCAACGGCCGAAGCATAAAATACAAAATAAATAGAACTGTTTTTCCATCGTATAAAACGAATAATTGCTACCGGTGTGAAGGTTATTTCCATTTCTACGTTCCGGGCAACCTAGGCTTCACCCTTGGGCGTTGTTCCACCAGATGGAATAGTCATGGCATAAGAAGTCAACGCCAGAAGCATAAAATACATTATAAGTACAACACTTTTTCCATCGTATAAAATGAATAATTGCAAACATTGCGAAAGTAATGGTCATTTCTACGTTCCGGGCAACCTAGGCGTCACTCTAGTGCGTTGCTCCAACACATCTAATAGCTACGGCCTTAGACGTCAACGGCAGAAGCATAAAATACAATAAAGATGCAACAGCTTTTCCATCGTATAAAACGAATAATTGCAACCAGTGTGAAAGCTATGGTCACTTCTATGTTCCGGGCAACCTAGGTTTCACCCCAGGGCGTTGTGCCACCAGATGGAATAGTTAGGGCCTAAGAACTGAACGCCAGCAGCATAAAATACATTAAATATGCAAGAGCTTTTCCATCGTATAACAGGAGTAATTGCAACCAGTGTGAAAGTGATGGTCATTTCTACGTTCCGGGCAACCTAGGGTTCACTCTAGGGCGTTGTTCCACCAGATCGGAAAGTTAGGGCCTAAGAAATCAACGCCATAAGCATAAAATACAATATAAATATAACAGCTTTTCCATCGTATAAAACGAATAATTGCAACCAGTGTGATGGTTATGGACATTTCTACATTCCGATCAACATAGGCTTCACTCTAGTGCGTTGCTCCACCAGATCGAATAGCTAGGACCTTAGAAGTCGAAGCCAGAAGCATAAAATGCAATATTAATACAACAGTTTTTCTTTCGCATAAAACGAATAATTGCTACCGGTGTGAAAGTTATGGAAATTTCTACGTTCCGGGCAACCTAGGCTTCACCCTAGGGCGTTGTTCCACCATATTGAATAGTTAGGGCCTTAGAAGTCAACGCCCGAAGCACGAAATAGAAAATAAATAGAACAGTTGTTCCATCGTATAAAACGAATAATTGCTATCAGTGTGAAAGTTATGGTAATTTCTACGTTCCGGGCAACCTAGGTTTCACTCTAGGGCGATGCTCCACCAGATCGCATAGCTGGGGACTTAGATTTCAACGCGATAAGAATAAAATACAATATAAGTACAACAGTTTTTCCATCGTAGAAAATGAATAATTGGAAACATTGTGAAAGTAATGGTCATTTCTACGTTCCAGGCAACCTAGGCGTCACTCTAGGGCGTTGCTCCACCACATCGAATAGCTACGGCCTTAGAAGTCAACGCCCGAAGCATAAAATACATTAAATATGCAAGAGCTTTTCCATCGTATAACAGGAATAATTGCAACCAGTGTGAAAGTGATGGTCATTTCTACGTTCCGGGCAACCTAGGCTTCACTCTAGGGCGTTGTTCCACCAGATCGGAAAGTTAGGGCCTAAGAAATCAACGCCAGAAGCATAAAATACAATATAAATGTAACAGTTTTTCCATCCTATAGAACAAATAATTGCAACCAGTGTGAAAGTAATGGTCATTTCTACGTTCCGGACAACCTAGGCTTCACTCTAGGTCGTTGCTCCACCACATCGAATAGCTACGGCCTTAGAAGTCAACGCTAGAAGCATAAAATACAATAAAAATGCAACAGTTTTTCCATCGTATAGCATGAATAATTGCAACCGGTGTGAATGTTATGGTCAGTTCTACGTTCCGGGCAACCTAGGCTTGACTGTAGGGTGTTGCTCCACTAGATCGAATAGGTAGGGCCATAGAAGTCAACGCCCGAAGCATAAAATACAAAATAAATAGAACGGCTTTTCAATTATATAAAACGAATAATTGCTACCAGTGTGAAAGTTATGTTCATTTCTACGTTCCGGGCAACCTAGGCTTCACTCTAGGGCGTTGCTGCACCAGATCGAATAGTTAGGGCCTTAGAAGTCAACGCCCGAAGCATAAAATAGAAAATAAATAGAACAGTTTTTCCATTGTATAGAACGAATAATTGCTACCAGTGTGAAAGTGATGGGCATTTCTACGTTCCGGACAACCTAGGCTTCACTCTAGGTCGTTGCTCCACCATATCGAATAGCTACGGCCTTAGAAGTCAACGCTAGAAGCATACAATACAATAAAAATGCAACAGTTTTTCCATCGTATAGCATGAATAATTGCAACCGGTGTGAATGTTATGGTCATTTCTACGTTCCGGGCAACCTAGGCTTGACTGTAGGGTGTTGCTCCACTAGATCGAATAGGTAGGGCCATAGAAGTCAACGCCCGAAGCATAAAATACAAAATAAATAGAACGGTTTTTCCATTGTATAAAACGAATAATTGCTACCAGGGTGAAAGTTATGTTCATTTCTACGTTCCGGGCAACCTAGGCTTCACTCTAGGGCGTTGCTCCACCAGATCGAATAGTTAGGGCCTTAGAAGTCAACGCCCGAAGCATAAAATACAAAATAAATAGAACAGTTTTTCCATTGTATAAAACGAATAATTGCTACCAGTGTGAAAGTGATGGGCATTTCTACGTTTCTGACAACTTAGGCTTCACTGTAGGGTGTTGCTCCACCAAATCGAATAGGTAGGGCAATAGAAGTCAACGCCCGAAGCATAAAATACAATAAATATGCAAGAGTATTACCATCGTATAACAGGAATAATTGCAACCAGTGTGAAAGTGATGGTCATTTCTACGTTCTGGGCGCGCTAGGCTTCACTCTAGGGCGTCGTTCCACCAGATCGAATAGTTTGGGCCTTAGAAGTCAACGCCCGAAGCATAAAATACAAAATAAATAGAAAAGTTTTTCCATTGTATAAAACGAATAATTGCTACCAGTATGAAAGTTATGGTCATTTCTACTTTCCGGCAAACTAGGCTTCACCCTAGGGCGTTGCTCCAACAGATCGAATACTTAGGGCCTTAGCAGTCAACGGCCGAAGCATAAAATACAAAATAAATAGAACTGTTTTTCCATCGTATAAAACGAATAATTGCTACCGGTGTGAAAGTTATTTCCATTTCTACGTTCCGGGCAACCTAGGCTTCACCCTTGGGCGTTGTTCCACCAGATGGAATAGTCATGGCATAAGAAGTCAACGCCAGAAGCATAAAATACATTATAAGTACAACACTTTTTCCATCGTATAAAATGAATAATTGCAAACATTGCGAAAGTAATGGTCATTTCTACGTTCCGGGCAACCTAGGCGTCACTCTAGTGCGTTGCTCCGACACATCTAATAGCTACGGCCTTAGACGTCAACGGCAGAAGCATAAAATACAATAAAGATGCAACAGCTTTTCCATCGTATAAAACGAATAATTGCAACCAGTGTGAAAGTTATGGTCACTTCTATGTTCCGGGCATCCTAGGCTTCACCCCAGGGCGTTGTGCCACCAGATGGAATAGTTAGGGCCTAAGAACTGAACGCCAGCAGCATAAAATACAATATAAATACAACAGTTTTTCCATCGTATTAAACGAATAATTGCTATCAGGGTGAAACTTATGGTAATTTCTACGTTCCGGGCAACCTCGGTTTCACTCTAGGGCGTTGCTCCACCAGATCGCATAGATAGGGACTTAGAATTCATCGCCATAAGAATAAAATACAATATGAGTACAACAGTTTTTCCATCGTATAAAATGAATAATTGGAAACATTGTGAAAGTAATGGTCATTTCTACGTTCCAGGCAACCTAGGCGTCACTCTAGGGCGTTACTCCACCACATCTAATAGCTACGGCCTTAGAAGTCAACGCCAGAAGCATATAATACAATATAAATGCAACAGTTTTTCCATCGTATAGCATGAATAATTGCAACCGGTGTGAATGTTATTTTCATTTCTACGTTCCGGGCAACCTAGGCTTGACTGTATGGTGTTGCTCCACCAGATCGAATAGGTAGGGCCATAGAAGTCAACGCCAGAAGCATAAGATACAAAATAAATGGAACAGTTTTTCCATCGTGTAAAACGAATAATTGCTACCGGTGTGAAAGTTATGGTCATTTCTACGTTCCGGTCAACCTAGGCTTCACTATAGGGCGTTGCTCCACCAGATTGAATAGTTAGGGCCTAAGAAGTCAACGCCAGAAACATAAAATACGATATAAATACCACAGCTTTTCCGTCGTATAAAACGAATAATTGCAACCAGTGTGAAAGTTATGGTCATTTCTACGTTCCGGGCAACCTAGGCTTCACTCTGGGGCGTTGCTCCACCAGATCGAATAGATAGGGCCTTAGAAGTCAACGCCCGAAGCATAAACTACAATATAAATAGAACAGTTTTTCCATTGTATAAAACGAGTAATTGCTACCAGTGTGAAAGTTATGGTCATTTCTACGTGCCCGGCAACCTAGGCCTCACTCTAGGGCGTTGCTCCACCAGATCGAATAGTTAGGGCCTTAGAAGTCAACGCCAGAGGCATAAAATACAATAAAGATGCAACAGTCTTTCCATCGTATAAAACGAATAATTGCAACAAGTATGATAGTTATGGTCATTTCTACTTTCCGGGCAGCCTAGGCCTCACCCTAGGGCGTTGCTCCAACAGACTGAATAGTTAGGACCTTAGAAGTCAATGCCCGAAGCATAAAATGCAATAAAAATACAACAGTTTTTCCATCATATAACAGGAATAATTGCAACCAGTTTGAAAGTGATGGCCATTTCTACGTTCCGGGCAACCTAGGCTTCACTCAATGGCGTTCTTCCACCACATCGAATAGCTACGGCCTCAGAAGTCGACGCCTGAAGCATAAAATACAATAAAAATACAACAGTCTTTCCATCCTATGACAGGAATAATTGCAACCCGTGTGAAAGTGATGGTCATTTGTGCGTTCCAGGCAGCCTAGGCTTCAGTCTAGGGCGTTGTTCCACCAGATCGAATTGTTAGGGCCTAAGAAGTCAACGCCAGAAGCATAAGATACAATATAAATATAACAGTTTTTCCATCGTATAGAACGAATAATAGCAACCAGTGTGAAAGTTATGGTCATTTCTACGTTCCGGGCAACCTAGGCTTCACTCTAGGGCGTCCTTCCACCAGATCGAACAGCTAGGGCCTAAGAAGGCAAAGCCGGAAGCATGAAATACAATATAAATATAACAGTTTCTCCATCGTCTAAAACGAATAATAGCGACCACTGTGAAAGTTATGGTCATTTCTACGTTCCCGGCAACCTAGGCTTCACCCCAAGGCGTTGTTCCACCAGATCGAATAGTTAGGGCCTAAGAAGTGAACGCCAGAAGCATAAAATACAATATAAATACAACAGTTTTTCCATCATATAAAACGAATAATTGCAACCAGTATGAAAGCTATGGTCATTTATACTTTACGGGCAACCTAGGCTACACCCTAGGGCGTTGCTCCTACAGATTGCATAGTTAGGGCCTTAGAAGTCAATGCCCGAAGCATAAAATGCAATAAAAATACAACAGTTTTTCCATCATATAACAGGAATATTTGCAACCAGTTTGAAAGTGATGGTAATTTCTACGTTCCGGGCAACTTAGGCTTCACTCTAGGGCGTTGCTCCACCAGATCGAATAGTTAGTGCCTTAGAAGTCAACGCCAGAAGCATAAGATACAAAATAAATGGAACAGTTTTTCCATCGTGTAAAACGAATAATTGCTACCGGTGTGAAAGTTATGGTCATTTCTACGTTCCGGGCAACCTAGGCTTCACTCTGGGGCGTTGCTCCACCAGATCGAATAGATAGGGCTTTAGAAGTCAACGCCCGAAGCATAAACTACAAAATAAACAGAACAGTTTTTCCATTGTATAAAACGAATAATTGCTACCAGTGTGAAAGTTATGGTCATTTCTACTTTCCGGGCAACCTAGGCTTCACCCTAGGGCGTTGTTCCAACAGATTGAATAGTTAGGGCCTTAGAAGTCAACGCCCGAAGCATGCAATACAAAATAAATAGAACAGTTGTTCCATCGTATAAAACGAATAATTGCTATCAGTGTGAAACTTATGGTAATTTCTACGTTCCGGGCAACCTGGGTTTCACTCTAGGGCGTTGCTCCACCAGATCGCATAGCTAGGGACTTAGAATTCAACGCCATAAGAATAAAATACAATATGAATACAACAGTTTTTCCATCGTATAAAATGAATAATTGGAAACATTGTGAAAGTAATGGTCATTTCTACGTTCCAAGCAACCTAGGCGTCACTCTAGGGCGTTGCTCCACCACATCGAATAGCTACGGCCTTAGAAGTCAACGCCGGAAGCATAAAATACATTAAATATGCAAGAGCTTTTCCATCGTATAACAGGAGTAATTGCAACCAGTGTGAAAGTGATGGTCATTTCTACGTTCCGGGCAACCTAGGGTTCACTCTAGGGCGTTGTTCCACCAGATCGGAAAGTTAGGGCCTAAGAAATCAACGCCAGAAGCATAAAATACAATATAAATATAACAGTTTTTCCATCCTATAGAACAAATAATTGCGACCAGTACGAAAGTTATGGTCATTTCTACATTCCGGGCAACCTAGGCTTCACGCTAGGGCGTTGGCCCAACAGGTTGAATAGTTAGGGCCTTAGAAGTCAACGCCCGAAGCATAAAATGCAATAAAAATACCACAGCTTTTCCATCGTATAAAACGAATAATTGCAACCAGTGTGAAAGTTAACGTCATTTCTACGTTCCGGCAACCTAGGCTTCACCCTAGGGCGTTGTTCCACCAGATCGAATAGTTGGGGCCTAAGAAGTTAACGCGAGAAGCATAAAATGCAATAAAAATACAACAGCTTTTCCATCGTATAACAGGAATAATTGCAACGAGTGTGAAAGTTATGGTCATTTCTACGTTCCGGGCAACCTAGGCTTCACTCTAGGGCGTTGTTCCACCAGGTCGAACAGCTAGGGCCTAAGAAGGCAAAGCCAGAAGCATAAAATACAATATAAATATAACAGTTTCTCCATCGTATAAAACGAATAATAGCGACCAGTGTGAAAGTTATGGTCATTTCTACGTTCCCGGCAACCTGGGCGTCACCCCAAGGAGTTCTTCCACCAGATCGAATAGTTAGGGCCTAAGAAGTGAACGCCAGAAGCATAAAATACAATATGAATACAACAGTTTTTCCATCATATAAAACGAATAATTGCAACTAGTATGAAAGCTATGGTCAGTTCTACTTTACGGGCAACCTAGGCTACACCCTAGGGCGTTGCTCCTACAGATTGAATAGTTAGGGCCTTAGAAGTCATTGCCCGAAGCATAAAATGCAATAAAAATACAACAGTTTTTTCATCATATAACAGGAATATTTGCAACCAGTATGAAAGTGATGGTAATTTCTACGTTCCGGGCAACTTAGGCTTAACTCTAGGGCGTTGCTCCACCAGATCGAATAGATAGAGCCTTAGAAGTCAACGCCAGAAGCATAAGATAAAAAATAAATGGAACAGTTTTTCCATCGTGTAAAACGAATAATTGCTACCGGTGTGAAAGTTATGGTCATTTCTACGTTCCGGGCAACCTAGGCTTCACTCTGGGGCGTTGCTCCACCAGATCGAATAGATAGGGCTTTAGAAGTCAACGCCCGAAGCATAAACTACAAAATAAACAGAACAGTTTTTCCATTGTATAAAACGAATAATTGCTACCAGTGTGAAAGTTATGGTCATTTCTACGTGCCCGGCAACCTAGGCTTCACTCTAGGGCGCTGCTCCACCAGTTCGAATAGTTAGGGCCTTAGAAGTCAACGCCAGAGGCATAAAATACAATATAAATACAACAGTTTTTCCTTCGTATAAAACGAATAATTGCAACAAGTATGATAGTTATGGTCATTTCTACTCTCCGGGCAACCTAGGCTTCACCCTAGGGCGTTGTTCCAACAGATTGAATAGTTAGGGCCTTAGAAGTCAACGCCCGAAGCATGCAATACAAAATAAATAGAACAGTTGTTCCATCGTATAAAACGAATAATTGCTATCTGTGTGAAACTTATGGTAATTTCTACGTTCCGGGCAACCTGGGTTTCACTCTAGGGCGTTGCTCCACCAGATCGCATAGCTAGGGACTTAGAATTCAACGCCATAAGAATAAAATACAATATGAGTACAACAGTTTTTCCATTGTATAAAATGAATAATTGGAAACATTGTGAAAGTAATGGTCATTTCTACGTTCCAGGCAACCTAGGCGTCACTCTAGGGCGTTGCTCCACCACATCGAATAGCTACGGCCTTAGAAGTCAACGCCCGAAGCATAAAATACATTAAATATGCAAGAGCTTTTCCATCGTATAACAGGAGTAATTGCAACCAGTGTGAAAGTGATGGTCATTTCTACGTTCCGGGCAACCTAGGGTTCACTCTAGGGCGTTGTTCCACCAGATCGGAAAGTTAGGGCCTAAGAAATCAACGCCAGAAGCATAAAATACAATATAAATGTAACAGTTTTTCCATCCTATAGAACGAATAATAGCAACCAGTGTGAAAGTTAACGTCATTTCTACGTTCCGGCAACCTAGGCTTCACCCTAGGGCGTTGTTCCACCAGATCGAATAGTTAGGGCCTAAGAAGTTAACGCGAGAAGCATAAAATGCAATAAAAATACAACAGCTTTTCCATCGTATAAAACGAATAATTGCAACCAGTGTGAAGGTTATGGACATTTCTACATTCCGAGCAACCTAGGCTTCACTCTAGTGCGTTGCTCCACCAGATCGAATAGTTAGGGACTTAGAAGTCAACGCCAGAAGCATAAAATACAATAAAGATGCAGCAGTTTTTCCATCGTGTAAAACGAATAATTGCTACCGGTGTGAAATTTATGGTCATTTCTACGTTCCGGTCAACCTAGGCTTCACCATAGGGCATTACTCCAACAGATTGAATAGTTAGAGCCTTAGAAGTCAACGCCGGAAGCATAAAATGAAATAAAAATACAACTGTTTTTCCATCGTATAAAAGGATTAATTGCTACCAGTATGGAAGTGATGGTCATTTCTACGTTCCGGGCTACCTAGGCCTCACTCTAGGTCGTTGTTCCACCAGATCGAATTGTTAGGGCCTAAGAAGTCAACGCCAGAAGCATAAGATACAATATAAATATAAGAGTCTTTCCATCGTATAGAACGAATAATAGCAACCAGTGTGAATGTTATGGTCAATTCTACGTTCCGGGCAACCTAGGCCTCACTCTAGGTCGTTGTTCCACCAGATCGAATTGTTAGGGCCTAAGAAGTAAACGCCAGAAGCATAAGAAACAATATAAATATAACAGGTTTTCCATCGTATAGAACGAATAATAGCAACCAGTGTGAAAGTTAACGTCATTTCTACGTTCCGGCAACCTAGGCTTCACCCTAGGGCGTTGTTCCACCAGATCGAATAGTTAGGGCCTAAGAAGTTAACGCGAGAAACATAAAATACGATATAAATACCACAGCTTTTCCGTCGTATAAAAAGAATAATTGCTACCAGTGTGAAAGTAATGGTCATTTCTACGTTCCAGGCAACCTAGGCTTCACTCTAGGGCGTTGCTCCACCAGATCGAATAGCTACGGCCTTAGAAGTCAACGCCCGAAGCATAAAATACATTAAATATGCAAGATCTTTTCCATCGTATAACAGGAATAATTGCAACCAGTGTGACAGTGATGGTCATTTCTACGTTCCGGGCAACATAGGCTTCACCCTAGGGCGCTGCTCCATCAGATCGGATTGTTAGTGCCCTAGAAGTCAGCACCAGAAGCATAAAAGACTATATAAATACAACAGTTTTTCCATCGTATAAAACGAATAATTGCAACAAGTATGAAAGCTATGGTCATTTCTACTTTCCGCGCAACCTGGGTTTCACTCTAGGGCGTTGCCCCACCAGATCGCATAGCTAGGGACTTAGAATTCAACGCCATAAGAATAAAATACAATATGAGTACAACAGTTTTTCCATTGTATAAAAAGAGTAATTGCAACCAGTGTGAAAGTTATGGTCATTTCTACGTTCCGGGCAACATAGGCTTCACTCTTGGACGTTGGCCCACCAGATCGAATAGCTAGGACCTTAGAAGTCGTAGCCAGAAGCATAAAATGCAATATTAATACAACAGTTTTTCTTTCGCATAAAACGAATAATTGCTACCGGTGTGAAAGTTATGGAAATTTCTACGTTCCGGGCAACCTAGGCTTCACCCTAGGGCGTTGTTCCACCATATTGAATAGTTAGGGCCTTAGAAGTCAACGCCCGAAGCACGAAATAGAAAATAAATAGAACAGTTGTTCCATCGTGTAAAACGAATAATTGCTATCAGTGTGAAAGTTATGGTAATTTCTACGTTCCGGGCAACCTGGGTTTCACTCTAGGGCGTTGCCCCACCAGATCGCATAGCTAG
The DNA here is from genome assembly GCF_051401765.1 of Calliopsis andreniformis. Classification (NCBI taxonomy): domain Eukaryota; kingdom Metazoa; phylum Arthropoda; class Insecta; order Hymenoptera; family Andrenidae; genus Calliopsis; species Calliopsis andreniformis. The sequence continues at coordinate 18,929,622 of NC_135072.1, forward strand.
GGACTTAGAATTCAACGCGATAAGAATAAAATACAATATAAGTACAACAGTTTTTCCATCGTATAAAATGAATAATTGGAAACATTGTGAAAGTAATGGTCATTTCTACGTTCCAGGCAACCTAGGCGTCACTCTAGGGCGTTGCTCCACCACATCGAATAGCTACGGCCTTAGAAGTCAACGCCCGAAGCATAAAATACATTAAATATGCAAGAGCTTTTCCATCGTATAACAGGAATAATTGCAACCAGTGTGAAAGTGATGGTCATTTCTACGTTCCGGGCAACCTAGGCTTCACTCTAGGGCGTTGTTCCACCAGATCGGAAAGTTAGGGCCTAAGAAATCAACGCCAGAAGCATAAAATACAATATAAATGTAACAGTTTTTCCATCCTATAGAACAAATAATTGCGACCAGTACGAAAGTTATGGTCATTTCTACTTTCCGGGCAACCTAGGCTTCACGCTAGGGCGTTGGCCCAACAGGTTGAATAGTTAGGGCCTTAGAAGTCAACGCCCGAAGCATAAAATGCAATAAAAATACCACAGCTTTTCCATCGTATAAAACGAATAATTGCAACCAGTGTGAAAGTAATTGTCATTTCTACGTTCCGGACAACCTAGGCTTCACTCTAGGTCGTTGCTCCACCACATCGAATAGCTGCGGCCTTAGAAGTCAACGCTAGAAGCATAAAATACAATAAAAATGCAACAGTTTTTCCATCGTATAGCATGAATAATTGCAACCGGTGTGAATGTTATGGTCAGTTCTACGTTCCGGGAAACCTAGGCTTGACTGTAGGGTGTTGCTCCACTAGATCGAATAGGTAGGGCCATAGAAGTCAACGCCCGAAGCATAAAATACAAAATAAATAGAACGGCTTTTCCATGATATAAAACGAATAATTGCTACCAGTGTGAAAGTTATGTTCATTTCTACGTTCCGGGCAACCTAGGCTTCACTCTAGGGCGTTGCTGCACCAGATCGAATAGTTAGGGCCTTAGAAGTCAACGCCCGAAGCATAAAATAGAAAATAAATAGAACAGTTTTTCCATTGTATAGAACGAATAATTGCTACCAGTGTGAAAGTGATGGGCATTTCTACGTTCCGGACCACCTAGGCTTCACTCTAGGTCGTTGCTCCACCACATCGAATAGCTACGGCCTTAGAAGTCAACGCTAGAAGCATACAATACAATAAAGATGCAACAGTTTTTCCATCGTATAGCATGAATAATTGCAACCGGTGTGAATGTTATGGTCATTTCTACGTTCCGGGCAACCTAGGCTTGACTGTAGGGTGTTGCTCCACTAGATCGAATAGGTAGGGCCATAGAAGTCAACGCCCGAAGCATAAAATACAAAATAAATAGAACGGTTTTTCCATTGTATAAAACGAATAATTGCTACCAGGGTGAAAGTTATGTTCATTTCTACGTTCCGGGCAACCTAGGCTTCACTCTAGGGCGTTGCTCCACCAGATCGAATAGTTAGGGCCTTAGAAGTCAACGCCCGAAGCATAAAATACAAAATAAATAGAACAGTTTTTCCATTGTATAAAACGAATAATTGCTACCAGTGTGAAAGTGATGGGCATTTCTACGTTTCTGACAACTTAGGCTTCACTGTAGGGTGTTGCTCCACCAAATCGAATAGGTAGGGCAATAGAAGTCAACGCCCGAAGCATAAAATACAATAAATATGCAAGAGTATTACCATCGTATAACAGGAATAATTGCAACCAGTGTGAAAGTGATGGTCATTTCTACGTTCTGGGCGCGCTAGGCTTCACTCTAGGGCGTCGTTCCACCAGATCGAATAGTTTGGGCCTTAGAAGTCAACGCCCGAAGCATAAAATACAAAATAAATAGAAAAGTTTTTCCATTGTATAAAACGAATAATTGCTACCAGTATGAAAGTTATGGTCATTTCTACTTTCCGGCAAACTAGGCTTCACCCTAGGGCGTTGCTCCAACAGATCGAATACTTAGGGCCTTAGCAGTCAACGGCCGAAGCATAAAATACAAAATAAATAGAACTGTTTTTCCATCGTATAAAACGAATAATTGCTACCGGTGTGAAAGTTATTTCCATTTCTACGTTCCGGGCAACCTAGGCTTCACCCTTGGGCGTTGTTCCACCAGATGGAATAGTCATGGCATAAGAAGTCAACGCCAGAAGCATAAAATACATTATAAGTACAACACTTTTTCCATCGTATAAAATGAATAATTGCAAACATTGCGAAAGTAATGGTCATTTCTACGTTCCGGGCAACCTAGGCGTCACTCTAGTGCGTTGCTCCAACACATCTAATAGCTACGGCCTTAGACGTCAACGGCAGAAGCATAAAATACAATAAAGATGCAACAGCTTTTCCATCGTATAAAACGAATAATTGCAACCAGTGTGAAAGTTATGGTCACTTCTATGTTCCGGGCAACCTAGGCTTCACCCCAGGGCGTTGTGCCACCAGATGGAATAGTTAGGGCCTAAGAACTGAACGCCAGCAGCATAAAATACAATATAAATACAACAGTTTTTCCATCGTATTAAACGAATAATTGCTATCAGGGTGAAACTTATGGAAATTTCTACGTTCCCGGCAACCTCGGTTTCACTCTAGGGCGTTGCTCCACCAGATCGCATAGATAGGGACTTAGAATTCATCGCCATAAGAATAAAATACAATATGAGTACAACAGTTTTTCCATCGTATAAAATGAATAATAGGAAACATTGTGAAAGTAATGGTCATTTCTACGTTCCAGGCAACCTAGGCGTCACTCTAGGGCGTTACTCCACCACATCTAATAGCTACGTCCTTAGAAGTCAACGCCTGAATCATATAATACAATATACATACAACACCTTTTCCAGCGTATATAATGAATAATAGCAAACAGTGTGAAAGTAATGGACATTTCTACGTTCCGGACAACCTAGGCTTCACTCTAGGGCGTTGCTCCACCACGTCGAATTGCTACGGCCTTAGAAGCCAACGCTAGAAGCATAAAATACAATAAAAATGCAACAGGTTTTTCCATCGTATAGCATGAATAATTGCAGCCGGTGTGAATGTTATTTCCATTTCTACGTTCCGGGCAACCTAGGCTTGACTGTATGGTGCTGCTCCACCAGATCGAATAGGTAGGGCCATAGAAGTCAACGCCCGAAGCAAAAAATACAAAATAAATAGAACAGTTTTTCCATTGTAAAAAACGAATAATTGCTACCAGTGTGAATGTTATGTTCACTTCTACGTTCCGGGCAACCTAGGCTTCACTCTAGGGCGTTGTTCCACCAGATCGAGAAGTTAGGGCCTAAGAAGTCAACGCCAGAATCATAAAATACAATATAAATATAACAGTTTTTCCATCGTATAAAACGAATAATAGCAACCAGTGTGAAAGTTCTGGTCATTTCTACGTTCCGGGCAACCTAGACTTCACTCTAGGGCGTTGCTTGACCAGATCGAATAGTTAGGGCCTAAGAAGTCAACGCCAGAAGCACAAAATACAATATAAATATAACAGTTTTTCCATCGTATAAAACGAATATTTGCAACAAGTATGAAAGTTGTGGGTATTTCTACTTTCCGGGCAACATAGGCTTCACCCTAGGGCGTTGCTCCAACAGATTGAATAGTTAGGGCCTTAGAAGTCAACGCCCGAAGCATAAAATACAAAATAAATAGAACAGTTCTTCCATCGTATAAAACTAATAATTGCAACCAGTGTGAAAGTAATGGGCATTTCTACGTTCCGGGCAACCTGGGCTTCACTCTACGGCGTTGCTCCACCACATCGAATAGCTACGGCCTTAGAAGTCAACGCCAGAAGCATAAAATACAGTATAAATACAACAGCTTTTCCATTGTATAGCATGACTAATTGCAACCAGTGCGAAAGTAGCGATCATTTCGACGTTTCGGGCATCCTAGACTTAACTCTAGGGCGTTGTTCCACCAGATCGAAAAGTTAGGGCCTAAGAAGACAACGCCAGAAGCATAAGATACAAAATAAATGGAACAGTTTTTCCATCGTGTAAAACGAATAATTGCTACCGGTGTGAAAGTTATGGTCATTTCTACGTTCCGGTCAACCTAGGCTTCACCATAGGGCGTTGTTCCACCAGATCGAATAGTCAGGGCCTAAGAAGTGAACGCCAGAAGCATAAAATACAATATAAATACAACAGTTTTTCCATCGTATAGAACGAATAATAGCAACCAGTGTGAAAGTTATGGTCAATTCTACGTTCCAGGCAACCTAGGCCTCACTCTAGGTCGTTCTTCCACCAGATCGAATTGTTAGGGCCTAAGAAGTAAACGCCAGAAGCATAAGATACAATATAAATATAACAGTTTTTCCATCGTATAGAACGAATAATAGCAACCAGTGTGATGGTTATGGACACTTCTACATTCCGAGCAACATAGGCTTCACTCTTGGACGTTGGCCCACCAGATCGAATAGCTAGGACCTTAGAAGTCGAAGCCAGAAGCATAAAATGCAATATTAATACAACAGTTTTTCTTTCGCATAAAGCGAATAATTGCTACCGGTGTGAAAGTTATGGAAATTTCTACGTTCCGGGCAACCCAGGCTTCATCCTAGGGCGTTGTTCCACCATATTGAATAGTTAGGGTCTTAGAAGTCAACGCCCGAAGCACGAAATAGAAAATAAATAGAACAGTTGTTCCATCGTATAAAACGAATAATTGCTATCAGTGTGAAAGTTATGGTAATTTCTACGTTCCGGGCAACCTAGGTTTCACTCTAGGGCGATGCTCCACCAGATCGCATAGCTGGGGACTTAGATTTCAACGCGATAAGAATAAAATACAATATAAGTACAACAGTTTTTCCATCGTATAAAATGAATAATTGGAAACATTGTGAAAGTAATGGTCATTTCTACGTTCCAGGCAACCTAGGCGTCACTCTAGGGCGTTGCTCCACCACATCGAATAGCTACGGCCTTAGAAGTCAACGCCCGAAGCATAAAATACATTAAATATGCAAGAGCTTTTCCATCGTATAACAGGAATAATTGCAACCAGTGTGAAAGTGATGGTCATTTCTACGTTCCGGGCAACCTAGGCTTCACTCTAGGGCGTTGTTCCACCAGATCGGAAAGTTAGGGCCTAAGAAATCAACGCCAGAAGCATAAAATACAATATAAATGTAACAGTTTTTCCATCCTATAGAACAAATAATTGCGACCAGTACGAAAGTTATGGTCATTTCTACTTTCCGGGCAACCTAGGCTTCACGCTAGGGCGTTGGCCCAACAGGTTGAATAGTTAGGGCCTTAGAAGTCAACGCCCGAAGCATAAAATGCAATAAAAATACCACAGCTTTTCCATCGTATAAAACGAATAATTGCAACCAGTGTGAAAGTAATGGTCATTTCTACGTTCCGGACAACCTAGGCTTCTCTCTAGGTCGTTGCTCCACCACATCGAATAGCTACGGCCTTAGAAGTCAACGCTAGAAGCATAAAATACAAAATAAATAGAACGGCTTTTCCATTATATAAAACGAATAATTGCTACCAGGGTGAAAGTTATGTTCATTTCTACGTTCCGGGCAACCTAGGCTTCACTCTAGGGCGTTGCTCCACCAGATCGAATAGTTAGGGCCTTAGAAGTCAACGCCCGAAGCATAAAATACAAAATAAATAGAACAGTTTTTCCATTGTATAAAACGAATAATTGCTACCAGTGTGAAAGTGATGGACATTTCTACGTTCCGGACAACCTAGGCTTCACTCTAGGTCGTTGCTCCACCACATCGAATAGCTCCGGCCTTAGAAGTCAACGCTAGAAGCATACAATACAATAAAAATGCAACAGTTTTTCCATCGTATAGCATGAATAATTGCAACCGGTGTGAATGTTATGGTCATTTCTACGTTCCGGGCAACCTAGGCTTGACTGTAGGGTGTTGCTCCACTAGATCGAATAGGTAGGGCCATAGAAGTCAACGCCCGAAGCATAAAATACAAAATAAATAGAACGGTTTTTCCATTGTATAAAACGAATAATTGCTACCAGGGTGAAAGTTATGTTCATTTCTACGTTCCGGGCAACCTAGGCTTCACTCTAGGGCGTTGCTCCACCAGATCGAATAGTTAGGGCCTTAGAAGTCAACGCCCGAAGCATAAAATACAAAATAAATAGAACAGTTTTTCCATTGTATAAAACGAATAATTGCTACCAGTGTGAAAGTGATGGGCATTTCTACGTTTCTGACAACTTAGGCTTCACTGTAGGGTGTTGCTCCACCAAATCGAATAGGTAGGGCAATAGAAGTCAACGCCCGGAGCATAAAATACAATAAATATGCAAGAGTATTACCATCGTATAACAGGAATACTTGCAACCAGTGTGAAAGTGATGGTCATTTCTACGTTCTGGGCGCGCTAGGCTTAACTCTAGGGCATCGTTCCACCAGATCGAATAGTTAGGGCCTTAGAAGTCAGCGCCCGAAGCAAAAAATACAAAATAAATAGAACAGTTTTTTCATTGTCTAAAAGAATAATTGCTACCAGTGTGAAAGTTATGGTCATTTCTACTTTCCGGGCAACCTAGGCTTCACCCTAGGGCGTTGCTTCAACAGATTGGATAGTTAGGGCCTTAGAAGTCAACGCCCGAAGCATAAAATACAAAATAAATAGAACAGTTTTTCCATCGTATAAAACGAATAATTGCTACCGGTGTGAAAGTTATGGTCATTTCTACTTTCCGGGCAACCTAGGCTTCACCCTAGGGCGTTGTTCCAACAGATCGAATTGTTAGGGCCTAAGAAGTAAACGCCAGATGCATAAGATACAATATAAATATAACAGTTTTTCCATCGTATAGAACGAATAATAGCAACCAGTGTGAAAGTTAACGTCATTTCTACGTTCCGGCAACCTAGGCTTCACCCTAGGGCGTTGTTCCACCAGATCGAATAGTTAGTGCCTAAGAAGTTAACGCGAGAAGCATGAAATTCACTAAAAATACAACAGCTTTTCCATCGTATAAAACGAATAATTGCATCCAGTGTGAAGGTTATGGACATTTCTACATTCCGAGCAACCTAGGCTTCACTCTAGTGCGTTGCTCCACCAGATCGAATAGTTAGGGCCTATGAAGTGAACGCCAGAAGCATAAAATACAATATAAATACAACAGTCTTTCCATCATATAAAACGAATAATTGCAACCAGTATGAAAGCTGTGGTCAGTTCTACTTTACGGGCAACCTAGGCTACACCCTAGGGCGTTGCTCCTACAGATTGAATAGTTAGGGCCTTAGAAGTCATTGCCCGAAGCATAAAATGCAATAAAAATACAACAGTTTTTTCATCATATAACAGGAATATTTGCAACCAGTTTGAAAGTGATGGTAATTTCTACGTTCCGGGCAACTTAGGCTTAACTCTAGGGCGTTGCTCCACCAGATCGAATAGATAGTGCCTTAGAAGTCAACGCCAGAAGCATAAGATACAAAATAAATGGAACAGTTTTTCCATCGTGTAAAACTAATAATTGCTACCGGTGTGAAAGTTATGGTCATTTCTACGTTCCGGTCAACCTAGGCTTCACCATAGGGCGTTGTTCCACCAGATCGAATAGTCAGGGCCTAAGAAGTGAACGCCAGAAGCATAAAATACAATATAAATACAACAGCTTTTCCATCGTATAAAACGAATAATTGCAACCCGTATGAAAGTTAACGTCATTTCTACTTTCCGGGCAACCTAGGCTTGGCCCTAGGGCGTTGCTCCAACAGATTGAATAGTTAGGGCCTTAGAAGTCAACGCCAGAAGCATAAAATACAATATAAATACAACAGTTTTTACATCGTATAAAACGAATAATTACAACCAGTATGAAAGTTATGGTCATTTCAACTTTCCGGGCAACCTAGGCTTCACATTAGGGCGTTGCTTCAACAGATTGAATAGTTAGGGCCTTAGAAGTCAACGCCCGAAGCATAAAATACAAAATAAATAGAACGGTTTTTCCATCGTATAAAACGAATAATTGCTACCGGTGTGAAAGTTATGGTCATTTCTACGTTCCGGGCAACCTAGGCTTCACCATAGGGCGTTGTTCCACCTGATGGAATAGTTAGGGCATAAGAAGTCAACGCCAGAAGCATAAAATACAATTTAAATACAACAGCTTTTCAATCGTATAAAACGAGTAATTGCAATCAGTATGAAAATTAACGTCATTTCTACGTTCCGGGCAACCTAGGCTTCACCATAGGGCATTGCTCCAACAGATTGAATAGTTAGAGCCTTAGAAGTCAACGCCGGAAGCATAAAATGCAATAAAAATACAACTGTTTTTCCATCGTATAAAAGGATTAATTGCTACCAGTATGGAAGTGATGGTCATTTCTCCGTTCCGGGCTACCTAGGCCTCACTCTAGGTCGTTGTTCCACCAGATCGAATTGTTAGGGCCTAAGAAGTCAACGCCAGAAGCATAAGATACAATATAAATATAACAGTTTTTCCATCGTATAGAACGAATAGTAGCAACCAGTGTGAAAGTTATGGTCAATTCTACGTTCCGGGCAACCTAGGCCTCACTCTAGGTCGTTGTTCCACCAGATCGAATTGTTAGGGCCTAAGAAGTAAACGCCAGAAGCATAAGATACAATATAAATATAACAGTTTTTCCATCGTATAGAACGAATAATAGCAACCAGTGTGAAAGTTAACGTCATTTCTACGTTCCGGCAACCTAGGCTTCACCCTAGGGCGTTGTTCCACCAGATCGAATAGATAGGGCCGTAGAAGTCAACGCCCGAAGCATAAACTACAAAATAAATAGAACAGTTTTTCCATTGTATAAAACGAATAATTGCTACCGGTGTGAAAGTTATGGAAATTTCTACGTTCCGGGCAACCTAGGCTTCACCCTAGGGCGTTGTTCCACCATATTGAATAGTTAGGGCCTTAGAAGTCAACGCCCGAAGCACGAAATAGGAAATAAATAGAACAGTTGTTCCTTCGTATAAAACGAATAATTGCTATCAGTGTGAAAGTTATGGTAATTTCTACGTTCCGGGCAACCTAGGTTTCACTCTAGGGCGATGCTCCACCAGATCGCATAGCTGGGGACTTAGATTTCAACGCCAGAAGCATAAGATACAATATAAATATAAGAGTTTTTCCATCGTATAGAACGAATAATAGCAACCAGTGTGAAAGTAATGGTCATTTCTACGTTCCAGGCAACCTAGGCGTCACTCTAGGGCGTTGCTCCACCACATCGAATAGCTACGGCCTTAGAAGTCAACGCCCGAAGCATAAAATACATTAAATATGCAAGAGCTTTTCCATCGTATAACAGGAGTAATTGCAACCAGTGTGAAAGTGATGGTCATTTCTACATTCCGGGCAACCTAGGCTTCACGCTAGGGCGTTGGCCCAACAGGTTGAATAGTTAGGGCCTTAGAAGTCAACGCCCGAAGCATAAAATGCAATAAAAATACCACAGCTTTTCCATCGTATAAAACGAATAATTGCAACCAGTGTGAAAGTTAACGTCATTTCTACGTTCCGGCAACCTAGGCTTCACCCTAGGGCGTTGTTCCACCAGATCGAATAGTTAGGGCCTAAGAAGTTAACGCGAGAAGCATAAAATGCAATAAAAATACAACAGCTTTTCCATCGTATAAAACGAATAATTGCAACCAGTGTGAAGGTTATGGACATTTCTACATTCCGAGCAACCTAGGCTTCACTCTAGTGCGTTGCTCCACCAGATCGAATAGTTAGGGACTTAGAAGTCAACGCCAGAAGCATAAAATACAATAAAGATGCAGCAGTTTTTCCATCGTATAACAGGAATAATTGCAACGAGTGTGAAAGTTATGGTCATTTCTACGTTCCGGGCAACCTAGGCTTCACTCTAGGGCGTTGTTCCACCAGATCGAACAGCTAGGGCCTAAGAAGGCAAAGCCAGAAGCATAAAATACAATATAAATATAACAGTTTCTCAATCGTATAAAACGAATAATAGCGACCAGTGTGAAAGTTATGGTCATTTCTACGTTCCCGGCAACCTGGGCGTCACCCCAAGGAGTTGTTCCACCAGATCGAATAGTTAGAGCCTAAGAAGTGAACGCCAGAAGCATAAAATACAATATGAATACAACAGTTTTTCCATCATATAAAACGAATAATTGCAACCAGTATGAAAGCTATGGTCAGTTCTACTTTACGGGCAACCTAGGCTACACCCTAGGGCGTTGCTCCTACAGATTGAATAGTTAGGGCCTTAGAAGTCATTGCCCGAAACATAAAATGCAATAAAAATACAACAGTTTTTTCATCATATAACAGGAATATTTGCAACCAGTATGAATGTGATGGTAATTTCTACGTTTCGGGCAACTTAGGCTTAACTCTAGGGCGTTGCTCCACCAGATCGAATAGATAGAGCCTTAGAAGTCAACGCCAGAAGCATAAGATAAAAAATAAATGGAACAGTTTTTCCATCGTGTAAAACGAATAATTGCTACCGGTGTGAAATTTATGGTCATTTCTACGTTCCGGTCAACCTAGGCTTCACCATAGGGCGTTGTTCCACCAGATCGAATAGTCAGGGCCTAAGATGTGAACGCCAGAAGCATAAAATACAATATAAATACAACAGGTTTTCCATCGTATAAAACGAATAATTGCAACCAGTATGAAAGTTAACGTCATTTCTACTTTCCGGGCAACCTAGGCTTGGCCCTAGGGCGTTGCTCCAACAGATTGAATAGTTAGGGCCTTAGAAGTCAACGCCAGAAGCATAAAATACAATATAAATACAACAGTTTTTACATCGTATAAAACGAATAATTACAACCAGTATGAAAGTTATGGTCATTTCTACTTTCCGGGCAACCTAGGCTTCACCCTAGGGCGTTGCTTCAACAAATTGAGTAGTTAGGGCCTTAGAAGTCAATGCCCGAAGCATAAAATACAAAATAAATAGAACAGTTTTTTCATCGCATTAAACGAGTAATTGTTACCGGTGTGAAAGTTATGGTCATTTCTACGTTCCGGGCAACCTAGGCTTCACCATAGGTCGTTGTTCCACCAGATGGAATAGTTAGGGCATAAGAAGTCAACGCCAGAAGCATAAAATACAATATAAATACAACAGCTTTTCAATCGTATAAAACGAGTAATTGCAATCAGTATGAAAATTAACGTCATTTCTACGTTCCGGGCAACCTAGACTTCACCCTAGGGCATTGCTCCAACAGATTGAATAGTTAGAGCCTTAGAAGTCAACGCCGGAAGCATAAAATGCAATAAAAATACAACTGTTTTTCCATCGTATAAAAGGATTAATTGCTACCAGTATGGAAGTGATGGTCATTTCTACGTTCCGGGCTACCTAGGCCTCACTCTAGGTCGTTGTTCCACCAGATCGAATTGTTAGGGCCTAAGAAGTCAACGCCAGAAGCATAAGATACAATATAAATATAAGAGTTTTTCCATCGTATAGAACGAATAATAGCAACCAGTGTGAAAGTTATGGTCAATTCTACGTTCCGGGCAACCTAGGCCTCACTCTAGGTCGTTGTTCCACCAGATCGAATTGTTAGGGCCTAAGAAGTAAACGCCAGAAGCATAAGATACAATATAAATATAACAGTTTTTCCATCGTATAGAACGAATAATAGCAACCAGTGTTAAAGTTAACGTCATTTCTACGTTCCGGCAACCTAGGCTTCACCCTAGGGCGTTGTTCCACCAGACCGAATAGTTAGGGCCTAAGAAGTTGACGCGAGAAGCATAAAATGCAATAAAAATACAACAGCTTTTCCATCGTATAAAACGAATAATTGCAACCAGTGTGATGGTTATGGACATTTCTACATTCCGAGCAACATAGGCTTCACTCTAGTGCGTTGCTCCACCAGATCGAATAGTTAGGGACTTAGAAGTCAACGCCAGAAGCATAAAATACAATAAAGATGCAGCAGTTTTTCCATCGTATAACAGGAATAATTCAACCAGTGTGAATGTAATGGTCAGTTCTACGTTCCGGGCAAACTAGGTTTCATTCTAGGGCGTTGCTCCACCAGATCGAATAGTTAGGGCCTAAGAAGTCAACGCCAGAAACATAAAATACGATATAAATACCACAGCTTTTCCGTCGTATAAAAAGAATAATTGCAACCAGAGTGAAAGTTATGGTCATTTCTACGTTCCGGGCAACCTAGGCTTCACTCTGGGGCGTTGCTCCACCAGATCGAATAGATAGGGCCTTAGAAGTCAACGCCCGAAGCATAAACTACAAAATAAATAGAACAGTTTTTCCATTGTATAAAACGAATAATTGCTACCAGTGTGAAAGTATTGGTCATTTCTACGTTCCAGGCAACCTAGGCTTCACTCTAGGGCGTTGCTCCACCAGATCGAATAGCTACGGCCTTAGAAGTCAACGCCCGAAACATAAAATACATTAAATATGCAAGAGCTTTTCCATCGTATAACAGGAATAATTGCAACCAGTGTGACAGTGATGGTCATTTCTACGTTCCGGGCAACATAGGCTTCACCCTAGGGCGCTGCTCCATCAGATCGGATTGTTAGTGCCCTAGAAGTCAGCACCAGAAGCATAAAAGACTATATAAATACAACAGTTTTTCCATCGTATGAAACGAATAATTGCAACAAGTATGAAAGTTATGGTCATTTATACTTTCCGCGCAACCTGGGTTTCACTCTAGGGCGTTGCCCCACCAGATCGCATAGCTAGGGACTTAGAATTCAACGCCATAAGAATAAAATACAATATGAGTACAACAGTTTTTCCATTGTATAAAAAGAGTAATTGCAACCAGTGTGAAAGTTATGGTCATTTCTACGTTCCGGGCAACATAGGCTTCACTCTTGGACGTTGGCCCACCAGATCGAATAGCTAGGACCTTAGAAGTCGAAGCCAGAAGCATAAAATGCAATATTAATACAACAGTTTTTCTTTCGCATAAAACGAATAATTGCTACCGGTGTGAAACTTATGGAAATTTCTACGTTCCGGGCAACCTAGGCTTCACCCTAGGGCGTTGTTCCACCATATTGAATAGTTAGGGCCTTAGAAGTCAACGCCCGAAGCACGAAACAGAAAATAAATAGAACAGTTGTTCCATCGTATAAAACGAATAATTGCTATCAGTGTGAAAGTTATGGTAATTTCTACGCTCCGGGCAACCTAGGTTTCACTCTAGGGCGATGCTCCACCAGATCGCATAGCTGGGGACTTAGATTTCAACGCGATAAGAATAAAATACAATATAAGTACAACAGTCTTTCCATCGTATAAAATGAATAATTGGAAACATTGTGAAAGTAATGGTCATTTCTACGTTCCAGGCAACCTAGGCGTCACTCTAGGGCGTTGCTCCACCACATCGAATAGCTACGGCCTTAGAAGTCAACGCCCGAAGCATAAAATACATTAAATATGCAAGAGCTTTTCCATCGTATAACAGGAGTAATTGCAACCAGTGTGAAAGTGATGGTCATTTCTACGTTCCGGGCAACCTAGGCTTCACTCTAGGGCGTTGTTCCACCAGATCGGAAAGTTAGGGCCTAAGAAATCAACGCCAGAAGCATAAAATACAATATAAATGTAACGGTTTTTCCATCCTATAGAACAAATAATTGCGACCAGTACGAAAGTTATGGTCATTTCTACTTTCCGGGCAACCTAGGCTTCACGCTAGGGCGTTGGCCCAACAGGTTGAATAGTTAGGGCCTTAGAAGTCAACGCCCGAAGCATAAAATGCAATAAAAATACCACAGCTTTTCCATCGTATAAAACGAATAATTGCAACCAGTGTGAAAGTAATGGTCATTTCTACGTTCCGGACAACCTAGGCTTCACTCTAGGTCGTTGCTCCACCACATCGAATAGCTACGGCCTTAGAAGTCAACGCTAGAAGCATAAAATACAATAAAAATGCAACAGTTTTTCCATCGTATAGCATGAATAATTGCAACCGGTGTGAATGTTATGGTCAGTTCTACGTTCCGGGCAACCTAGGCTTGACTGTGGGGTGTTGCTCCACTAGATCGAATAGGTAGGGCCATAGAAGTCAACGCCCGAAGCATAAAATACAAAATAAATAGAACGGCTTTTCCATTATATAAAACGAATAATTGCTACCAGTGTGAAAGTTATGTTCATTTCTACGTTCCGGGCAACCTAGGCTTCACTCTAGGGCGTTGCTGCACCAGATCGAATAGTTAGGGCCTTAGAAGTCAACGCCCGAAGCATAAAATAGAAAATAAATAGAACAGTTTTTCCATTGTATAGAACGAATAATTGCTACCAGTGTGAAAGTGATGGGCATTTCTACGTTCCGGACAACCTACGCTTCACTCTAGGTCGTTGCTCCACCACATCGAATAGCTACGGCCTTAGAAGTCAACGCTAGAAGCATACAATACAATAAAAATGCAACAGTTTTTCCATCGTATAGCATGAATAATTGCAACCGGTGTGAATGTTATGGTCATTTCTACGTTCCGGGCAACCTAGGCTTGACTGTAGGATGTTGCTCCACTAGATCGAATAGGTAGGGCCATAGAAGTCAACGCCCGAAGCATAAAATACAAAATAAATAGAACGGTTTTTCCATTGTATAAAACGAATAATTGCTACCAGGGTGAAAGTTATGTTCAGTTCTACGTTCCGGGCAACCTAGGCTTCACTCTAGGGCGTTGCTCCACCAGATCGAATAGTTAGGGCCTTAGAAGTCAACGCCCGAAGCATAAAATACAAAATAAATAGAACAGTTTTTCCATTGTATAAAACGAATAATTGCTACCAGTGTGAAAGTGATGGGCATTTCTACGTTTCTGACAACTTAGGCTTCACTGTAGGGTGTTGCTCCACCAACTCGAATAGGTTGGGCAATAGAAGTCAACGCCCGAAGCATAAAATACAATAAATATGCAAGAGTATTACCATCGTATAACAGGAATAATTGCAACCAGTGTGAAAGTGATGGTCATTTCTACGTTCTGGGCGCGCTAGGCTTAACTCTAGGGCATCGTTCCACCAGATCGAATAGTTAGGGCCTTAGAAGTCAACGCCCGAAGCAAAAAATACAAAATAAATAGAACAGTTTTTTCATTGTCTAAAACGAATAATTGCTACCAGTGTGAAAGTTATGGTCATTTCTACTTTCCGGGCAACCTAGGCTTCACCCTAGGGCGTTGCTTCAACAGATTGAATAGTTAGGGCCTTAGAAGTCAACGCCCGAAGCATAAAATACAAAATAAATAGAACAGTTTTTCCATCGTATAAAACGAATAATTGCTACCGGTGTGAAAGTTATGGTCATTTCTACGTTCCGGGCAACCTAGGCTTCACCATAGGGCGTTGTTACACCAGATGGAATAGTTAGGGCATAAGAAGTCAACGCCAGAAGCATAAAATACAATATAAATACAACAGCTTTTCAATCGTATAAAACGAGTAATTGCAATCAGTATGAAAATGAACGTCATTTCTACGTTCCGGGCAACCTAGGCTTCACCCTAGGGCATTGCTGCAACAGATTGCATAGTTAGGGCCTTAGAAGTCAACGCCGGAAGCATAAAATGCAATAAAAATACAACTGTTTTTCCATCGTATAAAAGGATTAATTGCTACCAGTATGGAAGTGATGGTCATTTCTACGCTCCGGGCTACCTAGGCCTCACTCTAGGTCGTTGTTCCACCAGATCGAATTGTTAGGGCCTAAGAAGTCAACGCCAGAAGCATAAGATACAATATAAATATAACAGTTTTTCCATCGTATAGAACGAATAATAGCAACCAGTGTGAAAGTTATGGTCATTTCTACTTTCCGGGCAACCTAGGCTTCACCCTAGGGCGTTGTTCCAACAGATCGAATTGTTAGGGCCTAAGAAGTAAACGCCAGATGCATAAGATACATAATAAATATAACAGTTTTTCCATCGTATAGAACGAATAATAGCAACCAGTGTGAAAGTTAACGTCATTTCTACGTTCCGGCAACCTAGGCTTCACCCTAGGGCGTTGTTCCACCAGATCGATTAGTTAGGGCCTAAGAAGTTAACGCGAGAAGCATAAAATTCAATAAAAATACAACAGCTTTTCCATCGTATAAAACGAATAATTGCAACCAGTGTGAAGGTTATGGACATTTCTACATTCCGAGCAACCTAGGCTTCACTCTAGTGCGTTGCTCCACCAGATCGAATAGTTAGGGACTTAGGAGTCAGCGCCAGAAGCATAAAATACAATAAAGATGCAGCAGTTTTTCCATCGTATAACAGGTATAATTGCAACGAGTGTGAAAGTTATGGTCATTTCTACGTTCCGGGCAACCTAGGCTTCACTCTAGGGCGTTGTTCCACCAGATCGAACAGCTAGGGCCTAAGAAGGCAAAGCCAGAAGCATAAAATACAATATAAATATAACAGTTTCTCCATCGTATAAAACGAATAATAGCGACCAGTGTGAAAGTTATGGTCATTTCTACGTTCCGGTCAACCTAGGCTTCACCATAGGGCGTTGTTCCACCAGATCGAATAGTCAGGGCCTACGAAGTGAACGCCAGAAGCATAAAATACAATATAAATACAACAGCTTTTCCATCGTATAAAACGAATAATTGCAACCAGTATGAAATTTAACGTCATTTCTACTTTCCGGGCAACCTAGGCTTGGCCCTAGGGCGTTGCTCCAACAGATTGAATAGTTTGGGCCTTAGAAGTCAACGCCAGAAGCATAAAATACAATATAAATACAACAGTTTTTACATCGTATAAAACGAATAATTACAACCAGTATGAAAGTTATGGTCATTTCTACTTTCCGGGCAACCTACGCTTCACCCTAGGGCGTTGCTTCAACAGATTGAATAGTTAGGGCCTTAGAAGTCAACGCCCGAAGCATAAAATACAAAATAAATAGAACGGTTTTTCCATCGTATAAAACGAATAATTGCTATCAGTGTGAAAGTTATGGTAATTTCTACGCTCCGGGCAACCTAGGTTTCACTCTAGGGCGATGCTCCACCAGATCGCATAGCTGGGGACTTAGATTTCAACGCGATAAGAATAAAATACAATATAAGTACAACAGTTTTTCCATCGTATAAAATGAATAATTGGAAACATTGTGAAAGTAATGGTCATTTCTACGTTCCAGGCAACCTAGGCGTCACTCTAGGGCGTTGCTCCACCACATCGAATAGCTACGGCCTTAGAAGTCAACGCCCGAAGCATAAAATACATTAAATATGCAAGAGCTTTTCCATCGTATAACAGGAATAATTGCAACCAGTGTGAAAGTGATGGTCATTTCTACGTTCCGGGCAACCTAGGCTTCACTCTAGGGCGTTGTTCCACCAGATCGGAAAGTTAGGGCCTAAGAAATCAACGCCAGAAGCATAAGATACAATATAAATATAACAGTTTTTCCATCGTATAGAACGAATAATAGCAACCAGTGTGAAAGTTAACGTCATTTCTACGTTCCGGCAACCTAGGCTTCACCCTAGGGCGTTGTTCCACCAGATCGAATAGTTAGGGCCTAAGAAGTTAACGCGAGAAGCATAAAATTCAATAAAAATACAACAGCTTTTCCATCGTATAAAACGAATAATTGCAACCAGTGTGAAGGTTATGGACATTTCTACATTCCGAGCAACCTAGGCTTCACTCTAGTGCGTTGCTCCACCAGATCGAATAGTTAGGGACTTAGGAGTCAACGCCAGAAGCATAAAATACAATAAAGATGCAGCAGTTTTTCCATCGTATAACAGGAATAATTGCAACGAGTGTGAAAGTTATGGTCATTTCTACGTTCCGGGCAACCTAGGCTTCACTCTAGGGCGTTGTTCCACCAGATCGAACAGCTAGGGCCTAAGAAGGCAAAGCCAGAAGCATAAAATACAATATAAATATAACAGTTTCTCCATCGTATAAAACGAATAATAGCGACCAGTGTGAAAGTTATGGTCATTTCTACGTTCCGGTCAACCTAGGCTTCACCATAGGGCGTTGTTCCACCAGATCGAATAGTCAGGGCCTACGAAGTGAACGCCAGAAGCATAAAATACAATATAAATACAACAGCTTTTCCATCGTATAAAACGAATAATTGCAACCAGTATGAAAGTTAACGTCATTTCTACTTTCCGGGCAACCTAGGCTTGGCCCTAGGGCGTTGCTCCAACAGATTGAATAGTTAGGGCCTTAGAAGTCAACGCCAGAAGCATAAAATACAATATAAATACAACAGTTTTTACATCGTATAAAACGAATAATTACAACCAGTATGAAAGTTATGGTCATTTCTACTTTCCGGGCAACCTAGGCTTCACCCTAGGGCGTTGCTTCAACAGATTGAATAGTTAGGGCCTTAGAAGTCAACGCCCGAAGCATAAAATACAAAATAAATAGAACGGTTTTTCCATCGTATAAAACGAATAATTGCTACCGGTGTGAAAGTTATGGTCATTTCTACGTTCCGGGCAACCTAGGCTTCACCATAGGGCGTTGTTCCACCTGATGGAATAGTTAGGGCATAAGAAGTCAACGCCAGAAGCATAAAATACAATATAAATACAACAGCTTTTCAATCGTATAAAACGAGTAATTGCAATCAGTATGAAAATTAACGTCATTTCTACGTTCCGGGCAACCTAGGCTTCACCATAGGGCATTGCTCCAACAGATTGAATAGTTAGAGCCTTAGAAGTCAACGCCGGAAGCATAAAATGCAATAAAAATACAACTGCTTTTCAATCGTATAAAACGAGTAATTGCAATCAGTATGAAAATTAACGTCATTTCTACGTTCCGGGCAACCTAGGCTTCACCCTAGGGCATTGCTCCAACAGATTGAATAGTTAGGGCCTTAGAAGTCAACGCCGGAAGCATAAAATGCAATAAAAATACAACTGTTTTTCCATCGTATAAAGGGATTAATTGCTACCAGTATGGAAGTGATGGTCATTTCTACGCTCCGGGCTACCTAGGCCTCACTCTAGGTCGTTGTTCCACCAGATCGAATTGTTAGGGCCTAAGAAGTCAACGCCAGAAGCATAAGATACAATATAAATATAACAGTTTTTCCATCGTATAGAACGAATAATAGCAACCAGTGTGAAAGTTATGGTCATTTCTACTTTCCGGGCAACCTAGGCTTCACCCTAGGGCGTTGTTCCAACAGATCGAATTGTTAGGGCCTAAGAAGTAAACGCCAGATGCATAAGATACAATATAAATATAACAGTTTTTCCATCGTATAGAACGAATAATAGCAACCAGTGTGAAAGTTAACGTCATTTCTACGTTCCGGCAACCTAGGCTTCACCCTAGGGCGTTGTTCCACCAGATCGAATAGTTAGGGCCTAAGAAGTTAACGCGAGAAGCATAAAATTCAATAAAAATACAACAGCTTTTCCATCGTATAAAACGAATAATTGCAACCAGTGTGAAGGTTATGGACATTTCTACATTCCGAGCAACCTAGGCTTCACTCTAGTGCGTTGCTCCACCAGATCGAATAGTTAGGGACTTAGGAGTCAACGCCAGAAGCATAAAATACAATAAAGATGCAGCAGTTTTTCCATCGTATAACAGGAATAATTGCAACGAGTGTGAAAGTTATGGTCATTTCTACGTTCCGGGCAACCTAGGCTTCACTCTAGGGCGTTGTTCCACCAGGTCGAACAGCTAGGGCCTAAGAAGGCAAAGCCAGAAGCATAAAATACAATATAAATATAACAGTTTCTCCATCGTATAAAACGAATAATAGCGACCAGTGTGAAGGTTATGGTCATTTCTACGTTCCCGGCAACCTGGGCGTCACCCCAAGGCGTTGTTCCACCAGATCGAATAGTTAGGGCCTATGAAGTGAACGCCAGAAGCATTAAATACAATATAAATACAACAGTCTTTCCATCATCTAAAACGAATAATTGCAACCAGTATGAAAGCTATGGTCAGTTCTACTTTACGGGCAACCTAGGCTACACCCTAGGGCGTTGCTCCTACAGATTGAATAGTTAGGGCCTTAGAAGTCATTACCCGAAGCATAAAATGCAATAAAAATAAAACAGTTTTTTCATCATATAACAGGAATATTTGCAACCAGTTTGAAAGTGATGGTAATTTCTACGTTCCGGGCAACTTAGGCTTAACTCTAGGGCGTTGCTCCACCAGATCGAACAGATAGTGCCTTAGAAGTCAACGCCAGAAGCACAAGATACAAAATAAATGGAACAGTTTTTACATCGTGTAAAACGAATAATTGCTACCGGTGTGAAAGTTATGGTCAATTCTACGTTCCGGGCAACCTAGGCCTCACTCTAGGTCGTTGTTCCACCATATCGAATTGTTAGGGCCTAAGAAGTAAACGCCAGAAGCATAAGATACAATATAAATACAACAGTTTTTACATCGTATAAAACGAATAATTGCAACCAGTATGAAAGTTAACGTCATTTCTACTTTCCGGGCAACCTAGGCTTGGCCCTAGGGCGTTGCTCCAACAGATTGAATAGTTAGGGCCTTAGAAGTCAACGCCAGAAGCATAAAATACAATATAAATACAACAGTTTTTACATCGTATAAAACGAATAATTACAACCAGTATGAAAGTTATGGTCATTTCTACTTTCCGGGCAACCTAGGCTTCACCCTAGGGCGTTGCTTCAACAGATTGAATAGTTAGGGCCTTAGAAGTCAACGCCCGAAGCATAAAATACAAAATAAATAGAACGGTTTTTCCATCGTATAAAACGAATAATTGCTACCGGTGTGAAAGTTATGGTCATTTCTACGTTCCGGGCAACCTAGGCTTCACCATAGGGCGTTGTTCCACCTGATGGAATAGTTAGGGCATAAGAAGTCAACGCCAGAAGCATAAAATACAATATAAATACAACAGCTTTTCAATCGTATAAAACGAGTAATTGCAATCAGTATGAAAATTAACGTCATTTCTACGTTCCGGGCAACCTAGGCTTCACCATAGGGCATAGCTCCAACAGATTGAATAGTTAGAGCCTTAGAAGTCAACGCCGGAAGCATAAAATGCAATAAAAATACAACTGTTTTTCCATCGTATAAAAGGATTAATTGCTACCAGTATGGAAGTGATGGTCATTTCTACGTTCCGGGCTACCTAGGCCTCACTCTAGGTCGTTGTTCCACCAGATCGAATTGTTAGGGCCTAAGAAGTCAACGCCAGAAGCATAAGATACAATATAAATATAACAGTTTTTCCATCGTATAGAACGAATAATAGCAACCAGTGTGAAAGTTATGGTCATTTCTACTTTCCGGGCAACCTAGGCTTCACCCTAGGGCGTTGTTCCAACAGATCGAATTGTTAGGGCCTAAGAAGTAAACGCCAGATGCATAAGATACAATATAAATATAACAGTTTTTCCATCGTATAGAACGAATAATAGCAACCAGTGTGAAAGTTAACGTCATTTCTACGTTCCGGCAACCTAGGCTTCACCCTAGGGCGTTGTTCCACCAGATCGAATAGTTAGGGCCTAAGAAGTTAACGCGAGAAGCATAAAATTCAATAAAAATACAACAGCTTTTCCATCGTATAAAACGAATAATTGCAACCAGTGTGAAGGTTATGGACATTTCTACATTCCGAGCAACCTAGGCTTCACTCTAGTGCGTTGCTCCACCAGATCGAATAGTTAGGGACTTAGGAGTCAACGCCAGAAGCATAAAATACAATAAAGATGCAGCAGTTTTTCCATCGTATAACAGGAATAATTGCAACGAGTGTGAAAGTTATGGTCATTTCTACGTTCCGGGCAACCTAGGCTTCACTCTAGGGCGTTGTTCCACCAGGTCGAACAGCTAGGGCCTAAGAAGGCAAAGCCAGAAGCATAAAATACAATATAAATATAACAGTTTCTCCATCGTATAAAACGAATAATAGCGACCAGTGTGAAGGTTATGGTCATTTCTACGTTCCCGGCAACCTGGGCGTCACCCCAAGGCGTTGTTCCACCAGATCGAATAGTTAGGGCCTATGAAGTGAACGCCAGAAGCATTAAATACAATATAAATACAACAGTCTTTCCATCATATAAAACGAATAATTGCAACCAGTATGAAAGCTATGGTCAGTTCTACTTTACGGGCAACCTAGGCTACACCCTAGGGCGTTGCTCCTACAGATTGAATAGTTAGGGCCTTAGAAGTCATTACCCGAAGCATAAAATGCAATAAAAATAAAACAGTTTTTTCATCATATAACAGGAATATTTGCAACCAGTTTGAAAGTGATGGTAATTTCTACGTTCCGGGCAACTTAGGCTTAACTCTAGGGCGTTGCTCCACCAGATCGAACAGATAGTGCCTTAGAAGTCAACGCCAGAAGCACAAGATACAAAATAAATGGAACAGTTTTTACATCGTGTAAAACGAATAATTGCTACCGGTGTGAAAGTTATGGTCAATTCTACGTTCCGGGCAACCTAGGCCTCACTCTAGGTCGTTGTTCCACCATATCGAATTGTTAGGGCCTAAGAAGTAAACGCCAGAAGCATAAGATACAATATAAATACAACAGTTTTTACATCGTATAAAACGAATAATTGCAACCAGTATGAAAGTTAACGTCATTTCTACTTTCCGGGCAACCTAGGCTTGGCCCTAGGGCGTTGCTCCAACAGATTGAATAGTTAGGGCCTTAGAAGTCAACGCCAGAAGCATAAAATACAATATAAATACAACAGTTTTTACATCGTATAAAACGAATAATTACAACCAGTATGAAAGTTATGGTCATTTCTACTTTCCGGGCAACCTAGGCTTCACCCTAGGGCGTTGCTTCAACAGATTGAATAGTTAGGGCCTTAGAAGTCAACGCCCGAAGCATAAAATACAAAATAAATAGAACGGTTTTTCCATCGTATAAAACGAATAATTGCTACCGGTGTGAAAGTTATGGTCATTTCTACGTTCCGGGCAACCTAGGCTTCACCATAGGGCGTTGTTCCACCTGATGGAATGGTTAGGGCATAAGAAGTCAACGCCAGAAGCATAAAATACAATATAAATACAACAGCTTTTCAATCGTATAAAACGAGTAATTGCAATCAGTATGAAAATTAACGTCATTTCTACGTTCCGGGCAACCTAGGCTTCACCATAGGGCATAGCTCCAACAGATTGAATAGTTAGAGCCTTAGAAGTCAACGCCGGAAGCATAAAATGCAATAAAAATACAACTGTTTTTCCATCGTATAAAAGGATTAATTGCTACCAGTATGGAAGTGATGGTCATTTCTACGTTCCGGGCTACCTAGGCCTCACTCTAGGTCGTTGTTCCACCAGATCGAATTGTTAGGGCCTAAGAAGTCAACGCCAGAAGCATAAGATACAATATAAATATAAAAGTTTTTCCATCGTATAGAACGAATAATAGCAACCAGTGTGAAAGTTATGGTCAATTCTACGTTCCGGGCAACCTAGGCCTCACTCTAGGTCGTTGTTCCACCATATCGAATTGTTAGGTCCTAAGAAGTAAACGCCAGAAGCATAAGATACAATATAAATATAACAGTTTTTCCATCGTATAGAACGAATAATAGCAACCAGTGTGAAAGTTAACGTCATTTCTACGTTCCGGCAACCTAGGCTTCACCCTAGGGCGTTGTTCCACCAGATCGAATAGATAGGGCCTTAGAAGTCAACGCCCGAAGCATAAACTACAAAATAAATAGAACAGTTTTTCCATTGTATAAAACGATTAATTGCTACCGGTGTGAAAGTTATGGAAATTTCTACGTTCCGGGCAACCTAGGCTTCACCCTAGGGCGTTGTTCCACCATATTGAATAGTTAGGGCCTTAGAAGTCAACGCCCGAAGCACGAAATAGAAAATAAATAGAACAGTTGTTCCATCGTATAAAACGAATAATTGCTATCAGTGTGAAAGTTATGGTAATTTCTACGTTCCGGGCAACCTAGGTTTCACTCTAGGGCGATGCTCCACCAGATCGCACAGCTGGGGACTTAGATTTCAACGCCATAAGAATAAAATACAATATAAGTACAACAGTTTTTCCATCGTATAAAATGAATAATTGGAAACATTGTGAAAGTAATGGTCATTTCTACGTTCCAGGCAACCTAGGCGTCACTCTTGGGCGTTGCTCCACCACATCGAATAGCTACGGCCTTAGAAGTCAACGCCCGAAGCATAAAATACATTAAATATGCAAGAGCTTTTCCATCGTATAACAGGAGTAATTGCAACCAGAGTGAAAGTGATGGTCATTTCTACGTTCCGGGCAACCTAGGGTTCACTCTAGGGCGTTGTTCCACCAGATCGGAAACTAGGGCCTAAGAAATCAACGCCAGAAGCATAAAATACAATATAAATGTAACAGTTTTTCCATCCTATAGAACAAGTAATTGCGACCAGTGTGAAAGTTATGGTCAATTCTACGTTCCGGGCAACCTAGGCCTCACTCTAGGTCGTTGTTCCACCAGATCGAATTGTTAGGGCCTAAGAAGTAAACGCCAGAAGCATAAGATACAATATAAATATAACAGTTTTTCCATCGTATAGAACGAATAATAGCAACCAGTGTGAAAGTTAACGTCATTTCTACGTTCCAGCAACCTAGGCTTCACCCTAGGGCGTTGTTCCACCAGATCGAATAGTTAGGGCCTAAGAAGTTAACGCGAGAAGCATAAAATGCAATAAAAATACAACAGCTTTTCCATCGTATAAAACGAATAATTGCAACCAGTGTGAAGGTTATGGACATTTCTACATTCCGAGCAACCTAGGCTTCACTCTAGTGCGTTGCTCCACCAGATCGAATAGCTAGGGACTTAGAAGTCAACGCCAGAAGCATAAAACACAATAAAGATGCAGCAGTTTTTCCATCGTATAACAGGAATAATTGCAACCAGTGTGAATGTAATGGTCAGTTCTACGTTCCGGGCAAACTAGGTTTCACTCTAGGGCGTTGCTCCACCAGATCGAATAGTTAGGGCCTAAGAAGTCAACGCCAGAAACATAAAATACGATATAAATACCACAGCTTTACCGTCGTATAAAAAGAATAATTGCAACCAGAGTGAAAGTTATGGTCATTTCTACGTTCCGGGCAACCTAGGCTTCACTCTGGGGCGTTGCTCCACCAGATCGAATAGATAGGGCCTTAGAAGTCAGCGCCCGAAGCATAAACTACAAAATAAATAGAACAGTTTTTCCATTGTATAAAACGAATAATTGCTACCGGTGTGAAAGTTATGGAAATTTCTACGTTCCTGGCAACCTAGGCTGCACCCTAGGGCGTTGTTCCACCATATTGAATAGTTAGGGCCTTAGAAGTCAACGCCAGAATCATAAAATACAGTATAAATATAACAGTTTTTCCATCGTATAAAACGAACAATAGCAACCAGTGTGAAAGTTCTGGTCATTTCTACGTTCCGGGCAACCTAGGCTTCACTCTAGGTCGTTGTTCCACCAGATCGAATTGTTAGGGCCTAAGAAGTAAACGCCAGAAGCATAAGATACAATATAAATATAACAGTCTTTCCATCGTATAGAACGAATAATAGCAACCAGTGTGAAAGTTAACGTCATTTCTACGTTCCGGCAACCTAGGCTTCACCCTAGGGCGTCGTTCCACCAGATCGAATAGTTAGGGCCTAAGAAGTTAACGCGAGAAGCATAAAATGCAATAAAAATACAACAGCTTTTCCATCGTATAAAACGAATAATTGCAACCAGTGTGAAGGTTATGGACATTTCTACATTCCGAGCAACCTAGGCTTCACTCTAGTGCGTTGCTCCACCAGATCGAATAGTTAGGGCCTAAGAAGTGAACGCCAGAAGCATAAAATACAATATAAATACAACAGTTTTTCCATCATATAAAACGAATAATTGCAACCAGTATGAAAGCTATGGTCAGTTCTACTTTACGGGCAACCTAGGCTACACCCTAGGGCGTTGCTCCTACAGATTGAATAGTTAGGGCCTTAGAAGTCATTGCCCGAAGCATAAAATGCAATAAAAATACAACAGTTTTTCCATCAAATAACAGGAATATTTGCAACCAGTTTGAAAGTGATGGTAATTTCTACGTTCCGGGCAACTTAGGCTTAACTCTAGGGCGTTGCTCCACCAGATCGAATAGTCAGGGCCTAAGAAGTGAACGCCAGAAGCATAAAATACAATATAAATACAACAGCTTTTCCATCGTATAAAACGAATAATAGCAACCAGTGTGAAAGTTCTGGTCATTTCTACGTTCCGGCAACCTAGGCTTCACCCTAGGGCGTTGTTCCACCAGATCGAATAGTTAGGGCCTAAGAAGTTAACGCGAGAAGCATAAAATGCAATAAAAACACAACAGCTTTTCCATCGTATAAAACGAATAATTGCAACCAGTGTGAAGGTTATGGACATTTCTACATTCCGAGCAACCTAGGCTTCACTCTAGTGCGTTACTCCACCAGATCGAATAGTTAGGGCCTAAGAAGTGAACGCCAGAAGCACGAAATAGAAAATAAATAGAACAGTTGTTCCATCGTATAAAACGAATAATTGCTATCAGTGTGAAAGTTATGGTAATTTCTACGTTCCGGGCAACCTAGGTTTCACTCTAGGGCGATGCTCCACCAGATCGCATAGCTGGGGACTTAGATTTCAACGCCATAAGAATAAAATACAATATGAGTACAACAGTTTTTCCATCGTATAAAATGAATAATTGGAAACATTGTGAAAGTAATGGTCATTTCTACGTTCCAGGCAACCTAGGCGTCACTCTAGGGCGTTACTCCACCACATCTAATAGCTACGGCCTTAGAAGTCAACGCCAGAAGCATATAATACGATATAAATACCACACCTTTTCCAGCGTATAAAATGAATAATAGCAAACAGTGTGAAAGTAATGGACATTTCTACGTTCCGGACAACCTAGGCTTCACTCTAGGGCGTTGCTCCACCACGTCGAATTGCTACGGCCTTAGAAGCCAACGCTAGAAGCATAAAATACAATAAAAATGCAACAGTTTTTCCATCGTATAGCATGAATAATTGCAGCCGGTGTGAATGTTATTTTCATTTCTACGTTCCGGGCAACCTAGGCCTCACTCTAGGTCGTTGTTCCACCAGATCGAATTGTTAGGGCCTAAGAAGTAAACACCAGAAGCATAAGTTACAATATAAATATAACAGCATTTCCATCGTATAAAACGAATAATTGCAACCAGTGTGAAGGTTATGGACATTTCTACGTTCCGAGCAACCTAGGCCTCACTCTAGGTCGTTGTTCCACCAGATCGAATTGTTAGGGCCTAAGAAGTAAACGCCAGAAGCATAAGATACAATATAAATATAACAGTTTTTCCATCATATAGATCGAATAATAGGAACCAGTGTGAAAGTTAACGTCATTTCTACGTTCCGGCAACCTAGGCTTCACCCTAGGGCGTTGTTCCACCAGGTCGAATAGTTAGGGCCTAAGAAGTTAACGCGAGAAGCATAAAATGCAATAAAAATACAACAGCTTTTCCATCGTATAAAACGAATAATTGCAACCAGTGTGAAGGTTATGGACATTTCTACATTCCGAGCAACCTAGGCTTCACTCTAGTGCGTTGCTCCACCAGATCGAATAGTTAGGGACTGAGAAGTCAACGCCAGAAGCATAAAATACAATAAAGATGCAGCAGTTTTTCCATCGTATAACAGGAATAATTGCAACCAGTGTGAATGTAATGGTCAGTTCTACGTTCCGGGCAAACTAGGTTTCACGCTAGGGCGTTGCTCCACCAGATCGAATAGTTAGGGCCTAAGAAGTCAACGCCAGAAACATAAAATACGATATGAATACCACAGCTTTTCCGTCGTATAAAAAGAATAATTGCAACCAGAGTGAAAGTTATGTTCATTTCTACGTTCCGGGCAACCTAGGCTTCACTCTGGGGCGTAGCTCCACCAGATCGAATAGATAGGGCCTTAGAAGTCAACGCCCGAAGCATAAAATACAAAATAAATAGAACTGTTTTTCCATCGTATACATTGAATAATTGCTACCGGTGTGAAAGTTATTTCCATTTCTACGTTCCGGGCATCCTAGGCTTCACCCTTGGGCGTTGTTCCACCAGAAGGAATAGTCATGGCATAAGAAGTCAACGCCAGAAGCATAAAATACAATATAAGTACAACACTTTTTCCATCGTATAAAATGAATAATAGCAAACATTGCGAAAGTAATGGTCATTTCTACGTTCCGGGCAACCTAGGCGTCACTCTAGTGCGTTGCTCCAACACATCTAATAGCTACGGCCTTAGACGTCAACGACAGAAGCATAAAATACAATAAAGATGCAACAGCTTTTCCATCGTATAAAACGAATAATTGCAACCAGTGTGAAAGTTATTGTCTTTTCCACTTTCCGGGCAACCTAGGCGTCACTCTAATGCGTTGCTCCAACACATCTAATAGCTACGGCCTTAGACGTCAACGACAGAAGCATAAAATACAATAAAGATGCAACAGCTTTTCCATCGTATAAAACGAATAATTGCTACCGGTGTGAAAGTTATGGTCATTTCTACGTTCCGGTCAACCTAGGCTTCACCATAGGGCGTTGTTCCACCAGATCGAATAGTCAGGGCCTAAGAAGCGAACGCCAGAAGCATAAAATACAATATAAATACAACAGCTTTTCCATCGTATAAAACGAATAATTGCAACCAGTATGAAAGTTAACGTCATTTCTACTTTCCGGGCAACCTACGCTTGGCCCTAGGGCGTTGCTCCAACAGAATGAATAGTTAGGGCCTTAGAAGTCAACGCCAGAAGCATAAAATACAATATAAATACAACAGTTTTTACATCGTATAAAACGAATAATTACAACCAGTATGAAAGTTATGGTCATTTCTACTTTCCGGGCAACCTAGGCTTCACCCTAGGGCGTTGCTTCAACAGATTGAATAGTTAGGGCCTTAGAAGTCAACGCCCGAAGCATAAAATACAAAATAAATAGAACAGTTTTTCCATCGCATAAAACGAATAATTGCTACCGGTGTGAAAGTTATGGTCATTTCTACGTTCCGGGCAACCTAGGCTTCACCATAGGGCGTTGTTCCACCAGATGGAATAGTTAGGGCATAAGAAGTCAACGCCAGAAATATAAAATACAATTTAAATACAACAGCTTTTCAATCGTATAAAACGAGTAATTGCAATCAGTATGAAAATTAACGTCATTTCTACGTTCCGGGCAACCTAGGCTTCACCCTAGGGCATTGCTCCAACAGATTGAATAGTTAGAGCCTTAGAAGTCAACGCCGGAAGCATAAAATGCAATAAAAATACAACTGTTTTTCCATCGTATAAAAGGATTAATTGCTACCAGTATGGAAGTGATGGTCATTTCTACGTTCCGGGCTACCTAGGCCTCACTCTAGGTCGTTGTTCCACCAGATCGAATTGTTAGGGCCTAAGAAGTCAACGCCAGAAGCATAAGATACAATATAAATATAACAGTTTTTCCATCGTATAGAACGAATAATAGCAACCAGTGTGAAAGTTATGGTCAATTCTACGTTCCGGGCAACCTAGGCCTCACTCTAGGTCGTTGTTCCACCAGATCGAATTGTTAGGGCCTAAGAAGTAAACGCCAGAAGCATAAGATACAATATAAATATAACAGTTTTTCCATCGTATAGAACGAATAATAGGAACCAGTGTGAAAGTTAACGTCATTTCTACGTTCCGGCAACCTAGGCTTCACCCTAGGGCGTTGTTCCACCAGGTCGAATAGTTAGGGCCTAAGAAGTTAACGCGAGAAGCATAAAATGCAATAAAAATACAACAGCTTTTCCAACGTATAAAACGAATAATTGCAACCAGTGTGAAGGTTATGGACATTTCTACATTCCGAGCAACCTAGGCTTCACTCTAGTGCGTTGCTCCACCAGATCGAATAGTTAGGGACTGAGAAGTCAACGCCAGAAGCATAAAATACAATAAAGATGCAGCAGTTTTTCCATCGTATAACAGGAATAATTGCAACCAGTGTGAATGTAATGGTCAGTTCTACGGGCAAACTAGGTTTCACTCTAGGGCGTTGCTCCACCAGATCGAATAGTTAGGGCCTAAGAAGTCAACGCCAGAAACATAAAATACGATATGAATACCACAGCTTTTCCGTCGTATAAAAAGAATAATTGCAACCAGAGTGAAAGTTATGTTCATTTCTACGTTCCGGGCAACCTAGGCTTCACTCTGGGGCGTAGCTCCACCAGATCGAATAGATAGGGCCTTAGAAGTCAACACCCGAAGCATAAAATACAAAATAAATAGAACTGTTTTTCCATCGTATAAATTGAATAATTGCTACCGGTGTGAAAGTTATTTCCATTTCTACGTTCCGGGCATCCTAGGCTTCACCCTTGGGCGTTGTTCCACCAGAAGGAATAGTCATGGCATAAGAAGTCAACGCCAGAAGCATAAAATACAATATAAGTACAACACTTTTTCCATCGTATAAAATGAATAATAGCAAACATTGCGAAAGTAATGGTCATTTCTACGTTCCGGGCAACCTAGGCGTCACTCTAGTGCGTTGCTCCAACACATCTAATAGCTACGGCCTTAGACGTCAACGACAGAAGCATAAAATACAATAAAGATGCAACAGCTTTTCCATCGTATAAAACGAATAATTGCAACCAGTGTGAAAGTTATTGTCTTTTCCACTTTCCGGGCAACCTAGGCTTCACCCTAGGGCGTTGCTCCACCACATCTAATAGCTACGGCCTTAGAAGTCAACGCCAGAAGCATAAAATACAATATAAATACAACACCTTTTCCATCGTATAAAATGAATAATAGCAAACAGTGTGAATGTAATGGTCATTTCTACGTTCCGTACGACCTAGGCTTCACTCTAGGTCGCTGCTCCACCACATCGAATAGCTACGGCCTTAGAAGTCAACGCTAGAAGCATAAAATACAATAAAAATGCAACAGTTTTTCCAACGTATAGCATGAATAATTGCAACCGGTTTGAATGTTATGGTCATTTCTACGTTCTGGGCGAGCTAGGCTTAACTCTAGGGCGTCGTTCCACCAGATCGAATAGTTAGGGCCTTAGAAGTCAACGCCCGAAGCAAAAAATACAAAATAAATAGAACAGTTTTTACATTGTTTAAAACGAATAATTGCAACCAGTTTGAAAGTGATGGTCATTTCTTCGTTCCGGGCAACCTAGGCTTCACTCTAGGGCATTGCTCCACCAGATGGAATAGTTTGTGCCTTAGAAGTCAACGCCAGAAGCATAAAATACAATATAAATACAACAGTTTTTCCATCGTATAAAACGAATAATTGCTATCAGTGTGAAACTTATGGTAATTTCTACGTTCCGGGCAACCTCGGTTTCACTCTAGGGCGTTGCTCCACCAGATCGCATAGCTAGGGACTTAGAATTCAACGCCATAAGAATAAAATACAATATGAGTACAACAGTTTTTCCATCGTATAAAATGAATAATTGGAAACATTGTGAAAGTAATGGTCATTTCTACGTTCCAGGCAAACTAGGCGTCACTCTAGGGCGTTACTCCACCACATCTAATAGCTACGGCCTTAGAAGTCAACGCCAGAAGCATAAAATACAATATAAATATAACAGTTTTTCCATCATATAAAACGAATAATTGCCACCAGTATGAAAGTTATGGTCATTTCTACGTTCCGGGCAACCTAGGCGTCACTGTAGGGCGTTGCTCCACCACAGCTAATAGCTACGGCCTTAGAAGTCAACCCCAGAAGCATAAAATACAATATAAATACAACAGCTTTTACATCGTATAAAATGAATTATTGCAAACAGTGTGAAAGTAATGGTCATTTCTATGTTCCAGGCAACCTAGGCGTCACTCTAGGGCGTTGCTCCACCACATCGAATAGCTACGGCCATAGAAGTCAACGCCCGAAGCATAAAATACATTAAATATGCAAGAGCTTTTCCATGGTCTAACAGGAATAATTGCAACCAGTGTGAAAGTGATGGTCATTTCTACGTTCCGGGCAACCTAGGCTTCACTCTAGGGCGTTGTTCCACCAGATCGAAAAGTTAGGGCCTAAGAAATCAACGCCAGAAGCATAAAATACAATATAAATGTAACAGTTTTTCCATCCTATAAAACGAATAATTGCGACCAGTACGAAAGTTATGGTCATTTCTACTTTCCGGGCAACCTAGGCTTCACGCTAGGGCGTTGGCCCAACAGGTTGAATAGTTAGGGCCTTAGAAGTCAACGCCCGAAGCATAAAATGCAATAAAAATACCACAGCTTTTCCATCGTATAAAACGAATAATTGCAACCAGTGTGAAAGTTATGGACATTTCTACATTCCGAGTAACCTAGGCTTCACTCTAGTGCGTTGCTCCACCAGATCGAACAGTTAGGGACTTAGAAGTCGATCCAGAAGCATAAAATACAATAAAGATGCAGCAGCTTTGCCATCGTATAACAGGAATAATTGCAACCAGTGTGAAAGTAATGGTCATTGCTACGTTCCGGACAACCTAGGCTTCACTCTGGGTCGTTGCTCCACCACAT
The DNA here is from genome assembly GCF_051401765.1 of Calliopsis andreniformis. Taxonomy (NCBI): domain Eukaryota; kingdom Metazoa; phylum Arthropoda; class Insecta; order Hymenoptera; family Andrenidae; genus Calliopsis; species Calliopsis andreniformis. The sequence goes on from NC_135072.1 coordinate 18,962,290, forward strand.
CGAATAGCTACGGCCTTAGAAGTCAACGCTAGAAGCATTAGATACAATAAAAATGCAACAGTTTTTCCATCGTATAGCATGAATAATTGCAACCGGTGTGAATGTTATGGTCATTTCTACGTTCCGGGCAACCTAGGCTTGACTGTAGGGTGTTGCTCCACTAGATCGAATAGGTAGGGCCATAGAAGTCAACGCCCGAAGCATAAAATACAAAATAAATAGAACGGCTTTTCCATTGTATAAAACGAATAATTGCTACCAGTGTGAAAGTTATGTTCATTTCTACGTTCCGGGCAACCTAGGCTTCACTCTAGGGCGTTGCTCCACCAGATCGAATAGTTAGGGCCTTAGAAGTAAACGCCCGAAGCATAAAATACAAAATAAATAGAACAGTTTTTCCATTGTATAAAACGAATAATTGTTACCTGTGTGAAAGTGATGGGCATTTCTACGTTCCGGGCAACCTAGGCTTCACTCTAGGGCGTTGCTCCACCAGATCGAATAGCTAGGGACTTGGAATTCTCCGCCAGAGGAATAAACTAAAATATAAGTAAAACAGTTTTTCCATTGTATAAAATGAATAATTGCAAACATTTTGAAATTAATGGTCATTTCTACGTTCCGGGCAACCTAGGCATCACTGTAGGGCGTTGCTCCACCACAGCTAATAGCTACGGCCTTAGAAGTCAACCCCAGAAGCATAAAATACAATATAAATACAACAGCTTTTACATCGTATAAAATGAATTATTGCAAACAGTGTGAAAGTAATGGTCATTTCTACGTTCTGGGCAACCTACGTTTCACTCTATGGCATTGCTCCACCAGATCGAATAGTTAGGGCCTAAGAAGTCAACGCCAGAGACATAAAATACGATATGAATACAACAGCTGTTCCATCGTATAACAGGAATAATTGCAACCAGTTTGAATGATATGGCAATTTCTACGTTCCGGGCAACCTAGGTTTCACTCTAGGGCGATGCTCCACCAGATCGTATAGCTGGGGACTTAGAATTCAAAGCCATAAGAATAAAATACAATATAAGTACAACAGTTTTTCCGTCGTATAAAATGAATAATTGCAAACATTTTGAAATTAATGGTCATTTCTACGTTCCGGGCAACCTAGGCGTCACTGTAGGGCGTTGCTCCACCACAGCTAATAGCTACGGCCTAAGAAGTCAACGCCCGAAGCATAAAATACGATATAAATACATCAGCATTGCCATCGTATAAAATGAATAATTGCAAACAGTGTGAATGATATGGTCGTTTCTACGTTCCGGGCAACCTAGGCTTCACTCTATGGCGTTCATCCACCAGAACGAATAGCTACGGCCTCAGAAGTCAACGCGTGAAGCATAAAATGCAATAAAAATACAACAGTCTTTCCATCCTATAGCAGGAATAATTGCAACCCGTGTAAAAGTGATGGTCATTTCTACGTTCCAGGCAACCTAGGCTTCACTCTAGGGTGTTGTTCCACCTGATCGAATAGTTAGGGCCTAAGAAGTCAACGCCAGAAGCATAAAATACAATATAAATACAACAGCCTTTCCATCGTATATAATGTATATTAGCAAACAGTGTGAAAGTAATGGTCATTTCTACGTTCCTGGCAACCTAGGCTTCACTCTAGAGCGTTGTTCCACCAGATCGAATAGTTAGGGCCTAAGAAGTCAACGCCAGAAGAATAAAATGCAATATAAGTACAACAGATTACCATCGTATAAAATGAATAATTGCAAACATTGTGAAAGTAATAGTCATTTCTACGTTCCGCGAAACCTAGGCTTCACTCTAGGGCGTTGCTCCACCAGATTGAATAGTTAGGGCCTTAGAAGTCAACGCCCGAAGCATAAAATACAAAATAAATAGAACAGTTTTTCCATCGTATAAAACGAATAATTGCTACCAGTGTGAAAGTTATGGTCACTTCTACGTTCCGGGCAACCTAGGTTTCACTCCAGGGCGTTGCACCACCAGATCGAATAGTTACGGCATAAGAAGTCAACGCCAGAAGCATAAAATACAATATAAATACAACAGTTTTTCCATCATATAAAACGAATGATAGCAACCAGTGTGAAAGTTATGGTCATTTCTACGTTCAGCGCAACCTTGGCTTTACCCTAGGGCGTTGTTCCACCAGATGGAATAGTTAGGGCCTAAGAAGTCAACGCCAGAGACATAAAATACGATATGAATACAAGATCTGTTCCATCGTATAACAGGAATAATTGCAACCAGTTTGAAAGATATGGTCATTTCTACGTTACGGTCAACCTAGGCTTCAATCTAGGGCGTTGCTCCACCACATCGAATAGCTACGGCCTTAGAAGTCAACGCCAGAAGCATAAAATACAATATAGACACAACAGTTTTTCCATTGTATAAAACGAGTAATTGCAGCCAGTGTGAAAGTTATGGTCACTTCTGCGTTCCGGGCAACATAGGCTTCACTCTTGGACGTTGCCCCACCACAGCTAATAGTTACGACCTTAGAAGTCAAAGCCAGAAGCAGAAAATACAATAAAAATGCAACAGTTTTTCCATCGTATAGCATGACTAATTGCAACCAGTGCCAAAGTAATGATCATTTCGACGTTTCAGGCATCCTTGACTTAACTCTGAGGCGTTGCTCGACCAGATCGAATAGTTAGGGGCTTAGAAGTCAACGCCCGAAGCATAAACAACAAAATAGATAGAACGGTTTTTCCATTGTATAAAACGAATAATAGCTAACAGTGTGAAGGTTATGGTCATTTCTACGTTCCGGGCAACCTAGGCTTCACCCCAGTGCGTTGTTCCTCCAGACCGAATAGCTAGCGCCTTAGAAGTCAACGCCAGAAGCATAAAATACAGTATAAATACAACAGTTTTTCGATCGTATAAAACGAATAATTGCAACCAGTATGAAAGTTATGGTCATTTCTACGTTCCGGGCAACCTAGGATCCACCCTAGGGCGTTGCTGCAACCGATTGAATAGTTAGGGCCTAAGAAGTCATCGCCCGAAGCATAAAATACAAAATAAATAGAACAGTTTTTCCATCGTATAAAACGAATAATTGCTACCGATGTGAAAGTTATGGTCATTTCTACGTTCCGGGCAACCTAGGCTTCACCCTAGGGCGCTGCTCCACCAGATCGAAGAGTTAGGGCCTTAGAAGTTAACGCCAGAAGCATAAAGTACAATAAAGATGCAACAGCTTTTCCATCGTATAACAGGAATAATTGCAACCAGTGTGAAGGTAATGGTATGTCCTACGTTCCGGGCAACCTAGGCTTCACCCTAGGGCGTTGCTCCAACAGCTTGAATAGTTAGGGCCTTAGAAGTCAACGCCCGAAGCATGAAATACAAAATAAATAGAACAGTTGTTCCATCGTATAAAACGAACAATTGCTACCAGTGTGAAAGTTATGGTCATTTCAACGTTCCGGACAACCTAGGCTTCACCCTAGGGCGTTGTTCCACCAGATCGAATGGCTACGACCTTAGAAGTCAAAGCCAGAAGCAGAAAATACAATATAAATATAACAGTTTTTCCATCGTATAAAACGAATAATTGCAACCAGTATGAAAGTTATGGTTATTTCAACGTTCCGGGCAACCTAGGTTTCACTCTAGGTCGTTGCTCCACCAGATCGAATAGTGAGGGCCTAAGAAGTCAACGCCAGAAGCATAAAATGCAATATAAATACAACAGCTTTTCCATTGTATAAAACGAGTAATTGCAACCGGTGTGAATGTTATGGTCATTTCTACGTTACGGGCAACCTAGTCTTCACTCTAGGGCGTTGCACCGCCAGATCGAATAGTTAGGGCCTTAGAAGTCAACGCCCGAAGCATAAACTGCAAAATAAATAGAACAGTTTTTCCATTGTATAAAACGAATAAGTGCTACGAGTGTGAAAGTTATGGTCATTTCAACGTTCCGGGCAAGCTAGGCTTCACCCTAGGGCGTTGTTCCACCAGATCGAATAGCTACGACCTTAGAAGTCAAAGCCAGAAGCAGAAAATACAATAAAAATGCAACAGTTATTCCATGGTATAGCATGACTAACTGCATCCAGTGCGAAAGTAATGATCATTTCGACGTTTCGGACATCCTAGACTTAACTCTGAGGAGTTGCTCCACCAGATCGAATAGTTAGGGCCTTATAAGTCAATGCCCGAAGCATAAACTACAAAATAGATAGAACAGTTTTTCCTTTGTATAAAACGAATAATTGCTATCAGTGTGAAAGTTATGGTCATTTCTACGTTCCGGGCAACCTAGGCCTCACTCTAGAGCGTTGCACCACCAGATCGAATAGTTAGGGCCTCAGAAGTCACCGCGCGAAGCATAAACTACAAAATAAATAGAACAGTTTTTCCATTGTATAAAAGGAATAATTGCTACCAGTTTGAAAGTTATGGTCATTTCAAAGTTCCGGGCAACCTTGGCTTCACCCTAGGGCGTTGTTCCACCAGATCGAATAGTTAGGGCCAATGAAGTGAACGCCACAAGCATAAAATACAATATAGATACAACAGTATTTACATCGTATAGAACGAATAATAGCAACCAGTATGAAAGTTATGGTCATTTCTACTTTCCGGGCAACCTAGGCTTCCCCCTAGGGCGTTGCTCCAACAGATAGAACAGTTAGGGCCTTAGATGTCAACGCCAGAAGCATAAAATACAATATAAATACAACAGCCTTTCCATCGTATAACAGGAATAATTGCAACCAGTTTGAAAGTGATGGTCATTTCTACGTGCCGGGCAACCTAGGCTTCACTCTACGGTGTTGTTCCACCAGATCGAATAGTTAGGGCCTAAGAAGTCAACGCCAGAAGCATAAAATACAAAATAAATAGAACAGCTTTTCCATCGTATAAAACGAATAATTGCTACCAGTGTGAAAGTTATGGTCATTTCTACGTTCCGCGAAACCTAGGCTTCACTCTAGGGCGTTGCTCCACCAGATTGAATAGCTAGGGCCTTAGAAGTCAACGCCCGAAGCATAAAATACAAAATAAATAGAACAGTTTTTCCATCGTATAAAACGAATAATTGCTACCAGTGTGAAAGTTATGGTCACTTCTACGTTCCGGGCAACCTAGGTTTCACTCCAGGGCGTTGCACCACCAGATCGAATAGTTACGGCATAAGAAGTCAACGCCAGAAGCATAAAATACAATATAAATACAACAGTTTTTCCATCATATAAAACGAATGATAGCAACCAGTGTGAAAGTTATGGTCATTTCTACATTCAGCGCAACCTTGGCTTTACCCTAGGGCGTTGTTCCACCAGATGGAATAGTTAGGGCCTAAGAAGTCAACGCCAGAAGCATAAAATACGATATAAATACAACAGCTTTTCCATCGTATAAAACGAATAATAGCAACCAGTGTGAAAGTTATGGTCCTATCTACATTTCGAGCAACCTAGGCTTCACTCTAGGGCGTTGCTCCACCTGATCGAATAGTTAGGGCCTAAGAAGTCAACGCCAGAAGCATAAAATACAATATAAATACAACAGCATTTCCATCGTATATAATGTATATTAGCAAACAGTGTGAAAGTAATGGTCATTTCTACGTTCCTGGCAACCTAGGCTTCACTCTAGAGCGTTGTTCCACCAGATCGAATAGTTAGGGCCTAAGAAGTCAACGCCAGAAGAATAAAATGCAATATAAGTACAACAGATTACCATCGTATAAAATGAATAATTGCAAACATTGTGAAAGTAATAGTCATTTCTACGTTCCGCGAAACCTAGGCTTCACTCTAGGGCGTTGCTCCACCAGATTGAATAGCTAGGGCCTTAGAAGTCAACGCCCGAAGCATAAAATACAAAATAAATAGAACAGTTTTTCCATCGTATAAAACGAATAATTGCTACCAGTGTGAAAGTTATGGTCACTTCTACGTTCCGGGCAACCTAGGTTTCACTCCAGGGCGTTGCACCACCAGATCGAATAGTTACGGCATAAGAAGTCAACGCCAGAAGCATAAAATACAATATAAATACAACAGTTTTTCCATCATATAAAACGAATGATAGCAACCAGTGTGAAAGTTATGGTCATTTCTACATTCAGCGCAACCTTGGCTTTACCCTAGGGCGTTGTTCCACCAGATGGAATAGTTAGGGCCTAAGAAGTCAACGCCAGAAGCATAAAATACGATATAAATACAACAGCTTTTCCATCGTATAAAACGAATAATAGCAACCAGTGTGAAAGTTATGGTCCTATCTACATTTCGAGCAACCTAGGCTTCACTCTAGGGCGTTGCTCCACCTGATCGAATAGTTAGGGCCTTAGAAGTCAACGCCAGATGCATAAAATACAATATAAATACTACAGTTTTTCCACCATATAAAACGAATAATTGCAACCAGTATGAAAGTTATGGTCATTTCTGCTTTCGGGCAACCTAGGCCTCACCCTAGGGCGTTGTTCCACCAGATCGAATAGTTAGGTCCTTAGAAGTCAACACCAGAAGCATAAAATACAATATAAATACAACAGTTTTTCCATCGTATAAAACGAATAATTGCAACCAGTTTCAAAGTGATGGTCATTTCTACTTTCTGGGCAACCTAGACTTCACCCTAGGGCGTTGTTCCACCAGATGGAACAGTTAGGGCCTAAGAAGTCAACGCCAGAAGCATAAAATACCATATAAATACAACAGCTTTTCCATCGTATAAAACGAATAATTGCAACCAGTGTGAAAGTTATGGTCATTTCTACGTTCCGGGCAACCTAGGCTTCCCCCTAGGGCGTTGCTCCAACAGATTGCATAGCTAGGGCCTTAGAAGACAATGCCCGGAGCATAAAATACAATAAAAATACAACGGTCTTTTCATCGTATAACAGGAATAATTGCAACAAGCGTGAAAGTAATGATCATTTCGGCGTTTCGGGCATCCTAGACTTAACTCTGAGGCATTGCTCCACCAGATCGAATAGCTCGGGCCTAAGAAGTCAACGCCAGAAGCATAAAATACCATATAAATACAACAATTTTTCCATTGTATAAAACGAATAATTGCTACCAGTGTAAAAGTTATGGTCATTTCTACGTTCCGGGCAACCTAGGCTACACCCTAGGGCGTTGTTCCACAAGATTGAATAGTTAGGGCCTAAGAAGTGAACGCCAGAAGCATAAAATACAATATAAATACAACAGTTTTTCCATCGTATAAAACGAATAATTGCAACCAGTGTGAAAGTTATGGTCATTTCTACATTCCGAGCAACCTAGGATTCACTCTAGGGCGTTGCTCCAACAGATTGAATAGTTAGGGCCTTAGAAGTCAACGCCCGAAGCATAAAATGCAATAAAAATACAACAGTTTTTCCATCGTATAAAACGAATAATTGCTACCAGTGTAAAAGTTATGGTCATTTCTACATTCCGAGCAACCTAGGCTTCACTCTAGGGCGTTGCTCTACCAGATCGAATAGTTAGGGCCTTAGATGTCAACGCCCGAAGCATAAAATACAAGATAAATAGAACCGTTTTTCCATCGTATAAAACGAATAATTGCTACCAGTGTGAAAGTTATGGTCACTTCTACGTTCCGGGCAACCTAGGTTTCACTCCAGGGCGTTGCACCACCAGATCGAATAGTTACGGCATAAGAAGTCAACGCCAGAAGCGTAAAATACAATATAAATACAACAGTTTTTCCATCATATAAAACGAATGATAGCAACCAGTGTGAAAGTTATGGTCATTTCTACGTTCCGCGCAATCTTGGCTTTACCCTAGGGCGTTGTTCCACCAGATGGAATAGTTAGGGCCTAAGAAGTCAACGCCAGAAGCATAAAATACGATATAAATACAACAGCTTTTCCATCGTATAAAACGAATAATAGCAACCAGTGTGAAAGTTATGGTCATTTCTACGTTCCGCGCAATCTTGGCTTTACCCTAGGGCGTTGTTCCACCAGATGGAATAGTTAGGGCCTAAGAAGTCAACGCCAGAAGCATAAAATACGATATAAATACAACAGCTTTTCCATCGTATAAAACGAATAATAGCAACCAGTGTGAAAGTTATGGTCATTTCTACGTTCCGGGCAACCTAGGCTTCACTCTAGGGCGTTGCTCCACCAGATCAAACAGTTAGGGCCTAAGAAGTGAACGCCAGAAGCATAAAATACAATATAAATACAACAGCTTTTCCATCCTATAAAACGAATAATTGCTACCAGTGTAAAAAGTTATGGTCATTTCTACGTTCCGGGCAACCTAGGCTTCACTCTAGGGCTGTGCTCCACCATATCGAATAGCTACGGGCTTAGAAGCCAACGCCTGAAGCATAAAATACAATAAAAATACAACGGTCTTATCAACGTATAACAGGAATAATTGCAACAAGCGTGAAAGTAATGATCATTTCGGCGTTTCGGGCATCCTAGACTTAACTCTGGGGCATGGCTCCACCAGATCGAATAGTTAGGGCCTAAGAAGTCAACGCCAGAAGCATAAAATACCATATAAATACAACAGTTTTTCCATTGTATAAAACGAATAATTGCTACCAGTGTAAAAGTTATGGTCATTTCTACGTTCCGGGCAACCTAGGCTTTACCCTAGGGCGTTGTTGCACCAGATTGAATAGTTAGGGCCTAAGAAGTGAACGCCAGAAGCATAAAATACAATATAAATACAACAGTGTTTCCATCGTATAAAACGAATAATTGCAACCAGTGTGAAAGTTATGGTCATTTCTACATTCCGAGCAACCTAGGATTCACTCTAGGGCGTTGCTCCAACAGATTGAATAGTTAGGGCCTTAGAAGTCAACGCCCGAAGCATAAAATGCAATAAAAATACAACAGTTTTTCCATCGTATAACAGGATTAATTCCAACCAGTTTGAAAGTGGTGGTCATTTCTACGTTCCGGGCAACCTAGGCTTCACTCTAGGGCGTTGTTCCACCAGATTGAAGTGTTAGGGTCTAAGAAGTCAACGCCCGAAGCATAAAATACAATAGAAATACAACAGTTTTTCCATCGTATAAAACGAATAATTGCAACCATTATGAAACCTAAGGTCATTTCTACGTTCCGGGCAACCTAGGCTTCACTCTATGGCGTTCTTCCACCATATCGAATAGCTACGGCCTCAGAAGTCAACGCCTGAAGCATAAAATACAATAAAAATGCAACAGTCTTTCCATCCTATAACAGGAATAATTGCAACCCGTGTGAAAGTGATGGTTATTTCTACGTTCCAGGCAACCTAGGCTTCACTCTAGGGCGTTGTTCCACCAGATCTAATAGTTAGGGCCTAAGAAGTCAACGCCAGAAGCATAAAATACAATAGAAATAGAACCGTTTTTCCATCGTATAAAACGAATAATTGCTACCAGTGTGAAAGTTATGGTCACTTCTACGTTCCGGGCAACCTAGGTTTCACTCCAGGGCGTTGCACCACCAGATCGAATAGTTACGGCATAAGAAGTCAACGCCAGAAGCATAAAATACAATATAAATACAACAGTTTTTCCATCATATAAAACGAATGATAGCAACCAGTGTGAAAGTTATGGTCATTTCTACGTTCCGCGCAATCTTGGCTTTACCCTAGGGCGTTGTTCCACCAGATGGAATAGTTAGGGCCTAAGAAGTCAACGCCAGAAGCATAAAATACGATATAAATACAACAGCTTTTCCATCGTATAAAACGAATAATAGCAACCAGTGTGAAAGTTATGGTCATTTCTACGTTCCGGGCAACCTAGGCTTCACTCTAGGGCGTTGCTCCACCAGATCAAACAGTTAGGGCCTAAGAAGTGAACGCCAGAAGCATAAAATACAATATAAATACAACAGCTTTTCCATCCTATAAAACGAATAATTGCTACCAGTGTAAAAAGTTATGGTCATTTCTACGTTCCGGGCAACCTAGGCTTCACTCTAGGGCTGTGCTCCACCATATCGAATAGCTACGGGCTTAGAAGCCAACGCCTGAAGCATAAAATACAATAAAAATACAACGGTCTTATCAACGTATAACAGGAATAATTGCAACAAGCGTGAAAGTAATGATCATTTCGGCGTTTCGGGCATCCTAGACTTAACTCTGGGGCATGGCTCCACCAGATCGAATAGTTAGGGCCTAAGAAGTCAACGCCAGAAGCATAAAATACCATATAAATACAACAGTTTTTCCATTGTATAAAACGAATAATTGCTACCAGTGTAAAAGTTATGGTCATTTCTACGTTCCGGGCAACCTAGGCTTTACCCTAGGGCGTTGTTGCACCAGATTGAATAGTTAGGGCCTAAGAAGTGAACGCCAGAAGCATAAAATACAATATAAATACAACAGTGTTTCCATCGTATAAAACGAATAATTGCAACCAGTGTGAAAGTTATGGTCATTTCTACATTCCGAGCAACCTAGGATTCACTCTAGGGCGTTGCTCCAACAGATTGAATAGTTAGGGCCTTAGAAGTCAACGCCCGAAGCATAAAATGCAATAAAAATACAACAGTTTTTCCATCGTATAACAGGATTAATTCCAACCAGTTTGAAAGTGGTGGTCATTTCTACGTTCCGGGCAACCTAGGCTTCACTCTAGGGCGTTGTTCCACCAGATTGAAGTGTTAGGGTCTAAGAAGTCAACGCCCGAAGCATAAAATACAATAGAAATACAACAGTTTTTCCATCGTATAAAACGAATAATTGCAACCATTATGAAACCTAAGGTCATTTCTACGTTCCGGGCAACCTAGGCTTCACTCTATGGCGTTCTTCCACCATATCGAATAGCTACGGCCTCAGAAGTCAACGCCTGAAGCATAAAATACAATAAAAATGCAACAGTCTTTCCATCCTATAACAGGAATAATTGCAACCCGTGTGAAAGTGATGGTTATTTCTACGTTCCAGGCAACCTAGGCTTCACTCTAGGGCGTTGTTCCACCAGATCTAATAGTTAGGGCCTAAGAAGTCAACGCCAGAAGCATAAAATACAATAGAAATAGAACCGTTTTTCCATCGTATAAAACGAATAATTGCTACCAGTGTGAAAGTTATGGTCACTTCTACGTTCCGGGCAACCTAGGTTTCACTCCAGGGCGTTGCACCACCAGATCGAATAGTTACGGCATAAGAAGTCAACGCCAGAAGCATAAAATACAATATAAATACAACAGTTTTTCCATCATATAAAACGAATGATAGCAACCAGTGTGAAAGTTATGGTCATTTCTACGTTCCGCGCAATCTTGGCTTTACCCTAGGGCGTTGTTCCACCAGATGGAATAGTTAGGGCCTAAGAAGTCAACGCCAGAAGCATAAAATACGATATAAATACAACAGCTTTTCCATCGTATAAAACGAATAATAGCAACCAGTGTGAAAGTTATGGTCCTTTCTACATTTCGAGCAACCTAGGCTTCACTCTAGGGCGTTGCTCCACCTAATCGAATAGTTAGGGCCCTAGAAGTGAACGCCAGAAGCATGAAATACAATATAAATACAACAGCTTTTCCATCGTATAGAAGGAATAATTGCAAACAGTGTGAAAGTAATGGTCATTTCTACGTTCCGGGCAACCTAGGCTTCACTCTAGGGCGTTGCTCCACCAGATCAAACAGTTAGGGCCTAAGAAGTGAACGCCAGAAGCATAAAATACAATATAAATACAACAGCTTTTCCATCCTATAAAACGAATAATTGCTACCAGTGTAAAAGTTATGGTCATTTCTACGTTCCGGGCAACCTAGGCTTCACTCTAGGGCGTTGCTCCACCAGATCGAATAGTTAGGGCCTTAGATGTCAACGCCCGAAGCATAAAATACAAAATAAATAGAACCGTTTTTCCATCGTATAAAACGAATAATTGCTACCAGTGTGAAAGTTATGGTCACTTCTACGTTCCGGGCAACCTAGGTTTCACTCCAGGGCGTTGCACCACCAGATCGAATAGTTACGGCATAAGAAGTCAACGCCAGAAGCATGAAATACAATATAAATACAACAGTTTTTCCATCATATAAAACGAATGATAGCAACCAGTGTGAAAGTTATGGTCATTTCTACGTTCCGCGCAATCTTGGCTTTACCCTAGGGCGTTGTTCCACCAGATGGAATAGTTAGGGCCTAAGAAGTCAACGCCAGAAGCATAAAATACGATATAAATACAACAGCTTTTCCATCGTATAAAACGAATAATAGCAACCAGTGTGAAAGTTATGGTCCTTTCTACATTTCGAGCAACCTAGGCTTCACTCTAGGCCGTTGCTCCACCTGATCGAATATTTAGGGCCCTAGAAGTGAACGCCAGAAGCATGAAATACAATATAAATACAACAGCTTTTCCATCGTATAAAAGGAATAATTGCAAACAGTGTGAAAGTAATGGTCATTTCTACGTTCCGGGCAACCTAGGCATCACTCTAGGGCGTTGCTCCACCAGATCAAACAGTTAGGGCCTAAGAAGTGAACGCCAGAAGCATAAAATACAATATAAATACAACAGCTTTTCCATCCTATAAAACGAATAATTGCTACCAGTGTAAAAGTTATGGTCATTTCTACGTTCCGGGCAACCTAGGCTTCACTCTAGGGCTGTGCTCCACCATATCGAATAGCTACGGCCTTAGAAGCCAACGCCTGAAGCATAAAATACAATAAAAATACAACGGTCTTATCAACGTATAACAGGAATAATTGCAACAAGCGTGAAAGTAATGATCATTTCGGCGTTTCGGGCATCCTAGACTTAACTCTGGGGCATTGCTCCACCAGATCGAATAGTTAGGGCCTAAGAAGTCATCGCCAGAAGCATAAAATACCATATAAATACAACAGTTTTTCCATTGTATAAAACGAATAATTGCTACCAGTGTAAAAGTTATGGTCATTTCTTCGTTCCGGGCAACCTAGGCTTTACCCTAGGGCGTTGTTGCACCAGATTGAATAGTTAGGGCCTAAGAAGTGAACGCCAGAAGCATAAAATACAATATAAATACAACAGTTTTTCCATCGTATAAAACGAATAATTGCAACCAGTGTGATAGTTATGGCCATTTCTACATTCCGAGCAACCTAGGCTTCACTCTAGGGCGTTGCTCCAACAGATTGAATAGTTAGGGCCTTAGATTTCAACGCCCGAAGCATAAAATGCAATAAAAATACAACAGTTTTTCCATCGTATAACAGGATTAATTCCAACCAGTTTGAAAGTGGTGGTCATTTCTACGTTCCGGGCAACCTAGGCTTCACTCTAGGGCGTTGTTCCACCAGATTGAAGTGTTAGGTTCTGAGAAGTCAACGCCCGAAGCATAAAATACAATAGAAATACAACAGTTTTTCCATCGTATAAAACGAATAATTGCAACCATTATGAAACCTAAGGTCATTTCTACGTTCCGGGCAACCTAGGCTTCACTCTATGGCGTTCTTCCACCATATCGAATAGCTACGGCCTCAGAAGTCAACGCCTGAAGCATAAAATACAATAAAAATGCAACAGTCTTTCCATCCTATAACAGGAATAATTGCAACCCGTGTGAAAGTGATGGTTATTTCTACGTTCCAGGCAACCTAGGCTTCACTCTAGGGCGTTGTTCCACCAGATCGAATAGTTAGGGCCTAAGAAGTCAACGCCAGAAGCATAAAATACAATAGAAATATAACAGTTTTTCCATCGTATAAAACGAATAATAGCAACCAGTGTGAAAGTTATGGTCATTTCTACGTTCCGGGCAACCTAGGCTTCACTCTAGGGCGTTGCTCCACCAGATCAAACACTTAGGGCCTTAGAAGTCAAGGCCCGAAGCATAAAATACAAAATAAGTAGAACAGTTTTTCCATTGTATAAAACGAATAATTGCTACCAGTGTAAAAGTTATGGTCATTTCTACGTTCCGGGCAACCTAGGCTACACTCTAGGGCGTTGGTCCACAAGATTGAATAGTTAGGGCCTAAGAAGTGAACGCCAGAATCATAAAATACAATATAAATACAACAGTTTTTCCATCATATAAAACGAATGATAGCAACCAGTGTGAAAGTTATGGTCACTTCTACGTGCCGGGCAACCTAGGCTTCACTCTACGGCGTTGTTCCACCAGATCGAATAGTTAGGGCCTAAGAAGTCAACACCAGAATAATAAAATACAAAATAAACACAACAGCCTTTACACCGTATAAAACGAGTAATTGCAACCTGTGTGAAGGTTATGGTCATATCTACGTTCCGGGAAACATAGGCTTCACTGTAGAGCGTTCCTCCACCAGATCGAAGTGTTAGTGCCTAAGAAGTCAACGCCCGAAGCATAAAATACGATATAAATACATCAGCATTGCCATCGTATAAAATGAATAATTGCAAACAGTGTGAATGATATGGTCGTTTCTACGTTCCGGGCAACCTAGGCTTCACTCTATGGCGTTCATCCACCACAACGAATAGCTACGGCCTCAGAAGTCAACGCGTGAAGCATAAAATACAATAAAAATACAACAGTCTTTCCATCCTATAGCAGGAATAATTGCAACCCGTGTAAAAGTGATGGTCATTTCTACGTTCCAGGCAACCTAGGCTTCACTCTAGGGTGTTGTTCCACCTGATCGAATAGTTAGGGCCTAAGAAGTCAACGCCAGAAGCATAAAATACAATATAAATACAACAGTTTTTCCATCATATAAAACGAATGATAGCAACCAGTGTGAAAGTTATGGTCATTTCTACATTCAGCGCAACCTTGGCTTTACCCTAGGGCGTTGTTCCACCAGATGGAATAGTTAGGGCCTAAGAAGTCAACGCCAGAAGCATAAAATACGATATAAATACAACAGCTTTTCCATCGTATAAAACGAATAATAGCAACCAGTGTGAAAGTTATGGTCCTATCTACATTTCGAGCAACCTAGGCTTCACTCTAGGGCGTTGCTCCACCTGATCGAATAGTTAGGGCCTTAGAAGTCAACGCCAGATGCATAAAATACAATATAAATACTACAGTTTTTCCACCATATAAAACGAATAATTGCAACCAGTATGAAAGTTATGGTCATTTCTGCTTTCGGGCAACCTAGGCCTCACCCTAGGGCGTTGTTCCACCAGATCGAATAGTTAGGTCCTTAGAAGTCAACACCAGAAGCATAAAATACAATATAAATACAACAGTTTTTCCATCGTATAAAACGAATAATTGCAACCAGTTTCAAAGTGATGGTCATTTCTACTTTCTGGGCAACCTAGACTTCACCCTAGGGCGTTGTTCCACCAGATGGAACAGTTAGGGCCTAAGAAGTCAACGCCAGAAGCATAAAATACCATATAAATGCAACAGCTTTTCCATCGTATAAAACGAATAATTGCAACCAGTGTGAAAGTTATGGTCATTTCTACGTTCCGGGCAACCTAGGCTTCCCCCTAGGGCGTTGCTCCAACAGATTGCATAGCTAGGGCCTTAGAAGTCAATGCCCGGAGCATAAAATACAATAAAAATACAACGGTCTTTTCATCGTATAACAGGAATAATTGCAACAAGCGTGAAAGTAATGTTCATTTCGGCGTTTCGGGCATCCTAGACTTAACTCTGGGGCGTTGTTCCACAAGATTGAATAGTTAGGGCCTAAGAAGTGAACGCCAGAAGCATAAAATACAATATAAATACAACAGTTTTTCCATCGTATAAAACGAATAATTGCAACCAGTGTGAAAGTAATGGTCATTTCTACATTCCGAGCAACCTAGGATTCACTCTAGGGCGTTGCTCCAACAGATTGAATAGTTAGGGCCTTAGAAGTCAACGCCCGAAGCATAAAATGCAATAAAAATACAACAGTTTTTCCATCGTATAAAACGAATAATTGCTACCAGTGCAAAAGTTATGGTCATTTCTACATTCCGAGCAACCTAGGCTTCACTCTAGGGCGTTGCTCCACCAGATCGAATAGTTAGGGCCTTAGATGTCAACGCCCGAAGCATAAAATACAAGATAAATAGAACCGTTTTTCCATCGTATAAAACGAATAATTGCTACCAGTGTGAAAGTTATGGTCACGTCTACGTTCCGGGCAACCTAGGTTTCACTCCAGGGCGTTGCACCACCAGATCGAATAGTTACGGCATAAGAAGTCAACGCCAGAAGCGTAAAATACAATATAAATACAACAGTTTTTCCATCATATAAAACGAATGATAGCAACCAGTGTGAAAGTTATGGTCATTTCTACGTTCCGCGCAATCTTGGCTTTACCCTAGGGCGTTGTTCCACCAGATGGAATAGTTAGGGCCTAAGAAGTCAACGCCAGAAGCATAATATACGATATAAATACAACAGCTTTTCCATCGTATAAAACGAATAATAGCAACCAGTGTGAAAGTTATGGTCCTTTCTACATTTCGAGCAACCTAGGCTTCACTCTAGGGCGTTGCTCCACCAGATCAAACAGTTAGGGCCTAAGAAGTGAACGCCAGAAGCATAAAATACAATATAAATACAACAGCTTTTCCATCGTATAAAAGGAATAATTGCAAACAGTGTGAAAGTAATGGTCATTTCTACGTTCCGGGCAACCTAGGCTTCACTCTAGGGCGTTGCTCCACCAGATCAAACAGTTAGGGCCTAAGAAGTGAACGCCAGAAGCATAAAATACAATATAAATACAACAGCTTTTCCATCCTATAAAACGAATAATTGCTACCAGTGTAAAAGTTATGGTCATTTCTACGTTCCGGGCAACCTAGGCTTCACTCTAGGGCTGTGCTCCACCATATCGAATAGCTACGGCCTTAGAAGCCTACGCCTGAAGCATAAAATACAATAAAAATACAACGGTCTTATCAGCGTATAACAGGAATAATTGCAACAAGCGTGAAAGTAATGTTCATTTCGGCGTTTCGGGCATCCTAGACTTAACTCTGGGGCATTGCTCCACCAGATCGAATAGTTTGGGCCTAAGAAGTCAACGCCAGAAGCATAAAATACCATATAAATACAACAGTTTTTCCATTGTATAAAACGAATAATTGCTACCAGTGTAAAAGTTATGGTCATTTCTACGTTCCGGGCAACCTAGGCTTCACCCTAGGGCGTTGTTGCACCAGATTGAATAGTTAGGGCCTAAGAAGTGAACGCCAGAAACATAAAATACAATATAAATACAACAGTTTTTCCATCGTATAAAACGAATAATTGCAACCAGTGTAATAGTTATGGTCATTTCTACATTCCGAGCAACCTAGGCTTCACTCTAGGGCGTTGCTCCAACAGATTGAATAGTTAGGGCCTTAGATTTCAACGCCAGAAGCATAAAATGCAATAAAAATACAACAGTTTTTCCATCGTATAACAGGATTAATTCCAACCAGTTTGAAAGTGGTGGTCATTTCTACGTTCCGGGCAACCTAGGCTTCACTCTAGGGCGTTGTTCCACCAGATTGAAGTGTTAGGGTCTAAGAAGTCAACGCCCGAAGCATAAAATACAATAGAAATACAACAGTTTTTCCATCGTATAAAACGAATAATTGCAACCATTATGAAACCTAAGGTCATTTCTACGTTCCGGGCAACCTAGGCTTCACTCTATGGCGTTCTTCCACCATATCGAATAGCTACGGCCTCAGAAGTCAACGCCTGAAGCATAAAATACAATAAAAATGCAACAGTCTTTCCATCCTATAACAGGAATAATTGCAACCCGTGTGAAAGTGATGGTTATTTCTACGTTCCAGGCAACCTAGGCTTCACTCTAGGGCGTTGTTCCACCAGATCTAATAGTTAGGGCCTAAGAAGTCAACGCCAGAAGCATAAAATACAATAGAAATAGAACCATTTTTCCATCGTATAAAACGAATAATTGCTACCAGTGTGAAAGTTATGGTCACTTCTACGTTCCGGGCAACCTAGGTTTCACTCCAGGGCGTTGCACCACCAGATCGAATAGTTACGGCATAAGAAGTCAACGCCAGAAGCATAAAATACAATATAAATACAACAGTTTTTCCATCATATAAAACGAATGATAGCAACCAGTGTGAAAGTTATGGTCATTTCTACGTTCCGCGCAATCTTGGCTTTACCCTAGGGCGTTGTTCCACCAGATGGAACAGTTAGGGCCTAAGAAGTCAACGCCAGAAGCATAAAATACGATATAAATACAACAGCTTTTCCATCGTATAAAACGAATAATAGCAACCAGTGTGAAAGTTATGGTCCTTTCTACATTTCGAGCAACCTAGGCTTCACTCTAGGGCGTTGCTCCACCTAATCGAATAGTTAGGGCCCTAGAAGTGAACGCCAGAAGCATGAAATACAATATAAATACAACAGCTTTTCCATCGTATAAAAGGAATAATTGCAAACAGTGTGAAAGTAATGGTCATTTCTACGTTCCGGGCAACCTAGGCTTCACTCTAGGGCGTTGCTCCACCAGGTCGAATAGTTAGGGCCTAAGAAGTCAACGCCAGAATCATAAAATACAAAATAAATCGAACAGGTTTTCCATTGTATAAAACGAATAATTGCTACCAGTGTGAAAGTTATGGTCATTACTACGTTCCGAGCAACCTAGACTTCACTCTAGGGCGGTGCTCCACCATATCGAATAGCTACGGCCTTAGAAGCCTACGCCTGAAGCATGAAATACAATAAAAATACAACGGTCTTTTCATCGTATAACAGGAATAATTGCAACAAGCGTGAAAGTAATGATCATTTCGGCGTTTCGGGCATCCTAGACTTAACTCTGAGGCATTGCTCCACCAGATCGAATAGTTAGGGCCTAAGAAGTCAACGCCAGAAGCATAAAATTCAATATAAATACAACAGCTTTGCCATCGTATAAAACGAACAATTGCAAACAGTGAGAAAGATATGGACATTTCTATGTTCCGGGCAACCTACGCTTCACTCTATGGCGTTCTTCGACCACATCCAATAGCTACGGCCTCAGAAGTCAACGCCTGAAGCATAAAATACAATAAAAACGCAACAGTCTTTCCATCCTATGACAGGAATAATTGCAACCCGTGAAAAAGTGATGGTCATTTCTACGAGGCGGGCAACCTAGGCTTCACCCTAGGGCGTTGGTCCACCAGATCGAATAGTTAGGGCCTATGAAGTCAACGCCAGAAGCATAAAATACAATAAAGGTGCAACAGTTTTTCCATAGTATAACAGGAATAATTGCAACCAGTGTGAAGGTAATGGTATGTTCTACGTTCCGGGCAACCTAGGCTTCACTCTTGAGCGTTGCTCCACCAGATCGAATAGTTAGGGCCTTAGAAGCCAACGCCCGAAGCATAAAATGCAAAATAAATAGAAGAGTTTTTCCATTATATAAAACGAATAACTGCAACCAGTGTGAAAGTACTGGTCATTTCTACGTTTCGGGTAACCTAGGCGTCACTCTAGGGCGTTGCTCCATCATATCTAATAGCTACGGCCTTAGAAGTCAACGCCAGAAGCACAAAATACGATAAAAATGCAGCAGTTTTTCCATCGTATAGCATGACTAATTGCAACCAGTGCGAAAGTAATGATCATATCGACATTTCGGGCATCCTAGACTTAACTCTGAGGCGTTGCTCCACCAGATCCAAGAGTTAGGGCCTATGAAGTCAACGCCAGAAGCATAAAATACAATAAAGGTGCAACAGTTTTTCCATAGTATAACAGGAATAATTGCAACCAGTGTGAAGGTAATGGTCATTTCTACGTTCCGGGCAACCTAGGCGTCACTCTAGGGCGTTGCTCCACGACATCTAATAGCTACGGCCTTAGAAGTCAACGCCAGAAGCATAAAATACGATATAAATACAACAGATTTTACATCGTATAAAACGAATAATTGCAACCAGTGTGAGAGTTCTGGTCATTTCCACGTTCCGGGCAACCTAGGCTTCACTCCAGGGTGTTGCTCCACCAGATCGAATAGTTAGGGCCTTAGAAGTCAACGCCAGGAGCATAAGATACAATAAAAATACAACAGTCTTTTCATCGTATCACAGGAATAATTGCAATAAGCGTGAAAGTAATGGTCATTTCTACGTTCCGGGCAACCTAGGTTTCACTCTAGGGCATGGCTCCTCCAGATCGAATAGTTGGGACCTAAGAAGTCAATGCCAGAAGCAAAAAATACAATATAAATACAACAGCTTTGGCATCGAATAAATTAATAATTGCAAACAGCGTGAAAGATATGGTCATTTCTACGTTCCGGGCAACCTAGGCTTCATTCTAGGGCGTTGGTCCACCAGATCAAACAGTTAGGTCCTTAGAAGTCAACGCCCGAAACATAAAATACAAAATAAATCGAACAGGTTTTCCATTGTATAAAACGAATAATTGCTACCAGTGTGAAAGTTATGGTCATTTCTACGTTCCGGGCAACCTAGGCTTCCACCTAGGGCGTTGCTCCAACAGATCGAATAGTTAGGGCCTAAGAAGTCAACGCCAGAAGCAAAAAATACAATATAAGTATAACAGTTTTTCCATCGTATAAAACGAATAATAGCAACCAGTGCGAAAGTTATGGTCATTTCCACGTTCCGGTCAACCTATGCTCCACTGTAGGGCGGTGCTCTACCAGATTAAATAGTTAGGTCGTAAGAAGTCAACGCCAGAAGCATAAAATACAATATAAATACAACAGCTTTTCCATCGTATATAATGTATATTTGCAAACAGTGTGAAAGTAATGGTCATTTCTATGTTCCAGCCAACCTAGGCTTCACTCTAGGGCGTTGCTCCACCAGATCGAATAGTTACGGCCTTAGAAGTCAGCGCCAGAAGCATAAAATACAATAAAGATGCAACAGTTTTTCCATCGTTTAACAGGAATAACTGCAACCACTGTGAAAGTACTGGTCATTTCTACGTTGCGGGCAACCTAGGCTTCACTCTAGGGGCTTGCTCCACCAGATCGAATAGTTAGGGCCTTAGGTGTCAACGCCAGATGCATGAAATACAATAAAGGTGCAACAGCTTTTCCATCGTAGAAAACGAATAATTGCAACCAGTGTGAAAGTTATGGTCATTTCTACGTTCCGAGCGAACTAGGCTTCACTCTAGGGCCTTGCTCCACCAGATCGAATAGTTAGGGCCTTAGATTTCAACGCCACATGCATAAAATGCAATAAAAATACAACAGTTTTTCCATCGTATAGAACGAATGATTGCATCAACTGTGAAGGTAATGGTCATTTCTACGTTCCGGGCAGCCTAGGCTTCACTCCAGGGCGTTGCTCCATCAGATCGCATAGTTAGGGCCAAAGGAGTCAACGCCAGAAGAATAAAATAAAATACAAGTACAACAGTTTTTCCATCGTATAAAATGTATATTTGCAAAAATTGTGAATGTAATGGTCACTTCTACGTTCCGGGCATCCTATGCGACACTCAAGGGCGTTGCTCCACCACATCTAATAGCTACGGCCTTAAAAGACAACGCCAGAAGCATAAAATACCATATAAATACAACAGCTTTTCCATCGTATAAAACGAATAATGGTAACCAGTGTGAAAGTTATGGTCATTTCTACGTTCCAGTCAACCTAGGCTTCACTCTAGGACGTTGCTCCACCAGATCGAATAGTTAGGGCCTATGAAGTCAACGCCAGAAGCATAAAATACAATAAAAATACAACAGTTTTTTCATCGTATAACAGGAATAACTGCAACAAGCGTGAAGGTAATGTTAATTTCTACGATCCTGGCAACCTAGGCTTCTCTCTAGGGCGTTGCTCCACCAGATCGAATAGCTAGTGACTTAGAGATTAACGCAAGACGCATAAAATACAATATAAGTACAACAGATTTACCATTGTATAAAACGAATAATTGCAACCAGTGTGAAAGTAATGGTCATTTCTATGCTCCGGGCGACCTAGGCTTCACCCTAGGGCGTTGTTCTACCAGATCGAATAGTTAGGGCCTAAGAAGTCAACGCCCGAAGCATAAAATACGATATAAATACAACTGGTTTTCCATCGTATAAAATGAATAATTGCAAACAGTGTGATGGTAATGGTCATTTCAACGCTCCGGGCAAACTAGGCTTCACTCTAGAGCGTTGCTCCAACAGATCGAATAGTTAGGGCCTTAGAAGTCAGCGCCAAAAGCATAAAATACAATATAAATACAACTGCTTTTCCGTCGTATAACAGGAATAATTGCAACCAGTGTGAAAGTGATGGTCATTCCTTCGATCCGGGCAGCCCAGGTTTCACACTAGGGCGTTGTTCCACCACATCGAATAGTTAGGGCCTGAGAAGTCAACGCCAGAAGCATAAAATGCAATATAAACACAACTGGTTTTCCATCGTATTAAATGAATAATTGCAAACAGTGTGAAGGTAATGGTCATTTCAACATTCCGGGCAACCTAGGCTTCACACTAGCGCGTTGTTCCACCACATCGAATAGCAACGGCCTTAGAAGTCAACGCCTGAATTATAAAATACGATAAAAATACTACAGTTTTTTCATCGTATAACAGGAATAATTGCAACCAGCGTGAAGGTAATGGTCATTTCTACCTTCTGCGCAACCTAGGCTTCACTATAGGCCGTTGCTCCACCAGACCGAATAGTTAGTGCCTTAGAAGTCAACGCCTGGATCATAAAATACAATATAAATACAACAGCTTTTCCATCGTGTAACAGGAATAATTGCAACCAGTGTGAAGGTAACGGCCATTTATACGTTCCCGCCAACCTAGGCTTCACTCTAGGGCGCGGCTCCACCAGTTCGAATAGTTAGGGCCTAAGATGTCGACACCAGGAGCATAAAGTATAATAAAAATACAACAGTTTTCCATCGTATAAAACGAATAATTGCAACCAGTATGAAAGTTATGGTTATTTCTACCTTCCGGGCAACCTAGGCTTCACCCTAGGGCGTTGCTCCATTAGATCGAATAGTTAGGGCCTTAGAAGAGAACGCCCGAAGCATAAGATATATTAAAAATACAACAGTTTTTCCATCGTATAACAGGAATAAGTGCAACCAGTGTGCAAGTGATTGTCATTTCTACTATCCGGACTACCTAGGCTTCGCTCTAGGGCATTGTTCCACCAGATCGAATAGTTATGGCCTAAGAAGTCGACGCCAGAAGCATAAAGTATAATAAAAATACAACAGTCTTTCCAACGTATAGCATGAATAATTGCAACCAGTGTCAAAGTACTGGTCATTTCTACGTATCGGGCAAGATAGGCTTCACTCAATGGCGTTGTTCCACCAGATCGAATAGTTAGTGCCTAAGAAGTAAACGCCAGAAGCATAAAGTACAATATAAATACAACAGTTTTTCCATCGTATAAAACGAATAATTGGTAACCAGTGTGAAAGTTATGGTCATTTCTACGTTCCGGGCAACCTAGGGCTCACGCTAGGGCGTTGGTCCACGAGATAGTAGTTAGGGCCTATGAAATCAACGCCAGAAGCACCAAATACAAAATACATACAACAGCTTTTCCATCGTATAACAGGAATAATAGCAACCAGTGTGAAAGATATGGTCATTTCTACGTTCCTGGAAACCTAGGGTTCACTCTACGGCGTCGCTCCACCAGATCGATTAGTTAGCGCCTTAGAAGTCAACGCCAGAAGCGTAAAATACAATATAAATACAACAGCTTTTCCATTGTGTAAAAGGAATAATTGCAACCAATGTGAAGCTAATGGTCATTTCTGCGTTCCGGGAAACCTAGGCTTCACTCTAGGGCGTTGTTCCACCAGATCGAATAGTTAGGGCCCAAGAAGTCAAAGCCAGAAGCATAAAACACAATATAAATACAGCAGTTTTTCCATCGTATAACAGGAATAATTGCAACCAGTGTGAAAGGTATGGTCATTTCTACGTTCCGGGCTACCTAGGTTTCACTCTATGGCGTTGCTCCACCAGATCGAATAGTTAGGGCATAAGAAGACAACGCCAGAAGCATAAAATACGATATAAATACAACAGCTTTTCCATCGTATAAAACGAATAATTGCAACCACTGTGAAATTTATGGTAATCATAAAATACAATATAAATACAACAGTTTTTCCCTCGTATAACAGGAATAATTGCAACCTGTGTGAAAGATAAGGCCATTTCTACGTTCCGGGAAACCTAGGCTTGACAATATGGCGTTGCTCCACCACATCGAATAGCTACGGCCTTAGAAGTCAACGCCTGAATCATA
The DNA here is from genome assembly GCF_051401765.1 of Calliopsis andreniformis. NCBI lineage: Eukaryota > Metazoa > Arthropoda > Insecta > Hymenoptera > Andrenidae > Calliopsis > Calliopsis andreniformis. The sequence goes on from NC_135072.1 coordinate 18,986,473, forward strand.
AAATACGATAAAAATACAACAGTTTTTTCATCGTATAACAGGAATAATAGCAACAGGCGCGAAAGTAATGGTCATTTCTACGTTCCGGGCAACCTAGGCTTCACTCTAGAGCGATGCTCCAACAGATCGAATACTTAGGGCCTTAGAAGTCAACGACCGAAGCATAAAATACAATATAAATACAACAGCTTTTCCATCGTACAAAACGAATAACTGCAACCAGTATGAAAGTTATGGTCATTTCTACGTTCCGGACAACGTAGGCTTCACCTTTGGACGTTGCTCCAACAGATCAGATACATAGGGCGTTAGAAGTCAACGCCAGAAGCATAAAATACAATATAAATATAACTGCTTTTCCGTCGTATAACAGGAACAATAGCAACCTGTGTGAAAGGTATGGTCATTTCTACGTTCCGGGCAACCTAGGGTTCACTCTAGGGCGTTGGACCACCAGATCCAATAGTTAAAGCCTAAGAAGTCAACGCCAGAAGCACCAAATACAAAATACATACAACAGTTTTTCCATCGTATAAAGCGAATAATTGCAATCAGTGTGATAGTTATGGTCATGTCTACGTTCCGTGCAACCTCGGCTTCACTCTAGTGCGTTGTGCTACCAGATAGAATAGCTGCAGCCTTAGAAGTCAACGCTAGAAGCTTAAAATACAATATAAATACAACAGTTTTTCCATTGTATAGCATGGATGATTGCAAACAGTGTGAAAGTAATGATCATTTCGGCGTTTCGGGCAACCTAGGCTTAACCCTGAGGCGTTGCTCCACCAGATCGAATAGCTGGGGACTTGGAGGTCAACGCCAAGAGCATAAAATACGATAAAAATACGACAGTTTCTCCATCGTATAGCATGAATAATTGCAACCAGTGCGAAAGCAATAGTCATTTCTACGTTTCGGGCAACCTAGACTTGACTCTAGGGCGTTGGTCCACCAGACCGAATAGTTAGGACCTATGAAGTCAACGCCAGCAGCATAAAATACAATAAAAATACAACAGTTTTTACATCGTATAGCATGAATAATTGCAACCAGTGTGAAAGTTATGGTCATTGCTACGTTCCAGGTATCCTAGGCTTCACTCTAGGGCGTTTCTACACCAGACCGAATAGTTAGGACCTAAGAAGTCAACGCCAGAAACATAAAATATAATAAAAATTGAACAGTTTTTCCATTGTATAAAGCGTATAATTGCAACCAGTGTGAAAGTTATGGTCATTTCTACGTTCCGTGCAACCTAGGCTCCACTCTAGGGCGTTGGTCCACCATACCAAATTGTTAGGTCCTAAGCAGTCAACGCCAGAAGCATAAAATACGATATAAGTACAACAGTTTTTCCATCGTATAAAACGAATAATTGCAACCAGTGTGTAAGTAATGGTCATTTCTACGTTCCGGGCAACCTAGGCTTCACCCTAGGTCGTTGTTCCACCAAATGGAATAGTTAGGGCCTAAGAAGTGAACGCCAGAAGTATAAAATACGATATAAATACAACAGCTTTTCCATCGTATAACAGGAATAATTGCAACCAGTGTGAAAGTGATGGTCATTTCTACGTTCCGGGCAACCTAGGCGTCACTCTATGGCGTTGCTCCACCACATCTAATAGCTACGGCCTTAGAAGTCATCACCAGAAGCATAAAATACAATATACATACATCAGCTTTTCCATCGTATAAAATGAATAATTGCAACAGTGTGAATGTAGTGGTCATTTCTACGTTCCGGGCAACCTGGGCTTCACTATAGGGCATTGCTCTACCAGATCGAATAGCTAGGCACTTAGAATTCAACGCCAGAAGAATAAAATACAATATAAATACAACAGCTTTTCCATCGTATATTATGTATATTTGCAAACAGTGTGATCGTAATGGTCATTGCTACGTTCCGGGCGACCTAGGCTTCACTCTGGGGCGTTGTTCCACCAGATCGAATAGTTAGGGCCTAAGAAGTCAACGCGAAAAGAATAGAATACAATATAAGTACAACAGTTTTTCCATCGTATAAAGCAAATAATTGCAACTAGTGTGAAAGTTATGGTCATTGCTACGATCCGGGCAAACTAGGCTGCACTCTAGTGCGTTGAGCCACCAGATCGAATAGTTAGGGCCTAAGAAGTCAACGCCGGAAGCATAAAATACGATATAAGTCCAACATTTTTTGCATCGTATAAAACGAATAATTGCAACCAGTTTGAAAGTAATGGCCATTTCTACGTTGCGGGCAACGTAGGCTTCGCCCTAGGGCGTTGTTCCACCAGATCGAATAGCTAGGGACTTGGAGGTCAACGCCTGAAGCGTAAAATACAATAAAAATACAACAGTTTTTCCATCGTATAACAGGAATGATTGCAACCAGTGTGAAAGTAATGGGCATTTCTACGTTCCGTGCAACCTAGGCTTCACTCTAGGGCGTTGCTCCGCCAGATGGAATAGTTAGGGCCTAAGAAGTTAAAGACAGAAGCATAAAATACAATAAAAATACAACAGTCTCTCCATCGTATAGCACGAATAATTGCAACCAGTGTGAAGGTAATGGTCATTTCTACGTTTCCGGCAACCTAGGCTTGACTCTAGGTCGTTGCTCCACCAAATCGAATTGCTAGGGCCTTAGAAGTCAACGCCCGAAGCATAAAATACAATAAAAATACAACAGCTTTTCCATCGTGTAACAGGAATAATTGCAACCATTGTGAAAGTACTGGACATTTCTACGTTCGGGGTAACCTAGGCTTCACTCTAGGGCGTTGCTCCACCAGGTCGAATAGTGAGGGCCTAAGAAGTCCACACCAGAAGCATAAAGTAAGATATAAGTACAACATTTTTTCCGTCGTATAAAACGAATAATTGCAACCAGGTTGAAAGTAATGGCCATTTCTACGTTCCGGGCAACCTATGCTTCGCCCTAGGGCGTTGTTCCACCAGATCGAACAGCTAGGGTCTTAGAATTCAACGCCAGAAGCATAAAATACAATAAAAATACAACAGTTTTTCCATCGTATAGCAGGAATAACTGCAACTAGTGTGAAAGTAATGTTCATTTCTACGTTCCGGGCCACGTACGTTTCACTCTATGGCGTTGCTCCACCATATCGAATAGTTAGGGCCTAAGAAGTCAAGGCCAGAAGCATAAAATACAATATAAATACAACAGTTTTTCCATTGTATAAAACGAGTAATTGCAACCAGAGTGAAGGTTATGGTCATTTCTACGTTCCGGGCAACATAGGCTTCACTCTTGGACGTTGCCCCACCCGATCGAATAGCTAGGCCCTTAGAAGTCGAAGCCAGAAGCAGAAAATACAATAAAAATGCAACAGTTATTCCATCGTATAGCATGAATAATTGCAACCAGTGTGAAAGTAATGATCATTTCGGCGTTTCGGGCATCCTAGACTTAACTCTGAGGCATTGCTCCACCACATCGAATAGTTAGGGCCTAAGAAGTCAACGCCAGAACTATAAAATACAATACAAATACAACCGCTTTTCCATCGCATAAAGCGAATAATTGCAACCAGTGTGAAAGTTATGGTCATTTCTACGTTCAGTGCAACCTAGGCTTCACTCTAGTGCGTTGTGCCACCAGATCGAATAGCTAGGGCCTAAGAAGTCAACGAGAGAAGCATAAAATACTATAAAAATACAACAGTCCTTCAATCGTATAACAGGAATAATTGCAACCGGGGTGAAAGTAATGGTCATTTCTACGTCCTGAGCAACCTAGGTTTCTCTCTACTGTGTTGCTCCACCAGATCGAATAGCTAGGGACTTCGACGTCAGCGCCAGAAGCATAAAATATAATAAAAATACAACAGTTGTTCCATCGTATAACAGGAATAATTGCCACCAGTGTGAAAGTAATGGGCATTTCTACGTTCCGTGCAACCTAGGCTCCACTCTAGGGCGTTTCTCCACCACATCGAATAGCTACGACCTTAGAAGTCAACGCCTGAAGCATAAAATACAATATAAATACAACAGCTTTCCCATCGTATAAAACGACTAATTGCAACCAGTGTGAAAGTAATGGTCATTTCTACGTTTCGGGCAGCCTAGGCTTCACTTTAGGCCGTTGCTCCGCCAGATCGAATAGTTAGGGCGTAAGAAGTCAACGCCGGAAGCGTAAAGTACAATATAAATACAACAGCTTTTCCATCGTATAAAACGACTAATTGCAACCAGTGTGAAAGTAATGTTCATTTCTACGTCCAGGGTAACCTAGGCTTCACTCTAGGGCGTTGCTCCACCAGATCGAATAGTTAGGGCCTAAGAAGTCAACTCCAGAAGCATAAAATACGATATAAATACAACAGCTTTTCCATCGTATAAAACGTATAATTGCAGCCAATGCGAAAGTAATGATCATTTCGGCGTTTCGGGCATCCTAGACTTAACCCTGAGGCGTTGCTCCACCAGATCGAAGAGTTAGGGCCTTAGAAGTGAACGTCAGAAGCATAAAATACAATACAAATACAACAGTTTTTCCATCGTATAAAACGAATAATAGCAACCAGTATGAAAGTTATGGTCATTTCTACGTTCCGGGCAACCTAGGCTTCACCCTAGGTCGTTGTTCCACCAGATGGAATAGTTAGGGCCTAAGAAGTCAACGCCAGAAGCATAAAATACGATATAAATACAACAGCTTTTCCATCGTATAACAGGAATAATTGCAACCAGTGTGAAAGTGATGGTCATTTCTACGTTCCGGGCAACCTAGGCGTCACTCTATGGCGTTGCTTCACCACATCTAATAGCTACGACCTTAGAAGTCATCTCCAGAAGCATAAAATACAATATAAATACAACAGCTTTTCCATCGTATATAATGTATATTTGCAAACAGTGTGATCGTAATGGTCAGTGCTACGTTCCGGGCAACCTAGGCTTCACTCTAGGGCGTTGTTCCACCAGATCGAATAGTTAGGGCTTAAGAAGTAAACTCCAGAAGAATAAAATACAATATAAGTACAACAGTTTTTCCATTGTATAAAATGAATAATTGCAAACATTGTGAAAGTACTGGTCATCTCTACGTTCCGGGTAACCTAGGTTTAACTCTAGGGCGTTGCTCCACCAGATCGAATAGCTAGTTACTTAGAAATCAACGCCAGAAGAATAAAATACAATATAAGTACAACAGTTTTTCCATAGTATAAAAGGAATAGTTGCAACCAGTGTGAAAGTAATGGTCATTTGAACGTTCCGGGCAACCTAGGCTTCACTCTAGGGCGTTGCTCCACCACATCGAATAGCTACGGCCTTAAAATACAACGGCAGAAGCTTAAAATACATAATAAATACAACAGTTTTTCCATCGTATAAAACGAATAATTGCAACCAGTGTGAAAATAATGTTCATTTCTACTTTCCGGGCACCCTAGGCTTCACCCTATGGCGCTGCTCCACCAGATCGAATAGTTAAGGACTAGGAAGTCAACGCCAGAAGCACCAAATACAAAATAAATACAACAGTTTTTCCATCGTATAAAACGAATAATTGCAACCAGTGTGAAAGTAACGGTCATTTCTACGTTCCGGGCAACCTAGGCTTCACCCTAGGTCGTTGTTCCACCAGATGGAATAGTTAGGGCCTAAGACGTCAACGCCAGAAGCATAAAATACGATATAAATACAACAGCTTTTCCATCGTATAACAGGAATAATTGCAACCAGTGTGAAAGTGATGGTCATTTCTACGTTCCGGGCAACCTAGGCGCCACTCAATGGCGTTGCTCCACCACATCTAATAGCTACGGCCTTAGAAGTCATCGCCAGAAGCATAAAATACAATGTAAATACAACAGCGTTTCCATCGTATAAAACGAATAATTGCTACCAGTGTGAAAGTAATGGTCATTTCTACGTTTCGGGCAGCCTAGGCTTCACTTTAGGCCGTTGCTCCGCCAGATCGAATAGTTAGGGCGTAAGAAGTCAACGCCGGAAGCGTAAAGTACAATATAAATACAACAGCTTTTCCATCGTATAAAACGACTAATTGCAACCAGTGTGAAAGTAATGTTCATTTCTACGTCCAGGGTAACCTAGGCTTCACCCTAGGGCGTTGTTCCATCAGATGGTATAGTTAGGGCCTAAGAAGTCAACGCCAGAAGCATAAAATACGATATAAATACAACAGCTTTTCCATCGTATAACAGGAATAATTGCAACCAGTGTGAAAGTGATGGTCATTTCCACGTTCCGGGCAACCTAGGCTTCACTCTAGGGCGTTGCTCCACCAGATCGAATAGTTAGGGCCTAAGAAGTCAACTCCAGATGCATAAAATACGATATAAATACAACAGCTTTTCCATCGTATATAATGTATATTTGCAAACAGTGTGATCGTAATGGTCAGTGCTACGTTCCGGGCAACCTAGGCTTCACTCTATCGCGTTGTTCCACCAGATCGAATAGTTAGGGCTTAAGAAGTAAACTCCAGAAGAATAAAATACAATATAAGTACAACAGTTTTTCCATTGTATAAAATGAATAATTGAAAACATTGTGAAAGTACTGGTCATTTCTACGTTCCGGGTAACCTAGGTTTAACTCTAGGGCGTTGCTCCACCAGATCGAATAGCTAGGGACTTAGAAATCAACGCCAGAAGAATAAAATACAATATAAGTACAACAGTTTTTCCATAGTGTAAAACGAATAGTTGCAACCAGTGTGAAAGTAACGGTCATTTCTACGTTCCGGGCAACCTAGGCTTCACCCTAGGTCGTTGTTCCACCAGATGGAATAGTTAGGGCCTAAGACGTCAACGCCAGAAGCATAAAATACGATATAAATACAACAGCTTTTCCATCGTATAACAGGAATAATTGCAACCAGTGTGTAAGTGATGGTCATTTCTACGTTCCGGGCAACCTAGGCGCCACTCAATGGCGTTGCTCCACCACATCTAATAGCTACGGCCTTAGAAGTCATCGCCAGAAGCATAAAATACAATGTAAATACAACAGCGTTTCCATCGTATAAAACGAATAATTGCTACCAGTGTGAAAGTGATGGTCGTTTCTACGTTCCGGGCAACCTAGGCTTCACCATAGGGCGTTGTTCCACCAGACGGAATAGTTAGGGCCTAAGAAGTCAACGCCAGAAGCATAAAATACGATATAAATACAACAGCTTTTCCATCGTATAAAACGTATAATTGCAGCCAATTATAATAAGACAATAATAAATAAAATGATCATTACTTCCACACTTGTTGCAATTATTTGTTTTATATGATGGAAAGCTGTTGTATTTATATTGTATTTCATGCTTCTGGCGTTGACTTCTAAGGCCGTAGCTACTCGATGTAGTGGAGCAACGCCCTAGAGTGAAGCCTAGATTGCCCGGAAAATAGAAATGACCGTTACTTTCACACTCGTTGCAATTATTCATTTTATACGATGGAAAAACTGTTCTATTTTTATTGTATTTTATCCTTCTGGCGTTGACTTCTTAGTCCGTAGCTATTCGATCTGGAGGAGCAACGCCCTAGTGTGAAGCATAGGTTGCCCGGAACGTATAAATGACCATCACCTTCACACTGGTTGCAATTATTCATTTTATACGATGGAAATACTGTGCTACTTATATTGTATTTTATGCTTCGGGCATTGACTTCTAAGGCCCTACCTACTCGATCTGGTGGAGCAACGACCTAGGGTCAAGCCTAGGTTGCCCGGAACGTTGAAGTGACCATGACTTTCACACTGGTTGCCATTATCCGTTTTAGACGATGGAAAAACTGTTGTATTTTTATTGTATTTTATGCCTCTGGCGTTGACTTCTTAGGCCCTAACTATTCGATCTGGTGGAGCAACTCCCTAGAGTGAATCCTAGGTTGCCCGGAATGTAGAAATGACCATAACTTTCACACCGGTTGAAATTCTTCGTTTTATACGATGGAAAAACTGTGGTATTTTTATTGTATTTTATGCTTCGGGCGTTGACTTCTAAGGCACTAACCATTCGATCTGGTGGAGCAACGCACTAGAATGAAGTCTAGGCTGCCCGGATCGTAGAAATGACCATTACCTTCACAGTTCATGCAATTCTTCCTGTTATACGATGGAAGAAATGTGATATTTTTGTTGCACTTAATGCTTCTGGCGTTGACTTCTAAGGCCCTATCTATTCGATCTGGTGGAGCAATGCCTCAGAGTAAGGTCTAGGATGCCCGGAACGTAGAAATGACAAGTACTTTCACACTGGTTGCAATTATTCCTGTTATACGATGGAAAAACTGTTGCATTTTTATTGTACTTTATGCTTCTGGCGTTGACTTCTAAGGCCCTATCTATTGGATCTGGTGGAGCAATGACTCAGAGTTAAGTCTAGGATGCCCGGAACGTAGAAATGGCCATTACTTTCACACTGTTTGCAATTATTCATTTTATACGATGGCTAAGCTGTTGTATTTATATTGTATTTTATGCTCCGGGCGTTGACTTCTAAGGCCCTAGTTATTAGATGTGGTGGAGCAACGCCCTAGAGTGACGCCTATGTTGCCCGGAACATAGGAATGACCATTGCCTTCACATTTGTTGCAATTATTCCTGTTACACGATTGATACACTGTTGCATTTTTATTTTATTTTATGCTTCTGGCATTGGCTTCTAAGGCCCTAACTATACGTTCTGGTGGAGCAACGCCCTAGAGTGAAGCGTATGTTGCCAGGAACGTAGAAATGACCATTACTTTCACACTGGTTGCAATTAATCGTTTTATACGATGGAAAAGCTGTTGTATTTATATTGTATTTTTTGCTTGTGGCGTTGACTTGTAAGGTCCGAGCTGTTCGATCTGGTGGGGCAACGTCCAAGAGTTAAGTCTAGGATGCCCGGAACTTAGAAATGGCCATTACTTTCACACTGGTTGCAATTATTCGTTTTATACGAAGGAAAAACTCTTGTACATATATCGTATTTTATGCTTCTGGCGTTGACTTCTTATGCCGTAGCTATTCGATGTGGCGGAGCAACGCCCTAGAGTGAAGCCTAGGTTGCTCGGAACGTAGAAATGACCATTACTTTCACACTGGTTGCAATTAATCGTTTTATACGATGGAAAAGCTTTGGCATCCTTACTGTATTTTATTCATCTGGGGCTGACTTCTAAGGCCGTAGCTATTAGATGAGATGGAGCAACGCCCTAGAGTGACGCCTAGGTTCCCCGGAACGTAGAAATGACCATTACTTTCACAATGTTTGCAATTATTCATTTTATACGATGGAAAAACTTTTGTACTTATATTGTATTTTATTCTTCTCGCGTTGACTTCTTAGGCCCTAACTATTCGATCTGGTGGAACAACGCCCTAGAGTGAAGACTAGGTTGCCCGGAACGTAGAAATGACCATAACTTTCACACCGGTAGCAACTATTCGTTTTATGCGATGGAAAAACTGTTATATTTATATTGTATTTTATGCTTCTGGCGTTGACTTCTTAGGCCCTAACTATTCGATCTGTTGGAGCAACGCCCTAGTGTGAAGCCTAGGTTGCCCGGAGCGTAGAAATGACCATAACTTTCACACTGGTAGCAATTATTCGTTTTATACAATGGAAAACCTGTTCGATTTATTTTGTATTTTATGCTTCGGGCGTTGACTTCTAAGGCCCTAACTGTTTGATCTGGTGGACCAACGCCCTAGAATGAAGCCTAGGTTGCCCGGAACGTGGAAATGACCATATCTTTCACACTGTTTGCAATTATTAATTTATTCGATGCCAAAGCTGTTGTATTTATATTGTATTTTATGCTTCTGGCATTGACTTCTTAGGCCCCAGCTATTCGATCTGGAGGAGCAATGCCTCAGAGTTAAGTCTAGGATGCCCGAAACGCCAAAATGATCATTACTTTCACGCTTATTGCAATTATTCCTGTAATACGATGAAAAGACTGTTGTATTTTTATTGTATCTTATGCTCCAGGCGTTGACTTCTAAGGCCTTAACTATTCGATCTGGTGGAGCAACACCCTGGAGTGAAGCCTAGGTTGCCCGGAACGTCGAAATGACCAGAACTCTCACACTGATTGCAATTATTCGTTTTATACGATGTAAAAGCTGTTGTATTTATATCGTATTTTATGCTTCTGGCGTTGACTTCTTAGGCCCTAACTATTCGACCTGGTGGTGCAACGCCCTAGAGTGAAACCTAGGTTGCCCGGAACGTACAAATGACCATTACCTTCAAGCTTGTTGCAATTATTCCTGTTATACGATGGAAAAACAGTTGCATCTTTATTGTATTTTATGCTTCTGGCGTCGACTTCTAAGGCTCTAGCTATTCGATCTGAGGGAGCGACGCCCTAGAGTGAAGCCTAGGTAGCCCGGAACGTAGAAATGACCATAACTTTCACACTGGTTGCTATTACTCGTTTTATACGATGGAAAAACTGTCATGTTTATATTGTATTTTATTCTTATGGCGTTGAATTCTAAGTCCCTAGCTATTCCATCTCGTGGAACAACGCCCTAGGGTAAAGCCCCGGTTGCGCGGAACGTAGAAATGACCATAACTTTCACACTGGTAGCAATTATTCGTTTTATACAATGGAAAAGCTGTTGTATTTATATTGTATTTTATGCCTCTGGCGTTGACTTCTAAGGCCGTAGCTGTTAGATGCGGTGGAGCAACGCCCTAGAGTGACGCCTAGGTTGCCCGGAACGTAGAAATGACCATAACTTTCACACTGGTTGCTATCATTCGTTTTATACGATGGAAGAACTGTTATATTTATATTGTATTTTATGCTTCCGGCGTTGACTTCTTAGGCCCTAACTGCTCGATATGGTGGAACAACGCCCTAGAGCGAAGCCTAGGTTATCCGGAACATAGAAATGACCATAACTTTCACACTAGTTGCTATTATTCGTTTTATACGATGGAAAGACTGTTATGCTTATATTGCATTTTATTCTTATGGCGTTGAATTCTAAGTCCCTAGCTATTCAATCTGGTGGAGCAACGCCCTAGAGTGAAACCTAGGTTACCCGGAACGTAGATATGATCAGTACTTTCACACTGTTTGCAGTTATTCCTGTTATACGATGGAAAAACTGTTGCATCATTATTGTATTTTATGCTTCTGGCGTTGATTTCTAAGGCGCTAACCATTCGATGAGGAGGAGCAACGCCCTAGAGTGAAGCCTAGGTTCCTCGGAATGTAGAAATGACCATAACTTTCACACTGGTTGCAATTATTCATTTTATACGATGGAAAAACTGTTGTACTTATATTGTATTTTATTCTTATGGCGTTGAATTCTAAGTCCCTAGCTATTCCATCTCGTGGAACAACGCCCTAGGGTAAAGCCCAGGTTGCGCGGAACGTAGAAATGACCATAACTTTCACACTGGTAGCAATTATTCGTTTTATACGATGGAAAAACTGTTTTATTTATTTTGTATTTTATGCTTCGGGCGTTGACTTCTAAGGCCCTAACTATTCGATCTGGTGGAGCAACGCCGTAGAGTGAAGCCTAGGTTGCCCGGAACGTAGAAATGACCATAACTTTCACACTGGTTGCTATCATTCGATTTATACGATGGAAAAACTGTTATGTTTACATTGTATTTTATACTTCTGGCGTTGACTTCTTAGGCCCTAACTATTCCATCTGGTGGAACAACGCCCTAGGGTGAAGCCTAGGTTTCCCGGAACGTAGAAATGAGCATAACTATCACACTGGTTGCAATTATTCGTTTTATACGATGGAAAAACTGTTGTACTCATATTGTATTTTATTCTTATGGCGTTTACTTCTAAGTCGCTAGCTATTTGATCTGGTGGAGCAACGACCTAGAGTGAAGCCTAGGTTGCCCGGAACGTAGAAATGACAATTACTTTCACACTGTTTGGTATTATTCATTTTGTACGATGGAACAGCTGTTGTATTTATATTGTATTTTATGCCTCTGGCGTTGACTTCTAAGGCCGTAGCTATTAGATGCGGTGGAGCAACGCCCTAGAGTGACGCCTAGGTTGCCCGGAACGTAGAAATGAACATAACTTTCACACTGGTTGCTCTCATCCGTTTTATACGATGGAAAAACTGTTATATTTATATTGTATTTTATGCTTCTGGCGTTGACTTCATAGGCCCTAACTGTTCGATCTGGTGGAACAACGCCCTAGATTGAAGCCTAGGTTATCCGGAACGTAGAAATGACCTGTACATTCACACTGGTTGCAGATCTTCCTGTAAAACAATGGAAAAACTGTTGTATTTTAATTGTATTTTATGCTTTTAGCGATGAATTCTAAGTCCCTAGCTATTCGATCTGGTGGAGCAACGCCCTAGAGTGAAGCCTAGGTTGCTCGTAAGGTAGAAATGACCATTACCTTCACACTGGTTGCAATTATTCCCGTTGTACGATGGAAAAACTGTTGTACTATATTGTACTTTATCCTTCTGGCGTTGACTTATTAGGCCGTAGCTATTCGATGTAGTGGAGCAACGCCCTAGAGTGAAGCCTAGGTTGCCCGCAAGGTAGAAATGACCATTACCTTCACACTGGTTGCAATTGTTCCTGTTATACGATGGAAAAACTGTTGTATCTTTATTGTATTTTATGCGTCTGGCGTTGACTTCTAAGGCCGTAACTATTCGATGTGGTGGAGCAACGGCCTAGAGTGAAGCCTAGGTTGATCGAAGCGCAGAAATGGCCATTACCTTAGCACTGTTTGCAATTATTCCTGTTATACGATGGAAAAACTGTCCGATCGTTATTGCACTTTATGCTTCTGGCGTTGACTTCTAAGGCCCTATCTATTCGAACTGGTGGAGCAATGCCTCAGAGTTAAATCTAGGATGCCCGGAATGTAGAAATGACCATTACCTTCACACTGGTTGCAATTATTCCTGTTATACGATGGAAAAACTGTTGCATTTTTATTGTACTTTATGCTTCTGGCGTTGACTTCTAAGGCCCTATCTATTGGATCTGGTGGAGCAATGACTCAGAGTTAAGTCTAGGATGCCCGGGACGTAGAAATGGCCATTACTTTCACACTGTTTGCAATTATTCATTTTATACGATGGCTAAGCTGTTGTATTTATATTGTATTTTATGCTCCTGGCGTTGACTTCTAAGGCCCTAGTTATTAGATGTGGTGGAGCAACGCCCTAGAGTGACGCCTATGTTGCCCGGAACATAGGAATGACCATTGCCTTCACATTTGTTGCAATTATTCCTGTTACACGATTGATACACGGTTGCATTTTTATTTTATTTTATGCTTCTGGCATTGGCTTCTAAGGCCCTAACTATACGTTCTGGTGGAGCAACGCCCTAGAGTGAAGCCTATGTTGCCAGGAACGTAGAAATGACCATTACTTTCACACTGGTTGCAATTAATCGTTTTATACGATGGAAAAGCTGTTGTATTTATATTGTATTTTTTGCTTGTGGCGTAGACTTGTAAGGTCCGAGCTGTTCGATCTGGTGGGGCAACGTCCAAGAGTTAAGTCTAGGATGCCCGGAACTTAGAAATGGCCATTACTTTCACACTGGTTGCAATTATTCGTTTTATACGAAGGAAAAACTCTTGTACATATATCGTATTTTATGCTTCCGGCATTGACTTCTTAGGCCCTAACTATTCGATCTGGTGGAGCAACGCCCTAGAGTGAAGCCTAGGTTGCACGGAACGTAGAAATGACCATTACATTCACACTGGTTGCAATTATAGCTGTTATACGATGGAAAGGCTGTCGTACTTCTATTGTATTTTATGCTTCTGGCGTTGACTTCTTATGCCGTAGCTATTCGATGTGGCGGAGCAACGCCCTAGAGTGAAGCCTAGGTTGCTCGGAACGTAGAAATGACCATTACTTTCACACTGGTTGCAATTAATCGTTTTATACGATGGAAAAGCTTTGGCATCTTTACTGTATTTTATTCATCTGGGGCTGACTCCTAAGGCCGTAGCTATTAGATGAGATGGAGCAACGCCCTAGAGTGACGCCTAGGTTCCCCGGAACGTAGAAGTGACCATTACTTTCACAATGTTTGCAATTATTCATTTTATACGATGGAAAAACTTTTGTACTTATATTGTATTTTATTCTTCTCGCGTTGACTTCTTAGGCCCTAACTATTCGATCTGGTGGAACAACGCCCTAGAGTGAAGACTAGGTTGCCCGGAACATGGAAATGACCATTACTTTCAGACTGTTTGCAAATATACATTATATACGATGGAAAAGCTGTTGAATTTATATTGTATCTTATGCTTCTGGCGTTGACTTCTTAGGCCCTAACTACTTAATCTGGTAGAGCACCGCCCTAGAGTGAAGCATAGGTTGCCCGGAACGTAGAAATGACCATAACTTTCACACCGGTAGCAACTATTCGTTTTATGCGATGGAAAAACTGTTATATTTATATTGTATTTTATGCTTCTGGCGTTGACTTCTTAGGCCCTAACTATTCGATCTGTTGGAGCAACGCCCTAGGGTGAAGCCTAGGTTGCCCGGAACGTGGAAATGACCATATCTTTCACACTGTTTGCAATTATTTATTTATTCGATGCCAAAGCTGTTGTATTTATATTGTATTTTATGCTTCTGGCATTGACTTCTTAGGCCCTAACTATTCGATCTGGTGGAACAACGCCCTAGAGTGAAGCCTAGGTAGCCCGGAACGTAGAAATGACCATAACTTTCACACTGGTTGCTATTATTCGTTTTATACGATGGAAAAACTGTTATGTTTATATTGTATTTTATTCTTATGGCGTTGAATTCTAAGTCCCTAGCTATTCCATCTCGTGGAACAACGCCCTAGGGTAAAGCCTCGGTTGCGCGGAACGTAGAAATGACCATAACTTTCACACTGGTAGCAATTATTCGTTTTCTACAATGGAAAAGCTGTTGTATTTATATTGTATTTTATGCCTCTGGCGTTGACTTCTAAGGCCGTAGCTGTTAGATGCGGTGGAGCAACGCCCTAGAGTGACGCCTAGGTTGCCCGGAACGTAGAAATGACCATAACTTTCACACTGGTTGCTATCATTCGTTTTATACGATGGAAGAACTGTTATATTTATATTGTATTTTATGCTTCTGGCGTTGACTTCTTAGGCCCTAACTGCTCGATATGGTGGAACAACGCCCTAGAGTGAATCCTAGGTTATCCGGAACGTAGAAATGACCATAACTTTCACACTAGTTGCTATTATTCGTTTTATACGTTGGAAAAACTGTTATGTTTATATTGCATTTTATTCTTATGGCGTTGAATTCTAAGTCCCTAGCTATTCAATCTGGTGGAGCAACACCCTAGAGTGAAACCTAGGTTACCCGGAACGTAGATATGACCAGTACTTTCACACTGTTTGCAGTTATTCCTGTTATACGATGGAAAAACTGTTGCATCATTATTGTATTTTATGCTTCTGGCGTTGACTTCTAAGGCGTTAACCATTCGATCAGGTGGAGCAACGCCCTAGAGTTAAGCCTAGGTTCCTCGGAATGTAGAAATGACCATAACTTTCAAACTGGTTGCAATTATTCATTTTATACGATGGAAAAACTGTTGTACTTATATTGTATTTTATTCTTATGGCGTTGAATTCTAAGTCCCTAGCTATTCCATCTCGTGGAACAACGCCCTAGGGTAAAGCCCAGGTTGCGCGGAACGTAGAAATGACCATAACTTTCACACTGGCAGCAATTATTCGTTTTATACGATGGAAAAACTGTTTTATTTATTTTGTATTTTATGCTTCGGGCGTTGACTTCTAAGTCCCTAACTATTCGATCTGGTGGAGCAACGCCGTAGAGTGAAGCCTAGGTTGCCCGGAACGTAGAAATGACCATAACTTTCACACTGGTTGCTATCATTCGATTTATACGATGGAAATACTGTTATGTTTACATTGTATTTTATACTTCTGGCGTTGACTTCTTAGGCCCTAACTATTCCATCTGGTGGAACAACGCCCTAGGGTGAAGCCTAGGTTTCCCGGAACGTAGAAATGAGCATAACTATCACACTGGTTGCAATTATTCGTTTTATACGATGGAAAAACTGTTGTACTCATATTGTATTTTATTCTTATGGCGTTTAATTCTAAGTCGCTAGCTATTTGATCTGGTGGAGCAACGACCTAGAGTGAAGCCTAGGTTGCCCGGAACGTAGAAATGACAATTACTTTCACACTGTTTGGTATTATTCATTTTGTACGATGGAACAGCTGTTGTATTTATATTGTATTTTATGCCTCTGGCGTTGACTTCTAAGGCCGTAGCTATTAGATGCCGTGGAGCAACGCCCTAGAGTGACGCCTAGGTTGCCCGGAACGTAGAAATGAACATAACTTTCACACTGGTTGCTCTCATCCGTTTTATACGATGGAAAAACTGTTATATTTATATTGTATTTTATGCTTCTGGCGTTGACTTCATAGGCCCTAACTGTTCGATCTGGTGGAACAACGCCCTAGAGTGAAGCCTAGGTTATCCGGAACGTAGAAATGACCTGTACATTCACACTGGTTGCAGATCTTCCTGTAAAACAATGGAAAAACTGTTGTATTTTAATTGTATTTTATGCTTTTAGCGATGAATTCTAAGTCCCTAGCTATTCGATCCGGTGGAGCAACGCCCTAGAGTGACGCCTAGCTTGCTCGGAACGTAGAAATGACCATTACTTTCACACTGGTTGCAATTATTCGTTTTATACGATGGAAAAGCTGTTGTATTTATATCGTATTTTATGCTTCTGGCGTTGACTTCTTATGACCTAACTATTCGAACTGGTGGAGCAACGCCCTCGAGTGAAACCTAGGTTGCCGGGAACGTAGAAATGACCATAACTTTCACACCGGTAGCAACTATTCGTTTTCTACGATGGAATAACTGTTCTATTTATTTTGTATTTTATGCTTTGGGCGTTGACTTCTGAGGCCCTAACTATTCAATCTGTTCGTGCAACGCCCTAGGGTGAAGCCTAGGTTGCCCGGAAGGTAGAAATGACCATAACCTTCACACTGGTTTGTATTATTCGTTTTATACGATGGAAAAACTGTTATATTTATAGTGCATTTTATGCTTCTGGCGTTGACTTCTTAGGCCCTAACTATTCCATCTGGTGGAACAACGCCCTAGGGTGAAGCCTACGTTGCCTGGAACGTAGAAATGACCATAACTTTCACACGGGTTGCAATTATTCCTGTTATGGGATGGAAAGACTGTTGTATTTTTATTGTATTTTATACTTCAGGCGTTGTCTTCTGAGGCCGTAGCTATTCGATGTGGTGGAAGAACGCCATAGAGTGAAGCCTAGGTTGCCCGGAACGTAGAAATGACCATAAGTTTCATACTGGCTGCAATTATTCGTTTTATACGATGGAAAAACTGTTGTATTTATATTGCATTTTATGCTTCTGGCGTTCACTTCTGTGGCCCTAACTATTCGATCTGGTGGAACAACGCCCTAGGGTGAAGCCTAGGTTGCTCGGAACGTTGAACTGACCATAACTTTCACACTGGTTGCTATCATTCGATTTATACGATGGAAAAACTGTTATATTTACATTGTATTTTATTCTTCTGGCGTTGACTTCTTAGGCCCTAACTGTTCGATCTGGTGGAACAACGCCCTAGAGTGAAGCCTAGGTTATCCGGAACGTAGAAATGACCAGTACATTCACACTGGTTGAAGTTATTCCTGTAAAACGATGGAAAAACTGTTGCTTCTTTATTGTATTTTATGCTTCTGGCATTGTCTTCTAAGGCTCTAACTATTCGATCTGGTGGAGCAACGCCCTAGGGTGAATCCTAGGTTGGCCGGAATGTAGAAATGTCCATAACTTTCACACTGGTTGCAATTATTCGTTTTATACGATTGAAAAGCTGTTGTATTTATATTGTTGCGACGGTAGGTCCGCCGGCGACGGCCCACCGCCGCTCGAGGAACTCCACGGGGCAGTTTAGTTTATAATACACTTTATTTACACTTGAGTATACAGTTAGTTGGCCGATAGTTTCGCGTACAACCAATTCACTCGCGATCGCGGTCTCCACTGACAGCTTGACAGCTGTCACTCTAATCGATCTCTTTCGATTTTCGATTC
Source organism: Calliopsis andreniformis (assembly GCF_051401765.1). Classification (NCBI taxonomy): domain Eukaryota; kingdom Metazoa; phylum Arthropoda; class Insecta; order Hymenoptera; family Andrenidae; genus Calliopsis; species Calliopsis andreniformis. The sequence goes on from NC_135072.1 coordinate 19,004,586, forward strand.
TTCTTCTCGCGAGCACCAGTTGGCCGTGGCTGTGTACCGGGTGCTCGCAACATTGCTCCCCTCCTTCTAGAGCGGGCGTCCCGACCGCTTCAAGTCAGTCCTCTGGAACGGTCGGCACTCGGAAACTGCTGCCTGGAAAAAGAGGTATACAGGAATAATACCTGCGTGGCCTTTCCAGACAGATGCCACCTTGGCATTCGCCCTTTGTCCCAAGGAAAACCACGCAAAAACCTTGGGCAAGGTGGTGGTTCTCTGGGACCTGGTCCTGTTTCCATGGGAGTTTTCTTCTTTGGTTCCTCACCCTTCCTCTTGCTTCTTGTGACTTGCGTGCTTCTCTCTTGACGTTTTCTCGGGTCCTGTTCCCTACGGTCTCTCCCGACGAAGCAACCCCGCCGGACGCACCTCCTTGTTTCCCACCGAGGAATCATCATTCCTCGTATGGCAAGGGGATCTCTATATAGATCCATAGGTGCGCCGCAAATCCAGGGACCGGCCCCGGAGGCCCGCCTTCCCGGGAAAGCGAGACTTCTCCTGTGTGGGGAAGCAGACCCGCGTACGGTTAAGTCCCCCACCCGCTGTCGGCCGGCCCGCACTGCGGACCCCGGGCGGCACACGATGGTAGACGTTGTGTCCCTGGACGGCGAAGCAGTACGAAGGGTAGAGAAGGGAAACTCACCCTAGTCTACTTCGATGGCGCATCTTCTTCTTGGGTGAGGACGTTCCGAAGTTTCGTGAACTCCCATTCTTCCTTGATTGTCTCCAGGTTCCTCCTTCGACTTCCTGTCGGTATTGTGATTGATCTCTCTTCTTCGGCGGTGACCTTGGACGTGCGTTTGGCCAGAGAAAACCATCCGGCATCCCGCGGTGGCAGGCGACGCCCTCTCGTCTCTGCGTCCTGCCAGGAGCGCAAGACCTGGCTTCAGACGTCTTACGGAGACAGGCGTCCAGTCCTACGGGACCCACGATGACGTCCGCCACATTCTTGCTCGTCCAAGTGGGGATTCATGGCTGCTTCGTTCGTCCTCTCGTTGCTGTCTGGGGAAACTATACTGTGAAGGGTTTTCCTCCGGCTTCCCTTAGCTCTCCTCTTGCCTCTTGATGTTTCTTGCGACCTTGTTTCTTCTCTTCTTTGCATGTTATCCTCTTGAAGTCATGCTTGCTAAGGGAATGGGTGTTCCTGCCCTTCATACTTCGCCAAACGGTTCACGTGCACGATCTTGCATTTGCACCTCGGCGAGCGTCGAATACGGTAGATGATGTCATTTAGTTTGTCTTCCACCGTGTACGGTCCTTCCCTTGTCAAGCTAACTCCTAGAAATTCAGAACATACAGTATTAATAGATGGTTCTTCACGCCGCGTCGGGGTACGCGACAGCGCCTCCACAGCCTCCACCTCGAGGGCCTTCGTCACCGCAGCCCCCAAGGTGGCGAAACCGCCGAGGCGCAGCACATTCCGCATTTCGTCGCTGCGTAGCGCCGAAATAAATTGAGAGGCCGCCAGCTTGTCTCGCACTTCCGCAGGACAATCTGCGAAAGCAGCCCTGGCCAACCTCTCTACTTCGGCCGCAAGCGACGAAATCGACTCTCCCCCCCGCTGCCGGCAGTTTTGAAACAATACGTAATTCAAATTTGCCAAATTTCTAGCTCCAAAACGGAGCTCCAGGACCGAAATAAGGGAGGGGTAATTTAGTAACTGGGCAGCAGGGGAAGAGGTTAAGATTCCCCTTGCCGTCCCGTCCAACGAAGCGATCAAAGCCGTAGCTTTGGCCGCCCCGTCCCAACCATTTGCCCGCGCCACCGCCTCGAACTGAATGAGGTACTCTTCCCAGGACGTTTTTCCGTCGTACCTCGCCGGCTTGACCGCGTATCCCAAGCTCAGGGGTACGCGGCGTTCACAATCCCCCGCGACAGGCAAACCCGGACACGGCAACGAGAAACAGGTCGGGCCAGCCGAGGGACCCGGAGCGATCGAAGGGGGTACAACTACTTCGCTACTATTTACATTATTTACAGCAGCCCTCGCTCCGACCGACCCGAATCCCGCATTCCCCGCACCACATATCACGCTATCTACAGCTGCAGGTATACACGTCACCTGCATCCGCCGTTCCAGGGCCTCAACGCGAGCACGCATAGCGGCTGCGGTCTCCTCCTGTACGGCTCGATCGGCGACTAGCAGGGCCTCAACGCGAGCTTGTAAGAAAGCCGCGGTCTCCTCCTGCCTCACCCGATCGGCGCTCCGTTGTTCCTCAATCATTCTCCGCTGTTCCTGTAGTTGATGCATCAGAGACTCGATCAGTTCTCTGCAAAATACGCGGAGAGGGTCGCCGGAAGCGGGATCCATCCCGGGTGGAATCCCACTTCTGACACCACTGTTGCGACGGTAGGTCCGCCGGCGACGGCCCACCGCCGCTCGAGGAACTCCACGGGGCATTTTAGTATATAATACACTTTATTTACACTTGAGTATACAGTTAGTTGGCCGATAGTTTCGCGTACAACCAATTCACTCGCGATCGCGGTCTCCACTGACAGCTTGACAGCTGTCACTCTAATCGATCTCTTTCGATTTTCGATTCTTCTTCACGCGAGCACCAGTTGGCCGTGGCTGTGTACCGGGTGCTCGCAACAATATTGTATTTTATGCTTCTGGCGTTGACTTCTTACGACCTAACTATTCGATCTGGTGAAGCAACGCCCTGGAGTGAAACCTAGGTTGCCCGGAACGTAGGAATGACCATTACTTTCACACTGGTTGCAATTATTCCTGTTATACGATGGAAAAACTGTTGTATTTTCATTGCATTTTATGCTTCGGGCATTGACTTTTAGGGCCCTAACTATTCAATCTGTTGGAGCAACGCCCTAGGGAGAAGCCTAGGTTTCCCGGAACGTAGAAATGAGCATAACAATCACACTGGTTGCAATTATGAGTTTTATACGATGGAAAAGCTGCCGTATTTATATCGTATTTTATGCTTCTGGCGTTGACTTCTTAGGCCCTAACTATTTGATCTGGTGGAGCACCGCCCTAGAGTGAAGCCTAGGTTGCCCGGAACGTAGGACATACCATTACCTTCACACTGGTTGCAATTATTCCTGTTATACGATGGAAAAACTGTTGCACCTTTTTTGTATTTTATGCTTCTGGCGTTGACTCCGTAGGCCCTAACTATTCGATCTGGTGGAGCAACGTCCTAGAGTGAAGCCTAGGTTGACCGGAACGTAGAAATGACCATAACTTTCACACTGGTTGCAATTATTCGTTTTATACGATGGAAACGCTGTTGTATTTCTATCGTAATTTATGCTTCTGGCGTTGACTTCTTAGGCCGTAACTATTCCGTCTGGTGGAGCAACGCCCTGGTGTGAAACCTAGGTTGCCCGGAACGTCGAATTGGCCATCACTTTCAAACTGGTTGCAATTATTCCTGTTATATGATGGAAACACTGTTGTATTTTTTTTGCATTTTATGGTTCGGGCGTTGACCTCTAAGGCCCTAACTACTCAATCTGTTGGAGCAACGCCCTAGGCTCAAGCCTAGGTTGCTCGGAAAGTAGAAATGACCATAAGTTTCATACTGGTTGCAATTATTCGTTTTATACGATGGAAAAGCTGTTCTATTTATATCGTGTTTTATGCTTCTGGCGTTGACTTCTTAGGCCGTAGCTATTCGGTCTGGTGGAGCAACGCCCTGGATTGAAACCTAGGTTGCCCGGAACGTAGAATTGGCCATCACTTTCAAACTGGTTGCAATTATTCCTGATATATGATGGAAACACTGTTGTATTTTTTTTTGCATTTTATAGCTCGGGCGTTGACTTCTAAGACCCTAACTATTCAATTTGTTGGAGCAAGGCCCTAGGGTGATGCCTAGGTTGCTCGGAAAGTAGAAATGACCATAAGTTTCATACTGGTTGCAATTATTCGTTTTACACGATGGAAAAGCTGTTGTATTTATATTGTATTTTATGCTTCTAGCGTTGACTTCTAAGGTACTATCTATTCGATCTGGTGGAGCAACGCCCTAGAGAGAAGCCTAGGTTGCCCGGAACGTAGAATTGGCCATCACTTTCAAACTGGTTGCAATTATTCCTGATATATGATGGAAACACTGTTGTATTTTTTTTTGCATTTTATAGCTCGGGCGTTGACTTCTAAGACCCTAACTATTCAATTTGTTGGAGCAAGGCCCTAGGGTGATGCCTAGGTTGCTCGGAAAGTAGAAATGACCATAAGTTTCATACTGGTTGCAATTATTCGTTTTACACGATGGAAAAGCTGTTGTATTTATATTGTATTTTATGCTTCTAGCGTTGACTTCTAAGGTACTATCTATTCGATCTGGTGGAGCAACGCCCTAGAGAGAAGCCTAGGTTGCCCGGAACGTAGAATTGGCCATCACTTTCAAACTGGTTGCAATTATTCCTGTTATATGATGGAAACACTGTTGTATTTTTTTTGCATTTTATGGTTCGGGCGTTGACTTCTAAGGCCATAACTATTCAATCCGTTAGAGCAACGCCCTAGGGTGAAGCCTAGGTTGTTCGGAAAGTAGAAATGACCATAAGTTTCATACTGGTTGCAATTATTTGTTTCATACGATGGAAAAACTGTTGTATTTATATTGTATTTTATGTTTCTGGCGTTGACTTCTAAGGCGCTGACTATTCGATCTGGTGGAGCAACGCCCTAGAGTGAAGCCTAGGTTGCCCGGAACGTAGAATTGGCCATCACTTTCAAACTGGTCGCAATTATTCCTGTTATATGATTGAAACACTGTTGTATTTTTTTTGCATTTTATGGTTCGGGCGTAGACTTCTAAGGCCCTGACTATTCAATATGTTGGAGCAACGCCCTAGGGTGAAGCCTAGGTTGCTCGGAAAGTAGAAATGACCATAAGTTTCATACTGGTTGCAATTATTCGTTTTATACGATGGAAAAGCTGTTGTATTTATATCGTGTTTTATGCTTCTGGCGTTCACTTTTAAGGCCGTAGCTATTAGATGTTGTGGAGCAACGCCCTAGAGTGAAGCCTAGGTTGCTCGGAACGTAGAAACGACCATTACCTTCACACTGTTTGCAATTATTCATTTTATACGGTGGCAAAGCTGTTGTATTTATATTGTATTTTATGCTTCCGGCGTTAACTTCTAAGGCCGTAGCTAGCAGATGTGGAGCAGCTACGCCCTAGAGTGACGCGTAGGTTGCCCGGAACGTAGAAATGACCATTACTTTCACAATGTCTGCAATTATTCATTTTATACGATGGAAAAACTGTTTACTTATATTGTATTTTATCCTTCTGGCGTTGAATTCTAAGTCCCTAGCTATTCGATCTGGTGGAGCAACGCACTAGAGTGAAGCCTAGGTTGCCCGGAACGTAGAAAAGACCATTGCTTTCACGATGTATGCAATTATTCATTTTATTCGGTGGAAAAGCTGTTGTACTTAGATTGTATTTTATTCTTCTGGCGTTGAATTCTAAGTCCCTAGCTATTCGATCTGGTGGAGCAATGCCCTAGTGTGAAACCTGGATTACCCGGAACGTAGATATGACTTGTACTTTCACACTGTTTGCAATTATTCCTGTTAAACGATGGAACAACTGTTGCATCTTTATTGTATTTTATGCTTCTGGCGTTGACTTCTTAGGCCCTAACTATTCGATCTGGTGGAGCATCGTCCTAGAGTGAAGCCTTGGTTGCCCGGAACGTAGAAATCACCATAACTTTCACACTGGTTACCATTATTCGTTTTATACGATGGAAAAGCTGTTGTATTTATATCGTATTTTATGCTTCTGGCGTTGACTTCTTAGGCCCTAACTATTCCATCTGGTGGAACAACGCCCAAGAGTGATGCCTAGGGTGCTCGGAACGTAGAAATGAACATTACCTTCACGCTTGCTGCAATTATTCCTGTTATACGATGAAAAAACTGTTGTATTTTTATTGCATTTTATGCTTCAGGCGTTGACTTCTACGGCCGTAGCTATTCGATGTGGTGGAGTAATGCCCTGGAGTGAAACATGGGTTACCCGGATCGTAGAAATGACCATCAGTTTCACACCGGTTGCAATTATTCCTGTTATACGATGGAAAAATTGTTGCATTTTTATTGTACTTTATGCTCCGGGCGTTGACCTCTAAGGCCCTAACTATTCGATCTGGTGGAGCAACGGCCTAGAGTGAAGCCTAGGTTGCCCGGAACGTAGAAATGGCCATAGCTCTCACACTGGTTGCTATTATTCGTTTTATACGATGGAAAGACTGTTATATTTATATTGTATTTTATGCTTCTGCCGTTGACTTCTTAGGCCCTAACTATTCGATCTGGTGGAACAACGCCCCAGAGTGAAGCCTTCTTTGTCCGGAACGTAGATATGACCATAACCTTCACACAGGTTGCAATTATTCGTTTTATACGATTGAAAGACTGTTGTATTTATTTTGTAGTTTATGTTTCTGGCGTTGAATTCCAAGGCCCTAACACTTCGACCTGGTGGAGCAATGCCTCAGAGTTAAGTCTAGGATGCCCGAAACGTCGAAATGATCGTTACTTTCACACTGGTTGCAATTATTCATGCTATACGATTGAAGAACTGTTGCATTTTTATTGTACTTTCTGCTTCTGTATTTGAATTCAAAGGTCCTAGCTATTCGATCTGGTGGGGCAACGTCCAAGAGTGAAGCCTAGGTTGCCCGGAACGTAGAAATGACCATCACTTTCAAACTGGTTGCAATTAATCCTGTTATACGATGGAAAAACTGTTGTATTTTTATTGCCTTTTATGCTTCGGGCGTTGACTTCTAAGGCCCTAACTATTCAATCTGTTGGAGCAACTCCCTAGGGTGAAGCCTAGGTTGCCCGGAAAGCAGAAATGACGTTAACTTTCATATTGGTTGCAATTATTCGTTTTATACGATGGAAAAACTGTTGTATTTATATTGTATTTTATGCATCCGGCGTTGACTTCTAAGGCACTAACTATTCCGTCTAGTGGATCAATGCCCTAGAGTGAAGCCTAGGTTGCCCGGAACGTAGAAATGACCATCACTTTCAAACTGGTTGCAATTATTCCTGTTATATGATTGAAAAACTGTTGTATTTTTATTGTATTTTATGCTTCAGGCGTTGACTTCTGAGGCCGTAGCTATTCGATGTGGTGGAACAACGCCCTAGGGTGAATCCTAGGTTGCCCGGAACGTAGAAATGACCATAACTTTCACACTGGTTGCAATTAATCCTGTTATACGATGGAATAGCTGTTGTATTTTTATTGCATTTTATGCTTCGGGCATTGACTTCTAAGGCCCTAACTATTCAATCTGTTGGAGCAATGCCCGAGGGTGAAGCCTAGGTTGCCCGGAAAATATAAATGCCCATAAGTTTCATACTGGTTGCAATTATTCGCTTTATACGATGGAAAAACTGTAGTATTTATATTGTATTTTATGCTCCTGGCGTTCACTTCTTAGGCCCGAACTATTCGATCTGGTGGAACGACGGCCGAGGGTGAAGCCTAGGTTGCCCGGAACGTATAAATGACCATAACTTTTACACTGGTAGCAATTATTCGTTTTATACAATGGAAAAACTCTTCTATTTATTTTGTATTTAATGCTTCGGGCGTTGGCTTCTAAGGCCCTAACTGTTTGATCTGGTGGAGCAACGCCCTAGGGTGAAGCCTAGGTTACCCGGAACGTAGAAATGACCATAACTTTCACACTGGTTGCAATTATTCGTTTTATACGATGGAAAAGCTGTTGTATAATATCGTATTTTATGCTTCGGGCATTGACTTCTAAGGCCCTAACTATTCAATCTGTTGGAGCAACGCCCTAGGGTGAAGCCTAGGTTGCTCGGAAAGTAGAAATGACCATAAGTTTCATACTGGTTGCAATTATTCGCTTTATACGATGGAAAAACTGTTGTATTTATATTGTATTTTATGCTTCTGGCGTCGACTTCTAAGGCACTAACTATTCGATCTGGTGGAGCAACGCCCTAGAGTGAAGCCTAGGTTGCCCGGAACGTAGAATTGGCCATCACTTTCAAACTGGTTGCAATTATTCCTGTTATGTGATCTAAACACTGTTGTATTTTTATTGCATTTTATGCTTCGGGCGTTGACTTCTAAGGCCCTAACTATTCAATCTGTTGGAGCAACGCCCTAGGGTTGAAGCCTAGGTTGCTCGGAAAGTAGAAATGACCAGAAGTTTCATACTGGTTGCAATTATTCGTTTTATACGATGGAAAAACTGTTGTATTTATATTGTATTTTATGCTTCTGGCGTTGACTTCTTAGGCCCTAACTATTCGATCTGGTGGAGCAACGCAATAGAGTGAAGCCTAGGCTGCCCGGAACGTAGAATTGGCCATCTCTTTCAAACTGGTTGCAATTATTCCTGTTATGTGATGGAAACACTGTTGTATTTTTATTGCATTTTATGCTTCGGGCGTTGACTTCTAAGGCCCTAACTATTCAATCTGTTGGAGCAGCGCCCTAGAGAGAAGCCTAGGTTGCCCGGAACGTAGAATTGGCCATCACTTTCAAACTGGTTGCAATTATTCCTGTTATATAAGGGAAACACTGTTGTATTTTTTTTGCATTTTATGGTTCGGGCGTTGACTTCTAAGGCCCTAACTATTCAATCCGTTAGAGCAACGCCCTAGGGTGAAGCCTAGGTTGTTCGGAAAGTAGAAATGACCATAAGTTTCATACTGGTTGCAATTATTTGTTTCATACGATGGAAAAACTGTTGTATTTATATTGTATTTTATGCTTCTGGCGTTGACTTCTAAGGCGCTAACTATTCGATCTGGTGGAGCAACGCCCTAGAGTGAAGCCTAGGTTGCCCGGAACGTAGAATTGGCCATCACTTTCAAACTGGTCGCAATTATTCCTGTTATATGATTGAAACACTGTTGTATTTTTTTTGCATTTTATGGTTCGGGCGTAGACTTCTAAGGCCCTGACTATTCAATATGTTGGAGCAACGCCCTAGAGTGAAGCCTAGGTTGCTCGGAAAGTAGAAATGACCATAAGTTTCATACTGGTTGCAATTATTCGTTTTATACGTTGGAAAAGCTGTTGTATTTATATTGTATTTTATGCTTCTGGCGTTGACTTCTAAGGCACTGACTATTTGATCTGGTGGAGCAACGCCCGAGAGTGATGCCTAGGTTGCCCGGGACGTAGAATTGGCCATCACTTTCAAGCTGGTTGCAATTATTCCTGTTATATTATGGAAACACTGTTGTATTTTTATTGCATTTTATGCTTCGGGCGTTGACTTCTAAGGCCCTAACTATTCAATCTGTTGGAGCAACGCCCTAGGGTGAAGCCTTGCTTGCTCGGAAAGTAGAAATGACCATACGTTTCATACTGGTTGCAATTATTCGTTTGATACGATGGAAACACTGTTGTATTTTTATTGCATTTTATGCTTCGGGCGTTGACTTCTAAGGCCCTAACTATTCGATCTGGTGGAGCAACGCCGTAGGTTGAAGCCTAGGTTGCTCGGAAAGTAGAAATGACCATCAGTTTCATACTGGTTGCTATTACTCGTTTTATACGATGGAAAAACTGTTCTACTTATTTTGTATTTTATGTTTCTGGCGTTGACTTCTTAGGCCGTAACTATTCGATCTGGTGGAGCAACGCCCTGGAGTGAAACCTAGGTTGCCCGAAACGTAGAAATGACCACTACTATCACACTGGCTGCAAATTATTCCTGCTATACGATGGAAAAACTGTTGTATTTTTATTGCATTTTATGCTTCTGGCGTTCACTTCTTACGCCCTAACTATTCGATCTGGTGGAACAACGGCCTAGGGTGATGCCTAGGTTGCCCGGAACGTAGAAATTACCATCACTTTCACACGGGATGCAATTATTCCTGTTATAGAATGGAAATACTGTTGTATTTTTCTTGTATTTTATACTTCAGGCGCTGACTTCTGAGGCCGTAGCTATTCGATGTGGTGGAAGAACGCCATACAGTGAAGCCTAGGTTGCCCGGAACGTAGAAATGACCATTACTTTCACACTGTTTGCAATTATTCCTTTTATACGATGGAAAAGCTGTTGTATTTATATCGTATTTTATGCTCCTGGCGTTGACTTCTAAGGTCCTAACTATTGAATCTGTTGGAGCAACGCCCTAGGGTGAAACCTAGCTTGCTCGGAAAGTAGAAATGACCATATGTTTCATACTGGTTGCAATTATTCGTTTTATACGATGGAAACACTGTTGTATTTTTATTGCATTTTATGCTTCGGGCGTTGACTTCTAAGGCCCTGACTATTCAATCTGTTGGAGCAACGCCCTAGAGTGAAGCCTAGGTTGCCCGGAAAGGAGAAATGACCATCACTTTCAAACTGGTTCCAATTAATCCTGTTATACGATGGAAAAACTGTTGTATTTTTATTGCATTTTATGCTCCTGGCGTTCACTTCTAAGGACCTAACTATTCGATCTGGTGTAACAACGGCCTAGGGTGAAGCCTAGCTTGCCCGGAACGTAGAAATGACCATTACTTTCACACTGTTTGCAATTATTCCTTTTATACCATGGAAAAGCTGTTGTATTTATATCGTATTTTATGCTTCTGGCGTTTACTTCTGAGGACCTAACTATTCGATCTGGTGCAGCAACGCCCTAGAGTGAATCCTTGGTTGCTCGGAATGTAGAACTGACCATAACTTTCACACTGGTTGCAAATATTCGTTTTATACGATGCAAACGCTGTTGTATATATATCGTATTTTATGCCTCTGGCGTTGACTTCTAAGGCCGTAGCTATTAGATGTGGTGGAGCAACGCCCTAGAGTGACGCCTAGGGTGCTCGGAACGTAGAAATGACCATTACTTTCACACTGGTTGCAGTTATTCCTGTTATATTATGGAAACACTGTTGTATTTTTATTGCATTTTCTGCTTCGGGCGTTGACTTCTAAGGCCCTAGCTATTCAATCTGTTGGAGCAATGCCCTAGGGTGTAGCCTAGGTTGCTCGGAAAGTAGAAATGACCATAAGTTTCATACTGGTTGCAATTATTCGTTTTATACGATGGAAAAACTGTTGTATTTGTATTGTATTTTATGCTTCTGGCGTTGACTTCTAAGGCCCTAGCTGTTCGATCTAGTGGAGCAACGCCCTAGAGTGAAGTCTAGGTTGCCCGGAAAGGAGAAATGACCATCACGTTCAGACTGGTTGAAATTAATCCTTTTATACCATGGAAAAGCTGTTGTATTTTTTTTGCATTTTATGGTTCGGGCGTTGACCTCTAAGGCCCTAACTATTCAATCTGTTGGAGCAACGCCCTAGGGTCAAGCCTAGGTTGCTCGGAAAGTAGAAATGACCATAAGTTTCATACTGGTTGCAATTATTCGTTTTATACGATGGAAAAGCTGTTGTATTTATATCGTGTTTTATGCTTCTGGCGTTGACTTCTTAGGCCGTAGCTATTCGGTCTGGTGGAGCAACGCCCTAGAGTGAAGCCTAGGTTGCCCGGAACGTAGAATTGGCCATCACTTTCAAACTGGTCGCAATTATTCCTGTTATATGATTGAAACACTGTTGTATTTTTTTTGCATTTTATGGTTCGGGCGTAGACTTCTAAGGCCCTGACTATTCAATATGTTGGAGCAACGCCCTAGGGTGAAGCCTAGGTTGCTCGGAAAGTAGAAATGACCATACGTTTCATACTGGTTGCAATTATTCGTTTTATACGATGGAAACACTGTTGTATTTTTATTGCATTTTATGCATCAGGCGTTGACTTCTAATTCTCTAACTATTCGATCTGGTGGAGCAACGCCCTAGAGTGAATCCTAGGTTGCTCGGAATGTAGAAATGACCATAACTTTCACACTGGTTGCAATTATTCGTTTTATACGATGGAAACACTGTTGTATTTTTATTGCATTTTATGCTTCGGGCGTTGACTTCTAAGGCCGTAACTATTCGATCTGGTGGAGCAACGCCGTAGGTTGAAGCCTAGGTTGCTCGGAAAGTAGAAATGACCATCAGTTTCATACTGGTTGCAATTATTTGTTTTATACGATGGAAACACTGTTGTATTTTTATTGCATTTTATGCTTCGGGCGTTGACTTCTAAGGCCCTAACTATTCAATCTGTTGGAGCAACGCCCTAGAGTGAAGCCTAGGTTGCCCGGAAAGGAGAAATGACCATCACTTTCAAACTGGTTGCAATTAATCCTGTTATACGATGGAAAAACTGTTGTATTTTTATTGCATTTTATGCCTCTGGCGTTCAATCTTTAGGCCCTGACTATTCGATCTGGTGGAACAAGCGCATAGGGTGAAGGCTAGCTTGCCCGGAACGTAGAAATGACCATAACTTTCACACTGGTTGCAATTATTCCTTTTATACGATGGAAAAGCTGTTGTATTTATATCGTATTTTATGCTTCTGGCGTTTACTTCTAAGGACCTAACTATTCGATCTGGTAGAGCAACGCCCTAGACTGAATCCTAGGTTGCTCGGAATGTAGAAATGACCATAAGTTTCACACTGGTTGCAATTATTCGTTTTATACGATGGAAACGCTGTTGTATTTATATCGTATTTTATGCTTCTGGCGTTTACTTCTAAGGACCTAACTATACGATCTGGTGGAGCAACGCCCTAGAGTGAATCCTAGGTTGCTCGGAATGTAGAAATGACCATAACATTCACACTGGTTGCAATTATTCGTTTTATACGATGGAAACGCTGTTGTATTTATATCGTATTTTATGCTTCTGGCCTTGACTTCTTAGGCCGTAACTATTCGGCCTGGTTGAGCAACGCCCTGGAGTGAAGCCTAGGTTGCTCGGAAAGTAGAAATGACCATAAGTTTCATACTGGTTGCAATTATTTGTTTCATACGATGGAAAAACTGTTGTATTTATATTGTATTTAATGCTTCTGGCGTTGACTTCTAATGCACTAACTATTCGATCTGTTGGAGCAACGCCCTAGAGTGAAGCCTAGGTTGCCCGGAACGTAGAATTGGCCATCACTTTCAAACTGGTCGCAATTATTCCTGTTATATGATTGAAACACTGTTGTATTTTTTTTGCATTTTATGGTTCGGGCGTAGACTTCTAAGGCCCTAACTATTCAATCTGTTGGAGCATCGCCCTAGAGTGAAGCCTAGGTTGCCCGGAAAGGAGAAATGACCATAACTTTCACACTGGTTGCAATTACTCGTTTTATACGATGGAAACGCTGTTGTATTTATATCGTATTTTATGCTTCTGGCGTTGACTTCTAAGGCCCTAGCTGTTCGATCTAGTGGAGCAACGCCCTAGAGTGAAGTCTAGGTTGCCCGGAAAGGAGAAATGACCATCACGTTCAGACTGGTTGAAATTAATCCTTTTATACCATGGAAAAGCTGTTGTATTTTTTTTGCATTTTATGGTTCGGGCGTTGACCTCTAAGGCCCTAACTATTCAATCTGTTGGAGCAACGCCCTAGGGTCAAGCCTAGGTTGCTCGGAAAGTAGAAATGACCATAAGTTTCATACTGGTTGAATTATTCGTTTTATACGATGGAAAAGCTGTTGTATTTATATCGTGTTTTATGCTTCTGGCGTTGACTTCTTAGGCCGTAGCTATTCGGTCTGGTGGACCAACGCCCTAGAGTGAAGCCTAGGTTGCCCGGAACGTAGAATTGGCCATCACTTTCAAACTGGTCGCAATTATTCCTGTTATATGATTGAAACACTGTTGTATTTTTTTTGCATTTTATGGTTCGGCCGTAGACTTCTAAGGCCCTGACTATTCAATATGTTGGAGCAACGCCCTAGGGTGAAGCCTAGGTTGCTCGGAAAGTAGAAATGACCATAAGTTTCATACTGGTTGCAATTATTCGTTTTATACGTTGGAAAAGCTGTTGTATTTATATTGTATTTTATGCTTCTGGCGTTGACTTCTAAGGCACTAACTATCTGATCTGGTGGAGCAACGCCCTAGAGTGATGCCTAGGTTGCCCGGGACGTAGAATTGGCCATCACTTTCAATCTGGTTGCAATTATTCCTGTTATATTATGGAAACACTGTTGTATTTTTATTGCATTTTATGCTTCGGGCGTTGACTTCTAAGGCCCTAACTATTCAATCTGTTGGAGCAACGCCCTAGGGTGAAGCCTTGCTTGCTCGGAAAGTAGAAATGACCATACGTTTCATACTGGTTGCAATTATTCGTTTTATACGATGGAAACACTGTTGCATTTTTATTGCATTTTATGCTTCGGGCGTTGACTTCTAATTCTCTAACTATTCGATCTGGTGGAGCAACGCCCTAGAGTGAATCCTAGGTTGCTCGGAATGTAGAAATGACCATAACTTTCACACTGGTTGCAATTATTCGTTTTATACGATGGAAACACTGTTGTATTTTTATTGCATTTTATGCTTCGGGCGTTGACTTCTAAGGCCGTAACTATTCGATCTGGTGGAGCAACGCCGTAGGTTGAAGCCTAGGTTGCTCGGAAAGTAGAAATGACCATCAGTTTCATACTGGTTGCAATTATTTGTTTTATACGATGGAAACACTGTTGTATTTTTATTGCATTTTATGCTTCGGGCGTTGACTTCTAAGGCCCTAACTATTCAATCTGTTGGAGCAACGCCCTAGAGTGAAGCCTAGGTTGCCGGAAAGGAGAAATGACCATCACTTTCAAACTGGTTGCAATTAATCCTGTTATACGATGGAAAAACTGTTGTATTTTTATTGCATTTTATGCCTCTGGCGTTCAATCTTTAGGCCCTGACTATTCGATCTGGTGGAACAAGCGCCTAGGGTGAAGGCTAGCTTGCCCGGAACGTAGAAATGACCATAACTTTCACACTGGTTGCAATTATTCCTTTTATACGATGGAAAAGCTGTTGTATTTATATCGTATTTTATGCTTCTGGCGTTTACTTCTAAGGACCTAACTATTCGATCTGGTAGAGCAACGCCCTAGACTGAATCCTAGGTTGCTCGGAATGTAGAAATGACCATAAGTTTCACACTGGTTGCAATTATTCGTTTTATACGATGGAAACGCTGTTGTATTTATATCGTATTTTATGCTTCTGGCGTTTACTTCTAAGGACCTAACTATACGATCTGGTGGAGCAACGCCCTAGAGTGAATCCTAGGTTGCTCGGAATGTAGAAATGACCATAACATTCACACTGGTTGCAATTATTCGTTTTATACGATGGAAACGCTGTTGTATTTATATCGTATTTTATGCTTCTGGCCTTGACTTCTTAGGCCGTAACTATTCGGCCTGGTTGAGCAACGCCCTGGAGTGAAGCCTAGGTTGCTCGGAAAGTAGAAATGACCATAAGTTTCATACTGGTTGCAATTATTTGTTTCATACGATGGAAAAACTGTTGTATTTATATTGTATTTAATGCTTCTGGCGTTGACTTCTAATGCACTAACTATTCGATCTGTTGGAGCAACGCCCTAGAGTCAAGCCTAGGTTGCCCGGAACGTAGAATTGGCCATCACTTTCAAACTGGTCGCAATTATTCCTGTTATATGATTGAAACACTGTTGTATTTTTTTTGCATTTTATGGTTCGGGCGTAGACTTCTAAGGCCCTAACTATTCAATCTGTTGGAGCATCGCCCTAGAGTGAAGCCTAGGTTGCCCGGAAAGGAGAAATGACCATAACTTTCACACTGGTTGCAATTACTCGTTTTATACGATGGAAACGCTGTTGTATTTATATCGTATTTTATGCTTCTGGCGTTGACTTCTAAGGCCCTAGCTGTTCGATCTAGTGGAGCAACGCCCTAGAGTGAAGTCTAGGTTGCCCGGAAAGGAGAAATGACCATCACTTTCAGACTGGTTGAAATTAATCCTTTTATACCATGGAAAAGCTGTTGTATTTTTTTTGCATTTTATGGTTCGGGCGTTGACCTCTAAGGCCCTAACTATTCAATCTGTTGGAGCAACGCCCTAGGGTCAAGCCTAGGTTGCTCGGAAAGTAGAAATGACCATAAGTTTCATACTGGTTGAATTATTCGTTTTATACGATGGAAAAGCTGTTGTATTTATATCGTGTTTTATGCTTCTGGCGTTGACTTCTTAGGCCGTAGCTATTCGGTCTGGTGGACCAACGCCCTAGAGTGAAGCCTAGGTTGCCCGGAACGTAGAATTGGCCATCACTTTCAAACTGGTCGCAATTATTCCTGTTGTATGATGGAAACACAGTTGTATTTTTTTTGCACTTTATGGTTCGGGCGTTGACTTCTAAGGCCCAAACTATTCAATCCGTTGGAGCAACGCCCTAGGGTGAAGCCTAGGTTGCTCGGAAAGTAGAAATGACCATATGCTTCATACTGGTTGCAATTATTTGTTTCAAACGATGGAAAAACTGATGTATTTATTTGTATTTTATGCTTCTGACGTTGACTTCTAAGGCACTAACTATTCGATCTGGTGTAGCAACGCCCTAGAGTGAAGCCTAGGTTGACCGGAACGTAGAATTGGCCATCACTTTCAAACTGGCCGAAATTATTCCTGTTATATGATGGAAACACTGTTGTATTTTTTTTGCACTTTATGGTTCGGGCGTTGACTTCTAAGGCCCTAACTATTCAATCCGTTGGAGCAACGCCCTAGGGTGAAGCCTAGGTTGCTCGGAAAGTAGAAATGACCATATGCTTCATACTGGTTGCAATTATTTGTTTCATACGATGGAAAAGCTGTTGTATCTATATTGTATTTTATGCTTCTGACGTTGACTTCTAAGGTACTAACTATTCGATCTGGTGGAGCAACGCCCTAGAGTGAAGCCTAGGTTGACCGGAACGTAGAATTGGCCATCACTTTCAAACTGGTCGAAATTATTCCTGTTATATGATGGAAACACTGTTGTATTTTTTTTGCATTTTATGGTTCGGGCGTAGACTTCTAAGGCCCTAACTATTCAATCTGTTGGAGCAACGCCCTAGGGTGAAGCCTAGGTTGCTCGGAAAGTAGAAATGACCATAAGTTTCATACTGGTTGCTATTATTCGTTTTATACGATGGAAAACTGTTGTATTTATATTGTATTTTATGCTTCTGGCGTTGACTTCTAAGGCACTAACTATTCGATCTGGTGGAGCAACGCCCTAGAGTGAAGACTAGGTTGCCCGGAACGTAGAATTGGCCATCACTTTCAAACTGGTCGCAATTATTCCTGTTATATGATTGAAACACTGTTGTATTTTTTTTGCATTTTATGGTTCGGGCGTAGTCTTCTAAGGCCCTAGCTATTCAATCTGTTGGAGCAACGCCCTAGGGTGAAGCCTAGGTTGCTCGGAAAGTAGAAATGACCATAAGTTTCGTACTGGTTGCAATTATTCGTTTTATACGATGGAAAAGCTGTTGTATTTATATTGTATTTTATGCTTCTAGCGTTGACTTCTAAGGTACTATCTATTCGATCTGGTGGAGCAACGCCCTAGGGTCAAGCCTAGGTTGCTCGGAAAGTAGAAATGACCATAAGTTTCATACTGGTTGAATTATTCGTTTTATACGATGGAAAAGCTGTTGTATTTATATCGTGTTTTATGCTTCTGGCGTTGACTTCTTAGGCCGTAGCTATTCGGTCTGGTGGACCAACGCCCTAGAGTGAAGCCTAGGTTGCCCGGAACGTAGAATTGGCCATCACTTTCAAACTGGTCGCAATTATTCCTGTTATATGATTGAAACACTGTTGTATTTTTTTTGCATTTTATGGTTCGGCCGTAGACTTCTAAGGCCCTGACTATTCAATATGTTGGAGCAACGCCCTAGGGTGAAGCCTAGGTTGCTCGGAAAGTAGAAATGACCATAAGTTTCATACTGGTTGCAATTATTCGTTTTATACGTTGGAAAAGCTGTTGTATTTATATTGTATTTTATGCTTCTGGCGTTGACTTCTAAGGCACTAACTATCTGATCTGGTGGAGCAACGCCCTAGAGTGATGCCTAGGTTGCCCGGGACGTAGAATTGGCCATCACTTTCAATCTGGTTGCAATTATTCCTGTTATATTATGGAAACACTGTTGTATTTTTATTGCATTTTATGCTTCGGGCGTTGACTTCTAAGGCCCTAACTATTCAATCTGTTGGAGCAACGCCCTAGGGTGAAGCCTTGCTTGCTCGGAAAGTAGAAATGACCATACGTTTCATACTGGTTGCAATTATTCGTTTTATACGATGGAAACACTGTTGCATTTTTATTGCATTTTATGCTTCGGGCGTTGACTTCTAATTCTCTAACTATTCGATCTGGTGGAGCAACGCCCTAGAGTGAATCCTAGGTTGCTCGGAATGTAGAAATGACCATAACTTTCACACTGGTTGCAATTATTCGTTTTATACGATGGAAACACTGTTGTATTTTTATTGCATTTTATGCTTCGGGCGTTGACTTCTAAGGCCGTAACTATTCGATCTGGTGGAGCAACGCCGTAGGTTGAAGCCTAGGTTGCTCGGAAAGTAGAAATGACCATCAGTTTCATACTGGTTGCAATTATTTGTTTTATACGATGGAAACACTGTTGTATTTTTATTGCATTTTATGCTTCGGGCGTTGACTTCTAAGGCCCTAACTATTCAATCTGTTGGAGCAACGCCCTAGAGTGAAGCCTAGGTTGCCCGGAAAGGAGAAATGACCATCACTTTCAAACTGGTTGCAATTAATCCTGTTATACGATGGAAAAACTGTTGTATTTTTATTGCATTTTATGCCTCTGGCGTTCAATCTTTAGGCCCTGACTATTCGATCTGGTGGAACAAGCGCCTAGGGTGAAGGCTAGCTTGCCCGGAACGTAGAAATGACCATAACTTTCACACTGGTTGCAATTATTCCTTTTATACGATGGAAAAGCTGTTGTATTTATATCGTATTTTATGCTTCTGGCGTTTACTTCTAAGGACCTAACTATTCGATCTGGTAGAGCAACGCCCTAGACTGAATCCTAGGTTGCTCGGAATGTAGAAATGACCATAAGTTTCACACTGGTTGCAATTATTCGTTTTATACGATGGAAACGCTGTTGTATTTATATCGTATTTTATGCTTCTGGCGTTTACTTCTAAGGACCTAACTATACGATCTGGTGGAGCAACGCCCTAGAGTGAATCCTAGGTTGCTCGGAATGTAGAAATGACCATAACATTCACACTGGTTGCAATTATTCGTTTTATACGATGGAAACGCTGTTGTATTTATATCGTATTTTATGCTTCTGGCCTTGACTTCTTAGGCCGTAACTATTCGGCCTGGTTGAGCAACGCCCTGGAGTGAAGCCTAGGTTGCTCGGAAAGTAGAAATGACCATAAGTTTCATACTGGTTGCAATTATTTGTTTCATACGATGGAAAAACTGTTGTATTTATATTGTATTTAATGCTTCTGGCGTTGACTTCTAATGCACTAACTATTCGATCTGTTGGAGCAACGCCCTAGAGTCAAGCCTAGGTTGCCCGGAACGTAGAATTGGCCATCACTTTCAAACTGGTCGCAATTATTCCTGTTATATGATTGAAACACTGTTGTATTTTTTTTGCATTTTATGGTTCGGGCGTAGACTTCTAAGGCCCTAACTATTCAATCTGTTGGAGCATCGCCCTAGAGTGAAGCCTAGGTTGCCCGGAAAGGAGAAATGACCATAACTTTCACACTGGTTGCAATTACTCGTTTTATACGATGGAAACGCTGTTGTATTTATATCGTATTTTATGCTTCTGGCGTTGACTTCTAAGGCCCTAGCTGTTCGATCTAGTGGAGCAACGCCCTAGAGTGAAGTCTAGGTTGCCCGGAAAGGAGAAATGACCATCACTTTCAGACTGGTTGAAATTAATCCTTTTATACCATGGAAAAGCTGTTGTATTTTTTTTGCATTTTATGGTTCGGGCGTTGACCTCTAAGGCCCTAACTATTCAATCTGTTGGAGCAACGCCCTAGGGTCAAGCCTAGGTTGCTCGGAAAGTAGAAATGACCATAAGTTTCATACTGGTTGAATTATTCGTTTTATACAATGGAAAAGCTGTTGTATTTATATCGTGTTTTATGCTTCTGGCGTTGACTTCTTAGGCCGTAGCTATTCGGTCTGGTGGACCAACGCCCTAGAGTGAAGCCTAGGTTGCCCGGAACGTAGAATTGGCCATCACTTTCAAACTGGTCGCAATTATTCCTGTTGTATGATGGAAACACAGTTGTATTTTTTTTGCACTTTATGGTTCGGGCGTTGACTTCTAAGGCCCAAACTATTCAATCCGTTGGAGCAACGCCCTAGGGTGAAGCCTAGCTTGCTCGGAAAGTAGAAATGACCATATGCTTCATACTGGTTACAATTATTTGTTTCAAACGATGGAAAAACTGATGTATTTATTTGTATTTTATGCTTCTGACGTTGACTTCTAAGGCACTAACTATTCGATCTGGTGTAGCAACGCCCTAGAGTGAAGCCTAGGTTGACCGGAACGTAGAATTGGCCATCACTTTCAAACTGGCCGAAATTATTCCTGTTATATGATGGAAACACTGTTGTATTTTTTTTGCACTTTATGGTTCGGGCGTTGACTTCTAAGGCCCTAACTATTCAATCCGTTGGAGCAACGCCCTAGGGTGAAGCCTAGGTTGCTCGGAAAGTAGAAATGACCATATGCTTCATACTGGTTGCAATTATTTGTTTCATACGATGGAAAAGCTGTTGTATCTATATTGTATTTTATGCTTCTGACGTTGACTTCTAAGGTACTAACTATTCGATCTGGTGGAGCAACGCCCTAGAGTGAAGCCTAGGTTGACCGGAACGTAGAATTGGCCATCACTTTCAAACTGGTCGAAATTATTCCTGTTATATGATGGAAACACTGTTGTATTTTTTTTGCATTTTATGGTTCGGGCGTAGACTTCTAAGGCCCTAACTATTCAATCTGTTGGAGCAACGCCCTATGGTGAAGCCTAGGTTGCTCGGAAAGTAGAAATGACCATAAGTTTCATACTGGTTGCTATTATTCGTTTTATACGATGGAAAACTGTTGTATTTATATTGTATTTTATGCTTCTGGCGTTGACTTCTAAGGCACTAACTATTCGATCTGGTGGAGCAACGCCCTAGAGTGAAGACTAGGTTGCCCGGAACGTAGAATTGGCCATCACTTTCAAACTGGTCGCAATTATTCCTGTTATATGATTGAAACACTGTTGTATTTTTTTTGCATTTTATGGTTCGGGCGTAGTCTTCTAAGGCCCTAGCTATTCAATCTGTTGGAGCAACGCCCTAGGGTGAAGCCTAGGTTGCTCGGAAAGTAGAAATGACCATAAGTTTCGTACTGGTTGCAATTATTCGTTTTATACGATGGAAAAGCTGTTGTATTTATATTGTATTTTATGCTTCTAGCGTTGACTTCTAAGGTACTATCTATTCGATCTGGTGGAGCAACGCCCTAGAGAGAAGCCTAGGTTGCCCGGAACGTAGAATTGGCCATCACTTTCAAACTGGTTGCAATTATTCCTGTTATATGATGGAAACACTGTTGTATTTTTTTTGCATTTTATGGTTCGGGCGTTGACTTCTAAGGCCCTAACTATTCAATCCGTTAGAGCAACGCCCTAGGGTGAAGCCTAGGTTGTTCGGAAAGTAGAAATGACCATAAGTTTCATACTGGTTGCAATTATTTGTTTCATACGATGGAAAAACTGTTGTATTTATATTGTATTTTATGCTTCTGGCGTTGACTTCTAAGGCGCTAACTATTCGATCTGGTGGAGCAACGCCCTAGAGTGAAGCCTAGGTTGCCCGGAACGTAAAATTGGCCATCACTTTCAAACTGGTCGCAATTATTCCTGTTATATGATTGAAACACTGTTGTATTTTTTTTGCATTTTATGGTTCGGGCGTAGACTTCTAAGGCCCTGGCTATTCAATATGTAGGAGCAACGCCCTATTGTGAAGCCTAGGTTGCTCGGAAAGTAGAAATGACCATAAGTTTCATACTGGTTGCAATTATTCGTTTTATACGTTGGAAAAGCTGTTGTATCTATATTGTATTTTATGCTTCTGACGTTGACTTCTAAGGTACTAACTATTCGATCTGGTGGAGCAACGCCCTAGAGTGAAGCCTAGGTTGACCGGAACGTAGAATTGGCCATCACTTTCAAACTGGTCGAAATTATTCCTGTTATATGATGGAAACACTGTTGTATTTTTTTTGCATTTTATGGTTCGGGCGTAGACTTCTAAGGCCCTAACTATTCAATCTGTTGGAGCAACGCCCTAGGGTGAAGCCTAGGTTGCTCGGAAAGTAGAAATGACCATAAGTTTCATACTGGTTGCTATTATTCGTTTTATACGATGGAAAACTGTTGTATTTATATTGTATTTTATGCTTCTGGCGTTGACTTCTAAGGCACTAACTATTCGATCTGGTGGAGCAACGCCCTAGAGTGAAGACTAGGTTGCCCGGAACGTAGAATTGGCCATCACTTTCAAACTGGTCGCAATTATTCCTGTTATATGATTGAAACACTGTTGTATTTTTTTTGCATTTTATGGTTCGGGCGTAGTCTTCTAAGGCCCTAGCTATTCAATCTGTTGGAGCAACGCCCTAGGGTGAAGCCTAGGTTGCTCGGAAAGTAGAAATGACCATAAGTTTCGTACTGGTTGCAATTATTCGTTTTATACGATGGAAAAGCTGTTGTATTTATATTGTATTTTATGCTTCTAGCGTTGACTTCTAAGGTACTATCTATTCGATCTGGTGGAGCAACGCCATAGAGAGAAGCCTAGGTTGCCCGGAACGTAGAATTGGCCATCACTTTCAAACTGGTTGCAATTATTCCTGTTATATGATGGAAACACTGTTGTATTTTTTTTGCATTTTATGGTTCGGGCGTTGACTTCTAAGGCCCTAACTATTCAATCCGTTAGAGCAACGCCCTAGGGTGAATCCTAGGTTGTTCGGAAAGTAGAAATGACCATAAGTTTCATACTGGTTGCAATTATTTGTTTCATACGATGGAAAAACTGTTGTATTTATATTGTATTTTATGCTTCTGGCGTTGACTTCTAAGGCGCTAACTATTCGATCTGGTGGAGCAACGCCCTAGAGTGAAGCCTAGGTTGCCCGGAACGTAAAATTGGCCATCACTTTCAAACTGGTCGCAATTATTCCTGTTATATGATTGAAACACTGTTGTATTTTTTTTGCATTTTATGGTTCGGGCGTAGACTTCTAAGGCCCTGACTATTCAATATGTAGGAGCAACGCCCTAGGGTGAAGCCTAGGTTGCTCGGAAAGTAGAAATGACCATAAGTTTCATACTGGTTGCAATTATTCGTTTTATACGTTGGAAAAGCTGTTGTATTTATATTGTATTTTATGCTTCTGGCGTTGACTTCTAAGGCACTAACTATTTGATCTGGTGGAGCAACGCCCTAGAGTGATGCCTAGGTTGCCCGGGACGTAGAATTGGCCATCACTTTCAAGCTGGTTGCAATCATTCCTGTTATATTATGGAAACACTGTTGTATTTTTATTGCATTTTATGCTTCGGGCGTTGACTTCTAAGGTCCTAACTATTCAATCTGTTGGAGCAACGCCCTAGGGTCAAGCCTTGCTTGCTCGGAAAGTAGAAATGACCATACGTTTCATACTGGTTGCAATTATTCGTTTAATACGATGGAAACACTGTTGTATTTTTATTGCATTTTATGCTTCGGGCGTTGACTTCTAATTCTCTAACTATTCGATCTGGTGGAGCAACGCCGTAGGGTGAATCCTAGGTTGCTCGGAATGTAGAAATGACCATAACTTTCACACTGGTTGCAATTATTCGTTTTATACGATGGAAACACTGTTGTATTTTTATTGCATTTTATGCTTCGGGCGTTGACTTCTAAGGCCCTAACTATTCGATCTGGTGGAGCAACGCCGTAGGTTGAAGCCTAGGTTGCTCGGAAAGTAGAAATGACCATCAGTTTCATACTGGTTCCAATTATTCGTTTTATACGATGGAAAAACTGTTGTATTCATAGTGTATTTTATGCTTCTGGCGTTGACTTATAAGGCCCTAGCTATTCGATCTAGTGGAGCAACGCCCTAGAGTGAAGCCTAGGTTGCCCGGAAAGGAGAAATGACCATAACTTTCACACTGGTTGCAATTACTCGTTTTATACGATGGAAACGCTGTTGTATTTATATCGTATTTTATGCTTCTGGCGTTTACTTCTAAGGACCTAACTATTCGATCTGGTGGAGCAACGGCCTAGGGTGAAGCCTAGCTTGCCCGGAACGTAGAAATGACCATTCCTTTCACACTGTTTGCAATTATTCCTTTTATACGATGGAAAAGCTGTTGTATTTATATCGTATTTTATGCTTCTGGCGCTTACTTCTAAGGACCTAACTATTCGATCTGGTGGAGCAACGCCCTAGGGTGAATCCTAGGTTGCTCGGAATGTAGAAATGACCATAACTTTCACACTGGTTGCAATTACCCGTTTTATACGATGGAAACGCTGTTGTATTTATATCGTATTTTATGCTTCTGGCGTTTACTTCTAAGGACCTAACTATTCGATCTGGTGGAGCAACGCCCTAGAGTGAATCCTAGGTGGCTCGGAATGAAGAAATGACCATAACTTTCACACTGGTTGCAATTATTCGTTTTATACGATGGAAACGCTGTTGTATTTATGTCGTATTTTATGCTTCTGGCGTTTACTTCTAAGGACCTAACTATTCGATGTGGTGGAGCAACGCCCTAGAGTGAATCCTAGGTTGCTCGGAATGTAGAAATGACCATAACTTTCACACTGGTTGCAATTATTCGTTTTGTACGATGGAAACGCTGTTGTATTTATATTGTACTTTAAGCCTCTGGCGTTGACTTCTAAGGCCCTATCTATTCAATCTGTTGGAGCAACGCCCTAGGGTGAAGCCTAGGTTGCTCGGAAAGTAGAAATGACCATCAGTTTCATACTGGTTGCAATTATTCGTTTTATACGATGGAAAAACTGTTGTATTTATATTGTATTTTATGCTTCTGGCGTTGACTTCTAAGGCCCTAGCTATTCGATCTGTTGAAGCCACGCCCTAGAGTGAAGCCTAGGTTGCCCGGAAAGGAGAAATGACCATCACTTTCAAACTGGTTGCAATTAATCCTGTTATACGATGGAAAAACTGTTGTATTTTTATTGCATTTTATGCCTCTGGCGTTCAATCTTTAGGCCCTGACTATTCGATCTGTTGGAACAATCACCTAGGGTGAAGGCTAGCTTGCCCGGAACGTAGAAATGACCATAACTTTCACACTGGTTGCAATTATTCCTTTTATACGATGGAAAAGCTGTTGTATTTATATCGTATTTTATGCTTCTGGCGTTTACTTCTAAGGACCTAACTATTCGATCTGGTGGAGCAACGCCCTAGACTGAATCCTAGGTTGCTCGGAATGTAGAAATGACCATAAGTTTCACACTGGTTGCAATTATTCGTTTTATACGATGGAAACGCTGTTGTATTTATATCGTATTTTATGCTTCTGGCGTTTACTTCTAAGGACCTAACTATACGATCTGGTGGAGCAACGCCCTAGAGTGAATCCTAGGTTGCTCGGAATGTAGAAATGACCATAACATTCACACTGGTTGCAATTATTCGTTTTATACGATGGAAACGCTGTTGTATTTATATCGTATTTTATGCTTCTGGCCTTGACTTCTTAGGCCGTAACTATTCGGCCTGGTTGAGCAACGCCCTGGAGTGAAGCCTAGGTTGCTCGGAAAGTAGAAATGACCATAAGTTTCATACTGGTTGCAATTATTTGTTTCATACGATGGAAAAACTGTTGTATTTATATTGTATTTAATGCTTCTGGCGTTGACTTCTACGGCCCTAACTATTCAATCTGTTGGAGCAACGCCCTAGGGTGAAGCCTAGGTTGCTCGGAAAGTAGAAATGACCATAAATTTCATACTGGTTGCAATTATTCGTTTTAAACGATGGAAAAACTGTTGTATTTATATTGTATTTTAAGCTTCTGGCGTCGACTTCTAAGGCACTAACTATTCGATCTGGTGGAGCAACGCCCTGGAGTGACGCCTAGGTTGCGCGGAACGTAGAATTGGCCATCACTTTCAAACTGTTTGCAATTATTCCTGTTATATGATGGAAACACTGTTGTATTTTTATTGCATTTTATGCTTCGGGCGTTGACTTCTAAGGCCCTAACTATTCAATCTGTTGGAGCAACGCCCTAGGGTGAAGCCTAGGTTGCTCGGAAAGTAGAAATGACCATAAGTTTCATACTGGTTGCAATTTTTCGTTTTATACAATGGAAAAACTGTTGTATTTATATTGTATTTTAAGCTTCTGGCGTCGTCTTCTAAGGCACTAACTATTCGATCTGGTGGTACAACGCAATAGAGTGAAGCCTAGGTTGCCCGGAACGTAGAATTGGCCATCACTTTCAAACTGGTTGCAATTAAGCCTGTTATATGATGGACACACTGTTGTATTTTTATTGCATTTTATGCTTCGGGCGTTGACTTCTAACGCCCTAACTATTCAATCTGTTAGAGCAACGCCCTAGGGTTGAAGCCTAGGTTGCTCGGAAAGTAGAAATGACCAGAAGTTTCATACTGGTTGCAATTATTCGTTTTATACGATGGAAAAACTGTTGTCTTTTTATTGTATTTTATGCTTCTGGCGTTGACTTCTAAGGCACTAACTATTCGATCTGGTGGAGCAACGCCATAGGGTGTAGCCTAGGTTGCCCGTAAAGTAGAAATGACCATAGCTCTCATACTGGTTGCAATTATTCGTTTTATATGATGGAAAAACTATTGTATTTTTATTGTATTTTATGCTTCTGGCGTTGACTTCTAACGCACTATCTATTCGATCTGGTGGAGCAACGCTCTAGTGAGAAGCCTAGGTTGCCCGGAACGTAGAATTGGCTATCACTTTCAAACTGGTTGCAATTATTCCTGTTATATGATGGAAACACTGCTGTATTTTTTTTGCATTTTATGGTTCGGGCGTTGACTTCTAAGGTCCTAACTATTGAATCTGTTGGAGCAACGCCCTAGGGTGAAGCCTAGCTTGCTCGGAAAGTAGAAATGACCATAAGCTTCATACTGGTTGCAATTACTCGTTTTATACGATGGAAACACTGTTGTATTTTTATTGCATTTTATGCTTCGGGCGTTGACTTCTAAGGCCCTAACTATTCAATCTGTTGGAGCTACGCCCTAGGGTGAAGCCTAGGTTGCTCGGAAAGTAGGAATGACCATCAGTTTCATACTGGTTGCAATTATACGTTTTATACGATGGAAAAACTGTTGTATTTATATTGTATTTTATGCTTCTGGCGTTGACTTCTAAGGCCCTAGCTATTCGATCTGGTGGAGCAACGCCCTAGAGTGAAGCCTAGGTTGCCCGGAAAGGAGAAATGACCATCACTTGCAAACTGGTTGCAATTAATCCTGTTATACGATGGAAAAACTGTTGTATTTTTATTGCATTTTATGCTTCTGGCGTTCACTTCTTAGGCCCTAACTATTCGATCTGGTGGAACACTGCCTAGGGTGAAGCCTAGCTTGCCCGAAACGTAGAAATGACCATTACTTTCACACTGTTTGCAATTATTCCTTTTATACGATGGAAAAGCTGTTGTATTTATATCGTATTTTATGCTTCTGGCGTTTACTGCTAAGGCCCTAACTATTCAATCTGTTGGAACAACGCCCTAGGGTGAAGCCTAGGTTGCTCGGAAAGTAGAAATGACCATAAGTTTCATACTGGTTGCTATTATTCGTTTTATACGATGGAAAACTGTTGTATTTATATTGTATTTTATGCCTCTGGCGTTGACTTCTAAGGCACTAACTATTCGATCTGGTGGAGCAACGCCCTAGAGTGAAGACTAGGTTGACCGGAACGTAGAATTGGCCATCACTTTCAAACTGGCCGAAATTATTCCTGTTATATGATGGAAACACTGTTGTATTTTTTTTGCACTTTATGGTTCGGGCGTTGACTTCTAAGGCCCTAACTATTCAATCCGTTGGAGCAACGCCCTAGGGTGAAGCCTAGGTTGCTCGGAAAGCAGAAATGACCATATGCTTCATACTGGTTGCAATTATTTGTTTCATACGATGGAAAAGCTGTTGTATCTATATTGTATTTTATGCTTCTGACGTTGACTTCTAAGGTACTAACTAATCGATCTGGTGGAGCAACGCCCTAGAGTGAAGCCTAGGTTGACCGGAACGTAGAATTGGCCATCACTTTCAAACTGGTCGAAATTATTCCTGTTATATGATGGAAACACTGTTGTATTTTTTTTGCATTTTATGGTTCGGGCGTAGACTTCTAAGGCCCTAGCTATTCAATCTGTTGGAGCAACGCCCTAGGGTGAAGCCTAGGTTGCTCGGAAAGTAGAAATGACCATAAGTTTCATACTGGTTGCAATTATTCGTTTTATACGATGGAAAAGCTGTTGTATTTATATCGTATTTTATGCTCCTGGCGTTGACTTCTAAAGTCCTAACTATTGAATCTGTTGGAGCAACGCCCTAGGGTGAAGCCTATCTTGCTCGGAAAGTAGAAATGACCATATGTTTCATACTGGTTGCAATTATTCGTTTTATACGATGGAAACACTGTTGTATTTTTATTGCATTTTATGCTTCGGACGTTGACTTCTAAGGCCCTAACTATTCAATCTGTTGGAGCAACGCCCTAGAGTGAAGCCTAGGTTGCCCGGAAAGGAGAAATGACCATCACTTTCAAACTGGTTGCAATTAATGCTGTTATACGATGGAAAAGCTGTTGTATTTATATCGTATTTTATGCTTCTGGCGTTTACTTCTGAGGACCTAACTATTCGATCTGGTGCAGCAACGCCCTAGGGTGAATCCTAGGTTGCTCGGAATGTAGAACTGACCATAACTTTCACACTGGTTGCAAATATTCGTTTTATACGATGCAAACGCTGTTGTATATATATCGTATTTTATGCCTCTGGCGTTGACTTCTAAGGCCGTAGCTATTAGATGTGGTGGAGCAACGCCCTAGAGTGACGCCTAGGGTGCTCGGAACGTAGAAATGACCATTACTTTCACACTGGTTGCAATTATTCGTTTTATATGGTGGAAAAGCTGTTGTATTTATATCGTATTTTATGCTTCTGGCGTTGACTTCTTAGGCCGTAACTATTGGGTCTGGTGGAGCAACGCCCTGGAGTGAAATCTAGGTTGCCCGGAACGTAGAATTGGCCATCACTTTCAAACTGGTTGCAATTATTCCTGTTATATGATGGAAACACAGTTGTATTTTTTTTGCACTTTATGGTTCGGGCGTTGACTTCTAAGGCTCTAACTATTCAATCCGTTGGAGCAACACCCTAGGGTGAAGCCTACGTTGCTCGGAAAGTAGAAATGACCATATGCTTCATACTGGTTGCAATTATTTGTTTCAAACGATGGAAAAACTGTTGTATTTATATTGTATTTTATGCTTCTGACGTTGACTTCTAAGGCACTAACTATTCGATCTGGTGGAGCAACGCCCTAGAGTGAAGCCTAGGTTGACCGGAACGTAGAATTGGCCATCACTTTCAAACTGGCCGAAATTATTCCTGTTATATGATGGAAACACTGTTGTATTTTTTTTGCACTTTATGGTTCGGGCGTTGACTTCTAAGGCCCTAACTATTCAATCCGTTGGAGCAACGCCCTAGGGTGAAGCCTAGGTTGCTCGGAAAGTAGAAATGACCATATGCTTCATACTGGTTGCAATTATTTGTTTCATACGATGGAAAAGCTGTTGTATCTATATTGTATTTTATGCTTCTGACGTTGACTTCTAAGGTACTAACTATTCGATCTGGTGGAGCAACGCCCTAGAGTGAAGCCTAGGTTGACCGGAACGTAGAATTGGCCATCACTTTCAAACTGGTCGAAATTATTCCTGTTATATGATGGAAACACTGTTGTATTTTTTTTGCATTTTATGGTTCGGGCGTAGACTTCTAAGGCCCTAACTATTCAATCTGTTGGAGCAACGCCCTATGGTGAAGCCTAGGTTGCTCGGAAAGTAGAAATGACCATAAGTTTCATACTGGTTGCTATTATTCGTTTTATACGATGGAAAACTGTTGTATTTATATTGTATTTTATGCTTCTGGCGCTGACTTCTAAGGCACTAACTATTCGATCTGGTGGAGCAACGCCCTAGAGTGAAGCCTAGGTTGCCCGGGACGTAGAATTGGCCATCACTTTCAAACTGGTTGCAGTTATTCCTGTTATATTATGGAAACACTGTTGTATTTTTATTGCATTTTCTGCTTCGGGCGTTGACTTCTAAGGCCCTAGCTATTCAATCTGTTGGAGCAATGCCCTAGGGTGTAGCCTAGGTTGCTCGGAAAGTAGAAATGACCATAAGTTTCATACTGGTTGCAATTATTCGTTTTATACGATGGAAAAACTGTTGTATTTATATTGTATTTTATGCTTCTGGCGTTGACTTCTAAGGCCCTAGCTGTTCGATCTAGTGGAGCAACGCCCTAGAGTGAAGTCTAGGTTGCCTGGAAAGGAGAAATGACCATCACGTTCAGACTGGTTGAAATTAATCCTTTTATACCATGGAAAAGCTGTTGTATTTATATCGAATTTTATGCTTCTGGCGTTTACTTCTAAGGACCTAACTATTCGATCTGGTGGAGCAACGCCCTGGAGTGAAGCCTAGGTTGCTCGGAATATGGAAATGACCATAACTTTCACACTGGTTGCAATTATTCGTTTTATACGATGGAAACGCTGTTGTATTTATATTGTATTTTATGCCTCTGGCGTTGACTTCTAAGGCCGTAGCTATTAGATGTGATGGAGCAACGCCCTAGAGTGACGCCTAGGGTGCTCGGAACGTAGAAATGATGATTACTTTCACACTGGTTGCAATTATACGTTTTATACGATTGAAAATCTCTTGTATTTCTATCGTATTTTATGCTTCTGGCGTTGACTTCTTAGGCCGTAACTATACCGTCTGGTGGAGCAACGCCCTGGTGTGAAACCTAGGTTGCCCGGAACGTCGAATTGGCCATCACTTTCAAACTGGTTGCAATTATTCCTGTTATATGATGGAAACACTGTTGTATTTTTTTTGCATTTTATGGTTCGGGCGTTGACCTCTAAGGCCCTAACTATTCAATCTGTTGGAGCAACGCCCTAGGGTCAAGCCTAGGTTGCTCGGAAAGTAGAAATGACCATAAGTTTCATACTGGTTGCAATTATTCGTTTTATACGTTGGAAAAGCTGTTGTATTTATATTGTATTTTATGCTTCTGGCGTTGACATCTAAGGCACTAACTATTTGATCTGGTGGAGCAACGCCCTAGAGTGATGCCTAGGTTGCCCGGGACGTAGAATTGGCCAGCACTTTTAAGCTGGTTGCAATTATTCCTGTTATATTATGGAAACACTGTTGTATTTTTATTGCATTTTATGCTTCGGGCGTCGACTTCTAAGGCCCTAACTATTCAATCTGTTGGAGCAACGCCCTAGGGTGAAGCCTAGCTTGCTCGGAAAGTAGAAATGACCATACGTTTCATACTGGTTGCAATTATTCGTTTTATACGATGGAAACACTGTTGTATTTTTATTGCATTTTATGCTTCTGACGTTGACTTCGAAGGCACTAACTATTCGATCTGGTGGAGCAACGCCCTAGAGTGAAGCCTAGGTTGACCGGAACGTAGAATTGGCCATCACTTTCAAACTGGCCGAAATTATTCCTGTTATATGATGGAAACACTGTTGTATTTTTTTTGCACTTTATGGTTCGGGCGTTGACTTCTAAGGCCCTAACTATTCAATCCGTTGGAGCAACGCCCTAGGGTGAAGCCTAGGTTGCTCGGAAAGTAGAAATGACCATATGCTTCATACTGGTTGCAATTATTTGTTTCATACGGTGGAAAAGCTGTTGTATCTATATTGTATTTTATGCTTCTGTCGTTGACTTCTAAGGTACTAACTATTCGATCTGGTGGAGCAACGCCCTAGAGTGAAGCCTAGGTTGACCGGAACGTAGAATTGGCCATCACTTTCAAACTGGTCGAAATTATTCCTGTTATATGATGGAAACACTGTTGTATTTTTTTTGCATTTTATGGTTCGGGCGTAGACTTCTAAGGCCCTAACTATTCAATCTGTTGGAGCAACGCCCTATGGTGAAGCCTAGGTTGCTCGGAAAGTAGAAATGACCATAAGTTTCATACTGGTTGCTATTATTCGTTTTATACGATGGAAAACTGTTGTATTTATATTGTATTTTATGCTTCTGGCGTTGACTTCTAAGGCACTAACTATTCGATCTGGTGGAGCAACGCCCTAGAGTGAAGCCTAGGTTGCCCGGGACGTAGAATTGGCCATCACTTTCAAACTGGTTGCAGTTATTCCTGTTATATTATGGAAACACTGTTGTATTTTTATTGCATTTTCTGCTTCGGGCGTTGACTTCTAAGGCCCTAGCTATTCAATCTGTTGGAGCAATGCCCTAGGGTGTAGCCTAGGTTGCTCGGAAAGTAGAAATGACCATAAGTTTCATACTGGTTGCAATTATTCGTTTTATACGATGGAAAAACTGTTGTATTTATATTGTATTTTATGCTTCTGGCGTTGACTTCTAAGTCCCTAGCTGTTCGATCTAGTGGAGCAACGCCCTAGAGTGAAGTCTAGGTTGCCCGGAAAGGAGAAATGACCTTCACGTTCAGACTGGTTGAAATTAATCCTTTTATACCATGGAAAAGCTGTTGTATTTATATCGAATTTTATGCTTCTGGCGTTTACTTCTAAGGACCTAACTATTCGATCTGGTGGAGCAACGCCCTGGGGTGAAGCCTAGGTTGCTCGGAATATGGAAATGACCATAACTTTCACACTGGTTGCAATTATTTGTTTTATACGATGGAAACGCTGTTGTATTTATATTGTATTTTATGCCTCTGGCGTTGACTTCTAAGGCCGTAGCTATTAGATGTGATGGAGCAACGCCCTAGAGTGACGCCTAGGGTGCTCGGAACGCAGAAATGATGATTACTTTCACACTGGTTGCAATTATACGTTTTATACGATTGAAAATCTCTTGTATTTCTATCGTATTTTATGCTTCTGGCGTTGACTTCTTAGGCCGTAACTATACCGTCTGGTGGAGCAACGCCCTGGTGTGAAACCTAGGTTGCCCGGATCGTCGAATTGGCCATCACTTTCAAACTGGTTGCAATTATTCCTGTTATATGATGGAAACACTGTTGTATTTTTTTTGCATTTTATGGTTCGGGCGTTGACCTCTAAGGCCCTAACTATTCAATCTGTTGGAGCAACGCCCTAGGGTCAAGCCTAGGTTGCTCGGAAAGTAGAAATGACCATAAGTTTCATACTGGTTGCAATTATTCGTTTTATACGATGGAAAAGCTGTTGTATTTATATCGTGTTTTATGCTTCTGGCGTTGACTTCTTAGGCCGTAGCTATTCGGTCTGGTGGAGCAACGCCCTAGAGTGAAGTCTAGGTTGCCCGGAAAGGAGAAATGACCATCACGTTCAGACTGGTTGAAATTAATCCTTTTATACCATGGAAAAGCTGTTGTATTTATATCGAATTTTATGCTTCTGGCGTTTACTTCTAAGGACCTAACTATTCGATCTGGCGGAGCAACGCCCTGGAGTGAAGCCTAGGTTGCTCGGAATATGGAAATGACCATAACTTTCACACTGGTTGCAATTATTCGTTTTATACGATGGAAACGCTGTTGTATTTATATTGTATTTTATGCCTCTGGCGTTGACTTCTAAGGCCGTAGCTATTAGATGTGATGGAGCAACGCCCTAGAGTGACGCCTAGGGTGCTCGGAACGTAGAAATGATGATTACTTTCACACTGGTTGCAATTATACGTTGTATACGATTGAAAATCTCTTGTATTTCTATCGTATTTTATGCTTCTGGCGTTGACTTCTTAGGCCGTAACTATTCCGTCTGGTGGAGCAACGCCCTGGTGTGAAACCTAGGTTGCCCGGAACGTCGAATTGGCCATCACTTTCAAACTGGTTGCAATTATTCCTGTTATATGATGGAAACACTGTTGTATTTTTTTTGCATTTTATGGTTCGGGCGTTGACCTCTAAGGCCCTAACTATTCAATCTGTTGGAGCAACGCCCTAGGGTCAAGCCTAGGTTGCTCAGAAAGTAGAAATGACCATAAGTTTCATACTGGTTGCAATTATTCGTTTTATACGATGGAAAAGCTGTTGTATTTATATCGTGTTTTATGCTTCTGGCGTTGTCTTCTTAGGCCGTAGCTATTCGGTCTGGTGGAGCAACGCCCTGGATTGAAACCTAGGTTGCCCGGAACGTAGAATTGGCCATCACTTTCAAACTGGTTGCAATTATTCCTGATATATGATGGAAACACTGTTGTATTTTTGTTTTTGCATTTTATGGCTCGGGCGTTGACTTCTAAGACCCTAACTATTCAATTTGTTGGAGCAAGGCCCTAGGGTGATGCCTAGGTTGCTCGGAAAGTAGAAATGACCATAAATTTCATACTGGTTGCAATTATTCGTTTTATACGATGGAAAAACTGTTGTATTTATATTGTATTTTATGCTTCTAGCGTTGACTTCTAAGGTACTATCTATTCGATCTGGTGGAGCAACGCCCTAGAGAGAAGCCTAGGTTGCCCGGAACGTAGAATTGGCCATCACTTTCAAACTGGTTGCAATTATTCCTGTTAAATGAGGGAAACACTGTTGTATTTTTTTTGCATTTTATGGTTCGGGCGTTGACTTCTAAGGCCCTAACTATTCAATCCGTTAGAGCAACGCCCTAGGGTGAAGCCTAGGTTGTTCGGAAAGTAGAAATGACCATAAGTTTCATACTGGTTGCAATTATTTGTTTCATACGATGGAAAAACTGTTGTATTTATATTGTATTTTATGCTTCTGGCGTTGACTTCTAAGGCGCTAACTATTCGATCTGGTGGAGCAACGCCCTAGAGTGAAGCCTAGATTGCCCGGAACGTAGAATTTGCCATCACTTTCAAACTGGTCGCAATTATTCCTGTTATATGATTGAAACACTGTTGTATTTTTTTTGCATTTTATGGTTCGGGCGTAGACTTCTAAGGCCCTGACTATTCAATATGTTGGAGCAACGCCCTAGGGTGAAGCCTAGGTTGCTCGGAAAGTAGAAATGACCATAAGTTTCATACTGGTTGCAATTATTCGTTTTATACGTTGGAAAAGCTGTTGTATTTATATTGTATTTTATGCTTCTGGCGTTGACTTCTAAGGCACTAACTATTTGATCTGGTGGAGCAACGCCCTAGAGTGATGCCTAGGTTGCCCGGGACGTAGAATTGGCCATCACTTTCAAGCTGGTTGCAATTATTCCTGTTATATTATGGAAACACTGTTGTATTTTTATTGCATTTTATGCTTCGGGCGTTGACTTCTAAGGCCCTAACTATTCAATCTGTTGGAGCAACGCCCTAGGGTGAAGCCTTGCTTGCTCGGAAAGTAGAAATGACCATACGTTTCATACTGGTTGCAATTATTCGTTTTATACGATGGAAACACTGTTGTATTTTTATTGCATTTTATGCTTCGGGCGTTGACTTCTAATTCTCTAACTATTCGATCTGGTGGAGCAACGCCCTAGAGTGAATCCTAGGTTGCTCGGAATGTAGAAATGACCATAACTTTCACACTGGTTGCAATTATTCGTTTTATACGATGGAAACGCTGTTGTATTTATATCGTATTTTATGCTTCTGGCGTTTACTTCTAAGGACCTAACTATTCGATCTGGTGGAGCAACGGCCTAGGGTGAAGCCTAGCTTGCCCGAAACGTAGAAATGACCATTACTTTCACACTGTTTGCAATTATTCCTTTTATACGATGGAAAAGCTGTTGTATTTATATCGTATTTTATGCTTCTGGCGTTTACTTCTAAGGCCCTAACTATTCAATCTGCTGGAACAACGCCCTAGGGTGAAGCCTAGGTTGCTCGGAAAGTAGAAATGACCATAAGTTTCATACTGGTTGCTATTATTCGTTTTATACGATGGAAAACTGTTGTATTTATATTGTATTTTATGCCTCTGGCGTTGACTTCTAAGGCACTAACTATTCGATCTGGTGGAGCAACGCCCTAGAGTGAAGACTAGGTTGACCGGAACGTAGAATTGGCCATCACTTTCAAACTGGCCGAAATTATTCCTGTTATATGATGGAAACAATGTTGTATTTTTTTTGCACTTTATGGTTCGGGTGTTGACTTCTAAGGCCCTAACTATTCAATCCGTTGGAGCAACGCCCTAGGGTGAAGCCTAGGTTGCCCGGAACGTAGAAATGACCATAACTTTCACACTGGTTGCTATTATTCGTTCTATACGATGGAAAAACTGTTATATTTATATTGCATCTTATGCTTCTGGCGTTGTCTTCTTAGGCCGTAGCTATTCGGTCTGGTGGAGCAACGCCCTGGATTGAAACCTAGGTTGCCCGGAACGTAGAATTGGCCATCACTTTCAAACTGGTTGCAATTATTCCTGATATATGATGGAAACACTGTTGTATTTTTGTTTTTGCATTTTATGGCTCGGGCGTTGACTTCTAAGACCCTAACTATTCAATTTGTTGGAGCAAGGCCCTAGGGTGATGCCTAGGTTGCTCGGAAAGTAGAAATGACCATAAATTTCATACTGGTTGCAATTATTCGTTTTATACGATGGAAAAACTGTTGTATTTATATTGTATTTTATGCTTCTAGCGTTGACTTCTAAGGTACTATCTATTCGATCTGGTGGAGCAACGCCCTAGAGAGAAGCCTAGGTTGCCCGGAACGTAGAATTGGCCATCACTTTCAAACTGGTTGCAATTATTCCTGTTAAATGAGGGAAACACTGTTGTATTTTTTTTGCATTTTATGGTTCGGGCGTTGACTTCTAAGGCCCTAACTATTCAATCCGTTAGAGCAACGCCCTAGGGTGAAGCCTAGGTTGTTCGGAAAGTAGAAATGACCATAAGTTTCATACTGGTTGCAATTATTTGTTTCATACGATGGAAAAACTGTTGTATTTATATTGTATTTTATGCTTCTGGCGTTGACTTCTAAGGCGCTAACTATTCGATCTGGTGGAGCAACGCCCTAGAGTGAAGCGTAGATTGCCCGGAACGTAGAATTTGCCATCACTTTCAAACTGGTCGCAATTATTCCTGTTATATGATTGAAACACTGTTGTATTTTTTTTGCATTTTATGGTTCGGGCGTAGACTTCTAAGGCCCTGACTATTCAATATGTTGGAGCAACGCCCTAGGGTGAAGCCTAGGTTGCTCGGAAAGTAGAAATGACCATAAGTTTCATACTGGTTGCAATTATTCGTTTTATACGTTGGAAAAGCTGTTGTATTTATATTGTATTTTATGCTTCTGGCGTTGACTTCTTAGGCCCTAACTATTCGATCTGGTGGAACAACGCCCTAGAGAGAAGCCTAGGTTGCCCGGAACGTAGAAATGACCATATCTTTCACACTGGTTGCTATTATTCGTTCTATACGATGGAAAAACTGTTATATTTATATTGTATCTGATGCTTCTGGCGTTGACTTCTTAGGACCTAACAATTCGATCTGGTGGAAGGACGCCCTAGAGTGAAGCCTAGGTTGCCTGGAACGTACAAATGACCATCACTTTCACACGGGTTGCAATTATTCCTGTTATAGGATGGAAAGACTGATGTATTTTTATTGTATTTTATGCTTCAGGCGTTGACTTCTGAGGCCGTAGCTATTTGATGTGGTGGAAGAACGCCATAGAGTGAAGCCTAGGTTGCCCGGAACGTAGAAATAACCACTACTTTCATACTTGTTGCAATTATTCGTTTTATACGATGGAAAAACTGTTGTATTTATGTTGTTTTTTATGCTTCTGGCGTTGACTTCTAAGGCCCTAACTATTCAATCTGTTGGAGCAACGCCCTAGCGTGTAGCCTAGGTTGCCCGGAAAGTAGAAATGACCACAACTTTCATACTGGTTGCAATTACTCCTTTTATATGATGGAAAAACTGTTGTATTTATATTGTATTTTATGCTTCTGGCGTTGACTTCTAAGGCTCTAACTATTCGATCTGGTGGAGCAACGCCCTAGAGAGAAGCCTAGGTTGCCCGGAACGTAGAAATGACCATCGCTTTCAAACTGGTTGCAATTATTCCTGTTATATGATGGAAAAACTGTTGTATTTTTATTGCATTTTATGCTTCGGGCATTGACTTCTAAGGTCCTAACTATTCAATCTGTTGGAGCAACGCCCTAGGGTGAAGCCTAGGTTGCGCGGGAAGTAGGAATGACAATAACTTTCACACTGGTTGCACTTATTTGCTTTATACGATGGAAAAGCTGTTGCATCTTTATTGCATTTTATGCTTCTGTCGTTGGCGTCTAGGGCCGTAGCGATTAGATGTGGTGGAGCAACGCACTAGAGTGACGCCTAGGTTGCCCGGAACGTGGAATGACCATTACTTTCGCAATGTTTGCAATTATTCATTTTATACGATAGAAAAACTGTTGTACTTATATTGTATTTTATGCTTCTGGCGTTGACTTCTTATGCCATAACTATTCAATCTGGTGGAACAACGCCCTAGGGTGAAGTCTAGGTTGCCCGCAACGTAGAAATGGAAATATCTTTCACACCGGTAGCGATTATTCGTTTTATACACTAGAAAAACAGTTCTATTTATTTTGTATTTTATGCTTCGGCCGTTGACTTCTAAGGCCCTAACTATTCAATCTGTTGGAGCAACGCCCTAGGGGAAGCCTAGGTTGCCCGGAAAGTAGAAATGACCATAACTTTCATACTGCTTGCAATTATTCGTTTTATACGATGGAAAAGCTGTTGTATTTATATTGTATTTTATACTTCGGGCGTTGACTTCTAAGGCCCTAACTATTCAATCTGTTGGATCAACGCCCTAGAGTGAAGCCAAGATTGCTCGGAATGTAGAAATGACCATAACATTCACACTGGTTGAAATTATTCGTTTTATACGATGGAAAAGCTGTTGTATTTATATTGTATGTCATGCTGCTGGCGTTCACTTCTTAGGCCCTAACTATTCGATCTGGTGGAACAACGCCCTGGGGTGAAGCCTAGGTTGCCGGGAACGTAGAAATGACCATAACTTTCACACTGGTCGCTATTATTCGTTTTATACGATGGAGAAACTGTTATATTTATATTGTATTTTATGCTTCTGGCGTTGCCTTCTTAGGCCCTAGCTGTTCGATCTGGTGGAACAACGCCCTAGAGAGAAGCCTAGGTTGCCCGGAACGTAGAAATGACCATATCTTTCACACTGGTTGCAATTATTCGTTTTATATGATGGAAGAGCTGTTGTATTTATATTGTATTTTATGCTGCTGGCGTTCTCTTCTTAGGCCCTAACTATTCGATGTGGTGGAACAACGCCCTGGGGTGAAGCCTAGGTTGCCCGGAACGTAGAAATGACCATAACATTCACTCTGGTTGCTATTATTCGTCCTATACGATGGAAAAACTGTTGTACTTAAATTGTATTTTATGCTTCTGGCGTTGATTTCTTAGGCCCTGACTATTCAATCTCGTGGAACAACACCCTAGAGTGAGGCCTAGGTTGCCCGGAACGTAGAAATGACCATCACTTCCATACTGGTAGCAATCATTCATTTTATACGATGGAAAAACTGTTGTATTTATATTGTAATTTATGCTTCTGGCGTTGACTTCTAAGGCACAAACTATTCGATCTGGTCGAGCAATGCCCTAGAGTGAAGCCTATGTTGCCCAGATCGTAGAATTGGCCATCACTTTCAAACTGGTTGCAATTATTCCTGTTATATGATGGAAACGCTGTTGTATTTTTATTGCATTTTATGCTTCGGGCGTTGACTTCTAAGGCCCTAACTATTCAATCTGTTGGAGCAACGCCCTAGGGTTGAAGCCTAGGATTCTCGGAAAGTAGGAATGACCATAAGTTTCATACTGGTTGCAATTATTCGTTTTATACGATTGAAAAACTGTTGTATTTTTATTGTGTTTTATGCTTCTGGCGTTGACTTCTAAGGCACTAACTATTCGATCTGGTGGAGCAACGCCCTAGGGTGTAGCCTAGGTTGCCCGTAAAGTAGAAATGACAAGAGCTTTCATACTGGTTGCAATTATTCGTTTTATATGATGGAAAAACTGTTATATTTATTTTGTATTTTATGCTTCTGGCGTTCACTTCTTACGCCCTAGCTATTCGATCTGGTGGAACAACGCCCTAGGGTGAAGCCTAGGTTGCTCGGAAAGTAGAAATGACCATAAGTTTCATGCTGGTTGCAATTATTCGTTTTATACGATGGAAAAACTGTTGTATTTATATTGTATTTTATGCTTCTGGCGTTGACTTCTAAGGCACTAACTATTCGATCTGGTGGAACAACGACCTAGAGTGAAGCCTAGGTTGCCCGGAACGTAGAAATGACCATCACTTTCAAACTGGTTGCAATTACTCCTGTTATATGGTGGTAACACTGTTGTATTTTTTTTGCATTTTATGGTTCGGGCGTTGACTTCTACGGCCCTAACTATTCAATCTGTTGGAGCAACGCCCTAGGGTGAAGCCTAGGTTGCTCGGAAAGTAGAAATGACCACAACTTTCATACTGGTTGCAATTACTCGTTTTATATGATGGAAAAACTGTTGTATTTATATTGTATTTTATGCTTCTGGCGTTCACTTCTTAGGCCCTAACTATTCGATCTGGTGGAACAACGCCCTAGGGTGAAGCGTAGGTTGCCCGGAACGTCGAAATGACCATAACTTTCACACTGGTTGCTATTATTCGTTCTATACGATGGAAAAACTGTTATATTTATATTGTACCTTATGCTTCTGGCGTTCACTTCTTAGGCCCTAACAATTCGATCTGGTGGAACAACGCCCTAGAGTGAAGCCTAGGTTGCCTGGAACGTACAAATGACCATCACTTTCACAAGGGTTGCAATTATTCCTGTTATAGGATGGAAAGACTGTTGCATTTCTATTGTACTTTATGCTTCAGGCGTTGACTTCTGAGGCCGCAGCTATTCGATGTGGTGGAAGAACGCCATAGAGTGAAGCCTAGGTTGCCCGGACCGTACAAATGACCATAACTTTCATGCTGGTGGCAATAATTCGTTTCATATGATGGAAAAGCTGTTGTATTTATATTGTATTTTATGCTTCTGGCGTAGACTTCTTAGGCCCTAGCTATTCGATCTAGTGGAGCAACGCCCTGGGGTGAAGCCTAGGTTGCCGGGAACGTAGAAATCACCATACCATTCACACTGGTCGCTATTATTCGTTTTATACGATGGAGAAACTGTTATATTTATATTGTATTTTATGCTTCTGGCGTTGCCTTCTTAGGCCCTATCTGTTCGATCTGGTGGAACAACGCCCTAGAGAGAAGCCTAGGTTGCCCGGAACGTAGAAATGACCATATCTTTCACACTGGTTGTAATTATTCGTTTTATATGATTGAAGAGCTGTTGTATTTATATTGTATTTTATGCTGCTGGCGTTCTCTTCTTAGGCCCTAACTATTCGATGTGGTGGAACAACGCCCTGGGGTGAAGCCTAGGTTGCCCGGAACGTAGAAATGACCATAACATTCACTCTGGTTGCTATTATTCGTCTTATACGATGGAAAAGCTGTTGTATTTATATCGAATTTTATGCTTCTGGCGTTTACTTCTAAGGACCTAACTATTCGATCTGGCGGAGCAACGCCCTGGAGTGAAGCCTAGGTTGCTCGGAATATGGAAATGACCATAACTTTCACACTGGTTGCAATTATTCGTTTTATACGATGGAAACGCTGTTGTATTTATATTGTATTTTATGCCTCTGGCGTTGACTTCTAAGGCCGTAGCTATTAGATGTGATGGAGCAACGCCCTAGAGTGACGCCTAGGGTGCTCGGAACGTAGAAATGATGATTACTTTCACACTGGTTGCAATTATACGTTGTATACGATTGAAAATCTCTTGTATTTCTATCGTATTTTATGCTTCTGGCGTTGACTTCTTAGGCCGTAACTATTCCGTCTGGTGGAGCAACGCCCTAGGGTGAAGCCTAGGTTGCTCGGAAAGTAGAAATGACCATAAGTTTCATACTGGTTGCAATTATTCGTTTTATACGTTGGAAAAGCTGTTGTATTTATATTGTATTTTATGCTTCTGGCGTTGACTTCTTAGGCCCTAACTATTCGATCTGGTGGAACAACGCCCTAGAGAGAAGCCTAGGTTGCCCGGAACGTAGAAATGACCATATCTTTCACACTGGTTGCTATTATTCGTTCTATACGATGGAAAAACTGTTATATTTATATTGTATCTGATGCTTCTGGCGTTGACTTCTTAGGACCTAACAATTCGATCTGGTGGAAGGACGCCCTAGAGTGAAGCCTAGGTTGCCTGGAACGTACAAATGACCATCACTTTCACACGGGTTGCAATTATTCCTGTTATAGGATGGAAAGACTGATGTATTTTTATTGTATTTTATGCTTCAGGCGTTGACTTCTGAGGCCGTAGCTATTTGATGTGGTGGAAGAACGCCATAGAGTGAAGCCTAGGTTGCCCGGAACGTAGAAATAACCACTACTTTCATACTTGTTGCAATTATTCGTTTTATACGATGGAAAAACTGTTGTATTTATGTTGTTTTTTATGCTTCTGGCGTTGACTTCTAAGGCCCTAACTATTCAATCTGTTGGAGCAACGCCCTAGCGTGTAGCCTAGGTTGCCCGGAAAGTAGAAATGACCACAACTTTCATACTGGTTGCAATTACTCCTTTTATATGATGGAAAAACTGTTGTATTTATATTGTATTTTATGCTTCTGGCGTTGACTTCTAAGGCTCTAACTATTCGATCTGGTGGAGCAACGCCCTAGAGAGAAGCCTAGGTTGCCCGGAACGTAGAAATGACCATCGCTTTCAAACTGGTTGCAATTATTCCTGTTATATGATGGAAAAACTGTTGTATTTTTATTGCATTTTATGCTTCGGGCATTGACTTCTAAGGTCCTAACTATTCAATCTGTTGGAGCAACGCCCTAGGGTGAAGCCTAGGTTGCGCGGGAAGTAGGAATGACAATAACTTTCACACTGGTTGCACTTATTTGCTTTATACGATGGAAAAGCTGTTGCATCTTTATTGCATTTTATGCTTCTGTCGTTGGCGTCTAGGGCCGTAGCGATTAGATGTGGTGGAGCAACGCACTAGAGTGACGCCTAGGTTGCCCGGAACGTGGAATGACCATTACTTTCGCAATGTTTGCAATTATTCATTTTATACGATAGAAAAACTGTTGTACTTATATTGTATTTTATGCTTCTGGCGTTGACTTCTTATGCCATAACTATTCAATCTGGTGGAACAACGCCCTAGGGTGAAGTCTAGGTTGCCCGCAACGTAGAAATGGAAATATCTTTCACACCGGTAGCGATTATTCGTTTTATACACTAGAAAAACAGTTCTATTTATTTTGTATTTTATGCTTCGGCCGTTGACTTCTAAGGCCCTAACTATTCAATCTGTTGGAGCAACGCCCTAGGGGAAGCCTAGGTTGCCCGGAAAGTAGAAATGACCATAACTTTCATACTGCTTGCAATTATTCGTTTTATACGATGGAAAAGCTGTTGTATTTATATTGTATTTTATACTTCGGGCGTTGACTTCTAAGGCCCTAACTATTCAATCTGTTGGATCAACGCCCTAGAGTGAAGCCAAGATTGCTCGGAATGTAGAAATGACCATAACATTCACACTGGTTGAAATTATTCGTTTTATACGATGGAAAAGCTGTTGTATTTATATTGTATGTCATGCTGCTGGCGTTCACTTCTTAGGCCCTAACTATTCGATCTGGTGGAACAACGCCCTGGGGTGAAGCCTAGGTTGCCGGGAACGTAGAAATGACCATAACTTTCACACTGGTCGCTATTATTCGTTTTATACGATGGAGAAACTGTTATATTTATATTGTATTTTATGCTTCTGGCGTTGCCTTCTTAGGCCCTAGCTGTTCGATCTGGTGGAACAACGCCCTAGAGAGAAGCCTAGGTTGCCCGGAACGTAGAAATGACCATATCTTTCACACTGGTTGCAATTATTCGTTTTATATGATGGAAGAGCTGTTGTATTTATATTGTATTTTATGCTGCTGGCGTTCTCTTCTTAGGCCCTAACTATTCGATGTGGTGGAACAACGCCCTGGGGTGAAGCCTAGGTTGCCCGGAACGTAGAAATGACCATAACATTCACTCTGGTTGCTATTATTCGTCTTATACGATGGAAAAACTGTTGTACTTAAATTGTATTTTATGCTTCTGGCGTTGATTTCTTAGGCCCTGACTATTCAATCTCGTGGAACAACACCCTAGAGTGAGGCCTAGGTTGCCCGGAACGTAGAAATGACCATCACTTCCATACTGGTAGCAATCATTCATTTTATACGATGGAAAAACTGTTGTATTTATATTGTAATTTATGCTTCTGGCGTTGACTTCTAAGGCACAAACTATTCGATCTGGTCGAGCAATGCCCTAG
The DNA here is from genome assembly GCF_051401765.1 of Calliopsis andreniformis. Classification (NCBI taxonomy): domain Eukaryota; kingdom Metazoa; phylum Arthropoda; class Insecta; order Hymenoptera; family Andrenidae; genus Calliopsis; species Calliopsis andreniformis. The sequence continues at coordinate 19,049,278 of NC_135072.1, forward strand.
AGTGAAGCCTATGTTGCCCAGATCGTAGAATTGGCCATCACTTTCAAACTGGTTGCAATTATTCCTGTTATATGATGGAAACGCTGTTGTATTTTTATTGCATTTTATGCTTCGGGCGTTGACTTCTAAGGCCCTAACTATTCAATCTGTTGGAGCAACGCCCTAGGGTTGAAGCCTAGGATTCTCGGAAAGTAGGAATGACCATAAGTTTCATACTGGTTGCAATTATTCGTTTTATACGATTGAAAAACTGTTGTATTTTTATTGTGTTTTATGCTTCTGGCGTTGACTTCTAAGGCACTAACTATTCGATCTGGTGGAGCAACGCCCTAGGGTGTAGCCTAGGTTGCCCGTAAAGTAGAAATGACAAGAGCTTTCATACTGGTTGCAATTATTCGTTTTATATGATGGAAAAACTGTTATATTTATTTTGTATTTTATGCTTCTGGCGTTCACTTCTTACGCCCTAGCTATTCGATCTGGTGGAACAACGCCCTAGGGTGAAGCCTAGGTTGCTCGGAAAGTAGAAATGACCATAAGTTTCATGCTGGTTGCAATTATTCGTTTTATACGATGGAAAAACTGTTGTATTTATATTGTATTTTATGCTTCTGGCGTTGACTTCTAAGGCACTAACTATTCGATCTGGTGGAACAACGACCTAGAGTGAAGCCTAGGTTGCCCGGAACGTAGAAATGACCATCACTTTCAAACTGGTTGCAATTACTCCTGTTATATGGTGGTAACACTGTTGTATTTTTTTTGCATTTTATGGTTCGGGCGTTGACTTCTACGGCCCTAACTATTCAATCTGTTGGAGCAACGCCCTAGGGTGAAGCCTAGGTTGCTCGGAAAGTAGAAATGACCACAACTTTCATACTGGTTGCAATTACTCGTTTTATATGATGGAAAAACTGTTGTATTTATATTGTATTTTATGCTTCTGGCGTTCACTTCTTAGGCCCTAACTATTCGATCTGGTGGAACAACGCCCTAGGGTGAAGCCTAGGTTGCCCGGAACGTCGAAATGACCATAACTTTCACACTGGTTGCTATTATTCGTTCTATACGATGGAAAAACTGTTATATTTATATTGTACCTTATGCTTCTGGCGTTCACTTCTTAGGCCCTAACAATTCGATCTGGTGGAACAACGCCCTAGAGTGAAGCCTAGGTTGCCTGGAACGTACAAATGACCATCACTTTCACAAGGGTTGCAATTATTCCTGTTATAGGATGGAAAGACTGTTGCATTTCTATTGTACTTTATGCTTCAGGCGTTGACTTCTGAGGCCGCAGCTATTCGATGTGGTGGAAGAACGCCATAGAGTGAAGCCTAGGTTGCCCGGACCGTACAAATGACCATAACTTTCATGCTGGTGGCAATAATTCGTTTCATATGATGGAAAAGCTGTTGTATTTATATTGTATTTTATGCTTCTGGCGTAGACTTCTTAGGCCCTAGCTATTCGATCTAGTGGAGCAACGCCCTGGGGTGAAGCCTAGGTTGCCGGGAACGTAGAAATCACCATACCATTCACACTGGTCGCTATTATTCGTTTTATACGATGGAGAAACTGTTATATTTATATTGTATTTTATGCTTCTGGCGTTGCCTTCTTAGGCCCTATCTGTTCGATCTGGTGGAACAACGCCCTAGAGAGAAGCCTAGGTTGCCCGGAACGTAGAAATGACCATATCTTTCACACTGGTTGTAATTATTCGTTTTATATGATTGAAGAGCTGTTGTATTTATATTGTATTTTATGCTGCTGGCGTTCTCTTCTTAGGCCCTAACTATTCGATGTGGTGGAACAACGCCCTGGGGTGAAGCCTAGGTTGCCCGGAACGTAGAAATGACCATAACATTCACTCTGGTTGCTATTATTCGTCTTATACGATGGAAAAACTGTTGTACTTAAATTGTATTTTATGCTTCTGGCGTTGATTTCTTAGGCCCTAACTATTCAATCTCGTGGAACAACACCCTAGAGTGAGGCCTAGGTTGCCCGGAACGTAGAAATGACCATCACTTCCATACTGGTAGCAATCATTCGTTTTATACGATGGAAAAACTGTTGTATTTATATTGTAATTTATGCTTCTGGCGTTGACTTCTAAGGCACAAACTATTCGATCTGGTCGAGCAATGCCCTAGAGTGAAGCCTATGTTGCCCAGATCGTAGAATTGGCCATCACTTTCAAACTGGTTGCAATTATTCCTGTTATATGATGGAAACGCTGTTGTATTTTTATTGCATTTTATGCTTCGGGCGTTGACTTCTAAGGCCCTAACTATTCAATCTGTTGGAGCAACGCCCTAGGGTTGAAGCTTAGGATTCTCGGAAAGTAGGAATGACCATAAGTTTCATACTGGTTGCAATTATTCGTTTTATACGATTGAAAAACTGTTGTATTTTTATTGTGTTTTATGCTTCTGGCGTTGACTTCTAAGGCACTAACTATTCGATCTGGTGGAGCAACGCCCTAGGGTGTAGCCTAGGTTGCCCGTAAAGTAGAAATGACAAGAGCTTTCATACTGGTTGCAATTATTCGTTTTATATGATGGAAAAACTTTTATATTTATTTTGCTTTTATGCTTCTGGCGTTCACTTCTTAGGCCCTTGCTATTCGATCTGGTGGAGCAACGCCCTAGGGTGAAGCCTAGGTTGCTCGGAAAGTAGAAATGACCATAAGTTTCATACTGGTTGCAATTATTCGTTTTATACGATGGAAAAACTGTTGTATTTATATTGTATTTTATGCTTCTGGCGTTGACTTCTAAGGCACTAACTATTCGATCTGGTGGAACAACGACCTAGAGTGAAGCCTAGGTTGCCCGGAACGTAGAAATGACCATCACTTTCAAACTGGTTGCAATTACTCCTGTTATATGATGGTAACACTGTTGTATTTTTTTTGCATTTTATGGTTCGGGCGTTGACTTCTACGGCCCTAACTATTCAATCTGTTGGAGCGACGCCCTAGGGTGAAGCCTAGGTTGCCCGGAAAGTAGAAATAACAATAACTTTCACACTGGTTGCAATTATTCGTTTTATACGATGGAAAAGCTGTTGCATCTTTATTGTATTTTATGCTTCTGGCGTTGACTTCTAAGGCACAAACTATTCGATCTGGTCGAGCAACGCCCTAGAGTGAAGCCTAGGTTGCCCGGAACGTAGAAATGACCATAACTTTCACACAGGTTGCTATTATTCGTTCTATACGATGGAAAAACTGTTATATTTATATTGCATCTTATGCTTCTGGCGTTGACTTCTTAGGCCCTAACACTTCGATCTGGTGGAGCAACGCCCTACAGTCAAGCCTAGGTTGCCCGGAACGTAGATATGACCATGACCTTCACACAGGTTGCAATTATTCGTTATATACGGTGTAACGGCTGTTGTATTTATATTGTATTTTATGCCTCTGGCGTTGGCTTCTAAGGCCGTAGCTATTAGATGTGGTGGAGCAACGCCCTAGAGTGACGCCTAGGGTGCTCGGAACGTAGAAATGACCATTACTTTCACACTGGTTGCAATTATTCGTTTTATACGATGGAAAAGCTGTTGTATTTATATCGTATTTTATGCTTCAGGCGTTGACTTCTGAGGCCGCAGCTATTCGATGTGGTGGAAGAACGCCATAGAGTGAAGCCTAGGTTGTCCGGAACGTAGAAATGACCATAACTTTCACACTGGTTGCTATTATTCGTTTTATACGATGGAAAAACTGTTGTATTAAATTGTATTATATGCTTCTGGCGTTGACTTTTAATTCACTAACTATTCGACCTGGCGGAGCAACTCCCTAGAGTGAAGCCGAGGTTTCCCGGAACGTAGAAATGACCATCACTTTCAAACTGGTTGCAATTATTCCTGTTATATGATGGAAAAACTGTTGTATTTTTATTGCATTTTATGCTTCGGGCATTGACTTCTAAGGCCCTAACTATTCAATCTGTTGGAGCAACGCCCTAGAGTGTAGCCTAGGTTGCCCGGATCGTAGAATTGGCCATCACTTTCAAACTGGCTGCAATTATTCCTGTTATATGGTGGAAACGCTCTTGTATTTTTATTGCATTTTATGCTTCGGGCGTTGACTTCTAAGCTTCTAACTATTCAATCTGTTGGAGCAACGCCCTAGGGTTGAAGCCTAGGATTCTCGGAAAGTAGGAATGACCATAAGTTTCATACTGGTTGCTATTATTCGTTTTATACGATTGAAAAACTGTTGTATTTTTATTGTATTTTATGCTTCTGGCGTTGACTTCTAAGGCACTAACTATTCGATCTGGTGGAGCAACGCCCTAGGGTGTAGCCTAGGTTGCCCGTAAAGTAGAAATGACAAGAGCTTTCATACTGGTTGCTATTATTCGTTTTATACGATGGAAAAACTGTTGTATTAAATTGTATTATATGCTTCTGGCGTTGACTTTTAATTCACTAACTATTCGACCTGGCGGAGCAACTCCCTAGAGTGAAGCCGAGGTTTCCCGGAACGTAGAAATGACCATCACTTTCAAACTGGTTGCAATTATTCCTGTTATATGATGGAAAAACTGTTGTATTTTTATTGCATTTTATGCTTCGGGCATTGACTTCTAAGGCCCTAACTATTCAATCTGTTGGAGCAACGCCCTAGAGTGTAGCCTAGGTTGCCCGGATCGTAGAATTGGCCATCACTTTCAAACTGGCTGCAATTATTCCTGTTATATGATGGAAACGCTGTTGTATTTTTATTGCATTTTATGCTTCGGGCGTTGACTTCTAGCCCCCTAACTATTCAATCTGTTGGAGCAACGCCCTAGGGTTGAAGCCTAGGATTCTCGGAAAGTAGGAATGACCATAAGTTTCATACTGGTTGCTATTATTCGTTTTATACGATTGAAAAACTTTTGTATTTTTATTGTATTTTATGCTTCTGGCGTTGACTTCTAAGGCACTAACTATTCCATCTGGTGGAGCAACGCCCTAGGGTGAAGCCTATGTTGCCCGGAACGTAGAAATGACCATAACTTTCACACTGGTTGCTATTATTCGTTCTATACGATGGAAAAACTGTTATATTTATATTGTACCTTATGCTTCTGGCGTTCACTTCTTAGGCCCTAACAATTCGATCTGGTGGAACAACGCCCTAGAGTGATGCCTAGGTTGCCTGGAACGTACAAATGACCATCACTTTCACAAGGGTTGCAATTATTCCTGTTATAGGATGGAAAGACTGTTGCATTTCTATTGTACTTTATGCTTCAGGCGTTGACTTCTGAGGCCACAGCTATTCGATGTGGTGGAAGAACGCCATAGAGTGAAGCCTAGGTTGCCCGGAACGTACAAATGACCATAACTTTCACACTGGTTGCAATTATTCGTTTTATATGATGGAAGAACTGTTGTATTTATATTGTATTTTATGCTGCAGGCGTTCACTTCTTAGGCCCTAACTATTCGATCTGGTGGAACAACGCCCTAGAGTGAAGCCTAGGTTGCCTGGAACGTACAAATGACCATCACTTTCACAAGGGTTGCAATTATTCCTGTTATAGGATGGAAACACTGTTGCATTTCTATTGTACTTTATGCTTCAGGCGTTGACTTCTGAGGCCGCAGCTATTCGATGTGGTGGAAGAACGCCATAGAGTGAAGCCTAGGTTGCGCGGAACGTACAAATGACCATAACTTTCACACTGGTTGCAATTATTCGTTTTATATGATGGAAGAACTGTTGTATTTATATTGTATTTTATGCTGCTGGCGTTCACTTCTAAGGCCCTAACTATTCGATCTGGTGGAACAACGCCCTGGGGTGAAGCCTAGGTTGCCGGAACGTAGAATTGACCATAACTTTCACACTGGTTGCTATTATTCGTTTTATACGATGGAAAAACTGTTCTATTTATTTTGTATTTTATGCTTCGGGCGTTGACTTCTAAGGCCCTAACTATTCGATCTGGTGGAACAACGCCCTGGGGTGAAGCCTAGGTTGCCGGAACGTTGAAGTGATCATAACTTTCACACTGGTTGCTATTATTCGTTTTATACGATGGAAAAACTGTTGTATTTATATTGTATTATATGCTTCTGGCGTTGACTTTTAATGCACTAACTATTCGACCTGGCGGAGCAACGCCCTAGAGTGAAGCCGATGTTTCCCGGAACGTAGAAATGACCATCACTTTCAAACTGGTTGCAATTATTCCTGTTATATGATGGAAAAACTGTCGTATTTTTAATGCATTTTATGCTTCGGGCATTGACTTCTAAGGCCCTAACTATTCAATCTGTTGGAGCAACGCCCTAGAGTGCAGCCTAGGTTGCCCGGAACGAAGAATTGACCATCACTTGCAAACTGGTTGCAATTATTCCTGTTATATGATGGAAACACTGTTGTATTTTTATTGCATTTTATGCTTCTGGCGTTGACTTCTAAGGCACTAACTATTCGATCTGGTGGAACAACGCCCTAGGGTGAAGCCTAGGTTACCCGGAACGTAGAAATTACCATCACTTTCACACGGGTTGCAATTATTCCTGTTATAGAATGGAAATACTGTTGTATTTTTATTGTATTTTATACTTCAGGTGTTGACTTCTGAGGCCGTAGCTATTCGATGTGGTGGAAGAACGCCATACAGTGAAGCCTAGGTTGCCCGGAACGTAGAAATGACCATTACTTTCAAACTGTTTGCAATTATTCCTTTTATACGATGGAAAAGCTGTTGTATTTATATCGTATTTTATGCTCCGGGCGTTGACTTCTAAGGACCTAACTATTCGATCTGGTGGAGCAACGCCCTAGAGTGAAGCCTAGGTTGCTCGGAATGTAGAAATGACCATAACTTTCACGCTGATTGCAATAATTCGTTTTGTACGATGGAAAAACTGTTGTATTTATATTGTAATTTATGCTTGTGGCGTTGACTTCTAAGGCACAAACTATTCGATCTGGTCGAGCAATGCCCTAGAGTGAAGCCTATGTTGCCCGGAACGTAGAAATGACCATCTCTTTCAAACTGGTTGCAATTATTCCTGTTATATGATGGAAAAACTGTTGCATTTTTATTGCATTTTATGCTTCGGGCATTGACTTCTAAGGTCCTAACTATTCAATCTGTTGGAGCGACGCCCTAGGGTGAAGCCTAGGTTGCCCGGAACGTAGAAATGACCATATCTTTCACACTGGTTGCAATTATTCGTTTTATATGATGGAAGAGCTGTTGTATTTATATTGTATTTTATGCTGCTGGCGTTCTCTTCTTAGGCCCTAACTATTCGATGTGGTGGAACAACGCCCTGGGGTGAAGCCTAGGTTGCCCGGAACGTAGAAATGACCATAACATTCACTCTGGTTGCTATTATTCGTCTTATACGATGGAAAAACTGTTGTACTTAAATTGTATTTTATGCTTCTGGCGTTGATTTCTTAGGCCCTAACTATTCAATCTCGTGGAACAACACCCTAGAGTGAGGCCTAGGTTGCCCGGAACGTAGAAATGACCATCACTTCCATACTGGTAGCAATCATTCGTTTTATACGATGGAAAAACTGTTGTATTTATATTGTAATTTATGCTTCTGGCGTTGACTTCTAAGGCACAAACTATTCGATCTGGTCGAGCAATGCCCTAGAGTGAAGCCTATGTTGCCCAGATCGTAGAATTGGCCATCACTTTCAAACTGGTTGCAATTATTCCTGTTATATGATGGAAACGCTGTTGTATTTTTATTGCATTTTATGCTTCGGGCGTTGACTTCTAAGGCCCTAACTATTCAATCTGTTGGAGCAACGCCCTAGGGTTGAAGCCTAGGATTCTCGGAAAGTAGGAATGACCATAAGTTTCATACTGGTTGCAATTATTCGTTTTATACGATTGAAAAACTGTTGTATTTTTATTGTGTTTTATGCTTCTGGCGTTGACTTCTAAGGCACTAACTATTCGATCTGGTGGAGCAACGCCCTAGGGTGTAGCCTAGGTTGCCCGTAAAGTAGAAATGACAAGAGCTTTCATACTGGTTGCAATTATTCGTTTTATATGATGGAAAAACTGTTATATTTATTTTGTATTTTATGCTTCTGGCGTTCACTTCTTAGGCCCTAGCTATTCGATCTGGTGGAACAACGCCCTAGGGTGAAGCCTAGGTTGCTCGGAAAGTAGAAATGACCATAAGTTTCATGCTGGTTGCAATTATTCGTTTTATACGATGGAAAAACTGTTGTATTTATATTGTATTTTATGCTTCTGGCGTTGACTTCTAAGGCACTAACTATTCGATCTGGTGGAACAACGACCTAGAGTGAAGCCTAGGTTGCCCGGAACGTAGAAATGACCATCACTTTCAAACTGGTTGTAATTACTCCTGTTATATGATGGTAACACTGTTGTATTTTTTTTGCATTTTATGGTTCGGGCGTTGACTTCTACGGCCCTAACTATTCAATCTGTTGGAGCAACGCCCTAGGGTGAAGCCTAGGTTGCTCGGAAAGTAGAAATGACCACAACTTTAATACTGGTTGCAATTACTCGTTTTATATGATGGAAAAACTGTTGTATTTATATTGTATTTTATGCTTCTGGCGTTCACTTCTTAGGCCCTAACTATTCGATCTGGTGGAACAACGCCCTAGGGTGAAGCCTAGGTTGCCCGGAACGTAGAAATGACCATAACTTTCACACTGGTTGCTATTATTCGTTCTATACGATGGAAAAACTGTTATATTTATATTGTACCTTATGCTTCTGGCGTTCACTTCTTAGGCCCTAACAATTCGATCTGGTGGAACAACGCCCTAGCGTGAAGCCTAGGTTGCCTGGAACGTACAAATGACCATCACTTTCACAAGGGTTGCAATTATTCCTGTTATAGGATGGAAAGACTGCTGCATTTCTATTGTACTTTATGCTTCAGGCGTTGACTTCTGAGGCCGCAGCTATTCGATGTGGTGGAAGAACGCCATAGAGTGAAGCCTAGGTTGCCCGGACCGTACAAATGACCATAACTTTCATGCTGGTGGCAATAATTCGTTTCATATGATGGAAAAGCTGTTGTATTTATATTGCATTTTATGCTGCTGGCGTTCTCTTCTTAGGCCCTAACTATTCGATGTGGTGGAACAACGCCCTGGGGTGAAGCCTAGGTTGCCCGGAACGTAGAAATGACCATAACATTCACTCTGGTTGCTATTATTCGTTTTATACGATGGAAAAACTGTTATATTTATATTGTGCTTTATGCTTCTGGCGTTGCCTTCTTAGGCACTAACTGTTCGATCTGGTGGAACAACGCCCTAGAGTGAAGCCTAGGTTACCCGGAACGTAGAAATGACCAGTACTTTCACACTGTTTGCAGTGACTCCTGTTATACGATGGAAAAACTGTTGCATCTTTATTGAATTTTATGCTTCTGGCGTTGACTTCTAAGGCCCTAACTATTCTATCTGGTGTATAAATGCCCTAGAGTGAAGCCTAGGTTGCTCGGAATGTAAAAATGACCATAACATTCACACTGGTTGAAATTATTCGTCTTATACGATGGAAAAACTGTTGTATTTAAATTGTATTTTATGCTTCTGGCGTTGACTTCTTAGGCCCTAACTATTCAATCTCGTGGAACAACACCCTAGAGTGAGGCCTAGGTTGCCCGGAACGTAGAAATGACCATCACTTCCATACTGGTAGCAATCATTCGTTTTATACGATGGAAAAACTGTTGTATTTATATTGTAATTTATGCGTCTGGCGTTGACTTCTAAGGCACAAACTATTCGATCTGGTCGAGCAATGCCCTAGAGTGAAGCCTATGTTGCCCGGAACGTAGAAATGACCATCTCTTTCAAACTGGTTGCAATTATTCCTGTTATATGATGGAAAAACTGTTGCATTTTTATTGCATTTTATGCTTCGGGCATTGACTTCTAAGGTCCTAACTATTCAATCTGTTGGAGCGACGCCCTAGGGTGAAGCCTAGGTTGCCCGGAAAGTAGAAATAACAATAACTTTCACACTGGTTGCAATTATTCGTTTTATACGATGGAAAAGCTGTTGCATCTTTATTGTATTTTATGCTTCTGGCGTTGACTTCTAAGGCACAAACTATTCGATCTGGTCGAGCAATGCCCTAGAGTGAAGCCTAGGTTGCCCGGAACGTAGAAATGACCATAACTTTCACACTGGTTGCTATTATTCGTTCTATACGATGGAAAAACTGTTATATTTATATTGCATCTTATGCTTCTGGCGTTGACTTCTTAGGCCCTAACACTTCGATCTGGTGGAGCAACGCCCTACAGTGAAGCCTAGGTTGCCCGGAACGTAGATATGACCATGACCTTCACACAGGTTGCAATTATTAGTTATATACGGTGTAACGGCTGTTGTATTTATATTGTATTTTATGCCTCTGGCGTTGGCTTCTAAGGCCGTAGCTATTAGATGTGGTGGAGCAACGCCCTAGAGTGACGCCTAGGGTGCTCGGAACGTAGAAATGACCATTACTTTCACACTGGTTGCAATTATTCGTTTTATACGATGGAAAAGCTGTTGTATTTATATCGTATTTTATGCTTCTGGCGTAGACTTCTTAGGCCCTAGCTATTCGATCTAGTGGACCAACGCCCTAGAGTGGAGCCTAGGTTGCCCGGAAAGGAGAAATGACCATCACTTTCAAACAGGTTGCAATTAATCCTGTTATACGATGGAAAAGCTGTTGTATTTTTATTGCATTTTATGCTTCCGGCGTTCACTTCTTAGGCCCTAGCAATTCGATCTGGTGGAACAACGCCCTAGAGTGAAGCCTAGGTTGCCTGGAACGTACAAATGACCATCACTTTCACAAGGGCCGCAATTATTCCTGTTATAGGATGGAAAGACTGTTGCATTTCTGTTGTATTTTATGCTTCAGGCGATGACTTCTGAGGCCGCAGCTATTCGATGTGGTGGAAGAACGCCATAGAGTGAAGCCTAGGTTGTCCGGACCGTAGAAATGACCATAACTTTCACACTGGTTGCAATTATTCGTTTTATATGATGGAAGAACTGTTGTATTTATATTGTATTTTATACTTCGGGCGTTGACTTCTAAGGCCCTAACAATTCAATCTCTTGGATCAACGCCCTAGAGTGAAGCCAAGATTGCTCGGAATGTAGAAATGACCATAACATTCACACTGGTTGAAATTATTCGTTTTATACGATGGAAAAGCTGTTGTATTTATATTGTATGTCATGCTGCTGGCGTTCACTTCTTAGGCCCTAACTATTCGATCTGGTGGAACAACGCCCTGGGGTGAAGCCTAGGTTGCCGGGAACGTAGAAATGACCATAACTTTCACACTGGTCGCTATTATTCGTTTTATACGATGGAGAAACTGTTATATTTATATTGTATTTTATGCTTCTGGCGTTGCCTTCTTAGGCCCTATCTGTTCAATCTGGTGGAACAACGCCCTAGAGAGAAGCCTAGGTTGCCCGGAACGTAGAAATGACCATATCTTTCACACTGGTTGTAATTATTCGTTTTATATGATGGAAGAGCTGTTGTATTTATATTGTATTTTATGCTGCTGGCGTTCTCTTCTTAGGCCCTAACTATTCGATGTGGTGGAACAACGCCCTGGGGTGAAGCCTAGGTTGCCCGGAACGTAGAAATGACCATCACTTCCATACTGGTAGCAATCATTCGTTTTATACGATGGAAAAGCTGTTGTATTTATATTGTAATTTATGCTTCTGGCGTTGACATCTAAGGCACAAACTATTCGATCTGGTCGAGCAATGCCCTAGAGTGAAGCCTATGTTGCCCAGATCGTAGAATTGGCCATCACCTTCAAACTGGTTGCAATTATTCCTGTTATATGATGGAAACGCTGTTGTATTTTTATTGCATTTTATGCTTCGGGCGTTGACTTCTAAGGCCCTAACTATTCAATCTGTTGGAGCAACGCCCTAGGGTTGAAGCCTAGGATTCTCGGAAAGTAGGAATGACCATAAGTTTCATACAGGTTGCAATTATTCGTTTTATACGATTGAAAAACTGTTGTATTTTTATTGTGTTTTATGCTTCTGGCGTTGACTTCTAAGGCACTAACTATTCGATCTGGTGGAGCAACGCCCTAGGGTGTAGCCTAGGTTGCCCGTAAAGTAGAAATGACAAGAGCTTTCATACTGGTTGCAATTATTCGTTTTATATGATGGAAAAACTGTTATATTTATTTTGCTTTTATGCTTCTGGCGTTCACTTCTTAGGCCCTAGCTATTCGATCTGGTGGAGCAACGCCCTAGGGTGAAGCCTAGGTTGCTCGGAAAGTAGAAATGACCATAAGTTTCATACTGGTTGCAATTATTCGTTTTATACGATGGAAAAACTGTTGTATTTATATTGTATTTTATGCTTCTGGCGTTGACTTCTAAGGCACTAACTATTCGATCTGGTGGAACAACGACCTAGAGTGAAGCCTAGGTTGCCCGGAACGTAGAAATGACCATCACTTTCAAACTGGTTGCAATTACTCCTGTTATATGATGGTAACACTGTTGTATTTTTTTTGCATTTTATGGTTCGGGCGTTGACTTCTACGGCCCTAACTATTCAATCTGTTGGAGCAACGCCCTAGGGTGAAGCCTAGGTTGCTCGGAAAGTAGAAATGACCACAACTTTCATATTGGTTGCAATTACTCGTTTTATATGATGGAAAAACTGTTGTAGTTATATTGTATTTTATGCTTCTGGCGTTCACTTCTTAGGCCCTAACTATTCGATGTGGTGGAACAACGCCCTGGGGTGAAGCCTAGGTTGCCCGGAACGTAGAAATGACCATAACATTCACTCTGGTTGCTATTATTCGTTTTATGCGATGGAAAAACTGTTATATTTATATTGTGCTTTATGCTTCTGGCGTTGCCTTCTTAGGCACTAACTGTTCGATCTGGTGGAACAACGCCCTAGAGTGAAGCCTAGGTTACCCGGAACGTAGAAATGACCAGTACTTTCACACTGTTTGCAGTGACTCCTGTTATACGATGGAAAAACTGTTGCATCTTTATTGAATTTTATGCTTCTGGCGTTGACTTCTAAGGCCCTAACTATTCTATCTTGTGTATAAATGCCCTAGAGTGAAGCCTAGGTTGCTCGGAATGTAAAAATGACCATAACATTCACACTGGTTGAAATTATTCGTCTTATACGATGGAAAAACTGTTGTATTTAAATTGTATTTTATGCTTCTGGCGTTGACTTCTTAGGCCCTAACTATTCAATCTCGTGGAACAACACCCTAGAGTGAGGCCTAGGTTGCCCGGAACGTAGAAATGACCATCACTTCCATACTGGTAGCAATCATTCGTTTTATACGATGGAAAAACTGTTGTATTTATATTGTAATTTATGCGTCTGGCGTTGACTTCTAAGGCACAAACTATTCGATCTGGTCGAGCAATGCCCTAGAGTGAAGCCTAGGTTGCCCGGAACGTAGAAATGACCATAACTTTCACACAGGTTGCTATTATTCGTTCTATACGATGGAAAAACTGTTATATTTATATTGCATCTTATGCTTCTGGCGTTGACTTCTTAAGCCCTAACACTTCGATCTGGTGGAGCAACGCCCTACAGTGAAGCCTAGGTTGTCCGGAACGTAGATATGACCATGACCTTCACACAGGTTGCAATTATTCGTTATATACGGTGTAACGGCTGTTGTATTTATATTGTATTTTATGCCTCTGGCGTTGGCTTCTAAGGCCGTAGCTATTAGATGTGGTGGAGCAACGCCCTAGAGTGACGCCTAGGGTGCTCGGAACGTAGAAATGACCATTACTTTCACACTGGTTGCAATTATTCGTTTTATACGATGGAAAAGCTGTTGTATTTATATCGTATTTTATGCTTCTGGCGTAGACTTCTAAGGCCCTAGCTATTCGATCTAGTGGAGCAACGCCCTAGAGTGGAGCCTAGGTTGCCCGGAAAGGAGAAACGACCATCACTTTCAAACAGGTTGCAATTAATCCTGTTATACGATGGAAAAGCTGTTGTATTTTTATTGCATTTTATGCTTCTGGCGTTCACTTCTTAGGCCCTAACAATTCGATCTGGTGGAACAACGCCCTAGAGTGAAGCCTAGGTTGCCTGGAACGTACAAATGACCATCACTTTCACAAGGGCTGCAATTATTCCTGTTATAGGATGGAAAGACTGTTGCATTTCTATTGTATTTTATGCTTCAGGCGTTGACTTCTGAGGCCGCAGCTATTCGATGTGGTGGAAGAACGCCATAGAGTGAAGCCTAGGTTGTCCGGAACGTAGAAATGACCATAACTTTCACACTGGTTGCAATTATTCGTTTTATATGATGGAAGAACTGTTGTATTTATATTGTATTTTATGCTGCTGGCGTTCACTTCTTAGGCCCTAACTATTCGATCTGGTGGAACAACGTCCTGGGGTGAAGCCTAGGTTGCCGGAACGTAGAAGTGACCATAACTTTCACACTGGTTGCTATTATTCGTTTTATACGATGGAAAAACTGTTGTATTAAATTGTATTATATGCTTCTGGCGTTGACTTTTAATTCACTAACTATTCGACCTGGCGGAGCAACTCCCTAGAGTGAAGCCGAGGTTTCCCGGAACGTAGAAATGACCATCACTTTCAAACTGGTTGCAATTATTCCTGTTATATGATGGAAAAACTGTTGTATTTTTATTGCATTTTATGCTTCGGGCATTGACTTCTAAGGCCCCAACTATTCAATCTGTTGGAGCAACGCCCTAGAGTGTAGCCTAGGTTGCCAGGATCGTAGAATTGGCCATCACTTTCAAACTGGCTGCAATTATTCCTGTTATATGATGGAAACGCTGTTGTATTTTTATTGCATTTTATGCTTCGGGCATTGACTTCTAAGGCCCTAACTATTCAATCTGTTGGAGCAACGCCCTAGAGTGTAGCCTAGGTTGCCCGGATCGTAGAATTGGCCATCACTTTCAAACTGGCTGCAATTATTCCTGTTATATGGTGGAAACGCTCTTGTATTTTTATTGCATTTTATGCTTCGGGCGTTGACTTCTAAGCTTCTAACTATTCAATCTGTTGGAGCAACGCCCTAGGGTTGAAGCCTAGGATTCTCGGAAAGTAGGAATGACCATAAGTTTCATACTGGTTGCTATTATTCGTTTTATACGATTGAAAAACTGTTGTATTTTTATTGTATTTTATGCTTCTGGCGTTGACTTCTAAGGCACTAACTATTCGATCTGGTGGAGCAACGCCCTAGGGTGTAGCCTAGGTTGCCCGTAAAGTAGAAATGACAAGAGCTTTCATACTGGTTGCTATTATTCGTTTTATACGATGGAAAAACTGTTGTATTAAATTGTATTATATGCTTCTGGCGTTGACTTTTAATTCACTAACTATTCGACCTGGCGGAGCAACTCCCTAGAGTGAAGCCGAGGTTTCCCGGAACGTAGAAATGACCATCACTTTCAAACTGGTTGCAATTATTCCTGTTATATGATGGAAAAACTGTTGTATTTTTATTGCATTTTATGCTTCGGGCATTGACTTCTAAGGCCCTAACTATTCAATCTGTTGGAGCAACGCCCTAGAGTGTAGCCTAGGTTGCCCGGATCGTAGAATTGGCCATCACTTTCAAACTGGCTGCAATTATTCCTGTTATATGATGGAAACGCTGTTGTATTTTTATTGCATTTTATGCTTCGGGCGTTGACTTCTAAGCCCCTAACTATTCAATCTGTTGGAGCAACGCCCTAGGGTTGAAGCCTAGGATTCTCGGAAAGTAGGAATGACCATAAGTTTCATACTGGTTGCTATTATTCGTTTTATACGATTGAAAAACTTTTGTATTTTTATTGTATTTTATGCTTCTGGCGTTGACTTCTAAGGCACTAACTATTCCATCTGGTGGAGCAACGCCCTAGGGTGAAGCCTATGTTGCCCGGAACGTAGAAATGACCATAACTTTCACACTGGTTGCTATTATTCGTTCTATACGATGGAAAAACTGTTATATTTATATTGTACCTTATGCTTCTGGCGTTCACTTCTTAGGCCCTAACAATTCGATCTGGTGGAACAACGCCCTAGAGTGATGCCTAGGTTGCCTGGAACGTACAAATGACCATCACTTTCACAAGGGTTGCAATTATTCCTGTTATAGGATGGAAAGACTGTTGCATTTCTATTGTACTTTATGCTTCAGGCGTTGACTTCTGAGGCCACAGCTATTCGATGTGGTGGAAGAACGCCATAGAGTGAAGCCTAGGTTGCCCGGAACGTACAAATGACCATAACTTTCACACTGGTTGCAATTATTCGTTTTATATGATGGAAGAACTGTTGTATTTATATTGTATTTTATGCTGCAGGCGTTCACTTCTTAGGCCCTAACTATTCGATCTGGTGGAACAACGCCCTAGAGTGAAGCCTAGGTTGCCTGGAACGTACAAATGACCATCACTTTCACAAGGGTTGCAATTATTCCTGTTATAGGATGGAAACACTGTTGCATTTCTATTGTACTTTATGCTTCAGGCGTTGACTTCTGAGGCCGCAGCTATTCGATGTGGTGGAAGAACGCCATAGAGTGAAGCCTAGGTTGCGCGGAACGTACAAATGACCATAACTTTCACACTGGTTGCAATTATTCGTTTTATATGATGGAAGAACTGTTGTATTTATATTGTATTTTATGCTGCTGGCGTTCACTTCTAAGGCCCTAACTATTCGATCTGGTGGAACAACGCCCTGGGGTGAAGCCTAGGTTGCCGGAACGTAGAATTGACCATAACTTTCACACTGGTTGCTATTATTCGTTTTATACGATGGAAAAACTGTTCTATTTATTTTGTATTTTATGCTTCGGGCGTTGACTTCTAAGGCCCTAACTATTCGATCTGGTGGAACAACGCCCTGGGGTGAAGCCTAGGTTGCCGGAACGTTGAAGTGATCATAACTTTCACACTGGTTGCTATTATTCGTTTTATACGATGGAAAAACTGTTGTATTTATATTGTATTATATGCTTCTGGCGTTGACTTTTAATGCACTAACTATTCGACCTGGCGGAGCAACGCCCTAGAGTGAAGCCGATGTTTCCCGGAACGTAGAAATGACCATCACTTTCAAACTGGTTGCAATTATTCCTGTTATATGATGGAAAAACTGTCGTATTTTTAATGCATTTTATGCTTCGGGCATTGACTTCTAAGGCCCTAACTATTCAATCTGTTGGAGCAACGCCCTAGAGTGCAGCCTAGGTTGCCCGGAACGAAGAATTGACCATCACTTGCAAACTGGTTGCAATTATTCCTGTTATATGATGGAAACACTGTTGTATTTTTATTGCATTTTATGCTTCTGGCGTTGACTTCTAAGGCACTAACTATTCGATCTGGTGGAACAACGCCCTAGGGTGAAGCCTAGGTTACCCGGAACGTAGAAATTACCATCACTTTCACACGGGTTGCAATTATTCCTGTTATAGAATGGAAATACTGTTGTATTTTTATTGTATTTTATACTTCAGGTGTTGACTTCTGAGGCCGTAGCTATTCGATGTGGTGGAAGAACGCCATACAGTGAAGCCTAGGTTGCCCGGAACGTAGAAATGACCATTACTTTCAAACTGTTTGCAATTATTCCTTTTATACGATGGAAAAGCTGTTGTATTTATATCGTATTTTATGCTCCGGGCGTTGACTTCTAAGGACCTAACTATTCGATCTGGTGGAGCAACGCCCTAGAGTGAAGCCTAGGTTGCTCGGAATGTAGAAATGACCATAACTTTCACGCTGATTGCAATAATTCGTTTTGTACGATGGAAAAACTGTTGTATTTATATTGTAATTTATGCTTGTGGCGTTGACTTCTAAGGCACAAACTATTCGATCTGGTCGAGCAATGCCCTAGAGTGAAGCCTATGTTGCCCGGAACGTAGAAATGACCATCTCTTTCAAACTGGTTGCAATTATTCCTGTTATATGATGGAAAAACTGTTGCATTTTTATTGCATTTTATGCTTCGGGCATTGACTTCTAAGGTCCTAACTATTCAATCTGTTGGAGCGACGCCCTAGGGTGAAGCCTAGGTTGCCCGGAACGTAGAAATGACCATATCTTTCACACTGGTTGCAATTATTCGTTTTATATGATGGAAGAGCTGTTGTATTTATATTGTATTTTATGCTGCTGGCGTTCTCTTCTTAGGCCCTAACTATTCGATGTGGTGGAACAACGCCCTGGGGTGAAGCCTAGGTTGCCCGGAACGTAGAAATGACCATAACATTCACTCTGGTTGCTATTATTCGTCTTATACGATGGAAAAACTGTTGTACTTAAATTGTATTTTATGCTTCTGGCGTTGATTTCTTAGGCCCTAACTATTCAATCTCGTGGAACAACACCCTAGAGTGAGGCCTAGGTTGCCCGGAACGTAGAAATGACCATCACTTCCATACTGGTAGCAATCATTCGTTTTATACGATGGAAAAACTGTTGTATTTATATTGTAATTTATGCTTCTGGCGTTGACTTCTAAGGCACAAACTATTCGATCTGGTCGAGCAATGCCCTAGAGTGAAGCCTATGTTGCCCAGATCGTAGAATTGGCCATCACTTTCAAACTGGTTGCAATTATTCCTGTTATATGATGGAAACGCTGTTGTATTTTTATTGCATTTTATGCTTCGGGCGTTGACTTCTAAGGCCCTAACTATTCAATCTGTTGGAGCAACGCCCTAGGGTTGAAGCCTAGGATTCTCGGAAAGTAGGAATGACCATAAGTTTCATACTGGTTGCAATTATTCGTTTTATACGATTGAAAAACTGTTGTATTTTTATTGTGTTTTATGCTTCTGGCGTTGACTTCTAAGGCACTAACTATTCGATCTGGTGGAGCAACGCCCTAGGGTGTAGCCTAGGTTGCCCGTAAAGTAGAAATGACAAGAGCTTTCATACTGGTTGCAATTATTCGTTTTATATGATGGAAAAACTGTTATATTTATTTTGTATTTTATGCTTCTGGCGTTCACTTCTTAGGCCCTAGCTATTCGATCTGGTGGAACAACGCCCTAGGGTGAAGCCTAGGTTGCTCGGAAAGTAGAAATGACCATAAGTTTCATGCTGGTTGCAATTATTCGTTTTATACGATGGAAAAACTGTTGTATTTATATTGTATTTTATGCTTCTGGCGTTGACTTCTAAGGCACTAACTATTCGATCTGGTCGAACAACGACCTAGAGTGAAGCCTAGGTTGCCCGGAACGTAGAAATGACCATCACTTTCAAACTGGTTGTAATTACTCCTGTTATATGATGGTAACACTGTTGTATTTTTTTTGCATTTTATGGTTCGGGCGTTGACTTCTACGGCCCTAACTATTCAATCTGTTGGAGCAACGCCCTAGGGTGAAGCCTAGGTTGCTCGGAAAGTAGAAATGACCACAACTTTAATACTGGTTGCAATTACTCGTTTTATATGATGGAAAAACTGTTGTATTTATATTGTATTTTATGCTTCTGGCGTTCACTTCTTAGGCCCTAACTATTCGATCTGGTGGAACAACGCCCTAGGGTGAAGCCTAGGTTGCCCGGAACGTAGAAATGACCATAACTTTCACACTGGTTGCTATTATTCGTTCTATACGATGGAAAAACTGTTATATTTATATTGTACCTTATGCTTCTGGCGTTCACTTCTTAGGCCCTAACAATTCGATCTGGTGGAACAACGCCCTAGCGTGAAGCCTAGGTTGCCTGGAACGTACAAATGACCATCACTTTCACAAGGGTTGCAATTATTCCTGTTATAGGATGGAAAGACTGCTGCATTTCTATTGTACTTTATGCTTCAGGCGTTGACTTCTGAGGCCGCAGCTATTCGATGTGGTGGAAGAACGCCATAGAGTGAAGCCTAGGTTGCCCGGACCGTACAAATGACCATAACTTTCATGCTGGTGGCAATAATTCGTTTCATATGATGGAAAAGCTGTTGTATTTATATTGCATTTTATGCTGCTGGCGTTCTCTTCTTAGGCCCTAACTATTCGATGTGGTGGAACAACGCCCTGGGGTGAAGCCTAGGTTGCCCGGAACGTAGAAATGACCATAACATTCACTCTGGTTGCTATTATTCGTTTTATACGATGGAAAAACTGTTATATTTATATTGTGCTTTATGCTTCTGGCGTTGCCTTCTTAGGCACTAACTGTTCGATCTGGTGGAACAACGCCCTAGAGTGAAGCCTAGGTTACCCGGAACGTAGAAATGACCAGTACTTTCACACTGTTTGCAGTGACTCCTGTTATACGATGGAAAAACTGTTGCATCTTTATTGAATTTTATGCTTCTGGCGTTGACTTCTAAGGCCCTAACTATTCTATCTGGTGTATAAATGCCCTAGAGTGAAGCCTAGGTTGCTCGGAATGTAAAAATGACCATAACATTCACACTGGTTGAAATTATTCGTCTTATACGATGGAAAAACTGTTGTATTTAAATTGTATTTTATGCTTCTGGCGTTGACTTCTTAGGCCCTAACTATTCAATCTCGTGGAACAACACCCTAGAGTGAGGCCTAGGTTGCCCGGAACGTAGAAATGACCATCACTTCCATACTGGTAGCAATCATTCGTTTTATACGATGGAAAAACTGTTGTATTTATATTGTAATTTATGCGTCTGGCGTTGACTTCTAAGGCACAAACTATTCGATCTGGTCGAGCAATGCCCTAGAGTGAAGCCTATGTTGCCCGGAACGTAGAAATGACCATCTCTTTCAAACTGGTTGCAATTATTCCTGTTATATGATGGAAAAACTGTTGCATTTTTATTGCATTTTATGCTTCGGGCATTGACTTCTAAGGTCCTAACTATTCAATCTGTTGGAGCGACGCCCTAGGGTGAAGCCTAGGTTGCCCGGAAAGTAGAAATAACAATAACTTTCACACTGGTTGCAATTATTCGTTTTATACGATGGAAAAGCTGTTGCATCTTTATTGTATTTTATGCTTCTGGCGTTGACTTCTAAGGCACAAACTATTCGATCTGGTCGAGCAATGCCCTAGAGTGAAGCCTAGGTTGCCCGGAACGTAGAAATGACCATAACTTTCACACTGGTTGCTATTATTCGTTCTATACGATGGAAAAACTGTTATATTTATATTGCATCTTATGCTTCTGGCGTTGACTTCTTAGGCCCTAACACTTCGATCTGGTGGAGCAACGCCCTACAGTGAAGCCTAGGTTGCCCGGAACGTAGATATGACCATGACCTTCACACAGGTTGCAATTATTAGTTATATACGGTGTAACGGCTGTTGTATTTATATTGTATTTTATGCCTCTGGCGTTGGCTTCTAAGGCCGTAGCTATTAGATGTGGTGGAGCAACGCCCTAGAGTGACGCCTAGGGTGCTCGGAACGTAGAAATGACCATTACTTTCACACTGGTTGCAATTATTCGTTTTATACGATGGAAAAGCTGTTGTATTTATATCGTATTTTATGCTTCTGGCGTAGACTTCTTAGGCCCTAGCTATTCGATCTAGTGGACCAACGCCCTAGAGTGGAGCCTAGGTTGCCCGGAAAGGAGAAATGACCATCACTTTCAAACAGGTTGCAATTAATCCTGTTATACGATGGAAAAGCTGTTGTATTTTTATTGCATTTTATGCTTCCGGCGTTCACTTCTTAGGCCCTAGCAATTCGATCTGGTGGAACAACGCCCTAGAGTGAAGCCTAGGTTGCCTGGAACGTACAAATGACCATCACTTTCACAAGGGCCGCAATTATTCCTGTTATAGGATGGAAAGACTGTTGCATTTCTGTTGTATTTTATGCTTCAGGCGATGACTTCTGAGGCCGCAGCTATTCGATGTGGTGGAAGAACGCCATAGAGTGAAGCCTAGGTTGTCCGGACCGTAGAAATGACCATAACTTTCACACTGGTTGCAATTATTCGTTTTATATGATGGAAGAACTGTTGTATTTATATTGTATTTTATACTTCGGGCGTTGACTTCTAAGGCCCTAACAATTCAATCTCTTGGATCAACGCCCTAGAGTGAAGCCAAGATTGCTCGGAATGTAGAAATGACCATAACATTCACACTGGTTGAAATTATTCGTTTTATACGATGGAAAAGCTGTTGTATTTATATTGTATGTCATGCTGCTGGCGTTCACTTCTTAGGCCCTAACTATTCGATCTGGTGGAACAACGCCCTGGGGTGAAGCCTAGGTTGCCGGGAACGTAGAAATGACCATAACTTTCACACTGGTCGCTATTATTCGTTTTATACGATGGAGAAACTGTTATATTTATATTGTATTTTATGCTTCTGGCGTTGCCTTCTTAGGCCCTATCTGTTCAATCTGGTGGAACAACGCCCTAGAGAGAAGCCTAGGTTGCCCGGAACGTAGAAATGACCATATCTTTCACACTGGTTGTAATTATTCGTTTTATATGATGGAAGAGCTGTTGTATTTATATTGTATTTTATGCTGCTGGCGTTCTCTTCTTAGGCCCTAACTATTCGATGTGGTGGAACAACGCCCTGGGGTGAAGCCTAGGTTGCCCGGAACGTAGAAATGACCATCACTTCCATACTGGTAGCAATCATTCGTTTTATACGATGGAAAAGCTGTTGTATTTATATTGTAATTTATGCTTCTGGCGTTGACTTCTAAGGCACAAACTATTCGATCTGGTCGAGCAATGCCCTAGAGTGAAGCCTATGTTGCCCAGATCGTAGAATTGGCCATCACCTTCAAACTGGTTGCAATTATTCCTGTTATATGATGGAAACGCTGTTGTATTTTTATTGCATTTTATGCTTCGGGCGTTGACTTCTAAGGCCCTAACTATTCAATCTGTTGGAGCAACGCCCTAGGGTTGAAGCCTAGGATTCTCGGAAAGTAGGAATGACCATAAGTTTCATACAGGTTGCAATTATTCGTTTTATACGATTGAAAAACTGTTGTATTTTTATTGTGTTTTATGCTTCTGGCGTTGACTTCTAAGGCACTAACTATTCGATCTGGTGGAGCAACGCCCTAGGGTGTAGCCTAGGTTGCCCGTAAAGTAGAAATGACAAGAGCTTTCATACTGGTTGCAATTATTCGTTTTATATGATGGAAAAACTGTTATATTTATTTTGCTTTTATGCTTCTGGCGTTCACTTCTTAGGCCCTAGCTATTCGATCTGGTGGAGCAACGCCCTAGGGTGAAGCCTAGGTTGCTCGGAAAGTAGAAATGACCATAAGTTTCATACTGGTTGCAATTATTCGTTTTATACGATGGAAAAACTGTTGTATTTATATTGTATTTTATGCTTCTGGCGTTGACTTCTAAGGCACTAACTATTCGATCTGGTGGAACAACGACCTAGAGTGAAGCCTAGGTTGCCCGGAACGTAGAAATGACCATCACTTTCAAACTGGTTGCAATTACTCCTGTTATATGATGGTAACACTGTTGTATTTTTTTTGCATTTTATGGTTCGGGCGTTGACTTCTACGGCCCTAACTATTCAATCTGTTGGAGCAACGCCCTAGGGTGAAGCCTAGGTTGCTCGGAAAGTAGAAATGACCACAACTTTCATATTGGTTGCAATTACTCGTTTTATATGATGGAAAAACTGTTGTAGTTATATTGTATTTTATGCTTCTGGCGTTCACTTCTTAGGCCCTAACTATTCGATGTGGTGGAACAACGCCCTGGGGTGAAGCCTAGGTTGCGCGGAACGTAGAAATGACCATAACATTCACTCTGGTTGCTATTATTCGTTTTATGCGATGGAAAAACTGTTATATTTATATTGTGCTTTATGCTTCTGGCGTTGCCTTCTTAGGCACTAACTGTTCGATCTGGTGGAACAACGCCCTAGAGTGAAGCCTAGGTTACCCGGAACGTAGAAATGACCAGTACTTTCACACTGTTTGCAGTGACTCCTGTTATACGATGGAAAAACTGTTGCATCTTTATTGAATTTTATGCTTCTGGCGTTGACTTCTAAGGCCCTAACTATTCTATCTTGTGTATAAATGCCCTAGAGTGAAGCCTAGGTTGCTCGGAATGTAAAAATGACCATAACATTCACACTGGTTGAAATTATTCGTCTTATACGATGGAAAAACTGTTGTATTTAAATTGTATTTTATGCTTCTGGCGTTGACTTCTTAGGCCCTAACTATTCAATCTCGTGGAACAACACCCTAGAGTGAGGCCTAGGTTGCCCGGAACGTAGAAATGACCATCACTTCCATACTGGTAGCAATCATTCGTTTTATACGATGGAAAAACTGTTGTATTTATATTGTAATTTATGCGTCTGGCGTTGACTTCTAAGGCACAAACTATTCGATCTGGTCGAGCAATGCCCTAGAGTGAAGCCTAGGTTGCCCGGAACGTAGAAATGACCATAACTTTCACACAGGTTGCTATTATTCGTTCTATACGATGGAAAAACTGTTATATTTATATTGCATCTTATGCTTCTGGCGTTGACTTCTTAAGCCCTAACACTTCGATCTGGTGGAGCAACGCCCTACAGTGAAGCCTAGGTTGTCCGGAACGTAGATATGACCATGACCTTCACACAGGTTGCAATTATTCGTTATATACGGTGTAACGGCTGTTGTATTTATATTGTATTTTATGCCTCTGGCGTTGGCTTCTAAGGCCGTAGCTATTAGATGTGGTGGAGCAACGCCCTAGAGTGACGCCTAGGGTGCTCGGAACGTAGAAATGACCATTACTTTCACACTGGTTGCAATTATTCGTTTTATACGATGGAAAAGCTGTTGTATTTATATCGTATTTTATGCTTCTGGCGTAGACTTCTAAGGCCCTAGCTATTCGATCTAGTGGAGCAACGCCCTAGAGTGGAGCCTAGGTTGCCCGGAAAGGAGAAACGACCATCACTTTCAAACAGGTTGCAATTAATCCTGTTATACGATGGAAAAGCTGTTGTATTTTTATTGCATTTTATGCTTCTGGCGTTCACTTCTTAGGCCCTAACAATTCGATCTGGTGGAACAACGCCCTAGAGTGAAGCCTAGGTTGCCTGGAACGTACAAATGACCATCACTTTCACAAGGGCTGCAATTATTCCTGTTATAGGATGGAAAGACTGTTGCATTTCTATTGTATTTTATGCTTCAGGCGTTGACTTCTGAGGCCGCAGCTATTCGATGTGGTGGAAGAACGCCATAGAGTGAAGCCTAGGTTGTCCGGAACGTAGAAATGACCATAACTTTCACACTGGTTGCAATTATTCGTTTTATATGATGGAAGAACTGTTGTATTTATATTGTATTTTATGCTGCTGGCGTTCACTTCTTAGGCCCTAACTATTCGATCTGGTGGAACAACGTCCTGGGGTGAAGCCTAGGTTGCCGGAACGTAGAAGTGACCATAACTTTCACACTGGTTGCTATTATTCGTTTTATACGATGGAAAAACTGTTGTATTAAATTGTATTATATGCTTCTGGCGTTGACTTTTAATTCACTAACTATTCGACCTGGCGGAGCAACTCCCTAGAGTGAAGCCGAGGTTTCCCGGAACGTAGAAATGACCATCACTTTCAAACTGGTTGCAATTATTCCTGTTATATGATGGAAAAACTGTTGTATTTTTATTGCATTTTATGCTTCGGGCATTGACTTCTAAGGCCCCAACTATTCAATCTGTTGGAGCAACGCCCTAGAGTGTAGCCTAGGTTGCCAGGATCGTAGAATTGGCCATCACTTTCAAACTGGCTGCAATTATTCCTGTTATATGATGGAAACGCTGTTGTATTTTTATTGCATTTTATGCTTCGGGCGTTGACTTCTAAGCCCCTAACTATTCAATCTGTTGGAGCAACGCCCTAGGGTTGAAGCTTAGGATTCTCGGAAAGTAGGAATGACCATAAGTTTCATACTGGTTGCTATTATTCGTTTTATACGATTGAAAAACTGTTGTATTTTTATTGTATTTTATGCTTCTGGCGTTGACTTCTAAGGCACTAACTATTCGATCTGGTGGAGCAACGCCCTAGGGTGTAGCCTAGGTTGCCCGTAAAGTAGAAATGACAAGAGCTTTCATACTGGTTGCAATTATTCGTTTTATATGATGGAAGAACTGTTATATTTATATTGTATTTTATGCTTCTGGCGTTCACTTCTTAGGCCCTAGCTATTCTATCTGGTGGAACAACTCCCTAGGGTGAAGCCTAGGTTGCTCGGAAACTAGAAATGACCATAAGTTTCATACTGGTTGCAATTATTCGTTTTATACGATGGAAAAACTGTTGTATTTATATTGCATTTTATGCTTCTGGCGTTGACTTCTAAGGCACTAACTATTCGATCTGGTGGAACAACGCCCTAGAGTGAAGCCTAGGTTGCCCGGAACGTAGAAATGACCTTCACTTTCAAACTGGTTGCAATTATTCCTGTTATATGATGGTAACACTGTTGTATTTTTTTTGCATTTTATGGTTCGGGCGTTGACTTCTACGGCCCTAGCTATTCAATGTGTTGGAGCAACGCCCTAGGGTGAAGCCTAGGTTGCTCGTAAAGTAGAAATGACCACAACTTTCATACTGGTTGCAATTACTCGTTTTATATGATGGAAAAACTGTTGTATTTATATTGTATTTTATGCTTCTGGCGTTCACTTCTTAGGCCCTAACTATTCGATCTGGTGGAACAACGCCCTAGGGTGAAGCCTAGGTTGCCCGGAACGTAGAAATGACCATAACTTTCACACTGGTTGCTATTATTCGTTCTATACGATGGAAAAACTGTTATATTTATATTGTACCTTATGCTTCTGGCGTTCACTTCTTAGGCCCTAACAATTCGATCTGGTGGAACAACGCCCTAGAGTGAAGCGTAGGTTGCCTGGAACGTACAAATGACCATCACTTTCACAAGGGTTGCAATTATTCCTGTTATAGGATGGAAAGACTGTTGCATTTCTATTGTACTTTATGCTTCAGGCGTTGACTTCTGAGGCCGCAGCTATTCGATGTGGTGGAAGAACGCCATAGAGTGAAGCCTAGGTTGCCCGGAACGTACAAATGACCATAACTTTCATGCTGGTGGCAATAATTCGTTTCATATGATGGAAAAGCTGTTGTATTTATATTGTATTTTATGCTGCTGGCGTTCTCTTCTTAGGCCCTAACTATTCGATGTGGTGGAACAACGCCCTGGGGTGAAGCCTAGGTTGCCCGGAACGTAGAAATGACCATAACATTCACTCTGGTTGCTATTATTCGTTTTATACGATGGAAAAACTGTTATATTTATATTGTGCTTTATGCTTCTGGCGTTGCCTTCTTAGGCACTAACTGTTCGATCTGGTGGAACAACGCCCTAGAGTGAAGCCTAGGTTACCCGGAACGTAGAAATGACCAGTACTTTCACACTGTTTGCAGTGACTCCTGTTATACGATGGAAAAACTGTTGCATCTTTATTGAATTTTATGCTTCTGGCGTTGACTTCTAAGGCCCAAACTATTCTATCTGGTGTATAAATGCCCTAGAGTGAAGCCTAGGTTGCTCCGAATGTAAAAATGACCATAACATTCACACTGGTTGAAATTATTCGTCTTATACGATGGAAAAACTGTTGTATTTAAATTGTATTTTATGCTTCTGGCGTTGACTTCTTAGGCCCTAACTATTCAATCTCGTGGAACAACACCCTAGAGTGAGGCCTAGGTTGCCCGGAACGTAGAAATAACAATAACTTTCACACTGGTTGCAATTATTCGTTTTATACGATGGAAAAGCTGTTGCATCTTTATTGTATTTTATGCTTCTGGCGTTGACTTCTAAGGCACAAACTATTCGATCTGGGCGAGCAATGCCCTAGAGTGAAGCCTGGGTTGCCCGGAACGTAGAAATGACCATAACTTTCACACTGGTTGCTATTATACGTTCTATACGATGGAAAAACTGTTATATTTATATTGCATCTTATGCTTCTGGCGTTGACTTCTTAGGCCCTAACACTTCGATCTGGTGGAGCAACGCCCTACAGTGAAGCCTAGGTTGCCCGGAACGTAGATATGACCATGACCTTCACACAGGTTGCAATTATTCGTTATATACGGTGTAACGGCTGTTGTATTTATATTGTATTTTATGCGTCTGGCGTTGGCTTCTAAGGCCGTAGCTATTAGATGTGGTGGAGCAACGCCCTAGAGTGACGCCTAGGGTGCTCGGAACGTAGAAATGACCATTACTTTCACACTGGTTGCAATTACTCGTTTTATACGATGGAAAAGCTGTTGTATTTATGTCGTATTTTATGCTTCTGGCGTAGACTTCTTAGGCCCTAGCTATTCGATCTAGTGGAGCAACGCCCTAGAGTGGAGCCTAGGTTGCCCGGAAAGGAGAAATGACCATCACTTTCAAACAGGTTGCAATTAATCCTGTTATACGATGGAAAAGCTGTTGTATTTTTATTGCATTTTATGCTTCTGGCGTTCACTTCTTAGGCACTAACTATTCGATCTGGTGGAACAACGCCCTGGGGTGAAGCCTAGGTTGCCCGGAACGTAGAAATGACCAGTATTTTCACACTATTTGCAGTTACTCCTGTTATACGATGGAAAAACTGTTGCATATTTATTGAATTTTATGCTTCTGGCGTTGACGTCTAAGGCCCTAACTATTCTATCTGGTGGATCAACGCCCTAGAGTAAAGCCTAGGTTGCTCGGAATGCAAAAATGACCATAACATTCACACTGGTTGTAATTATTCGTTTTATACGATGGGAAAACTGTTATATTTATATTGTATTTTATGCTTCTGGCGTTGATTTCTTAGGCCCTAACTATTCAATCTGGTGGAACAACACCCTAGAGTGTGGCCTAGGTTGCCCGGAACGTAGAAATGACCATAACTTTCATACTGGTTGCAATTATTCGTTTTATATGATGGAAGAACTGTTGTATTTATATTGTATTTTATGCTGCTGGCGTTCACTTCTTAGGCCCTAACAATTCGATCTGGTGGAACAACGCCCTAGAGTGAAGCCTAGGTTGCCTGGAACGTACAAATGACCATCACTTTCACAAGGGTGGCAATTATTCCTGTTATAGGATGGAAAGACTGTTGTATTTCTATTGTATTTTATGCTTCATGCGTTGACTTCTGAGGCCGCAGCTATTCGATGTGGCGGAAGAACGCCATAGAGTGAAGCCTAGGTTGCCCGGAACGTAGAAATGACCATAACTTTCATACTGGTTGCAATTATTCGTTTTATATGATGGAAGAACTGTTGTATTTATATTGTATTTTATGCTGCTGGCGTTGACTTCTTAGGCACTAACTATTCGATCTGGTGGAACAACGCCCTGGGGTGAAGCCTAGGTTGCCGGAACGTAGAAATGACCATAACTTTCACACTGGTTGCAATTATTCGTTTTATACGATGGAAAAACTGTTCTATTTATTTTGTATTTTATGCTTCGGGCGTTGACTTCTAAGGCCCTAGCTGTTTGATCTGGTGGAGCAACGCCCTAGAGTGAAGCCTAGGTTGCCCGGAACGTAGAAATGACCAGTATTTTCACACTATTTGCAGTTACTCCTGTTATACGATGGAAAAACTGTTGCATATTTATTGAATTTTATGCTTCTGGCGTTGACGTCTAAGGCCCTAACTATTCTATCTGGTGGATCAACGCCCTAGAGTGAAGCCTAGGTTGCTCGGAATGCAAAAATGACCATAACATTCACACTGGTTGTAATTATTCGTTTTATACGATGGGAAAACTGTTATATTTATATTGTATTTTATGCTTCTGGCGTTGACTTCTAAGGCCCTAACTATTTGATCTGGTGGAGCAACGCCCTAGAGTGAAGCCTAGGTTGCCCGGAACGTAGAAATGACCATAACATTCACACTGGTTGCTATTATTCGTTCTATACGATGGAAAAACTGTTATATTTATATTGTACCTTATGCTTCTGGCGTTGACTTCTTAGGCCCTAACAATTCGATCTGGTGGAACAACGCCCTAGAGTGAAGCCTAGGTTGCCCGGAAGGTAGAAATGACCATAATTTCCACACTGGTTGCAATTATTCGGTTTATACGATGGAAAAGCTGTTGTATTTGTATCGTTTTTTATGCTTCTGGCGTTGACTTCTTAGGCCCTAACTATTCCATCTGGTGGAACAACGCCCTAGGGTAAAGCCCAGATTGCGCTGAACGTAGAAATGACCATAACTTTCACACTGGTAGCAATTTTTCGTTTTATACGATGGAAAAACTGTTCTATTTAATTTGTATTTAATGCTTCGGGCGTTGACTTCTAAGGTCCTAACTGTTTGATCTGGTGGAGCAACGCCCTGGAGTGAAGCCTAGGTTGCCTGGAACGTAGAAATGACCATCAGTTTCACACGGGTTGCAATTATTCCTGTTATAGGATGGAAAGACTGTTGTATTTTTATTGTATTTTATACTTCAGGCGTTGACTTCTGAGGCCGTAGCTATTCGATGTGGTGGAAGAACGCCATACAGTGAAGCCCAGGTTGCCCGGGACGTACAAATGACCATAACTTTTACACTGGTAGCAATTATTCGTTTTATACGATGGAAAAGCTGTTATATTTATATTGTATTTTATGCTTCTGGCGTTGACTTCTGAGGCCGTTGCTATTCGATGTGGTGGAAGAACGCCATAGAGTGAAGCCTAGGTAGCCCGGAACGAAGAAATGTCCATATCTTTCACTGTTTGCAATTATTCATTTTATACGGTGGAAAAACTGTTGCATCTTTATCGTATTTTATGCTTCTGGCGTTGACTTCTTAGGCCGTAACTATTCGATCTGGTGGAGCAACGCCCTGGAGTGAAACCTAGGTTGCTCGGAACGTAGAAATGACCACTACTATCACGCTGGTTGCAAATTATTCCTGCTATACGATGGAAAAACTGTTGTATTTTTATTGCATTTTATGCTTCTGGCGTTCACTTCTTAGGCCCTAACTATTCGATCTGGTGGAACAACGGCCTTTGGTGATGCCTAGGTTGCCCGGAACGTAGAAATTACCATCACTTTCACACGGGTTGCAATTATTCCTGTTATAGAATGGAAATACTGTTGTATTTATATTGTATTTTATGCTTCTGGCGTTGACTTCTTAGGCCGTAACTATTCCATCTGGTGGAACAACGCCCTAGAGTGAAGCCTAGGTTGCCCGGAACGTAGAATTGGCCATCACTTTCAAACTGGTAGCAATTATTCCTGTTATATGATGGAAACACTGTTGTATTTTTTTTGCATTTTCTGGTTCGGGCGTAGACTTCTAAGGCCCTAACTATTCAATCTGTTGGAGCAACGCCCTAGGGTGAAGCCTAGGTTGCTCGGAAAGTAGAAATGACCACAACTTTCATACTGGTTGCAATTACTCGTTTTATATGATGGAAAAACTGTTGTATTTATATTGTATTTTATGCTTCTGGCGTTCACGTCTTAGGCCCTTACTATTCGATCTGGTGGAACAACGCCCCAGGGTGAAGCCTAGGTTGCCCGGAACGTAGAAATGACCATAAGTTTCATACTGGTTGCAATTATTTGTTTTATACGATGGAAAAACTGTTGTATTTATATTGTATTTTATGCTTCGGGCGTTGACTTCTAAGGCCCTAACTATTCAATCTGTTGGAGCAACGCCCTAGGGTGAAGCCTAGGTTGCTCGGAAAGTAGAAACGACCATAAGTTTCATACTGGTTGCAAATATTCGTTTTATACGATGGAAAAACTGTTGTATTTATATTGTATTTTATGCTTCTGTCGTTGACTTCTAAGGCACTAACTATTCGATCTGGTGGAACAACGCCCCAGGGTGAAGCCTAGGTTGCCCGGAACGTAGAAATGACCATAACTTTTACACTGGTAGCAATTATTCGTTTTATACAATGGAAAAACTGTTCCATTTATTTTGTATTTTATGCTTCGGGCGTTGACTTCTAAGGCCCTAACTGTTTGATCTGGTGGAGCAACGCCCTAGAGTGAAGCCTAGGTTGCCCGGAACGTAGAAATGACCATTACTTTCACACTGTTTGCAATTATTCCTTTTATACGATGGAAAAGCTGTTGTATTTATATCGTATTTTATGCTCCTGGCGTTGACTTCTAAGGGCCTAACTATCCGATCTGGTGGAGCAACGCCCTAGAGTGAAGCCTAGGTTGCTCGGAATGTAGAAATGACCATAACTTTCACACTGATTGCAATAATTCGTTTTATACGATGGAAAAACTGTTGCACCTTTATCGTGTTTTATGCTTCTGGCGTTGACTTCTTAGGCCGTAACTATTCGATCTGGCGGAGCAACGCCCTGGAGTGAAACCTGGGTTGCCCGGAACGTAGAAATGACCACTACTATCACACTGGTTGCAAATTATTCCTGCTATACGATGGAAAAACTGTTGTATTTTTATTGCATTTTATGCTTCTGGCGTTCACTTCTTAGGCCCTAACTATTCGATCTGGTGGAACAACGGCCTAGGGTGAAGCCTAGGTTGCCCGGAACGTAGAAATGACCATAACTTTCATACTGGTTGCAATTATTTGTTTCATACGATGGAAAAACTGTTGTGTTTATATTGTATTTTATGCTTCTGGCGTTGACTTCTTAGGCCCTAACTATTCCATCTGGTGGAAGAACGCAATAGAGTGAAGCCTAGGTTGCCCGGAACGTAGAAATGACCATAACTTTCATACTGGTTGCAATTATTCGTTTTATACGATGGAAAAACTGTTTTATTTATATTGTATTTTATGCTTCTGGCGTTGACTTATAAGGCACTAACTATTCAATCTGTTGGATCAACGCCCTAGGGTGAAGCCTAGGTTGCTCGGAATGTAGAAATGACCATAACATTCACACTGGTTGAAATTATTCGCTTAATACGGTGGAAAAGCTGTTGCATCTTTATTGTATTTTATGATTCTGGCGTTGACTTCTAAGGCCCGAACTATTCGATCTGGTGGAGCAACGCCCTAGGGTGAAGCCTAGGTTGCCCGGAAAGTAGAAATGACCATAACTTTCATACTGGTTGCAATTATTCGTTTTATACGATGGAAAAACTGTTGTATTTATATTGTATTTTATGCTTCGGGCGTTGACTTCTAAGGCCCTAAATATTCAATCTGTTGGATCAACGCCCTAGGGTGAAGCCTAGGTTGCTCGGAATGTAGAAATGACCATAAGTCTCATACTGGTTGCAATTATTCGTTTTATACGATGGAAAAACTGTTGTATTTGTATTGTATTTTATGCTTCTGGCGTTGACTTCTAAGGCAGTAACTTTTCGATCTGGTGGAGCAACGCCCTAGAGTGAAGCCGAGGTTTCCCGGAACGTAGAAATGACCATCACTTTCAAACTGGTTGCAATTATTCCTGTTATATGATGGAAAAACTGTTGTATTTTTAATGCATTTTATGCTTCGGGCATTGACTTCTAAGGCCCTAACTATTCAATCTGTTGGAGCAACGCCCTAGAGTGTAGCCTAGGTTGCCCGGAACGTAGAATTGGCCATCACTTGCAAACTGGTTGCAATTATTCCTGTTATATGATGGTAACACTGTTGTATTTTTTTTGCATTTTATGGTTCGGGCGTTGACTTCTACGGCCCTAACTATTGAACCTGTTGGAGCAACGCCCTAGGGTGAAGCCTAGGTTGCTCGGAAAGTAGAAATGACCATAAGTTTCATACTGGTTGCAATTATTTGTTTTATACGATGGAAAAACTGTTGTATTTATATTGTATTTTATGCTTCGGGCGTTGACTTCTAAGGCCCTAACTCTTCGATCTGGTGGAACAACGCCCTGGGGTGAAGCCTAGGTTGCCGGAACGTTGAAGTGACCATAACTTTCACACTGGTTGCTATTATTCGTTTTATACGATGGAAAAACTGTTGTATTTATATTGTATTATATGCTTCGGGCGTTGACTTTTAATGCACTAACTATTCGATCTGGCGGAGCAACGCCCTAGAGTGAAGCCGAGGTTTCCCGGAACGTAGAAATGACCATCACTTTCAAACTGGTTGCAATTATTCCTGTTATATGATGGAAAAACTGTTGTATTTTTAATGCATTTTATGCTTCGGGCATTGACTTCTAAGGCCCTAACTATTCTATCTGGTGGATCAACGCCCTAGAGTGAAGCCTAGGTTGCTCGGAATGCAAAAATGACCATAACATTCACACTGGTTGTAATTATTCGTTTTATACGATGGGAAAACTGTTATATTTATATTGTATTTTATGCTTCTGGCGTTGATTTCTTAGGCCCTAACTATTCAATCTGGTGGAACAACACCCTAGAGTGTGGCCTAGGTTGCCCGGAACGTAGAACTGACCATAACTTTCACACTGGTAGCAAATATTCGTTTTACACAATGGAAAAACTGTTCTGTTTATTTTGTATTTTATGCTTCGGGCGTTGACTTCTAAGGCCCTAACTGTTTGATCTGGTGGAGCAACGCCCTAGAGTGAAGCCTAGGTTGCCCGGAACGTAGAAATGACCATAACATTCACACTGGCTGCTATTATTCGTTCTATACGATGGAAAAACTGTTATATTTATATTGTACCTTATGCTTCTGGCGTTGACTTCTTAGGCCCTAACAATTCGATCTGGTGGAACAACGCCCTAGGGTAAAGCCCGGATTGCGCTGTACGTAGAAATGACCATAACTTTCACACTGGTAGCAATTTTTCGTTTTATACGATGGAAAAACTGTTCTATTTAATTTGTATTTAATGGTTCGGGCGTTGACTTCTAGGGTCCTAACTGTTTGATCTGGTGGAGCAACGCCCTGGAGTGAAGCCTAGGTTGCCTGGAACGTAGAAATGACCATCACTTTCACACGGTTTGCAATTATTCCTGTTATATGACGGAAACACAGTTGTATTTTTATTGCATTTTATACTTCAGGCGTTGACTTCTGAGGCCGTAGCTATTCGATGTGGTGGAAGAACGCCATACAGTGAAGCCCAGGTTGCCCGGGACGTACAAATGACCATAACTTTTACACTGGTAGCAATTATTCGTTTTATACGATGGAAAAGCTGTTATATTTATATTGTATTTTATGCTTCTGGCGTTGACTTCTGAGGCCGTTGCTATTCGATGTGGTGGAAGAACGCCATAGAGTGAAGCCTAGGTAGCCCTGAACGTAGAAATGACCATAACTTTCACACTGATTGAAATAATTCGTTTTATACGATGGAAAAACTGTTGCATCTTTATCGTGTTTTATGCTTCTGGCGTTGACTTCTTAGGCCGTAACTATTCGATCTGGTGGAGCAACGCCCTGGAGTGAAACCTGGGTTGCCCAGAACGTAGAAATGACCACTACTATCACACTGGTTGCAAATTATTCCTGCTATACGATGGAAAAACTGTTGTATTTTTATTGCATTTTATGCTTCTGGCGTTCACTTCTTAGGCCCTAACTCTTCGATCTGGTGGAACAACGCCCCAGGGTGAAGCCTAGGTTGCCCGGAACGTAGAAATGACCATAACTTTTACACTGGTAGCAATTATTCGTTTTATACAATGGAAAAACTGTTCTATTTATTTTGTATTTTATGCTTCGGGCGTTGACTTCTAAGGCCCTAACTGTTTGATCTGGTGGAGCAACGCTCTAGAGTGAAGCCTAGGTTGCCCGGAACGTAGATATGACCATAACCTTCACACAGGTTGCAATTATTCGTTTTATACGGTGTAACGGCTGTTGTATTTATATTGTATTTTATGCCTCTGGCGATGGCTTCTAAGGCCGTAGCTATTAGATGTGGTGGAGCAACGCCCTAGAGTGACACCTAGGGTGCTCGGAACGTAGAAATGTCCATTACTTTCACACTGGTTGCAATTATTCGTTTTATACGATGGAAAAGCTGTTGTATTTATATCGTATTTTATGCTTCTGGCGTTGACTTCTTAGGCCGTAACTATTCGATCTGGTGGAGCAACGCCCTGGAGTGAAGCCTAGGTTGCGGGGAACGTAGAATTGGCCATCACTTTCAAACTGGTTGCAATTATTCCTGTTATATGACGGAAACACTGTTGTATTTTTATTGCATTTTATGCTTCGGGCGTTGACTTCTAAGGCCCTAACTATTCCATCTGTTGGAGCAACGGCCTAGGGTGAAGCCTAGGTTTCTCGGAAAGTAGAAATGACCATAAGTTTCATACTGGTTGCAATTATTCGTTTTATACAATGGAAAAACTGTTGTATTTATATTGTATTTTATGCTTCTGGCGTTGCCTTCAAAGGCCCTAGCTATTCGATCTAGTGGAGCAACGCCCTAGAGTGAAGCCTAGGTTGCCCGGACAGGAGAAATGACCATCACTATCAAACTGGTTGCAATTAATCCTGTTATACGATGGAAAAACTGTTGTATTTTTATTGCATTTTATGCTTCTGGCGTTGACTTCTTAGGCCCTAACTATTCGATCTGGTGGAACAACGGACTAGAGTGAAGCCTAGGTTGCCCGGAACGTAGAAATGACCATAACTTTCACACTGGTTGCAATTATTCGTTTTATATGATGGAAGAACTGTTGTATTTATATTGTATTTTATGCTGCTGGCGTTCACTTCTTAGGCCCTAACTATTCGACCTGGTGGAACAACGCCCTGGGGTGAAGCCTATGTTGCCCGGAACGTAGAATTGGCCATCACTTTCAAACTGGTTGCAATTATTCCTGTTATATGATGGTAACACTGTTGTATTTTTTTTGCATTTTATGGTTCGGGCGTTGACTTCTACGGCACTAACTATTGAACCTGTTGGAGCAACGCCCTAGGGTGTAGCCTAGGTTGCTCGGAAAGTAGAAATGACCATAAGTTTCATACTGGTTGCAATTATTTGTTTTATACGATGGAAAAACTGTTGTATTTATATTTTATGCTTCTGGCGTTGACTTCTTAGGCCCTAACTATTCGATCTGGTGGAGCAATGCCTCAGAGTTAAGTCTAGGATGCCCGAAACGGCGAAATGATCATTACTTTCACGCTTGTTGAAATTATTCCTGTTATACGATGAAAAGGCTGTTGTATTTGTATTGTATTTTATGCTTCAGGCGTAGGCTTCTACGGCCGTAGCTATTCGATATGGTGGAGCACCGCCCTAGAGTGAAGCCTAGGATGCTCGGAACGTAGAAATGACCATAACTTTCATACTGGTTGCAATTATTCGTTTTATATGATGGAAGAACTGTTGTATTTATATGGTATTTTATGCTGCTGGCGTTGACTTCTTAGGCACTAACTATTCGATCTGGTGGAACAACGCCCTGGGGTGAAGCCTAGGTTGCCCGGAACGTAGAAATGACCAGTATTTTCACACTATTTGCAGTTACTCCTGTTATACGATGGAAAAACTGTTGCATATTTATTGAATTTTATGCTTCTGGCGTTGACGTCTAAGGCCCTAACTATTCTATCTGGTGGATCAACGCCCTAGAGTAAAGCCTAGGTTGCTCGGAATGCAAAAATGACCATAACATTCACACTGGTTGTAATTATTCGTTTTATACGATGGGAAAACTGTTATATTTATATTGTATTTTATGCTTCTGGCGTTGATTTCTTAGGCCCTAACTATTCAATCTGGTGGAACAACACCCTAGAGTGTGGCCTAGGTTGCCCGGAACGTAGAAATGACCATAACTTTCATACTGGTTGCAATTATTCGTTTTATATGATGGAAGAACCGTTGTATTTATATTGTATTTTATGCTGCTGGCGTTCACTTCTTAGGCCCTAACAATTCGATCTGGTGGAACAACGCCCTAGAGTGAAGCCTAGGTTGCCTGGAACGTACAAATGACCATCACTTTCACAAGGGTGGCAATTATTCCTGTTATAGGATGGAAAGACTGTTGTATTTCTATTGTATTTTATGCTTCAGGCGTTGACTTCTGAGGCCGCAGCTATTCGATGTGGCGGAAGAACGCCATAGAGTGAAGCCTAGGTTGCCCGGAACGTAGAAATGACCATAACTTTCATACTGGTTGCAATTATTCGTTTTATATGATGGAAGAACTGTTGTATTTATATTGTATTTTATGCTGCTGGCGTTGACTTCTTAGGCACTAACTATTCGATCTGGTGGAACAACGCCCTGGGGTGAAGCCTAGGTTGCCGGAACGTAGAAATGACCATAACTTTCACACTGGTTGCAATTATTCGTTTTATACGATGGAAAAACTGTTCTATTTATTTTGTATTTTATGCTTCGGGCGTTGACTTCTAAGGCCCTAGCTGTTTGATCTGGTGGAGCAACGCCCTAGAGTGAAGCCTAGGTTGCCCGGAACGTAGAAATGACCAGTATTTTCACACTATTTGCAGTTACTCCTGTTATACGATGGAAAAACAGTTGCATATTTATTGAATTTTATGCTTCTGGCGTTGACGTCTAAGGCCCTAACTA
The DNA here is from genome assembly GCF_051401765.1 of Calliopsis andreniformis. Lineage (NCBI taxonomy): Eukaryota > Metazoa > Arthropoda > Insecta > Hymenoptera > Andrenidae > Calliopsis > Calliopsis andreniformis. The sequence continues at coordinate 19,087,754 of NC_135072.1, forward strand.
TTCTATCTGGTGGATCAACGCCCTAGAGTGAAGCCTAGGTTGCTCGGAATGCAAAAATGACCATAACATTCACACTGGTTGTAATTATTCGTTTTATACGATGGGAAAACTGTTATATTTATATTGTATTTTATGCTTCTGGCGTTGATTTCTTAGGCCCTAACTATTCAATCTGGTGGAACAACACCCTAGAGTGTGGCCTAGGTTGCCCGGAACGTAGAAATGACCATAACTTTCACACTGGTAGCAATTATTCGTTTTACACAATGGAAAAACTGTTCTGTTTATTTTGTATTTTATGCTTCGGGCGTTGACTTCAAAGGCCCTAACTGTTTGATCTGGTGGAGCAACGCCCTAGAGTGAAGCCTAGGTTGCCCGGAACGTAGAAATGACCATAACATTCACACTGGTTGCTATTATTCGTTCTATACGATGGAAAAACTGTTATATTTATATTGTACCTTATGCTTCTGGCGTTGACTTCGTAGGCCCTAACAATTCGATCTGGTGGAACAACGCCCTAGAGTGAAGCCTAGGTTGCCCGGAAGGTAGAAATGACCATAATTTCCACACTGGTTGCAATTATTCGGTTTATACGATGGAAAAGCTGTTGTATTTGTATCGTTTTTTATGCTTCTGGCGTTGACTTCTTAGGCCCTAACTATTCCATCTGGTGGAACAACGCCCTAGGGTAAAGCCCAGATTGCGCTGAACGTAGAAATGACCATAACTTTCACACTGGTAGCAATTTTTCGTTTTATACGATGGAAAAACTGTTCTATTTAATTTGTATTTAATGCTTCGGGCGTTGACTTCTAAGGTCCTAACTGTTTGATCTGGTGGAGCAACGCCCTGGAGTGAAGCCTAGGTTGCCTGGAACGTAGAAATGACCATCAGTTTCACACGGGTTGCAATTATTCCTGTTATAGGATGGAAAGACTGTTGTATTTTTATTGTATTTTATACTTCAGGCGTTGACTTCTGAGGCCGTAGCTATTCGATGTGGTGGAAGAACGCCATACAGTGAAGCCCAGGTTGCCCGGGACGTACAAATGACCATAACTTTTACACTGGTAGCAATTATTCGTTTTATACGATGGAAAAGCTGTTATATTTATATTGTATTTTATGCTTCTGGCGTTGACTTCTGAGGCCGTTGCTATTCGATGTGGTGGAAGAACGCCATAGAGTGAAGCCTAGGTAGCCCGGAACGAAGAAATGTCCATATCTTTCACTGTTTGCAATTATTCATTTTATACGGTGGAAAAACTGTTGCATCTTTATCGTATTTTATGCTTCTGGCGTTGACTTCTTAGGCCGTAACTATTCGATCTGGTGGAGCAACGCCCTGGAGTGAAACCTAGGTTGCTCGGAACGTAGAAATGACCACTACTATCACGCTGGTTGCAAATTATTCCTGCTATACGATGGAAAAACTGTTGTATTTTTATTGCATTTTATGCTTCTGGCGTTCACTTCTTAGGCCCTAACTATTCGATCTGGTGGAACAACGGCCTTTGGTGATGCCTAGGTTGCCCGGAACGTAGAAATTACCGTCACTTTCACACGGGTTGCAATTATTCCTGTTATAGAATGGAAATACTGTTGTATTTATATTGTATTTTATGCTTCTGGCGTTGACTTCTTAGGCCGTAACTATTCCATCTGGTGGAACAACGCCCTAGAGTGAAGCCTAGGTTGCCCGGAACGTAGAATTGGCCATCACTTTCAAACTGGTAGCAATTATTCCTGTTATATGATGGAAACACTGTTGTATTTTTTTTGCATTTTCTGGTTCGGGCGTAGACTTCTAAGGCCCTAACTATTCAATCTGTTGGAGCAACGCCCTAGGGTGAAGCCTAGGTTGCTCGGAAAGTAGAAATGACCACAACTTTCATACTGGTTGCAATTACTCGTTTTATATGATGGAAAAACTGTTGTATTTATATTGTATTTTATGCTTCTGGCGTTCACGTCTTAGGCCCTTACTATTCGATCTGGTGGAACAACGCCCCAGGGTGAAGCCTAGGTTGCCCGGAACGTAGAAATGACCATAACTTTCACACCGGTAGCAATTATTCGTTTTACAAGATGGAAAAACTGTTCTATTTATTTTGTATTTTATGCATCGGGCGTTGACTTCTAAGGCCCTAACTATTCAATCTGTTGGAGCAACGCCCGAGGGTGAAGCCTAGGTTGCTCGAAATGTAAAAATGACCATAACATTCACACAGGTTGTAATTATTCGTTTTATACGATGGGAAAACTGTTATATTTATATTGTATTTTATGCTTCTGGCGTTGACTTCTGAGGCCGTAGCTATTCGATGTGGTGGAAGAACGCCATACAGTGAAGCCTAGGTTGCCCGGAACGTAGAAATGACCATCACTTTCAAACTGGTTGCAATTATTCCTGTTATATGATGGAAAAACTGTTGTATTTATATTGTATTTTATGCTTCGGGCGTTGACTGCTAAGGCCCTAACTATTCAATCTGTTGGATCAACGCCCTAGGGTGAAGCCTAGGTTGCTCGGAATGTAGAAATGACCATAACATTCACACTGGTTGAAATTATTCGCTTAATACGGTGGAAAAGCTGTTGCATCTTTATTGTATTTTATGATTCTGGCGTTGACTTTTAAGGCCCGAACTATTCGATCTGGTGGAGCAACGCCCTAGGGTGAAGCCTAGGTTGCCCGGAAAGTAGAAATGACCATAACTTTCATACTGGTTGCAATTATTCCTGTTATATGATGGTAACACTGTTGTATTTTTTTTGCATTTTATGGTTCGGGCGTTGACTTCTACGGCCCTAACTATTGAACCTGTTGGAGCAACGCCCTAGGGTGAAGCCTAGGTTGCTCGGAAAGTAGAAATGACCATAAGTTTCATACTGGTTGCAATTATTTGTTTTATACGATGGAAAAACTGTTGTATTTATATTGTATTTTATGCTTCGGGCGTTGACTTCTAAGGCCGTAACTATTCAATCTGTTGGAGCAACGCCCTAGGGTGAAGCCTAGGTTGCTCGGAAAGTAGAAACGACCATAAGTTTCATACTGGTTGCAAATATTCGTTTTATACGATGGAAAAACTGTTGTATTTATATTGTATTTTATGCTTCTGTCGTTGACTTCTAAGGCACTAACTATTCGATCTGGTGGAACAACGCCCCAGGGTGAAGCCTAGGTTGCCCGGAACGTAGAAATGACCATAACTTTTACACTGGTAGCAATTATTCGTTTTATACAATGGAAAAACTGTTCCATTTATTTTGTATATTATGCTTCGGGCGTTGACTTCTAAGGCCCTAACTGTTTGATCTGGTGGAGCAACGCCCTAGAGTGAAGCCTAGGTTGCCCGGAACGTAGAAATGACCATTACTTTCACACTGTTTGCAATTATTCCTTTTATACGATGGAAAAGCTGTTGTATTTATATCGTATTTTATGCTCCTGGCGTTGACTTCTAAGGGCCTAACTATTCGATCTGGTGGAGCAACGCCCTAGAGTGAAGCCTAGGTTGCTCGGAATGTAGAAATGACCATAACTTTCACACTGATTGCAATAATTCGTTTTATACGATGGAAAAACTGTTGCACCTTTATCGTGTTTTATGCTTCTGGCGTTGACTTCTTAGGCCGTAACTATTCGATCTGGTGGAGCAACGCCCTGGAGTGAAACCTGGGTTGCCCGGAACGTAGAAATGACCACTACTATCACACTGGTTGCAAATTATTCCTGCTATACGATGGAAAAACTGTTGTATTTTTATTGCATTTTATGCTTCTGGCGTTCACTTCTTAGGCCCTAACTATTCGATCTGGTGGAACAACGGCCTAGGGTGAAGCCTAGGTTGCCCGGAACGTAGAAATGACCATAACTTTCATACTGGTTGCAATTATTTGTTTCATACGATGGAAAAACTGTTGTATTTATATTGTATTTTATGCTTCTGGCGTTGACTTCTTAGGCCCTAACTATTCCATCTGGTGGAAGAACGCAATAGAGTGAAGCCTAGGTTGCCCGGAACGTAGAAATGACCATAACTTTCATACTGGTTGCAATTATTCGTTTTATACGATGGAAAAACTGTTTTATTTATATTGTATTTTATGCTTCTGGCGTTGACTTATAAGGCACTAACTATTCGATCTGGTGGAGCAACGCCCTAGAGTGAAGCCCAGGTTGCCCGGAACGTAGAAATGACCATCACTTTCAAACTGGTTGCAATTATTCCTGTTATATGATGGAAAAACTGTTGTATTTATATTGTATTTTATGCTTCGGCCGTTGACTGCTAAGGCCCTAACTATTCAATCTGTTGGATCAACGCCCTAGGGTGAAGCCTAGGTTGCTCGGAATGTAGAAATGACCATAACATTCACACTGGTTGAAATTATTCGCTTAATACGGTGGAAAAGCTGTTGCATCTTTATTGTATTTTATGATTCTGGCGTTGACTTCTAAGGCCCGAACTATTCGATCTGGTGGAGCAACGCCCTAGGGTGAAGCCTAGGTTGCCCGGAAAGTAGAAATGACCATAACTTTCATACTGGTTGCAATTATACGTTTTATACGATGGAAAAACTGTTGTATTTATATTGTATTTTATGCTTCGGGCGTTGACTTCTAAGGCCCTAATTATTCAATCTGTTGGAGCAACGAACTAGGGTGTAGCCTAGGTTGCCCGGAACGTAGAAATGACCATAGCTTCCATACTGGTAGCAATCATTCGTTTTATACGATGGAAAAACTGTTGTATTTATATTGTATTTTATGCTTCTGGCGTTGACTTCTAAGGCACAAACTATTCGATCTGGTGGAGCAACGCCCTAGAGTGAAGCCTAGGTTGCCCGTAAAGTAGAAATGACCATAGCTTTCATACTGGTTGCAATTATTCCTGTTATATGATGGAAAAACTGTTGTATTTTTATTGCATTTTGTGCTTCGGGCATTGACTTCTAAGGCCCTGATTATTCAATCTGTTGGAGCAACGAACTAGGGTGTAGCCTAGGTTGCCCGGAACGTAGAAATGACCATAGCTTCCATACTGGTAGCAATCATTCGTTTTATACGATGGAAAAACTGTTGTATTTATATTGTATTTTATGCTTCTGGCGTTGACTTCTAAGGCACTAACTATTCGATCTGGTGGAGCAACACACTAGAGTGAAGCCGAGGTTACCCGGAACGTAGATATGACCATCACTTTCAAACTGGTTACAATTATTCCTGTTATATGATGTAAAAACTGTTGTATTTTTATTGCATTTTATGCTTCGGGCATTGACTTCTAAGGCCCTAATTATTCAATCTGTTGGAGCAACGCCCTATGGTGAAGCCTAGGTTGCCCGGAACGTAGAAATGACGTTAACTTTCATACTGGTTGCAATTACTCGTTTTATACGATTGAAAAGCTGTTGTATTTATATTGTATTTTATGCTTCTGGCGTTGACTTCTTATGCCCTAACTATTCCATCTGGTGGAACAACGCCCTATGGTGAAGCCTAGGTTGCCCGGAACGTAGAAATGACCATAACTTTCACACCGGTAGCAATTATTCGTTTTATACGATGGAAAAACTGTTCTATTTATTTTGTATTTTATGGTTCGGGCGTTGACTTCTAAGGCCCTAACTATTCAATCTGTTGAAGCAACGCCCTAGGGTGAAGCCTAGGTTACCCGGAACGTAGAAATGACCAGTACTTTCACACTGTTTGCAGTGACTCCTGTTATACGATGGAAAAACTGTTGCATCTTTATTGAATTTTATGCTTGTGGCGTCGACTTCTAAGGCCCTAACTATTCTATCTGGTGTATCAACGCCCTAGAGTGAAGCCTAGGTTGCTCCGAATGTAAAAATGACCATAACATTCACACTGGTTGAAATTATTCGTTTTATACGATGGAAAAACTGTTATATTTAAATTGGATTTTATGCTTCTGGCGATAATTTCTTAGGCCCTAACTATTCAATCTGGTGGAACAACACCCTGGAGTGAGGCCTAGGTTGCCCGGAACGTAGAAATGACCATAGCTTCCATACTGGTAGCAATCATTCGTTTTATACGATGGAAAAACTGTTGTATTTATATTGTATTTTATGATTCTGGCGTTGACTTCTAAGGCAGAAACTATTCGATCTGGTGGAGCAACGCCCTAGAGTGAAGCCTAGGTTGCCCGTAAAGTAGAAATGACCATAGCTTTCATACTGGTTGCAATTATTCCTGTTATATGATGGAAAAACTGTTGTATTTTTATTGCATTTTATGCTTCGGGCATTGACTTCTAAGGCCCTAATTATTCAATCTGTTGGAGCAACGAACTAGGGTGTAGCCTAGGTTGCCCGGAACGTAGAAATGACCATAGCTTCCATACTGGTAGCAATCATTCGTTTTATACGATGGAAAAGCTGTTGTATTTATATTGTATTTTATGCTTCTGGCGTTGACTTCTAAGGCACAAACTATTCGATCTGGTGGAGCAATGCCCTAGAGTGAAGCCTAGGTTGCCCGTAAAGTAGAAATGACCATAGCTTTCATACTGGTTGCAATTATTCGTTCTATATGATGGAAAAACTGTTGTATTTATATTGTATTTTATGCTTCTGGCGTTCACTTCTCTGGCCCTAACTATTCGAACTGGTGGAACAACGCCTTGGGGTGAAGCCTAGGTTGCCGGGAACGTAGAAATGACCATAACTTTCACACTGGTCGCTATTATTCGTTTTATACGATGGAGAGACTGTTATATTTATATTGTATTTTATGCTTCTGGCTTTGCCTTCTTAGGCCCTAGCTGTTCGATCTGGTCGAACAACGCCCTAGAGTGATGCCTAGGTTGCCCGGAACGTAGATATGAACATAACTTTCACACTGGTTGCTATTATTCGTTCTATACGATGGAAAAACTGTTATATTTATATTGTATCTTATGCTTCTGGCGTTGACTTCTTAGGCCCTAACAATTCGATCTGGTGGAACAACGCCCTAGAGTGAAGCCTAGGTTGCCTGGAACGTACAAATGACCATCACTTTCACACGGGTTGCAATTATTCCTGTTATAGGATGGAAAGACTGTTGTATTTTAATTGTATTTTATGCTTCAAGCGTTGACTTCTGAGGCCGTAGCTATTCGATGTGGTGGAAGAACGCCATAGAGTGAAGCCTAGGTTGCCCGGAACGTAGAAATGACCATAACTTTAATACTGGTGGCAATTATTCGTTGTTTATGATGGAAAAACTGTTGTATTTATATTGTATTTTATGCTCCTGGCGTTCAGTTCTTAGGCCCTAACTATTCGATCTGGTGGCACAACGCCCTGGGGTGAAGCCTAGGTTGCCCGGAACGTAGAAATGACCATAACTTTCAAACTGGTTGCTATTATTCGTTTTATACAATGGAAAAACTGTTGTATTTATATTGTATTTTATGCTTCTGGCGTTGACTTCTAAGGCACAGACCATTCCATCTGGTGGAGCAATGCCCTAGAGTGAAGCCTAGGTTGCCCGGAACGTAGAAATGACCATCACTTTCAAACTGGTTGCAATTATTCCTGTTATATGATGGAAAAACTGTTGTATTTTTATTGCATTTTATGCTTCGGGCATTGACTTCTAAGGTCCTAACTATTCAATCTGTTGGAGCAACGCCCTAGGGTGAAGCCTAGGTTGCCCGGAAAGTAGAAATGACAATAACTTTCACACTGGTTGCAATTATTCGTTTTATACGATGGAAAAGCTGTTGCACCTTTATTGTATTTTATGCTTCTGTCGTTGACGTCTAAGGCCGTAGCTATTAGATGTGGTAGAGCAACGCACTAGAGTGACGCCTAGGTTGCCTGGGACGTAGAAATGACCATTACTTTCGCAATGTTTGCAATTATCCATTTTATACGATGGAAAAACTGTTGTACTTATATTGTATTTTATGCTTCTGGCGCTGACTTCTTATGCCACAACTATTCCATCTGGTGGAACAACGCCCTAGGGTGAAGCCTAGGTTGACCGGAACGTAGAAATGGAAATAACTTTCACACCGGTAGCAATTATTCGTTTTATACGATGGAAAAACAGTTCTATTTATTTTGTATTTTATGCTTCGGCCGTTGACTTCTAACGCCCTAACTTTTCGATCTGTTCTAGCAACGCCCTAGGGTGAAGCCTAGGTTACTCGGAACGTAGAGATGACCAGTACTTTCACACTGTTTGCAGTGACTCCTGTTATACGATGGAAAAACTGTTGCATCTTTATTGAATTTTATGCTTATGGCGTTGAATTCTAATACCCTAGCTATGCGATCTGGTGGAGCAACGCCCTAGAGTGAAACCTAGGTTGCCCGGAACGTAGAAATTACCATAACTTCCACACTGATAGCAATTATTCGTTTTATACGATGGAACAACTGTTCTATTTATTTTGTAATGCGTGCTTCGGGCGTTGACTTCTAAGGCCCTAACTATTCAATCCGTTGGAACAACGCCCTAGGGTGGAGCCTAGGTTTCCCGGAACGTAGAAATGACCATAACTTTCACACCGGTAGCAATTATTCGTTTTATGCGGTAGAAAACCTGTTGTATTAATATTGCATTTTATGCTTCTGGCTTCGACTTCTAAGGTCCTATCTATTCGACCTGGTGGAGCAACGACCTAGCGTGAGGCCTAGGTTGCCCGGAATGTAGAACTGACCATACCTTTTACACTTTTAGCAATTATTCGTTTTATACAATGGAAAAACTGATCTATTTATTTAGTATTTTATGCTTCGGGCGTTGACTTCTAAGGCCCTAGCTGTTTGTTCTGGTGGAGCAACGCCCTAGAGTGAAGCCTAGGTTGCCCGGAACGTAGAATTGACCGTAACTTTCACTCTGGTTGCTATTATTCGTTCTATACGATGGAAAAGCTGTTATATTTATATTGTATCTTATGCTTCTGGCGTTGACTTCTTAGGCCCTAACAATTCGATCTGGTGGAACAACGACCGAGAGTGAGGCCTAGGTAGCCCGGAACGTAGAAATGACCATCACTTCCATACTGGTAGCAATTAATCCTTTTATACGATGGAAAAACTGTTGTATTTTTATTGCATTTTATGCTTCCGGCGTTGACTTCTAAGGCCCTAACTATTCAATCTGCTGGAGCAACGCCCTAGGGTGAAGCCTAGGTTGCCCGGAACGTAGAAATGACGTTAACTTTCATACTGGTTGCAATTACTCGTTTTATACGATTGAAAAGCTGTTGTATTTATATTGTATTTTATGCTTCTGGCGTTGACTTCTTATGCCCTAACTATTCCATCTGGTGGAACAACGCCCTATGGTGAAGCCTAGGTTGCCCGGAACGTAGAAATGACCATAACTTTCACACCGGTAGCAATTATTCGTTTTATACGATGGAAAAACTGTTCTATTTATTTTGTATTTTATGGTTCGGGCGTTGACTTCTAAGGCCCTAACTATTCAATCTGTTGAAGCAACGCCCTAGGGTGAAGCCTAGGTTACCCGGAACGTAGAAATGACCAGTACTTTCACACTGTTTGCAGTGACTCCTGTTATACGATGGAAAAACTGTTGCATCTTTATTGAATTTTATGCTTGTGGCGTCGACTTCTAAGGCCCTAACTATTCTATCTGGTGTATCAACGCCCTAGAGTGAAGCCTAGGTTGCTCCGAATGTAAAAATGACCATAACATTCACACTGGTTGAAATTATTCGTTTTATACGATGGAAAAACTGTTATATTTAAATTGGATTTTATGCTTCTGGCGATAATTTCTTAGGCCCTAACTATTCAATCTGGTGGAACAACACCCTGGAGTGAGGCCTAGGTTGCCCGGAACGTAGAAATGACCATAGCTTCCATACTGGTAGCAATCATTCGTTTTATACGATGGAAAAACTGTTGTATTTATATTGTATTTTATGATTCTGGCGTTGACTTCTAAGGCACAAACTATTCGATCTGGTGGAGCAACGCCCTAGAGTGAAGCCTAGGTTGCCCGTAAAGTAGAAATGACCATAGCTTTCATACTGGTTGCAATTATTCCTGTTATATGATGGAAAAACTGTTGTATTTTTATTGCATTTTATGCTTCGGGCATTGACTTCTAAGGCCCTAATTATTCAATCTGTTGGAGCAACGAACTAGGGTGTAGCCTAGGTTGCCCGGAACGTAGAAATGACCATAGCTTCCATACTGGTAGCAATCATTCGTTTTATACGATGGAAAAACTGTTGTATTTATATTGTATTTTATGCTTCTGGCGTTGACTTCTAAGGCACAAACTATTCGATCTGGTGGAGCAATGCCCTAGAGTGAAGCCTAGGTTGCCCGTAAAGTAGAAATGACCATAGCTTTCATACTGGTTGCAATTATTCGTTTTATATGATGGAAAAACTGTTGTATTTATATTGTATTTTATGCTTCTGGCGTTCACTTCTCTGGCCCTAACTATTCGAACTGGTGGAACAACGCCTTGGGGTGAAGCCTAGGTTGCCGGGAACGTAGAAATGACCATAACTTTCACACTGGTCGCTATTATTCGTTTTATACGATGGAGAGACTGTTATATTTATATTGTATTTTATGCTTCTGGCTTTGCCTTCTTAGGCCCTAGCTGTTCGATCTGGTCGAACAACGCCCTAGAGTGATGCCTAGGTTGCCCGGAACGTAGATATGAACATAACTTTCACACTGGTTGCTATTATTCGTTCTATACGATGGAAAAACTGTTATATTTATATTGTATCTTATGCTTCTGGCGTTGACTTCTTAGGCCCTAACAATTCGATTGGTGGAACAACGCCCTAGAGTGAAGCCTAGGTTGCCTGGAACGTACAAATGACCATCACTTTCACACGGGTTGCAATTATTCCTGTTATAGGATGGAAAGACTGTTGTATTTTAATTGTATTTTATGCTTCAAGCGTTGACTTCTGAGGCCGTAGCTATTCGATGTGGTGGAAGAACGCCATAGAGTGAAGCCTAGGTTGCCCGGAACGTAGAAATGACCATAACTTTAATACTGGTGGCAATTATTCGTTGTTTATGATGGAAAAACTGTTGTATTTATATTGTATTTTATGCTCCTGGCGTTCAGTTCTTAGGCCCTAACTATTCGATCTGGTGGCACAACGCCCTGGGGTGAAGCCTAGGTTGCCCGGAACGTAGAAATGACCATAACTTTCAAACTGGTTGCTATTATTCGTTTTATACAATGGAAAAACTGTTGTATTTATATTGTATTTTATGCTTCTGGCGTTGACTTCTAAGGCACAGACCATTCCATCTGGTGGAGCAATGCCCTAGAGTGAAGCCTAGGTTGCCCGGAACGTAGAAATGACCATCACTTTCAAACTGGTTGCAATTATTCCTGTTATATGATGGAAAAACTGTTGTATTTTTATTGCATTTTATGCTTCGGGCATTGACTTCTAAGGTCCTAACTATTCAATCTGTTGGAGCAACGCCCTAGGGTGAAGCCTAGGTTGCCCGGAAAGTAGAAATGACAATAACTTTCACACTGGTTGCAATTATTCGTTTTATACGATGGAAAAGCTGTTGCACCTTTATTGTATTTTATGCTTCTGTCGTTGACGTCTAAGGCCGTAGCTATTAGATGTGGTAGAGCAACGCACTAGAGTGACGCCTAGGTTGCCTGGGACGTAGAAATGACCATTACTTTCGCAATGTTTGCAATTATCTATTTTATACGATGGAAAAACTGTTGTACTTATATTGTATTTTATGCTTCTGGCGTTGACTTCTTATGCCACAACTATTCCATCTGGTGGAACAACGCCCTAGGGTGAAGCCTAGGTTGACCGGAAGGTAGAAATGGAAATAACTTTCACACCGGTAGCAATTATTCGTTTTATACGATGGAAAAACAGTTCTATTTATTTTGTATTTTATGCTTCGGCCGTTGACTTCTAAGGCCCTAACTTTTCGATCTGTTCTAGCAACGCCCTAGGGTGAAGCCTAGGTTACTCGGAACGTAGAAATGACCAGTACTTTCACACTGTTTGCAGTGACTCCTGTTATACGATGGAAAAACTGTTGCATCTTTATTGAATTTTATGCTTCTGGCGTTGGCTTCTAAGGCCCTAACTATTCTATCTGGTGTATCAACGCCCTAGAGTGAAGCCTAGGTTGCTCGGAATGTAAAAATGACCATAACATTCACACTGGTTGAAATTATTCGTTTTATACGATGGAAAAACTGTTATATTTCAATTGTGTTTGCTGCTTCTGGCGATGATTTCTTAGGCCCTAACTATTCAATCTGGTGGAACAACACCCTAGGGTGAGGCCTAGGTTGCCCGGAACGTAGAAATGACCATCACTTCCATACTGGTAGGAATCATTCGTTTTATACGATGGAAAAACTGTTACATTTATATTGTATTTTATGCTTCTGGCGTTGCCATCTTAGGCCCTAACTGTTCGATCTGGTGGAACAACGCCCTAGAGTGAAGCCTAGGTTACCCGGAACGTAGAAATGACCAGTACTTTCACACTGTTTGCAATTATTCATTTTATACGATGGAAAAGCTGTTGTATTGATATTGTATTTTATGTTTCTGGCGTTGACTTCTAAGGCCGTAGCTATTAGCTGTGGTGGAGCAACGCCCTACAGTGACGCCTTGGTTGCCCGGAACGTAGAAATGACCATTAATTTCACAATGTTTGCAATTATTCATTTTATAAAATGGAAAAACGGTTGTACTTACATTGTGTTTTATTCTTCTGGCGTTGAATTCCAAGTCCCTAGCTATTCGATCTGGTGGAGCAACGCCCTACAGTGAAACCTAGGTTGCTCGGAATGTAGAAATGACTTTAACTTTCACACTGGTCCCAATTATTCGTTTTATACGATGGAAAAGCTGTTGCATTTTGTATCGTATTTTATGCTTCGGGCGTTTACTTCTAAGGCCCTCACTATTCGATCTGGCGGAGCAACGCCCTAGAGTGAAACCTAGGTTGCCCGAAACGTAGAAATAACCACAACTTTCATACTTGTTGCAATTATTCGTTTTATACGATGGAAAAACTGTTGTATTTATATTGTTTTTTATGCTTCTGGCGTTGACTTCTAAGGCCCTAACTATTGAATCTGTTGGAGCAACGCCCTAGCGTGTAGCCTAGGTTGCCCGGAAAGTAGAAATGACCACAACTTTCATACTGGTTGCAATTATTCGTTCTATATGATGGAAAAACTGTTGTATTTATATTGTATTTTATGCTGCTGGCGTTCACTTCTGTTGGATCTGGTCGAACAACGCCCTGGGGTGAAGCCTAGGTTGCCCGGAACGTAGAAATGACCATCACTTTCAAACAGGTTGCAATTAATCCTTTTATACGATGGAAAGACTGTTGTATTTTTATTGCATTTTATGCTTCCGGCGTTGACTTCTAAGGCTCTAATTATTCAATCTGTTGGAGCAACGCCCTAGGCTGAAGCCTAGGTTGCCCGGAAAGTTGAAATGACAGTAACTTTCATACTGGTTGCAATTATTCGTTTTATACGATGGAAAGACTGTTGTATTTATATTGTATTTTATGCTTCTGGCGTTCACTTCTTAGGCGCTGACTGTTCGATCTTTTGCAACAACGCCCTATGGTGAAGCCTAGGTTGACCGGAACGTAGAAATGACCATAACATTCACACTGGTTGAAATTATTCGTTTTATACGATGGAAAAACTGTTATATTTAAATTGTATTTTATGCTTCTGGCGTTGATTTCTTAGGCCCTGACTATTCAAACTGGTGGAACAACACCCTAGAGTGAGGCCTAGGTTGCCCGGAACGTAGAAATGACCATCACTTCCATACTGGTAGCAATCATTCGTTTTATACGATGGAAAAACTGTTGTATTTATATTGTATTTTATGCTTCTGGCGTTGACTTCTAAGGCACAAACTATTCGATCTGGTCGAGCAATGCCCTAGAGTGAAGCCTCTGTTGCCCGGAACGTAGAAATGACCATCGCTTTCAAACTGGTTGCAATTATTCCTGTTATATGATGGAAAAACTGTTGTATTTTTATTGCATTTCATGCTTCGGGCATTGACTTCTAAGGTCCTAACTATTCAATCTGTTGGAGCAACGCCCTAGGGTGAAGCCTAGGTTGCCCGGAAAGTAGAAATGACAATAACTTTCACACTGGTTGCAATTATTCGTTTTATACGATGGAAAAGCTGTTGCATCTTTATTGTATTTTATGCTTCTGTCGTTGACGTCTAAGCCCGTAGCTATTAGATGTGGTGGAGCAACGCCCTAGAGTGAAACCTAGGTTGCCGGAACGTAGAAATTACCATAACTTCCACACTGATAACAATTATTCGTTTTATACGATGGAACAACTGTTTTATTTATTTTGTATTGCGTGCTTCGGGCGTTGACTTCTAAGACCCTAACTATTCAATCTGTTGGAACAACGCCCTAGGGTGGAGCCTAGGTTTCCCGGAACGTAGAAATGACCATAACTTTCTCACCGGTAGCAATTATTCCTGTTATGCGGTAGAAAAACTGTTGTATTAATATTGCATTTTATGCTTCTGGCTTCGACTTCTAAGGTCCTAGCTATTCGATCTGGTGGAGCAACGACCTAGCGTGAGGCCTAGGTTGCCCGGAACGTAGAACTGACCATACCTTTTACACTGGTAGCAATTATTCGTTTTATACAATGGAAAAACTGATCTATTTATTTAGTATTTTATGCTTCGGGCGTTGACTTCTAAGGCCCTAGCTGTTTGACCTGGTGGAGCAACGCCCTACAGTCAAGCCTAGGTTGCCCGGAACGTAGAAATGAACATAACTTTCACACTGGTAGCAATTATTCGTTTTATACAATGGAAAAACTGTTCTATTTATTTTGTATTTTATGCTTCGGGCGCTGACTTCTATGGCCCTACCTATTCGATCTGGTGAAGCAACACCCTACAGTCAAGCCTAGGTTGCCCGTAACGTAGAAATGACCATGACATTCACACCGGTTGCAATTATTCATGCTATACGTTGGAAAAACTGTTGCATTTTTATTGTATTTTATGCTTCTAGCGTTGACTTCTAAGGCCGTAGCTATTAGATGTGGTGGAGTAACGCCCTAGAGTGACGCCTGGGTTGCCTGGAACGTAGAAATGACCATTACTTTCACAATGTTTCCAATTATTCATTTTATACGATGGAAAAACTGTTGTACTTATATTGTATTTTATTCTTATGGCGCTGAATTCTAGGTCCCTAGCTTTGTCATCTGGCGGAGCAACGCCCTAGAGTGAAACCTAGGTTGCCCGGAACGTAGAAGTTACCATGACTTTCACACTCGTAGGAATTATTCGTTTTATACGATGGAACAACTGTTCTATTTATTTTGTATTTCATGCTTCGGGCGTTGACTTCTAAGGCCCTAACTATTCAATCTGTTGGAACAACGCCCTTGGGTGAAGCCTAGGTTTCCCGGAAAGTAGAAATGACCGTAACTTTCACACTGGTTGCTATTATTCGTTCTATACGATGGAACAACTGTTATATTTATATTGTATCTTATGCTTCTGGCGTTGACTTCTTAGGCCCTAGCCATTCAATCTGTTCGAGCAACGCCCTAGGGTGCAGCCTAGGTTGCCCGGAAAGTAGAAATGACCACAACTTTCATACTGGTTGCAATTACTCGTTTTATATGATGGAAAAACTGTTGTATTTATATTGTATTTTATGCTTCTGGCGTTCACTTCTTAGGACCTAACTATTCGATCTTGTGGAACAACGCCCTAGGGTGAAGCCTAGGTTGCCCGGAACGTAGAAATGACCATAACTTTTACACTGGTAGCAATTATTCGTTTTATACGATGGAAAAACTGTTCTATTTATTTTATATTTTATGCTTCGGGCGTTCACTTCTTAGGCCCTAACTAGTCGATCTGGTGGAACAACGACGTGGGGTGATGCCTAGGTTGCCCGGAACGTAGAAATGACCATAACTTTTACACTGGTAGCAATTATTCGTTTTATACGATGGAAAAACTGTTCTATTTATTTTATATTTTATGCTTCGGGCGTTCACTTCTTAGGCCCTAACAATTCGATCTGGTGGAACAACTCCCTAGAGCGAAGCCTAGGTTGCCCGGAACGTAGAAATGACCATAACTTTCATACTGGTTGCAATTATTCGTTTTATATGATGGAAGAACTGTTGTATTTATATTGTATTTTATGCTGCTGGCGTTCACTTCTTAGGCCCTAACTATTCGATCTGGTGGAACAACGCCCTGCGGTGAAGCCTAGGTTGCCCGGAACGTAGAAATGACCATGACTTTGACACTGGTTGCTATTATTCGTTTTATACGATGGAAAAACTGTTCTACTTATTTTGTATCTCATGCTCCTGGCGTTGACTTCTTAGGACCTAACAATTCGATCTGGTGGAACAATGCCCTAGAGTGAAGCCTAGGTTGCCCAGAACGTAGAAATGACCAGTACTTTCACACTGTTTGCAGTGACTCCTGTTATACGATGGAAAAACTGTTGCATCTTTCTTGAATTTTATGCTTCTGGCGTTGACTTATAAGGCCCTAACTATTCTATCTGGTGTATCAACGCCCTAGAGTGAAGCCTAGGTTGCTTGGAATGTAAAAATGACCATAACATTCACACTGGTTGAAATTATTCGTCTTATACGATGGAAAAACTGTTATACTTAAATTGTATTTTATGCTTCTGGCGATGATTTCTCAGGCCCTAACTATTCAATCTGTTGGGTCAATGCCCTAGAGTGAAGCCTAGGTTGCTCGGAATGCAGAAATGACCATAACATTCACACTGGTTGAAATTATTCGTTTATACGATGGAAAAGCTGTTGCATCTTTATTGTATTTTATGCTTCTTGCGTTGACTTCTAAGGCCGTAGCTATTAGCTGTGGTGGAGCAACGCCCTACAGTGACGCCTTGGTTGCCCGGAACGTAGAAATGACCATTAATTTCACAATGTTTGCAATTATTCATTTTATAAAATGGAAAAACTGTTGTACTTACATTGTGTTTTATTCTTCTGGCGTTGAATTCCAAGTCCCTAGCTATTCGATCTGGTGGAGCAACGCCCTAGAGTGAAACCTATGTTGCTCGGAATGTAGAAATGACTTTAACTTTCACACTGGTCCCAATTATTCGTTTTATACGATGGAAAAGCTGTTGTATTTTGTATCGTATTTTATGCTTCGGGCGTTTACTTCTAAGGCCCTCACTATTCGATCTGGCGGAGCAACGCCCTAGAGTGAAACCTAGGTTGCCCGAAACGTAGAAATAACCACAACCTTCATACTTGTTGCAATTATTCGTTTTATACGATGGAAAAACTGTTGTATCTTTATTGTTTTTTATGCTTCTGGCGTTGACTTCTAAGGCCCTAACTATTCAATCTGTTGGAGCAACGCCCTAGCGTGTAGCCTAGGTTGCCCGGAAAGTAGAAATGACCACAACTTTCATGCTGGTTGCAATTATTCGTTCTATACGATGGAAAAACTGTTGTATTTATATTGTATTTTATGCTGCTGGCGTTCACTTCTTAGGCCCTAACTGTTGGATCTGGTCGAACAACGCCCTGGGGTGAAGCCTAGGTTGCCCGGAACGTAGAAATGACCATCACTTTCAAACAGGTTGCAATTAATCCTTTTAAACGATGGAAAGACTGTTGTATTTTTATTGCATTTTATGCTTCCGGCGTTGACTTCTAAGGCTCTAATTATTCAATCTGTTGGAGCAACGCCCTAGGCTGAAGCCTAGGTTGCCCGGAAAGTTGAAATGACAGTAACTTTCATTCTGGTTGCAATTATTCGTTTTATACGATGGAAAGACTGTTGTATTTATATTGTATTTTATGCTTCAAGCGTTGACTTCTGAGGCCGTAGCTATTCGATGTGGTAGAAGAACGCCATAGAGTGAAGCCTAGGTTGCCCGGAACGTAGAAATGACCATAACTTTAATACTGGTGGCAATTATTCGTTGTTTATGATGGAAAAACTGTTGTATTTATATTGTATTTTATGCTCCTGGCGTTCAGTTCTTAGGCCCTAACTATTCGATCTGGTGGCACAACGCCCTGGGGTGAAGCCTAGGTTGCCCGGAACGTAGAAATGACCATCACTTCCATACTGGTAGCAATCATTCGTTTTATACGATGGAAAAACTGTTGTATTTATATTGTATTTTATGCTTCTGGCGTTGACTTCTAAGGCACAAACTATTCGATCTGGTCGAGCAATGCCCTAGAGTGAAGCCTATGTTGCCCGGAACGTAGAAATGACCATCACTTTCAAACTGGTTGCAATTATTCCTGTTATATGATGGAAAAACTGTTGTATTTTTATTGCATTTTATGCTTCGGGCATTGACTTCTAAGGTCCTAACTATTCAATCTGTTGGAGCAACGCCCTAGGGTGAAGCCTAGGTTGCCCGGAAAGTAGAAATGACAATAACTTTCACACTGGTTGCAATTATTCGTTTTATACGATGGAAAAGCTGTTGCATCTTTATTGTATTTTATGCTTCTGTCGTTGACGTCTAAGCCCGTAGCTATTAGATGTGGTGGAGCAAGGCACTAGAGTGACGCCTAGCTTGCCTGGAACGTAGAAATGACCATTACTTTCGCAATGTTTGCAATTATCCATTTTATACGATGGAAAAACTGTTGTACTTATATTGTATTTTATGCATCTGGCGTTGACTTCCTATACCACAACTATTCCATCTGGTGGAACAACGCCATAGGGTGAAGCCTAGGTTGACCGGAACGTAGAAATGGAAATAACTTTCACACCGGTAGCAATTATTCGTTTTATACGATGGAAAAACTGTTATATTTAAATTGTATTTTATGCTTCTGGCGTTGATTTCTTAGGCCCTAACTATTCAATCTGGTGGAACAACACCCTAGAGTGAGGCCTAGGTTGCCCGGAACGTAGAAATGACCATCACTTCCATACTGGTAGCAATCATTCGTTTTATACGATGGAAAAACTGTTGTATTTATATTGTATTTTATGCTTCTGGCGTTGACTTCTAAGGCACAAACTATTCGATCTGGTCGAGCAATGCCCTAGAGTGAAGCCTATGTTGCCCGGAACGTAGAAATGACCATCACTTTCAAACTGGTTGCAATTATTCCTGTTATATGATGGAAAAACTGTTGTATTTTTATTGCATTTTATGCTTCGGGCATTGACTTCTAAGGTCCTAACTATTCAATCTGTTGGAGCAACGCCCTAGGGTGAAGCCTAGGTTGCCCGGAAAGTAGAAATGACAATAACTTTCACACTGGTTGCAATTATTCGTTTTATACGATGGAAAAGCTGTTGCATCTTTATTGTATTTTATGCTTCTGTCGTTGACGTCTAAGCCCGTAGCTATTAGATGTGGTGGAGCAAGGCACTAGAGTGACGCCTAGGTTGCCTGGAACGTAGAAATGACCATTACTTTCGCAATGTTTGCAATTATCCATTTTATACGATGGAAAAACTGTTGTACTTATATTGTATTTTATGCATCTGGCGTTGACTTCCTATACCACAACTATTCCATCTGGTGGAACAACGCCATAGGGTGAAGCCTAGGTTGACCGGAACGTAGAAATGGAAATAACTTTCACACCGGTAGCAATTATTCGTTTTATACGATGGAAAAACAGTTCTATTTATTTTGTATTTTATGCTTCGGCCGTTGACTTCTAAGGCCCTAACTATTCGATCTGTTCTAGCAACGCCCTAGGGTGAAGCCTAGGTTACCCGGAACGTAGAAATGACCAGTACTTTCACACTGTTTGCAGTGACTCCTGTTATACGATGGAAAAACTGTTGCATCTTTATTGAATTTTACGCTTCTGGCGTTGACTTCTAAGGCCCTAACTATTCTATCTGGTGTATCAACTCCTTAGAGTGAAGCCTAGGTTGCTCGGAATGTAAAAATGACCATAACATTCACACTGGTTGAAATTATTCGTTTTATACGATGGAAAAACTGTTATATTTAAATTGTATTTTATGCTTCTGGCGTTGATTTCTTAGGCCCTAACTATTCAATCTGGTGGAACAACACCCTAGAGTGAGGCCTAGGTTGCCCGGAACGTAGAAATGACCATCACTTCCATACTGGTAGCAATCATTCGTTTTATACGATGGAAAAACTGTTGTATTTATATTGTATTTTATGCTTCTGGCGTTGACTTCTAAGGCACAAACTATTCGATCTGGTCGAGCAATGCCCTAGAGTGAAGCCTATGTTGCCCGGAACGTAGAAATGACCATCGCTTTCAAGCTGGTTGCAATTATTCCTGTTCTATGATGGAAAAACTGTTGTATTTTTATTGCATTTTATGCTTCGGGCAATGACTTCTAAGGTCCTAACTATTCAATCTGTTGGAGCAACGCCCTAGGGTGAAGCCTAGGTTGCCCGGAAAGTAGAAATGACAATAACTTTCACACTGGTTGCAATTATTCGTTTTATACGATGGAAAAGCTGTTGCATCTTTATTGTATTTTATGCTTCTGTCGTTGACGTCTAAGCCCGTAGCTATTAGATGTGGTGGAGCAAGGCACTAGAGTGACGCCTAGGTTGCCTGGAACGTAGAAATGACCATTACTTTCGCAATGTTTGCAATTATCCATTTTATACGATGGAAAAACTGTTGTACTTATATTGTATTTTATGCTTCTGGCGTTGACTTCTTATGCCACAACTATTCCATCTGGTGGAACAACGCCATAGGGTGAAGCCTAGGTTGACCGGAACGTACAAATGGAAATAACTTTCACACCGGTAGCAATTATCCGTTTTATACGATGGAAAAACAGTTCTATTTATTTTGTATTTTATGCTTCGGCCGTTGACTTCTAACGCCCTAACTATTCGATCTGTTCTAGCAACGCCCTTGGGTGAAGCCTAGGTTACCCGGAACGTAGAAATGACCAGTACTTTCACACAGTTTGCAGTGACTCCTGTTATACGATGGAAAAACTGTTGCATCTTTATTGAATTTTATGCTTCTGGCGTTGACTTCTAAGGCCCTAACTATTCTATCTGGTGTATCAACTCCCTAGAGTGAAGCCTAGGTTGCTCGGAATGTAAAAATGACCATAACACTCACACTGGTTGAAATTATTCGTTTTATACGATGGAAAAACTGTTATATTTAAATTGCATTTTATGCTTCTGGCGTTGATTTCTTAGGCCCTAACTATTCAATCTGGTGGAACAACACCCTAGAGTGAGGCCTAGGTTGCCCGGAACGTAGAAACGACCATCATTTCCATACTGGTAGCAATCATTCGTTTTATACGATGGAAAAACTGTTACATTTATATTGTATTTTATGATTCTGGCGTTGCCATCTTAGGCCCTAACTGTTCGATCTGGTGGAACAACACCCTAGAGTGAAGCCTAGGTTACCCGGAACGTAGAAATGACCAGTACTTTCACACTGTTTGCAATTGTTCATTTTATACGATGGAAAAGCTGTTGTATTGATATTGTATTTTATGCTTCTGGCGTTGACTTCTAAGGCCGTAGCTATTAGCTGTGGTGGAGCAACGCCCTACAGTGACGCCTTGGTTGCCCGGAACGTAGAAATGACCATTAATTTCACAATGTTTGCAATTATTCATTTTATACAATGGAAAAACGGTTGTACTTATATTGTGTTTTATTCTTCTGGCGATGAATTCCAAGTCTCTAGCTATTCGGTCTGGTGGAGCAACGCCCTAGAGTGAAACCTAGGTTGCCGGAACGTAGAAATTACCATAACTTCCACACTGATAACAATTATTCGTTTTATACGATGGAACAACTGTTTTATTTATTTTGTATTGCGTGCTTCGGGCGTTGACTTCTAAGGCGCTAACTATTCAATCTGTTGGAACAACGCCCTAGGGTGGAGCCTAGGTTTCCCGGAACGTAGAAATGACCATAACTTTCACACCGGTAGCAATTATTCCTGTTATGCGGTAGAAAAACTGTTGTATTAATATTGCATTTTATGCTTCTGGCTTCGACTTCTAAGGTCCTAGCTATTCGATCTGGTGGAGCAACGACCTAGCGTGAGGCCTAGGTTGCCCGGAACGTAGAACTGACCATACCTTTTACACTGGTAGCAATTATTCGTTTTATACAATGGAAAAACTGATCTATTTATTTAGTATTTTATGCTTCGGGCGTTAACTTCTAAGGCCCTAGCTGTTTGACCTGGTGGAGCAACGCCCTAGAGTGAAGCCTAGGTTGCCCGGAACGTAGAATTGACCATAACTTTCACTCTGGTTGCTATTATTCGTTCTGTACGATGGAAAAGCTGTTATATTTATATTGTATCTTATGCTTCTGGCGTTGACTTCTTAGGCCCTAACAATTCGATCTGGTGGAACAACGCCCTAGAGTGAAGCCTAGGTTGCCTGGAACGTACAAATGACCATCACTTTCACACGGGTTGCAATTATTCCTGTTATAGGGTGGAAAGACTGTTGTATTTTTATTGTATTTTATGCTTCAGGCGTTGACTTCTGAGGCCGTAGCTATTCGATGTGGTGGAAGAACGCCAGAGAGTGAAGCCTAGGTTGCCCGGAACGTAGAAATGACCATAACTTTCATACTGGTGGCAATTATTCGTTTTATATGATGGAAAAACTGTTGTATTTATAATGTATTTTATGCTGCTGGCGTTCAGTTCTTAGGCCCTAACTATTCGATCTGGTGGCACAACGCCCTTGGGTGAAGCCTAGGTTGCCCGGAACGTAGAAATGACCATAACTTTCCCACTGGTTGCAATTATTCGTTTCATACGATGGAAAAACTGTTGTATTTATATTGTATTTTATGCTTCTGGCGTTGACTTCTAAGGCACTAACTATTCGATCTGGTGGAACAACGCCCTGGTGTGAAGCCTAGGTTGCCCGGAACGTAGAAATGACCATAACTTTCACACTGGTTGCTATTATTCGTTTTATACGATGGAAAAACTGTTATATTTATATTGTATTTTATGCTTCTGGCGTTGCATTCCTTGGCCCTAACTGTTCGATCTGGTGGAACAACGCCCTAGAGTGAAGCCTAGGTTACCCGGAACGTAGAAATGACCAGTACTTTCACAGTGTTTGCAATTATTCATTTTATACTATGGAAAAGCTGTTGTATTGATATTGTATTTTATGCTTCTGGCGTTGACTTCTAAGGCAGTAGCTATTAGCTGTGGTGGAGCAACGCCCTACAGTGACGCCTAGGTTGCCCGGAACGTAGAAATGACCATTAATTTCACAATGCTTGCAATTATTCATTTTATACAATGGAAAAACGGTTGTACTTATATTGTGTTTTATTCTTCTGGCGTTGAATTCCAAGACCCCAGCTATTCGATCTGGTGGACCAACGTCCTAGAGTGAAACCTAGGTTGCTCGGAATGTAGAAATGACATTAACTTTCACACTGGTCCCATTTATTCGTTTTATACGATGGAAAAGCTGTTGTATTTTGTATCGTATTTTATGCTACGGGCGTTTACTTCTAAGGCCCTAACTATTCAATCTGTTGGAGCAACGCTCTAGGGTGTAGCCTAGGTTGCCCGGAAAGTAGAAATGACCACAACTTTCATACTGGTTGCAATTACTCGTTTTATATGATGGAAAAACTGTTGAATTTGTATTGTATTTTATGCTTCTGGCGTTCACTTCTTAGGCCCTAACAATTCGATCTGGTGGAACAACGCCCTAGAGTGAAGCCTAGGTTGCCTGGAACGTACAAATGACCATCACTTTCACACGGGTTGCAATTATTCCTGTCACAGGATGGAAAGACTGTTGTATTTTTATTGTATTTTATGCTTCAGGCGTTGACTTCTGAGGCCCTACCTATTCGATCTGGTGAAGCAACACCCTACAGTCAAGCCTAGGTTGCCCGTAACGTAGAAATGACCATGACATTCACACCGGTTGCAATTATTCATGCTATACGTTGGAAAAACTGTTGCATTTTTATTGTATTTTATGCTTCTAGCGTTGACTTCTAAGGCCGTAGCTATTAGATGTGGTGGAGTAACGCCCTAGAGTGACGCCTGGGTTGCCTGGAACGTAGAAATGACCATTACTTTCACAATGTTTCCAATTATTCATTTTATACGATGGAAAAACTGTTGTACTTATATTGTATTTTATTCTTATGGCGCTGAATTCTAAGTCCCTAGCTTTGTCATCTGGCGGAGCAACGCCCTAGAGTGAAACCTAGGTTGCCCGGAACGTAGAAGTTACCATAACTTTCACACTCGTAGGAATTATTCGTTTTATACGATGGAACAACTGTTCTATTTATTTTGTATTTCATGCTTCGGGCGTTGACTTCTAAGGCCCTAACTATTCAATCTGTTGGAACAACGCCCTTGGGTGAAGCCTAGGTTTCCCGGAAAGTAGAAATGACCATAACTTTCACACTGGTTGCTATTATTCGTTCTATACGATGGAACAACTGTTATATTTATATTGTATCTTATGCTTCTGGCGTTGACTTCTTAGGCCCTAGCCATTCAATCTGTTCGAGCAACGCCCTTGGGTGCAGCCTAGGTTGCCCGGAAAGTAGAAATGACCACAACTTTCATACTGGTTGCAATTACTCGTTTTATATGATGGAAAAACTGTTGTATTTATATTGTATTTTATGCTTCTGGCGTTCACTTCTTAGGACCTAACTATTCGATCTGGTGGAACAACGCCCTAGGGTGAAGCCTAGGTTGCCCGGAACGTAGAAATGACCATAACTTTTACACTGGTAGCAATTATTCGTTTTATACGATGGAAAAACTGTTCTATTTATTTTATATTTTATGCTTCGGGCGTTCACTTCTTAGGCCCTAACTAGTCGATCTGGTGGAACAACGACGTGGGGTGATGCCTAGGTTGCCCGGAACGTAGAAATGACCATAACTTTTACACTGGTAGCAATTATTCGTTTTATACGATGGAAAAACTGTTCTATTTATTTTATATTTTATGCTTCGGGCGTTCACTTCTTAGGCCCTAACAATTCGATCTGGTGGAACAACGCCCTAGAGCGAAGCCTAGGTTGCCCGGAACGTAGAAATGACCATAACTTTCATACTGGTTGCAATTATTCGTTTTATATGATGGAAGAACTGTTGTATTTATATTGTATTTTATGCTGCTGGCGTTCACTTCTTAGGCCCTAACTATTCGATCTGGTGGAACAACGCCCTGCGGTGAAGCCTAGGTTGCCCGGAACGTAGAAATGACCATGACTTTGACACTGGTTGCTATTATTCGTTTTATACGATGGAAAAACTGTTCTACTTATTTTGTATCTCATGCTCCTGGCGTTGACTTCTTAGGACCTAACAATTCGATCTGGTGGAACAATGCCCTAGAGTGAAGCCTAGGTTGCCTGGAACGTACAAATGACCATCACTTTCACACGGGTTGCAATTATTCCTGTTATAGGATGGAAAGACTGTTGTATTTTTATTGTATTTTATGCTTCAGGCGTTGACTTCTGAGGCCGTAGCTATTCGATGTGGTGGAAGAACGCCATGGAGTGAAGCCTAGGTTGCCCGGAACGTAGAAATGACCATCCCTTTCAAACTGGTTGCAATTATTCCGGTTATATGATGGAAAAACTGTTGTATTTTTATTGCATTTTACGCTTCGGGCATTGACTTCTAAGGCCCTAACTATTCAATCTGTTGGAGCAACGCCCTAGGGTGTAGCCTAGGTTGCCCGGAAAGTAGAAATGACCACAACTTTCATACTGGTGGCAATTATTCCTTCTATATGATAGAAAAACTGTTGTATTTATATTGTATTTTATGCTTCTGGCGTTCACTTCTTAGGCGCTGACTATTCGATCTGGTGCAACAACGCCCTATGGTGAAGCCTAGGTTGACCGGAACGTAGAAATGACCATAACATTCACACTGGTTGAAATTATTCGTTTCATACGATGGAAAAACTGTTATATTTAAATTGTATTTTATGCTTCTGGCGTCGATTTCTTAGGCCCTAACTATTCAATCTGGTGGAACAACACCCTAGAGTGACGCCTAGGTTGCCCGGAACGTAGAAATGACCATCACTTCCATACTGGTAGCAATCATTCGTTTTATACGATGGAAAAACTGTTGTATTTATATTGTATTTTATGCTTCTGGCGTTGACTTCTAAGGCACAAACTATTCGATCTGGTCGAGCAATGCCCTAGAGTGAAGCCTATGTTGCCCGGAACGTAGAAATGACCATCACTTTCAAACTGGTTGCAATTATTCCTGTTATATGATGGAAAAACTGTTGTATTTTTATTGCATTTTATGCTTCGGGCATTGACTTCTAAGGTCCTAACTATTCAATCTGTTGGAGCAACGCCCTAGTGTGTAGCCTAGGTTGCCCGGAAAGTAGAAATGACAATAACTTTCACACTGGTTGCAATTATTCGTTTTATACGATGGAAAAGCTGTTGCATCTTTATTGTATTTTATGCTTCTGTCGTTGACGTCTAAGCCCGTAGCTATTAGATGTGGTGGAGCAAGGCACTAGAGTGACGCCTAGGTTGCCTGGAACGTAGAAATGACCATTACTTTCGCAATGTTTGCAATTATCCATTTTATACGATGGAAAAACTGTTGTACTTATATTGTATTTTATGCTTCTGGCGTTGACTTCTTATGCCACAACTATTCCATCTGGTGGAACAACGCCATAGGGTGAAGCCTAGGTTGACCGGAACGTACAAATGGAAATAACTTTCACACCGGTAGCAATTATCCGTTTTATACGATGGAAAAACAGTTCTATTTATTTTGTATTTTATGCTTCGGCCGTTGACTTCTAACGCCCTAACTATTCGATCTGTTCTAGCAACGCCCTTGGTTGAAGCCTAGGTTACCCGGAACGTAGAAATGACCAGTACTTTCACACAGTTTGCAGTGACTCCTGTTATACGATGGAAAAACTGTTGCATCTTTATTGAATTTTATGCTTCTGGCGTTGACTTCTAAGGCCCTAACTATTCTATCTGGTGTATCAACTCCCTAGAGTGAAGCCTAGGTTGCTCGGAATGTAAAAATGACCATAACACTCACACTGGTTGAAATTATTCGTTTTATACGATGGAAAAACTGTTACATTTATATTGTATTTTATGATTCTGGCGTTGCCATCTTAGGCCCTAACTGTTCGATCTGGTGGAACAACGCCCTAGAGTGAAGCCTAGGTTACCCGGAACGTAGAAATGACCAGTACTTTCACACTGTTTGCAATTATTCATTTTATACGATGGAAAAGCTGTTGTATTGATATTGTATTTTATGCTTCTGGCGTTGACTTCTAAGGCCGTAGCTATTAGCTGTGGTGGAGCAACGCCCTACAGTGACGCCTTGGTTGCCCGGAACGTAGAAATGACCATTAATTTCACAATGTTTGCAATTATTCATTTTATACAATGGAAAAACGGTTGTACTTATATTGTGTTTTATTCTTCTGGCGATGAATTCCAAGTCCCTAGCTATTCGGTCTGGTGGAGCAACGCCCTAGAGTGAAACCTAGGTTGCCGGAACGTAGAAATTACCATAACTTCCACACTGATAACAATTATTCGTTTTATACGATGGAACAACTGTTGTATTTATATTGTATTTTATGCTTCTGGCGTTCACTTCTTAGGACCTAACTATTCGATCTGGTGGAACAACGCCCTAGGGTGAAGCCTAGGTTGCCCGGAACGTAGAAATGACCATAACTTTTACACTGGTAGCAATTATTCGTTTTATACGATGGAAAAACTGTTCTATTTATTTTATATTTTATGCTTCGGGCGTTCACTTCTTAGGCCCTAACTAGTCGATCTGGTGGAACAACGACGTGGGGTGATGCCTAGGTTGCCCGGAACGTAGAAATGACCATAACTTTTACACTGGTAGCAATTATTCCTGTTATAGGATGGAAAGACTGTTGTATTTTTATTGTATTTTATGCTTCAGGCGTTGACTTCTGAGGCCGTAGCTATTCGATGTGGTGGAAGAACGCCATAGAGTGAAGCCTAGGTTGCCCGGAACGTAGAAATGACCATAACTTTTACACTGGTAGCAATTATTCGTTTTATACAATGGAAAAACTGTTCTATTTATTTTGTATTTTATGCTTCGGGCGTTGACTTCTAAGGCCCTAACTGTTTGATCTGGTGGAGCAACGCCCTAGAATAAACGCTAGGCTGCCCGGAACGTAGAAATGACCATAACTTTCACACTGGTTGCTATTATTCGTTCTATACGATGGAAAAACTGTTATATTTATATTGTATCTTATGCTTCTGGCGTTGACTTCTTAGGCCCTAGCAATACGATCTGGTGGAACAACGCCCTAGAGTGAAGCCTAGGTTGCCTGGAACGTACAAATGACCATCACTTTCACACGGGTTGCAATTATTCCTGTTATAGGATGGAAAGACTGTTGTATTTTTATTGTATTTTATGCTTCAGGCGTTGACTTCTGAGGCCGCAGCTATTCGATGTGGTGGAAGAACGCCATAGAGTGAAGCGTAGGTTGCCCGGAACGTAGAAATGACCATTACTTTCATACTGGTTGCAATTATTCGTTTTATATGATGGAAGAACTGTTGTATTTATATTGTATTTTAAGCTGCTGGCGTTCACTTCTTAGGCCCTAACTATTCGATCTGGTGGAACAACGCCCTGGGGTGAAGCCTAGGTTACCCGGAACGTAGAAATGACCATAACTTTGACACTGGTTGCTATTATTCGTTTTATACGATGGAAAAACTGTTCTATTAATTTTGTATTTTATGCTTCGGGCGTTGACTTCTAAGGCCCTAACTGTTTGATCTGGTGGAGCAACGCCCTAGAGTGAAGCCTAGGTTGCCCGGAACGAAGAAATGACCATAACTTTGACACTGGATGCTATTATTCGTCCTATACGATGGAAAAACTGTTATATTTATATTGTATCTCATGCTTCTGGCGTTGACTTCTTAGGCCCTAACAATTCGATCTGGTGGAACAACGCCCTAGGGTGAAGCCTAGGTTGCCTGGAACGTACAAATGACTATCACTTTCACACGGGTTGCAATTATTCCTGTTATAGGATGGAAAGACTGTTGTATTTTTATTGTATTTTATGCTTCAGGCGTTGACTTCTGAGGCCGAAGCTATTCGATGTGGTGGAAGAACGCCATAGAGTGAAGCCTAGGTTGCCCGGAACGTAGAAATGACCATAACTTTCATACTGGTTGCAATTATTCGTTTTATATGATGGAAGAACTGTTGTATTTATATTGTATTTTATGCTGCTGGCGTTCACTTCTTAGGCCCTAACTATTCGATCTGTTGGAAAAACGCCCTGGGGTGAAGCCTAGGTTGCCCGGAACGTAGAAATGACCATAACTTTCACACTGGTTGCTATTATTCCTGTTACAGGATGGAAAGACTGTTGTATTTTTATTGTATTTTATGCTTCAGGCGTTGACTTCTGAGGCCGCAGCTATTCGATGTGGCGGAAGAACGCCATAGAGTGAAGCGTAGGTTGCCCGGAACGTAGAAATGACCATAACTTTCATACTGGTTGCAATTATTCGTTTTATACGATGGAAAAACTGTTCTATTTATTTTGTATTTTATGCTTCGGGCGTTGACTTCTAAGGCACTATCTGTTTGATCTGGTGGAGCAACGCTCTAGAGTGAAGCCTAGGCTGCCAGGAACGTAGAAGTGACCATAACTTTCACACTGGATGCTATTGTTCGTTTTATACGATGGAAAGACTGTTATATTTATATTGTATCTTATGCTTCTGGCGTTAACTTCTTAGGCCCTAACAACTCGATCTGGTGGAACAACGCCCTAGAGTGAAGCCTAGGTTGCCTGGAACGTACAAATGACCATCACTTTCACACGGGTTGCAATTATTCCTGTTATAGGATGGAAAGACTGTTGTATTTTTATTGTATTTTATGCTTCAGGCGTTGACTTCTGAGGCCGTAGCTATTCGATGTGGTGGAAGAACGCCATAGAGTGAAGCCTAGGTTGCCCGGAACGTAGAAATGACCATCCCTTTCAAACTGGTTGCAATTATTCCGGTTATATGATGGAAAAACTGTTGTATTTTTATTGCATTTTATGCTTTGGGCATTGACTTCTAAGGCCCTAACTATTCAATCTGTTGGAGCAACGCCCTAGGGTGTAGCCTAGGTTGCCCGGACAGTAGAAATGACCACAACTTTCATACTGGTTGCAATTACTCGTTTTATATGATGGAAAAACTGTTGTATTTGTATTGTAATTTATGCTTCTGGCGTTCACTTCTGAGGCCCTAACTATTCGATATGGTGGAAGAACGCCCTAGGGTGAAGCCTAGGTTGCCCGGAACGTAGAAATGACCATAACTTTTACACTGGTAGCAATTATTCGTTTTATACAATTGAAAAACTGTTCTATTTATTTTGTATTTTATGCTTCGGGCGTTGTCTTCTAAGGCCCTAACTGTTTGATCTGGTGGAGCAACTCCCTAGAGTGAAGCCTAGGTTGCCCGGAACGTAGAAATGACCATAACTATCACACTGGTTGCTATTATTCGTTCTATACGATGGAAAAACTGTTATATTTATATTGTATCTTATGCTTCTGGCGTTGACTTCTTAGGCCCTAACAATTCGATCTGGTGGAACAACGCCCTAGAGTGAAGCCTACGTTGCCTGGAACGTACAAATGACCATCACTTTCACACGGGTTGCAATTATTCCTGTTATAGGATGGAAAGACTGTTGTATTTTTATTGTATTTTATGCCTCAGGCGTTGACATCTGAGGCCGCAGCTATTCGATGTGGTGGAAGAACGCCATAGAGTGAAGCGTAGGTTGCCCGGAACGTAGAAATGTCCATAACTTTCTTCTGGTTGCAATTATTCGTTTTATATGATGGCAGAACTGTTGTATTTATATTGTATTTTATGCTGCTGGCGTTCACTTGTTAGGCCCTAACTATTCGATCTGGTGGAACAACGCCCTGGGGTGAAGCCTATGTTGCACGGAACGTAGAAATGACCATAACTTTGACACTGGTTGCTATTATTCGTTTTATACGATGGAAAAACTGTTGTATTTTTATTGCATTTTGTGCTTCGGGCATTGACTTCTAAGGCCCTAATTATTCAATCTGTTGGAGCAACGCCCTAGGGTGTAGCCTAGGTTGCCCGGAACGTAGAAATGACCATAACTTTCATACTGGTGGCAATTATTCCTTCTATATGATGGAAAAACTGTTGTATTTATATTGTATTTTATGCTTCTGGCGTTCACTTCTTAGGCCCTAACTATTCGATCTGGTGGAACAACGCCCTAGGGTGTAGCCTAGGTTGCCCGGAACGTAGAAATGACCATAACTTTCACACTGGTTGCTATTATTCGTTCTATACGATGGAAAAACTGTTATATTTATATTGTATCTTATGCTTCTGGCGTTGACTTCTTAGGCCCTAGCAATTCGATCTGGTGGAACAACGCCCTAGAGTGAAGCCTAGGTTGCCTGGAACGTACAAATGACTATCACTTTCACACGGGTTGCAATTATTCCTGTTAGAGGATGGAAAGACTGTTGTATTTTTATTGTATTTTATGCTTCAGGCGTTGACTTCTGAGACCGTAGCTATTCGATGTGGTGGAAGAACGCCATAGAGTGAAGCCTAGGTTGCCCGGAACGTAGAAATGACCATAACTTTCATACTGGTTGCAATTATTCGTTTTATATGATGGAAGAACTGTTGTATTTATATTGTATTTTATGCTGCTGGCGTTCACTTCTTAGGCCCTAACTATTCGATCTGGTGGAAAAACACCCTGGGGTGAAGCCTAGGTTGCCCGGAACGTAGAAATGACCATAACTTTCACACTGGTTGCTATTATTCCTGTTACAGGATGGAAAGACTGTTGTATTTTTATTGTATTTTATGCTTCAGGCGTTGACTTCTGAGGCCGCAGCTATTCGATGTGGTGGAAGAACGCCATAGAGTGAAGCGTAGGTTGCCCGGAACGTAGAAATGACCATAACTTTCATACTCGTTGCAATTATTCGTTTTATACGATTGAAAAACTGTTCTATTTATTTTGTATTTTATGCTTCGGGCGTTGACTTCTAAGGCACTATCTGTTTGATCTGGTGGAGCAACGCTCTAGAGTGAAGCCTAGGCTGCCAGGAACGTAGAAGTGACCATAACTTTCACACTGGATGCTATTATTCGTTTTATACGATGGAAAGACTGTTATATTTATATTGTATCTTATGCTTCTGGCGTTAACTTCTTAGGCCCTAACAATTCGATCTGGTGGAACAACGCCCTAGAGTGAAGCCTAGGTTGCCTGGAACGTACAAATGGCCATCACTTTCACACGGTTTGCAATTATTCCTGTTACAGGATGGAAATACTGTTGTATTTTTATTGTATTTTATGCTTCAGGCGTTGACTTATGGGGCCGTAGCTATTCGATGTGGTGGAAGAACGCCGTAGAGTGAAGCCTAGGTTGCCCGGAACGTAGAAATGACCATAACTTTCATACTGGTGGCAATTATTCCTTCTATATGATGGAAAAACTGTTGTATTTTTATTGTATTTTATGCTTCGGGCATTGACTTCTAAGGCCCTAACTATTCAATCTGTTGGAGCAACGCCCTAGGGTGTAGCCTAGGTTGCCCGGAAAGTAGAAATGACCACAACTTTCATACTGGTTGCAATTACTCGTTTTATATGATGGAAAAACTGTTATATTTATATTGTATTTTATGCTTCTGGCGTTCACTCCTTAGGCCCTAACTATTCGATCTGGTGGAACAACGCCCTAGGGTGAAGCCTAGGTTGCCCGGAACGTAGAAATGACCATAACTTTTACACTGGTAGCAATTATTCGTTTTATACAATGGAAAAACTGTTCTATTTATTTTGTATTTTATGCTTCGGGCGTTGACTTCTAAGGCCCTAACGGTTTGATCTGGTGGAGCAACGCCCTAGAGTAAAGCCTAGGTTGCCCGGAACGAAGAAATGACCATAACTTTCACACTGGATGCTATTATTCGTCCTATACGATGGAAAAACTGTTATATTTAGATTGTATCTCATGCTTCTGGCGTTGACTTCTTAGGCCCTAACAATTCGATCTGGTGGAACAACGCCCTAGAGTGAAGCCTAGGTTGCCTGGAACGTACAAATGACTATCACTTTCACACGGGTTGCAATTATTCCTGTTATAGGATGGAAAGACTGTTGCATTTTTATTGTATTTTATGCTTCAGGCGTTGACTTCTGAGGCCGTAGCTATTCGATGTGGTGGAAGAACGCCATAGAGTGAAGCCTAGGTTGCCCGGAACGTAGAAATGACCATAACTTTCATACTGGTTGCAATTATTCGTTTTATATGATGGAAGAACTGTTGTATTTATATTGCATTTTATGCTGCTGGCGTTCTCTTCTTAGGCCCTAACTATTCGATCTGGTGGAGCAACGCCCTACAGTCAAGCCTAGGTTGCCCGGAACGTGGAAATGAACAAAACTTTCACACTGGTAGCAATTATTCGTTTTATACAATGGAAAAACTATTCTATTTATTTTGTGTTTTATGCTTCGGGCGTTGACTTCTATGGCCCTACCTTTTCGATCTGTTGGAGCAACACCCTACAGTCAAGCCTAGGTTGCCCGGAACGTAGAAATGACCATTACTTTCACACTGTTTGCAATTATTCTTTTTATACGATGGAAAAGGTGTTGTATTTATATTGTATTTTATGCATCTAGCGGTGACTTCTAAGGCCGTAGCTATTAGATGTGGTGGAGTAACGCCCTAGAGTGACGCCTAGGTTGCCTGGAACGTAGAAATGACCATTACTTTCACAATGTTTCCAATTATTCATTTTATACGATGGAAAAACTGTTGTACTTATATTGTATTTTATTCTTATGGCGTTGAATTCTAAGTCCATAGCTATGCGATCTGGTGGAGCAACGCCCTAGAGTGAAACCTAGGTTGCCCGGAACGTAGAAATGACCATAACTTTCACACTGGTTGCTATTATTCGTTTTATACGATGGAAAAACTGTTCTATTCATTTTGTATTTCATGCTTCGGGCGTTGACTTCTATGGCCCTAACTATTCAATCTGTTGGAACAACGCCCTAGGGTGAAGCCTAGGTTGCCCGGAAAGTAGAAGTGACCATAGCTTTCACACTGGTTGCTATTATTCGTTCTATACGATGGAAAAACTGTTATAATTATATTGTGTTTTATGCTTCTGGCGTTGCCTTCCTAGGCCCTAGCTGTTCGATCTGGTGGAACAACGCCCTAGAGTGAAGCCTACGTTGCCCGGAACGTAGAAATGACTATAACTTTCACACTGGTTGCTATTATTCGTTCTATACGATGGAAAAACTGTTATACTTATATTGTATCTTATGCTTCTGGCGTTGACTTCTTAGGGCCTAGCAATTCGATCTGGTGGAACAACGCCCTAGAGTGAAGCCTAGGTTGCCTGGAACGTACAAATGACCATCACTTTCACACGGGTTGCAATTATTCCTGTTATAGGATGGAAAGACTGTTGTATTTTTACTGTATTTTATGCTTCAGGCGTTGACTTCTGAGGCCGCAGCTATTCGATGTGGTGGAAGAACGCCATAGAGTGAAGCGTAGGTTACCCGGAACGTAGAAATGACCATAACTTTCATACTGGTTGCAATTATTCGTTTTATATGATGGAAGAACTGTTGCATTTATATTGTATTTTATGCTGCTGGCGTTCACTTCTTAGGTCCTAACTATTCGATGTGGTGGAACAACGCCCTGGGGTGAAGCCTAGGTTGCCGGGAACGTAGAAATGACCAAAACTTTCACACTGGTCGCTATTATTCGTTTTATACGATGGAGAAACTGTTATATTTATATTGTGTTTTATGCTTCTGGCGTTGCCTTCCTAGGCCCTAGCTGTTCGATCTGGTGGAACAACGCCCTAGAGTGAAGCCTACGTTGCCCGGAACGTAGAAATGACTATAACTTTCACACTGGTTGCTATTATTCGTTCTATACGATGGAAAAACTGTTATATTTTTATTGTATCTTATGCTTCTGGCGTTGACTTCTTAGGCCCTAACAATTCGATCTGGTGGAACAACGCCCTAGAGTGAAGCCTAGGTTGCCTGGAACGTACAAATGGCCATCACTTTCACACGGTTTGCAATTATTCCTGTACACAAGATGGAAATACTGTTGTATTTTTATTGTATTTTATGCTTCAGGCGTTGACTTATGAGGCCGTAGCTATTCGATGTGGTGGAAGAACGCCGTAGAGTGAAGCCTAGGTTGCCCGGAACGTAGAAATGACCATAACTTTCATACCGGTGGCAATTATTCCTTCTATATGATGGAAAAACTGTTGTATTTTTATTGTATTTTATGCTTCGGGCATTGACTTCTAAGGCCCTAACTATTCAATCTGTTGGAGCAACGCCCTAGGGTGTAGCCCAGGTTGCCCGGAAAGTAGAAATGACCACAACTTTCATACTGGTTGCAATTACTCGTTTTATATGATGGAAAAACTGTTATATTTATATTGTACTTTATGCTTCTGGCGTTCACTCCTTAGGCCCTAACTATTCGATCTGGTGGAACAACGCCCTATGGTGAAGCCTAGGTTGCCCGGAACGTAGAAATGACCATAACTTTTACACTGGTAGCAATTATTCGCTTTATACAATGGAAAAACTGTTCTATTTATTTTGTATTTTATGCTTCGGGCGTTGACTTCTAAGGCCCTAACGGTTTGATCTGGTGGAGCAACGCCCTAGAGTAAAGCCTAGGTTGCCCGGAACGTAGAAATGACCATAACTTTCACACTGGTTGCTATTATTCGTTTTATACGATGGAAAAACTGTTCTATTAATTTTGTATTTTATGCTTCGGGCGTTGACTTCTAAGGCCCTAACTGTTTGATCTGGTGGAGCAACGCCCTAGAGTGAAGCCTAGGTTGCCCGGAACGAAGAAATGACCATAACTTTCACACTGGATGCTATTATTCGTCCTATACGATGGAAAAACTGTTATATTTAGATTGTATCTCATGCTTCTGGCGTTGACTTCTTAGGCCCTAACAATTCGATCTGGTGGAACAACGCCCTAGAGTGAAGCCTAGGTTGCCTGGAACGTACAAATGACTATCACTTTCACACGGGTTGCAATTATTCCTGTTATAGGATGGAAAGACTGTTGCATTTTTATTGTATTTTATGCTTCAGGCGTTGACTTCTGAGGCCGTAGCTATTCGATGTGGTGGAAGAACGCCATAGAGTGAAGCCTAGGTTGCCCGGAACGTAGAAATGACCATAACTTTCATACTGGTTGCATTTATTCGTTTTATATGATGGAAGAACTGTTGTATTTATATTGCATTTTATGCTGCTGGCGTTCTCTTCTTAGGCCCTAACTATTCGATCTGGTGGAGCAACGCCCTACAGTCAGGCCTAGGTTGCCCGGAACGTGGAAATGAACAAAACTTTCACACTGGTAGCAATTATTCGTTTTATACAATGGAAAAACTATTCTATTTATTTTGTATTTTATGCTTCGGGCGTTGACTTCTATGGCCCTACCTTTTCGATCTGTTGGAGCAACACCCTACAGTCAAGCCTAGGTTGCCCGGAACGTAGAAATGACCATTACTTTCACACTGTTTGCAATTATTCTTTTTATACGATGGAAAAGGTGTTGTATTTATATTGTATTTTATGCATCTAGCGTTGACTTCTAAGGCCGTAGCTATTAGATGTGGTGGAGTAACGCCCTAGAGTGACGCCTAGGTTGCCTGGAACGTAGAAATGACCATTACTTTCACAATGTTTCCAATTATTCATTTTATACGATGGAAAAACTGTTGTACTTATATTGTATTTTATTCTTATGGCGTTGAATTCTAAGTCCACAGCTATGCGATCTGGTGGAGCAACGCCCTAGAGTGAAACCTAGGTTGCCCGGAACGTAGAAATGACCATAACTTTCACACTGGTTGCTATTATTCGTTTTATACGATGGAAAAACTGTTCTATTCATTTTGTATTTCATGCTTCGGGCGTTGACTTCTATGGCCCTAACTATTCAATCTGTTGGAACAACGCCCTAGGGTGAAGCCTAGGTTGCCCGGAAAGTAGAAGTGACCATAGCTTTCACACTGGTTGCTATTATTCGTTCTATACGATGGAAAAACTGTTATAATTATATTGTATCTTATGCTTCTGGCGTTGACTTCTTAGGCCCTAACAATTCGATCTGGTGGAACAACGCCCTAGAGCGAAGCCTAGGTTGCATGGAACGTACAAATGACCATCACTTTCACACGGGTTGCAATTATTCCTGTTATAGGATGGAAGGACTGTTGTATTTTTTTTGTATTTTATGCTTTAGGCGTTGACTTCTGGTGCCGCAGCTATTCGATGTGGTGGAAGAACGCCATAGAGTGAAGCCTACGTTGCTCGGAACGTAGAAATGACCATAACTTTCATACTGGTTGCAATTATTCGTTTTATATGATGGAAGAACTGTTGTATTTATATTGCATTTTATGCTGCTGGCGTTCTCTTCTTAGGCCCTAACTATTCG
Organism: Calliopsis andreniformis; assembly: GCF_051401765.1. NCBI lineage: Eukaryota > Metazoa > Arthropoda > Insecta > Hymenoptera > Andrenidae > Calliopsis > Calliopsis andreniformis. The sequence continues at coordinate 19,125,426 of NC_135072.1, forward strand.
ATCTGGTGGAACAACGCCCTGGGGTGAAGCCTAGGTTGCCCGGAACGTAGAAATGGCCATAACTTTGACCCTGGTTGCTATTATTCGTTTTATACAATGGAAATACTGTTCTATTTATTTTGTATTTTATGCTTCGGGCGTTGACTTCTAAGGCCCTATCTGTTTGATCTGGTGGAGCAACGCCCTAGAGTGAAGCCTAGGTTGCCAGGAACGTAGAAGTGACCATAACTTTCACACTGGACGCTATTATTCGTTTTATACGATGGAAAGACTGTTATATTTATATAATGCTTCTGGCGATAACTTTTTAGGCCCTAACAATTCGATCTGGTAGAACAACGCCCTAGAGTGAAGCCTAGGTTGCCTGGAACGTACAAATGACCATCACTTTCACACGGGTTGCAATTATTCCTGTTACAGGATGGAAAGACTGTTGTATTTTTATCGTATTTTATGCTTCAGGCGTTGACTTCTGAGGCCGCAGCTATTAGATGTGGTGGAGCAACGCACTAGAGTGACGCCTAGGTTGCCCGGAACGTAGAAATGACCATTACTTTCGCAATGTTTGCAATTATTCATTTTATACGTTGGAAAAACTGTTGTACATATATTGTATTTTATGCTGCTGGCGTTCACTTCTTAGGCCCTATCTATTCGATCTGGTGGAACAACGCCCTGGGGTGAAGCCTAGGTTGCCGGGAACGTAGAAGTGACCATAGCTTTCACACTGGTTGCTATTATTCGTTCTATACGATGGAAAAACTGTTATAATTATATTGTGTTTTATGCTTCTGGCGTTGCCTTCCTAGGCCCTAGCTGTTCGATCTGGTGGAACAACGCCCTAGAGTGAAGCCTACGTTGCCCGGAACGTAGAAATGACTATAACTTTCACACTGGTTGCTATTATTCGTTCTATACGATGGAAAAACTGTTATACTTATATTGTATCTTATGCTTCTGGCGTTGACTTCTTAGGCCCTAGCAATTCGATCTGGTGGAACAACGCCCTAGAGTGAAGCCTAGGTTGCCTGGAACGTACAAATGACCATCACTTTCACACGGGTTGCAATTATTCCTGTTATAGGATGGAAAGACTGTTGTATTTTTACTGTATTTTATGCTTCAGGCGTTGACTTCTGAGGCCGCAGCTATTCGATGTGGTGGAAGAACGCCATAGAGTGAAGCGTAGGTTGCCCGGAACGTAGAAATGACCATAACTTTCATACTGGTTGCAATTATTCGTTTTATATGATGGAAGAACTGTTGCATTTATATTGTATTTTATGCTGCTGGCGTTCACTTCTTAGGTCCTAACTATTCGATGTGGTGGAACAACGCCCTGGGGTGAAGCCTAGGTTGCCGGGAACGTAGAAATGACCAAAACTTTCACACTGGTCGCTATTATTCGTTTTATACGATGGAGAAACTGTTATATTTATATTGTGTTTTATGCTTCTGGCGTTGCCTTCCTAGGCCCTAGCTGTTCGATCTGGTGGAACAACGCCCTAGAGTGAAGCCTACGTTGCCCGGAACGTAGAAATGACTATAACTTTCACACTGGTTGCTATTATTCGTTCTATACGATGGAAAAACTGTTATATTTTTATTGTATCTTATGCTTCTGGCGTTGACTTCTTAGGCCCTAACAATTCGATCTGGTGGAACAACGCACTAGAGTGAAGCCTAGGTTGCCTGGAACGTACAAATGGCCATCACTTTCACACGGTTTGCAATTATTCCTGTACACAAGATGGAAATACTGTTGTATTTTTATTGTATTTTATGCTTCAGGCGTTGACTTATGAGGCCGTAGCTATTCGATGTGGTGGAAGAACGCCGTAGAGTGAAGCCTAGGTTGCCCGGAACGTAGAAATGACCATAACTTTCATACCGGTGGCAATTATTCCTTCTATATGATGGAAAAACTGTTGTATTTTTATTGTATTTTATGCTTCGGGCATTGACTTCTAAGGCCCTAACTATTCAATCTGTTGGAGCAACGCCCTAGGGTGTAGCCCAGGTTGCCCGGAAAGTAGAAATGACCACAACTTTCATACTGGTTGCAATTACTCGTTTTATATGATGGAAAAACTGTTATATTTATATTGTATTTTATGCTTCTGGCGTTCACTCCTTAGGCCCTAACTATTCGATCTGGTGGAACAACGCCCTATGGTGAAGCCTAGGTTGCCCGGAACGTAGAAATGACCATAACTTTTACACTGGTAGCAATTATTCGTTTTATACAATGGAAAAACTGTTCTATTTATTTTGTATTTTATGCTTCGGGCGTTGACTTCTAAGGCCCTAACGGTTTGATCTGGTGGAGCAACGCCCTAGAGTAAAGCCTAGGTTGCCCGGAACGTAGAAATGACCATAACTTTCACACTGGTTGCTATTATTCGTTTTATACGATGGAAAAACTGTTCTATTAATTTTGTATTTTATGCTTCGGGCGTTGACTTCTAAGGCCCTAACTGTTTGATCTGGTGGAGCAACGCCCTAGAGTGAAGCCTAGGTTGCCCGGAACGAAGAAATGACCATAACTTTCACACTGGATGCTATTATTCGTCCTATACGATGGAAAAACTGTTATATTTAGATTGTATCTCATGCTTCTGGCGTTGACTTCTTAGGCCCTAACAATTCGATCTGGTGGAACAACGCCCTAGAGTGAAGCCTAGGTTGCCTGGAACGTACAAATGACTATCACTTTCACACGGGTTGCAATTATTCCTGTTATAGGATGGAAAGACTGTTGCATTTTTATTGTATTTTATGCTTCAGGCGTTGACTTCTGAGGCCGTAGCTATTCGATGTGGTGGAAGAACGCCATAGAGTGAAGCCTAGGTTGCCCGGAACGTAGAAATGACCATAACTTTCATACTGGTTGCAATTATTCGTTTTATATGATGGAAGAACTGTTGTATTTATATTGCATTTTATGCTGCTGGCGTTCTCTTCTTAGGCCCTAACTATTCGATCTGGTGGAGCAACGCCCTACAGTCAAGCCTAGGTTGCCCGGAACGTGGAAATGAACAAAACTTTCACACTGGTAGCAATTATTCGTTTTATACAATGGAAAAACTATTCTATTTATTTTGTATTTTATGCTTCGGGCGTTGACTTCTATGGCCCTACCTTTTCGATCTGTTGGAGCAACACCCTACAGTCAAGCCTAGGTTGCCCGGAACGTAGAAATGACCATTACTTTCACACTGTTTGCAATTATTCTTTTTATACGATGGAAAAGGTGTTGTATTTATATTGTATTTTATGCATCTAGCGTTGACTTCTAAGGCCGTAGCTATTAGATGTGGTGGAGTAACGCCCTAGAGTGACGCCTAGGTTGCCTGGAACGTAGAAATGACCATTACTTTCACAATGTTTCCAATTATTCATTTTATACGATGGAAAAACTGTTGTACTTATATTGTATTTTATTCTTATGGCGTTGAATTCTAAGTCCATAGCTATGCGATCTGGTGGAGCAACGCCCTAGAGTGAAACCTAGGTTGCCCGGAACGTAGAAATGACCATAACTTTCACACTGGTTGCTATTATTCGTTTTATACGATGGAAAAACTGTTCTATTCATTTTGTATTTCATGCTTCGGGCGTTGACTTCTATGGCCCTAACTATTCAAGCTGTTGGAACAACGCCCTAGGGTGAAGCCTAGGTTGCCCGGAAAGTAGAAGTGACCATAGCTTTCACACTGGTTGCTATTATTCGTTCTATACGATGGAAAAACTGTTATAATTATATTGTATCTTATGCTTCTGGCGTTGACTTCTTAGGCCCTAACAATTCGATCTGGTGGAACAACGCCCTAGAGCGAAGCCTAGGTTGCATGGAACGTACAAATGACCATCACTTTCACACGGGTTGCAATTATTCCTGTTATAGGATGGAAGGACTGTTGTATTTTTTTTGTATTTTATGCTTTAGGCGTTGACTTCTGGTGCCGCAGCTATTCGATGTGGTGGAAGAACGCCATAGAGTGAAGCCTACGTTGCTCGGAACGTAGAAATGACCATAACTTTCATACTGGTTGCAATTATTCGTTTTATATGATGGAAGAACTGTTGTATTTATATTGCATTTTATGCTGCTGGCGTTCTCTTCTTAGGCCCTAACTATTCGATCTGGTGGAACAACGCCCTGGGGTGAAGCCTAGGTTGCCCGGAACGTAGAAATGGCCATAACTTTGACCCTGGTTGCTATTATTCGTTTTATACAATGGAAATACTGTTCTATTTATTTTGTATTTTATGCTTCGGGCGTTGACTTCTAAGGCCCTATCTGTTTGATCTGGTGGAGCAACGCCCTAGAGTGAAGCCTAGGTTGCCAGGAACGTAGAAGTGACCATAACTTTCACACTGGATGCTATTATTCGTTTTATACGATGGAAAGACTGTTATATTTATATAATGCTTCTGGCGATAACTTTTTAGGCCCTAACAATTCGATCTGGTAGAACAACGCCCTAGAGTGAAGCCTAGGTTGCCTGGAACGTACAAATGACCATCACTTTCACATGGGTTGCAATTATTCCTGTTACAGGATGGAAAGACTGTTGTATTTTTATCGTATTTTATGCTTCAGGCGTTGACTTCTGAGGCCGCAGCTATTAGATGTGGTGGAGCAACGCACTAGAGTGACGCCTAGGTTGCCCGGAACGTAGAAATGACCATTACTTTCGCAATGTTTGCAATTATTCATTTTATACGTTGGAAAAACTGTTGTACATATATTGTATTTTATGCTTCTGGCGTTGACCTCTTATGCCATAACTATTCCATCTGGTGGAACAACGCCCTAGGGTGAAGCCTAGGTTGCCCGGAACGTAGAAATGGAAATAACTTTCACACCGGTAGCAATTATTCGTTTTATACGATGGAAAAACAGTTCTATTTATTTTGTATTTTACGCTTCGGGCATTGACTTCTAAGGCCCTAACAATTCACTCTGTTGGAGCAACGCCCTAGGGTGTAGCCGAGGTTCCCCGGAAAGTGGAAATGACCACAACTTTCATACTGGTTGCAATTACTCGTTTTATATGATGGAAAAACTGTTGTATTTATATTGTATTTTATGCTTCTGGCGTTCACTTCTTAGGCCCTAACTATTCGATCTGGTGGAACAACGCCCTAGCGTGAAGCCTAGGTTGCCCGGAACGTAGAAATGACCATAACTTTTACACTGGTAGCAATTATTCGTTTTATACGATGGAAAGCTGTTCTATTTATTTTGTATTTTATGCTTCGGGCGTTGACTTCTAAGGCTCTAACTGTTTGATCTGGTGGAGCAACGCACTAGAGTGAAGCCTAGGTTGCCCGGAACGTAGAAATGACCATAACTTTCACACTGGTTGCTATTATTCGTTCTATACGATGGAAAAACTGTTATATTTATATTGTATCTTATGCTTCTGGCGTTGACTTCTTAGGCCCTAACAATTCGATCTGGTGGAACAACGCCCTAGAGTGAAGCCTAGGTTGCCTGGAACGTACAAATGACCATCACTTTCACACGGGTTGCAATTATTCCTGATATAGGATGGAAAGACTGTTGTATTTTTATTGTACTTTATGCTTCAGGCGTTGACTTCTGAGGCCGTAGCTATTCGATGTGGTGGAAGAACGCCATAGAGTGAAGCCTAGGTTGCCCGGAACGTAGAAATGACCATCACTTTCACACTGGTTGCAATTATTCCTGTTATACGATGGAAAAGCTCATGTATATTTAATGTATTTTATGCTTCGGGCGTTGACTTCTATGGCCCTACCTATTCGATCTGGTGGAGCAACGCCCTACAGTCAAGCCTAGGTTGCCCGGAACGTAGAAATGAACATAACTTTCACACTGGTAGCAATTATTCGTTTTATACAATGGAAAAACTATTCTATTTATTTTGTATTTTATGCTTCGGGCGTTGACTTCTATGGCCCTACCTATTCGATCTGTTGGAGCAACACCCTACAGTCAAGCCTAGGTTGCCCGGAACGTAGAAATGACCATTACTTTCACACTGTTTGCAATTATTCTTTTTATACGATGGAAAAGGTGTTGTATTTATATTGTATTTTATGCTTCTAGCGTTGACTTCTAAGGCCGTAGCTATTAGATGTGGTGGAGTAACGCCCTAGAGTGACGCCTAGGTTGCCTGGAACGTAGAAATGACCATTACTTTCACAATGTTTCCAATTATTCATTTTATACGATGGAAAAACTGTTGTACTTATATTGTATTTTATTCTTATGTCGTTGAATTCTAAGTCCATAGCTATGCGATCTGGTGGAGCAACGCCCTAGAGTGAAACCTAGGTTGCCCGGAACGTAGAAATGACCATAACTTTCACACTGGATGCTATTATTCGTTCTATACGATGGAAAAACTGTTATATTTATATTGTATCTTATGCTTCTGGCGTTGACTTCTTAGGCCCTAACAATTCGATCTGGTGGAACAACGCCCTAGAGTGAAGCCTAGGTTGCCTGGAACGTACAAATGACCATCACTTTCACACGGGTTGCAATTATTCCTGATATAGGATGGAAAGACTGTTGTATTTTTATTGTACTTTATGCTTCAGGCGTTGACTTCTGAGGCCGTAGCTATTCGATGTGGTGGAAGAACGCCATAGAGTGAAGCCTAGGTTGCCCGGAACGTAGAAATGACCATCACTTTCACACTGGTTGCAATTATTCCTGTTATACGATGGAAAAGCTCTTGTATATTTAATGTATTTTATGCTTCGGGCGTTGACTTCTATGGCCCTACCTATTCGATCTGGTGGAGCAACGCCCTACAGTCAAGCCTAGGTTGCTCGGAACGTAGAAATGAACATAACTTTCACACTGGTAGCAATTATTCGTTTTATACAATGGAAAAACTATTCTATTTATTTTGTATTTTATGCTTCTAGCGTTGACTTCTAAGGCCGTAGCTATTAGATGTGGTGGAGTAACGCCCTAGAGTGACGCCTAGGTTGCCTGGAACGTAGAAATGACCATTACTTTCACAATGTTTCCAATTATTCATTTTATACGATGGAAAAACTGTTGTACTTATATTGTATTTTATTCTTATGTCGTTGAATTCTAAGTCCATAGCTATGCGATCTGGTGGAGCAACGCCCTAGAGTGAAACCTAGGTTGCCCGGAACGTAGAAATTACCATAACTTTCACACTCGTAGGAAATATTCGTTTTATACGATGGAACAACTGTTCTATTCATTTTGTATTTTATGCTTCGGCCGTTGACTTCTAAGGCCCTAACTATTCAATCTGTTGGAGCAACGCCCTAGGGTGAAGCCTAGGTTGCCCGGAAAGTAGAAATGACCATAACTTTCATACTGCTTGCAATTATTCGTTTTATACGATGGAAAAACTGTTGTATTTATATTGAATTTTATACTTCGGGCGTTGACTTCTAAGGCCCTAACTATTCAATCTGTTGGATGAACGCCCTAGAGTGAAGCCAAGGTTGCTCGGAATGTAGAAATGACCATAACATTCACACTGGTTGAAATTATTCGTTTTATACGATGGAAAAGCTGTTGTATTTATATTGTATATTATGCTGCTGGCGTTCACTTCTTAGGCCCTAACTATTCGATCTGGTGGAACAACGCCCTGGGGTGAAGCCTAGGTTGCCGGGAACGTAGAAATGACCATAACTTTCACACTGGTCGCTATTATTCGTTTTATACGATGGAGAAGCTGTTATATGTATATTGTATTTTATGCTTCTGGCGTTGCCTTCTTAGGCCCTAGCTGTTCGATCTGGTGGAACAACGCCCTAGAGAGAAGCCTAGGTTGCCCGGAACGTAGAAATGGCCATATCTTTCACACTGGTTCCTATTATTCGTTCTATACGATGGAAAAACTGTTATATTTATATTGTATCTGATGCTTCTGGCGTTGACTTCTTAGGCCCTAACAATTCGATCTGGCGGAACAACGCCCTAGAGTGAAGCCTAGGTTGCCTGGAACGTACAAATGACCATCACTTTCACACGGGTTGCAATTATTCCTATTATAGGATGGAAAGACTGTTGTATTTTTATTGTATTTTATGCTTCAGCCGTTGACTTCTGAGGCCGTAGCTATTCGATGTGGTGGAAGAACGCCATGGAGTGAAGCCTAGGTTGCCCGGAACGTAGAAATGACCATAACTTTCATACTGGTGGCAATAATTCGTTTCATATGATGGAAAAACTGTTGTATTTATATTGTATTTTATGCTGCTGGCGTTCACTTCTTAGGCCCTAACTATTCGATGTGGTGGAACAACGCCCTGGGGTGAAGCCTAGGTTGCCCGGAACGTAGAAATGACCATAACTTTCACACTGGTTGCTATTATTCGTTTTATACGATGGAAAAACTGTTATATTTATATTGTACTTTATGCTTCTGGCGTTGCCTTCTTAGGCGCTAACTGTTCGATCTGGTGGAACAACGCCCTAGAGTGAAGCCTAGGTTACCCGGAACGTAGAAATGACCAGTACTTTCACACTGTTTGCAGTGACTCCTGTTATACGATGGAAAAACTGTTGCATCTTTATTGTATTTTATGCTTCTGGCGTTGACTTCTAAGGCCCTAACTATTCTATCTGGTGTATCAACGCCCTAGAGTGAAGCCTAGATTGCTCGGAATGTAAAAATGACCATAACGTTCACACTGGTTGAAATTATTCGTTTTATACGATGGAAAAACTGTTGTATTTAAATTGTATTTTATGCTTCTGGCGTTGATTTCTTAGGCCCTAACTATTCAATCTCGTGGAACAACACCCTAGAGTGAGGCCTAGGTTGCCCGGAACGTAGAAATGACCATCTCTTTCAAACTGGCTGCGTTTATTCCTGTTATATGATGGAAAAACTGTTGCATTTTTATTGCATTTTATGCTTCGGGCATTGACTTCTAAGGTGCTAACTATTCAATCTGTTGGAGCAACGCCCTAGGGTGAAGCCTAGGTTGCCCGGAAAGTAGAAATGACAATAACTTTCACACTGGTTGCAATTATTCGTTTTATACGATGGAAAAGCTGTTGCATCTTTATTGTATTTTATGCTTCTGGCGTTGACTTCTAAGGCACAAACTATTCGATCTGGTCGAGCAATGCCCTAGAGTGAAGCCTATGTTGCCCGGAACGTAGAAATGACCATCTCTTTCAAACTGGCTGCATTTATTCCTGTTATATGATGGAAAAACTGTTGCATTTTTATTGCATTTTATGCTTCGGGCATTGACTTCTAAGGTGCTAACTATTCAATCTGTTGGAGCAACGCCCTAGGGTGAAGCCTAGGTTGCCCGGAAAGTAGAAATGACAATAACTTTCACACTGGTTGCAATTATTCGTTTTATACGATGGAAAAGCTGTTGCATCTTTATTGTATTTTATGCTTCTGGCGTTGACTTCTAAGGCACAAACTATTCGATCTGGTCGAACAATGCCCTAGGGTGAAGCCTAGGTTGCCCGGAAAGTAGGAATGACAATAACTTTCACACTGGTTGAAATTATTCGTTTTATACGATGGAAAAGCTGTTGTATGTATATTGTATATTATGCTGCTGGCGTTCACTTCTTAGGCCCTATCTATTCGATCTGGTGGAACAACGCCCTGGGGTGAAGCCTAGGTTGCCGGGAACGTAGAAGTGACCATAACTTTCACACTGGTCGCTATTATTCGTTTTATACGATGGAGAAACTGTTATATTTATATTGTATTTTATGCTTCTGGCGTTGCCTTCTTAGGCCCTAGCTGTTCGATCTGGTGGAACAACGCCCTAGAGAGAAGCCTAGGTTGCCCGGAACGTAGAAATGACCATATCTTTCACACTGGTTGCTATTATTCGTTCTATACGATGGAAAAACTGTTATATTTATATTGTATCTGATGCTTCTGGAGTTGACTTCTTAGGCCCTAACAATTCGATCTGGTCGAGCAACGCCCTAGAGTGAAGCCTAGGTTGCCTGGAACGTACAAATGACCATCACTTTCACACGGGTTGCAATTATTCCTATTATAGGATGGAAAGACTGTTGTACTTTTATTGTATTTTATGCTTCAGGCGTTGACTTCTGAGGCCGTAGCTATTCGATGTGGTGGAAGAACGCCATAGAGTGAAGCCTAGGTTGCCCGGAACGTAGAAATGACCATAACTTTCATACTGGTGGCAATAATTCGTTTCATATGATGGAAAAACTGTTGTATATATATTGTATTTTATGCTGCTGGCGTTCACTTCTTAGGCCCTAACTATTCGATGTGGTGGAACAACGCCCTGGGGTGAAGCCTAGGTTGCCCGTAACGTAGAAATGACCATAACTTTCACACTGGTTGCTATTATTCGTTTTATACGATGGAAAAACTGTTATATTTATATTGTACTTTATGCTTCTAGCGTTGCCTTCTTAGGCCCTAACTGTTCGATCTGGTGGAACAACGCCCTAGAGTGAAGCCTAGGTTACCCGGAACGTAGAAATGACCAGTACTTTCACACTGTTTGCAGTGACTCCTGTTATACGATGGAAAAACTGTTGCATCTTTATTGAATTTTATGCTTCTGGCGTTGACTTCTAAGGCCCTAACTATTCTATCTGGTGTATCAACGCCCTAGAGTGAAGCCTAGGTTGCTCGGAATGTAAAAATGACCATAACATTCACACTGGTTGAAATTATTCGTTTTATACGATGGAAAAACTGTTGTATTTAAATTGTATTTTATGCTTCTGGCGTTGATTTCTTAGGCCCTAACTATTCAATCTCGTGGAACAACACCCTAGAGTGAGGCCTAGGTTGCCCGGAACGTAGAAATGACCATCACTTCCATACTGGTAGCAATCATTCGTTTTATACGATGGAAAAACTGTTGTATTTATATTGTATTTTATGCTTCTGGCGTTGATTTCTAAGGCACAAACTATCCGATCTGGTCGAGCAATGCCCTAGAGTGAAGCCTATGTTGCCCGGAACGTAGAAATGACCATCTCTTTCAAACTGGCTGCAATTATTCCTGTTATATGATGGTAAAGCTGTTGCATTTTTATTGCATTTTATGCTTCGGGCATTGACTTCTAAGGTCCTAACTATTCAATCTGTTGGAGCAACGCCCTAGGGTGAAGCCTAGGTTGCCCGGAAAGTAGAAATGACAATAACTTTCACACTGGTTGCAATTATTCGGTTTATACGATGGAAAAGCTGTTGCATCTTTATTGTATTTTATGCTTCTGGCGTTGACTCCTAAGGCACAAACTATTCGATCTGGTCGAGCAATGCCCTAGAGTGAAGCCTAGGTTGCCCGGAACGTAGAAATGACCATAACTTTCACACTGGTTGCTATTATTCGTTTTATGCGATGGAAAAGCTGTTGCATCTTTATTGTATTTTATCATTCTGTCGTTGACGTCTAAGGCCGTAGCTAGTAGATGTGGTGGAGCAACGCACTAGAGTGACGCCTAGGTTGCCCGGAACGTGGAATGACCATTACTTTCGCAATGTTTGCAATTATACATTTTATACGATTGGAAAACTGTTGTACTTATATTGTATTTTATGCTTCTGGCGTTGACTTCTAAGGCCCTAACTATTCGATCTGGTGGAGCAACGCCCTAGAGTGAAGCCTAGGTTGCCTGGAACGTACAAATGACCATCACTTTCACACGGGTTGCAATTATTCCTGTTATAGGACGGAAAGACTGTTGTATTTTTATTGTATTTTATGCTTCAGGCGTTGACTTCTGAGGCCGTAGCTATTCGATGTAGTGGAAGAACGCCATAGAGTGAAGCCTAGGTTGCCCGGAACGTAGAAATGACCATAACTTTCATACTGGTTGCAATTTTTCGTTTTATATGATGGAAAAACTGTTGTATTTATATTGTATTTTATGCTGCTGGCGTTCACTTCTTAGGCCCTAACTACTCGATATGGTGGAACAACGCCCTGTGGTGAAGCCTAGGTTGCCGGGAACGGGGAAATGACCATAACTTTCACACTGGTTGCTATTATTCGTTTTATACGATGGAAAAACTGTTGCATTTTTATTGCATTTTATGCTTCGGGCATTGACTTCTAAGGTGCTAACTATTCAATCTGTTGGAGCAACGCCCTAGGGTGAAGCCTAGGTTGCCCGGAAAGTAGAAATGGCAATAACTTTCACACTGGTTGCAATTATTCGTTTTATACGATGGAAAAGCTGTTGCATCTTTATTGTATTTTATGCTTCTGGCGTTGACTTCTAAGGCACAAACTATTCGATCTGGTCGAGCAATGCCCTAGAGTGAAGCCTATGTTGCCCGGAACGTAGAAATGACCATCTCTTTCAAACTGGCTGCATTTATTCCTGTTATATGATGGAAAAACTGTTGCATTTTTATTGCATTTTATGCTTCGGGCATTGACTTCTAAGGTGTTAACTATTCAATCTGTTGGAGCAACGCCCTAGGGTGAAGCCTAGGTTGCCCGGAAAGTAGAAATGACAATAACTTTCACACTGGTTGCAATTATTCGTTTTATACGATGGAAAAGCTGTTGCATCTTTATTGTATTTTATGCTTCTGGCGTTGACTTCTAAGGCACAAACTATTCGATCTGGTCGAGCAATGCCCTAGAGTGAAGCCTATGTTGCCCGGAACGTAGAAATGACCATCTCTTTCAAACTGGCTGCATTTATTCCTGTTATACGATGGAAAAACTGTTGTATTTAAATTGTATTTTATGCTTCTGGCGTTGATTTCTTAGGCCCTAACTATTCAATCTCGTGGAACAACACCCTAGAGTGAGGCCTAGGTTGCCCGGAACGTAGAAATGACCATCACTTCCATACTGGTAGCAATCATTCGTTTTATACGATGGAAAAACTGTTGTATTTATATTGTATTTTATGCTTCTGGCGTTGACTTCTAAGGCACAAACTATTCGATCTGGTCGAGAAATGCCCTAGAGTGAAGCCTATGCTGCCCGGAACGTAGAAATGACCATCTCTTTCAAACTGGCTGCATTTATTCCTGTTATATGATGGAAAAACTGTTGCATTTTTATTGCATTTTATGCTTCGGGCATTGACTTCTAAGGTGCTAACTATTCAATCTGTTGGAGCAACGCCCTAGGGTGAAGCCTAGGTTGCCCGGAAAGTAGAAATGACAATAACTTTCACACTGGTTGCAATTATTCGTTTTATACGATGGAAAAGCTGTTGCATCTTTATTGTATTTTATGCTTCTGGCGTTGACTTCTAAGGCACAAACTATTCGATCTGGTCGAGCAATGCCCTAGAGTGAAGCCTATGTTGCCCGGAACGTAGAAATGACCATATCTTTCACACGGGTTGCAATTATTCCTATTATAGGATGGAAAGACTGTCGTATTTTTATTGTATTTTATGCTTCAGGCGTTGACTTCCGAGGCCGTAGCTATTCGATGTGGTGGAAGAACGCCATAGAGTGAAGCCTAGGTTGCCCGGAACGTAGAAATGACCATAACTTTCATACTGGTGGCAATAATTCGTTTCATATGATGGAAAAACTGTTGTATTTATATTGTATTTTATGCTGCTGGCGTTCACTTCTTAGGCCCTAACTATTCGATGTGGTGGAACAACGCCCTGGGGTGAAGCCTAGGTTGCCCGGAACGTAGAAATGACCATAACTTTCACACTGGTTGCTATTATTCGTTTTATACGATGGAACAACTGTTATATTTATATTGTACTTTATGCTTCTGGCGTTGCCTTCATAGGCCCTAACTGTTCGATCTGGTGGAACAGCGCCCTAGAGTGAAGCCTAGGTTACCCGGAACGTAGAAATGACCAGTACTTTCATACTGTTTGCAGTGACTCCTGTTATACGATGGAAAAACTGTTGCATCTTTATTGAATTTTATGCTTCTGGCGTTGACTTCTAAGGCCCTAACTATTCTATCTGGTGTATCAACGCCCTAGAGTGAAGCCTAGGTTGCTCGGAATGTAAAAATGACCATAACATTCACACTGGTTGAAATTATTCGTTTTATACGATGGAAAAACTGTTGTATTTAAATTGTATTTTATGCTTCTGGCGTTGATTTCTTAGGCCCTAACTATTCAATCTCGTGGAACAACACCCTAGAGTGAGGCCTAGGTTGCCCGCAACGTAGAAATGACCATCACTTCCATACTGGTAGCAATCATTCGTTTTATACGATGGAAAAACTGTTGTATTTATATTGTATTTTATGCTGCTGGCGTTGACTTCTAAGGCACAAACTATTCGATCTGGTCGAGCAATGCCCTAGAGTGAAGCCTATGTTGCCCGGAACGTAGAAATGACCATCTCTTTCAAACTGGCTGCAATTATTCCTGTTATATGATGGAAAAGCTGTTGCATTTTTATTGCATTTTATGCTTCGGGCATTGACTTCTAAGGTCCTAACTATTCAATCTGTTGGAGCAACGCCCTAGGGTGAAGCCTAGGTTGCCCGGAAAGTAGAAATGACAATAACTTTCACACTGGTTGCAATTATTCGGTTTATACGATGGAAAAGCTGTTGCATCTTTATTGTATTTTATGCTTCTGGCGTTGACTCCTAAGGCACAAACTATTCGATCTGGTCGAGCAATGCCCTAGGGTGAAGCCTAGGTTGCCCGGAACGTAGAAATGACCATAACTTTCACACTGGTTGCTATTATTCGTTTTATGCGATGGAAAAGCTGTTGCATCTTTATTGTATTTTAACATTCTGTCGTTGACGTCTAAGGCCGTAGCTAGTAGATGTGGTGGAGCAACGCACTAGAGTGACGCCTAGGTTGCCCGGAACGTGGAATGACCATTACTTTCGCAATGTTTGCAATTATACATTTTATACGATTGGAAAACTGTTGTACTTATATTGTATTTTATACTTCTGGCGTTGACTTCTAAGGCCCTAACTATTCGATCTGGTGGAGCAACGCCCTAGAGTGAAGCCTAGGTTGCCTGGAACGTACAAATGACCATCACTTTCACACGGGTTGCAATTATTCCTGTTATAGGACGGAAAGACTGTTGTATTTTTATTGTATTTTATGCTTCAGGCGTTGACTTCTGAGGCCGTAGCTATTCGATGTAGTGGAAGAACGCCATAGAGTGAAGCCTAGGTTGCCCGGAACGTAGAAATGACCATAACTTTCATACTGGTTGCAATTTTTCGTTTTATATGATGGAAAAACTGTTGTATTTATATTGTATTTTATGCTGCTGGCGTTCACTTCTTAGGACCTAACTATTCGATGTGGTGGAACAACGCCCTAGAGTGAGGCCTAGGTTGCCCGGAACGTAGAAATGACCATCACTTCCATACTGGTAGCAATTATTCGTTTTATACAATCGAAAAACTGTTCTATTTATTTTGTATTTTATGCTTCGGGCGTTCACTTCTATGGCCCTACCTATTCGATCTGGTGGAGTAACACCCTACAGTCAAGCCTAGGTTGCCCGGAACGTAGAAGTGAAGATAACATTCACACCGGTTGCGATTATTCATGCTATACGATGGAAAAACTGTTGCATTTTTATTGTATTTTATGCTTCTAGCGTTGACTTCTAAGGCTGTAGCTATTCGATGTGGTGGAACAACGCCCTAGAGTGAAGCCTAGGTTGTTCGGAACGTAGAAATGACCATTACCTTCACATTGTGTGCTATTATTCATTTTATACGATGGAAAAGGTGTTGTATTTATATTGTATTTTATGCTTCTGGCGTTGACTTCTTAGGCCCTAACTTCTCGATCTGGTGGAACAACTCCCTAGAGTGAAGCCTAGCTTGCCCGGAACGTAGAAATAACCACAACTTTCATACTTGTTGCAATTACTCGTTTCATACGATGGAAAAACTGTTATATTTATATTGTATTTTATGCTTCGGGCGCAGACTTCTATGGCCCTACCTATTCGATCTGGTGGAGCAACACCCTACAGTGAAGCCTATGTTGCCCGGAACGTAGATATGACCATAGCCTTCACACAGGTTGCAATTATTCGTTTTCTACGATGGAAAAGCTGTTGTATTTATATTGTCTTTTATGCTTCCCGTGTTGACTTCTTAGACCCTAACTCTTCGATCTGGTGGAGCAACGCCTCAGAGTTAAGTCTAGGATGCCCGAAACGTCGAAATGATCGTTACTTTCGCACTGGTTGCAATTAGTCATGCTATACAATGGAAAAACTGTTGTATTTAAACTGTATTTTATGCTTCGGGCGTTGACTTCTATGGCCCTACCTATTCGGTCTGGTGGAGTAACACCCTACAGTCAAGCCTAGGTTGCCCGGAACGTATAAATGAAGATAACATTCACACCGGTTGCAATTATTCATGCTATACGATGGAAAAACTGTTGCATTTTTATTGTATTTTATGCTTCTAGCGTTGACTTCTAAGGCCGTAGCTATTCGATGTGGTGGAACAACGCCCTAGAGTGAAGCCTAGGTTGTCCGGAACGTAGAAATGACCATTACCTTCACACTGTGTGCTGTTATTCATTTTATACGATGGAAAAGGTGTTGTATTTATATTGTATTTTATGCTTCTGGCGTTGACTTCTAAGGCCGTAGCTATTAGATGTGGTGGATTAACGCCCTAGAGTGACGCCTAGGTTTCCTTGAACGTAGAAATGACCATTAATTTCACAATGTTTGCAATTATTCATTTTATAGAATGGAAAAACTGTTGTACTTATATTGTATTTTATTCTTCTGGCGTTGAATTCCAAGTCGCTAGCTATTCGATCTGGTGGAGCAACGCCCTAGATTGAAAACTAGGATGCTCATAATGTAGAAATGACTATAACTTTCACGCTGGTCCCAATTATTCGTTTTATACGATAGAAAAGCGGTTGTATTTTGTATCGTATTTTATGCTTCGGGCGTTGACTTCTAAGGCCCTCACTATTCGATCTGGTGGAGCAACGCCCTAGAGTGAAACCTAGGTTGCCCAGAACGTAGAAATGACCAACACATTCACACTGGTTTCAATTATTCCTCTTATACGATGGAAAAACTGTTGTAATTTTATTGTATTTTATGCTTCAGGCGTTGAATTCTAAGTCCATAGCTATTCGATCTGGAGGCGCAACGCCCTAGAGTGAAGCCTAGGTTGCCCGTAACGTAGAAATGACCATTACTTTCACACTGTTTGCAATTATTCATTTTATACGATGGAAAAGCTGTTGTATTTATATTGTATTTAATGCTTCTGGCGTTGACTTCTAAGGCCGTAGCTATTAGCTGTGGTGGAGCAACGCCCTACAGTGACGCCTAGGTTGCCCGGAACGTAGAAAATACCATTAATTTCACAATGTTTGCAATTACTCATTTTATACAATGGAAAAACTGTTGTACTTATATTGTATTTTATTCTTCTGGCGTTGAATTCTAAGTTCCTAGCTATTCGATCTGGTGGAGCAACGCCCTAGAGTGAAACCTAGGTTGCTCGGAATGTAGAAATGACCATCACGTTCACACTGGTTGCAATTATTCCTGTTATACGACGGAAAAGCTCTTGTATATTTAGTGTATTTTATGCTTCGGGCGTTGACTTCTATGGCCCTACCTATTCGATCTGGTGGAGCAACACCCTACAGTCATGCCTAGGTTGCCCAGAACGTAGAAATGAACATAACTTTCACACTGGTAGCAATTATTCGTTTTATACAATGGAAAAACTGTTGTATTTATACTGTATTTTATGCTTCTGGCGTTGACTTCTAAGGCCGTAGCTATTCGATGTGGTGGAGCAACGTCCTAGAGTGAAGCCTGGGTTGCCCGGAACGTAGAAATGCCCATTACTTTCACACTGGTTGCAATTATTAGTTTTATACGGTGGAAAGACTGTTATATTTATTTTGTATTTTATGTTTCGGGCGTTGACTTCTAAGGCCCTAACTATTCAATCTGTTGGAGCAACGCCCTAAGGCGAAGACTAGGTTGCCCGGAACGTAGAAATGACCATCACTTTCAAACTGGTTGCAATTATTGCTGTTATATGATGGAAAAGCTGTTGTATTTTTATTGCATTTTATGCTTCGGGCATTGACTTATAAGGGCCTAACTATTCAATCTGTTGTAGCAACGCCCTAGGGTGTAGCCTAGGTTGCCCATAAAGTAGAAGTGACCATAACTTTCCTACTGGTTGCAATTATTCGTTTTATATGATGGAAAAACTGTTGTATTTATATTGTGTTTTGTGCTTCTGGCGTTGACTTCTAAGGCACTAACTATTCGATCTGGTGGAGCAACGCCCTAGGGTGAAGCCTAGGTTGCCCGGAACGTAGAAATGACCATCACTTTCAAACTGGTTGCAATTATTCCTGTTATATGATGGAAAAGCTGTTGTATTTTTGTTGCATTTTCTGCTTCGGGCATTGACTTCTAAGGTCCTAACTATTCAATCTGTTGGAGCAACGCCCTAGGGTGAAGTCTATGTTGCCCGGAACTTAGAAATGACCATAACCTTCACACAGGTTGCAATTATTCGTTTTCTACGATGGAAAAGCTGTTGTATTCATATCGTATTTTACGTCTCTGGCGTTGACTTCTTAGGCCCTAACTATTCGATCAGGTGGAGCAATGCCATAGAGTGAAACGTAGGTTTCCCAGAACGAAGAAATGACCATTACTTTCACACTGGTTTCAATTATTCCTCTTATACGATGGAAAAACTGTTGTATTTTTATTGTATTTTATGCTTCAGGCGTTGAATTCTAAGTCCATAGCTATTCGATTTGGTGGCGCAACGCCCTAGAGTGAAGCCTAGGTTGCCCGGAAAGTAGAAATCACAATAACTTTCACACAGGTTGCAATTATTCGTTTTATACGTAGGAAAAGCTGTTGCATCTTTATTGTATTTTATGCTTCTGTCATTGACGTCTAGGACCGTAGCTATTAGACGTGGTGGAGCAACGCACTAGAGTGACGCCTAGGTTGCCCGGAACGTAGAAATGACCATATCTTTCACGACGGTAGCAATTATTCGTTTTCTACGATGGAAAAACTGTTGTATTTATATTGTATTTCATGCTTCCGGCGTTGACTTCTAAGGGCCTAGCTATTCGATCTGGTGGAGCAACGCCCTAGAGTGAAGCCTAGGTTGCCCGGAACGTAGAAATGCCCATTACTTTCACTGTGGTTGCAATTATTAGTTTTATACGGTGGAAAAACTGTTCTATTTATTTTGTATTTTATGCTTTGGGCGTTGACTTCTAAGGCCCTAACTATTCAATCTGTTGGAGCAACGCCCTAGGGTGAAGCCTAGGTTGCCCGGAACTTAGAAATGACCATACCTTTCATACTGGTTGCAATTATTCGTTTCATACGATTTAAAAGCTGTTGTATTAATACCGTATTTTATGCTTCTGGCGTTGACTTCTTATGCCCTAACTATTCCGTCAGGTGGAACAACGCCCTAGGGTGAAGCCTAGGCTGCCCGGAACGTAGAAATGACCATAACCTTCACACCGGTAGCAATTATTCGTTTTATACGATGGAAAAGCTGTTGCATCTTTATTGTATTTTATGCTTCTGGCGTTGACTTCTAAGGCCGTAGCTATTAGATATGGTGGAGCAACGCACTAGAGTGACGCCTAGGTTGCCCGGAACGTAGAAGTGACCATTACTTTCGCAATGTTTGCAATTATTCGTTTTATACGATGGAAAAACTGTAGTACTTATATCGTATTTTATGCTTCTGGCGCTGACTTCTCATGCCCTAACTATTCCATCTGGTGGAACAACGCCCTAGGGTGGAGCCTAGGTTGCCCGGAACGTAGAAATGGAAATAACTTTCACACCGGTAGCAATTATTCGTTTTATACGATGGAAAAACAGTTCTATTTATTTTGTATTTTATGCTTCGGCCGTTGACTTCTAAAGCCATAACTATTCGGTCTGTTGGAGCAACACCCTAGGGTGAAGCCTAGGTTGCCCGGAAAGTAGAAATGACCATAACTTTCACACTGGTTGCAATTATACGTTTTATACGATGGAAAAACTGTTGTATTTATATTGTATTTTATGCTTCGGGCGTTGACTTCTAAGGCCCTAAATATTCAATCTGTTGGATCAACGCCCTAGGGTGAAGCTTAGGTTGCTCGGAATGTAGAAATGACCATAAGTCTCATACTGGTTGCAATTATCCGTTTTATACGATGGAAAAACTGTTGTATTTATATTGGACTTTATGCTTCTGGCGTTGACTTCTAAGGCACTAACTATTCGATCTTGTGGAGCAACGCAATAGAGTGAAGCCTAGGTTGCCTGGAACGTAGAATTGGCCATCACTTTCAAACTGGTTGCAATTATTCCTGTTATATGATGGTAACACTGTTGTATTTTTTTGCATTTTATGGTTCGGGCGTTGACTTCTACGGCCCTAACTATTGAACCTGTTGGAGCAACGCCCTAGGGTCAAGCCTAGGTTGCTCGGAAAGTAGAAATGACCATAAGTTTCATACTGGTTGCAATTATTTGTTTTATACGATGGAAAAACTGTTGTATTTATATTGTATTTTATGCTTCTGGCGTTGACTTCTTAGGCACTAACTATTCGATCTGGTGGAGCAACGAAATAGAGTGAAGCCTAGGTTGCCCGGAACGTAGAATTGGCCATCAGTTTCAAACTGGTTGCAATTATTCCTGTTATATGATGGAAACACTGTTGTATTTTTTTGCATTTTATGGTTCGGGCGTTGACTTCTACGGCCCTAACTATTGAACCTGTTGGAGCAACGCCCTAGGGTCAAGCCTAGGTTGCTCGGGAAGTAGAAATGACCATAAGTTTCATACTGGTTGCAATTATTCGTTTTATACAATGGAAAAACTGTTGTATTTATATTGTATTTTATGCTTCTGGCGTTGACTTCTAAGGCACTAACTATTCGATCTGGTGGAACAACGCCTTGGGGTGAAGCCTAGGTTGCTCTGAATGTAGAAATGACCATAGCATTCACACTGGTTGAAATTATTCGTCTTATATGATGGAAAAACTGTTATATTTATATTGTATTTTATGCTTCTGGCGTTGATTTCTTAGGCCCTAACTATTCAATCTGGTGGAACAACGTCCTAGAGTGAGGCCTAGGTTGCCGGAACGTAGAAACGACCATCACTTCCGTCCTGGTAGCAATTATTCGTTTTATACGATGGAAAAACTGTTGTATTTATATTGTATTTTATGCTTCTGGCGTTGACTTCTAAGGCACTAACTCTTCGATCTGGTGGAGCAACGCCCTAGAGTGAAGCCTAGGTTTCCCGGAAAGTAGAAATGACAATAACTTTCACACTGGTTGCAATTATTCGTTTTATACGATGGAAAAGCTGTTGCATCTTTATTGTATTTTATGCTTCTGTCGTTGACGTCTAAGGCCGTAGCTATTAGATATGGTGGAGCAACGCACTAGAGTGACGCCTAGGTTGCCCGGAACGTAGAAGTGACCATTACTTTCGCAATGTTTGCAATTATTCGTTTTATACGATGGAAAAACTGTAGTACTTATATCGTATTTTATGCTTCTGGCGCTGACTTCTCATTCTCTAACCATTCCATCTGGTGGAACAACGCTCTAGGGTGGAGCCTAGGTTACCCGGAACGTAGAAATGGAAATAACTTTCACACCAGTAGCAATTATTCGTTTTATACGATGGAAAAACAGTTCTATTTATTTTGTATTTTATGCTTCGGCCGTTGACTTCTAAAGCCATAACTATTCGGTCTGTTGGAGCAACACCCTAGGGTGAAGCCTAGGTTGCCCGGAAAGTAGAAATGACCATAACTTTCACACTGGTTGCAATTATACGTTTTATACGATGGAAAAACTGTTGTATTTATATTGTATTTTATGCTTCGGGCGTTGACTTCTAAGGCCCTAAATATTCAATCTGTTGGATCAACGCCCTAGGGTGAAGCTTAGGTTGCTCGGAATGTAGAAATGACCATAAGTCTCATACTGGTTGCAATTATCCGTTTTATACGATGGAAAAACTGTTGTATTTATATTGGACTTTATGCTTCTGGCGTTGACTTCTAAGGCACTAACTATTCGATCTTGTGGAGCAACGCAATAGAGTGAAGCCTAGGTTGCCTGGAACGTAGAATTGGCCATCACTTTCAAACTGGTTGCAATTATTCCTGTTATATGATGGTAACACTGTTGTATTTTTTTGCATTTTATGGTTCGGGCGTTGACTTCTACGGCCCTAACTATTGAACCTGTTGGAGCAACGCCCTAGGGTCAAGCCTAGGTTGCTCGGAAAGTAGAAATGACCATAAGTTTCATACTGGTTGCAATTATTTGTTTTATACGATGGAAAAACTGTTGTATTTATATTGTATTTTATGCTTCTGGCGTTGACTTCTTAGGCACTAACTATTCGATCTGGTGGAGCAACGAAATAGAGTGAAGCCTAGGTTGCCCGGAACGTAGAATTGGCCATCAGTTTCAAACTGGTTGCAATTATTCCTGTTATATGATGGAAACACTGTTGTATTTTTTTGCATTTTATGGTTCGGGCGTTGACTTCTACGGCCCTAACTATTGAACCTGTTGGAGCAACGCCCTAGGGTCAAGCCTAGGTTGCTCGGGAAGTAGAAATGACCATAAGTTTCATACTGGTTGCAATTATTCGTTTTATACAATGGAAAAACTGTTGTATTTATATTGTATTTTATGCTTCTGGCGTTGACTTCTAAGGCACTAACTATTCGATCTGGTGGAACAACGCCTTGGGGTGAAGCCTAGGTTGCTCGGAATGTAGAAATGACCATAGCATTCACACTGGTTGAAATTATTCGTCTTATATGATGGAAAAACTGTTATATTTATATTGTATTTTATGCTTCTGGCGTTGATTTCATAGGCCCTAACTATTCAATCTGGTGGAACAACGTCCTAGAGTGAGGCCTAGGTTGCCGGAACGTAGAAACGACCATCACTTCCGTCCTGGTAGCAATTATTCGTTTTATACGATGGAAAAACTGTTGTATTTATATTGTATTTTATGCTTCTGGCGTTGACTTCTAAGGCACTAACTCTTCGATCTGGTGGAGCAACGCCCTAGAGTGAAGCCTAGGTTTCCCGGAAAGTAGAAATGACAATAACTTTCACACTGGTTGCAATTATTCGTTTTATACGATGGAAAAGCTGTTGCATCTTTATTGTATTTTATGCTTCTGTCGTTGACGTCTAAGGCCGTAGCTATTAGATATGGTGGAGCAACGCACTAGAGTGACGCCTAGGTTGCCCGGAACGTAGAAGTGACCATTACTTTCGCAATGTTTGCAATTATTCGTTTTATACGATGGAAAAACTGTAGTACTTATATCGTATTTTATGCTTCTGGCGCTGACTTCTCATTCTCTAACCATTCCATCTGGTGGAACAACGCTCTAGGGTGGAGCCTAGGTTACCCGGAACGTAGAAATGGAAATAACTTTCACACCAGTAGCAATTATTCGTTTTATACGATGGAAAAACAGTTCTATTTATTTTGTATTTTATGCTTCGGCCGTTGACTTCTAAAGCCATAACTATTCGATCTGTTGGAGTAACGCCCTAGGGTGAAGCCTAGGTTGCCCGGAATGTAGAAATGACCATAACTTACATACTGGTTGCAATTATACGTTTTATACGATGGAAAAACTGTTGTATTTATTTTGTATTTAATGCTTCGGGCCTTGGCTTCTAAGTCCCTAACTGTTTGATCTGGTGGAGCAACGCCCTAGAGTGAAGCCTAGGTTGCCCGGAACGTAGAAATGACCATAACTTTCAAACTGGTTGCTATTATTCGTTTTATACGATGGAAAAACTGTTGTATTTATATTGTATTTTATGCTTCTGGCGTTGACTTCTAAGGCCCTAGCTATTCGATCGAGTGGTGCAACGCCCTAGCGTGAAGCCTAGGTTGCCCGGAACGTAGAATTGGCCATCACTTTCAAACTGGCTGCAATTATTCCTGTTATATGATGGATACACTGTTGTATTTTTATTGCATTTTATGCTTCGGGCGTTGACTTCTAAGGCCCTAACTACTCAATCTGTTGGACCAACGCTCTAGGGTGAAGCCTAGCTTGCTCGGAAAGTAGAAATGACCATAAGTTTCATACTGGTTGCAATTATTCGTTTTATACGATGGAAAAGCTGTTGTATTTATATCGTATTTTATGCTTCTGGCGTTGACTTCCTAGGCCGTAACTATTCGGTCTGGTGCAGCAACGCCTTGGAGTGAAACCTAGGTTGCCCGGAACGTAGAATTGGCCATCACTTTCAAACTGGTTGCAATTATTCCTGTTATATGATGGATACACTGTTGTATTTTAATTGCATTTTATGCTTCGGGCGTTGACTTCTAAGGCCCTAACTATTCAATCTGTTGGAGCAACGCCCTAGGGTGAAGCCTAGGTTGCTCGGAAAGTAGAAACGTCCATAAGTTTCATACTGGTTGCAATTATTCGTTTTATACGATGGAAAAACTGTTGTATTTATATTGTATTTTATGCTTCTGGCGTTGTCTTCTAAGGCACTAACTATTCGATCTGGTGGAGCAACACAATAGAGTGATGCCTAGGTTTTCCGGAACGTAGAATTGGCCATCAATTTCAAACTGGTTGCAATTATACCTGTTATATGATGGAAACACTGCTGTATTTTTTTTGCATTTTATGGTTCGGGCGTTGACTTCTAAGGCCCTAACTATTAAATCCGTTGGAGCAACGCCCTAGGGTGAAGCCTAGGTTGCCCGGAAAGTAGAAATGACCATAGCTTTCATACTGGTTGCAATTATTCGTTTTATACGATGGAAAAACTGTTGTATTTATATTGTATTTTATGCTTCTGGCGTTCCCTTCTTAGACCCTAACTATTCGATCTGGTGGAACAACGGCCTAGGGTGAAGCCTAGGTTGCCCGGAACGTTGAAATAACCGTAACTTTTAAACTTGTAGCAATTATTCGTTTTATACTATGGAAAAACTGTTCTATTTATTTTGTATTTAATGCTTCGGGCCTTGGCTTCTAAGTCCCTAACTGTTTGATCTGGTGGAGCAACGCCCTAGAGTGATGCCTAGGTTGCCCGGAACGTAGAAATGACCATAACTTTCAAACTGGTTGCTATTATTCGTTTTATACGATGGAAAAACTGTTATATTTATATTGTATTTTATGCTTCTGGCGTTGACTTCTAAGGCACTAACTATTCGATCGGGTGGAGCAACGCCCTAGGGTGAAGCCTAGCTTGCTCGGAAAGTAGAAATGACCATAAGTTTCATACTGGTTGCAATTATTCGTTTTATACGATGGAAAAGCTGTTGTATTTATATCGTATTTTATGCTTCTGGCGTTGTCAGCTTAGGCCGTAACTATTCGGTCTGGTGGAGCAACGCCCTAGAGTGAAGCCTAGGTTGCCCGGAACGTAGAATTGGCCATCACTTTCAAACTGGTTGCAATTATTCCTGTTATATGATGGATACACTGTTGTATTTTTATTGCATTTTATGCTTCGGGCGTTGACTTCTAAGGCCCTAACTACTCAATCTGTTGGACCAACGCTCTAGGGTGAAGCCTAGCTTGCTCGGAAAGTAGAAATGACCATAAGTTTCATACTGGTTGCAATTATTCGTTTTATACGATGGAAAAACTGTTGTATTTATATTGTATTTTATGCTTCTGGCGTTGACTTCTAAGGCCCAAGCTATTCGATCGAGTGGTGCAACGCCCTAGCGTGAAGCCTAGGTTGCCCGGAACTTAGAATTGGCCATCACTTTAAAACTGGTTGCAATTATTCCTGTTATATGATGGATACACTGTTGTATTTTTATTGCATTTTATGCTTCGGGCGTTGACTTCTAAGGCCCTAACTGCTCAATCTGTTGGACCAACGCTCTAGGGTGAAGCCTAGCTTGCTCGGAAAGTAGAAATGACCATAAGTTTCATACTGGTTGCAATTATTCGTTTTATACGATGGAAAAGCTGTTGTAATTATATCGTATTTTATGCTTCTGGCGTTGACTTCCTAGGCCGTAACTATTCGGTCTGGTGCAGCAACGCCTTGGAGTGAAACCTAGGTTGCCCGGAACGTAGAATTGGCCATCACTTTCAAACTGGTTGCAATTATACCTGTTATATGATGGAAACACTGCTGTATTTTTTTTGCATTTTATGGTTCGGGCGTTGACTTCTAAGGCCCTAACTATTCAATCCGTTGGAGCAACGCCCTAGGGTGAAGCCTAGGTTGCCCGGAAAGTAGAAATGACCATAGCTTTCATACTGGTTGCAATTATTCGTTTTATATGATGGAAAAACTGTTGTATTTATATTGTATTTTATGCTTCTGGCGTTCCCTTCTTAGACCCTAACTATTCGATCTGGTGGAACAACGGCCTAGGGTGAAGCCTAGGTTGCCCGGAACGTTGAAATAACCGTAACTTTTAAACTTGTAGCAATTATTCGTTTTATACTATGGAAAAACTGTTCTATTTATTTTGTATTTAATGCTTCGGGCCTTGGCTTCTAAGTCCCTAACTGTTTGATCTGGTGGAGCAACGCCCTAGAGTGATGCCTAGGTTGCCCGGAACGTAGAAATGACCATAACTTTCAAACTGGTTGCTATTATTCGTTTTATACGATGGAAAAACTGTTATATTTATATTGTATTTTATGCTTCTGGCGTTGACTTCTAAGGCACTAACTATTCGATCGGGTGGAGCAACGCCCTAGGGTGAAGCCTAGCTTGCTCGGAAAGTAGAAATGACCATAAGTTTCATACTGGTTGCAATTATTCGTTTTATACGATGGAAAAGCTGTTGTATTTATATCGTACTTTATGCTTCTGGCGTTGTCAGCTTAGGCCGTAACTATTCGGTCTGGTGGAGCAACGCCCTAGAGTGAAGCCTAGGTTGCCCGGAACGTAGAATTGGCCATCACTTTCAAACTGGTTGCAATTATTCCTGTTATATGATGGATACACTGTTGTATTTTTATTGCATTTTATGCTTCGGGCGTTGACTTCTAAGGCCCTAACTACTCAATCTGTTGGACCAACGCTCTAGGGTGAAGCCTAGCTTGCTCGGAAAGTAGAAATGACCATAAGTTTCATACTGGTTGCAATTATTCGTTTTATACGATGGAAAAGCTGTAGTATTTATATTGTATTTTATGCTTCTGGCGTTGACTTCTAGGGCCCTAGCTATTCGATCGAGTGGTGCAACGCCCTAGCGTGAAGCCTAGGTTGCCCGGAACTTAGAATTGGCCATCACTTTCAAACTGGTTGCAATTATTCCTGTTATATGATGGACACACTGTTGTATTTTTATTGCATTTTATGCTTCGGGCGTTGACTTCTAAGGCCCTAACTACTCAATCTGTTGGAGCAACGCCCTAGGGTGAAGCCTAGGTTGCCCGGAAAGTAGAAATGACCATAGCTTTCATACTGGTTGCAATTATTCGTTTTATATGATGGAAAAACTGTTGTATTTATATTGTATTTTATGCTTCTGGCGTTCCCTTCTTAGACCCTAACTATTCGATCTGGTGGAACAACGGCCTAGGGTGAAGCCTAGGTTGCCCGGAACGTTGAAATAACCGTAACTTTTAAACTGGTAGCAATTATTCGTTTTATACTATGGAAAAACTGTTCTATTTATTTTGTATTTAATGCTTCGGGCCTTGGCTTCTAAGTCCCTAACTGTTTGATCTGGTGGAGCAACGCCCTAGAGTGAAGCCTAGGTTGCCCGGAACGTAGAAATGACCATAACTTTCAAACTGGTTGCTATTATTCGTTTTATACGATGGAAAAACTGTTGTATTTATATTGTATTTTATGCTTCTGGCGTTGACTTCTAAGGCCCTAGCTATTCGATCGAGTGGTGCAACGCCCTAGCGTGAAGCCTAGGTTGCCCGGAACGTAGAATTGGCCATCACTTTCAAACTGGCTGCAATTATTCCTGTTATATGATGGATACACTGTTGTATTTTTATTGCATTTTATGCTTCGGGCGTTGACTTCTAAGGCCCTAACTACTCAATCTGTTGGACCAACGCTCTAGGGTGAAGCCTAGCTTGCTCGGAAAGTAGAAATGACCATAAGTTTCATACTGGTTGCAATTATTCGTTTTATACGATGGAAAAGCTGTTGTATTTATATCGTATTTTATGCTTCTGGCGTTGACTTCCTAGGCCGTAACTATTCGGTCTGGTGCAGCAACGCCTTGGAGTGAAACCTAGGTTGCCCGGAACGTAGAATTGGCCATCACTTTCAAACTGGTTGCAATTATTCCTGTTATATGATGGATACACTGTTGTATTTTAATTGCATTTTATGCTTCGGGCGTTGACTTCTAAGGCCCTAACTATTCAATCTGTTGGAACAACGCCCTAGGGTGAAGCCTAGGTTGCTCGGAAAGTAGAAACGTCCATAAGTTTCATACTGGTTGCAATTATTCGTTTTATACGATGGAAAAACTGTTGTATTTATATTGTATTTTATGCTTCTGGCGTTGTCTTCTAAGGCACTAACTATTCGATCTGGTGGAGCAACACAATAGAGTGATGCCTAGGTTTTCCGGAACGTAGAATTGGCCATCAATTTCAAACTGGTTGCAATTATACCTGTTATATGATGGAAACACTGCTGTATTTTTTTTGCATTTTATGGTTCGGGCGTTGACTTCTAAGGCCCTAACTATTCAATCCGTTGGAGCAACGCCCTAGGGTGAAGCCTAGGTTGCCCGGAAAGTAGAAATGACCATAGCTTTCATACTGGTTGCAATTATTCGTTTTATATGATGGAAAAACTGTTGTATTTATATTGTATTTTATGCTTCTGGCGTTCCCTTCTTAGACCCTAACTATTCGATCTGGTGGAACAACGGCCTAGGGTGAAGCCTAGGTTGCCCGGAACGTTGAAATAACCGTAACTTTTAAACTTGTAGCAATTATTCGTTTTATACTATGGAAAAACTGTTCTATTTATTTTGTATTTAATGCTTCGGGCCTTGGCTTCTAAGTCCCTAACTGTTTGATCTGGTGGAGCAACGCCCTAGAGTGATGCCTAGGTTGCCCGGAACGTAGAAATGACCATAACTTTCAAACTGGTTGCTATTATTCGTTTTATACGATGGAAAAACTGTTATATTTATATTGTATTTTATGCTTCTGGCGTTGACTTCTAAGGCACTAACTATTCGATCGGGTGGAGCAACGCCCTAGGGTGAAGCCTAGCTTGCTCGGAAAGTAGAAATGACCATAAGTTTCATACTGGTTGCAATTATTCGTTTTATACGATGGAAAAGCTGTTGTATTTATATCGTATTTTATGCTTCTGGCGTTGTCAGCTTAGGCCGTAACTATTCGGTCTGGTGGAGCAACGCCCTAGAGTGAAGCCTAGGTTGCCCGGAACGTAGAATTGGCCATCACTTTCAAACTGGTTGCAATTATTCCTGTTATATGATGGATACACTGTTGTATTTTTATTGCATTTTATGCTTCGGGCGTTGACTTCTAAGGCCCTAACTACTCAATATGTTGGACCAACGCTCTAGGGTGAAGCCTAGCTTGCTCGGAAAGTAGAAATGACCATAAGTTTCATACTGGTTGCAATTATTCGTTTTATACGATGGAAAAACTGTTGTATTTATATTGTATTTTATGCTTCTGGCGTTGACTTCTAAGGCCCTAGCTATTCGATCGAGTGGTGCAACGCCCTAGCGTGAAGCCTAGGTTGCCCGGAACTTAGAATTGGCCATCACTTTAAAACTGGTTGCAATTATTCCTGTTATATGATGGATACACTGTTGTATTTTTATTGCATTTTATGCTTCGGGCGTTGACTTCTAAGGCCCTAACTACTCAATCTGTTGGACCAACGCTCTAGGGTGAAGCCTAGCTTGCTCGGAAAGTAGAAATGACCATAAGTTTCATAATGGTTGCAATTATTCGTTTTATACGATGGAAAAGCTGTTGTATTTATATCGTATTTTATGCTTCTGGCGTTGACTTCCTAGGCCGTAACTATTCGGTCTGGTGCAGCAACGCCTTGGAGTGAAACCTAGGTTGCCCGGAACGTAGAATTGGCCATCACTTTCAAACTGGTTGCAATTATACCTGTTATATGATGGAAACACTGCTGTATTTTTTTTGCATTTTATGGTTCGGGCGTTGACTTCTAAGGCCCTAACTATTCAATCCGTTGGAGCAACGCCCTAGGGTGAAGCCTAGGTTGCCCGGAAAGTAGAAATGACCATAGCTTTCATACTGGTTGCAATTATTCGTTTTATATGATGGAAAAACTGTTGTATTTATATTGTATTTTATGCTTCTGGCGTTCCCTTCTTAGACCCTAACTATTCGATCTGGTGGAACAACGGCCTAGGGTGAAGCCTAGGTTGCCCGGAACGTTGAAATAACCGTAACTTTTAAACTTGTAGCAATTATTCGTTTTATACTATGGAAAAACTGTTCTATTTATTTTGTATTTAATGCTTCGGGCCTTGGCTTCTAAGTCCCTAACTGTTTGATCTGGTGGAGCAACGCCCTAGAGTGATGCCTAGGTTGCCCGGAACGTAGAAATGACCATAACTTTCAAACTGGTTGCTATTATTCGTTTTATACGATGGAAAAACTGTTATATTTATATTGTATTTTATGCTTCTGGCGTTGACTTCTAAGGCACTAACTATTCGATCGGGTGGAGCAACGCCCTAGGGTGAAGCCTAGCTTGCTCGGAAAGTAGAAATGACCATAAGTTTCATACTGGTTGCAATTATTCGTTTTATACGATGGAAAAGCTGTTGTATTTATATCGTATTTTATGCTTCTGGCGTTGTCAGCTTAGGGCGTAACTATTCGGTCTGGTGGAGCAACGCCCTAGAGTGAAGCCTAGGTTGCCCGGAACGTAGAATTGGCCATCACTTTCAAACTGGTTGCAATTATTCCTGTTATATGATGGATACACTGTTGTATTTTTATTGCATTTTATGCTTCGGGCGTTGACTTCTAAGGCCCTAACTACTCTATCTGTTGGACCAACGCTCTAGGGTGAAGCCTAGCTTGCTCGGAAAGTAGAAATGACCATAAGTTTCATACTGGTTGCAATTATTCGTTTTATACGATGGAAAAACTGTTGTATTTATATTGTATTTTATGCTTCTGGCGTTGACTTCTAAGGCCCTAGCTATTCGATCGAGTGGTGCAACGCCCTAGCGTGAAGCCTAGGTTGCCCGGAACTTAGAATTGGCCATCACTTTAAAACTGGTTGCAATTATTCCTGTTATATGATGGATACACTGTTGTATTTTTATTGCATTTTATGCTTCGGGCGTTGACTTCTAAGGCCCTAACTACTCAATCTGTTGGACCAACGCTCTAGGGTGAAGCCTAGCTTGCTCGGAAAGTAGAAATGACCATAAGTTTCATACTGGTTGCAATTATTCGTTTTATACGATGGAAAAGCTGTTGTATTTATATCGTATTTTATGCTTCTGGCGTTGACTTCCTAGGCCGTAACTATTCGGTCTGGTGCAGCAACGCCTTGGAGTGAAACCTAGGTTGCCCGGAACGTAGAATTGGCCATCACTTTCAAACTGGTTGCAATTATACCTGTTATATGATGGAAACACTGCTGTATTTTTTTTGCATTTTATGGTTCGGGCGTTGACTTCTAAGGCCCTAACTATTCAATCCGTTGGAGCAACGCCCTAGGGTGAAGCCTAGGTTGCCCGGAAAGTAGAAATGACCATAGCTTTCATACTGGTTGCAATTATTCGTTTTATATGATGGAAAAACTGTTGTATTTATATTGTATTTTATGCTTCTGGCGTTCCCTTCTTAGACCCTAACTATTCGATCTGGTGGAACAACGGCCTAGGGTGAAGCCTAGGTTGCCCGGAACGTTGAAATAACCGTAACTTTTAAACTTGTAGCAATTATTCGTTTTATACTATGGAAAAACTGTTCTATTTATTTTGTATTTAATGCTTCGGGCCTTGGCTTCTAAGTCCCTAACTGTTTGATCTGGTGGAGCAACGCCCTAGAGTGATGCCTAGGTTGCCCGGAACGTAGAAATGACCATAACTTTCAAACTGGTTGCTATTATTCGTTTTATACGATGGAAAAACTGTTATATTTATATTGTATTTTATGCTTCTGGCGTTGACTTCTAAGGCACTAACTATTCGATCGGGTGGAGCAACGCCCTAGGGTGAAGCCTAGCTTGCTCGGAAAGTAGAAATGACCATAAGTTTCATACTGGTTGCAATTATTCGTTTTATACGATGGAAAAGCTGTTGTATTTATATCGTATTTTATGCTTCTGGCGTTGTCAGCTTAGGCCGTAACTATTCGGTCTGGTGGAGCAACGCCCTAGAGTGAAGCCTAGGTTGCCCGGAACGTAGAATTGGCCATCACTTTCAAACTGGTTGCAATTATTCCTGTTATATGATGGATACACTGTTGTATTTTTATTGCATTTTATGCTTCGGGCGTTGACTTCTAAGGCCCTAACTACTCAATCTGTTGGACCAACGCTCTAGGGTGAAGCCTAGCTTGCTCGGAAAGTAGAAATGACCATAAGTTTCATACTGGTTGCAATTATTCGTTTTATACGATGGAAAAACTGTTGTATTTATATTGTATTTTATGCTTCTGGCGTTGACTTCTAAGGCCCTAGCTATTCGATCGAGTGGTGCAACGCCCTAGCGTGAAGCCTAGGTTGCCCGGAACTTAGAATTGGCCATCACTTTAAAACTGGTTGCAATTATTCCTGTTATATGATGGATACACTGTTGTATTTTTATTGCATTTTATGCTTCGGGCGTTGACTTCTAAGGCCCTAACTACTCAATCTGTTGGAGCAACGCCCTAGGGTGAAGCCTAGGTTGCCCGGAAAGTAGAAATGACCATAACTTTCATACTGGTTGCAATTATTCGTTTTATACGATGGAAAAGCTGTTGTATTTATATCGTATTTTATGCTTCTGGCGTTGACTTCCTAGGCCGTAACTATTCGGTCTGGTGCAGCAACGCCTTGGAGTGAAACCTAGGTTGCCCGGAACGTAGAATTGGCCATCACTTTCAAACTGGTTGCAATTATTCCTGTTATATGATGGATACGCTGTTGTATTTTAATTGCATTTTATGCTTCGGGCGTTGACTTCTAAGGCCCTAACTATTCAATCTGTTGGAGCAACGCCCTAGGGTGAAGCCTAGGTTGCTCGGAAAGTAGAAATGTCCATAAGTTCCATACTGGTTGCAATTATTCGTTTTATACGATGGAAAAACTGTTGTATTTATATTGTATTTTATGCTTCTGGTGTTGACTTCTAAGGCACTAACTATTCGATCTGGTGGAGCAACACAATAGAGTGATGCCTAGGTTTTCCGGAACGTAGAATTGTCCATCAATTTCAAACTGGTTGCAATTATACCTGTTATATGATGGAAACACTGCTGTATTTTTTTTGCATTTTATGGTTCGGGCGTTGACTTCTAAGGCCCTAACTATTCAATCCGTTGGAGCAACGCCCTAGGGTGAAGCCTAGGTTGCCCGGAAAGTAGAAACGACCATAGCTTTCATACTGGTTGCAATTATTCGTTTTATATGATGGAAAAACTGTTGTATTTATATTGTATTTTATGCTTCTGGCGTTCCCTTCTTAGACCCTAACTATTCGATCTGGTGGAACAACGGCCTATGGTGAAGCCTAGGTTGCCCGGAACGTTGAAATAACCGTAACTTTTAAACTGGTAGCAATTATTCGTTTTATACTATGGAAAAACTGTTCTATTTATTTTGTATTTAATGCTTCGGGCCTTGGCTTCTAAGTCCCTAACCGTTTGATCTGGTGGAGCAACGCCCTAGAGTGATGCCTAGGTTGCCCGGAACGTAGAAATGACCATAACTTTCAAACTGGTTGCTATTATTCGTTTTATACGATGGAAAAACTGTTATATTTATATTGTATTTTATGCTTCTGGCGTTGACTTCTTAGGCCCCAACTATTCGATCTCGTGGAACAACGCCCTAGAGTGAAGCCTAGGTTGCCCGGAACGTAGAATTGGCCATCACTTTCAAACTGGTTGCAATTATTCCTGATATATGGTGGAAACACTGTTGTATTGTTATTGCATTTTATGCTTCGGGCGTTGACTTCTAAGGCCCTAACTATTCAATCTGTTGGAGCAACGCCCTAGGGTGAAGCCTAGGTTGCTCGGAAAGTAGAAATGACCATAAGTTTCATACTGGTTGCAATTATTCGTTTTATACGATGGAAAAACTGTTGTATTTATATTGTATTTTATGCTTCTGGCGTTGACTTCTAAGGCACTAACTATTCGATCTGGTGGAGCAACGCCCTAGGGTGAAGCCTAGCTTGCTCGGAAAGTAGAAATGACCATATGTTTCATACTGGTTGCAATTATTCGTTTTATATGATGGATACACTGTTGTATTTTTATTGCATTTTATGCTTCGGGCATGGACTTCTAAGGCCCTAACTATTCAATCTGTTGGACCAACGCCCTAGGGTGAAGGCTAGCTTGCTCGGAAAGTAGAAATGACCATAAGTTTCATACTGGTTGCAATTATTCGTTTTATACGATGGAAAAACTGTTGTATTTATATTGTATTTTATGCTTCTGGCGTTGACTTCTAAGGCCCTAACTACTCAATCTGTTGGACCAACGCTCTAGGGTGAAGCCTAGCTTGCTCGGAAAGTAGAAATGACCATAAGTTTCATACAGGTTGCAATTATTCGTTCTATACGAAAGAAAAGCTGTTGTATTTATATCGTATTTTATGCTTCTGGCGTTGACTTCTTAGGCCGTAACTATTCGGTCTGGTGTAGCAACGCCCTGGAGTGAAACCTAGGTGGCCCGGAACGTAGAATTGGCCATCACTTTCAAACTGGTTGCTATTATTCCTGATATATGATGGAAACACTGTTGTATTTTTTTTGCATTTTATGGTTCGGGCGTTGACTTCTAAGGCCCTAACTATTCAATCTGTTGGAGCAACGCGCTAGGGTGAAGCCTAGGGTGCTCGGAAAGTAGAAATGTCCATAAGTTTCATACTGGTTGCAATTATTCGTTTTATACGATGGAAAAACTGTTGTATATATATTGTATTTTATGCTTCTGGCGTTGACTTCTAAGGCACTAACAATTCGATCTGGTGGAGCGACGCAATAGAGTGATGCCTGGGTTGCCCGGAACGTAGAATTGGCCATCACTTTCAAACTGGTTGCAATTATTCCTGATATATGATGGAAACACTGTTGTATTTTTTTTGCATTTTATGGTTCGGGCGTTGACTTCTAAGGCCCTAACTATTCAATCTGTTGGAGCAACGCCCTAGGGTGAAGCCTAGGTTGCTCGGAAAGTAGAAATGACCATAAGTTTCATACTGGTTGCAATTATTCGTTTTATACGATGGAAAAACTGTTGTATTTATATTGTATTTTATACATCTGGCGTTGACTTCTAAGGTACTAACTATTCGATCCAGTGGAGCAACGCCCTAGAGTGAAGCCTATGTTGCCCGGAACGTAGAAATGACCATCACTTTCAAACTGGTTGCAATTATTCCTGTTATATGATGGAAAAACTGTTGTATTTTTGTTGCATTTTATGCTTCGGGCATTGACTTCTAAGGCCCTAACTATTCAATCTGTTGGAGCAACGCCCTCTGGTGAAGCCTAGGTTGCCCGGAAAGTAGAAATGACCATAACTTTCATACTGGTTGCAATTATTCGTTTTATACGATGGAAAAGCTGTTGTATTTATATCGTATTTTATGCTTCTGGCGTTGACTTCCTAGGCCGTAACTATTCGGTCTGGTGCAGCAACGCCTTGGAGTGAAACCTAGGTTGCCCGGAACGTAGAATTGGCCATCACTTTCAAACTGGTTGCAATTATTCCTGTTATATGATGGATACGCTGTTGTATTTTAATTGCATTTTATGCTTCGGGCGTTGACTTCTAAGGCCCTAACTATTCAATCTGTTGGAGCAACGCCCTAGGGTGAAGCCTAGGTTGCTCGGAAAGTAGAAATGTCCATAAATTCCATACTGGTTGCAATTATTCGTTTTATACGATGGAAAAACTGTTGTATTTATATTGTATTTTATGCTTCTGGTGTTGACTTCTAAGGCACTAACTATTCGATCTGGTGGAGCAACACAATAGAGTGATGCCTAGGTTTTCCGGAACGTAGAATTGTCCATCAATTTCAAACTGGTTGCAATTATACCTGTTATATGATGGAAACACTGCTGTATTTTTTTTGCATTTTATGGTTCGGGCGTTGACTTCTAAGGCCCTAACTATTCAATCCGTTGGAGCAACGCCCTAGGGTGAAGCCTAGGCTGCTTGGAAAGTAGAAATGACCATAAGTTTCATACTGGTTGCAATTATTCGTTTTATACGATGGAAAAACTGTTGTATTTATATTGTATTTTATGCTTCTGGCGTTGACTTCTAAGCCACTAACTATTCGATCGGGTGGAGCAACGCCCTAGGGTGAAGCCTAGCTTGCTCGGAAAGTAGAAATGACCATAAGTTTCATACTGGTTGCAGTTATTCGTTCTATACGAAAGAAAAGCTGTTGTATTTATATCGTATTTTATGCTTCTGGCGTTGACTTCTTAGGCCGTAACTATTCGGTCTGGTGTAGCAACGCCCTGGAGTGAAACCTAGGTGGCCCGGAACGTAGAATTGGCCATCACTTTCAAACTGGTTGCTATTATTCCTGATATATGATGGAAACACCGTTGTATTTTTTTTGCATTTTATGGTTCGGGCGTTGACTTCTAAGGCCCTAACTATTCAATCTGTTGGAGCAACGCGCTAGGGTGAAGCCTAGGGTGCTCGGAAAGTAGAAATGTCCATAAGTTTCATACTGGTTGCAATTATTCGTTTTATACGATGGAAAAACTGTTGTATTTATATTGTATTTTATGCTTCTGGCGTTGACTTCTAAGGCACTAACAATTCGATCTGGTGGAGCGACGCAATAGAGTGATGCCTGGGTTGCCCGGAACGTAGAATTGGCCATCACTTTCAAACTGGTTGCAATTATTCCTGATATATGATGGAAACACTGTTGTATTTTTTTTGCATTTTATGGTTCGGGCGTTGACTTCTAAGGCCCTAACTATTCAATCTGTTGGAGCAACGCCCTAGGGTGAAGTCTAGGTTGCTCGGAAAGTAGAAATGACCATAAGTTTCATACTGGTTGCAATTATTCGTTTTATACGATGGAAAAACTGTTGTATTTATATTGTATTTTATGCTTCTGGCGTTGACTTCTAAGGCACTAACAATTCGATCTGGTGGAGCGACGCAATAGAGTGATGCCTGGGTTGCCCGGAACGTAGAATTGGCCATCACTTTCAAACTGATTGCAATTATTCCTGATATATGATGGAAACACTGTTGTATTTTTTTTGCATTTTATGGTTCGGGCGTTGACTTCTAAGGCCCTAACTATTCAATCTGTTGGAGCAACGCCCTAGGGTGAAGCCTAGCTTGCTCGGAAAGTAGAAATGACCATAAGTTTCATACTGGTTGCAATTATTCGTTTTATACGATGGAAAAACTGTTGTATTTATATTGTATTTTATGCTTCTGGCGTTGACTTCTAAGGCACTAACTATTCGATCTGGTGGAGCAACGCCCTAGAATGAAGCCTAGGTTGCCCGGAACGTAGAATTGGCCATCACTTTCAAACTGGTTGCAATTATTCCTGATATATGATGGAAACACTGTTGTATTTTTTTTGCATTTTATGGTTCGGGCCTTGACTTCTAAGGCCCAAACTATTCAATCTGTTGGAGCAACGCCCTAGGGTGAAGCCTAGGTTGCTCGGAAAGTAGAAATGACCATAAGTTTCATACTGGTTGCAATTATTCGTTTTATACGATGGAAAAACTGTTGTATTTATATTGTATTTTATGCTTCTGGCGTTGACTTCTAAGGCACTAACTATTCGATCTGGTGGAGCAACGCAATAGAGTGAAGCCTAGGTTGCCCGGAACGTAGAATTCGCCATCACTTTCAGACTGGTCGCAATTATTCCTGTTATATGGTGGAAACACTGTTGTATTTTTTTTTGCATTTTATGGTTCGGGCCTTGACTTCTAAGGCCCTAACTATTCAATCTGTTGGAGCAACGCCCTAGGGTGAAGCCTAGGTTGCTCGGAAAGTAGAAATGACCATAAGTTTCATACTGGTTGCAATTATTCGCTTTATACGATGGAAAAACTGTTGTATTTATACTGTATTTTATGCTTCTGGCGTTGACTTCTAAGGCACTAACTATTCGATCTGGTGGAGCAACGCCCTAGAGTGAAGCCTAGGTTGCCCGGAACGTAGAATTGGCCATCACTTTCAAACTTGTTGCAATTATTCCTGATATATGATGTAAACACTGTTGTATTTTTTTTGCATTTTATGGTTCGGGTGTTGACTTCTAAGGCCCTAACTATACAATCTGTTGGAGCAACGCCCTAGGGTGAAGCCTAGGTTGCTCGGAAAGTAGAAATATCCATAAGTTTCATACTGGTTACAATTATTCGTTTTATACGATGGAAAAACTGTTGTATTTATATTGTATTTTATGCTTCTGGCGTTGACTTCTAAGGCACTAACTACTCGATCTGGTGGAGCAACGCCCCAGAGTGAAGCCTAGGTTGCCCGGAACGTAGAATTGGCCATCACTTTCAAACTGGTTGCAATTATTCCTGATATATGATGGAAACACTGTTGTATTTTTTTTGCATTTTATTGTTCTGGCGTTGACTTCTAAGGCGCTAACTATTCGATCTGGTGGAGCAACGCAATAGAGCGATGCCTAGGTTGCCCGGAACGTAGAATAGGCCATCAATTTCAAACTGGTTGCAATTATACCTGTTATATGATGGAAACACTGCTGTATTTTTTTTTGCATTTTATGGATCGGGCGTTGACTTCTAAGGCCCTAACTATTCAATCCGTTGGAGCAACGCCCTAGGGCGAAGCCTAGGTTGCTCGGAAAGTAGAAATGACCATAAGTTTCATACTGGATGCAATTATTCGTTTTATACGATGGAAAAACTGTTGCATTTATATTGTATTTTATGCTTCTGGCGTTGACTTCTAAGGCACTAACTATTCGATCTGGTGGGGCAACGCCCTAGAGTGAAGCCTAGGTTGCCCAGAACGTAGAATTGGCCATCACTTTCAAACTGGTTGCAATTATACCTGTTATGTGATGGAAACACTGCTGTATTTTTTTTGCATTTTATGGTTCGGGCGCTGACTTCTAAGGCCCTAACTGTTCAATCCGTTGGAGCAACGCCATAGGGTGAAGCCTAGGTTGCTCGGAAAGTAGAAATGACGATAAGTTTCATACTGGTTGCAATTAGTCGTATTATACGATGGAAAAACTGTTGTAATTATATTGTATTTTATGCTTCTGGCGTTGACTTCTAAGGCACTAACTATTCGATCTGGTGGAGCAACGCCCTAGAATGAAGCCTAGGTTGCCCGGAACGTAGAATTGGCCATCACTTTCAAACTGGTTGCAATTATTCCTGATATATGATGGAAACACTGTTGTATTTTTTTTGCATTTTATGGTTCGGGCCTTGACTTCTAAGGCCCAAACTATTCAATCTGTTGGAGCAACGCCCTAGGGTGAAGCCTAGGTTGCTCGGAAAGTAGAAATGACCATAAGTTTCATACTGGTTGCAATTATTCGTTTTATACGATGGAAAAACTGTTGTATTTATATTGTATTTTATGCTTCTGGCGTTGACTTCTAAGGCACTAACTATTCGATCTGGTGGAGCAACGCAATAGAGTGAAGCCTAGGTTGCCCGGAACGTAGAATTCGCCATCACTTTCAAACTGGTCGCAATTATTCCTGTTATATGGTGGAAACACTGTTGTATTTTTTTTTGCATTTTATGGTTCGGGCCTTGACTTCTAAGGACCTAACTATTCAATCTGTTGGAGCAACGCCCTAGGGTGAAGCCTAGGTTGCTCGGAAAGTAGAAATGACCATAAGTTTCATACTGGTTGCAATTATTCGCTTTATACGATCGAAAAACTGTTGTATTTATACTGTATTTTATGCTTCTGGCGTTGACTTCTAAGGCACTAACTATTCGATCTGGTGGAGCAACGCCCTAGAGTGAAGCCTAGGTTGCCCGGAACGTAGAATTGGCCATCACTTTCAAACTGGGTGCAATTATTCCTGTTATATGATGTAAACACTGTTGTATTTTTTTTGCATTTTATGGTTCGGGTGTTGACTTCTAAGGCCCTAACTATACAATCTGTTGGAGCAACGCCCTAGGGTGAAGCCTAGGTTGCTCGGAAAGTAGAAATATCCATAAGTTTCATACTGGTTGCAACTATTCGTTTTATACGATGGAAAAACTGTTGTATTTATATTGTATTTTATGCTTCTGGCGTTGACTTCTTAGGCCGTAACTATTCGGTCTGGTGGAGCAACGCCCTGGAGTGAAACCTAGGTTGCCCGGAACGTAGAATTAGCCATCACTTTCAAACTGGTTGCAATTATTCCTGATATATGATGTAAACACAGTTGTATTTTTTTTGCATTTTATGGTTCGGTCGTTGACTTCTAAGGCCCTAACTATACAATCTGTTGGAGCAACGCCCTGGGGTGAAGCCTAGGTTGCTCGGAAAGTAGAAATATCCATAAGTTTCATACTGGTTGTAATTATTCGTATTATACGATGAAAAAACTGTTGTATTTATATTGTATTTTATGCTTCTGGCGTTTACTTCTAAGGCACTAACTATTCGATCTGGTGGAGCAACGCCCTAGAGTGAAGCCTAGGTTGCCCGGAACGTAGAATTGGCCATCACTTTCAAACTGGTTGCAATTATTCCTGTTATATGATGGAAACACTGTTGTATTTTTTTTGCATTTTATGGTTCGGGCGTTGACTTCTAAGGCCCTAACTATTCAATTTGTTGGAGCAACGCCCTAGGGTGAAGCCTAGGTTGCTCGGAAAGTAGAAATGTCCATAAGTTTCATACTGGTTGCAATTATTCGTTTTATACGATGGAAAAACTGTTGTATTTATATTGTATTTTATGCTTCTGGCGTTGACTTCTAAGGCACTAACTACTCGATCTGGTGGAGCAACGCCCTAGAGTGAAGCCTAGGTTGCCCGGAACGTAGAATTGTCCATCACTTTCAAACTGGTTGCAATTATTCCTGATATATGATGGAAACACTGTTGTATTTTTTTTGCATTTTATGATTCTGGCGTTGACTTCTAAGGCCCTAACTATTCAATCTGTTGGAGCAACGCCCTAGGGTGAAGCCTAGGTTGCCCGGAAAGTAGAAATATCCATAGGTTTCATACTGGTTGCAATTACTCGTATTATACGATGGAAAAACTGTTGTATTTATATTGTATTTTATGCTTCTGGCGTTGACTTCTAAGGCACTAACTATTCGATCTGGTGGAGCAACGCCCTAGAGTGAAGCCTAGGTTGCCCGGAACGTAGAATTGGCCATCACTTTCAAACTGGTTGCAATTATACCTCTTATATGATGGAAACACTGCGGTATTTTTTTTGCAT
Organism: Calliopsis andreniformis; assembly: GCF_051401765.1. Taxonomy (NCBI): domain Eukaryota; kingdom Metazoa; phylum Arthropoda; class Insecta; order Hymenoptera; family Andrenidae; genus Calliopsis; species Calliopsis andreniformis. The sequence continues at coordinate 19,167,033 of NC_135072.1, forward strand.
TTTATGGTTCGGGCGCTGGCTTCTAAGGCCCTAACTATTCAATCCGTTGGAGCAACGCCCTAGGGTGAAGCCTAGGCTGCTCGGAAAGTAGAAATGACCATAAGTTTCATACTGGTTGTAATTATTCGTTTTATACCATGGAAAAACTGTTGTATTTATATTGTATTTTATGCTTCTGGCGTTGACTTCTAAGGCACTAACTATTCGATCGGGTGGAGCAACGCCCTAGGGTGAAGCCTAGCTTGCTCGGAAAGTAGAAATGACCATAAGTTTCATACTGGTTGCAATTATTCGTTTTATACGATGGAAAAGCTGTTGTATTTATATAGTATTTTATGCTTCTGGCGTTGACTGCTTAGGCCGTAACTATTCGGTCTGGTGGAGCAACGCCCTAGAGTGAAGCCTAGGTTGCCCGGAACGTAGAATTGGCCATCACTTTCAAACTGGTTGCAATTATACCTGTTATATGATGGAAACACTGCTGTATTTTTTTTTGCATTTTATGGTTCGGGCGTTGACTTCTAAGGCCCTAAATATTCAATCCGTTGGAGCAACGCCCTAGGGTGAAGCCTAGGTTGCTCGGAAAGTAGAAATGACCATAAGTTTCATACTGGTTGCAATTATTCATTTTATACGATGGAAAAACTGATGTATTTATATTGTATTTTATGCTTCTGGCGTTGACTTCTGAGGCACTAACTATTCGATCTGGTGGAGCAACGCCCTAGAGTGAAGCCTAGGTTGCCCGGAACGTAGAATTGGCCATCACTTTCAAACTGGTTGCAATTATTCCTGTTATATGATGGAAACACTGTTGTATTTTTTCTGCACTTTATGGTTCGGGCGTTGACTTCTAAGGCCCTAACTATTCAATCTGTTGGAGCAACGCCCTAGGGTGAAGCCTAGGTTGCTCGCAAAGTAGAAATGTCCATAAGTTTCATACTGGTTGCAATTCGTCGTTTTATACGACGGAAAAACTGTTGTATTTATATTGTATTTTATGCTTCTGGCGTTGACTTCTAAGGCACTAACTATTCGATCTGGTGGAGCAACGCAATAGAGTGAAGCCTAGGTTGCCCGGAACGTAGAATTCGCCATCACTTTCAAACTGGTCGCAATTATTCCTGTTATATGGTGGAAACACTGTTGTATTTTTTTTTGCATTTTATGGTTCGGGCCTTGACTTCTAAGGACCTAACTATTCAATCTGTTGGAGCAACGCCCTAGGGTGAAGCCTAGGTTGCTCGGAAAGTAGAAATGACCATAAGTTTCATACTGGTTGCAATTATTCGCTTTATACGATGGAAAAACTGTTGTATTTATACTGTATTTTATGCTTCTGGCGTTGACTTCTAAGGCACTAACTATTCGATCTGGTGGAGCAACGCCCTAGAGTGAAGCCTAGGTTGCCCGGAACGTAGAATTGGCCATCACTTTCAAACTGGTTGCAATTATTCCTGTTATATGATGGATACACTGTTGCATTTTTATTGCATTTTATGCTTCGGGCGTTGACTTCTAAGGCCCTAAATATTCAATCTGTTGGACCAACGCCCTAGGGTGAAGCCTAGCTGGCTCGGAAAGTAGAAATGACCATAAGTTTCATACTGGTTGCAATTATTCGTTTTATACGATGGAAAAACTGTTGTATTTATATTGTATTTTATGCTTCTGGCGTTGAGTTCTTAGGCCGTAACTATTCGGTCTGGTGGAGCAACGCCCTGGAGTGTAACCTAGGTTGCCCGGAACGTAGAATTAGCCATCACTTTCAAACTGGTTGCAATTATTCCTGATATATGATGTAAACACTGTTGTATTTTTTTTGCATTTTATGGTTCGGGTGTTGACTTCTAAGGCCCTAACTATACAATCTGTTGGAGCAACGCCCTAGGGTGAAGCCTAGGTTGCTCGGAAAGTAGAAATATCCATAAGTTTCATACTGGTTGCAATTATTCGTTTTATACGATGGAAAAACTGTTGTATTTATATTGTATTTTATGCTTCTGGCGTTGACTTCTAAGGCACTAACTACTCGATCTGGTGGAGCAACGCCCTAGAGTGAAGCCTAGGTTGCCCGGAACGTAGAATTGGCCATCACTTTCAAACTGGTTGCAATTATTCCTGATATATGATGGAAACACTGTTGTATTTTTTTTGCATTTTATTGTTCTGGCGTTGACTTCTAAGGCCCTAACTATTCAATCTGTTGGAGCAACGCCCTAGGGTGAAGCCTAGGTTGCTCGGAAAGTAGAAATATCCATAAGTTTCATACTGGTTGCAATTACTCGTATTATACGATGGAAAAACTGTTGTATTTATATTGTATTTTATGCTTCTGGCGTTGACTTCTAAGGCGCTAACTATTCGATCTGGTGGAGCAACGCAATAGAGCGATGCCTAGGTTGCCCGGAACGTAGAATAGGCCATCAATTTCAAACTGGTTGCAATTATACCTGTTATATGATGGAAACACTGCTGTATTTTTTTTTGCATTTTATGGATCGGGTGTTGACTTCTAAGGCCCTAACTATTCAATCTGTTTGAGCAACGCCCTAGGGCGAAGCCTAGGTTGCTCGGAAAGTAGAAATGACCATAAGTTTCATACTGGATGCAATTATTCGTTTTATACGATGGAAAAACTGTTGCATTTATATTGTATTTTATGCTTCTGGCGTTGACTTCTAAGGCACTAACTATTCGATCTGGTGGAGCGACGCAATAGAGTGATCCCTAGGTTGCCCGGAACGTAGAATTGGCCATCAATTTCAAACTGGATGCAATTATACCTGTTATATGATGGAAACACTGCTGTATTTTTTTTGCATTTTATGGTTCGGGCGTTGACTTCTAAGGCCCTAACTATTCAATCTGTTGGAGCAACGCCCTAGGGTGAAGCCTAGGTTGCTCGGAAAGTAGAAATGACCATAAGTTTCATACTGGTTGCAATTATTCGTTCTATACGATGGAAAAACTGTTGCATTTATATTGTATTTTATGCTTCTGGCGTTGACTTCTAAGGCACTAACTATTCGATCTGGTGGAGCGACGCAATAGAGTGATCCCTAGGTTGCCCGGAACGTAGAATTGGCCATCAATTTCAAACTGGATGCAATTATACCTGTTATATGATGGAAACACTGCTGTATTTATATTGTATTTTATGCTTCTGGCGTTGACTTCTAAGGCACTAACTATTCGATCTGGTGGAGCAACGCCCTAGAGTGAAGCCTAGGTTGCCCGGAACGTAGAATTGGCCATCACTTTCAAACTGGTTGCAATTATTCCTGTTATATGATGGATACACTGTTGTATTTTTATTGCATTTTATGCTTCGGGCGTTGACTTCTAAGGCCCTAACTATTCAATCTGTTGGACCAACGCCCTAGGGTGAAGCCTAGCTTGCTCGGAAAGTAGAAATGACCATAAGTTTCATACTGGTTGCAATTATTCGTATTATACGATGGAAAAACTGTTGTATTTATATTGTATTTTATGCTTCTGGCGTTTACTTCTAAGGCACTAACTATTCGATCTGGTGGAGCAACGCCCTAGAGTGAAGCCTAGGTTGCCCGGAACGTAGAATTGGCCATCACTTTCAAACTGGTTGCAATTATTCCTGTTATATGATGGAAACACTGTTGTATTTTTTTTGCATTTTATGGTTCGGGCGTTGACTTCTAAGGCCCTAACTATTCAATCTGTTGGAGCAACGCCCTAGGGTGAAGCCTAGGTTGCTCGGAAAGTAGAAATGTCAATAAGTTTCATACTGGTTGCAATTATTCGTTTTATACGATGGAAAAACTGTTGTATTTATATTGTATTTTATGCTTCTGGCGTTGACTTCTAAGGCACTAACTACTCGATCTGGTGGAGCAACGCCCTAGAGTGAAGCCTAGGTTGCCCGGAACGTAGAATTGGCCATCACATTCAAACTGGTTGCAATTATTCCTGATATATGATGGAAACACTGTTGTATTTTTTTTGCATTTTATGGTTCTGGCGTTGACTTCTAAGGCCCTAACTATTCAATCTGTTGGAGCAACGCCCTAGGGTGAAGCCTAGGTTGCTCGGAAAGTAGAAATATCCATAGGTTTCATACTGGTTGCAATTACTCGTATTATACGATGGAAAAACTGTTGTATTTATATTGTATTTTATGCTTCTGGCGTTGACTTCTAAGGCACTAACTATTCGATCTGGTGGAGCAACGCCCTAGAGTGAAGCCTAGGTTGCCCGGAACGTAGAATTGGCCATCACTTTCAAACTGGTTGCAATTATACCAGATATATGATGTAAACACTGTTGTATTTTTTTTGCATTTTATGGTTCGGGCGTCGACTTCTAAGGCCCTAACTATACAATCTGTTGGAGCAACGCCCTAGGGTGAAGCCTAGGTTGCTCGGAAAGTAGAAATATCCATAAGTTTCGTACTGGTTGCAATTATTCATTTTATACGATGGAAAAACTGTTGTATTTATATTGTATTTTATGCTTCTGGCGTTGACTTCTAAGGCACTAACTATACGATCTGGTGGAGCAACGCCCTAGAGTGAAGCCTAGGTTGCCCGGAACGTAGAATTGGCCATCACTTTCAAACTGGTTGCAATTATTCCTGATATATGATGGAAACACTGTTGTATTTTTTTTGCATTTAATGGTTCGGGCGTTGACTTCTAAGGCCCTAACTATTCAATCTGTTGGACCAACGCCCTAGGGTGAAGGCTAGCTTGCTCGGAAAGTAGAAATGACCAGAAGTTTCATACTGGTTTGAAATTATTCGTTTTATACGATGGAAAAGCTGTTGTATTTATATCGTATTTTATGCTTCTGGCGTTGACTTCTTGGGCCGTAACGATTCGGTCTGGTGGAGCAACGCCCTGGAGTGAAACCTAGGTTGCCCGGAACGTAGAATTGGCCATCACTTTCAAACTGGTTGCAATTATTCCTGATATATGATGGAAACTCTATTGTATTTTTTTTGCATTTTATGGTTCGGGCGTTGACTTCTAAGGCCCAAACTATTCAATCTGTTGGAGCAACGACCTAGGGTGAAGCCTAGGTTGCTCGGAAAGTAGAAATGACCATAAGTTTCATACTGGTAACAATTATTCGTTTTATACGGTGGAAACGCTGTTGTATTTATATCGTATTTTATGCTTCTGGCGTTGACTTCTAAGGCACTAACTATTCGATCTGGTGGAGCAACGCCCTAGAGTGAAGCCTAGGTTGCCCGGAACGTAGAATTGGCCATCACTTTCACACTGGTTGCAATTATTCCCGATATATGATGGAAACACAGTTGTATTTTTTTTGCATTTTATGGTTCGGGCGTTGACTTCTAAGGCCCAAACTATTCAATCTGTTGGAGCAACGCCCTAGGGTGAAGCCTAGGTTGCTCGGAAAGTAGAAATGTCCATAAGTTTCATACTGGTTGCAATTATTCGTTTTATACGATGGAAAAACTGATGTATTTATATTGTACTTTATGCTTCTGGCGTTGACTTCTAAGGCACTAACTATTCGATCTGGTGGAGCGACGCAATAGAGTGATGCCTAGGTTGCCCGGAACGTATAATTGGCCATCAATTTCAGACTGGTTGCAATTATACCTGTTATATGATGGAAACACTGCTGTATTTTTTTTGCATTTTATGGTTCGGGCGTTGACTTCTAAGGCCCTAAATATTCAATCCGTTGGAGCAACGCCCTAGGGTTAAGCCTAGGTTGCTCGGAAAGTAGAAATGACCATAAGTTTCATACTGGTTGCAATTATTCCCGATATATGATGGCAACACTGCTGTATTTTTTTTGCATTTTATGGTTCGGGCGTTGACTTCTAAGGCCCTAACTATTCAATCCGTTGGAGCAACGCCCTAGGGTGAAGCCTAGGTTCCTCGGAAAGTAGAAATGACCATAAGTTTCATACTGGTTGCAATTATTCGTTTTATACGGTGGAAAAGCTGTTGTATTTATATCGTATTTTATGCTTCTGGCGTTGACTTCTTAGGCCGTAACTATTCGGTCTGGTGGAGCAACGCCCTGGAGTGAAACCTAGGTTGCCCGGAACGTAGAATTGGCCATCACTTTCAAACTGGTTGCAATTATTCCCGATATATGATGTAAACACTGTTGTATTTTTTTTGCATTTTATGGTTCGGGCGTTGACTTCTAAGGCCCTAACTATACAATCTGTTGGAGCAACGCCCTAGGGTGAAGCCAAGGTTGCTCGGAAAGTAGAAATATCCATAAGTTTCATACTGGTTGCAATTATTCGTTTTATACGATGGAAAAACTGTTGTATTTATATTGTATTTTATGCTTCTGGCGTTGACTTCTAAGGCACTAACTATTCGATCTGGTGGAGCAACGCCCGAGAGTGAAGCCTAGGTTGCCCGGAACGTAGAATTGGCCAACACTTTCAAACTGGTTGCAATTATTCCTGCTATATGATGGATACACTGTTGTATTTTTATTGCATTTTATGCTTCGGGCGTTGACTTCTAAGGCCCTAACTTTTCAATCCGTTGGAGCAATGCCCTAGGGCGAAGCCTAGGTTGCTCGGAAGGCAGAAATGACCATAAGTTTCATACTGGTTGCAATTATTCGTTTTATACGATGGAAAAACTGTTGCATTTATATTGTATTTTATGCTTCTGGCGTTGACTTCTAAGGCACTAACTATTCGATCTGGTGGAGCGACGCCCTAGAGTGAAGCCTAGGTTGCCCGGAACGTAGAATTGGCCATCACTTTCAAACTGGTCGCAATTATTCCTGTTATATGGTGGAAACACTGTTGTATTTTTTTTTGCATTTTATGGTTCGGGCCTTGACTTCTAAGGACCTAACTATTCAATCTGTTGGAGCAACGCCCTAGGGTGAAGCCTAGGTTGCTCGGAAAGTAGAAATGACCATAAGTTTCATACTGGTTGCAATTATTCGCTTTATACGATGGAAAAACTGTTGTATTTATACTGTATTTTATGCTTCTGGCGTTGACTTCTAAGGCACTAACTATTCGATCTGGTGGAGCAACGCCCTAGAGTGAAGCCTAGGTTGCCCGGAACGTAGAATTGGCCATCACTTTCAAACTGGTTGCAATTATTCCTGTTATATGATGGATACACTGTTGCATTTTTATTGCATTTTATGCTTCGGGCGTTGACTTCTAAGGCCCTAAATATTCAATCTGTTGGACCAACGCCCTAGGGTGAAGCCTAGCTGGCTCGGAAAGTAGAAATGACCATAAGTTTCATACTGGTTGCAATTATTCGTTTTATACGATGGAAAAACTGTTGTATTTATATTGTATTTTATGCTTCTGGCGTTGAGTTCTTAGGCCGTAACTATTCGGTCTGGTGGAGCAACGCCCTGGAGTGTAACCTAGGTTGCCCGGAACGTAGAATTAGCCATCACTTTCAAACTGGTTGCAATTATTCCTGATATATGATGTAAACACTGTTGTATTTTTTTTGCATTTTATGGTTCGGGTGTTGACTTCTAAGGCCCTAACTATACAATCTGTTGGAGCAACGCCCTAGGGTGAAGCCTAGGTTGCTCGGAAAGTAGAAATATCCATAAGTTTCATACTGGTTGCAATTATTCGTTTTATACGATGGAAAAACTGTTGTATTTATATTGTATTTTATGCTTCTGGCGTTGACTTCTAAGGCACTAACTACTCGATCTGGTGGAGCAACGCCCTAGAGTGAAGCCTAGGTTGCCCGGAACGTAGAATTGGCCATCACTTTCAAACTGGTTGCAATTATTCCTGATATATGATGGAAACACTGTTGTATTTTTTTTGCATTTTATTGTTCTGGCGTTGACTTCTAAGGCCCTAACTATTCAATCTGTTGGAGCAACGCCCTAGGGTGAAGCCTAGGTTGCTCGGAAAGTAGAAATATCCATAAGTTTCATACTGGTTGCAATTACTCGTATTATACGATGGAAAAACTGTTGTATTTATATTGTATTTTATGCTTCTGGCGTTGACTTCTAAGGCGCTAACTATTCGATCTGGTGGAGCAACGCAATAGAGCGATGCCTAGGTTGCCCGGAACGTAGAATAGGCCATCAATTTCAAACTGGTTGCAATTATACCTGTTATATGATGGAAACACTGCTTTATTTTTTTTTGCATTTTATGGATCCGGCGTTGACTTCTAAGGCCCTAACTATTCAATCTGTTGGAGCAACGCCCTAGGGCGAAGCCTAGGTTGCTCGGAAAGTAGAAATGACCATAAGTTTCATACTGGATGCAATTATTCGTTTTATACGATGGAAAAACTGTTGCATTTATATTGTATTTTATGCTTCTGGCGTTGACTTCTAAGGCACTAACTATTCGATCTGGTGGAGCGACGCAATAGAGTGATCCCTAGGTTGCCCGGAACGTAGAATTGGCCATCAATTTCAAACTGGATGCAATTATACCTGTTATATGATGGAAACACTGCTGTATTTTTTTTGCATTTTATGGTTCGGGCGTTGACTTCTAAGGCCCTAACTATTCAATCTGTTGGAGCAACGCCCTAGGGTGAAGCCTAGGTTGCTCGGAAAGTAGAAATGACCATAAGTTTCATTCTGGTTGCAATTATTCGTTCTATACGATGGAAAAACTGTTGCATTTATATTGTATTTTATGCTTCTGGCGTTGACTTCTAAGGCACTAACTATTCGATCTGGTGGAGCGACGCAATAGAGTGATCCCTAGGTTGCCCGAAACGTAGAATTGGCCATCAATTTCAAACTGGATGCAATTATACCTGTTATATGATGGAAACACTGCTGTATTTATATTGTATTTTATGCTTCTGGCGTTGACTTCTAAGGCACTAACTATTCGATCTGGTGGAGCAACGCCCTAGAGTGAAGCCTAGGTTGCCCGGAACGTAGAATTGGCCATCACTTTCAAACTGGTTGCAATTATTCCTGTTATATGATGGATACACTGTTGTATTTTTATTGCATTTTATGCTTCGGGCGTTGACTTCTAAGGCCCTAACTATTCAATCTGTTGGACCAACGCCCTAGGGTGAAGCCTAGCTTGCTCGGAAAGTAGAAATGACCATAAGTTTCATACTGGTTGCAACTATTCGTTTTATACGATGGAAAAACTGTTGTATTTATATTGTATTTTATGCTTCTGGCGTTGACTTCTTAGGCCGTAACTATTCGGTCTGGTGGAGCAACGCCCTGGAGTGAAACCTAGGTTGCCCGGAACGTAGAATTAGCCATCACTTTCAAACTGGTTGCAATTATTCCTGATATATGATGTAAACACTGTTGTATTTTTTTTGCATTTTATGGTTCGGTCGTTGACTTCTAAGGCCCTAACTATACAATCTGTTGGAGCAACGCCCTGGGGTGAAGCCTAGGTTGCTCGGAAAGTAGAAATATCCATAAGTTTCATACTGGTTGCAATTATTCGTATTATACGATGGAAAAACTGTTGTATTTATATTGTATTTTATGCTTCTGGCGTTTACTTCTAAGGCACTAACTATTCGATCTGGTGGAGCAACGCCCTAGAGTGAAGCCTAGGTTGCCCGGAACGTAGAATTGGCCATCACTTTCAAACTGGTTGCAATTATTCCTGTTATATGATGGAAACACTGTTGTATTTTTTTTGCATTTTATGGTTCGGGCGTTGACTTCTAAGGCCCTAACTATTCAATCTGTTGGAGCAACGCCCTAGGGTGAAGCCTAGGTTGCTCGGAAAGTAGAAATGTCAATAAGTTTCATACTGGTTGCAATTATTCGTTTTATACGATGGAAAAACTGTTGTATTTATATTGTATTTTATGCTTCTGGCGTTGACTTCTAAGGCACTAACTACTCGATCTGGTGGAGCAACGCCCTAGAGTGAAGCCTAGGTTGCCCGGAACGTAGAATTGGCCATCACATTCAAACTGGTTGCAATTATTCCTGATATATGATGGAAACACTGTTGTATTTTTTTTGCATTTTATGGTTCTGGCGTTGACTTCTAAGGCCCTAACTATTCAATCTGTTGGAGCAACGCCCTAGGGTGAAGCCTAGGTTGCTCGGAAAGTAGAAATATCCATAGGTTTCATACTGGTTGCAATTACTCGTATTATACGATGGAAAAACTGTTGTATTTATATTGTATTTTATGCTTCTGGCGTTGACTTCTAAGGCACTAACTATTCGATCTGGTGGAGCAACGCCCTAGAGTGAAGCCTAGGTTGCCCGGAACGTAGAATTGGCCATCACTTTCAAACTGGTTGCAATTATACCAGATATATGATGTAAACACTGTTGTATTTTTTTTGCATTTTATGGTTCGGGCGTCGACTTCTAAGGCCCTAACTATACAATCTGTTGGAGCAACGCCCTAGGGTGAAGCCTAGGTTGCTCGGAAAGTAGAAATATCCATAAGTTTCGTACTGGTTGCAATTATTCATTTTATACGATGGAAAAACTGTTGTATTTATATTGTATTTTATGCTTCTGGCGTTGACTTCTAAGGCACTAACTATACGATCTGGTGGAGCAACGCCCTAGAGTGAAGCCTAGGTTGCCCGGAACGTAGAATTGGCCATCACTTTCAAACTGGTTGCAATTATTCCTGATATATGATGGAAACACTGTTGTATTTTTTTTGCATTTAATGGTTCGGGCGTTGACTTCTAAGGCCCTAACTATTCAATCTGTTGGACCAACGCCCTAGGGTGAAGGCTAGCTTGCTCGGAAAGTAGAAATGACCAGAAGTTTCATACTGGTTTGAAATTATTCGTTTTATACGATGGAAAAGCTGTTGTATTTATATCGTATTTTATGCTTCTGGCGTTGACTTCTTGGGCCGTAACGGTTCGGTCTGGTGGAGCAACGCCCTGGAGTGAAACCTAGGTTGCCCGGAACGTAGAATTGGCCATCACTTTCAAACTGGTTGCAATTATTCCTGATATATGATGGAAACTCTATTGTATTTTTTTTGCATTTTATGGTTCGGGCGTTGACTTCTAAGGCCCAAACTATTCAATCTGTTGGAGCAACGACCTAGGGTGAAGCCTAGGTTGCTCGGAAAGTAGAAATGACCATAAGTTTCATACTGGTTGCAATTATTCGTTTTATACGATGGAAAAACTGTTGTATTTATATTGTATTTTATGGTTCTGGCGTTGACTTCTAAGGCACTAACTATTCGATCTGGTGGAGCAACGCAATAGAGTGATGCCCAGGTTGCCCGGAACGTAGAATTGGCCATCAATTTCAAACTGGTTGCAATTATACCTGCTATGTGATGGATACACTGTTTTATTTTTATTGCATTTTATGCTTCGGGCGTTGACTTCTAAGGCCCTAACTTTTCAATCCGTTGGAGCAACGCCCTAGGGCGAAGCCTAGGTTGCTCGGAAGGCAGAAATGACCATAAGTTTCATACTGGTTGCAATTATTCGTTTTATACGATGGAAAAACTGTTGCATTTATATTGTATTTTATGCTTCTGGCGTTGACTTCTAAGGCACTAACTATTCGATCTGGTGGAGCGACGCCCTAGAGTGAAGCATAGGTTGCCCGGAACGTAGAATTGGCCATCACTTTCAAACTGGTTGCAATTATACCTGTTATATGATGGAAACACTGCTGTATTTTTTTTGCATTTTATGGTTCGGGCGTTGACTTCTAAGGCCCTAAATATTCAATCCGTTGGAGCAACGCCCTAGGGTGAAGCCTAGGTTGCTCGGAAAGTAGAAATGACCATAAGTTTCATACTGGTTGCAATTATTCATTTTATACGATGGAAAAACTGATGTATTTATATTGTATTTTATGCTTCTGGCGTTGACTTCTGAGGCACTAACTATACGATCTGGTGGAGCAACGCCCTAGAGTGAAGCCTAGGTTGCCCGGAACGTAGAATTGGCCATCACTTTCAAACTGGTTGCAATTATTCCTGATATATGATGGAAACACTGTTGTATTTTTTTTGCATTTAATGGTTCGGGCGTTGACTTCTAAGGCCCTAACTATTCAATCTGTTGGACCAACGCCCTAGGGTGAAGGCTAGCTTGCTCGGAAAGTAGAAATGACCAGAAGTTTCATACTGGTTTGAAATTATTCGTTTTATACGATGGAAAAGCTGTTGTATTTATATCGTATTTTATGCTTCTGGCGTTGACTTCTTGGGCCGTAACGGTTCGGTCTGGTGGAGCAACGCCCTGGAGTGAAACCTAGGTTGCCCGGAACGTAGAATTGGCCATCACTTTCAAACTGGTTGCAATTATTCCTGATATATGATGGAAACTCTATTGTATTTTTTTTGCATTTTATGGTTCGGGCGTTGACTTCTAAGGCCCAAACTATTCAATCTGTTGGAGCAACGACCTAGGGTGAAGCCTAGGTTGCTCGGAAAGTAGAAATGACCATAAGTTTCATACTGGTTGCAATTATTCGTTTTATACGATGGAAAAACTGTTGTATTTATATTGTATTTTATGGTTCTGGCGTTGACTTCTAAGGCACTAACTATTCGATCTGGTGGAGCAACGCAATAGAGTGATGCCCAGGTTGCCCGGAACGTAGAATTGGCCATCAATTTCAAACTGGTTGCAATTATACCTGCTATGTGATGGATACACTGTTGTATTTTTTTTGCATTTTATGGTTCGGGCGTCGACTTCTAAGGCCCTAACTATACAATCTGTTGGAGCAACGCCCTAGGGTGAAGCCTAGGTTGCTCGGAAAGTAGAAATATCCATAAGTTTCGTACTGGTTGCAATTATTCATTTTATACGATGGAAAAACTGTTGTATTTATATTGTATTTTATGCTTCTGGCGTTGACTTCTAAGGCACTAACTATACGATCTGGTGGAGCAACGCCCTAGAGTGAAGCCTAGGTTGCCCGGAACGTAGAATTGGCCATCACTTTCAAACTGGTTGCAATTATTCCTGATATATGATGGAAACACTGTTGTATTTTTTTTGCATTTAATGGTTCGGGCGTTGACTTCTAAGGCCCTAACTATTCAATCTGTTGGACCAACGCCCTAGGGTGAAGGCTAGCTTGCTCGGAAAGTAGAAATGACCAGAAGTTTCATACTGGTTTGAAATTATTCGTTTTATACGATGGAAAAGCTGTTGTATTTATATCGTATTTTATGCTTCTGGCGTTGACTTCTTGGGCCGTAACGGTTCGGTCTGGTGGAGCAACGCCCTGGAGTGAAACCTAGGTTGCCCGGAACGTAGAATTGGCCATCACTTTCAAACTGGTTGCAATTATTCCTGATATATGATGGAAACTCTATTGTATTTTTTTTGCATTTTATGGTTCGGGCGTTGACTTCTAAGGCCCAAACTATTCAATCTGTTGGAGCAACGACCTAGGGTGAAGCCTAGGTTGCTCGGAAAGTAGAAATGACCATAAGTTTCATACTGGTTGCAATTATTCGTTTTATACGATGGAAAAACTGTTGTATTTATATTGTATTTTATGGTTCTGGCGTTGACTTCTAAGGCACTAACTATTCGATCTGGTGGAGCAACGCAATAGAGTGATGCCCAGGTTGCCCGGAACGTAGAATTGGCCATCAATTTCAAACTGGTTGCAATTATACCTGCTATGTGATGGATACACTGTTTTATTTTTATTGCATTTTATGCTTCGGGCGTTGACTTCTAAGGCCCTAACTTTTCAATCCGTTGGAGCAACGCCCTAGGGCGAAGCCTAGGTTGCTCGGAAGGCAGAAATGACCATAAGTTTCATACTGGTTGCAATTATTCGTTTTATACGATGGAAAAACTGTTGCATTTATATTGTATTTTATGCTTCTGGCGTTGACTTCTAAGGCACTAACTATTCGATCTGGTGGAGCGACGCCCTAGAGTGAAGCATAGGTTGCCCGGAACGTAGAATTGGCCATCACTTTCAAACTGGTTGCAATTATACCTGTTATATGATGGAAACACTGCTGTATTTTTTTTGCATTTTATGGTTCGGGCGTTGACTTCTAAGGCCCTAAATATTCAATCCGTTGGAGCAACGCCCTAGGGTGAAGCCTAGGTTGCTCGGAAAGTAGAAATGACCATAAGTTTCATACTGGTTGCAATTATTCATTTTATACGATGGAAAAACTGATGTATTTATATTGTATTTTATGCTTCTGGCGTTGACTTCTGAGGCACTAACTATTCGATCTGGTGGAGCAACGCCCTAGAGTGAAGCCTAGGTTGCCCGGAACGTAGAATTGGCCATCACTTTCAAACTGGTTGCAATTATTCCTGTTATATGATGGAAACACTGTTGTATTTTTTTTGCACTTTATGGTTCGGGCGTTGACTTCTAAGGCCCTAACTATTCAATCTGTTGGAGCAACGCCCTAGGGTGAAGCCTAGGTTGCTCGCAAAGTAGAAATGTCCATAAGTTTCATACTGGTTGCAATTATTCGTTTTATACGACGGAAAAACTGTTGTATTTATATTGTATTTTATGCTTCTGGCGTTGACTTCTAAGGCACTAACTACTCGATCTGGTGGAGCAACGCAATAGAGTGAAGCCTAGGTTGCCCGGAACGTAGAATTGGCCATCACTTTCAAACTGGTTGCAATTACACCTGTTATATGATGGTAACACTGCTTTATTTTTTTTGCATTTAATGGTTCGGGCGTTGACTTCAAAGGCCCTAGCTATTCAATCTGTTGGTGCAACGCCCTAGGGTGAAGCCTAGGTTGCTCGGAAAGTAGAAATGACCATAAGTTTCATACTGGTAACAATTATTCGTTTTATACGGTGGAAACGCTGTTGTATTTATATCGTATTTTATGCTTCTGGCGTTGACTTCTAAGGCACTAACTATTCGATCTGGTGGAGCAACGCCCTAGAGTGAAGCCTAGGTTGCCCGGAACGTAGAATTGGCCATCACTTTCACACTGGTTGCAATTATTCCCGATATATGATGGAAACACTGTTGTATTTTTTTAGCATTTTATGGTTCGGGCGTTGACTTCTAAGGCCCTAACTATTCAATCTGTTGGAGCAACGCCCTAGGGTGAAGCCTAGGTTGCTCGGAAAGTAGAAATGTCCATAAGTTTCATACTGGTTGCAATTATTCGTTTTATACGATGGAAAAACTGTTGTATTTATATTGTACTTTATGCTTCTGGCGTTGACTTCTAAGGCACTAACTATTCGATCTGGTGGAGCGACGCAATAGAGTGATGCCTAGGTTGCCCGGAACGTATAATTGGCCATCAATTTCAGACTGGTTGCAATTATACCTGTTATATGATGGAAACACTGCTGTATTTTTTTTGCATTTTATGGGTCGGGCGTTGACTTCTAAGGCCCTAAATATTCAATCCGTTGGAGCAACGCCCTAGGGTTAAGCCTAGGTTGCTCGGAAAGTAGAAATGACCATAAGTTTCATACTGGTTGCAATTATTCCCGATATATGATGGCAACACTGCTGTATTTTTTTTGCATTTTATGGTTCGGGCGTTGACTTCTAAGGCCCTAACTATTCAATCCGTTGGAGCAACGCCCTAGGGTGAAGCCTAGGTTCCTCGGAAAGTAGAAATGACCATAAGTTTCATACTGGTTGCAATTATTCGTTTTATACGGTGGAAAAGCTGTTGTATTTATATCGTATTTTATGCTTCTGGCGTTGACTTCTTAGGCCGTAACTATTCGGTCTGGTGGAGCAACGCCCTGGAGTGAAACCTAGGTTGCCCGGAACGTAGAATTGGATATCACTTTCAAACTGGTTGCAATTATTCCCGATATATGATGTAAACACTGTTGTATTTTTTTTGCATTTTATGGTTCGGGCGTTGACTTCTAAGGCCCTAACTATACAATCTGTTGGAGCAACGCCCAAGGGTGAAGCCAAGGTTGCTCGGAAAGTAGAAATATCCATAAGTTTCATACTGGTTGCAATTATTCGTTTTATACGATGGAAAAACTGTTGTATTTATAATGTATTTTATGCTTCTGGCGTTGACTTCTAAGGCACTAACTATTCGATCTGGTGGAGCAACGCCCGAGAGTGAAGCCTAGGTTGCCCGGAACGTAGAATTGGCCATCACTTTCAAACTGGTTGCAATTATTCCTGCTATATGATGGATACACTGTTGTATTTTTATTGCATTTTATGCTTCGGGCGTTGACTTCTAAGGCCCTAACTTTTCAATCCGTTGGAGCAATGCCCTAGGGCGAAGCCTAGGTTGCTCGGAAGGCAGAAATGACCATAAGTTTCATACTGGTTGCAATTATTCGTTTTATACGATGGAAAAACTGTTGCATTTATATTGTATTTTATGCTTCTGGCGTTGACTTCTAAGGCACTAACTATTCGATCTGGTGGAGCGACGCCCTAGAGTGAAGCATAGGTTGCCCGGAACGTAGAATTGGCCATCACTTTCAAACTGGTTGCAATTATACCTGTTATATGATGGAAACACTGCTGTATTTTTTTTGCATTTTATGGTTCGGGCGTTGACTTCTAAGGCCCTAAATATTCAATCCGTTGGAGCAACGCCCTAGGGTGAAGCCTAGGTTGCTCGGAAAGTAGAAATGACCATAAGTTTCATACTGGTTGCAATTATTCATTTTATACGATGGAAAAACTGATGTATTTATATTGTATTTTATGCTTCTGGCGTTGACTTCTGAGGCACTAACTATTCGATCTGGTGGAGCAACGCCCTAGAGTGAAGCCTAGGTTGCCCGGAACGTAGAATTGGCCATCACTTTCAAACTGGTTGCAATTATTCCTGTTATATGATGGAAACACTGTTGTATTTTTTTTGCACTTTATGGTTCGGGCGTTGACTTCTAAGGCCCTAACTATTCAATCTGTTGGAGCAACGCCCTAGGGTGAAGCCTAGGTTGCTCGCAAAGTAGAAATGTCCATAAGTTTCATACTGGTTGCAATTATTCGTTTTATACGACGGAAAAACTGTTGTATTTATATTGTATTTTATGCTTCTGGCGTTGACTTCTAAGGCACTAACTACTCGATCTGGTGGAGCAACGCAATAGAGTGAAGCCTAGGTTGCGCGGAACGTAGAATTGGCCATCACTTTCAAACTGGTTGCAATTACACCTGTTATATGATGGTAACACTGCTTTATTTTTTTTGCATTTAATGGTTCGGGCGTTGACTTCAAAGGCCCTAGCTATTCAATCTGTTGGTGCAACGCCCTAGGGTGAAGCCTAGGTTGCTCGGAAAGTAGAAATGACCATAAGTTTCATACTGGTAACAATTATTCGTTTTATACGGTGGAAACGCTGTTGTATTTATATCGTATCTTATGCTTCTGGCGTTGACTTCTAAGGCACTAACTATTCGATCTGGTGGAGCAACGCCCTAGAGTGAAGCCTAGGTTGCCCGGAACGTAGAATTGGCCATCACTTTCACACTGGTTGCAATTATTCCCGATATATGATGGAAACACTGTTGTATTTTTTTTGCATTTTATGGTTCGGGCGTTGACTTCTAAGGCCCTAACTATTCAATCTGTTGGAGCAACGCCCTAGGGTGAAGCCTAGGTTGCTCGGAAAGTAGAAATGTCCATAAGTTTCATACTGGTTGCAATTATTCGTTTTATACGATGGAAAAACTGTTGTATTTATATTGTACTTTATGCTTCTGGCGTTGACTTCTAAGGCACTAACTATTCGATCTGGTGGAGCGACGCAATAGAGTGATGCCTAGGTTGCCCGGAACGTATAATTGGCCATCAATTTCAGACTGGTTGCAATTATACCTGTTATATGATGGAAACACTGCTGTATTTTTTTTGCATTTTATGGTTCGGGCGTTGACTTCTAAGGCCCTAACTTTTCAATCCGTTGGAGCAATGCCCTAGGGCGAAGCCTAGGTTGCTCAGAAGGCAGAAATGACCATAAGTTTCATACTGGTTGCAATTATTCGTTTTATACGATGGAAAAACTGTTGCATTTATATTGTATTTTATGCTTCTGGCGTTGACTTCTAAGGCACTAACTATTCGATCTGGTGGAGCGACGCCCTAGAGTGAAGCCTAGGTTGCCCGGAACGTAGAATTGGCCATCACTTTCAAACTGGTTGCAATTATTCCCGATATATGATGGAAACGCTGTTGTATTTTTTTTCCATTTTATGGTTCGGGCGTTGACTTCTAAGGCCCTAACTATTCAATCTGTCGGAGCAACGCCCTAGGGTGAAGCCTAGGTTGCTCGGAAAGTAGAAATGTCCATAAGTTTCATACTGGTTGCAATTATTCGTTTTATACGATGGAAAAACTGTTGTATTTATATTGTATTTTATGCTTCTGGCGTTGACTTCTAAGGCACTAACTATTCGATCTGGTGGAGCGACGCAATAGTGTGTTGACTAGGTTGCCCGGAACGTAGAATTGGCCGTCAATTTCAGACTGGTTGCAATTATACCTGTTATATGATGGAAACACTGCTGTATTTTTTTTGCATTTTATGGTTCGGGCGTTGACTTCTAAGGCCCTAAATAGTCAATCCGTTGGAGCAACGCCCTAGGGTGAAGCCTAGGTTGCTCGGAAAGTAGAAATGACCATAAGTTTCATACTGGTTGCAATTATTCGTTTTATACGGTGGAAAAGCTGTTGTATTTATATCGTATTTTATGCTTCTGGCGTTGACTTCTAAGGCACTAACTATTCGATCTGGTGGAGCAGCGCCCTAGAGTGAAGCCTAGGTTGCCCGGAACGTAGAATTGGCCATCACTTTCAAACTGGTTGCAATTATTCCCGATATATGATGGAAACACTGCTGTATTTTTTTTGCATTTTATGGTTCGGGCGTTGACTTCTAAGGCCCTAAATATTCAATCCGTTGGAGCAACGCCCTAGGGTGAAGCCTAGGTTGCTCGGAAAGTAGAAATGACCATAAGTTTCATACTGGTTGCAATTATTCGTTTTATACGACGGAAAAACTGTTGTATTTATATTGTATTTTATGCTTCTGGCGTTGACTTCTAAGGCACTAACTATTCGATCTGGTGGAGCAACGCAATAGAGTGAAGCCTAGGTTGCCCGGAACGTAGAATTGGCCATCACTTTCAAACTGGTTGCAATTATACCTGTTATATGATGGTAACACTGCTGTATTTTTTTTGCATTTAGTGGTTCGGGCGTTGACTTCTAAGGCCCTAACTATTCAATCTGTTGGTGCAACGCCCTATGGTGAAGCCTAGGTTGCTCGGAAAGTAGAAATGACCATAAGTTTCATACTGGTTGCAATTATTCGTTTTATACGGTGGAAAAGCTGTTGTATTTATATCGTATTTTATGCTTCTGGCGTTGACTTCTAAGGCACTAACTATTCGATCTGGTGGAGCAACGCCCTAGAGTGAACCCTTGGTTGCCCGGAACGTAGAAATGACAATTACTTTCAAACTGTTTGCTATTATTCATTTTGTACGATGGAAAAGCTGTTGTACTTATATTGTATTTTATTCTTATGGCGTTGAATTCTAAGTCCCTAGCTATTCCATCTGGTGGAACAACGCCCTAGGGTAAAGCCCAGGTTGCGCGGAACGTAGAAATAACCATATCTTTCAAACTGTTTGCAATTATTCCTGATATATGATGGAAACACTGTTGTATTTTTTTTGCATTTTATGGTTCGGGCGTTGACTTCTAAGGCCCTAACTATTCAATCTGTTGGAGCAACGCCTTAGGGTGAAGCCTATGTTGCTCGGAAAGTAGAAATATCCATAAGTTTCATACTGGTTGCAATTACTCGTATTATACGATGGAAATACTGTTGTATTTATATTGTATTTTATGCTTCTGGCGTTGACTTCTAAGGCGCTAACTATTCGATCTGGTGGAGCAACGCAATAGCGTGATGCCTAGGTTGCCCGGAACGTAGAATTGGCCATCAATTTCAAACTGGTTGCAATTATACCTGTTATATGATGGAAACACTGCTGTATTTTTTTTGCATTTTATGGATCGGGCGTTGACTTCTAAGGCCCTAACTATTCAATCCGTTGGAGCAACGCCCTAGGGCGAAGCCTAAGTTGCTCGGAAAGTAGAAATGACCATAAGTTTCATACTGGTTGCAATTATTCGTTTTATACGATGGAAAAACTGTTGTATTTATACTGTATTTTATGCTTCTGGCGTTGACTTCTAAGGCACTAACTATTCGATCTGGTGGAGCAACGCCCTCGAGTGAAGCCGAGTTTGCCCGGAACGTAGAATTGGCCATCACTTTCAAACTGGTTGCAATTATTCCTGTTATATGATGGAAACACTGTTGTATTTTTATTGCATTTTATGCTTCGGGCGTTGACTTCTAAGGCCCTAACTATTCGATCTGGTGGATCAACGCCCTAGAGTGAAGCCTAGGTTGCTCGGCAAGTAGAAATATCCATAAGTTTCATACTGGTGGCAATTATTCGTTTTATACGATGGAAAAACTGTTGTATTTATATTGTATTTTACGCTTCTGGCGTTGACTTCTAAGGCACTAACTATTCGATCTGGTGGAGCAACGCAATAGAGTGAAGCCTAGGTTGCCCGCAACGTAGAATTGGCCATCACTTTCAAACTGGTTGCAATTATTCCTGTTATATGTTGGAACCACTGTTGTCTTTTTTTTGCATTTTATGGTTCGGGCGTTGACTTCTAAGGCCCTAACTATTCAATCCGTTGGAGCAACGCCCTAGTGTGAGGCCTAGGTTGCTCGCAAAGTAGAAATGACCATAAGTTTCATACTGGTTGCAATTATTCGTTTTATACGATGGAAAAGCTGTTGTATTTATATTGTATTTTATGCTTCTGGCGTTGACTTCTAAGGCACTAACTATTCGATCTGGTGGAGCAACGCCCTAGAGTGAAGCCTAGGTTGCCCGGAACGTAGAATTGGCCATCACATTCAAAGTGGTTGCAATTATTCCTGCTATATGATGGAAGCGCTGTTGTATTTTTATTGCATTTTATGCTTCGGGCGTTGACTTCTAAGGCCCTAGCTATTCGATCTGGTGGAGCAACGCCCTAGAGTGAAGCCTAGGTTGCGCGGAACGTAGAAATGACCATTACCTTCACACTGGTTGCAATTATTCCTGTTATACGATAGAAGGACTATAGTATTTTTATAGTATTTTATGTTTCTGGCGTTGACTTCTTAGGCCCTAACTATTCGATCTGGTTAATCAACGCCCTAGAGTGAAGCCAAGGTTACCCGGAACGTAGAAATGACCACTACTTTCACACTGGTTGCAATTATTCCTGTTATACGATGGAAAAGCTGTTATATTTTTATTGTATTTTATGCTTCGGGCGTTGACTTCTAAGGCCCTAGATATTCGATTTGGTGGAGCAACGTCATAGAGTCAATTCTAGGTTGCCCGAAACGTAGAAATGACCATTACTTTCACACTGGTTGCAATTATGCATTCTATACGATGGAGATACTGTTGTATTTTTATTGTATTTTATGTTTCAGGCGTTGACTTCTAAGGTCCTAGCTATTCGATCTCGTGAGGCAACGTCCAAGAGTGAAGGGTATGTTGCCCGCAGCATAGAAATGACCATTACATTCACAATGGTTGCAATTATTCTTTTTATACGATGGAAAAACGGTTGTATTTTTACTGTATCTTATGCGTCTGGAGTTGTTTTCTAAGGCCCTAGCTATTCGACCTGGTCGTGCAACGTCCTAGAGCGAAGCCTAGGTTGCACGGAACGTAGGAATGCCCATTACTTCCACACTGGTTGCAATTATTCCTGTTATACGATGGAAGGACTGTTGTCTTTTTATCGTATTTTATGCTTCTGGCGTTGACTTCTTAGGTCCTAGCTATTCGATCTGGTGGCACAGCGCACTAGAGTGAAGCCAAGGTTACCCGGAAAGTAGAAATGACCAGTACTTTCACACTGGTTGCAATTATTCCTGTTATACGATGGAAAAGCTGATGTATTTTTATTGTATTTTATGCTTCGGGCGTTGACTTCTAAGGCCCTGGCTATTCGATTTGGTGGAGCAACGCCCTAGAGTCAAGCCTAGGTTGTCCGAAACGTAGATACGACCATTACTTTCACACCGGTTGCAATTATTCATGCTATACGATGGAGAAACTGTTGTATTTTTATTGTATTTTATGTTTCAGGTGTTGACTTCTAAGGTCGTAGCTTTTCGTCCTGGTGGTGCAACGCCCTACTGCGAAGCGTAGGTTGCACGGAACGTAGAAATGCCCATTACTTTCACACTGGTTGCAATTATTCCTGTCATACGATGGAACAACTGTTTTATGTTTATTATACTTTATGCTTCTGGCGCTGACCTCTAAGTTTCTAGCTATTCGATCTGGTGGTGCAACTCCCTAGAGTGAAGTCTTGGTTGCCCGGAACGTAGAAATGACCATTCCTTTCACACTGGTTGCAATTATTCCTGTTATACGATGGAAGGACAGTTGTATTTTTATAGTATTTTATGCTTCTGGCGTTGACTTCTTACGACTTAACTATTCGATCTGGTGGAACAACGCCCTAGAGTGAAGCCTAGGTTGCCCGCAACGTAGAAATGACCATCGATATCACACTGGTTGCAATTATTCCTGTTATACGATGGAGAAACTGTTGTATTTTTTTTGTACTTTATGCTCCTGTCGTTGATTTCTAAGGTCCTAGCTATTCGATCTCGTGGGGCAATGTCCAAGAGCGAAGCCTATGTTGCCGGAACGTAGAAATGTGCATTACCTTCACAGTGGTTGCAACTATTCCTTTTATACGATGGAAAAACTGCTGTATTTTTATTGTATTTTGTGCTTGAGTCGTCGTTTTCTAATGCCCTAACTATTCGATGTGGTGGAGCCACGCCCTAGAGTGAAGCCTAGGTTGCACGGAACGTAGAAATGGCCATTACATTCACACTGGTTGCATTTATTCCTATTATACGATGGAAAAACTATTGTATTTTTATTGTATTTTATGCTTCTGGCGTTGACTTCTAAGGCCCTAACTATTCAATCTGTTGGAGCAACGCCCTAGGGCGAAGCCTAGGTTGCTCGGAAAGTAGAAATGACCATAAGTTTCATACTGGATGCAATTATTCGTTTTATACGATGGAAAAACTGTTGCATTTATATTGTATTTTATGCTTCTGGCGTTGACTTCTAAGGCACTAACTATTCGATCTGGTGGAGCGACGCAATAGAGTGATGCCTAGGTTGCCCGGAACGTAGAATTGGCCACCAATTTCAAACTGGATGCAATTATACCTGTTATATGATGGAAACACTGCTGTATTTTTTTTGCATTTTATGGTTCGGGCGTTGACTTCTAAGGCCCTAACTATTCAATCTGTTGGAGCAACGCCCTAGGGTGAAGCCTAGGCTGCTCGGAAAGTAGAAATGACCATAAGTTTCATACTGGTTGCAATTATTCGTTCTATACGATGGAAAAACTGTTGTATTTATATTGTATTTTATGCTTCTGGCGTTGACTTCTAAGGCACTAACTATTCGATCTGGTGGAGCAACGCCCTAGAGTGAAGCCTAGGTTGCCCGGAACGTAGAATTGGCCATCACTTTCAAACTGGTTGCAATTATTCCTGTTATATGATGGATACACTGTTGTATTTTTATTGCATTTTATGCTTCGGGCGTTGACTTCTAAGGCCCTAACTATTCAATCTGTTGGACCAACGCCCTAGGGTGAAGCCTAGCTTGCTCGGAAAGTAGAAATGACCATAAGTTTCATACTGGTTGCAACTGTTCGTTTTATACGATGGAAAAACTGTTGTATTTATATTGTATTTTATGCTTCTGGCGTTGACTTCTTAGGCACTAACTATTCGATCTGGTGGAGCAACGCCCTAGAGTGAAGCCTAGGTTGCCCGGAACGTAGAATTGGCCATCACTTTCAAACTGGTTGCAATTATTCCTGTTATATGATGGAAACACTGTTGTATTTTTTTTGCATTTTATGGTTCGGGCGTTGACTTCTAAGGCCCTAACTATTCAATCTGTTGGAGCAACGCCCTAGGGTGAAGCCTAGGTTGCTCGGAAAGTAGAAATGTCCATAAGTTTCATACTGGTTGCAATTATTCGTTTTATACGATGGAAAAACTGTTGTATTTATATTGTATTTTATGCTTCTGGCGTTGACTTCTAAGGCACTAACTACTCGATCTGGTGGAGCAACGCCCTAGAGTGAAGCCTAGGTTGCCCGGAACGTAGAATTGGCCATCACTTTCAAACTGGTTGCAATTATTCCTGATATATGATGGAAACACTGTTGTATTTTTTTTGCATTTTATGGTTCTGGCGTTGACTTCTAAGGCCCTAACTATTCAATCTGTTGGAGCAACGCCCTAGGGTGAAGCCTAGGTTGCTCGGAAAGTAGAAATATCCATAGGTTTCATACTGGTTGCAATTACTCGTATTATACGATGGAAAAACTGTTGTATTTATATTGTATTTTATGCTTCTGGCGTTGACTTCTAAGGCACTAACTATTCGATCTGGTGGAGCAACGCCCTAGAGTGAAGCCTAGGTTGCCCGGAACGTAGAATTGGCCATCACTTTCAAACTGGTTGCAATTATACCTGATATATGATGTAAACACTGTTGTATTTTTTTTGCATTTTATGGTTCGGGCGTCGACTTCTAAGGCCCTAACTATACAATCTGTTGGAGCAACGCCCTAGGGTGAAGCCTAGGTTGCTCGGAAAGTAGAAATATCCATAAGTTTCGTACTGGTTGCAATTATTCGTTTTATACGATGGAAAAACTGTAGTATTTATATTGTATTTTATGCTTCTGGCGTTGACTTCTAAGGCACTAACTATACGATCTGGTGGAGCAACGCCCTAGAGTGAAGCCTAGGTTGCCCGGAACGTAGAATTGGCCATCACTTTCAAACTGGTTGCAATTATTCCTGATATATGATGGAAACTCTATTGTATTTTTTTTGCATTTTATGGTTCGGGCGTTGACTTCTAAGGCCCAAACTATTCAATCTGTTGGAGCAACGACCTAGGGTGAAGCCTAGGTTGCTCGGAAAGTAGAAATGACCATAAGTTTCATACTGGTTGCAATTATTCGTTTTATACGATGGAAAAACTGTTGTATTTATATTGTATTTTATGGTTCTGGCGTTGACTTCTAAGGCACTAACTATTCGATCTGGTGGAGCAACGCAATAGAGTGATGCCCAGGTTGCCCGGAACGTAGAATTGGCCATCAATTTCAAACTGGTTGCAATTATACCTGCTATGTGATGGATACACTGTTTTATTTTTATTGCATTTTATGCTTCGGGCGTTGACTTCTAAGGCCCTAACTTTTCAATCCGTTGGAGCAACGCCCTAGGGCGAAGCCTAGGTTGCTCGGAAGGCAGAAATGACCATAAGTTTCATACTGGTTGCAATTATTCGTTTTATACGATGGAAAAACTGTTGCATTTATATTGTATTTTATGCTTCTGGCGTTGACTTCTAAGGCACTAACTATTCGATCTGGTGGAGCGACGCCCTAGAGTGAAGCCTAGGTTGCCCGGAACGTAGAATTGGCCATCACTTTCAAACTGGTTGCAATTATACCTGTTATATGATGGAAACACTGCTGTATTTTTTTTGCATTTTATGGTTCGGGCGTTGACTTCTAAGGCCCTAAATATTCAATCCGTTGGAGCAACGCCCTAGGGTGAAGCCTAGGTTGCTCGGAAAGTAGAAATGACCATAAGTTTCATACTGGTTGCAATTATTCATTTTATACGATGGAAAAACTGATGTATTTATATTGTATTTTATGCTTCTGGCGTTGACTTCTGAGGCACTAACTATTCGATCTGGTGGAGCAACGCCCTAGAGTGAAGCCTAGGTTGCCCGGAACGTAGAATTGGCCATCACTTTCAAACTGGTTGCAATTATTCCTGTTATATGATGGAAACACTGTTGTATTTTTTTTGCACTTTATGGTTCGGGCGTTGACTTCTAAGGCCCTAACTATTCAATCTGTTGGAGCAACGCCCTAGGGTGAAGCCTAGGTTGCTCGCAAAGTAGAAATGTCCATAAGTTTCATACTGGTTGCAATTATTCGTTTTATACGACGGAAAAACTGTTGTCTTTATATTGTATTTTATGCTTCTGGCGTTGACTTCTAAGGCACTAACTATTCGATCTGGTGGAGCAACGCAATAGAGTGAAGCCTAGGTTGCCCGGAACGTAGAATTGGCCATCACTTTCAAACTGGTTGCAATTATACCTGTTATATGATAGTAACACTGCTTCATTTTTTTTGCATTTAATGGTTCGGGCGTTGACTTCAAAGGCCCTAACTATTCAATCTGTTGGTGCAACGCCCTAGGGTGAAGGCTAGGTTGCTCGGAAAGTAGAAATGACCATAAGTTTCATACTGGTAACAATTATTCGTTTTATACGGTGGAAACGCTGTTGTATTTATATCGTATTTTATGCTTCTGGCGTTGACTTCTAAGGCACTAACTATTCGATCTGGTGGAGCAACGCCCTAGAGTGAAGCCTAGGTTGCCCGGAACGTAGAATTGGCCATCACTTTCAAACTGGTTGCAATTATTCCCGATATATGATGGAAACACTGTTGTATTTTTTTTGCATTTTATGGTTCGGGCGTTGACTTCTAAGGCCCTAACTATTCAATCTGTTGGAGCAACGCCCTAGGGTGAAGCCTAGGTTGCTCGGAAAGTAGAAATGTCCATAAGTTTCATACTGGTTGCAATTATTCGTTTTATACGATGGAAAAACTGTTGTATTTATATTGTACTTTATGCTTCTGGCGTTGACTTCTAAGGCACTAACTATTCGATCTGGTGGAGCGACGCAATAGAGTGATGCCTAGGTTGCCCGGAACGTATAATTGGCCATCAATTTCAGACTGGTTGCAATTATACCTGTTATATGATGGAAACACTACTGTATTTTTTTTGCATTTTATGGTTCGGGCGTTGACTTCTAAGGCCCTAAATATTCAATCCGTCGGAGCAACGCCCTAGGGTTAAGCCTAGGTTGCTCGGAAAGTAGAAATGACCATAAGTTTCATACTGGTTGCAATTATTCCCGATATATGATGGCAACACTGCTGTATTTTTTTTGCATTTTATGGTTCGGGCGTTGACTTCAAAGGCCCTAACTATTCAATCCGTTGGAGCAACGCCCTAGGGTGAAGCCTAGGTTCCTCGGAAAGTAGAAATGACCATAAGTTTCATACTGGTTGCAATTATTCGTTTTATACGGTGGAAAAGCTGTTGTATTTATATCGTATTTTATGCTTCTGGCGTTGACTTCTTAGGCCGTAACTATTCGGTCTGGTGGAGCAACGCCCTGGAGTGAAACCTAGGTTGCCCGGAACGTAGAATTGGCCATCACTTTCAAACTGGTTGCAATTATTCCCGATATATGATGTAAACACTGTTGTATTTTTTTTGCATTTTATGGTTCGGGCGTTGACTTCTAAGGCCCTAACTATACAATCTGTTGGAGCAACGCCCTAGGGTGAAGCCAAGGTTGCTCGGAAAGTAGAAATATCCATAAGTTTCATACTGGTTGCAATTATTCGTTTTATACGACGGAAAAACTGTTGTCTTTATATTGTATTTTATGCTTCTGGCGTTGACTTCTAAGGCACTAACTATTCGATCTGGTGGAGCAACGCAATAGAGTGAAGCCTAGGTTGCCCGGAACGTAGAATTGGCCATCACTTTCAAACTGGTTGCAATTATACCTGTTATATGATGGTAACACTGCTTTATTTTTTTTGCATTTAATGGTTCGGGCGTTGACTTCAAAGGCCCTAACTATTCAATCTGTTGGTGCAACGCCCTAGGGTGAAGGCTAGGTTGCTCGGAAAGTAGAAATGACCATAAGTTTCATACTGGTAACAATTATTCGTTTTATACGGTGGAAACGCTGTTGTATTTATATCGTATTTTATGCTTCTGGCGTTGACTTCTAAGGCACTAACTATTCGATCTGGTGGAGCAACGCCCTAGAGTGAAGCCTAGGTTGCCCGGAACGTATAATTGGCCATCAATTTCAGACTGGTTGCAATTATACCTGTTATATGATGGAAACACTACTGTATTTTTTTTGCATTTTATGGTTCGGGCGTTGACTTCTAAGGCCCTAAATATTCAATCCGTCGGAGCAACGCCCTAGGGTTAAGCCTAGGTTGCTCGGAAAGTAGAAATGACCATAAGTTTCATACTGGTTGCAATTATTCCCGATATATGATGGCAACACTGCTGTATTTTTTTTGCATTTTATGGTTCGGGCGTTGACTTCAAAGGCCCTAACTATTCAATCCGTTGGAGCAACGCCCTAGGGTGAAGCCTAGGTTCCTCGGAAAGTAGAAATGACCATAAGTTTCATACTGGTTGCAATTATTCGTTTTATACGGTGGAAAAGCTGTTGTATTTATATCGTATTTTATGCTTCTGGCGTTGACTTCTTAGGCCGTAACTATTCGGTCTGGTGGAGCAACGCCCTGGAGTGAAACCTAGGTTGCCCGGAACGTAGAATTGGCCATCACTTTCAAACTGGTTGCAATTATTCCCGATATATGATGTAAACACTGTTGTATTTTTTTTGCATTTTATGGTTCGGGCGTTGACTTCTAAGGCCCTAACTATACAATCTGTTGGAGCAACGCCCTAGGGTGAAGCCAAGGTTGCTCGGAAAGTAGAAATATCCATAAGTTTCATACTGGTTGCAATTATTCGTTTTATACGATGGAAAAACTGTTGTATTTATATTGTATTTTATGCTTCTGGCGTTGACTTCTAAGGCACTAACTATTCGATCTGGTGGAGCAACGCCCGAGAGTGAAGCCTAGGTTGCCCGGAACGTAGAATTGGCCATCACTTTCAAACTGGTTGCAATTATTCCTGCTATATGATGGATACACTGTTGTATTTTTATTGCATTTTATGCTTCGGGCGTTGACTTCTAAGGCCCTAACTTTTCAATCCGTTGGAGCAATGCCCTAGGGCGAAGCCTAGGTTGCTCGGAAGGCAGAAATGACCATAAGTTTCATACTGGTTGCAATTATTCGTTTTAAACGATGGAAAAACTGTTGCATTTATATTGTATTTTATGCTTCTGGCGTTGACTTCTAAGGCACTAACTATTCGATCTGGTGGAGCGACGCCCTAGAGTGAAGCCTAGGTTGCCCGGAACGTAGAATTGGCCATCAGTTTCAAACTGATTGCAATTATTCCCGATATATGATGGAAACACTGTTGTATTTTTTTTGCATTTTATGGTTCGGGCGTTGACTTCTAAGGCCCTAACTATTCAATCTGTCGGAGCAACGCCCTAGGGTGAAGCCTAGGTTGCTCGGAAAGTAGAAATGTCCATAAGTTTCATACTGGTTGCAATTATTCGTTTTATACGATGGAAAAACTGTTGTATTTATATTGTATTTTATGTTTCTGGCGTTGACTTCTAAGACACTAACTATTCGATCTGGTGGAGCGACGCAATAGAGTGTTGACTAGGTTGCCCGGAACGTAGAATTGGCCATCAATTTCAGACTGGTTGCAATTATACCTGTTATATGATGGAAACACTGCTGTATTTTTTTTGCATTTTATGGTTCGGGCGTTGACTTCTAAGGCCCTAAATATTCAATCCGTTGGAGCAACGCCCTAGGGTGAAGCCTAGGTTGCTCGGAAAGTAGAAATGACCATAAGTTTCATACTGGTTGCAATTATTCGTTTTATACGACGGAAAAACTGTTGTATTTATATTGTATTTTATGCTTCTGGCGTTGACTTCTAAGGCACTAACTATTCGATCTGGTGGAGCGACGCAATAGAGTGATGCCTAGGTTGCCCGGAACGTATAATTGGCCATCAATTTCAGACTGGTTGCAATTATACCTGTTATATGATGGAAACACTGCTGTATTTTTTTTGCATTTTATGGTTCGGGCGTTGACTTCTAAGGCCCTAAATATTCAATCCGTTGGAGCAACGCCCTAGGGTGAAGCCTAGGTTGCTCGGAAAGTAGAAATGACCATAAGTTTCATACTGGTTGCAATTATTCATTTTATACGATGGAAGAACTGATGTATTTATATTGTATTTTATGCTTCTGGCGTTGACTTCTAAGGCACTAACTATTCGATCAGGTGGAGCAACGCAATAGAGTGAAGCCTAGGTTGCCCGGAACGTGGAATTGGCCATCACTTTCAAACTGGTTGCAATTATACCTGTTATATGATGGTAACACTGCTGTATTTTTTTTGCATTTAATGGTTCGGGCGTTGACTTCTAAGGCCCTAACTATTCAATCTGTTGGAGCAACGCCCTAGGGTGAAGCCTAGGTTGCTCGGAAAGTAGAAATGACCATAAGTTACATACTGGTTGCAATTATTCGTTTTATGCGGTGGAAAAGCTGTTGTATTTATATCGTATTTTATGCTTCTGGCGTTGACTTCTGAGGCACTAACTATTCGATCAGGTGGAGCAACGCCCTAGAGTGAAGCCCAGGTTGCCCGGAACGTAGAATTGGCCATCACTTTCAAACTGGTTGCAATTATTCCTGTTATATGATGGAAACACTGTTGTATTTTTTTTGCACTTTATGGTTCGGGCGTTGACTTCTAAGGCCCTAACTATTCAATCTGTTGGAGCAACGCCCTAGGGTGAAGCCTAGGTTGCTCGGAAAGTAGAAATGTCCATATGTTTCATACTGGTTGCAATTATTCGTTTTATACGACGGAAAAACTGTTGTATTTATACTGTATTTTATGCTTCTGGCGTTGACTTCTAAGGCACTAACTATTCGATCAGGTGGAGCAACGCAATAGAGTGAAGCCTAGGTTGCCCGGAACGTGGAATTGGCCATCACTTTCAAGCTGGTTGCAATTATACCTGTTATATGATGGTAACACTGCTGTATTTTTTTTGCATTTAATGGTTCGGGCGTTGACTTCTAAGGCCCTAACTATTCAATCTGTTGGAGCAACGCCCTAGGGTGAAGCCTAGGTTGCTCGGAAAGTAGAAATGACCATAAGTTTCATGCTGGTTGCAATTATTCGTTTTATACGACGGAAAAACTGTTGTATTTATATTGTATTTTATGCTTCTGGCGTTGACTTCTAAGGCACTAACTATTCGATCTGGTGGAGCGACGCAATAGAGTGATGCCTAGGTTGCCCGGAACGTATAATTGGCCATCAATTTCAGACTGGTTGCAATTATACCTGTTATATGATGGAAACACTGCTGTATTTTTTTTGCATTTTATGGTTCGGGCGTTGACTTCTAAGGCCCTAAATATTCAATCCGTTGGAGCAACGCCCTAGGGTGAAGCCTAGGTTGCTCGGAAAGTAGAAATGACCATAAGTTTCATACTGGTTGCAATTATTCATTTTATACGATGGAAGAACTGATGTATTTATATTGTATTTTATGTTTCTGGCGTTGACTTCTGAGGCACTAACTATTCGATCTGGTGGAGCAACGCCCTAGAGTGAAGCCCAGGTTGCCCGGAACGTAGAATTGGCCATCACTTTCAAACTGGTTGCAATTATTCCTGTTATATGATGGAAACACTGTTGTATTTTTTTTGCACTTTATGGTTCGGGCGTTGACTTCTAAGGCCCTAACTATTCAATCTGTTGGAGCAACGCCCTAGGGTGAAGCCTAGGTTGCTCGGAAAGTAGAAATGTCCATAAGTTTCATACTGGTTGCAATTATTCGTTTTATACGACGGAAAAACTGTTGTATTTATACTGTATTTTATGCTTCTGGCGTTGACTTCTAAGGCACTAACTATTCGATCAGGTGGAGCAACGCAATAGAGTGAAGCCTAGGTTGCCCGGAACGTAGAATTGGCCATCACTTTCAAACTGGTTGCAATTATACCTGTTATATGATGGTAACACTGCTGTATTTTTTTTGCATTTAATGGTTCGGGCGTTGACTTCTAAGGCCCTAACTATACAATCTGTTGGAGCAACGCCCTAGGGTGAAGCCTAGGTTGCTCGGAAAGTAGAAATATCCATAAGTTTCATACTGGTTGCAATTATTCGTTTTATACGATGGAAAAACTGTTGTATTTATATTGTATTTTATGCTTCTGGCGTTGACTTCTAAGGCACTAACTATTCGATCTGGTGGAGCAACGCCCGAGAGTGAAGCCTAGGTTGCCCGGAACGTAGAATTGGCCATCACTTTCAAACTGGTTGCAATTATTCCTGCTATATGGTGGATACACTGTTGTATTTTTATTGCATTTTATGCTTCGGGCGTTGACTTCTAAGGCGCTAACTTTTCAATCCGTTGGAGCAATGCCCTAGGGCGAAGCCTAGGTTGCTCGGAAGGCAGAAATGACCATAAGTTTCATACTGGTTGCAATTATTCGTTTTATACGATGGAAAAACTGTTGCATTTATATTGTATTTTATGCTTCTGGCGTTGCCTTCTAAGGCACTAACTATTCGATCTGGTGGAGCGACGCCCTAGAGTGAAGCCTAGGTTGCCCGGAACGTAGAATTGGCCATCACTTTCAAACTGGTTGCAATTATTCCCGATATATGATGGAAACACTGTTGTATTTTTTTTGCATTTTATGGTTCGGGCCTTGACTTCTACGGCCCAAACTATTCAATCTGTTGGAGCAACGCCCTATGGTGAAGCCTAGGTTGCTCGGAAAGTAGAAATGACCATAAGTTTCATACTGGTTGCAATTATTCGTTTTATACGATGGAAAAACTGTTGTATTTATATTGTATTTTATGCTTCTGGCGTTGACTTCTAAGGCACTAACTATTCGATCTGGTGGAGCGACGCAATAGAGTGTTGACTAGGTTGCCCGGAACGTAGAATTGGCCATCAATTTCAGACTGGTTGCAATTATACCTGTTATATGATGGAAACACTGCTGTATTTTTTTTGCATTTTATGGTTCGGGCGTTGACTTCTAAGGCCCTAAATATTCAATCCGTTGGAGCAACGCCCTAGGGTGAAGCCTAGGTTGCTCGGAAAGTAGAAATGACCATAAGTTTCATACTGGTTGCAATTATTCGTTTTATACGACGGTAAAACTGTTGTATTTATATTGTATCTTATGCTTCTGGCGTTGACTTCTAAGGCACTAACTATTCGATCTGGTGGAGCAACGCAATAGAGTGAAGCCTAGGTTGCCCGGAACGTAGAATTGGCCATCACTTTCAAACTGGTTGCAATTATACCTGTTATATGATGGTAACACTGCTGTATTTTTTTTGCATTTAGTGGTTCGGGCGTTGACTTCTAAGGCCCTAACTATTCAATCTGTTGGTGCAACGCCCTATGGTGAAGCCTAGGTTGCTCGGAAAGTAGAAATGACCATAAGTTTCATACTGGTTGCAATTATTCGTTTTATACGGTGGAAAAGCTGTTGTATTTATATCGTATTTTATGCTTCTGGCGTTGACTTCTAAGGCACTAACTATTCGATCTGGTGGAGCAACGCCCTAGAGTGAAGCCTAGGTTGCCCGGAACGTAGAATTGGCCATCACTTTCAAACTGGTTGCAATTATTCCCGATATATGATGGAAACACTGTTGTATTTTTTTTTGCATTTTATGGTTCGGGCGTTGACTTCTAAGGCCCTAACTATTCAATCTGTTGGAGCAACGCCCTAGGGTGAAGCCTAGGTTGCTCGGAAAGTAGAAATGTCCATAAGTTTCATACTGGTTGCAATTATTCGTTTTATACGATGGAAAAACTGTTGTATTTATATTGTATTTTATGCTTCTGGCGTTGACTTCTAAGGCACTAACTATTCGATCTGGTGGAGCGACGCAATAGAGTGATGCCTAGGTTGCCCGGAACGTATAATTGGCCATCAATTTCAGACTGGTTGCAATTATACCTGTTATATGATGGAAACACTGCTGTATTTTTTTTTGCATTTTATGGTTCGGGCGTTGACTTCTAAGGCCCTAAATATTCAATCCGTTGGAGCAACGCCCTAGGGTGAAGCCTAGGTTGCTCGGAAAGTAGAAATGACCATAAGTTTCATACTGGTTGCAATTATTCATTTTATACGATGGAAGAAGTGATGTATTTATATTGTATTTTATGTTTCTGGCGTTGACTTCTGAGGCACTAACTATTCGATCTGGTGGAGCAACGCCCTAGAGTGAAGCCCAGGTTGCCCGGAACGTAGAATTGGCCATCACTTTCAAACTGGTTGCAATTATTCCTGTTATATGATGGAAACACTGTTGTATTTTTTTTGCACTTTATGGTTCGGGCGTTGACTTCTAAGGCCCTAACTATTCAATCTGTTGGAGCAACGCCCTAGGGTGAAGCCTAGGTTGCTCGGAAAGTAGAAATGTCCATAAGTTTCATACTGGTTGCAATTATTCGTTTTATACGACGGAAAAACTGTTGTATTTATATTGTATTTTATGCCTCTGGCGTTGACTTCTAAGGCACTAACTATTCGATCAGGTGGAGCAACGCAATAGAGTGAAGCCTAGGTTGCCCGGAACGTAGAATTGGCCATCACTTTCAAACTGGTTGCAATTATACCTGTTATATGATGGTAACACTGCTTTATTTTTTTTGCATTTAATGGTTCGGGCGTTGACTTCAAAGGCCCTAACTATTCAATCTGTTGGTGCAACGCCCTAGGGTGAAGCCTAGGTTGCTCGGAAAGTAGAAATGACCATAAGTTTCATACTGGTAACAATTATTCGTTTTATACGGTGGAAACGCTGTTGTATTTATATCGTATTTTATGCTTCTGGCGTTGACTTCTAAGGCACTAACTATTCGATCTGGTGGAGAAACGCCCTAGAGTGAAGCCTAGGTTGCCCGGAACGTAGAATTGGTCATCACTTTCAAACTGGTTGCAATTATTCCCGATATATGATGGAAACACTGTTGTATTTTTTTTGCATTTTATGGTTCGGGCGTTGACTTGTAAGGCCCTAACTATTCAATCTGTTGGAGCAACGCCCTAGGGTGAAGCCTAGGTTGCTCGGAAAGTAGAAATGTCCATAAGTTTCATACTGGTTGCAATTATTCGTTTTATACGATGGAAAAACTGTTGTATTTATATTGTACTTTATGCTTCTGGCGTTGACTTCTAAGGCACTAACTATTCGATCTGGTGGAGCGACGCAATAGAGTGATGCCTAGGTTGCCCGGAACGTATAATTGGCCATCAATTTCAGACTGGTTGCAATTATACCTGTTATATGATGGAAACACTGCTGTATTTTTTTTGCATTTTATGGTTCGGGCGTTGACTTCTAAGGCCCTAAATATTCAATCCGTTGGAGCAACGCCCTAGGGTTAAGCCTAGGTTGCTCGGAAAGTAGAAATGACCATAAGTTTCATACTGGTTGCAATTATTCCCGATATATGATGGCAACACTGCTGTATTTTTTTTGCATTTTATGGTTCGGGCGTTGACTTCTAAGGCCCTAACTATTCAATCCGTTGGAGCAACGCCCTAGGGTGAAGCCTACGTTCCTCGGAAAGTAGAAATGACCATAAGTTTCATACTGGTTGCAATTATTCGTTTTATACGGTGGAAAAGCTGTTGTATTTATATCGTATTTTATGCTTCTGGCGTTGACTTCTTAGGCCGTAACTATTCGTTCTGGTGGAGCAACGCCCTGGAGAGAAACCTAGGTTGCCCGGAACGTAGAATTGGCCATCACTTTCAAACTGGTTGCAATTATTCCCGATATATGATGTAAACACTGTTGTATTTTTTTTGCATTTTATGGTTCGGGCGTTGACTTCTAAGGCCCTAACTATACAATCTGTTGGAGCAACGCCCTAGGGTGAAGCCTAGGTTGCTCGGAAAGTAGAAATATCCATAAGTTTCATACTGGTTGCAATTATTCGTTTTATACGATGGAAAAACTGTTGTATTTATATTGTATTTTATGCTTCTGGCGTTGACTTCTAAGGCACTAACTATTCGATCTGGCGGAGCAACGCCCGAGAGTGAAGCCTAGGTTGCCCGGAACGTAGAATTGGCCATCACTTTCAAACTGGTTGCAATTATTCCCGATATATGATGGAAACACTGTTGTATTTTTTTTGCATTTTATGGTTCGGGCCTTGACTTCTAAGGCCCAAACTATTCAATCTGTTGGAGCAACGCCCTAGGGTGAAGCCTAGGTTGCTCGGAAAGTAGAAATGTCCATAAGTTTCATACTGGTTGCAATTATTCGTTTTATACGATGGAAAAACTGTTGTATTTATATTGTATTTTATGCTTCTGGCGTTGACTTCTAAGGCACTAACTATTCGATCTGGTGGAGCGACGCAATAGAGTGATGCCTAGGTTGCCCGGAACGTATAATTGGCCATCAATTTCAGACTGGTTGCAATTATACCTGTTATATGATGGAAACACTGCTGTATTTTTTTTGCATTTTATGGTTCGGGCGTTGACTTCTAAGGCCCTAAATATTCAATCCGTTGGAGCAACGCCCTAGGGTGAAGCCTAGGTTGCTCGGAAAGTAGAAATGACCATAAGTTTCATACTGGTTGCAATTATTCATTTTATACGATGGAAGAAGTGATGTATTTATATTGTATTTTATGTTTCTGGCGTTGACTTCTGAGGCACTAACTATTCGATCTGGTGGTGCAACGCCCTAGAGTGAAGCCCAGGTTGCCCGGAACGTAGAATTGGCCATCACTTTCAAACTGGTTGCAATTATTCCTGTTATATGATGGAAACACTGTTGTATTTTTTTTGCACTTTATGGTTCGGGCGTTGACTTCTAAGGCCCTAACTATTCAATCTGTTGGAGCAACGCCCTAGGGTGAAGCCTAGGTTGCTCGGAAAGTAGAAATGTCCATAAGTTTCATACTGGTTGCAATTATTCGTTTTATACGACGGAAAAACTGTTGTATTTATATTGTATTTTATGCCTCTGGCGTTGACTTCTAAGGCACTAACTATTCGATCAGGTGGAGCAACGCAATAGAGTGAAGCCTAGGTTGCCCGGAACGTAGAATTGGCCATCACTTTCAAACTGGTTGCAATTATACCTGTTATATGATGGTAACACTGCTTTATTTTTTTTGCATTTAATGGTTCGGGCGTTGACTTCAAAGGCCCTAACTATTCAATCTGTTGGTGCAACGCCCTAGGGTGAAGCCTAGGTTGCTCGGAAAGTAGAAATGACCATAAGTTTCATACTGGTAACAATTATTCGTTTTATACGGTGGAAACGCTGTTGTATTTATATCGTATTTTATGCTTCTGGCGTTGACTTCTAAGGCACTAACTATTCGATCTGGTGGAGAAACGCCCTAGAGTGAAGCCTAGGTTGCCCGGAACGTAGAATTGGTCATCACTTTCAAACTGGTTGCAATTATTCCCGATATATGATGGAAACACTGTTGTATTTTTTTTGCATTTTATGGTTCGGGCGTTGACTTGTAAGGCCCTAACTATTCAATCTGTTGGAGCAACGCCCTAGGGTGAAGCCTAGGTTGCTCGTAAAGTAGAAATGTCCATAAGTTTCATACTGGTTGCAATTATTCGTTTTATACGATGGAAAAACTGTTGTATTTATATTGTACTTTATGCTTCTGGCGTTGACTTCTAAGGCACTAACTATTCGATCTGGTGGAGCGACGCAATAGAGTGATGCCTAGGTTGCCCGGAACGTATAATTGGCCATCAATTTCAGACTGGTTGCAATTATACCTGTTATATGATGGAAACACTGCTGTATTTTTTTTGCATTTTATGGTTCGGGCGTTGACTTCTAAGGCCCTAAATATTCAATCCGTTGGAGCAACGCCCTAGGGTTAAGCCTAGGTTGCTCGGAAAGTAGAAATGACCATAAGTTTCATACTGGTTGCAATTATTCCCGATATATGATGGCAACACTGCTGTATTTTTTTTGCATTTTATGGTTCGGGCGTTGACTTCTAAGGCCCTAACTATTCAATCCGTTGGAGCAACGCCCTAGGGTGAAGCCTACGTTCCTCGGAAAGTAGAAATGACCATAAGTTTCATACTGGTTGCAATTATTCGTTTTATACGGTGGAAAAGCTGTTGTATTTATATCGTATTTTATGCTTCTGGCGTTGACTTCTTAGGCCGTAACTATTCGTTCTGGTGGAGCAACGCCCTGGAGTGAAACCTAGGTTGCCCGGAACGTAGAATTGGCCATCACTTTCAAACTGGTTGCAATTATTCCCGATATATGATGTAAACACTGTTGTATTTTTTTTGCATTTTATGGTTCGGGCGTTGACTTCTAAGGCCCTAACTATACAATCTGTTGGAGCAACGCCCTAGGGTGAAGCCTAGGTTGCTCGGAAAGTAGAAATATCCATAAGTTTCATACTGGTTGCAATTATTCGTTTTATACGATGGAAAAACTGTTGTATTTATATTGTATTTTATGCTTCTGGCGTTGACTTCTAAGGCACTAACTATTCGATCTGGTGGAGCAACGCCCGAGAGTGAAGCCTAGGTTGCCCGGAACGTAGAATTGGCCATCACTTTCAAACTGGTTGCAATTATTCCCGATATATGATGGAAACACTGTTGTATTTTTTTTGCATTTTATGGTTCGGGCCTTGACTTCTAAGGCCCAAACTATTCAATCTGTTGGAGCAACGCCCTAGGGTGAAGCCTAGGTTGCTCGGAAAGTAGAAATGACCATAAGTTTCATACTGGTTGCAATTATTCGTTTTATACGATGGAAAAACTGTTGTATTTATATTGTATTTTATGCTTCTGGCGTTGACTTCTAAGGCACTAACTATTCGATCTGGTGGAGCAACGCAATAGAGTGAAGCCTAGGTTGCCCGGAACGTAGAATTCGCCATCACTTTCAAACTGGTCGCAATTATTCCTGTTATATGGTGGAAACACTGTTGTATTTTTTTTTGCATTTTATGGTTCGGGCCTTGACTTCTAAGGACCTAACTATTCAATCTGTTGGAGCAACGCCCTAGGGTGAAGCCTAGGTTGCTCGGAAAGTAGAAATGACCATAAGTTTCATACTGGTTGCAATTATTCGCTTTATACGATGGAAAAACTGTTGTATTTATACTGTATTTTATGCTTCTGGCGTTGACTTCTAAGGCACTAACTATTCGATCTGGTGGAGCAACGCCCTAGAGTGAAGCCTAGGTTGCCCGGAACGTAGAATTGGCCATCACTTTCAAACTGGTTGCAATTATTCCTGTTATATGATGGATACACTGTTGCATTTTTATTGCATTTTATGCTTCGGGCGTTGACTTCTAAGGCCCTAAATATTCAATCTGTTGGACCAACGCCCTAGGGTGAAGCCTAGCTGGCTCGGAAAGTAGAAATGACCATAAGTTTCATACTGGTTGCAATTATTCGTTTTATACGATGGAAAAACTGTTGTATTTATATTGTATTTTATGCTTCTGGCGTTGACTTCTAAGGCACTAACTACTCGATCTGGTGGAGCAACGCCCTAGAGTGAAGCCTAGGTTGCCCGGAACGTAGAATTGGCCATCACTTTCAAACTGGTTGCAATTATTCCTGATATATGATGGAAACACTGTTGTATTTTTTTTGCATTTTATTGTTCTGGCGTTGACTTCTAAGGCCCTAACTATTCAATCTGTTGGAGCAACGCCCTAGGGTGAAGCCTAGGTTGCTCGCAAAGTAGATATGTCCATAAGTTTCATACTGGTTGCAATTATTCGTTTTATACGACGGAAAAACTGTTGTATTTATATAGTATTTTATGCTTCTGGCGTTGACTTCTAAGGCACTAACTATTCGATCTGGTGGAGCAACGCAATAGAGTGAAGCCTAGGTTGCCCGGAACGTAGAATTGGCCATCACTTTCAAACTGGTTGCAATTATACCTGTTATATGATGGTAACACTGCTTTATTTTTTTTGCATTTAATGGTTCGGGCGTTGACTTCAAAGGCCCTAACTATTCAATCTGTCGGTGCAACGCCCTAGGGTGAAGCCTAGGTTGCTCGGAAAGTAGAAATGACCATAAGTTTCATACTGGTAACAATTATTCGTTTTATACGGTGGAAACGCTGTTGTATTTATATCGTATTTTATGCTTCTGGCGTTGACTTCTAAGGCACTAACTATTCGATCTGGTGGAGAAACGCCCTAGAGTGAAGCCTAGGTTGCCCGGAACGTAGAATTGGCCATCACTTTCAAACTGGTTGCAATTATTCCCGATATATGATGGAAACACTGTTGTATTTTTTTTGCATTTTATGGTTCGGGCGTTGACTTCTAAGGCCCTAACTATTCAATCTGTTGGAGCAACGCCCTAGGGTGAAGCCTAGGTTGCTCGGAAAGTAGAAATGTCCATAAGTTTCATACTGGTTGCAATTATTCGTTTTATACGATGGAAAAACTGTTGTATTTATATTGTACTTTATGCTTCTGGCGTTGACTTCTAAGGCACTAACTATTCGATCTGGTGGAGCGACGCAATAGAGTGATGCCTAGGTTGCCCGGAACGTATAATTGGCCATCAATTTCAGACTGGTTGCAATTATACCTGTTATATGATGGAAACACTGCTGTATTTTTTTTGCATTTTATGGTTCGGGCGTTGACTTCTAAGGCCCTAAATATTCAATCCGTTGGAGCAACGCCCTAGGGTGAAGCCTAGGTTGCTCGGAAAGTAGAAATGACCATAAGTTTCATACTGGTTGCAATTATTCATTTTATACGATGGAAGAACTGATGTATTTATATTGTATTTTATGTTTCTGGCGTTGACTTCTAAGGCACTAACTATTCGATCTGGTGGAGCAACGCCCTAGAGTGAAGCCTAGGTTGCCCGGAACGTAGAATTGGCCATCACTTTCAAACTGGTTGCAATTATTCCTGTTATATGATGGATACACTGTTGCATTTTTATTGCATTTTATGCTTCGGGCGTTGACTTCTAAGGCCCTAAATATTCAATCTGTTGGACCAACGCCCTAGGGTGAAGCCTAGCTGGCTCGGAAAGTAGAAATGACCATAAGTTTCATACTGGTTGCAATTATTCGTTTTATACGATGGAAAAACTGTTGTATTTATATTGTATTTTATGCTTCTGGCGTTGAATTCTTAGGCCGTAACTATTCGGTCTGGTGGAGCAACGCCCTGGAGTGAAACCTAGGTTGCCCGGAACGTAGAATTAGCCATCACTTTCAAACTGGTTGCAATTATTCCTGATATATGATGTAAACACTGTTGTATTTTTTTTGCATTTTATGGTTCGGGTGTTGACTTCTAAGGCCCTAACTATACAATCTGTTGGAGCAACGCCCTAGGGTGAAGCCTAGGTTGCTCGGAAAGTAGAAATATCCATAAGTTTCATACTGGTTGCAATTATTCGTTTTATACGATGGAAAAACTGTTGTATTTATATTGTATTTTATGCTTCTGGCGTTGACTTCTAAGGCACTAACTACTCGATCTGGTGGAGCAACGCCCTAGAGTGAAGCCTAGGTTGCCCGGAACGTAGAATTGGCCATCACTTTCAAACTGGTTGCAATTATTCCTGATATATGATGGAAACACTGTTGTATTTTTTTTGCATTTTATTGTTCTGGCGTTGACTTCTAAGGCCCTAACTATTCAATCTGTCGGTGCAACGCCCTAGGGTGAAGCCTAGGTTGCTCGGAAAGTAGAAATGACCATAAGTTTCATACTGGTAACAATTATTCGTTTTATACGGTGGAAACGCTGTTGTATTTATATCGTATTTTATGCTTCTGGCGTTGACTTCTAAGGCACTAACTATTCGATCTGGTGGAGAAACGCCCTAGAGTGAAGCCTAGGTTGCCCGGAACGTAGAATTGGCCATCACTTTCAAACTGGTTGCAATTATTCCTGCTATATGGTGGATACACTGTTGTATTTTTATTGCATTTTATGCTTCGGGCGTTGACTTCTAAGGCCCTAACTTTTCAATCCGTTGGAGCAATGCCCTAGGGCGAAGCCTAGGTTGCTCGGAAGGCAGAAATGACCATAAGTTTCATACTGG
Source organism: Calliopsis andreniformis (assembly GCF_051401765.1). Classification (NCBI taxonomy): domain Eukaryota; kingdom Metazoa; phylum Arthropoda; class Insecta; order Hymenoptera; family Andrenidae; genus Calliopsis; species Calliopsis andreniformis. Next base: position 19,208,991 of record NC_135072.1, read on the forward strand.
TTGCAATTATTCGTTTTATACGATGGAAAAACTGTTGCATTTATATTGTATTTTATGCTTCTGGCGTTGACTTCTAAGGCACTAACTATTCGATCTGGTGGAGCGACGCCCTAGAGTGAAGCCTAGCTTGCCCGGAACGTAGAATTGGCCATCACTTTCAAACTGGTTGCAATTATTCCCGATATATGATGGAAACACTGTTGTATTTTTTTTGCATTTTATGGTTCGGGCCTTGACTTCTAAGGCCCAAACTATTCAATCTGTTGGAGCAACGCCCTAGGGTGAAGCCTAGGTTGCTCGGAAAGTAGAAATGACCATAAGTTTCATACTGGTTGCAATTATTCGTTTTATACGATGGAAAAACTGTTGTATTTATATTGTATTTTATGCTTCTGGCGTTGACTTCTAAGGCACTAACTATTCGATCTGGTGGAGCAACGCAATAGAGTGAAGCCTAGGTTGCCCGGAACGTAGAATTCGCCATCACTTTCAAACTGGTCGCAATTATTCCTGTTATATGGTGGAAACACTGTTGTATTTTTTTTTGCATTTTATGGTTCGGGCCTTGACTTCTAAGGACCTAACTATTCAATCTGTTGGAGCAACGCCCTAGGGTGAAGCCTAGGTTGCTCGGAAAGTAGAAATGACCATAAGTTTCATACTGGTTGCAATTATTCGCTTTATACGATGGAAAAACTGTTGTATTTATACTGTATTTTATGCTTCTGGCGTTGACTTCTAAGGCACTAACTATTCGATCTGGTGGAGCAACGCCCTAGAGTGAAGCCTAGGTTGCCCGGAACGTAGAATTGGCCATCACTTTCAAACTGGTTGCAATTATTCCTGTTATATGATGGATACACTGTTGCATTTTTATTGCATTTTATGCTTCGGGCGTTGACTTCTAAGGCCCTAAATATTCAATCTGTTGGACCAACGCCCTAGGGTGAAGCCTAGCTGGCTCGGAAAGTAGAAATGACCATAAGTTTCATACTGGTTGCAATTATTCGTTTTATACGATGGAAAAACTGTTGTATTTATATTGTATTTTATGCTTCTGGCGTTGAGTTCTTAGGCCGTAACTATTCGGTCTGGTGGAGCAACGCCCTGGAGTGAAACCTAGGTTGCCCGGAACGTAGAATTAGCCATCACTTTCAAACTGGTTGCAATTATTCCTGTTATATGATGGAAACACTGTTGTATTTTTTTTGCATTTTATGGTTCGGGCGTTGACTTCTAAGGCCCTAACTATTCAATCTGTTGGAGCAACGCCCTAGGGTGAAGCCTAGGTTGCTCGGAAAGTAGAAATGTCCATAAGTTTCATACTGGTTGCAATTATTCGTTTTATACGATGGAAAAACTGTTGTATTTATATTGTATTTTATGCTTCTGGCGTTGACTTCTAAGGCACTAACTACTCGATCTGGTGGAGCAACGCCCTAGAGTGAAGCCTAGGTTGCCCGGAACGTAGAATTGGCCATCACTTTCAAACTGGTTGCAATTATTCCTGATATATGATGGAAACACTGTTGTATTTTTTTTGCATTTTATGGTTCTGGCGTTGACTTCTAAGGCCCTAACTATTCAATCTGTTGGAGCAACGCCCTAGGGTGAAGCCTAGGTTGCTCGGAAAGTAGAAATATCCATAGGTTTCATACTGGTTGCAATTACTCGTATTATACGATGGAAAAACTGTTGTATTTATATTGTATTTTATGCTTCTGGCGTTGACTTCTAAGGCACTAACTATTCGATCTGGTGGAGCAACGCCCTAGAGTGAAGCCTAGGTTGCCCGGAACGTAGAATTGGCCATCACTTTCAAACTGGTTGCAATTATACCTGATATATGATGTAAACACTGTTGTATTTTTTTTGCATTTTATGGTTCGGGCGTCGACTTCTAAGGCCCTAGCTATACAATCTGTTGGAGCAACGCCCTAGGGTGAAGCCTAGGTTGCTCGGAAAGTAGAAATATCCATAAGTTTCATACTGGTTGCAATTATTCGTTTTATACGATGGAAAAACTGTTGTATTTATATTGTATTTTATGCTTCTGGCGTTGACTTCTAAGGCACTAACTATACGATCTGGTAGAGCAACGCCCTAGAGTGAAGCCTAGGTTGCCCGGAACGTAGAATTGGCCATCACTTTCAAACTGGTTGCAATTATTCCTGATATATGATGGAAACACTGTTGTATTTTTTTTGCATTTTATGGTTCGGGCGTTGACTTCTAAGGCCCTAACTATTCAATCTGTTGGACCAACGCCCTAGGGTGAAGGCTAGCTTGCTCGGAAAGTAGAAATGACCAGAAGTTTCATACTGGTTGCAATTATCCGTTTTATACGATGGAAAAGCTGTTGTATTTATATCGTATTTTATGCTTCTGGCGTTGACTTCTTGGGCCGTAACGATTCGGTCTGGTGGAGCAACGCTCTAGAGTGAAGCCTAGGTTGCCCGGAACGTAGAATTGGCCATCACTTTCCAACTGGTTGCAATTATTCCTGTTATATGATGGAAACACTGTTGTATTTTTTTTGCACTTTATGGTTCGGGCGTTGACGTCTAAGGCCCTAACTATTCAATCTGTTGGAGCAACGCCCTAGGGTGAAGCCTAGGTTGCTCGCAAAGTAGAAATGTCCATAAGTTTCATACTGGTTGCAATTATTCGTTTTATACGACGGAAAAACTGTTGTATTTATATTGTATTTTATGCTTCTGGCGTTGACTTCTAAGGCACTAACTATTCGATCTGGTGGAGCAACGCCCTAGAGTGAAGCCTAGGTTGCCCGGAACGTAGAATTGGCCATCACTTTCAAACTGGTTGCAATTATTCCCGATATATGATGGAAACACTGTTGTATTTTTTTTGCATTTTATGGTTCGGGCGTTGACTTCTAAGGCCCTAACTATTCAATCTGTTGGAGCAACGCCCTAGGGTGAAGCCTAGGTTGCTCGGAAGGTAGAAATGTCCATAAGTTTCATACTGGTTGCAATTATTCGTTTTATACGATGGAAAAACTGTTGCATTTATATTGTACTTTATGCTTCTGGCGTCGACTTCTAAGGCACTAACTATTCGATCAGGTGGAGCAACGCAATAGAGTGAAGCCTAGGTTGCACGGAACGTAGAATTGGCCATCACTTTCAAACTGGTTGCAATTATACCTGTTATATGATGGTAACACTGCTGTATTTTTTTTGCATTTAATGGTTCGGGCGTTGACTTCTAAGGCCCTAACTATTCAATCTGTTGGAGCAACGCCCTAGGGTGAAGCCTAGGTTGCTCGGAAAGTAGAAATGACCATAAGTTACATACTGGTTGCAATTATTCGTTTTATGCGGTGGAAAAGCTGTTGTATTTATATCGTATTTTATGCTTCTGGCGTTGACTTCTAAGGCACTAACTATTCGATCTGGTGGAGCAACGCCCTAGAGTGAAGCCTAGGTTGCCCGGAACGTAGAATTGGCCATCACTTTCAAACTGGTTGCAATTATTCCCGATATATGATGGAAACACTGTTGTATTTTTTTTGCATTTTATGGTTCGGGCGTTGACTTCTAAGGCCCTAAATATTCAATCCGTTGGAGCAACGCCCTAGGGTTAAGCCTAGGTTGCTCGGAAAGTAGAAATGACCATAAGTTTCATACTGGTTGCAATTATACCTGTTATATGATGGAAACACTGCTGTATTTTTTTTGCATTTTATGGTTCGGGCGTTGACTTCTAAGGCCCTAAATATTCAATCCGTTGGAGCAACGCCCTAGGGTGAAGCCTAGGTTCCTCGGAAAGTAGAAATGACCATAAGTTTCATACTGGTTGCAATTATTCATTTTATACGATGGAAGAACTGATGTATTTATATTGTATTTTATGTTTCTGGCGTTGACTTCTAAGGCACTAACTATTCGATCTGGTGGAGCAACGCCCTAGAGTGAAGCCTAGGTTGCCCGGAACGTAGAATTGGCCATCACTTTCAAACTGGTTGCAATTATTCCTGTTATATGATGGATACACTGTTGCATTTTTATTGCATTTTATGCTTCGGGCGTTGACTTCTAAGGCCCTAAATATTCAATCTGTTGGACCAACGCCCTAGGGTGAAGCCTAGCTGGCTCGGAAAGTAGAAATGACCATAAGTTTCATACTGGTTGCAATTATTCGTTTTATACGATGGAAAAACTGTTGTATTTATATTGTATTTTATGCTTCTGGCGTTGAATTCTTAGGCCGTAACTATTCGGTCTGGTGGAGCAACGCCCTGGAGTGAAACCTAGGTTGCCCGGAACGTAGAATTAGCCATCACTTTCAAACTGGTTGCAATTATTCCTGATATATGATGTAAACACTGTTGTATTTTTTTTGCATTTTATGGTTCGGGTGTTGACTTCTAAGGCCCTAACTATACAATCTGTTGGAGCAACGCCCTAGGGTGAAGCCTAGGTTGCTCGGAAAGTAGAAATATCCATAAGTTTCATACTGGTTGCAATTATTCGTTTTATACGATGGAAAAACTGTTGTATTTATATTGTATTTTATGCTTCTGGCGTTGACTTCTAAGGCACTAACTACTCGATCTGGTGGAGCAACGCCCTAGAGTGAAGCCTAGGTTGCCCGGAACGTAGAATTGGCCATCACTTTCAAACTGGTTGCAATTATTCCTGATATATGATGGAAACACTGTTGTATTTTTTTTGCATTTTATTGTTCTGGCGTTGACTTCTAAGGCCCTAACTATTCAATCTGTCGGTGCAACGCCCTAGGGTGAAGCCTAGGTTGCTCGGAAAGTAGAAATGACCATAAGTTTCATACTGGTAACAATTATTCGTTTTATACGGTGGAAACGCTGTTGTATTTATATCGTATTTTATGCTTCTGGCGTTGACTTCTAAGGCACTAACTATTCGATCTGGTGGAGAAACGCCCTAGAGTGAAGCCTAGGTTGCCCGGAACGTAGAATTGGCCATCACTTTCAAACTGGTTGCAATTATTCCTGCTATATGGTGGATACACTGTTGTATTTTTATTGCATTTTATGCTTCGGGCGTTGACTTCTAAGGCCCTAACTTTTCAATCCGTTGGAGCAATGCCCTAGGGCGAAGCCTAGGTTGCTCGGAAGGCAGAAATGACCATAAGTTTCATACTGGTTGCAATTATTCGTTTTATACGATGGAAAAACTGTTGCATTTATATTGTATTTTATGCTTCTGGCGTTGACTTCTTAGGCACTAACTATTCGATCTGGTGGAGCGACGCCCTAGAGTGAAGCCTAGGTTGCCCGGAACGTAGAATTGGCCATCACTTTCAAACTGGTTGCAATTATTCCCGATATATGATGGAAACACTGTTGTATTTTTTTTGCATTTTATGGTTCGGGCCTTGACTTCTAAGGCCCAAACTATTCAATCTGTTGGAGCAACGCCCTAGGGTGAAGCCTAGGTTGCTCGGAAAGTAGAAATGACCATAAGTTTCATACTGGTTGCAATTATTCGTTTTATACGATGGAAAAACTGTTGTATTTATATTGTATTTTATGCTTCTGGCGTTGACTTCTAAGGCACTAACTATTCGATCTGGTCGAGCAACGCAATAGAGTGAAGCCTAGGTTGCCCGGAACGTAGAATTCGCCATCACTTTCAAACTGGTCGCAATTATTCCTGTTATATGGTGGAAACACTGTTGTATTTTTTTTTGCATTTTATGGTTCGGGCCTTGACTTCTAAGGACCTAACTATTCAATCTGTTGGAGCAACGCCCTAGGGTGAAGCCTAGGTTGCTCGGAAAGTAGAAATGACCATAAGTTTCATACTGGTTGCAATTATTCGCTTTATACGATGGAAAAACTGTTGTATTTATACTGTATTTTATGCTTCTGGCGTTGACTTCTAAGGCACTAACTATTCGATCTGGTGGAGCAACGCCCTAGAGTGAAGCCTAGGTTGCCCGGAACGTAGAATTGGCCATCACTTTCAAACTGGTTGCAATTATTCCTGTTATATGATGGATACACTGTTGCATTTTTATTGCATTTTATGCTTCGGGCGTTGACTTCTAAGGCCCTAAATATTGAATCTGTTGGACCAACGCCCTAGGGTGAAGCCTAGCTGGCTCGGAAAGTAGAAATGACCATAAGTTTCATACTGGTTGCAATTATTCGTTTTATACGATGGAAAAACTGTTGTATTTATATTGTATTTTATGCTTCTGGCGTTGAGTTCTTAGGCCGTAACTATTCGGTCTGGTGGAGCAACGCCCTGGAGTGAAACCTAGGTTGCCCGGAACGTAGAATTAGCCATCACTTTCAAACTGGTTGCAATTATTCCTGTTATATGATGGAAACACTGTTGTATTTTTTTTGCATTTTATGGTTCGGGCGTTGACTTCTAAGGCCCTAACTATTCAATCTGTTGGAGCAACGCCCTAGGGTGAAGCCTAGGTTGCTCGGAAAGTAGAAATGTCCATAAGTTTCATACTGGTTGCAATTATTCGTTTTATACGATGGAAAAACTGTTGTATTTATATTGTATTTTATGCTTCTGGCGTTGACTTCTAAGGCACTAACTACTCGATCTGGTGGAGCAACGCCCTAGAGTGAAGCCTAGGTTGCCCGGAACGTAGAATTGGCCATCACTTTCAAACTGGTTGCAATTATTCCTGATATATGATGGAAACACTGTTGTATTTTTTTTGCATTTTATGGTTCTGGCGTTGACTTCTAAGGCCCTAACTATTCAATCTGTTGGAGCAACGCCCTAGGGTGAAGCCTAGGTTGCTCGGAAAGTAGAAATATCCATAGGTTTCATACTGGTTGCAATTACTCGTATTATACGATGGAAAAACTGTTGTATTTATATTGTATTTTATGCTTCTGGCGTTGACTTCTAAGGCACTAACTATTCGATCTGGTGGAGCAACGCCCTAGAGTGAAGCCTAGGTTGCCCGGAACGTAGAATTGGCCATCACTTTCAAACTGGTTGCAATTATACCTGATATATGATGTAAACACTGTTGTATTTTTTTTGCATTTTATGGTTCGGGCGTCGACTTCTAAGGCCCTAGCTATACAATCTGTTGGAGCAACGCCCTAGGGTGAAGCCTAGGTTGCTCGGAAAGTAGAAATATCCATAAGTTTCATACTGGTTGCAATTATTCGTTTTATACGATGGAAAAACTGTTGTATTTATATTGTATTTTATGCTTCTGGCGTTGACTTCTAAGGCACTAACTATACGATCTGGTAGAGCAACGCCCTAGAGTGAAGCCTAGGTTGCCCGGAACGTAGAATTGGCCATCACTTTCAAACTGGTTGCAATTATTCCTGATATATGATGGAAACACTGTTGTATTTTTTTTGCATTTAATGGTTCGGGCGTTGACTTCTAAGGCCCTAACTATTCAATCTGTTGGACCAACGCCCTAGGGTGAAGGCTAGCTTGCTCGGAAAGTAGAAATGACCAGAAGTTTCATACTGGTTGCAATTATCCGTTTTATACGATGGAAAAGCTGTTGTATTTATATCGTATTTTATGCTTCTGGCGTTGACTTCTTGGGCCGTAACGATTCGGTCTGGTGGAGCAACGCTCTAGAGTGAAGCCTAGGTTGCCCGGAACGTAGAATTGGCCATCACTTTCCAACTGGTTGCAATTATTCCTGTTATATGATGGAAACACTGTTGTATTTTTTTTGCACTTTATGGTTCGGGCGTTGACGTCTAAGGCCCTAACTATTCAATCTGTTGGAGCAACGCCCTAGGGTGAAGCCTAGGTTGCTCGCAAAGTAGAAATGTCCATAAGTTTCATACTGGTTGCAATTATTCGTTTTATACGACGGAAAAACTGTTGTAGTTATATTGTATTTTATGCTTCTGGCGTTGACTTCTAAGGCACTAACTATTCGATCTGGTGGAGCAACGCCCTAGAGTGAAGCCTAGGTTGCCCGGAACGTAGAATTGGCCATCACTTTCAAACTGGTTGCAATTATTCCCGATATATGATGGAAACACTGTTGTATTTTTTTTGCATTTTATGGTTCGGGCGTTGACTTCTAAGGCCCTAACTATTCAATCTGTTGGAGCAACGCCCTAGGGTGAAGCCTAGCTTGCTCGGAAGGTAGAAATGTCCATAAGTTTCATACTGGTTGCAATTATTCGTTTTATACGATGGAAAAACTGTTGCATTTATATTGTACTTTATGCTTCTGGCGTCGACTTCTAAGGCACTAACTATTCGATCAGGTGGAGCAACGCAATAGAGTGAAGCCTAGGTTGCACGGAACGTAGAATTGGCCATCACTTTCAAACTGGTTGCAATTATACCTGTTATATGATGGTAACACTGCTGTATTTTTTTTGCATTTAATGGTTCGGGCGTTGACTTCTAAGGCCCTAACTATTCAATCTGTTGGAGCAACGCCCTAGGGTGAAGCCTAGGTTGCTCGGAAAGTAGAAATGACCATAAGTTACATACTGGTTGCAATTATTCGTTTTATGCGGTGGAAAAGCTGTTGTATTTATATCGTATTTTATGCTTCTGGCGTTGACTTCTAAGGCACTAACTATTCGATCTGGTGGAGCAACGCCCTAGAGTGAAGCCTAGGTTGCCCGGAACGTAGAATTGGCCATCACTTTCAAACTGGTTGCAATTATTCCCGATATATGATGGAAACACTGTTGTATTTTTTTTGCATTTTATGGTTCGGGCGTTGACTTCTAAGGCCCTAAATATTCAATCCGTTGGAGCAACGCCCTAGGGTTAAGCCTAGGTTGCTCGGAAAGTAGAAATGACCATAAGTTTCATACTGGTTGCAATTATTCCCGATATATGATGGCAACACTGCTGTATTTTTTTTGCATTTTATGGTTCGGGCGTTGACTTCTAAGGCCCTAACTATTCAATCCGTTGGAGCAACGCCCTAGGGTGAAGCCTAGGTTCCTCGGAAAGTAGAAATGACCATAAGTTTCATACTGGTTGCAATTATTCGTTTTATACGGTGGAAAAGCTGTTGTATTTATATCGTATTTTATGCTTCTGGCGTTGACTTCTTAGGCCGTAACTATTCGGTCTGGTGGAGCAACGCCCTGGAGTGAAACCTAGGTTGCCCGGAACGTAGAATTGGCCATCACTTTCAAACTGGTTGCAATTATTCCCGATATATGATGTAAACACTGTTGTATTTTTTTTGCATTTTATGGTTCGGGCGTTTACTTCTAAGGCCCTAACTATACAATCTGTTGGAGCAACGCCCTAGGGTGAAGCCAAGGTTGCTCGGAAAGTAGAAATATCCATAAGTTTCATACTGGTTGCAATTATTCGTTTTATACGATGGAAAAACTGTTGTATTTATATTGTATTTTATGCTTCTGGCGTTGACTTCTAAGGCACTAACTATTCGATCTGGTGGAGCGACGCAATAGAGTGTTGACTAGGTTGCCCGGAACGTAGAATTGGCCATCAATTTCAGACTGGTTGCAATTATACCTGTTATATGATGGAAACACTGCTGTATTTTTTTTGCATTTTATGGTTCGGGCGTTGACTTCTAAGGCCCTAAATATTCAATCCGTTGGAGCAACGCCCTAGGGTGAAGCCTAGGTTGCTCGGAAAGTAGAAATGACCATAAGTTTCATACTGGTTGCAATTATTCGTTTTATACGACGGAAAAACTGTTGTATTTATATTGTATTTTATGCTTCTGGCGTTGACTTCTAAGGCACTAACTATTCGATCTGGTGGAGCAACGCAATAGAGTGAAGCCTAGGTTGCCCGGAACGTAGAATTGGCCATCACTTTCAAACTGGTTGCAATTATACCTGTTATATGATGGTAACACTGCTGTATTTTTTTTGCATTTAGTGGTTCGGGCGTTGACTTCTAAGGCCCTAACTATTCAATCTGTTGGTGCAACGCCCTATGGTGAAGCCTAGGTTGCTCGGAAAGTAGAAATGACCATAAGTTTCATACTGGTTGCAATTATTCGTTTTATACGGTGGAAAAGCTGTTGTATTTATATCGTATTTTATGCTTCTGGCGTTGACTTCTAAGGCACTAACTATTCGATCTGGTGGAGCAACGCCCTAGAGTGAAGCCTAGGTTGCCCGGAACGTAGAATTGGCCATCACTTTCAAACTGGTTGCAATTATTCCCGATATATGATGGAAACACTGTTGTATTTTTTTTGCATTTTATGGTTCGGGCGTTGACTTCTAAGGCCCTAACTATTCAATCTGTTGGAGCAACGCCCTAGGGTGAAGCCTAGGTTGCTCGGAAAGTAGAAATGTCCATAAGTTTCATACTGGTTGCAATTATTCGTTTTATACGATGGAAAAACTGTTGTATTTATATTGTATTTTATGCTTCTGGCGTTGACTTCTAAGGCACTAACTATTCGATCTGGTGGAGCGACGCAATAGAGTGATGCCTAGGTTGCCCGGAACGTATAATTGGCCATCAATTTCAGACTGGTTGCAATTATACCTGTTATATGATGGAAACACTGCTGTATTTTTTTTGCATTTTATGGTTCGGGCGTTGACTTCTAAGGCCCTAAATATTCAATCCGTTGGAGCAACGCCCTAGGGTGAAGCCTAGGTTGCTCGGAAAGTAGAAATGACCATAAGTTTCATACTGGTTGCAATTATTCATTTTATACGATGGAAGAACTGATGTATTTATATTGTATTTTATGTTTCTGGCGTTGACTTCTGAGGCACTAACTATTCGATCAGGTGGAGCAACGCCCTAGAGTGAAGCCCAGGTTGCCCGGAACGTAGAATTGGCCATCACTTTCAAACTGGTTGCAATTATTCCTGTTATATGATGGAAACACTGTTGTATTTTTTTTGCACTTTATGGTTCGGGCGTTGACTTCTAAGGCCCTAACTATTCAATCTGTTGGAGCAACGCCCTAGGGTGAAGCCTAGGTTGCTCGGAAAGTAGAAATGTCCATAAGTTTCATACTGGTTGCAATTATTCGTTTTATACGACGGAAAAACTGTTGTATTTATATTGTATTTTATGCTTCTGGCGTTGACTTCTAAGGCACTAACTATTCGATCAGGTGGAGCAACGCAATAGAGTGAAGCCTAGGTTGCCCGGAACGTAGAATTGGCCATCACTTTCAAACTGGTTGCAATTATACCTGTTATATGATGGTAACACTGCTGTATTTTTTTTGCATTTAATGGTTCGGGCGTTGACTTCTAAGGCCCTAACTATTCAATCTGTTGGAGCAACGCCCTAGGGTGAAGCCTAGGTTGCTCGGAAAGTAGAGATGACCATAAGTTACATACTGGTTGCAATTATTCGTTTTATGCGGTGGAAAAGCTGTTGTATTTATATCGTATTTTATGCTTCTGGCGTTGACTTCTAAGGCACTAACTATTCGATCTGGTGGAGCAACGCAATAGAGTGAAGCCTAGGTTGCCCGGAACGTAGAATTGGCCATCACTTTCAAACTGGTTGCAATTATACCTGTTATATGATGGTAACACTGCTGTATTTTTTTTGCATTTAGTGGTTCGGGCGTTGACTTCTAAGGCCCTAACTATTCAATCTGTTGGTGCAACGCCCTATGGTGAAGCCTAAGTTGCTCGGAAAGTAGAAATGACCATAAGTTTCATACTGGTTGCAATTATTCGTTTTATACGGTGGAAAAGCTGGTGTATTTATATCGTATTTTATGCTTCTGGCGTTGACTTCTAAGGCACTAACTATTCGATCTGGTGGAGCAACGCCCTAGAGTGAAGCCTAGGTTGCCCGGAACGTAGAATTGGCCATCACTTTCAAACTGGTTGCAATTATTCCTGTTATATGATGGATACACTGTTGCATTTTTATTGCATTTTATGCTTCGGGCGTTGACTTCTAAGGCCCTAAATATTCAATCTGTTGGACCAACGCCCTAGGGTGAAGCCTAGCTGGCTCGGAAAGTAGAAATGACCATAAGTTTCATACTGGTTGCAATTATTCGTTTTATACGATGGAAAAACTGTTGTATTTATATTGTATTTTATGCTTCTGGCGTTGACTTCTAAGGCACTAACTACTCGATCTGGTGGAGCAACGCCCTAGAGTGAAGCCTAGGTTGCCCGGAACGTAGAATTGGCCATCACTTTCAAACTGGTTGCAATTATTCCTGATATATGATGGAAACACTGTTGTATTTTTTTTGCATTTTATTGTTCTGGCGTTGACTTCTAAGGCCCTAACTATTCAATCTGTTGGAGCAACGCCCTAGGGTGAAGCCTAGGTTGCTCGCAAAGTAGATATGTCCATAAGTTTCATACTGGTTGCAATTATTCGTTTTATACGACGGAAAAACTGTTGTATTTATATTGTATTTTATGCTTCTGGCGTTGACTTCTAAGGCACTAACTATTCGATCTGGTGGAGCAACGCAATAGAGTGAAGCCTAGGTTGCCCGGAACGTAGAATTGGCCATCACTTTCAAACTGGTTGCAATTATACCTGTTATATGATGGTAACACTGCTTTATTTTTTTTGCATTTAATGGTTCGGGCGTTGACTTCAAAGGCCCTAACTATTCAATCTGTCGGTGCAACGCCCTAGGGTGAAGCCTAGGTTGCTCGGAAAGTAGAAATGACCATAAGTTTCATACTGGTAACAATTATTCGTTTTATACGGTGGAAACGCTGTTGTATTTATATCGTATTTTATGCTTCTGGCGTTGACTTCTAAGGCACTAACTATTCGATCTGGTGGAGAAACGCCCTAGAGTGAAGCCTAGGTTGCCCGGAACGTAGAATTGGCCATCACTTTCAAACTGGTTGCAATTATTCCCGATATATGATGGAAACACTGTTGTATTTTTTTTGCATTTTATGGTTCGGGCGTTGACTTCTAAGGCCCTAACTATTCAATCTGTTGGAGCAACGCCCTAGGGTGAAGCCTAGGTTGCTCGGAAAGTAGAAATGTCCATAAGTTTCATACTGGTTGCAATTATTCGTTTTATACGATGGAAAAACTGTTGTATTTATATTGTACTTTATGCTTCTGGCGTTGACTTCTAAGGCACTAACTATTCGATCTGGTGGAGCGACGCAATAGAGTGATGCCTAGGTTGCCCGGAACGTATAATTGGCCATCAATTTCAGACTGGTTGCAATTATACCTGTTATATGATGGAAACACTGCTGTATTTTTTTTGCATTTTATGGTTCGGGCGTTGACTTCTAAGGCCCTAAATATTCAATCCGTTGGAGCAACGCCCTAGGGTGAAGCCTAGGTTGCTCGGAAAGTAGAAATGACCATAAGTTTCATACTGGTTGCAATTATTCATTTTATACGATGGAAGAACTGATGTATTTATATTGTATTTTATGTTTCTGGCGTTGACTTCTAAGGCACTAACTATTCGATCTGGTGGAGCAACGCCCTAGAGTGAAGCCTAGGTTGCCCGGAACGTAGAATTGGCCATCACTTTCAAACTGGTTGCAATTATTCCTGTTATATGATGGATACACTGTTGCATTTTTATTGCATTTTATGCTTCGGGCGTTGACTTCTAAGGCCCTAAATATTCAATCTGTTGGACCAACGCCCTAGGGTGAAGCCTAGCTGGCTCGGAAAGTAGAAATGACCATAAGTTTCATACTGGTTGCAATTATTCGTTTTATACGATGGAAAAACTGTTGTATTTATATTGTATTTTATGCTTCTGGCGTTGAGTTCTTAGGCCGTAACTATTCGGTCTGGTGGAGCAACGCCCTGGAGTGAAACCTAGGTTGCCCGGAACGTAGAATTAGCCATCACTTTCAAACTGGTTGCAATTATTCCTGATATATGATGTAAACACTGTTGTATTTTTTTTGCATTTTATGGTTCGGGTGTTGACTTCTAAGGCCCTAACTATACAATCTGTTGGAGCAACGCCCTAGGGTGAAGCCTAGGTTGCTCGGAAAGTAGAAATATCCATAAGTTTCATACTGGTTGCAATTATTCGTTTTATACGGTGGAAAAACTGTTGTATTTATATTGTATTTTATGCTTCTGGCGTTGACTTCTAAGGCACTAACTACTCGATCTGGTGGAGCAACGCCCTAGAGTGAAGCCTAGGTTGCCCGGAACGTAGAATTGGCCATCACTTTCAAACTGGTTGCAATTATTCCTGATATATGATGGAAACACTGTTGTATTTTTTTTGCATTTTATTGTTCTGGCGTTGACTTCTAAGGCCCTAACTATTCAATCTGTCGGTGCAACGCCCTAGGGTGAAGCCTAGGTTGCTCGGAAAGTAGAAATGACCATAAGTTTCATACTGGTAACAATTATTCGTTTTATACGGTGGAAACGCTGTTGTATTTATATCGTATTTTATGCTTCTGGCGTTGACTTCTAAGGCACTAACTATTCGATCTGGTGGAGAAACGCCCTAGAGTGAAGCCTAGGTTGCCCGGAACGTAGAATTGGCCATCACTTTCAAACTGGTTGCAATTATTCCTGCTATATGGTGGATACACTGTTGTATTTTTATTGCATTTTATGCTTCGGGCGTTGACTTCTAAGGCCCTAACTTTTCAATCCGTTGGAGCAATGCCCTAGGGCGAAGCCTAGGTTGCTCGGAAGGCAGAAATGACCAAAGGTTTCATACTGGTTGCAATTATTCGTTTTATACGATGGAAAAACTGTTGCATTTATATTGTATTTTATGCTTCTGGCGTTGACTTCTAAGGCACTAACTATTCGATCTGGTGGAGCGACGCCCTAGAGTGAAGCCTAGGTTGCCCGGAACGTAGAATTGGCCATCACTTTCAAACTGGTTGCAATTATTCCCGATATATGATGGAAACACTGTTGTATTTTTTTTGCATTTTATGGTTCGGGCCTTGACTTCTAAGGCCCAAACTATTCAATCTGTTGGAGCAACGCCCTAGGGTGAAGCCTAGGTTGCTCGGAAAGTAGAAATGACCATAAGTTTCATACTGGTTGCAATTATTCGTTTTATACGATGGAAAAACTGTTGTATTTATATTGTATTTTATGCTTCTGGCGTTGACTTCTAAGGCACTAACTATTCGATCTGGTGGAGCAACGCAATAGAGTGAAGCCTAGGTTGCCCGGAACGTAGAATTCGCCATCACTTTCAAACTGGTCGCAATTATTCCTGTTATATGGTGGAAACACTGTTGTACTTTTTTTTGCATTTTATGGTTCGGGCCTTGACTTCTAAGGACCTAACTATTCAATCTGTTGGAGCAACGCCCTAGGGTGAAGCCTAGGTTGCTCGGAAAGTAGAAATGACCATAAGTTTCATACTGGTTGCAATTATTCGCTTTATACGATGGAAAAACTGTTGTATTTATACTGTATTTTATGCTTCTGGCGTTGACTTCTAAGGCACTAACTATTCGATCTGGTGGAGCAACGCCCTAGAGTGAAGCCTAGGTTGCCCGGAACGTAGAATTGGCCATCACTTTCAAACTGGTTGCAATTATTCCTGTTATATGATGGATACACTGTTGCATTTTTATTGCATTTTATGCTTCGGGCGTTGACTTCTAAGGCCCTAAATATTCAATCTGTTGGACCAACGCCCTAGGGTGAAGCCTAGCTGGCTCGGAAAGTAGAAATGACCATAAGTTTCATACTGGTTGCAATTATTCGTTTTATACGATGGAAAAACTGTTGTATTTATATTGTATTTTATGCTTCTGGCGTTGAGTTCTTAGGCCGTAACTATTCGGTCTGGTGGAGCAACGCCCTGGAGTGAAACCTAGGTTGCCCGGAACGTAGAATTAGCCATCACTTTCAAACTGGTTGCAATTATTCCTGTTATATGATGGAAACACTGTTGTATTTTTTTTGTATTTTATGGTTCGGGCGTTGACTTCTAAGGCCCTAACTATTCAATCTGTTGGAGCAACGCCCTAGGGTGAAGCCTAGGTTGCTCGGAAAGTAGAAATGTCCATAAGTTTCATACTGGTTGCAATTATTCGTTTTATACGATGGAAAAACTGTTGTATTTATATTGTATTTTATGCTTCTGGCGTTGACTTCTAAGGCACTAACTACTCGATCTGGTGGAGCAACGCCCTAGAGTGAAGCCTAGGTTGCCCGGAACGTAGAATTGGCCATCACTTTCAAACTGGTTGCAATTATTCCTGATATATGATGGAAACACTGTTGTATTTTTTTTGCATTTTATGGTTCTGGCGTTGACTTCTAAGGCCCTAACTATTCAATCTGTTGGAGCAACGCCCTAGGGTGAAGCCTGGGTTGCTCGGAAAGTAGAAATATCCATAGGTTTCATACTGGTTGCAATTACTCGTATTATACGATGGAAAAACTGTTGTATTTATATTGTATTTTATGCTTCTGGCGTTGACTTCTAAGGCACTAACTATTCGATCTGGTGGAGCAACGCCCTAGAGTGAAGCCTAGGTTGCCCGGAACGTAGAATTGGCCATCACTTTCAAACTGGTTGCAATTATACCTGATATATGATGTAAACACTGTTGTATTTTTTTTGCATTTTATGGTTCGGGCGTCGACTTCTAAGGCCCTAGCTATACAATCTGTTGGAGCAACGCCCTAGGGTGAAGCCTAGGTTGTTCGGAAAGTAGAAATATCCATAAGTTTCATACTGGTTGCAATTATTCGTTTTATACGATGGAAAAACTGTTGTATTTATATTGTATTTTATGCTTCTGGCGTTGACTTCTAAGGCACTAACTATACGATCTGGTAGAGCAACGCCCTAGAGTGAAGCCTAGGTTGCCCGGAACGTAGAATTGGCCATCACTTTCAAACTGGTTGCAATTATTCCTGATATATGATGGAAACACTGTTGTATTTTTTTTGCATTTTATGGTTCGGGCGTTGACTTCTAAGGCCCTAACTATTCAATCTGTTGGACCAACGCCCTAGGGTGAAGGCTAGCTTGCTCGGAAAGTAGAAATGACCAGAAGTTTCATACTGGTTGCAATTATCCGTTTTATACGATGGAAAAGCTGTTGTATTTATATCGTATTTTATGCTTCTGGCGTTGACTTCTTGGGCCGTAACGATTCGGTCTGGTGGAGCAACGCTCTAGAGTGAAGCCTAGGTTGCCCGGAACGTAGAATTGGCCATCACTTTCCAACTGGTTGCAATTATTCCTGTTATATGATGGAAACACTGTTGTATTTTTTTTGCACTTTATGGTTCGGGCGTTGACGTCTAAGGCCCTAACTATTCAATCTGTTGGAGCAACGCCCTAGGGTGAAGCCTAGGTTGCTCGCAAAGTAGAAATGTCCATAAGTTTCATACTGGTTGCAATTATTCGTTTTATACGACGGAAAAACTGTTGTATTTATATTGTATTTTATGCTTCTGGCGTTGACTTCTAAGGCACTAACTATTCGATCTGGTGGAGCAACGCCCTAGAGTGAAGCCTAGGTTGCCCGGAACGTAGAATTGGCCATCACTTTCAAACTGGTTGCAATTATTCCCGATATATGATGGAAACACTGTTGTATTTTTTTTGCATTTTATGGTTCGGGCGTTGACTTCTAAGGCCCTAACTATTCAATCTGTTGGAGCAACGCCCTAGGGTGAAGCCTAGGTTGCTCGGAAAGTAGAAATGTCCATAAGTTTCATACTGGTTGCAATTATTCGTTTTATACGATGGAAAAACTGTTGCATTTATATTGTACTTTATGCTTCTGGCGTCGACTTCTAAGGCACTAACTATTCGATCAGGTGGAGCAACGCAATAGAGTGAAGCCTAGGTTGCACGGAACGTAGAATTGGCCATCACTTTCAAACTGGTTGCAATTATACCTGTTATATGATGGTAACACTGCTGTATTTTTTTTGCATTTAATGGTTCGGGCGTTGACTTCTAAGGCCCTAGCTATTCAATCTGTTGGAGCAACGCCCTAGGGTGAAGCCTAGGTTGCTCGGAAAGTAGAAATGACCATAAGTTACATACTGGTTGCAATTATTCGTTTTATGCGGTGGAAAAGCTGTTGAATTTATATCGTATTTTATGCTTCTGGCGTTGACTTCTAAGGCACTAACTATTCGATCTGGTGGAGCAACGCCCTAGAGTGAAGCCTAGGTTGCCCGGAACGTAGAATTGGCCATCACTTTCAAACTGGTTGCAATTATTCCCGATATATGATGGAAACACTGTTGTATTTTTTTTGCATTTTATGGTTCGGGCGTTGACTTCTAAGGCCCTAAATATTCAATCCGTTGGAGCAACGCCCTAGGGTTAAGCCTAGGTTGCTCGGAAAGTAGAAATGACCATAAGTTTCATACTGGTTGCAATTATTCCCGATATATGATGGCAACACTGCTGTATTTTTTTTGCATTTTATGGTTCGGGCGTTGACTTCTAAGGCCCTAACTATTCAATCCGTTGGAGCAACGCCCTAGGGTGAAGCCTAGGTTCCTCGGAAAGTAGAAATGACCATAAGTTTCATACTGGTTGCAATTATTCGTTTTATACGGTGGAAAAGCTGTTGTATTTATATCGTATTTTATGCTTCTGGCGTTGACTTCTTAGGCCGTAACTATTCGGTCTGGTGGAGCAACGCCCTGGAGTGAAACCTAGGTTGCCCGGAACGTAGAATTGGCCATCACTTTCAAACTGGTTGCAATTATTCCCGATATATGATGTAAACACTGTTGTATTTTTTTTGCATTTTATGGTTCGGGCGTTGACTTCTAAGGCCCTAACTATACAATCTGTTGGAGCAACGCCCTAGGGTGAAGCCAAGGTTGCTCGGAAAGTAGAAATATCCATAAGTTTCATACTGGTTGCAATTATTCGTTTTATACGATGGAAAAACTGTTGTATTTATATTGTATTTTATGCTTCTGGCGTTGACTTCTAAGGCACTAACTATTCGATCTGGTGGAGCGACGCAATAGAGTGTTGACTAGGTTGCCCGGAACGTAGAATTGGCCATCAATTTCAGACTGGTTGCAATTATACCTGTTATATGATGGAAACACTGCTGTATTTTTTTTGCATTTTATGGTTCGGGCGTTGACTTCTAAGGCCCTAAATATTCAATCCGTTGGAGCAACGCCCTAGGGTGAAGCCTAGGTTGCTCGGAAAGTAGAAATGACCATAAGTTTCATACTGGTTGCAATTATTCGTTTTATACGACGGAAAAACTGTTGTATTTATATTGTATTTTATGCTTCTGGCGTTGACTTCTAAGGCACTAACTATTCGATCTGGTGGAGCAACGCAATAGAGTGAAGCCTAGGTTGCCCGGAACGTAGAATTGGCCATCACTTTCAAACTGGTTGCAATTATACCTGTTATATGATGGTAACACTGCTGTATTTTTTTTGCATTTAGTGGTTCGGGCGTTGACTTCTAAGGCCCTAACTATTCAATCTGTTGGTGCAACGCCCTATGGTGAAGCCTAGGTTGCTCGGAAAGTAGAAATGACCATAAGTTTCATACTGGTTGCAATTATTCGTTTTATACGGTGGAAAAGCTGTTGTATTTATATCGTATTTTATGCTTCTGGCGTTGACTTCTAAGGCACTAACTATTCGATCTGGTGGAGCAACGCCCTAGAGTGAAGCCTAGGTTGCCCGGAACGTAGAATTGGCCATCACTTTCAAACTGGTTGCAATTATTCCTGTTATATGATGGAAACACTGTTGTATTTTTTTTGCACTTTATGGTTCGGGCGTTGACTTCTAAGGCCCTAACTATTCAATCTGTTGGAGCAACGCCCTAGGGTGAAGCCTAGGTTGCTCGGAAAGTAGAAATGTCCATAAGTTTCATACTGGTTGCAATTATTCGTTTTATACGACGGAAAAACTGTTGTATTTATATTGTATTTTATGCTTCTGGCGTTGACTTCTAAGGCACTAACTATTCGATCAGGTGGAGCAACGCAATAGAGTGAAGCCTAGGTTGCCCGGAACGTAGAATTGGCCATCACTTTCAAACTGGTTGCAATTATACCTGTTATATGATGGTAACACTGCTGTATTTTTTTTGCATTTAATGGTTCGGGCGTTGACTTCTAAGGCCCTAACTATTCAATCTGTTGGAGCAACGCCCTAGGGTGAAGCCTAGGTTGCTCGGAAAGTAGAGATGACCATAAGTTACATACTGGTTGCAATTATTCGTTTTATGCGGTGGAAAAGCTGTTGTATTTATATCGTATTTTATGCTTCTGGCGTTGACTTCTAAGGCACTAACTATTCGATCTGGTGGAGCAACGCCCTAGAGTGAAGCCTAGGTTGCCCGGAACGTAGAATTGGCCATCACTTTCAAACTGGTTGCAATTATTCCCGATATATGATGGAAACACTGTTGTATTTTTTTTGCATTTTATGGTTCGGGCGTTGATTTCTAAGGCCCTAACTATTCAATCTGTCGGAGCAACGCCCTAGGGTGAAGCCTAGGTTGCTCGGAAAGTAGAAATGTCCATAAGTTTCATACTGGTTGCAATTATTCGTTTTATACGATGGAAAAACTGTTGAATTTATATTGTATTTTATGCTTCTGGCGTTGACTTCTAAGGCACTAACTATTCGATCTGGTGGAGCGACGCAATAGAGTGTTGACTAGGTTGCCCGGAACGTAGAATTGGCCATCAATTTCAGACTGGTTGCAATTATACCTGTTATATGATGGAAACACTGCTGTATTTTTTTTGCATTTTATGGTTCGGGCGTTGACTTCTAAGGCCCTAAATATTCAATCCGTTGGAGCAACGCCCTAGGGTGAAGCCTAGGTTGCTCGGAAAGTAGAAATGACCATAAGTTTCATACTGGTTGCAATTATTCGTTTTATACGACGGAAAAACTGTTGTATTTATATTGTATTTTATGCTTCTGGCGTTGACTTCTAAGGCACTAACTATTCGATCTGGTGGAGCAACGCAATAGAGTGAAGCCTAGGTTGCCCGGAACGTAGAATTGGCCATCACTTTCAAACTGGTTGCAATTATACCTGTTATATGATGGTAACACTGCTGTATTTTTTTTGCATTTAGTGGTTCGGGCGTTGACTTCTAAGGCCCTAACTATTCAATCTGTTGGTGCAACGCCCTATGGTGAAGCCTAAGTTGCTCGGAAAGTAGAAATGACCATAAGTTTCATACTGGTTGCAATTATTCGTTTTATACGGTGGAAAAGCTGGTGTATTTATATCGTATTTTATGCTTCTGGCGTTGACTTCTAAGGCACTAACTATTCGATCTGGTGGAGCAACGCCCTAGAGTGAAGCCTAGGTTGCCCGGAACGTAGAATTGGCCATCACTTTCAAACTGGATGCAATTATTCCCGATATATGATGGAAACACTGTTGTATTTTTTTTGCATTTTATGGTTCGGGCGTTGACTTCTAAGGCCCTAACTATTCAATCTGTTGGAGCAACGCCCTAGGCTGAAGCCTAGGTTGCTCGGAAAGTAGAAATGTCCATAAGTTTCATACTGGTTGCAATTATTCGTTTTATACGATGGAAAAACTGTTGTATTTATATTGTATTTTATGCTTCTGGCGTTGACTTCTAAGGCACTAACTATTCGATCTGGTGGAGCGACGCAATAGAGTGATGCCTAGGTTGCCCGGAACGTATAATTGGCCATCAATTTCAGACTGGTTGCAATTATACCTGTTATATGATGGAAACACTGCTGTATTTTTTTTGCATTTTATGGTTCGGGCGTTGACTTCTAAGGCCCTAAATATTCAATCCGTTGGAGCAACGCCCTAGGGTGAAGCCTAGGTTGCTCCGAAAGTAGAAATGACCATAAGTTTCATACTGGTTGCAATTATTCATTTTATACGATGGAAGAACTGATGTATTTATATTGTATTTTATGTTTCTGGCGTTGACTTCTGAGGCACTAACTATTCGATCTGGTGGAGCAACGCCCTAGAGTGAACTCTAGGTTGCCCGGAACGTAGAATTGGCCATCACTTTGAAACTGGTTGCAATTATTCCTGATATATGATGGAAACACTGTTGTATTTTTTTTGCATTTTATGCTTCTGGCGTTGACTTCTTAGGGCCTACCTATTCGACCTGGTGGAGCAACGCCCTAGAGTGAAACCTAGGTTGCCCTGAACGTAGAAATGACCATTACATTCACACTGGTTGCAATTATTCCTGTTATACGAGGGAAAAGCTGTTGTATTTTTATTGAATTCTATGCTTCTGGCGATTAATTCTAAGTCGCTAGCTATTTGATCAGGTGGAGCAACGACCTAGAGTGAAGCCTAGGTTGCCCGGAACGTAGAAATGACAATTACTTTCACACTGTTTGCTATTATTCATTTTGTACGATGGAAAAGCTGTTGTACTTATATTGTCTTTTATCCTTATGGCGTTGAATTCTAAGTCCCTAGCTATTCCATCTGGTGGAACAACGCCCTAGGGTAAAGCCCAGGTTGCGCGGAACGTAGAAATGACCATAACTTTCAAACAGGTTGCAATTATTCCTGATATATGATGGAAACACTGTTGTATTTTTTTTGCATTTTATGGTTCGGACGTTGACTTCTAAGGCCCTAACTATTCAATCTGTTGGAGCATCGCGCTAGGGTGAATCCTAGGTTGCTCGGAAAGTAGAAATGACCATAAGTTTCATACTGGTTGCAATTATTCGTTTTATACGATGGAAAAACTGTTGTATTTATATTGTATTTTATGCTTCTGGCGTTGACTTCTAAGGCACTAACTATTCGATCTGGTGGAGCGACGCCCTAGAGTGAAGCCTAGGTTGCCCGGAACGTAGAATTGGCCATCACTTTCAAACTGGTTGCAATTATACCTGTTATATGATGGAAACACTGCTGTATTTTTTTTGCATTTTATGGTTCGGGCGTTGACTTCTAAGGCCCTAAATATTCAATCCGTTGGAGCAACGCCCTAGGGTGAAGCCTAGGTTGCTCGGAAAGTAGAAATGACCATAAGTTTCATACTGATTGCAATTATTCATTTTATACGATGGAAAAACTGATGTATTTATATTGTATTTTATGCTTCTGGCGTTGACTTCTAAGGCACTAACTATTCGACCTGGTGGAGAAACGCCCTAGAGTGAAGCCTAGGTTGCCCGGAACGTAGAATTGGCCATCACTTTCAAACTGGTTGCAATTATTCCCGATATATGATGGAAACACTGTTGTATTTTTTTTGCATTTTATGGTTCGGGCGTTGACTTCTAAGGCCCTAACTATTCAATCTGTTGGAGCAACGCCCTAGGGTGAAGCCTAGGTTGCTCGGAAAGTAGAAATGTCCATAAGTTTCATACTGGTTGCAATTATTCGTTTTATACGATGGAAAAACTGTTGTATTTATATTGTACTTTATGCTTCTGGCGTTGACTTCTAAGGCACTAACTATTCGATCTGGTGGAGCGACGCAATAGAGTAATGCCTAGGTTGCCCGGAACGTATAATTGGCCATCAATTTCAGACTGGTTGCAATTATACCTGTTATATGATGGAAACACTGCTGTATTTTTTTTGCATTTTATGGTTCGGGCGTTGACTTCTAAGGCCCTAAATATTCAATCCGTTGGAGCAACGCCCTAGGCTGAAGCCTAGGTTGCTCGGAAAGTAGAAATGACCATAAGTTTCATACTGGTTGCAATTATTCATTTTATACGATGGAAGAACTGATGTATTTATATTGTATTTTATGTTTCTGGCGTTGACTTCTGAGGCACTAACTATTCGATCTGGTGGAGCAACGCCCTAGAGTGAAGCCCAGGTTGCCCGGAACGTAGAATTGGCCATCACTTTCAAACTGGTTGCAATTATTCCTGTTATATGATGGAAACACTGTTGTATTTTTTTTGCACTTTATGGTTCGGGCGTTGACTTCTAAGGCCATAACTATTCAATCTGTTGGAGCAACGCCCTAGGGTGAAGCCTAGGTTGCTCGGAAAGTAGAAATGTCCATAAGTTTCATACTGGTTGCAATTATTCGTTTTATACGACGGAAAAACTGTTGTATTTATATTGTATTTTATGCTTCTGGCGTTGACTTCTAAGGCACTAACTATTCGATCAGGTGGAGCAACGCAATAGAGTGAAGCCTAGGTTGCCCGGAACGTAGAATTGGCCATCACTTTCAAACTGGTTGCAATTATACCTGTTATATGATGGTAACACTGCTGTATTTTTTTTGCATTTAATGGTTCGGGCGTTGACTTCTAAGGCCCTAACTATTCAATCTGTTGGAGCAACGCCCTAGGGTGAAGCCTAGGTTGCTCGGAAAGTAGAAATGACCATAAGTTACATACTGGTTGCAATTATTCGTTTTATGCGGTGGAAAAGCTGTTGTATTTATATCGTATTTTATGCTTCTGGCGTTGACTTCTAAGGCACTAACTATTCGATCTGGTGGAGCAACGCCCTAGAGTGAAGCCTAGGTTGCCCGGAACGTAGAATTGGCCATCACTTTCAAACTGGTTGCAATTATTCCCGATATATGATGGAAACACTGTTGTATTTTTTTTGCATTTTATGGTTCGGGCGTTGACTTCTAAGGCCCTAAATATTCAATCCGTTGGAGCAACGCCCTAGGGTGAAGCCTAGGTTGCTCGGAAAGTAGAAATGACCATAAGTTTCATACTGGTTGCAATTATTCATTTTATACGATGGAAGAACTGATGTATTTATATTGTATTTTATGTTTCTGGCGTTGACTTCTGAGGCACTAACTATTCGATCTGGTGGAGCAACGCCCTAGAGTGAAGCACAGGTTGCCCGGAACGTAGAATTGGCCATCACTTTCAAACTGGTTGCAATTATTCCTGTTATATGATGGAAACACTGTTGTATTTTTTTTGCACTTTATGGTTCGGGCGTTGACTTCTAAGGCCCTAACTATTCAATCTGTTGGAGCAACGCCCTAGGGTGAAGCCTAGGTTGCTCGGAAAGTAGAAATGTCCATAAGTTTCATACTGGTTGCAATTATTCGTTTTATACGACGGAAAAACTGTTGTATTTATATTGTATTTTATGCTTCTGGCGTTGACTTCTAAGGCACTAACTATTCGATCAGGTGGAGCAACGCAATAGAGTGAAGCCTAGGTTGCACGGAACGTAGAATTGGCCATCACTTTCAAACTGGTTGCAATTATACCTGTTATATGATGGTAACACTGCTGTATTTTTTTTGCATTTAATGGTTCGGGCGTTGACTTCTAAGGCCCTAACTATTCAATCTGTTGGAGCAACGCCCTAGGGTGAAGCCTAGGTTGCTCGGAAAGTAGAAATGACCATAAGTTACATACTGGTTGCAATTATTCGTTTTATGCGGTGGAAAAGCTGTTGTATTTATATCGTATTTTATGCTTCTGGCGTTGACTTCTAAGGCACTAACTATTCGATCTGGTGGAGCAACGCCCTAGAGTGAAGCCTAGGTTGCCCGGAACGTAGAATTGGCCATCACTTTCAAACTGGTTGCAATTATTCCCGATATATGATGGAAACACTGTTGTATTTTTTTTGCATTTTATGGTTCGGGCGTTGACTTCTAAGGCCCTAACTATTCAATCTGTTGGAGCAACGCCCTAGGGTGAAGCCTAGGTTGCTCGGAAAGTAGAAATGACCATAAGTTTCATACTGGTTGCAATTATTCATTTTATACGATGGAAGAACTGATGTATTTATATTGTATTTTATGTTTCTGGCGTTGACTTCTGAGGCACTAACTATTCGATCTGGTGGCGCAACGCCCTAGAGTGAAGCCCAGGTTGCCCGGAACGTAGAATTGGCCATCACTTTCAAACTGGTTGCAATTATTCCTGTTATATGATGGAAACACTGTTGTATTTTTTTTGCACTTTATGGTTCGGGCGTTGACTTCTAAGGCCCTAACTATTCAATCTGTTGGAGCAACGCCCTAGGGTGAAGCCTAGGTTGCTCGGAAAGTAGAAATGTCCATAAGTTTCATACTGGTTGCAATTATTCGTTTTATACGACGGAAAAACTGTTGTATTTATATTGTATTTTATGCTTCTGGCGTTGACTTCTAAGGCACTAACTATTCGATGAGGTGGAGCAACGCAATAGAGTGAAGCCTAGGTTGCCCGGAACGTAGAATTGGCCATCACTTTCAAACTGGTTGCAATTATACCTGTTATATGATGGTAACACTGCTGTATTTTTTTTGCATTTAATGGTTCGGGCGTTGACTTCTAAGGCCCTAACTATTCAATCTGTTGGAGCAACGCCCTAGGGTGAAGCCTAGGTTGCTCGGAAAGTAGAGATGACCATAAGTTACATACTGGTTGCAATTATTCGTTTTATGCGGTGGAAAAGCTGTTGTATTTATATCGTATTTTATGCTTCTGGCGTTGACTTCTAAGGCACTAACTATTCGATCTGGTGGAGCAACGCCCTAGAGTGAAGCCTAGGTTGCCCGGAACGTAGAATTGGCCATCACTTTCAAACTGGTTGCAATTATTCCCGATATATGATGGAAACACTGTTGTATTTTTTTTGCATTTTATGGTTCGGGCGTTGATTTCTAAGGCCCTAACTATTCAATCTGTCGGAGCAACGCCCTAGGGTGAAGCCTAGGTTGCTCGGAAAGTAGAAATGTCCATAAGTTTCATACTGGTTGCAATTATTCGTTTTATACGATGGAAAAACTGTTGAATTTATATTGTATTTTATGCTTCTGGCGTTGACTTCTAAGGCACTAACTATTCGATCTGGTGGAGCGACGCAATAGAGTGTTGACTAGGTTGCCCGGAACGTAGAATTGGCCATCAATTTCAGACTGGTTGCAATTATACCTGTTATATGATGGAAACACGGCTGTATTTTTTTTGCATTTTATGGTTCGGGCGTTGACTTCTAAGGCCCTAAATATTCAATCCGTTGGAGCAACGCCCTAGGGTGAAGCCTAGGTTGCTCGGAAAGTAGAAATGACCATAAGTTTCATACTGGTTGCAATTATTCGTTTTATACGACGGAAAAACTGTTGTATTTATATTGTATTTTATGCTTCTGGCGTTGACTTCTAAGGCACTAACTATTCGATCTGGTGGAGCAACGCAATAGAGTGAAGCCTAGGTTGCCCGGAACGTAGAATTGGCCATCACTTTCAAACTGGTTGCAATTATACCTGTTATATGATGGTAACACTGCTGTATTTTTTTTGCATTTAGTGGTTCGGGCGTTGACTTCTAAGGCCCTAACTATTCAATCTGTTGGTGCAACGCCCTATGGTGAAGCCTAAGTTGCTCGGAAAGTAGAAATGACCATAAGTTTCATACTGGTTGCAATTAATCGTTTTATACGGTGGAAAAGCTGGTGTATTTATATCGTATTTTATGCTTCTGGCGTTGACTTCTAAGGCACTAACTATTCGATCTGGTGGAGCAACGCCCTAGAGTGAAGCCTAGGTTGCCCGGAACGTAGAATTGGCCATCACTTTCAAACTGGATGCAATTATTCCCGATATATGATGGAAACACTGTTGTATTTTTTTTGCATTTTATGGTTCGGGCGTTGACTTCTAAGGCCCTAACTATTCAATCTGTTGGAGCAACGCCCTAGGCTGAAGCCTAGGTTGCTCGGAAAGTAGAAATGTCCATAAGTTTCATACTGGTTGCAATTATTCGTTTTATACGATGGAAAAACTGTTGTATTTATATTGTATTTTATGCTTCTGGCGTTGACTTCTAAGGCACTAACTATTCGATCTGGTGGAGCGACGCAATAGAGTGATGCCTAGGTTGCCCGGAACGTATAATTGGCCATCAATTTCAGACTGGTTGCAATTATACCTGTTATATGATGGAAACACTGCTGTATTTTTTTTGCATTTTATGGTTCGGGCGTTGACTTCTAAGGCCCTAAATATTCAATCCGTTGGAGCAACGCCCTAGGGTGAAGCCTAGGTTGCTCCGAAAGTAGAAATGACCATAAGTTTCATACTGGTTGCAATTATTCATTTTATACGATGGAAGAACTGATGTATTTATATTGTATTTTATGTTTCTGGCGTTGACTTCTGAGGCACTAACTATTCGATCTGGTGGAGCAACGCCCTAGAGTGAACTCTAGGTTGCCCGGAACGTAGAATTGGCCATCACTTTGAAACTGGTTGCAATTATTCCTGATATATGATGGAAACACTGTTGTATTTTTTTTGCATTTTATGCTTCTGGCGTTGACTTCTTAGGGCCTACCTATTCGACCTGGTGGAGCAACGCCCTAGAGTGAAACCTAGGTTGCCCTGAACGTAGAAATGACCATTACATTCACACTGGTTGCAATTATTCCTGTTATACGAGGGAAAAGCTGTTGTATTTTTATTGAATTCTATGCTTCTGGCGATTAATTCTAAGTCGCTAGCTATTTGATCAGGTGGAGCAACGACCTAGAGTGAAGCCTAGGTTGCCCGGAACGTAGAAATGACAATTACTTTCACACTGTTTGCTATTATTCATTTTGTACGATGGAAAAGCTGTTGTACTTATATTGTCTTTTATTCTTATGGCGTTGAATTCTAAGTCCCTAGCTATTCCATCTGGTGGAACAACGCCCTAGGGTAAAGCCCAGGTTGCGCGGAACGTAGAAATGACCATAACTTTCAAACAGGTTGCAATTATTCCTGATATATGATGGAAACACTGTTGTATTTTTTTTGCATTTTATGGTTCGGACGTTGACTTCTAAGGCCCTAACTATTCAATCTGTTGGAGCATCGCGCTAGGGTGAATCCTAGGTTGCTCGGAAAGTAGAAATGACCATAAGTTTCATACTGGTTGCAATTATTCGTTTTATACGATGGAAAAACTGTTGTATTTATATTGTATTTTATGCTTCTGGCGTTGACTTCTAAGGCACTAACTATTCGATCTGGTGGAGCGACGCCCTAGAGTGAAGCCTAGGTTGCCCGGAACGTAGAATTGGCCATCACTTTCAAACTGGTTGCAATTATACCTGTTATATGATGGAAACACTGCTGTATTTTTTTTGCATTTTATGGTTCGGGCGTTGACTTCTAAGGCCCTAAATATTCAATCCGTTGGAGCAACGCCCTAGGGTGAAGCCTAGGTTGCTCGGAAAGTAGAAATGACCATAAGTTTCATACTGATTGCAATTATTCATTTTATACGATGGAAAAACTGATGTATTTATATTGTATTTTATGCTTCTGGCGTTGACTTCTAAGGCACTAACTATTCGACCTGGTGGAGAAACGCCCTAGAGTGAAGCCTAGGTTGCCCGGAACGTAGAATTGGCCATCACTTTCAAACTGGTTGCAATTATTCCCGATATATGATGGAAACACTGTTGTATTTTTTTTGCATTTTATGGTTCGGGCGTTGACTTCTAAGGCCCTAACTATTCAATCTGTTGGAGCAACGCCCTAGGGTGAAGCCTAGGTTGCTCGGAAAGTAGAAATGTCCATAAGTTTCATACTGGTTGCAATTATTCGTTTTATACGATGGAAAAACTGTTGTATTTATATTGTACTTTATGCTTCTGGCGTTGACTTCTAAGGCACTAACTATTCGATCTGGTGGAGCGACGCAATAGAGTAATGCCTAGGTTGCCCGGAACGTATAATTGGCCATCAATTTCAGACTGGTTGCAATTATACCTGTTATATGATGGAAACACTGCTGTATTTTTTTTGCATTTTATGGTTCGGGCGTTGACTTCTAAGGCCCTAAATATTCAATCCGTTGGAGCAACGCCCTAGGCTGAAGCCTAGGTTGCTCGGAAAGTAGAAATGACCATAAGTTTCATACTGGTTGCAATTATTCATTTTATACGATGGAAGAACTGATGTATTTATATTGTATTTTATGTTTCTGGCGTTGACTTCTGAGGCACTAACTATTCGATCTGGTGGAGCAACGCCCTAGAGTGAAGCCCAGGTTGCCCGGAACGTAGAATTGCCCATCACTTTCAAACTGGTTGCAATTATTCCTGTTATATGATGGAAACACTGTTGTATTTTTTTTGCACTTTATGGTTCGGGCGTTGACTTCTAAGGCCATAACTATTCAATCTGTTGGAGCAACGCCCTAGGGTGAAGCCTAGGTTGCTCGGAAAGTAGAAATGTCCATAAGTTTCATACTGGTTGCAATTATTCGTTTTATACGACGGAAAAACTGTTGTATTTATATTGTATTTTATGCTTCTGGCGTTGACTTCTAAGGCACTAACTATTCGATCAGGTGGAGCAACGCAATAGAGTGAAGCCTAGGTTGCCCGGAACGTAGAATTGGCCATCACTTTCAAACTGGTTGCAATTATACCTGTTATATGACGGTAACACTGCTGTATTTTTTTTGCATTTAATGGTTCGGGCGTTGACTTCTAAGGCCCTAACTATTCAATCTGTTGGAGCAACGCCCTAGGGTGAAGCCTAGGTTGCTCGGAAAGTAGAAATGACCATAAGTTACATACTGGTTGCAATTATTCGTTTTATGCGGTGGAAAAGCTGTTGTATTTATATCGTATTTTATGCTTCTGGCGTTGACTTCTAAGGCACTAACTATTCGATCTGGTGGAGCAACGCCCTAGAGTGAAGCCTAGGTTGCCCGGAACGTAGAATTGGCCATCACTTTCAAACTGGTTGCAATTATTCCCGATATATGATGGAAACACTGTTGTATTTTTTTTGCATTTTATGGTTCGGGCGTTGACTTCTAAGGCCCTAACTATTCAATCTGTTGGAGCAACGCCCTAGGCTGAAGCCTAGGTTGCTCGGAAAGTAGAAATGTCCATAAGTTTCATACTGGTTGCAATTATTCGTTTTATACGATGGAAAAACTGTTGTATTTATATTGTATTTTATGCTTCTGGCGTTGACTTCTAAGGCACTAACTATTCGATCTGGTGGAGCGACGCAATAGAGTGATGCCTAGGTTGCCCGGAACGTATAATTGGCCATCAATTTCAGACTGGTTGCAATTATACCTGTTATATGATGGAAACACTGCTGTATTTTTTTTGCATTTTATGGTTCGGGCGTTGACTTCTAAGGCCCTAAATATTCAATCCGTTGGAGCAACGCCCTAGGGTGAAGCCTAGGTTGCTCGGAAAGTAGAAATGACCATAAGTTTCATACTGGTTGCAATTATTCATTTTATACGATGGAAGAACTGATGTATTTATATTGTATTTTATGTTTCTGGCGTTGACTTCTGAGGCACTAACTATTCGATCTGGTGGAGCAACGCCCTAGAGTGAAGCACAGGTTGCCCGGAACGTAGAATTGGCCATCACTTTCAAACTGGTTGCAATTATTCCTGTTATATGATGGAAACACTGTTGTATTTTTTTTGCACTTTATGGTTCGGGCGTTGACTTCTAAGGCCCTAACTATTCAATCTGTTGGAGCAACGCCCTAGGGTGAAGCCTAGGTTGCTCGGAAAGTAGAAATGTCCATAAGTTTCATACTGGTTGCAATTATTCGTTTTATACGACGGAAAAACTGTTGTATTTATATTGTATTTTATGCTTCTGGCGTTGACTTCTAAGGCACTAACTATTCGATCAGGTGGAGCAACGCAATAGAGTGAAGCCTAGGTTGCACGGAACGTAGAATTGGCCATCACTTTCAAACTGGTTGCAATTATACCTGTTATATGATGGTAACACTGCTGTATTTTTTTTGCATTTAATGGTTCGGGCGTTGACTTCTAAGGCCCTAACTATTCAATCTGTTGGAGCAACGCCCTAGGGTGAAGCCTAGGTTGCTCGGAAAGTAGAAATGACCATAAGTTACATACTGGTTGCAATTATTCGTTTTATGCGGTGGAAAAGCTGTTGTATTTATATCGTATTTTATGCTTCTGGCGTTGACTTCTAAGGCACTAACTATTCGATCTGGTGGAGCAACGCCCTAGAGTGAAGCCTAGGTTGCCCGGAACGTAGAATTGGCCATCACTTTCAAACTGGTTGCAATTATTCCCGATATATGATGGAAACACTGTTGTATTTTTTTTGCATTTTATGGTTCGGGCGTTGACTTCTAAGGCCCTAACTATATAATCTGTTGGAGCAACGCCCTAGGGTGAAGCCTAGGTTGCTCGGAAAGTAGAAATGACCATAAGTTTCATACTGGTTGCAATTATTCATTTTATACGATGGAAGAACTGATGTATTTATATTGTATTTTATGCTTCTGGCGTTGACTTCTAAGGCACTAACTATTCGATCTGGTGGAGCGACGCAATAGAGTGATGCCTAGGTTGCCCGGAAAGTATAATTGGCCATCACTTTCAAACTGGTTGCAATTATTCCTGTTATATGATGGAAACACTGTTGTATTTTTTTTGCACTTTATGGTTCGGGCGTTGACTTCTAAGGCCCTAACTATTCAATCTGTTGGAGCAACGCCCTAGGGTGAAGCCTAGGTTGCTCGGAAAGTAGAAATGTCCATAAGTTTCATACTGGTTGCAATTATTCGTTTTATACGACGGAAAAACTGTTGTATTTATATTGTATTTTATGCTTCTGGCGTTGACTTCTAAGGCACTAACTATTCGATCAGGTGGAGCAACGCCCGAGAGTGAAGCCTAGGTTGCCCGGAACGTAGAATTGGCCATCACTTTCCAACTGGTTGCAATTATACCTGTTATATGATGGTAACACTGCTGTATTTTTTTTGCATTTAATGGTTCGGGCGTTGACTTCTAAGGCCCTAACTATTCAATCTGTTGGTGCAACGCCCTATGGTGAAGCCTAGGTTGCTCGGAAAGTAGAAATGACCATAAGTTTCATACTGGTTGCAATTATTCGTTTTATACGGTGGAAAAGCTGTTGTATTTATATCGTATTTTATGCTTCTGGCGTTGACTTCTAAGGCACTAACTATTCGATCTGGTGGAGCAACGCCCTAGAGTGAAGCCTAGGTTGCCCGGAACGTAGAATTGGCCATCACTTTCAAACTGGTTGCAATTATTCCCGATATATGATGGAAACACTGTTGTATTTTTTTTGCATTTTATGGTTCGGGCGTTGACTTCTAAGGCCCTAACTATTCAATCTGTTGGAGCAACGCCCTAGTGTGAAGCCTAGGTTGCTCGGAAAGTAGAAATGTCCATAAGTTTCATACTGGTTGCAATTATTCGTTTTATACGATGGAAAAACTGTTGTATTTATATTGTATTTTATGCTTCTGGCGTTGACTTCTAAGGCACTAACTATTCGATCTGGTGGAGCGACGCAATAGAGTGATGCCTAGGTTGCCTGGAACGTATAATTGGCCATCAATTTCAGACTGGTTGCAATTATACCTGTTATATGATGGAAACACTGCTGTATTTTTTTTGCATTTTATGGTTCGGGCGTTGACTTCTAAGGCCCTAAATATTCAATCCGTTGGAGCAACGCCCTAGGCTGAAGCCTAGGTTGCTCGGAAAGTAGAAATGACCATAAGTTTCATACTGGTTGCAATTATTCATTTTATACGATGGAAGAACTGATGTATTTATATTGTATTTTATGCTTCTGGCGTTGACTTCTAAGGCACTAACTATTCGACCTGGTGGAGAAACGCCCTAGAGTGAAGCCTAGGTTGCCCGGAACGTAGAATTGGCCATCACTTTCAAACTGGTTGCAATTACTCCCGATATATGATGGAAACACTGTTGTATTTTTTTTGCATTTTATGGTTCGGGCGTTGACTTCTAAGGCCCTAACTATTCAATCTGTTGGAGCAACGCCCTAGGGTGAAGCCTAGGTTGCTCGGAAAGTAGAAATGTCCATAAGTTTCATACTGGTTGCAATTATTCGTTTTATACGATGGAAAAACTGTTGTATTTATATTGTACTTTATGCTTCTGGCGTTGACTTCTAAGGCACTAACTATTCGATCTGGTGGAGCGACGCAATAGAGTAATGCCTAGGTTGCCCGGAACGTATAATTGGCCATCAATTTCAGACTGGTTGCAATTATACCTGTTATATGATGGAAACACTGCTGTATTTTTTTTGCATTTTATGGTTCGGGCGTTGACTTCTAAGGCCCTAAATATTCAATCCGTTGGAGCAACGCCCTAGGCTGAAGCCTAGGTTGCTCGGAAAGTAGAAATGACCATAAGTTTCATACTGGTTGCAATTATTCATTTTATACGATGGAAGAACTGATGTATTTATATTGTATTTTATGTTTCTGGCGTTGACTTCTGAGGCACTAACTATTCGATCTGGTGGAGCAACGCCCTAGAGTGAAGCCCAGGTTGCCCGGAACGTAGAATTGGCCATCACTTTCAAACTGGTTGCAATTATTCCTGTTATATGATGGAAACACTGTTGTATTTTTTTTGCACTTTATGGTTCGGGCGTTGACTTCTAAGGCCATAACTATTCAATCTGTTGGAGCAACGCCCTAGGGTGAAGCCTAGGTTGCTCGGAAAGTAGAAATGTCCATAAGTTTCATACTGGTTGCAATTATTCGTTTTATACGACGGAAAAACTGTTGTATTTATATTGTATTTTATGCTTCTGGCGTTGACTTCTAAGGCACTAACTATTCGATCAGGTGGAGCAACGCAATAGAGTGAAGCCTAGGTTGCCCGGAACGTAGAATTGGCCATCACTTTCAAACTGGTTGCAATTATACCTGTTATATGATGGTAACACTGCTGTATTTTTTTTGCATTTAATGGTTCGGGCGTTGACTTCTAAGGCCCTAACTATTCAATCTGTTGGAGCAACGCCCTAGGGTGAAGCCTAGGTTGCTCGGAAAGTAGAAATGACCATAAGTTACATACTGGTTGCAATTATTCGTTTTATGCGGTGGAAAAGCTGTTGTATTTATATCGTATTTTATGCTTCTGGCGTTGACTTCTAAGGCACTAACTATTCGATCTGGTGGAGCAACGCCCTAGAGTGAAGCCTAGGTTGCCCGGAACGTAGAATTGGCCATCACTTTCAAACTGGTTGCAATTATTCCCGATATATGATGGAAACACTGTTGTATTTTTTTTGCATTTTATGGTTCGGGCGTTGACTTCTAAGGCCCTAACTATTCAATCTGTTGGAGCAACGCCCTAGGCTGAAGCCTAGGTTGCTCGGAAAGTAGAAATGTCCATAAGTTTCATACTGGTTGCAATTATTCGTTTTATACGATGGAAAAACTGTTGTATTTATATTGTATTTTATGCTTCTGGCGTTGACTTCTAAGGCACTAACTATTCGATCTGGTGGAGCGACGCAATAGAGTGATGCCTAGGTTGCCCGGAACGTATAATTGGCCATCAATTTCAGACTGGTTGCAATTATACCTGTTATATGATGGAAACACTGCTGTATTTTTTTTGCATTTTATGGTTCGGGCGTTGACTTCTAAGGCCCTAAATATTCAATCCGTTGGAGCAACGCCCTAGGGTGAAGCCTAGGTTGCTCGGAAAGTAGAAATGACCATAAGTTTCATACTGGTTGCAATTATTCATTTTATACGATGGAAGAACTGATGTATTTATATTGTATTTTATGTTTCTGGCGTTGACTTCTGAGGCACTAACTATTCGATCTGGTGGAGCAACGCCCTAGAGTGAAGCACAGGTTGCCCGGAACGTAGAATTGGCCATCACTTTCAAACTGGTTGCAATTATTCCTGTTATATGATGGAAACACTGTTGTATTTTTTTTGCACTTTATGGTTCGGGCGTTGACTTCTAAGGCCCTAACTATTCAATCTGTTGGAGCAACGCCCTAGGGTGAAGCCTAGGTTGCTCGGAAAGTAGAAATGTCCATAAGTTTCATACTGGTTGCAATTATTCGTTTTATACGACGGAAAAACTGTTGTATTTATATTGTATTTTATGCTTCTGGCGTTGACTTCTAAGGCACTAACTATTCGATCAGGTGGAGCAACGCAATAGAGTGAAGCCTAGGTTGCACGGAACGTAGAATTGGCCATCACTTTCAAACTGGTTGCAATTATACCTGTTATATGATGGTAACACTGCTGTATTTTGTTTGCATTTAATGGTTCGGGCGTTGACTTCTAAGGCCCTAACTATTCAATCTGTTGGAGCAACGCCCTAGGGTGAAGCCTAGGTTGCTCGGAAAGTAGAAATGACCATAAGTTACATACTGGTTGCAATTATTCGTTTTATGCGGTGGAAAAGCTGTTGTATTTATATCGTATTTTATGCTTCTGGCGTTGACTTCTAAGGCACTAACTATTCGATCTGGTGGAGCAACGCCCTAGAGTGAAGCCTAGGTTGCCCGGAACGTAGAATTGGCCATCACTTTCAAACTGGTTGCAATTATTCCCGATATATGATGGAAACACTGTTGTATTTTTTTTGCATTTTATGGTTCGGGCGTTGACTTCTAAGGCCCTAACTATTCAATCTGTTGGAGCAACGCCCTAGGGTGAAGCCTAGGTTGCTCGGAAAGTAGAAATGACCATAAGTTTCATACTGGTTGCAATTATTCATTTTATACGATGGAAGAACTGATGTATTTATATTGTATTTTATGCTTCTGGCGTTGACTTCTAAGGCACTAACTATTCGATCTGGTGGAGCGACGCAATAGAGTGATGCCTAGGTTGCCCGGAAAGTATAATTGGCCATCACTTTCAAACTGGTTGCAATTATTCCTGTTATATGATGGAAACACTGTTGTATTTTTTTTGCACTTTATGGTTCGGGCGTTGACTTCTAAGGCCCTAACTATTCAATCTGTTGGAGCAACGCCCTAGGGTGAAGCCTAGGTTGCTCGGAAAGTAGAAATGTCCATAAGTTTCATACTGGTTGCAATTATTCGTTTTATACGACGGAAAAACTGTTGTATTTATATTGTATTTTATGCTTCTGGCGTTGACTTCTAAGGCACTAACTATTCGATCAGGTGGAGCAACGCCCGAGAGTGAAGCCTAGGTTGCCCGGAACGTAGAATTGGCCATCACTTTCCAACTGGTTGCAATTATACCTGTTATATGATGGTAACACTGCTGTATTTTTTTTGCATTTAATGGTTCGGGCGTTGACTTCTAAGGCCCTAACTATTCAATCTGTTGGTGCAACGCCCTATGGTGAAGCCTAGGTTGCTCGGAAAGTAGAAATGACCATAAGTTTCATACTGGTTGCAATTATTCGTTTTATACGGTGGAAAAGCTGTTGTATTTATATCGTATTTTATGCTTCTGGCGTTGACTTCTAAGGCACTAACTATTCGATCTGGTGGAGCAACGCCCTAGAGTGAAGCCTAGGTTGCCCGGAACGTAGAATTGGCCATCACTTTCAAACTGGTTGCAATTATTCCCGATATATGATGGAAACACTGTTGTATTTTTTTTGCATTTTATGGTTCGGGCGTTGACTTCTAAGGCCCTAACTATTCAATCTGTTGGAGCAACGCCCTAGTGTGAAGCCTAGGTTGCTCGGAAAGTAGAAATGTCCATAAGTTTCATACTGGTTGCAATTATTCGTTTTATACGATGGAAAAACTGTTGTATTTATATTGTATTTTATGCTTCTGGCGTTGACTTCTAAGGCACTAACTATTCGATCTGGTGGAGCGACGCAATAGAGTGATGCCTAGGTTGCCTGGAACGTATAATTGGCCATCAATTTCAGACTGGTTGCAATTATACCTGTTATATGATGGAAACACTGCTGTATTTTTTTTGCATTTTATGGTTCGGGCGTTGACTTCTAAGGCCCTAAATATTCAATCCGTTGGAGCAACGCCCTAGGCTGAAGCCTAGGTTGCTCGGAAAGTAGAAATGACCATAAGTTTCATACTGGTTGCAATTATTCATTTTATACGATGGAAGAACTGATGTATTTATATTGTATTTTATGTTTCTGGCGTTGACTTCTGAGGCACTAACTATTCGATCTGGTGGAGCAACGCCCTAGAGTGAAGCCCAGGTTGCCCGGAACGTAGAATTGGCCATCACTTTCAAACTGGTTGCAATTATTCCTGTTATATGATGGAAACACTGTTGTATTTTTTTTGCACTTTATGGTTCGGGCGTTGACTTCTAAGGCCATAACTATTCAATCTGTTGGAGCAACGCCCTAGGGTGAAGCCTAGGTTGCTCGGAAAGTAGAAATGTCCATAAGTTTCATACTGGTTGCAATTATTCGTTTTATACGACGGAAAAACTGTTGTATTTATATTGTATTTTATGCTTCTGGCGTTGACTTCTAAGGCACTAACTATTCGATCAGGTGGAGCAACGCAATAGAGTGAAGCCTAGGTTGCCCGGAACGTAGAATTGGCCATCACTTTCAAACTGGTTGCAATTATACCTGTTATATGATGGTAACACTGCTGTATTTTTTTTGCATTTAATGGTTCGGGCGTTGACTTCTAAGGCCCTAACTATTCAATCTGTTGGAGCAACGCCCTAGGGTGAAGCCTAGGTTGCTCGGAAAGTAGAAATGACCATAAGTTACATACTGGTTGCAATTATTCGTTTTATGCGGTGGAAAAGCTGTTGTATTTATATCGTATTTTATGCTTCTGGCGTTGACTTCTAAGGCACTAACTATTCGATCTGGTGGAGCAACGCCCTAGAGTGAAGCCTAGGTTGCCCGGAACGTAGAATTGGCCATCACTTTCAAACTGGTTGCAATTATTCCCGATATATGATGGAAACACTGTTGTATTTTTTTTGCATTTTATGGTTCGGGCGTTGACTTCTAAGGCCCTAACTATTCAATCTGTTGGAGCAACGCCCTAGGCTGAAGCCTAGGTTGCTCGGAAAGTAGAAATGTCCATAAGTTTCATACTGGTTGCAATTATTCGTTTTATACGATGGAAAAACTGTTGTATTTATATTGTATTTTATGCTTCTGGCGTTGACTTCTAAGGCACTAACTATTCGATCTGGTGGAGCGACGCAATAGAGTGATGCCTAGGTTGCCCGGAACGTATAATTGGCCATCAATTTCAGACTGGTTGCAATTATACCTGTTATATGATGGAAACACTGCTGTATTTTTTTTGCATTTTATGGTTCGGGCGTTGACTTCTAAGGCCCTAAATATTCAATCCGTTGGAGCAACGCCCTAGGGTGAAGCCTAGGTTGCTCGGAAAGTAGAAATGACCATAAGTTTCATACTGGTTGCAATTATTCATTTTATACGATGGAAGAACTGATGTATTTATATTGTATTTTATGTTTCTGGCGTTGACTTCTGAGGCACTAACTATTCGATCTGGTGGAGCAACGCCCTAGAGTGAAGCACAGGTTGCCCGGAACGTAGAATTGGCCATCACTTTCAAACTGGTTGCAATTATTCCTGTTATATGATGGAAACACTGTTGTATTTTTTTTGCACTTTATGGTTCGGGCGTTGACTTCTAAGGCCCTAACTATTCAATCTGTTGGAGCAACGCCCTAGGGTGAAGCCTAGGTTGCTCGGAAAGTAGAAATGTCCATAAGTTTCATACTGGTTGCAATTATTCGTTTTATACGACGGAAAAACTGTTGTATTTATATTGTATTTTATGCTTCTGGCGTTGACTTCTAAGGCACTAACTATTCGATCAGGTGGAGCAACGCAATAGAGTGAAGCCTAGGTTGCACGGAACGTAGAATTGGCCATCACTTTCAAACTGGTTGCAATTATACCTGTTATATGATGGTAACACTGCTGTATTTTTTTTGCATTTAATGGTTCGGGCGTTGACTTCTAAGGCCCTAACTATTCAATCTGTTGGAGCAACGCCCTAGGGTGAAGCCTAGGTTGCTCGGAAAGTAGAAATGACCATAAGTTACATACTGGTTGCAATTATTCGTTTTATGCGGTGGAAAAGCTGTTGTATTTATATCGTATTTTATGCTTCTGGCGTTGACTTCTAAGGCACTAACTATTCGATCTGGTGGAGCAACGCCCTAGAGTGAAGCCTAGGTTGCCCGGAACGTAGAATTGGCCATCACTTTCAAACTGGTTGCAATTATTCCCGATATATGATGGAAACACTGTTGTATTTTTTTTGCATTTTATGGTTCGGGCGTTGACTTCTAAGGCCCTAACTATTCAATCTGTTGGAGCAACGCCCTAGGGTGAAGCCTAGGTTGCTCGGAAAGTAGAAATGACCATAAGTTTCATACTGGTTGCAATTATTCATTTTATACGATGGAAGAACTGATGTATTTATATTGTATTTTATGCTTCTGGCGTTGACTTCTAAGGCACTAACTATTCGATCTGGTGGAGCGACGCAATAGAGTGATGCCTAGGTTGCCCGGAAAGTATAATTGGCCATCACTTTCAAACTGGTTGCAATTATTCCTGTTATATGATGGAAACACTGTTGTATTTTTTTTGCACTTTATGGTTCGGGCGTTGACTTCTAAGGCCCTAACTATTCAATCTGTTGGAGCAACGCCCTAGGGTGAAGCCTAGGTTGCTCGGAAAGTAGAAATGTCCATAAGTTTCATACTGGTTGCAATTATTCGTTTTATACGACGGAAAAACTGTTGTATTTATATTGTATTTTATGCTTCTGGCGTTGACTTCTAAGGCACTAACTATTCGATCAGGTGGAGCAACGCAATAGAGTGAAGCCTAGGTTGCACGGAACGTAGAATTGGCCATCACTTTCAAACTGGTTGCAATTATACCTGTTATATGATGGTAACACTGCTGTATTTTTTTTGCATTTAATGGTTCGGGCGTTGACTTCTAAGGCCCTAACTATTCAATCTGTTGGAGCAACGCCCTAGGGTGAAGCCTAGGTTGCTCGGAAAGTAGAAATGACCATAAGTTACATACTGGTTGCAATTATTCGTTTTATGCGGTGGAAAAGCTGTTGTATTTATATCGTATTTTATGCTTCTGGCGTTGACTTCTAAGGCACTAACTATTCGATCTGGTGGAGCAACGCCCTAGAGTGAAGCCTAGGTTGCCCGGAACGTAGAATTGGCCATCACTTTCAAACTGGTTGCAATTATTCCCGATATATGATGGAAACACTGTTGTATTTTTTTTGCATTTTATGGTTCGGGCGTTGACTTCTAAGGCCCTAACTATTCAATCTGTTGGAGCAACGCCCTAGGCTGAAGCCTAGGTTGCTCGGAAAGTAGAAATGTCCATAAGTTTCATACTGGTTGCAATTATTCGTTTTATACGATGGAAAAACTGTTGTATTTATATTGTATTTTATGCTTCTGGCGTTGACTTCTAAGGCACTAACTATTCGATCTGGTGGAGCGACGCAATAGAGTGATGCCTAGGTTGCCCGGAACGTATAATTGGCCATCAATTTCAGACTGGTTGCAATTATACCTGTTATATGATGGAAACACTGCTGTATTTTTTTTGCATTTTATGGTTCGGGCGTTGACTTCTAAGGCCCTAAATATTCAATCCGTTGGAGCAACGCCCTAGGGTGAAGCCTAGGTTGCTCGGAAAGTAGAAATGACCATAAGTTTCATACTGGTTGCAATTATTCATTTTATACGATGGAAGAACTGATGTATTTATATTGTATTTTATGTTTCTGGCGTTGACTTCTGAGGCACTAACTATTCGATCTGGTGGAGCAACGCCCTAGAGTGAAGCACAGGTTGCCCGGAACGTAGAATTGTTCATCACTTTCAAACTGGTTGCAATTATTCCTGTTATATGATGGAAACACTGTTGTATTTTTTTTGCACTTTATGGTTCGGGCGTTGACTTCTAAGGCCCTAACTATTCAATCTGTTGGAGCAACGCCCTAGGGTGAAGCCTAGGTTGCTCGGAAAGTAGAAATGTCCATAAGTTTCATACTGGTTGCAATTATTCGTTTTATACGACGGAAAAACTGTTGTATTTATATTGTATTTTATGCTTCTGGCGTTGACTTCTAAGGCACTAACTATTCGATCAGGTGGAGCAACGCAATAGAGTGAAGCCTAGGTTGCACGGAACGTAGAATTGGCCATCACTTTCAAACTGGTTGCAATTATACCTGTTATATGATGGTAACACTGCTGTATTTTTTTTGCATTTAATGGTTCGGGCGTTGACTTCTAAGGCCCTAACTATTCAATCTGTTGGAGCAACGCCCTAGGGTGAAGCCTAGGTTGCTCGGAAAGTAGAAATGACCATAAGTTACATACTGGTTGCAATTATTCGTTTTATGCGGTGGAAAAGCTGTTGTATTTATATCGTATTTTATGCTTCTGGCGTTGACTTCTAAGGCACTAACTATTCGATCTGGTGGAGCAACGCCCTAGAGTGAAGCCTAGGTTGCCCGGAACGTAGAATTGGCCATCACTTTCAAACTGGTTGCAATTATTCCCGATATATGATGGAAACACTGTTGTATTTTTTTTGCATTTTATGGTTCGGGCGTTGACTTCTAAGGCCCTAACTATTCAATCTGTTGGAGCAACGCCCTAGGGTGAAGCCTAGGTTGCTCGGAAAGTAGAAATGACCATAAGTTTCATACTGGTTGCAATTATTCATTTTATACGATGGAAGAACTGATGTATCTATATTGTATTTTATGTTTCTGGCGTTGACTTCTAAGGCACTAACTATTCGATCTGGTGGAGCAACGCCCTAGAGTGAACCCTAGGTTGCCCGGAACGTAGAATTGGCCATCACTTTGAAACTGGTTGCAATTATTCCTGATATATGATGGAAACACTGTTGTATTTTTTTTGCATTTTATGCTTCTGGCGTTGACTTCTTAGGGCCTACCTATTCGACCTGGTGGAGCAACGCCCTAGAGTGAAACCTAGGTTGCCCTGAACGTAGAAATGACCATTACATTCACACTGGTTGCAATTATTCCTGTTATACGAGGGAAAAGCTGTTGTATTTTTATTGAATTCTATGCTTCTGGCGATTAATTCTAAGTCGCTAGCTATTTGATCAGGTGGAGCAACGACCTAGAGTGAAGCCTAGGTTGCCCGGAACGTAGAAATGACAATTACTTTCACACTGTTTGCTATTATTCATTTTGTACGATGGAAAAGCTGTTGTACTTATATTGTCTTTTATTCTTATGGCGTTGAATTCTAAGTCCCTAGCTATTCCATCTGGTGGAACAACGCCCTAGGGTAAAGCCCAGGTTGCGCGGAACGTAGAAATGACCATAACTTTCAAACTGGTTGCAATTATTCCTGATATATGATGGAAACACTGTTGTATTTTTTTTGCATTTTATGGTTCGGACGTTGACTTCTAAGGCCCTAACTATTCAATCTGTTGGAGCAACGCGCTAGGGTGAATCCTAGGTTGCTCGGAAAGTAGAAATGACCATAAGTTTCATACTGGTTGCAATTATTCGTTTTATACGATGGAAAAACTGTTGTATTTATATTGTATTTTACGCTTCAGGTGTTGACTTCTATGGCCGTAGGTATTTGATGTGGCGGAGCAACTCCATAGAGTGAAGCCTAGGTTGCCCGGAACGTAGAAATGACCATAACATTCACACTGGTTGCCATTATTCGCTTTATATGATGGAAAAGCTGTTGTACTTATATTGTGTTTTATTCTTCTGGCGTTGACTTCTTAGGCCCTAACTATTCGATCTGGTGGAGCAACGCCCTAAGGTGAAGCCCAGGTTGCCCGGAACGTAGAAATGACCATTACTTTCACACTGGTTGCAAATATACATTATATACGATGGAAAAGCTGTTGTATTTATATTGTATTTTATGCTTCTGGCGTTGACT
Source organism: Calliopsis andreniformis (assembly GCF_051401765.1). Lineage (NCBI taxonomy): Eukaryota > Metazoa > Arthropoda > Insecta > Hymenoptera > Andrenidae > Calliopsis > Calliopsis andreniformis. The sequence goes on from NC_135072.1 coordinate 19,252,558, forward strand.
TGTTAGGCCCTAACTATTCGATCTGGTGGAGCAACGCCCTAGAGTGAAACCTAGTTTGCCCGGAACGTAAAAGTGACCATTACTTTCACACTGGTTGCAATTATTTCTGTTAAACGATGGAAAAACTGTTGTATTTTTATTGTATTTTATGCTTTTAGCGTTGAATTCTAAGTCACTGGCTATTCGATCTGGTGGAGCAACGCCCTAGAGTGAAGCCTGGGTAGCCCGGAACGTAGAAATGACCATTACTTTCACACTGTTTGCAATTATTCATTTCATTCGATGGAAAAGCTGTTGTATTTATATTGTATTTTATGCTTCCGGCGTAGACTTCTTAGGCCCTAGCTATTCGATCTGGTGGAGCAATGCCCTGGAGTGAAGCCTAGGATGTCCGAAACGCCGAAACTATCATTACTTTCACGCTTGTTGCAATTATTCCTGTTATACGATGAAAAGACTGTTGTATTTTTATTGTATTTTACGCTTCAGGTGTTGACTTCTATGGCCGTAGGTATTCGATGTGGCGGAGCAACGCCATAGAGTGAAGCCTAGGTTGCCCGGAACGTAGAAATGACCATAACATTCATACTGGTTGCAATTATTCGTTTTATACGATGGAAAAGCTGTTGTACTTATATTGTGTTTTATTCTTCTGGCGTTGACTTGTTAGGCCCTAACTATTCGATCTGGTGGAACAACGCCCTAAGGTGAAGCCTAGGTTGCCCGGAACGTAGAAACGACCATAACATTCACACTGGTTGCAATTATTCGTTTTATACGATGGAAAAGCTGTTGTATTTATTTTGTATTTTATGCTTCCAGCGTTGACTTCTTAGGCCCAAACTATTCGATCTGGTGGAGCAATGCCCTAGAGTGAAGCCTAGGGTGCCCGGAACGTAGAAATGACCATCACTTTCAAACTCGTTGCATTATTCCTGTTATATGATGGAAAAACTGATGTACTTATACTGTATTTTATTCTTCTGGCGTTGACTTCTTAGGCCCTAACTATTCGATCTGGTGGAACAACGCCCAAGAGTGAAGCCTAGGTTGCCCTGAACGTACAAATGACCATTACTTTCACACTGTTGCAATTACTCCTGTTATACGATGGAAAAACTGTTGTATTTTTATTGTGTTTCATACTTCTGGCGTTGAATTCAAAGGCCCTAGCTATTCGATCTGGCGAAGCGAAGCCCTAGAGTGAAGCCTAGGTCGCCCGGAACGTAGAAATGACCATATCTTTCACACTGGTTGCAATTATTCATTTTATACGATGGAAAAGCTGTTGTATTTATGTCTTATTTTATGCTTCTGGCGTTGACTTCTAAGGACCTAACTATTCCATCTAGCCGAGTAACGCCCTAGAGTGAAGCCTAGGTTGCTCGGAACGTAGAAATGACCATTACTTTCACACTGTTTGCAATCACTGATTTCATACGATTGAAAAACTGTTGTATTTATATAGTATTTTATGCTTCTGGCGTTGACTTCTTAGGCCCTAACCATTCGATCTGGTGGAGCCACGCCATAGAGTGAAGCCTAGGTCGCCCGGGAAGTAGAAGTGACCATAAATTTCTCACACGTTGCAATTATTCATGCTATACAATGGAAAAACTGTTGCATTTATATTTTATTTTATGCTTCTGGCGTTTTCTTCTACGGCCGTAGCTATTCGATGTTGTGGAGCAACGCCCTAGAGTGAAGCCCAGGTTGCCCGTAGCGTAGAAATGACAATTACTTTCTCACTGGTTGCTATTATTCGTTTTATACGATGGAAAAACTGTTGTATGTATTTTGTAGTTGGTGCTTCTGGCGTTGACTTCTTAGGCTTTAACTATTGGATCTGGTGGTCCAACGCCCTAGTGTGAACCCTAGGTTGCCCGGAACGTAGAAATGACCATACCTTTCACACTGGTTGCTATTGTTCCTGTTATACGACGGAAAAGCAGTTGTATTTATATTGTATTTTATGCTTCTGGCGTTGACTTCTAAGGCCCTATGTATTCGATCTGGTGGAGCAACGTCCAAGTGTGAAGGCTATGTTGCACGGAACGTAGGAATGACCATTACTTTCTCACTGGTTGCAATTATTCGTTTTATACTATGGAAAAACTGTTGTATGTATTTTGTATTTGGTGCTTCTGGCGTTGACTTCTTAGGCCCTAACTATTCGATCTGGTGGAGCAACGCCATAGAGTGCAATCTAGGCTGCCCGGAACGTAGAAATGACCATTACATTCACACTGTTTGCAAATGTACATTATATACGATGGAAAAGCTATTGTATTTATATTGTATTTTATGCTTCTGGCGTTGACTTCTTAGGCCCTAACTATTTCATCTGGTGGAGCACCACCCTAGAGTGAAGCCTAGGTTGCTCGGAACGTAAAACATACCATTACCGTCACACTGGTTGCAATTATTCCTGTTATACGATGGAAAAACTTTTGCACCTTTATTGTATTTTATGCTTCTGCCGTTGACTTCTAAGGCCCTAAATATTCGATCTGGTGGAGCAATGCCTCAGAGTTAAGTCTAGGATGCCCGAAACGTCGAAATGGTCATTACTTTACGCACTGGTTGCAATTAGTCATGCTATACGATGGAAAAACTGATCCATTTTTATTGTATTTTCTGCTTCTGGCTTTGACTTCTAAGGTCGTAGCTATTCCATCTGGTGGAGCAACGCCCTGGAGTGAAGCCTGGGTTTCCCGGAACGTAGATATGACCATAACATTCACACTGGTTGCAATTATTCGTTTTATACAATGGAAAAGCTGTTTTATTTATTTTGCATTTTATGCTTCTGGCGTTGACTTCTTAAGCCTTAACTATTCGATCTGGTGGAGCAACGCCGTAGAGTGCAATCTAGGCTGCCCGGAACGTAGAAATGACCATTACATTCACACTGGTTGCAATTCTTCGTTTTATACGATGAAAAAACTGTTGTATTTATATTGTGTTTTGTGCTTCTGGCGTTAACTTCTAAGGCCCTATATATTCGATCTGGAGGAGCAACGTCCAAGGGTGACGCCTATGTTGCCCGGAACGTAGAAATGACCATTACTTAGACACTGGTTGTAATTGTTCGTTTTATACGATGGAAAAGCTGTTGTATTGATATCGTATTTTATGCTTCTGGCGTTGACTTCTTAGGCCCTAACTACTGGATCTGGTGGTCCAACGCCCTAGAGTGAACCCTAGGTTGCCCGGAACGTAGAAATGACCATATCTTTCACACTGGTTGCTATTGTTCCTGTTATACGATGGAAAAGCTGTTGTATTTATATTGCATTTTACGCTTCTGGCGTTGACTTCTAAGGCGCTAACTATTCGATCTGGTGGAGCAACGCCCTTGAGTGAAGCATAGGTTTCCCGGAAAGTAGAAATGACCATCACTTTCAAACTGATTGCAATTATTCCTGTTGTACGATGGAAAAACTGTTGTATTTATATTGTATTTTATGCTTCTGGCGTTGACTTCTAAGGCCCTAACTATTCGATCTAGTGGAGCAACGCCCTAGACAGAAGCCTAGGTTGCCCGGATCGTAGAAATCAACATTACCTTCACGCTTGTTGCACTTATTCCTGTTATACGATGAAAAAACTGTTGTATTTTTATTGTATTTTATGGTTCAGGCGTTGACTCCTAAGGCCGTAGCTATTCGATGTGGTGGAAGAACGCCATAGAGTGAAGCCTAGGTTGCCCGGAACGTAGAAGTGAGCATAAATTTCACACTGGTTTCTATTATTCGTTTTATACGATGGAAAGACTGTTCTATTTATTTTGTATTTTATGCTTCTGGCGTTGACTTCTAAGGCCCTAACTCTTCGATCTGGTGGAGCATGCCTGAGAGTTAAGTCTAGGATGCCCGAAACGAAGAAATGACCATATCTTTCACACTGGTTGCAATTATTCCTGTTATACGATGGAAAAAGTGATGTATTTTTATTGTATTTTATGCTTCTGGCGTTGACTTCTTAGGCCCTAACTATTGGATATGGTGGACCAACGCCCTAGAGTGAAGCCTATGTTGCCCGAAACGTAGAAATGACCATCACTTTCACACTGGATGCAATTATTCCTGTTATACGATGGAAGAACTGTTGTATTTATATTGTATTTTACGCTTTGGGCGTTCACTACTAAGGCCCTAACTCTTCGATCTGGTGGAGCAATGCCTCAGAGTTAAGTCTAGGATTCCCGGAACGTAGAAATGGCCGTTACTTTCACACTGGTTGCAATTATTCCTGTTATACGATGGAAAGCTGTTGTATTTATATTGCATTTTATGTTTCTGCCGTTGACTTCTTAGGCCCTAACTATTGGACCTGGTGGACCAACGCCCTAGAGTGAAGCCTAGGTCGCCCGGAATGTAGAAATGACCATCACTTTCACTATGGTTGCAATTATTCCTGTTATACGATGGAATAACTGTTCTATTTTTATTTTACTTTATGCTGCTGGCGTTGACTTCTAGGGCCCTAGCTATTCGATCTGGTGGAGCAACGCCCTAGAGTGAAGCGTACGATGCCCGGAACGTGGAAATGACAATTACCTTCACACTTGTTGCAATTATTCCTCTTATACGGTGGAAAAACTGTTGTATGTTTATTGTATTTTATGCTTCGGGCGTTGACTTCTATGGCCCTACCTATTCGATCTGGTGGACCAACGCCCTAGAGTCAAGCCTAGGTTGCCCGGAAGGTAGGTATGACCATAACTTTCGCACTGGTTACCAATTATTCGTTTTATACGATGGAAAAACTGTTGTAATAATATTGTATTTTATGCTTCGGGCGTTGACTTCTTAGGCACTAAGTATTCGATCTGGTGGAACAACGCCATTGAGTGAAGCCTATCTTGCCCGATACGTAGAAATGACCAGTACTTTCAAACTGGTAGCAATTATTCCTGTTGTACGATGGAAAAACTGTTGTACTTATATTGTATTTTATGCTTCTGGCGTTCACTTCTAAGGCCCTAGCTATTCGATCTAGTGGAGCAACGCCCTAGAGAGAAGCCTAGGTCGCCCGGATCATAGAAATGAACATTACCTTCACGCTTGTTGCAATTATTCCTGTTATACTATGAAAAAGCTGTTGTATTTTTATTGTATTTTATGATTCAGGCGTAGACTTCTAAGGCCGTAACTATGCGATGTGGTGGAGCAACGCCATAGAGTGAAGCCTAGGTTGCCCGGAACGTAGAAATGACCATACCTTTCAAACTGGTTGCAATTATTCCTGCTATGCGATGGAAAAACTGTTGTATTTATATTGTAATTTATGCTTCTGGCGTTGACTTCCTAGGCCCTAACTATTCGATGTGGTGGAGCAACGCCCTAGAGTGAAACCTAGGTTGCCCGGAACGTAGAAATGAGCATTACTATCACACTGGTTGCAATTATTCAATTTATACGATGGAAAAACTGTTGTACTTATATTGTATTTAATTCTTCTGGCGTTGACTTCTGAGGCCGTAGCTATTCGTGTGGTGGAGCAACGCCCTAGAGTGAAGCCTAGGTTGCCCGGAGCGTAGAAATGACCATTACTTTCAAACTCGTTGCAATTATTCCTGTTGTACGATGGTAAAACTGTTGTATTTATATTGTATTTTATGCTTCTCGCGTTCACCTCTTAGGCCCTAACTATTCGATCTGGTAGAACAACGACCTAGGGTGAAGCCTAGGTTCCCCGGAACGTAGAAATGACCATAACTAACACACTGGTAGCAATTATTCATTTTATGCAGTGGAAAAACTGTTCTATTTATTTTGTATTTTATGCTTCGGGCGTTGTCTTCTAAGGCCCTAACTCTTCGATCTGGTGGAGCAATGCCTCAGAGTTAAGTCTAGGGTGCCCGAAACGCCGAAATGATCATTACTTTCACACTGGTTGCAATTATCAATGCTATACGATGGAAAGACTGTTGTATTTATTATGTGTTTGGTGCTTCTGGCGTTGACTTGTTAGGCCCTAACTATTGCATCTGGTGGACCAACGCCCTAGAGTGAACACTAGGTTGCCCTGAACGTAGGAATGCCCATATCTTTCACACTGGTTGCTATTATTCGTTTTGTACGATGGAAAAGCTGTTGTATTTATATTGTATTGAATGCTTCTGGCGTTAACTTCTTAGGCCCTAGCTATTCGATCTTCTGGACCAACGCCCCGGATTGAAGCCTAGGTCGCCCTGAATGTAGAAGTGACCATCACTTTCACTATGGTTGCAATTATTCCTGTTATACGATGGAATAACTGTTCTATTTTTATTTTACTTTATGCTTCTGGCGTTGACTTCTAGGGCCCTAGCTATTCGATCTGGTGGAGCAACGCCCTAGAGTGAAGCCTAGGATACCCGGACCGTAGAAATGACCATTACCTTCACGCTTGTTGCAATTATTCATGTTCTACGCTGGAAAAACTGTTGTATGTTTATTGTATTGTATGCTTCGGGCGTTGACTTCTATGGCCCTACCTATTCGATCTGGTGGAGCAACGCCCTAGAATCAAGCCTAGGTTGCCCGGAATGTAGGTATGAACATAACTTTCACACTGGTTACCAATTATTCGTTTTATAAGATGGAAAAGCTGTTGTATTTATATTGTATATTATGCTTCTGGTGTTGACTTCTTAGGCCCTAACTATTCGATCTGGTGGAACAACGCCCTAGAGCGAAACCTAGGTTGCCTGGAATGTAGAAATTACCATACCTTTCACACTCGTTGCAATCACTCGCTTTATACGATGGAAAAACTGTTGTATTTATATTGCATTTTATGCTTCTGGCTTTCACTTCTTAGGCACTAACTATTCGATCTGGTGGAACAACGCCATTGAGTGAAGCCTATTTTGCCCGGAACGTAGAAATGAGCATTACTATCACACTGGTTGCAATTATTCAATTTATACGATGGAAAAACTGTTGTACTTATATTGTATTTAATTCTTCTGGCGTTGACTTCTGAGGCCGCAGCTATTCGTGTGGTGGAGCAACGACCTAGGGTGAAGCCTAGGTTGCCCGGAACGTAGGAATGACCATGACTTTCACACTGATTGCAAATATTCGTCTTATACGATGGAATGACTGTTGTATTTATATTGTATTTTATGCTCCTGGTTTTGACATCTTAGGCCCTAACTATTCGATCTTCTGGACCAACGCCCCGGAGTGAAGCCTAGGTCGCCCGGAATGTAGAAATGACCATCACTTTCACTATGGTTGCAATTATTCCTGTTATACGATGGAATAACTGTTCTACTTTTATTTTACTTTATGCTTCTGGCGTCGACTTGTAGGGCCCTAGCTATTCGACCTGGTGGAACAACGCCATTGAGTGAAGCCTACCTTGCCCGAAACGTAGAAATGACCAGTACTTTCACACTGGTTGCAATTATTCATGCTATACGATGGAAATACTGTTGTATTTTTATTATACTTTATGCTTCTGGCGTTGACTTCTTAGGCCCTAACTATTCCCACTGGTGGATCAACGCTCTAGAGTGAAACTTAGGTTGCCGGGAACGTAGAAATGACCATTACTTTCACACTGGTTGCAATTATTCCTGTTATACGATGGAAAAACTGTTGTATCTTTATTGTATTTTATGCTTCTGGCTTTGACTTCTAAGCCCCTGACTATTCGATCTGGTGGAGCAACGCCCTAGAGTGAAGCCTAGGTTGCTCGGAATGTAGAAATGTCCATAACTATCACACTGGTTGCTATTATTTGTTTTATACGATGGAAAAGCTGTTGTATTTATTCTGTATTTTATGCTTTTAGGGTTGAATTCTAAGTCCCTAGCTATTCAATCTGGTGGAGCAACGCCCTAGAGTGAAGCCTGGGTAGCCCGGAACGTAGAAATGACCATTACTTTCACACTGTTTGCAATTATTCATTTCATACGATGGAAAAGCTGATGTATTTATATTGTATTTTATTCTTCTGGCGTTGACTTCTTAGGCCCTAACTATTCGATCTGCTGGAATAACGCCCTAAGGCGAAGCCTAGGTTGCCCGGAACCTAGAAATGACCATAACATTCACACTGGTTGCAATAATTCGTATTATACGATGGAAAAGCTGTTGTATTTATATAGTATTTTATGCTTCCGGCGTTGACTTCTTGGGCCCTAACTATTCGATCTGGTGGAGCAATGCCCTAAAGTGAAGCCTAGGATGTCCGAAACGCCGAAACGATCATTACTTTCACGCTTGTTGCAATTATTCCTGTTATACGATGAAAAGACTGTTGCATTTTTATTGTATTTTACGCTTCAAGTGTTGCCTTCTATGGCCGTAGGTATTCGATGTGGCGGAGCAACGCCATAGAGTGAAGCCAAGGTTGCCCGGAACGTAGAAATGACCATAACATTCACAGTGGTTGCAATTATTCGTTTTATACGATGGAAAAGCTGTTGTACTTATATTGTGTTTTATTCTTCTGGCGTTGACTTCTCAGGCCCTAACTATTCGATCTGGTGGAACAACGCCCTAAGGTGAAGCCTAGGTTGCCCGGAACGTAGAAACGACCATAACATTCACACTGGCTGCAATTATTCGTTTTACACGATGGAAAAGCTGTTGTATTTATATTGTATTTTATGCTTCCAGCGTTGACTTCTTATGCCCTAACTATTCGATCTGGTGGAGCAATGCCCTAGAGTGAAGCCTAGAGTGCCCGGAACGTAGAAATGACCATCACTTTCAAACTCGTTGCTTTATTCCTGTTATATGATGGAAAAACTGATGTACTTATACTGTATTTTATTCTTCTGGCGTTGACTTCTTAGGCCCTAACTATTCGATCTGGTGGAACAACGCCCAAGAGTGAAGCCTAGGTTGCCCGGAACGTAGAAATGACCATTACTTTCACACTGTTGCAATTATTCCTGTTATACGATGGAAAAACTGTTGTATTTTTATTGTGTTTCATACTTCTGGCGTTGAATTCAAAGACCCTACCTATTCGATCTGGCGAAGCGAAGCCCTAGAGTGTAGCCTAGGTCGCCCGGAACGTAGAAATGACCATATCTTTCACACTAGTTGCAATTATTCATTTCATACGATGGAAAAGCTGATGTATTTATGTCGTATTTTATGCTTCTGGCGTTGACTTCTAAGGACCTAACTATTCGATCTGGTGGAGCAACGCCCTAGAGTGAGGCCTAGGTTGCTCGGAACGTAGAAATGACCATTACTTTCACACTGTTTGCAAATATACATTATATACGATGGAAAAGCTGTTGTATTCATATTGTATTTTATGCTTCTGGCGTTGACTTCTTAGGCCCTAACTATTTGATCTGGTGGAGCACTGCCCTACAGTGAAGCCTAGGTTGCCCGGAATGTGGAACATTCCATTACCTTCACACTGGTTGCAATTATTCCTGTTATACGATGGAAAAACTGTTGTATTTATATTGTATTTTATGCTTCTGGCGTTGACTTCTTAGGCCCTAACTATTCGATCTGGTGGAGCAATGCCCTAGAGTGAAGCCTAGGATGTCCGAAACGCCGAAACGAACATTACATTCACGCTTGTTGCAATACTTCCTGTTATACGATGAAAAGACTGTTGTATTTTTATTGTATTTTACGCTTCAGGTGTTGACTTCTATGGCCGTAGGTATTCGATGTGGCGGAGCAACTCCATAGAGTGAAGCCTAGGTTGCCCGGAACGTAGAAATGACCATAACATTCACACTGGTTGCCATTATTCGCTTTATATGATGGAAAAGCTGTTGTACTTATATTGTGTTTTATTCTTCTGGCGTTGACTTCTTAGGCCCTAACTACTCGATCTGGTGGAGCAACGCCCTAAGGTGAAGCCTAGGTTGCCCGGAACGTAGAAATGACCATTACTTTCACACTGGTTGCAAATATACATTATATACGATGGAAAAGCTGTTGTATTTATATTGTATTTTATGCTTCTGGCGTTGACTTGTTAGGCCCTAACTATTCGATCTGGTGGTGCTACGCCCTAGAGTGAAGCCTAGGTTGCCCGGAACGTGGAACATTCCATTACATTCACACTGGTTGCAATTATTCCTGTTATACGATGGAAAAACTGTTGTATTTATATTGTATTTTATGCTTCTGGCGTTGACTTCTTAGGCCCTAACTATTGGATCTGGTGGTACAACGACCTAGAGTGAAGCCTAGGTTGCCCGGAATGTACAAATGTCCATAACTTTCACACTGGTTGCAATTATTCGTTTGATACGATGGAAAATCTGTTGTATTTATATTGTATTTTATGCTTCTGGCGTTGACTTCATAGGCCCTAACTATTCCCACTGGTGGATCAACGCCCTAGAGTGAAACCTAGGTAGCCCGGAACGTAGAAGTGACCATTACTTTCACACTGGTTGCAATAATTTCTGTCAAACGATGGAAAAACTGTTGTATTTTTATTGTATTTTATGCTTTTAGCGTTGAATTCTAAGTCCCTAACTATTCGATCTGGTGGAGCAACGTCCTATAGTGAAGCCTAGGTTGCCCGAAACGTAGAAATGACCATTACTTTCCCACTGGTTGCAATTATTCCTGTTATACGATAGAAAACCTGTTGTATTTTTATTGTATTTTATGCTTCTGGCGCAGACTGCTATGGCCCTAACTATTCGATGTGCTGGAGCAACGCCCTAGAGTCAAGCCTAGGTTGCCCGGAACGTAGAAATGGCCACTACTGTCACACTGGTTGCATTTATTCCTGTTATACGATGGAAAAACTGTTGTAATTTTATTTTATTTTATGCTACTGGCGTTGACTTCTTAGGCCCTAGCTATTGCATCTGGTGTACCAACGCCCTACAGTGAAGCCTAGAGTGCCCGGAACGTGGAACTGACCATCACCTTCACCCTGCTTGCAATTATTCCTGTTATACGATGGAAAAACTGTTGTATCTATATTGTATTTTATGCGTCTTGCGTTAATTTCTAAGTCCCTAGCTATTCGATCTGGTGGAGAAACGCCCTAGAGCGGAGCCTAGGTTGCTCGGTACGTAGAAATGACCATCACTTTCGCAACGGGTTGCAATTACTCCTGTTATACGATGGAAAGACTGTTGTATTTTTATTCTATTTTATGCTTCTGGCGTTGACTTCTTAGGTCCTAACTATTCGATCTGGAGGAGCAACTCCCTAGAGTGAAGCCTAGGTTGCCCGGAACGTAGAAATGACCGCTACTTTCACAATGTTTGCAATCACTGATTTCATACGATTGAAAAACTGTTGTATTTATATAGTCTTTTATGCTTCTGGCGTTGACTTCTTAGGCCCTAACCATTCGATCTGGTGGAGCCACGCCATAGAGTGAAGCCTAGGTCGCCCGGGACGTAGAAGTGACCATAAATTTCTCACACGTTGCAATTATTCATGCTATACGATGGAAAAACTGTTGCATTTTTATTGTATTTTCTGCTTCTGGCTTTGACTTCTTAGGCCCTAACTATTCGATATGGTGGAACAACGCCCTAGATTGAAGCCTAGGTTTCCCGGAACGTAGAAATGACAATTACTTTCACACTGGTTGCAATTATTCCTGTTATGCAATGGAAAAACAGTTGCATTTTTATTGTATTTTCTGCTTCTGGCGTTCACTTCTAAGGTCCTAGCTGTTCGATCTGGTGTGGCAACGTCCAAGAGTGAAGCGTATGTTTCCCGGAACGCAGAAATGACCATTAGTTTCACACTGGTTGCAATTATTCCTGTTATACGGTGGAAAATTTGTTGTATGTTTATTGTATTTTATGCTTCGGGCGTTGACTTCTATGGCCCTACCTATTCGATCTGGTGGAGCAACGCCCTAGAGTCAAGCCTAGGTTGCCCGGAACGTAGAAATGACCATACCTTTCACACTCGTTGCTATCATTCGCTTTATACGATGGAAAAACTGTTGCATTTATATTGTATTTTATGCTTCTGGCGTTGACTTCTTAGGCACTAACTATCCGATCTGATGGAACAACGCCATAAGGTGAAGCCTATCTTGCCCGAAACGTAGAAATGAACATGAGTTTCACACTGATTGCAATTATTCGTCTTATACGATGGAACGACTGTTGTATTTGTTTTGTATTTTATGCTTCTGGCGTTGACTTCTAAGGCCCTAACTCTTCGATCTGGTGGAACAATGCCTTAGAGTTAAGTCTAGGATGCCCGAAACGCCGAAATGGTCATTACTTTCACACTGGTTGCTATTATTCGTTTTATACGATGGAAAACTGTTGTATTTATACTGTATTTTATGCTTCTGGCGTTGACTTCTTAGGCACTAACTATTCGATCTGGTGGAGCAACGCCATTGAGAGAAGCCCATCTTGCTCGAAACGTAGAAATGACCAGTACTTTCACACTGGCTGCAATTATTCATGCTATGCGATGGAAGGACTGTTATATTTTTATTATACTATCTGCTTCTGGCGTTGACTTCTTAGTCCCTAACTATTCGATTTGGTGGAACAATGCCCTAGAGTGAAGCCTAGGCAGCCCGGATCGTAGAAATGACAATCACTTGCACACTGGTTGCAATTATTCCTGTTATACGATGGAAAAACTGTTGTATTTTTATTGTATTTTATGCTTCTGGCGTTGAATTCTACGGCCGTAGCTATTAGATGTGGTGGAGCCACGCCCTAGAGTGAAGCCTAGGTTGCTCGGAATGTAGAAATGTCCATAACTATCACACTGGTTGCTATTATTTGTTTTATACGATGGAAAAGCTGTTGTATTTATTCTGTATTTTATGCTTTTAGCGTTGAATTCTAAGTCCCTAGCTATTCAATCTGGTGGAGCAACGCCCTAGAGTGAAGCCTGGGTAGCCCGGAACGTAGAAATGACCATTACTTTCACACTGTTGCAATTATTCCTGTTATACGATGGAAAAACTGTTGTATTTTTATTGTGTTTCATACTTCTGGCGTTAAATTCAAAGACCCTACCTATTCGATCTGGCGAAGCGAAGCCCTAGAGTGTAGCCTAGGTCGCCCGGAACGTAGAAATGACCATATCTTTCACACTAGTTGCAATTATTCATTTCATACGATGGAAAAGCTGATGTATTTATGTCGTATTTTATGCTTCTGGCGTTGACTTCTAAGGACCTAACTATTCGATCTGTTGGAGCAACGCCCTAGAGTGAGGCCTAGGTTGCTCGGAACGTAGAAATGACCATTACTTTCACACTGTTTGCAAATATACATTATATACGATGGAAAAGCTGTTGTATTCATATTGTATTTTATGCTTCTGGCGTTGACTTCTTAGGCCCTAACTATTTGATCTGGTGGAGCACTGCCCTACAGTGAAGCCTAGGTTGCCCGGAATGTGGAACATTCCATTACCTTCACACTGGTTGCAATTATTCCTGTTATACGATGGAAAAACTGTTGTATTTATATTGTATTTTATGCTTCTGGCGTTGACTTCTTAGGCCCTAACTATTCGATCTGGTGGAGCAATGCCCTAGAGTGAAGCCTAGGATGTCCGAAACGCCGAAACGAACATTACATTCACGCTTGTTGCAATACTTCCTGTTATACGATGAAAAGACTGTTGTATTTTTATTGTATTTTACGCTTCAGGTGTTGACTTCTATGGCCGTAGGTATTCGATGTGGCGGAGCAACTCCATAGAGTGAAGCCTAGGTTGCCCGGAACGTAGAAATGACCATAACATTCACACTGGTTGCCATTATTCGCTTTATGTGATGGAAAAGCTGTTGTACTTATATTGTGTTTTATTCTTCTGGCGTTGACTTCTTAGGCCCTAACTACTCGATCTGGTGGAGCAACCCCCTAAGGTGAAGCCTAGGTTGCCCGGAACGTAGAAATGACCATTACTTTCACACTGGTTGCAAATATACATTATATACGATGGAAAAGCTGTTGTATTTATATTGTATTTTATGCTTCTGGCGTTGACTTGTTAGGCCCTAACTATTCGATCTGGTGGTGCTACGCCCTAGAGTGAAGCCTAGGTTGCCCGGAACGTGGAACATTCCATTACATTCACACTGGTTGCAATTATTCCTGTTATACGATGGAAAAACTGTTGTATTTATATTGTATTTTATGCTTCTGGCGTTGACTTCTTAGGCCCTAACTATTGGATCTGGTGGTACAACGACCTAGAGTGAAGCCTAGGTTGCCCGGAATGTACAAATGTCCATAACTTTCACACTGGTTGCAATTATTCGTTTGATACGATGGAAAATCTGTTGTATTTATATTGTATTTTATGCTTCTGGCGTTGACTTCATAGGCCCTAACTATTCCCACTGGTGGATCAACGCCCTAGAGTGAAACCTAGGTAGCCCGGAACGTAGAAGTGACCATTACTTTCACACTGGTTGCAATAATTTCTGTCAAACGATGGAAAAACTGTTGTATTTTTATTGTATTTTATGCTTTTAGCGTTGAATTCTAAGTCCCTAACTATTCGATCTGGTGGAGCAACGTCCTATAGTGAAGCCTAGGTTGCCCGAAACGTAGAAATGACCATTACTTTCCCACTGGTTGCAATTATTCCTGTTATACGATAGAAAACCTGTTGTATTTTTATTGTATTTTATGCTTCTGGCGCAGACTGCTATGGCCCTAACTATTCGATGTGCTGGAGCAACGCCCTAGAGTCAAGCCTAGGTTGCCCGGAACGTAGAAATGGCCACTACTGTCACACTGGTTGCATTTATTCCTGTTATACGATGGAAAAACTGTTGTAATTTTATTTTATTTTATGCTACTGGCGTTGACTTCTTAGGCCCTAGCTATTGCATCTGGTGTACCAACGCCCTACAGTGAAGCCTAGAGTGCCCGGAACGTGGAACTGACCATCACCTTCACCCTGCTTGCAATTATTCCTGTTATACGATGGAAAAACTGTTGTATCTATATTGTATTTTATGCGTCTTGCGTTAATTTCTAAGTCCCTAGCTATTCGATCTGGTGGAGAAACGCCCTAGAGCGGAGCCTAGGTTGCTCGGTACGTAGAAATGACCATCACTTTCGCAACGGGTTGCAATTACTCCTGTTATACGATGGAAAGACTGTTGTATTTTTATTCTATTTTATGCTTCTGGCGTTGACTTCTTAGGTCCTAACTATTCGATCTGGAGGAGCAACTCCCTAGAGTGAAGCCTAGGTTGCCCGGAACGTAGAAATGACCGCTACTTTCACAATGTTTGCAATCACTGATTTCATACGATTGAAAAACTGTTGTATTTATATAGTCTTTTATGCTTCTGGCGTTGACTTCTTAGGCCCTAACCATTCGATCTGGTGGAGCCACGCCATAGAGTGAAGCCTAGGTCGCCCGGGACGTAGAAGTGACCATAAATTTCTCACACGTTGCAATTATTCATGCTATACGATGGAAAAACTGTTGCATTTTTATTGTATTTTCTGCTTCTGGCTTTGACTTCTTAGGCCCTAACTATTCGATATGGTGGAACAACGCCCTAGATTGAAGCCTAGGTTTCCCGGAACGTAGAAATGACAATTACTTTCACACTGGTTGCAATTATTCCTGTTATGCAATGGAAAAACAGTTGCATTTTTATTGTATTTTCTGCTTCTGGCGTTCACTTCTAAGGTCCTAGCTGTTCGATCTGGTGTGGCAACGTCCAAGAGTGAAGCGTATGTTTCCCGGAACGCAGAAATGACCATTAGTTTCACACTGGTTGCAATTATTCCTATTATACGGTGGAAAATTTGTTGTATGTTTATTGTATTTTATGCTTCGGGCGTTGACTTCTATGGCCCTACCTATTCGATCTGGTGGAGCAACGCCCTAGAGTCAAGCCTAGGTTGCCCGGAACGTAGAAATGACCATACCTTTCACACTCGTTGCTATCATTCGCTTTATACGATGGAAAAACTGTTGTATTTATATTGTATTTTATGCTTCTGGCGTTGACTTCTTAGGCACTAACTATCCGATCTGATGGAACAACGCCATAAGGTGAAGCCTATCTTGCCCGAAACGTAGAAATGAACATGAGTTTCACACTGATTGCAATTATTCGTCTTATACGATGGAACGACTGTTGTATTTGTTTTGTATTTTATGCTTCTGGCGTTGACTTCTAAGGCCCTAACTCTTCGATCTGGTGGAACAATGCCTTAGAGTTAAGTCTAGGATGCCCGAAACGCCGAAATGGTCATTACTTTCACACTGGTTGCTATTATTCGTTTTATACGATGGAAAACTGTTGTATTTATACTGTATTTTATGCTTCTGGCGTTGACTTCTTAGGCACTAACTATTCGATCTGGTGGAGCAACGCCATTGAGAGAAGCCCATCTTGCTCGAAACGTAGAAATGACCAGTACTTTCACACTGGCTGCAATTATTCATGCTATGCGATGGAAGGACTGTTATATTTTTATTATACTATCTGCTTCTGGCGTTGACTTCTTAGTCCCTAACTATTCGATTTGGTGGAACAATGCCCTAGAGTGAAGCCTAGGCAGCCCGGATCGTAGAAATGACAATCACTTGCACACTGGTTGCAATTATTCCTGTTATACGATGGAAAAACTTGTATTTTTAATGTATTTTATGCTTCTGGCGTTGACTTCTAAGGCCCTATGTATTCGATCTGGCGGAGCAACGTCCAAGTGAGAAAGCTATGTTGCACGGAACGTAGGAATGACCATTACTTTCTCACTGGTTGCAATTATTCGTTTTATACTATGGAAAAACTGTTGTATGTATTTTGTATTTGGTGCTGCTAGCGTTGACTTCTTAGGCCCTAACTATTCGATGTGGCGGAGCAACGCCATAGGGTGAAACATAGATTGCCCGGGACGTAGAAATGACCATTACTTTCACACTGGCTGCAATTATTCCTGTTATACGATGGAAAAACTGTTGTATTTTTATTGTATTTTATGCTTCTGGCGTTGAATTCTACGGCCGTAGCTATTAGATGTGGTGGAGCCACGCCCTAGAGTGACGCCTAGGTTGCCCGCAACGTAGAAATGACCATTAGTTTCACAATGTTTGCAATTATTCATTTTATACGAAGGAAAAACTGTTGTACTTGTAATGTATTTTAGTCTTCTGGCATTGACTTCTTAGGCCCTAACTATTCGATCTGGTGGAACAACGCCCTAGAGTGAAGCCTAGGTTGCCCGGAACGTAGAAATGACCATTACATTCACACTGTTTGCAAATGTACATTACATACGATGGAAAAGCTGTTGTATTTATAATGTATTTTATGCTTCTGGCGTTGACTTCTTAGGCCCTAACTATTTCATCTGGTGGAGCACCACCCTAGAGTGAAGCCTAGGTTGCTCGGAACGTAAAACATACCATTACCGTCACACTGGTTGCAATTATTCCTGTTATACGATGGAAAAACTTTTGCACCTTTATTGTATTTTATGCTTCTGCCGTAGACTTCTAAGGCCCTAAATATTCGATCTGGTGGAGCAATGCCTCAGAGTTAAGTCTAGGATGCCCGAAACGTCGAAATGGTCATTACTTTACGCACTGGTTGCAATTAGTCATGCTATACGATGGAAAAACTGATCCATTTTTATTGTATTTTCTGCTGCTGGCTTTGACTTCTAAGGTCGTAGCTATTCGATCTGGTGGAGCAACGCCCTGGAGTGAAGCCTGGGTTTCCCGGAACGTAGATATGACCATAACATTCACACTGGCTGCAATTATTCATTTTATACAATGGAAAAGCTGTTTTATTTATTTTGCATTTTATGCTTCTGGCGTTGACTTCTTAGGCCTTAACTATTCGATCTGGTGGAGCAACGCCGTAGAGTGCATTCTAGGCTGCCCGGAACGTAGAAATGACCATTACATTCACACTGGTTGCAATTCTTCGTTTTATACGATTAAAAAACTGTTGTATTTATATTGTGTTTTGTGCTTCTGGCGTTAACTTCTAAGGCCCTATATATTCGATCTGGAGGAGCAACGTCCAAGGGTGACGCCTATGTTGCCCGGAACGTAGAAATGACCATTACTTACACACTGGTTGTAATTGTTCGTTTTACACGATGGAAAAGCTGTTGTATTGATATCGTATTTTATGCTTCTGGCGTTGACTTCTTAGGCCCTAACTACTGGATCTGGTGGTCCAACGCCCTAGAGTGAACCCTATGTTGCCCGGAACGTAGAAATGACCATATCTTTCACACTGGTTGCTATTGTTCCTGTTATACGATGGAAAAGCTGTTGTATTTATATTGCATTTTACGATTCTGGCGTTGACTTCTAAGGCGCTAACTATTTGATCTGGTGGAGCAACGCCCTTGAGTGAAGCATAGGTTTCCCGGAAAGTAGAAATGACCATCACTTTCAAACTGATTGCAATTATTCCTGTTGTACGATGGAAAAACTGTTGTATTTATATTGTATTTTATGCTTCTGGCGTTGACTTCTAAGGCCCTAACTATTCGATCTAGTGGAGCAACGCCCTAGAGAGAAGCCTAGGTTGCCCGGATCGTAGAAATCAACATTACCTTCACGCTTGTTGCACTTATTCCTGTTATACGATGAAAAAACTGTTGTATTTTTGTTGTATTTTATGGTTCAGGCGTTGACTTCTAAGGCCGTAGCTATTCGATGTGGTGGAAGAACGCCATAGAGTGAAGCCTAGGTTGGCCGGAACGTAGAAGTGACCATAAATTTCACACTGGTTTCTATTATTCGTTTTATACGATGGAAAGACTGTTCTATTTATTTTGTATTTTATGCTTCTGGCGTTGACTTCTAAGGCCCTAACTCTTCGATCTGGTGGAGCATGCCTGAGAGTTAAGTCTAGGATGCCCGAAACGTAGAAATGACCATATCTTTCACACTGGTTGCAATTATTCCTGTTATACGATGGAAAAAGTATTGTATTTTTATTGTATTTTATGCTTCTGGCGTTGACTTCTTAGGCCCTAACAATTGGATATGGTGGACCAACGCCCTAGAGTGAAGCCTATGTTGCCCGAAACGTAGAAATGACCATCACCTTCACCCTGGTTGGAATTATTCCTGTTATACGATGGAAGAACTGTTGTATCTTTATTGTATTTTATGCTTCGGGCGTTGACTTCTAATGCCATAACTATGCGATCTGGTGTAGCAACGCCCGATGGTGTAGCATAGGTTGCCCGGAACGTAGAAATGACCACACCTTTCACACTTGTTGCTATTATTCGTTTTATACGATGGAAGTGCTGTTGTATCTATATTGTATTTTATGCTTCTGGCGTTAACTTCTTAGGCCCTAACTATTCGATCTTCTGGACCAACGCCCCGGAGTGAAGCCTAGGTCGCCCGGAATGTAGAAGTGACCATCACTTTCACTATGGTTGCAATTATTCCTGTTATACGATGGAATAACTGTTCTATTTTTATTTTACTTTATGCTGCTGGCGTTGACTTCTAGGGCCCTAGCTATTCGATCTGGTGGAGCAACGCCCTAGAGTGAAGCGTACGATGCCCGGAACGTGGAAATGACAATTACCTTCACACTTGTTGCAATTATTCCTCTTATACGGTGGAAAAACTGTTGTATGTTTATTGTATTTTATGCTTCGGGCGTTGACTTCTATGGCCCTACCTATTCGATCTGGTGGAGCAACGCCCTAGAGTCAAGCCTAGGTTGCCCGGAAGGTAGGTATGACCATAACTTTCACACTGGTTACCAATTATTCGTTTTATACGATGGAAAAACTGTTGTAATTATATTGTATTTTATGCTTCGGGCGTTCACCTCTTAGGCCCTAACTATTCGATCTGGTAGAACAACGACCTAGGGTGAAGCCTAGGTTGCCCGGAACGTAGAAATGACCATAACTAGCACACTGGTAGCAATTATTCGTTTTATGCAGTGGAAAAACTGTTCTATTTATTTTGCATTTTATGCTTCGGGCGTTGACTTCTAAGGCACTAACTCTTCGATCTGGTGGAGCAACGCCCTAGAGTGAAGCCTAGGCTGCCCGGAACGTAGAAATGGCCGCTACTTTCACAACCTTTGCAATCACTGATTTTATACGATTGAAACACTGTTGTATTTATATAGTATTTTATGCTTCTGGCGTTGACTTCTTAGGCCCTAACTATTCGATCTGGTGGAGCCACGCCCTAGAGTGAAGCCTAGGTTGCCCGGGACGTAGAAGTGACCATTACTTTCACGCACGTTGCAATTATTCATGCTATACGATGGAAAAACTGTTGCATTTTTATTGTATTTTCTGCTTCTGGCTTTAACTTCTTGGGCCCTAACTATTCGATCTGGTGGAACAACGCCCTAGAGTGTAGCCTAGGTTTCCCGGAACGCAGAAATGACCAATAGCTTCACATTGGTTGCAATTATCCCTTTTATACGATGGAAAATCTGTTGTATTTATATTGTACTTTACGCCTCTGGCGTTGACTTCTAAGGCGCTGACTATTCGATCTGATGGAACAACACCATAGAGTGAAGCCTATCTTGCCCGAAACGTAGAAATGACCATGACTTTCACACTGATTGCAAATATTCGTCTTATACCATGGAATGACTGTTGTATTTGATTTGTATTTTATGCTTCTGGCGTTGACTTGTAAGGCCCTAACTCTTCGATCTGGTGGAGCAACGCCCTAGAGTGAAGCCTAGGCTGCCCGGAACGTAGAAATGACCGCTACTTTCACAACCTTTGCAATCACTGATTTTATACGATTGAAACACTGTTGTATTTATATAGTATTTTATGCTTCTGGCGTTGACTTCTTAGGCCCTAACTATTCGATCTGGTGGAGCCACGCCCTAGAGTGAAGCCTAGGTTGCCCGGGACGTAGAAGTGACCATTACTTTCACGCACGTTGCAATTATTCATGCTATACGATGGAAACACTGTTGCATTTTTATTGTATTTTCTGCTTCTGGCTTTGACTTCTTGGGCCCTAACTATTCGATCTGGTGGAACAACGCCCTAGAGTGTAGCCTAGGTTTCCCGGAACGCAGAAATGACCAATAGCTTCACATTGGTTGCAATTATCCCTTTTATACGATGGAAAATCTGTTGTATTTATATTGTACTTTACGCCTCTGGCGTTGACTTCTAAGGCGCTGACTATTCGATCTGATGGAACAACACCATAGAGTGAAGCCTATCTTGCCCGAAACGTAGAAATGACCATGACTTTCACACTGATTGCAAATATTCGTCTTATACCATGGAATGACTGTTGTATTTGATTTGTATTTTATGCTTCTGGCGTTGACTTGTAAGGCCCTAACTCTTCGATCTGTTGGAACAATGCCTTAGAGTTAAGTCTAGGATGCCCGAAACGTCGAAATAGTCATTACTTTCACACTGGTTGCTATTATTCGTTATATACGAGGGAAAACTGTTGTATTTATATTGTATTTTATGCTTCTGGCGTTGACTTCTAAGGCCCTGACTCCTCAATCTGTTGGAGCAACGCCCTAGGGTGAAGCCTAGGTTGCCCGGAACGTAGAAATGACCATAACTTTCATACTGGTTGCAATTAATCGTTTTATACGATGGAAGACTGTTGTATTTTTATTATAATTTATGCTCCTGGTGTTGACATCTTGGGCCCTAACTATTCGAACTGGTGGAGCAGCGCCCTAGAGTGAAGCCTAGGTTGACGGGAACGTATAAATCGCCGTTACCTTCACACTGGTTGCAATTATTCCAGTTACACGATGGAAAAGCTGTTGTATTTATATTGTATTTTATGCTCCAGGCGTTGACTTCTAAGGCCGAAGCCATTCGATGTGGTGAAGCAACGCACAAGAGTGAAGCCTGGGTTGCCCGGAACGTAGAAACGACCATACCTTTCACACTGGTTGCAATTATTCGTTTGACACGATGGAAAAACTGTTGTACTTATTTTGTATTTTATGCTTCTGGTGTTGACTTCTTGGGCCCTAACTATTGTATCTGGTGGACCAACGCCCTAGAGTGAAACCTAGGTTGCCCGAAACGTAGGGATGACCATCACTTTCACACTGGATGCAATTATTCCTGTTATACGATGGAAAAACTGTTGTATTTATATTGTATTTTATGCTCCTGGTGTTGACATCTTCGGCCCTAACTATTCGAACTGGTGGAGCAGCGCCCTAGAGTGAAGCCTAGGTTGGCGGAAACGTATAAATGGCCGTTACCTTCACACTGGTTGCAATTATTCCTGTTACACGAAGGAAAAGCTGTTGTATTTATATTGTATTTTATGCTCCAGGCGTTGACTTCTAATGCCATAACTATTCGATCTGGTGGAGCAACGCCCGAGTGTGTAGCATAGGTTGCCCGGAACGTAGAAATGACCACACCTTTCACACTTGTTGCAATTATTCGTTTTATACGATGGAAAAGCTGTTGTATCTATATTGTATTTTATGCTTCTGGCGTTAACTTCTTAGGCCCTAAATATTCGATCTTCTGGACCAACGCCCCGGAGTGAAGCCTAGGTCGCCCGGGATGTAGAAATGACCATCACTTTCACTATGGTTGCAATTATTCCTGTTATACGATGGAATAACTGTTCTATTTATATTTTACTTTATGCTTCTGGCGTTGACTTCTAGGGCCCTAGCTTTTCGATCTGGTGGAGCAACGCCATAGAGTGAAGCCTAGGATGCCCGGAACGTGGAAATGACAATTACCTTCACACTTGTTGCAATTATTCCTGTTGTACGGTGGAAAAACAGTTGTATGTTTATTGTATTTTATGCTTCGGGCGTTGACTTCTATGGCCCTACCTATTCGATCTGGTGGAGGAACGCCCTAGAGTCAAGCCTAGGTTGCCCGGAAGGTAGGTATGACCATAACTTTCACACTGGTAGCAATTATTCGCTTTATACAATAGAAAAACTGTTCTATTTATTTTGTATTTTATGCTTCTAGCTTTGGCTTCTAAGGCGCTAACTCTTCGACCTGGTGGAGCAACGCCTCAGAGTTAAGTCTAGGCTGCCGAAACGTCGAAATGGTCATTACTTTCGCATTGGTTGCAATTAGTCATGCTATACGATGGAAAAACTGTTGCACATGTATTGTATCTTCTGCTTCTGGCTTTGACTTCTATGGTCGTAGCTAATCGATCTGGTGGAACAACGCCCTAGAGTGAAGCCTAGGTTTCCCGGAAAGTAGAAATGACCATAACTTTCACACTGGTAGCAATTATTCGCTTTATACAATAGAAAAACTGTTCTATTTATTTTGTATTTTATGCTTCGAGCGTTGACTTCTAAGGCCCTAACTATTCGA